>NC_087436.1:17560000-19002500 GCF_036321535.1 Camelus dromedarius
AGATAAAATTTTTCAGTGACAGATAGACACATAAAATCCCTTTGAAAAAATAACCATCTGATAAATAAAACCGTGTATAGCTTTTCCCAAAAACCAAGATTTGATAATATATTTAATCATTCATTTATTTGAGCCCTATCAGGAAGAAAGAGGTACGTCCCAATAATATTTATTTCAAAAAACCAGTTCAGCTTTTTACCCCCTGTAGGTATTATAACTCTTCTCTGTACGTGTTGCCTTTAGCATGGCAAGAAAAAAGTCTTCAATATCCTCATTTAAAAATATTTACATCTTGCTCTCTAGGATGCTGTCATTTTCATATACCCACCATTAAATGACCACCGCACCCCCAGTTCTTTCTTCATTTTCAAAGGAAGACTGGACTGGGCTTTGTTAGCATTTTAAATCTATTTTTTTAAAGATAAAAAGATACCAAAAATCAACAAAAATTTTCACTGTCATATTAAAAATCACTAGTTGGTCTTAAATTTCCTGCCTTTATATGCTTCTTTCAGGTCAGGAACTTGAGACATATTTCGAATTGGCTTTTACCCAAAGAGAACTTGAGTTAGATCAAATTCGAACAAGCAAACTGTGGTTTCAGAAAGAAAGAAAAGAAGGAAGGAAGGAAGGAAGGAAGGAAGGAAGGAAGGAAGGAAGGAAGGAAGGAAGGAAGGAAGGAAGAAAGAAAGAAAGAAAGAAAGAAAGAAAGAAAGAAAGAAAGAAAGAAAGAAAGAAAGAAAGAAAGAAAGAAAGAAAGAAAGAAAGAAAGAAACTTTTCGTAACACTTTTACCTGACAATTCACCAAAAAAGAGTGTTCATTCAAATTACTATGCAAAGACAGTATGTTGCTTTCTTAACTTTATGTATAAAAAGGGCTGAGACTGAAAAATTTACTCAGAATCACACAAACAGACAAGATGAATAAACCAAATTGGAAGATGGTCTAAATTGGACAGATCAGTCAGTTAGAAAAATAATGACAAGAAATGTGAAAACCAGAGACTCATTCTATACGGCAGACCAGTTGGTTTCATCTAGTTTGCCACAGATAACTCTGTGTCAGCCAGCTGTCATATAAATTGGGAGTCTGTGACACCAGGGGCCTCCAAGTGAGAATGGGGACAGCCTAAAAAAACCCTTCATTGTCTGAAAAAAACTCTAAGCACACATCTTACTAGGTCATTAGCTTTGAGTTTAAAGGAAGGTTTCTTCTCAAGATCATCTATACAAGATTCAGGAACACTGGTCCAATTATCTTTTTGATCCAGCACCGTATTCTTCATGGAAAACACTCATAGCAGTAAGTAAATTTGTTAGACTTGATATGGTGATTTAAATGTTAATTTCCTTTATCTGTACATGTTGTTCTAATATCAGGTAACATAATATAATCATAACAAACCGAACAGTTCATTTGCTCTAAAATTGCTGTAGATTAAGTTGAGCATGGCTTAATGTATTGAAATGACTTTTATTTTTGTTGTCCTCAGTATTTCCCTTTAGGAACAGACTGAGAAACATGTACCTTTTGCAATCCTGTATTTATAAATAAAAGGCTTTGTTACCAAGCATTAGATGTATTCCTATAAAAAAATTACTTTTGAAATCTGTTTAAAAACAGACCTCCCAAAAGTAAAATCACATATCTAAAATATATTACATATTCATAGTATATGGATTTTTTTGTTCAGATTGAAAGTCCTGCTTAGAGGATATCTTATCTAAAATTCCGTTATGGGAGAGTTTGGGGTAATGAGAACAGGCACTGAATTCATCCAATCCTGGGTTTAAGTCCTAGTTGTGACTTTGAAATGTTTAATTAATCTTCAGTTTTATCATATGAAAATAAAGATAGTAATCTCTATTTTGGCAGGTTCTTATGAAGAGCTTATGCAGATAATTATAGCACCAATTACAGGGCTTAGTCATAGGCAGTGCAGCACAGCAATTAAGAACACACAAAGTCTAGAGCCAGACAGCCTGGGTTCAAATCCTAGCCCTGCCATTTGTAAGTTGTAACCGTGGGCAAGGTATTTGAATTCTTGTTGCTTCTCCTATCTGTAAAATGGGAATGAAGATAATATCTACCTCATAAAGTTGTTATGAAGATTGTTGAATAATGAATGCAGATTATTAAGTAATACATTTGGGACAATGCCCAGCACAGAATACATAATACACAAATATTAACTGCTAGTTTTTTTTAAGGTCTAATAAATGATAGCTATTATAATGATAAGGTGGAGGAGGAAGAGGAGGTCCAAAAAAGAAGCAGAATGTGAGAGGAGAAACAGATCAAACAACTCCATTTCCAGAGAGCTAGAATGATCAAAAATAGCTGGTGCCACAGTGACAATATTTTAAAAAAACTCTCTCGATCCAAGTGATTCCCAGTATCCAGAATCTGAAGAATTTTTTTTCAAATAAATCATAATTCTTCACATGCTTTGAAATTGCCCCTATTATTTAACTCATGGTCTAATATGACATTTTGAAGCTTCTTAATTCCTTATTCAAATCAAGTTTTATACTTTTAATGATCCTTTCTTTGTTCATGTCTTTATTTTTATTACAGATATTTTCCCCCTCAACCACGTTATTATCAGTTTCTTTGATGATAAGAATTCTATGTTATTCATGTTTACAGCCTACTCTGTCCCAAGCCAGGAAGAATGTTGTTAAACATATCTGTTATTAAACTTATATATGTTATTAAGCCTAAACAATGAATCACCTCCATGGCTAATGTTTTAGATTCCTGAATGTGACACATATTTTTTAAACCACTATCAATCCTTCATAAATCAAAACTTTATCTAGTGCTTTAATTAAAATTTAACTCAAATTTAACTCAGATTTATAAATCAACCTAGATGAGATTTTAGTCACCTGTGTTTAAACTTTCCTTGACTTTCACGCAAAGAAAATTAAAAAGCATCCTAACTATTCTAAAATTATAAATGATCTCTTCATGTATAACCAGTAATCCACATAAAATCTTAGGAATTTGTATTTAATTTTACAAGGTATACAAAGACAGTAAGATATGATTGTTACAAGAAGAACTGGAAAATTGAAATAAGCAAGCTAAATGGTGTTTCTTTAGCTCAGAAATTTTTTTTTTCCAATACATCTTTCATTAGTGTTTCATTCCCATTTGTTTTGTTCTCTCCTTCAAGGATTATCCATTAACAAGGTTGGCTTTTTAATTTGTTATCTTGATCTCACTCTTTTTTTTTTTTTTTGCATAAAAGCATGCACTGGGGGGAACTCTCACAATTTCCTCTGCATCACTGATTTGATTTTTCTCAGCATTAATTCTACATTTACTTAACTCTAGTGTGGATTTTAATTCACTTATTACATTCTCTTTAGTCTAACATATTATTTTAACATACGACCTCTACAACATATTATTTCCCTACAAATGTTGCCATGAGCTGAAATAAATGCTATTTTTGTTTTTTAGAATTCAAATACTAGTACTTTTAAATGAAGAAAAATTTTGTTTTTCAGAAATTTTGAAATGTGAAAAATATATAGATCTTATTCATTCACCAAACAAATTTGAGCCCCTAATATATGACAGACAATAGTAACTTAAATACAAATAAGACATGTTCTCTACATCAAGATGAAATTGACAGTGGGGGAAATAAAGGCATGAAAGAGCCTTTGGGTATAAATCTTTACTCTCACAGTCTTCAAGAATTTTGGAGGAACCACTTTCATAGTTTTACTGTGTCAAAAAGGTAGCTGTAAGTACTATTAGCGAAAAGCCAATGATTATGTAGTTTAAAAACAAAAATGAACACAATTCCCTACAACTCCAAAATGGAAAAGACATGGCAGGGAAAAGAAAGTACATCTGATAATGGAATTATGTGCCTTTAAAAAAAAAGGGTAATTGAAGCATCAAGGGAAGAAGTGCATGTGAAGGGGCTGAGAGACATGAATATTACAAAATGGACAATCCCACCAAATTAAAAATAATGTTCTGGAATACCCTTTCTCCATCCATCTATTAGCTCTAATTCTGTAACCCTTCAGAAGAAAATGGAACCACAAGAGAAAATTCCAATTACATCTCTGAGTCGAAGGCATATTCAAGTCTTAGAGATCCGACTGGAATAGCTTTATAATTAAAAGGTAATCTGGTGATGTCAGTCAGGGCGTTCTCATCATCCTGCCTTTTTCCTCCATCAAAGAAAGGAAAGAAAAATGCCTGAATGTGATACAGCTCTAACAAAGAGACGTCCAACACAGAGGAAATGCTATTTCCCCTTGACGCACTGTCATTGACCAACAAAGGGCCAACCGGAGAGGCAGGTGTTTCCTGGGGAATAGGGTAGATCAGCAAGGGGACAATCAGAGATTTAAACTGGATGATTTTACATAGAGGTATGCATTTTGGTTTTGGTTTTGTTTCTTTTATTCCCTTGAAGAGAACCTGAAAGAGTGGCATTCCATCTAATCATTTCCTGTCCGGGTTTCAATGAAAGTTAAGAAATGTCTTGGTCCATTTTTGTTTCCCACAGTACTTTGCAGACAGAGAAATGTTTGTGTAGAGAATTAAACTTTTGTGAAGAAGACACTCCATGGAGCATCAGACAGATCATTGAGAATATGGAAAGGTAAGCCTGTTATCTGGGGTTTGAGGAACAGGCTTCATTTCAGTCCAGGTCAAGGATGAGAGCCAACCTGCTCTTCTTCCATGGTGAGACTGCTTGAGATCAGTGTTCTCACCAGCAGGGAAAAAAGCTATGATTACAGTGTGCTGATGAACATGAATTTGGTTCCACTGAATCATGCTTAATTAAGGCATGTGTTTCTGTTGTGCTTTTTAAATTGCATCTTGGTCTTTCCCACCACTGTTTGGGTCGATGCCTCTTTGCATGAGGATAAAGGGAAAGGACAATTCCCCTCTGAGTGGACACTGAGGTTATGACACTGCATGTCCCCATGAGAGCACCTGAGCCTTCCCAGCACTCAGGTTCCAGCAGTCAAGAAGGTGCTGAATAGCAGACATAGGGCTGGTGTAAAGCCTCATCCTTTTTCCTAGTAAACCGCTCCCTCCATGCCTTACTTCCTCCAGGGCCAGAAAAACCGCACAGCAAGACATTCCTCTCTTTGAAAACAGGCTTCAAGAAAAGCAAAAACTGTGGCTTGCTTTTCTACCACTCTGAGGCCCATTCTTCCAGATGTTTTTGGATGTAAAAATGGGAATTTTAACACTGATTGCTTAGTTCTTTTCTCTGAGGGTTAAAAGATATTTTAAAAAATGTAAAGCGTTATTAACTTTTTGATGTAAACCAGCTTTAACAACTAAAGTGCTTCCTTACTTTGAACTATGAAAAGTAGGTAAACATGTTTTTGATACTGTTTACCACTTTCCAAGAGATAGATTTAATATTATACGACCTTTAGCACTCAAGACAAATTGATCTCTTAGAGTATAACTATAATAGTATAGTATATTCCCAAAATAGCATGAAGATAAATCCAAATTGATATGGTTTTCATTAATCAGATAATTGCTGAGACATGAGTTGATGTTTACCTTTGTGCTATCTCTTGAAAAAAGGGCTAGCTAAGCAAATTACTATGGCATGGGCAAACCCATAAGGAGACTGCTTACCTAAGTGAATCCATTTATATACAAATTATGAAATTGCAATGCATGAGTTGGCTATTTTGATACATTACTTCCAAATCATTTGTCTTTTTAGTGTAGAGCTCCCCATAGACAATACTTGGTTAACATACTATTAGTGACTGTGAGAACTTGAATAATTTAATTTCTTGAGGAGAAAAGGATTCAGATAATATTTTCTCCTTGAAATGTGGAGCCAGGAGATTCAATTTAAATCCTTGGGCAAGGAAGCTCTGGCTTACTGATACTCACTTGCATCATCTGAAAAGAAAATAATAGTATTTTTTTACAGTATCACTGCGGGCATTAAACTGTATGAAAAATAAAGCAACTGCCAGAGTGCCTGGAACATGGTAGTCCTAAATCAACACTTTTTGAATAGGACTGTGAACTTTTAACTAAATCAGACTTTTTCCCAAGTATTGTAATCACTCAAGGTATTTTATTCTAGAAAACAGAAAGTTTCTCTTACTATCATCCTTCGAGAATCCTTTTAGTAAAATTCCCCTATTTACACTATTTTTCTAAAAAAAAAAAACTCTACAGTACTCAATTAAAATATTATTTTCTAACATAGAGGGGGTTTTTTTTGTTATGAACACTACTTCAAGGGTCTTGTGACCATGAGGGGATTTACAAATACATACTCTAATTCCATTCCTTATACATTTACAATCCAGAACTATGAAGTTCAAGAGCATGCTGGCTTTGGAATTCCTGGGAAGGGAAGAAGAGCAATGAAAAGGTGGAGAGGATTCATTCCAGATGTCCACAAATTCCAAATGCTATGCACCATAGCCCTTCTAGAACTGTCTTCCTTTTAGTTGGGAGTAAATGACCTTTTCAGTTCGAATTATTAAATGTGGAATTCTTGAAGGCTCTAGTTTAGCTGAATATAAAGTTAGTACTTTGGTCAGGGATGGAGAATTTTAATTACTATAATCAACACCCGTGGATTATAAGTTCCCAAACCATAAAATATTAAGAGTTTTTAAAAAATGGGGAAACATCTAGCACAACATGCTCATTTGTCGGAATGAGGTGATGGAGGCCTGGAAGTTTACCACTTTGTCAGACATCTAACGGTTTCAATTCTAGAATGTTTGCCTATTGACTAGAGTGGAAGTATCATTTAACGGCACCATGTTTCTTTCATGAATGTAGTTCCTTGAAGACCTAGCTCTTGAGAATAGCAACCTGAAAAGTAGGGCTCTGTCTTTTTGTCAAAATGACACCATTAAAATTAATTGGGATTCCGGTTTTACAAATGATTACAGAGGCAAGTGACACCAAAAAGCAAAGAATAAAGAAACAGTAAATACATAGAACAAGGAAGAAAAACCCTAGTTTGCATGGACATTTTATCAATTTTTAAGACCAAAAAAATTGAATTTATGAGGAGAAAGCTTCACAGCTACTCTGAGGATGTGGAAAGCGAGGAGTGAGGGTGGAGAAATGTTTGGTGGAAAACACGAAACAACCCCCTTTCCAACCAACAAACAGAGCAGGTCAGACTTCCTTTCATATTTGCCTGTTTGGGACTATTTCAGCTTCCTACTCTGAATCTTGGGATACCTTGCCAATGTCCACATTACAAATTGAGAGTCAGAAATAAAATCTCTGGAGAAAAACAAAATATTTAACAGAACCTGTAGAGGATGCAGCTGGTTGACCAGCCAGCACACCAAACCCATAATCTCCCTCAATTTGTTTGTTAGAGTGTTGGAGAGATTTCCGTATTCAGAGAAGGCATCTGAGTCCTCTGGGCCTGAGTGGTGAAAGAAGGAAGAAGAGATGCACTATTTCTGTTCTCATTTTAAAATCCAGCTCGGACACAGGTCCAGAGCCCATTTTGGAAATATATAACTCAGAGCTCTTAACACAGATTACTCTTGTGTTGATGTTTGGTGCCTGTTATATGCTATGTGATTATTCATTTTACATTAAATGTCACTTCATGGTGGCTTCAGTATCTAGCAAGTCATCATGCCTGATCTTCATCTATTTCCATACACCTCCCGGAAAATGTTTTCCAAGGAGATTGAACATCTCTACAAAGCTCCCTTGGAAGTGAGTCTCTGCGCATTACTTTCTGTTCATGCGGCTTTCCAGGGGTAAATTTCATACGAGGTTGTTTTCTAAGAGGCTTGACATTACTGTGTGTGTGTGTGTGTGTGTGTGTGTGTGTGTGTGTGTGAAGGTGGGTCTCTAAAGCACAACTACATGCTGAGAGATTAATAGGCTTCTCAATATTCCTCTTTCTGAAGTCAATTAACACTTTCATAGTAATTATTCTCAATAAGCAAAGAGATTGACATAGTAAAATATCAGGACTCTAAATATTGCAATAAAAAGTAGTTTTGCAAAAACAAAAGTACTTGTAATAATTCAGCCCAAACTCTCACTATTCATAGAATTTCTCCATTCCATGAATGGAGGCACCTCCTTCATACACTGGCTCACGTCCATTTCTAAGTTAGTAGGTGTATTATTGTTGCAAGTAACACAGAAGTGCAGTCACTATGGCCTAAAATGCCAAAAAGAAAAAAAAAAAAAAGCAGGTTAATTTTATGCTGCACTTTCTCTTTTCACATCCTTCCAGAAAGTAAAGTAACCTAAATAATATCAGGATGAATTGAAGAGACAGAAGGATGCTTCTGAAATCAAAGGGGCAATCCTATCCGAGCAGCCTAGATACTGAACTGTGTGTTATTTTGGACAAAGTAAAAACTATCCGACTTTGGCAAATGAAAGCAACTGGCATGAATATTGAACCTGCTGAAAATTCTTACATCAGCATTAAAATTCTCCTAGTTTGCTCTTTAAAAAACTCTGACTTCTGAAATGGAAGCTGAATTGTTGGAATAGGAATCCAGGTCTCAACGGTTTCTCTTCCTGTGCTGTCAGGACAACGAGATTTTCTGCCCATATTCAAGTCTGGAGATTGACATTCTGCTGGAGGTCTGACCAAACCACTCTAAAACAACAGAAAGAGAATGAATACATCTCCACTGAGATCTGGTACTGACCAGTTTACCTAAAACCCTGAGCTTTCCTTGGATTGCTTCCTGCACCACAACAAAATCAGACTTAAAATATGTTTTGTACAAAACAGCAACCCTTGCCCAAAAGCTGGATTTGTAACCAAGAAATAAAACCTCTTCCTTCCAGAGAGTGAACCAGTCAGCTTTGTGCATGCCATTAATATCTGTCTTTTGCAAAGAAAAGTATGAACTCATTAGTTATGAATTACAACATTAACTTCCTGATTTCAATTCCAATTTCAACAGAGCTGCAATTACCAAGGGAATTATCTTAAAATAAGAGAGAGAGAGAGAGAAAGGGGGTTAAAAAATCATTTATAAATATAGTCAGGAGGACAAAAAGAGAATCTGGAGGGAAAATGAACTAAAGGCTAAGACACAAGGAAGCATGAGATATGGTTTAAAATATATAGAAAAATGTATAGAGTGAGAAATAGGATTCTAGCTCCAGCCTCTAAGATCACTGAAACATCTAGAGTTGACCATAGTCTCTCCCACCAGCAACCTTTCTCTTTACAAACAAAGAAAGCTGCTCTCAGCCATGGTCACGCTCTTTGGAAAATCTGAATAAAAAGTCTAAAGAAGTCTTCTCTGATAGCTTACTCTTTTTTTATTTTTTTCCCTCTTCTATTGAAATACAGTCAATTTACAATATGTTAATTTCTAGTGTACAGCATAGTGATTCATTTACACATATATATTCCTTTTTATGTTTGTTTTCATTATAGACCATTACAGGGTACTGAATATAGTTCCCTGTGCCATATAGTAGGACCTTGTTTATCTATTTTAGTATTTATAAATCCCAAGCTTCCAATTTATCCCTCCCCATCGCCTTTTCTCCCTGGCAACCAAAAGTTTATTTTCTATGTCTATGAGTCTGTCTCTGTTTTGTAAATAAGTTCATTTGAGTCTGCTTTGTTTGGGTTTTGTTTTCTTTAGATTTCACATATAAGTGATATCATATGGTATTTTTCTTTCTCTTTCTGGCTCATTTCACTTAGTATGGTGATCTCCAGGTCCAAACATGTTGCTGCAAATGGCATTATTTATTCTTTTTATGGTTGTATAGTATTCCATTGTGTGTGTGTGTGTGTGTATACACACACATACCACAACTTCTTTATCCAGTCATCTGTTGATGGACATTTAGGTTGCTTCCATGTCTTGGCTATTGTAAACAGAGCTGCTATGAACATTGGGGCCCATGTATCTTTTTTAATTATATTTTTCTCTAGATTTATGCCCAGGAGTGGGATTACTGGATCATAGGGTAAGTTGATTTTTAGTTTTTTAAGGAATCTCCATACTGTTTTCCACAATGGCTGCACCAAACTAAATTCCCACCCCCAGTGTAGGAGGGTTCCCTTTTCTCCACACCCTCTGCAGCATTTATCATTTGTGGATTTTTTAACGATGGCCAGAACTCTTTCATTCTTGGAACGATAATAATCATCCGACTCAATTCCCCAAGAGGGAAGAGACTGATTCATCTTTGTATTTCCAGAACCTAGGAGAGCAGCTGGCATACAGCAGGCTCTCAATACATGCTAGTGAGATGAACCCAACTAAATAAGACTGAATGTAAGACCAGCTCTTCACCCAACAAAGCCTGAAGACCCAAATGCCCCATTAAGCCCTGAGGGGAGAGGCGTGGCCAAGGAAAGGCATGGGGGCTGTCAGTATCAGTGTTGTTGGAATGAGCTGTTGCAACATCGGAAGTCATAGGGCTCAGTTGTCTGGTGCCAATGACAATACCAGTGCTTACCAAATATGTTATAATAATAAATATAACTTTACAAGTCTCACAGATTTCTTTGTACCTGCAACTCTAAACCAGCTTCTAACCCCAAAACTCCGGAAACCAATTTAGCCGGTCCTCTGGTGAAAAAAGCAGCAGGCGTCAGGGGTGTGCACTGGTGAGTGGGGCAGCAGAGTGGACTAGAACCTGGACCTTAATACGTCCCTCCTATGTTTTCCATAGAAGCCTGAGTCAGGGGTGCAGTTGTGAGAGAATTGTTCTCTGTGAAAAAAGGATAATGTTTACCTTAAACTACCCTCTTTTTTTACTTCCAGGAGATGTAACACAGATTGCCTGTAACCATAGCAATCAGTTCAGCTGTGAGCGCCCTCATTTATTCAAGGCACAGAGGCAGTATAGGAGAGAAAATACTATTACAAATAGGAACAATAGGTTTAATTTCTGATGCCAAAACACGATTGGTTTGGTATTGGATTCCCAGCCATAAGAAGCATATTATACTTTCTGGCTTTCATCTGCTTTCTCCTCGTCCTCAAGAGTAATATTAATTTCAATTTCTTCCAGAAAAAATGATTAACTTGTTTCCAGGACTATCTTGAGAGTGAAATAAAAATCTGGAAACACATATTCTCGGCAATGCACCATGTGCAGGAGAGCTGAGATAACCAGCCAAGGGCCATAAAACAACGTCGATGTACACTTTTTTTTACACTTTTGATGTTTTTTTTTTTTTTCAGAGTAGTATCCAACTTCCCTTGGTTAAGTAATAAAGGATGTGCTGCATACTTACTGCTGCGTCTCCCTCATTTTAGTCTCTTTATATCCCTGGAATGAAAAAAAAAATCTAATGGAGGCTGCTTTATGTTATTTCAGTAAAGTGACAGAAAAAGTATTCTTGATTTTCAAAGCAATTACTTATATGATCCATTAATTAACCAAACCTCAGTGATACCCAAGTTTGTTAACTGTATACTGGTATTTCCACTGATAAAACTCAATAAATGTTATTTTCAAGGTATCTAGATATCCAACACTGGAGAAAAAAAACTACCACAGAATTTCATCTATGAGGTAAGCTTTGCCACTTTCTCCACCATTCAGTTAGTTACTGGGTTCCTACCATATGCAAATAATGTGAGACTTACAAAGATGCGGCAGACACATACCTCCAGTTCCTACTATGTGAAAAGCAATAGAAACTATATAAGGATGAGACAAAGGTCTTTATTTCAAAATATTTCAGCCTACAAGGGGAAAAGTCTTCGGGAGCCATGAATGAAATATTTTATCAAAACAAAGATGTTGGAAATAATCCATTTGATCAGAAAATTATACAAGTTGTTACCTTCAGCTTAGGGATAACTCAATCAGTTTTATTGAAAGTGTCTAAAATTTTCACTGCAAAATTTGAAGCTTCCTAAAGCTATAATCTGAAGACTGCTTCATTTCCCTAAAGCTCAACCCATCGACCACACTTTTAATTCGAGGAGGATTTAAAAATAATTGGAAATAATTTATTAAATATATTGCAGGTCCGGTTTGGGCTTTTTTCCTTCCTTTTGGCCCTGTGTCTCTCACTAAGACTCCTTTTCGCAAACTCCTTGGCCCAGAGTATAAGTGCCCACCATCCAATCCCAGCATCTAGTTTATAAGGTCTTGGAAGAAAACAAATTCAAGATAACTTTGCCCCGTGACCACCTGAAAGGATGAGACACATTTTAGGGTAACAATTAGAGTCATCTAGGATTGGCTTATACTCCAAACCACAACAAACCATCACTATTTTTAAATAATGGTGGTCACTGTTTCCATGCAACTGAAATCTACTATGGCAAGACTTTCTTGCTAATACTGGTTGTCAATTACCTATCAGGAGAATTAAGTGACGATCTTCAAACCAACCCCTTAAACTTGCAGTAAGCCAACACCAGCCAGGTCTAGGGACTCACTTGCTACTCCGCAAGAGTTTCTCCTTGTGTCAAAGGAGTCCAGTGGGGTTCTTTGGTTTGTGTTTTGGTTTTGTTTTCCTACTTGGGCATTTCCTGGTAGTAATTATTTTAATATCAAGTTTCTATATGCTAACCACTGTTTGGTAGCTAACCCTGTGAACTGAATACGTCCAGGCACCCTTCCTATAGTAATATTACTATCCAAACTATACCTGCTCTTTGCCCCATCTTCATAACTGTCGGACTCCCTCAACTTACCACCCAGTAATTTTCAGCTCATGATAGTTTCTCCCAAGTGCTTAGAAATATGTCTGCTCAACTCCTGTGTCCCCACGTCCTCCTCCAGGCACCTTGACACTGCCTGTTCCTGATACCCTCTATGGAAACAGCAAAATCCATGCCAAGGGCATGAAGTTTTCAGAGCCACAGTCTTTGGCGCATCAGAGCCCCTGGCAGGTGTCCCCTGGCAGGTGTCCCCTACTCAGCTGTCCGTGGGGACTGAAGCAGGACCGTCCTCTCACAGTCCCTCCTAAAAACTGCTGCCTGCTGTTAGCCCTTTTCCTTCTCAAAGTGACCCCAGGCCCATCTTTCAGAACAAGAAGAGAGACCTTACACCAGCTCCATCTATTGTCTCTGTATGTGTCAAGCTCATCCTTACTGCTTTAGCTCAAGAAGACAAAACCAACTGATAATCTTATAATCTCCTGAAGGAAGGAATGTCAGCCCATCAGTCCTATAAAGTCAGTCACGAAAGACCAGTTTATTTATTTATATATTGTGTAATGTACACAGATACATATGTATGTGTATATATATGTATAAATATACAAACACACATATACATAGCTTAGGCATATGTGTTATATATAGGCTCATATTATTTATGCTAAGTCTCATATATAATAAAGCAGGGACTGGGTATGATAATTCAAAAAAATGAATAGCTCCAGATGAAAACATACTCATGGCCAAAACTGTTGATTAGACTCATTGCTGCCTTTAACCCAACCCTAAGAATAAGGCCAGCATCTATGGTTACGAGCAAATACATAAGAATATTGTAGCTACAAACATATGCCATTGGGTTGATGAACAGAGGCTAGAGCAAATTACCTACTAAATGCTCAGAAATAACATTTATGCAAAGAAGGTATTCATTTTAACAAAACCTTAAGCAAAGACAATAAAACCAAAAATGGATAAATGAAACTACATCAAAATTAAAACTTCTGTGCATCAAAGGACACAATCAATAGAGAGAAGAGGTAATCTGTGGAATGGGAGGAAATATTTGCAAAGTATATCTGATGATGAGTTAAAATCCAGAATATATAAATAACTTCTATATCACGACAACAACAAAAAAGAAACAACTCAATACAAAAATGGGCAAAGGACTTGAATAGACGTTGCTCTGAAGATGATATAAAAATGGACAACAAGCTATTAAAAAATATTCAACATAACTATCAGAGAAATGCAAATCTAAACCACAAAGGTGATACCACTCACACTCATCAGGATGGCTACAATTGAAAAAAAAAAAAAAAAGAAAATAACAATGTCAGTGAGGATGTGGAGAATTGAAGCCATTGTGTACGGTTGGTGGGAATGAAAAATTGTGCAGCCTCTATGAAAACCACTATGATGTTTCCTCAAACAATCAAAAATGGTATTACCGTATCATCAAGCAATCCACTTCCAGGTATGTATCCAAAAGAACTGAATGCAAAGTCCCAGAGAGATATCTGTTCACTCATGTTCACTACAGCTTTATTCAAAATAGCCAAGAGGTGAAAGCAACCCAATGGCTACTGATGACTGAATGGATGAACAAAATGTGAAATACACACACACACACACACACACACACACACACGGATATTATTCCTCCTTAAACAAAGGAAATCCTGTCACATGTTATACAATGGATGAGCCTTGAGGACATTATGCTCAGTAAAGTAAGGCAATCACAGAAACACAAATACTGTGTGATTCCAATTATATGACATATCAAATTCATAGTAACAAAAAGCAGAATGGTGATGGCCAGGGTCTAGGAGAAGGGGAAAATGTGGAGTTGTTTCATGGGTGCAGTTTCAGATTTGCAAGATGAAAATTCCTGGAGATTTGTTGTCCAACAATGTGAAAGTACTTAACACTACTAAACTGTACAGTTAAAAAGGTTAAGATGTAAATTTTATTTGTTCTTTACCACAATTGAAACGTTATTATATATTTATATACACATATAAAATTATTACATATTATATATGCATATATTAAAATTTTATATATATACATACATGAATCCAGTGGGTTAAGGGAAGCTGTTTCAGGGAGAAGAGGAACCTAGAGGAGGCATGGTGAACATTTACATGTGGTTCTGGGAGAAGAGAGAATCTTCTTCCTGGAAAAAGTGACTCATGAGCTGGTTTGAAGGATAGATAGGATTCTTCTAAGCAGACAAGAAAGGAAGGAGACTCCAGGGAAAGTGAACAGCAAGTGCAAAGCAGACCTGTGTTCCTGGAACTACAAGTGGTTTGGTTTTAGAGAAGTGGAGGGAGGAGGGCGGAGTCGGGGGCAAAGAGCTTGGATTGCCGAGATGTGTAGTGACCCCTGGGCCACTACTCTTTCAGATGCGAAGGCAAAGGGCCAGAAGGCAAAGGCAGGCTTCTGGCAGGCTGCACTTCCGATGTAGGGGTGAGCAGCTGGTCAAATGGTATTTCCTGGAGGGTAGGAGAAAAGGCACTGCAGTGCCACACACCTACCTATGGACAGGATCTGTGTCTCTGCTCTGGCTGGTCCCTGACCTCTCTCTTTTCTCTCTTTCTCTCTTCCTTCCTGACACACACACACACACACACACACACACAACTCCTCACTCCCAAAACCAGCCAACCCCAATAGGTAAGCCTTCAGATTTGACCAATCTGACTCTCTTTCTACAGCTTGGCAGTGGATAGGGAGACACCAGCCATGGCTCAGGAATGCAGCAGCCGACCTTACTGTTATCAGAAGGCCTTCCCGCTTATCAATGGCACTTGAGAACACAAAGTCAGCACCCAAAGGGAACTAGAAGAGCCTCTTGTTAGATGCCTGTCACGCACTATAAAACTTGCCTGGATTTAGAGGGAAGCTGCTGTTTCTCAGAAAAGGCCCCACTCTCGGTTTGTATGGATGCTGTAGCTTAAGAATCCATCTCATGGGTTTCAGGAGCAAAGACATGATCCCCTGATCTTTATGTATGAAACTTCCCATTGATACCAGCAGGACCTTTTCCTAAGACACCATTAGCCCTAAATAAGAGGTAGTCAATGAAGCCTGCACATTTTATTAGAAGATTGAAAAGCCATTATAGTCTTCACGTTCTCCCTCATTCCAACATCTCTCTGTCTCCAAGCTCTGGAACTTCTATAGCATATAATGTATGCTATGTAGTCATATAATATATAAGATCGCTCAATAGCACTCTGATTATCAGAATAAAGTGCCAAACCCTCAGTCTAGCATAAAGGTCCTTTGAGGATCAGGACGCTATTCCATCTCTAACCTCATCTCTCACCACTGGACCCTTTGGCATTTGTTGCTCCATCTTCCCTAAACTACCTACCAGACATTCCACATCAGGTCATGTTCTCTGATATGGCCCTGCCTTTTCAAGTGCTGGTCTCTTTGCTTGGATTCCTTTCCTTACAGGATTTTTTTCTACCCACCTTGGTCTGGATAACTCCCGATCTGCCTACAGCATCTTTTGGAATTCTGAGATGGGTATCCTGCACTCGTGCTCTCTCGGTCCCTGCAGCTTCCCCTGTAGGACGTACGGAAGGGTTTCAGCATTGTGTCTACCCCCGATCTCACTAACAGGGACCATCTCTTATTCTAGAAGGTTGTGGTTCAGTGTTGAGTGCAGCAGCTCAGCCATCCTTCTTCTCTGCCCTCCACAGTGTGTAGATCTTTATCCTCAGCTACATTACCCTATGAATTCAAGACAACTAGTATACTTCGAGGAATCACACCCTCCTTTCAGTATGACAAGTAGGAAGGAAGACGGCAGCAGGTGGAAGATGGCTACAATTTTTTATTTGGAGAAGGGGGAAAAAGCCCCTCAGAATTCCTCTTATGCCTCATTAGCCAGAACTGGTCATATGTCATCCCTTACACAAGGAAGTCTGGGACAGCAAGGATCTGACAAAGCAGAAAAGATTGTCACAAACAGTCTGATCACATTCACTTCCTGAAGACGGTCCATGGCCTACCTAAACAAACTTCGGATTTTGTTGGCCAGATAAAGGTTTTAGCTTTTGGATAATCATCTAATGGTATCTGCCACACTTAGATTTTGCAAGACAAATCCTGACTAAGACAATACACGGAAAAGATGGCAGCCTGGTTTCATAGAACCACATGCATAGAAAGCCCTGTTTATACAATATAAATCGGAAAGGATCCTTATGGGTTAACCAGTTAGTTTTGATATACGTGTTTAGAAGATTGGTATAGCCTTAGTGATAGGTTTTGGGAAAGAAAGAGTTGGAACTGTCATAATTGTTGTATCTATTAATCACATACTTAGAACATATTTGTTTCAGGTGTTTTGAGAGTGACTTCTCTGAAGATATTCAATCTCAAATTGCATGTCAAGTCATTTCAACTACAGTGCATAAAGGATGTGGTCAGATGTGACTCTTGTACATTTCTTTTATCCTTGTCGCTGCTAAAATGTTTTCACCGAATGTTAAAGTAGATCTAAGCTAGTTAACTCAGATGAGCGCACTGGATAAGTAAAGGTAGCATCACCAACACGGACAGACCTAGAGATTCTCACACTAAGTGAAGTAAGTCAGACAGAGAAAGACAAATATCACATGATATCACTTACATGTGGGATTTTAAAAAATGGCACAAATGAACCTTTTTATAAAACAGAAACAGACTCACAGACATAGAAAAAAAAACTTATGGTTATCAAAGGGGAAAAGGGTAGGGGAGAGGGATAAATTAGGAATTAAGGATTAACTATTATGCACAGTATTATATACAAAATAGATAAACAATAAGATTCTACTGTATAGCACAGGGAACTATAGTCAATGGTTTGTAAGAACTTATAATGAAAAAGAATATGTGTATGTATGTGTATATATATGACAAATCACTATGTTTTACACCAGAAACTAACACAACATTGTAAATCAACTATACCTCAATTAAAAAGGAACAGTGAGCCATGGTATAGGCGATAATGATGGATGTGAATTGTGAATAAATACTAAGTGAATGGTTAAAAAAAAAAAAACAGATAGGAACATGACTTGGATATCCATGAAATCAATGCACCCTGTTCCCCAAAAGCTAAGAGAAACTGACAGCTTCCTTACCTGCCTCTGTACTAAGCTTTCTCCATTTCCATTATCCTTAATTCATCCACCATGGTTGTTTCAAGAGACAAGAACACTTATTGGTCCCCAGGCTAATAATTTTCGCAAGGTTGAATAGGGGAGTTAAAATTTGAGTGTGCCAGAAGGTAAGGTTGGGGGAACATGGGGCTCCAGGACGTGCACTTTCAGAAAGAACACGAACACTTCTCTCTTTGGATTTGCTTCCTCCCCACAGGAAGAGCAGAATCAGGCCCTGTCCTCACTGCAGAACAAGTGACTTCCTCTCTGCTCCCGTCTCCTTAGAAGCCAAGTGGGAACAAGAGAGAGGCAGAGGAAAAGGACGCAACGTGGGCAACATCTGGCCTGAGTGGGAGTTTAGAGGTTCTCCACAAGGTCCAGGTTAGATCCCAAGAAAATACACCAGACTGACATGCACAAAAAGCACAGGCATTAATCAAATGCTCCTGTTTGCCGGACCTGATCTTCCATACGTATATATCCACCAGAGTTCTTTCAGGTAAGTGTGGTAGGGTAAGGGCTGGACTTGGAAGTTCAGAGATCACCTAACTAATCACTATTTCTTTCTCAACCATTTATTCCCAACTCTCTTCTCCCCAGTCGTCAAGCATCTCGTAATGTTTGTCCTTGATTATATGGGGAAAGGTCACAGAGCACTCTAATTTAAAGGAGCATGTACAGCTAATGCAGTGAAAAGAACACAGTTTAGCAACCCACAGATCTGGGTTCAAATCTCAGCACAACTCCTTTCTCATTTCATTAATTCAGGTAACTTACTTAGCCTCTCTGAACCTCAGTTTCCTTACTAAGTTAGTAACGCTTACCTCAGGAAGTTATTATGAAGATTATATGTATAAATGAAGCAACTCATAGTTTATAAATGCACCAGGCATCGAATATATGTTCAACAAGTGTTAATCTCCCAAGTGAACATTATTACTAGAAAACTAACTCCAAACTCTATTGATGATAGGTCAACAGTAAGATATTCTTATTAAAATATATTTATTTTATTACTAAAAATAACAGGAAAAGCTATAGACAATGAGTGTGTGTTTCCAGGCTAGTTATATCATCATAATATAAGTTAACTGAAACAGAGATTAACAAGGTATTTATTATCTTTATTTCAGCATTTTAAAAAACAGCAAAATTAAGTTCTGCTTTGAAAGACTCTAGAATATTTGAAAGACTCTAGAATAGCACAGGATTGATTAGAGGTCTGTCACCACAGATTGGATGTGTTGATTTCATTTCCCCAAAAGTATCCACATAGCAATTTGGCAGTACACAAATATTCTGAAAATGCTAGCAGTTTTTTACAGCAAATAGTCATTGCACCCTTACCTACAATGTTAGGGTCCCATTTTCATTTTAAAGACTCACAATGCTTTTCAGAAGCTAACAATTTTTTTTCATCCCTACCTAGTCATTGTGAATTTGAGAGGAAGGCACAACAAATAGGTACTTAACTAAAGTAGGTGCTTTCTCTGTTGATTTCATGAATCTAAACCTATTGACTGAAGGGATATAATACAAAATTAGGAACTCACGGAAACTACTCTCAATTATACTATAATCACAGCTCATTTTTTTGATCTTCCTATTACAGTTAATTTAAGGTCACACTCTATGCCTTAAAATCTCTTGTATTCTTTGAGCCCTTGTCAAGATGCCTTGTATATAGTCAGTGCCCAACAAAAGTTTGCCACATTGCATGAGTTGATCATCCATCTTATTCACTAGATTTGACTTAGACTCACTTATGCCTTTTCTTTTTTTTCCCCCAAAAATGAAGTTCACCCACAAAGGAAAAAGGCAGAAAGATGTTGTAGCAAAAATGCTGTCCTGGAAAACAGATCTTGGTTCTGGTCTCAGCTTTCTGTGACTTTGGACAAGTCAATTAAACTTTCCAGAATCAAATTTCTCCATCAAACAAGGATGCTAGACAAGATGTATGTGCCAGACTGTAAGGTCACACGAAGACGTTCGAGGTAATGTATGTGGAACTGTTAATACTTGCAGCGAGACAATATAAAAATAGTTTTGAATAATTTCAGACTTATTGGGTTGAGTGCTAGCATTCTTGAATGACTGCTCCAAAGGACATAACGCAGATTTGCCTTTTTTTGGTATGTTGTGAGGGTATTGTGGGTTTTGTTTGTTTTTTCTTTTTTTTTAAGTTACATTACTTTGGAGGTTCATGTTACATAGGCATGAGGATACAATTCAAGAGAGCAAAGGTCAACCAAGTTCTGAAGTTGCTTGGCATTTTATCAATCATTATTTAGAGTTTCCTCTTTTATTTTTTTCCCCTCACATATCTGGCCGGGAACACAGACGTTTGTGTGATGTAATGAGAAAGGAAGTTTCATCTACTGCTCTTTCAACCTTATCTACTCAACACTTAGCTCGTGACAGACCCTGATGCTCTTAATGAATTCCTAAAGACCCTGGAAGGTCTCAGATCTCTACAAGGTGATTACAGAGGCTCACACTTTGCCAAGTCATATGCAGGTGGCTAAAGCCTGCTTTTCTCTACATCTCCTGTCCCACTTGTCCTTTTCTATGAACATTTTCCAGCAGCCATGCAAGCGCTCAGTAGGTAAGGCCCCAGCAAAATGGTCGTGACCCAAGTGACCGTGAAGCAACAGATTGTTGATGTCATCTCAGAGAAAGGCCCCAAGTGTATCTAATCCACGCTCCAGCAGCTGGTACACGGTTTTCCAAGTGTGGGTGGGCCTTTACATTGTAGGGGGTTTTGTTTTGTTTCGTTTCGTTTGTTTTTTTCACACTGCAGCGTTAAGTGCACTTCCCTTCCCTCTTGGACTGTAGAAGAGAAATGGAATTCTTAACTCGCTCACGCAGATCTCACCCGAGACCCAGTGAATGGCAGGGATCCGGCACAAACACCCACACACTTCCCTCAGTCACGGATCCCTGCTAAAGACCAGAAGCTGGCCATGGCAATGCTGAATATATGCTTCCGTTGGACTTCCATGGAATTTGGTTTCATTCGATTGTATGTTAAATGTGTTTTTAAAACAAAGAAAGAAAGAAAAGTAAGTTTCATTCTTCCTACCTCAAGGTTAGGGTGAGTCAGAGAGGTTTCAAAGGGGAGCGGAGCTGCCACCTTCATGTTCTGACACCAGAGAGGAGCCTCTGAAGCCACCTCAAAGCAGCCGAGCCCCAGCCTGCTCCGGATCCCTGTGGAGCAGAACCAATTTTTAAATGTCTTCATCTGGTCCCTCCTACTTTCATGGTTGCTCTGGGGGTGGTGAGAATCAGGACGCACTGAAAGCTGCCGGGACATCTGACTCTTTATTTTCTTGGCTCAAAGTGTCTTAACTCTGCACCAGCCCTGGCGGCTGTGCAGCATTTCACTTCTGAGAGAGGAGGCAAAGGGAGCCGTGCAGAGAGGGGCCGGAGCCCTGGCTGCAGTTCAGTGCGAGGAGAGAAGAGCCACCACCCATCCCCCACCATGCTTCAGGTGTCCTGCCGTCAGGGTCACCTTTCCCACAGGCTCTGACCTGAACTTCCCCTCCACGGTGATGGGGGCGAGAGGCGGGCACGCAGGGAGTGGTCCTAAGAGGAAACTGGTTTTAAGTATCCTTACATTTTTCTGAAAATACTTCCTAGTTTTCCCTCTCCTCAGAGTGCATTTGGATTTCATGGAGAAATCGGGTATTTGTGGGGCAGGGAGCGTGTGGAGAGGGAACTGACTCAAATATCTGAAAATCAGCTGCAAGACCGGACCTGCTCTTTGCCGCTGGACTGAAGAAGAACACGGAAGTCACGGGGCAGGCTGGGCTCCCTGTGAGAACTTCCTACGAGTCTGCCAGAGCACCACGGACGGCTGGGGGCAAGGTTCCGCCTCTGAGGGCACTCGAGCAAGTTCTGGGGAGTCCCTCGGCGTGGAAACCAGGCAGAGCACTGCACCGTGAGGCGGAAAGCACGGCGCTGGGAGAACGCCCCTCGCGCCCTCCCCTCACTCGCACCTTGGCGCGCGGAGGAGACCTGCGCAAGCTTCAGCCCCGCCCATCGCCCCGCCCTCCGCGCCGAGGGAGGAGGACGTTCCCATCTGATTGGACGGGAGGGAGCTGGGATCTTTCGCGCCACGTTTACCAGAGGACAGTGCTACTATACGCACTCGTGCCCGCCTCTTTGGGCTTCCAGGATTCGACTGTTCTCAAATCTTTTAAGAAAGCCCAACAACAGAGGTGTTTCTTTTTGCTCTGCCATTAACCGAGTTGGTTCTTCCTCTCCTACTTAGCTACTGTTTTTGTATGTACAATCAAAACCCCAGAAAAACCCCAGACAAACCCCATCCAACTCACAGATACAGTGGCGCACTTACTCAGAGTAGTGTAAATAGAACATAGGTTTTCCCCTAACCTTACTAAAGCATAAACAGAATTTTCTAAGTCTATACGCATTATCTTCAGAAAGAATCCAAGTGTTTCCATTGCAAATTGTGAGACAGACTAGATGGAAATTGAAGATCATCATACAATTCATAATGTCCTTAAACCCTAAAGCCTTAAGATTCAGAAAAATACGGTGTTTTCTACTTATCCTAACACTTCTTCAGTTCAGTCATCATCTATTAGGCGTAAAAATATAACTAAAATTTTTACAGATTCACGGGTAGAACTGATTGTATGTGTTGGGAACTTATACCTGTTTAAACCATCAATGAGAATTCTTTGAAACCTACTGTAGAAATTGTAAATACCGAATAATCCCCAGAAACAAGTCATCAGCACACCAATTAGACTGGCTTTGGTAAATACCTTCTCTGGCAGTTGCCAAGCATAGCAAGTAAACAAAACGGATGTTCTTTGTACCTTTTGACAGAAAGTGCTTCCTTACCTGAAGAAAATTATTCCTATAAAAATCTGTCTTGCAAGTATTTTTCTTGTGTTTCTGATACCAGTATAATCAGGAAGCAATGAAAGTGGTCGCTGAAACGCCAGTTTTCACAAAGCTCTGCGGGCCAATGGGAATGAGTATTAATTCAAATAAACTTCGGAATGCCAGCCAAACCCCTGAAACTTGTTAGCAATCCACCCAGTCAGTTGGTTCTGCTTTTTCAGTACTACCTTATCCTGAAATGACCTGATAGAAAAGCTAGTGTCTGATGACATATGACATCAAGTGTTCAACGAGAATTCTACTGGCATAACCTCCCGTGTGACTGCTTGTGTTCTCTGACCTTCCACAGCACTCAGGAAGGACTGAGTACTTTTTCAGCAAAACTTGCAAGACCAAAATTTAATTTCTTAGAGAAGTAACTCTCAACAGCATTCAGAAATTTGATTTTGGACTAGAAAATAGTAAAGTCCCTAACTGAGGTCCCTTTTTTCCCCATAAGGAGTCTTTTCTAGCATTAATTTCACTTACATACAATAGTCATTTTACATTTTATTTTGTTACTGAAGGTATAAAATGGTCTATATTTCATTTAAAACAGAAACTAGAAGTGTTTGGTCAACTTCTTTTTTGCAACAAATATTAACCCAGTGTTTTATCTTGCTTGACTTTTCAAATATGGTGTTTTATAGCACCTTGATTTCTAGCTGGGTAAATGTAAAGGTTATGTCAGCATTTGCATTATAAGTCCATGTTTTGGGGGTTTGTAACTAAGTCATAAAAAATAATTCTGACTAAAACTTGGAATGCCAAAGGTCCACCCTGAAACACAGGTTTGTTCCTAGATGTACTATACACATGTACACACACTCACGTGCAAACACACACACACACACATCAGAATTCAACAACTACTGTTTTGTAAAATACATTCATTCAATACGTTGCCTTGATGAGAATGAATTGAAAGAACGTCAAGGCTACAAAGTGAAATAAAACACGCAGTCAACCAATGGGAGCCAATTATATCCTAAGATATATGTAGTAGATTTGAAAGATAATTTAAGGACAATAGGAATTAATAGTTAAAGATTAACGGATAGAAAGATGAAGACAGACCTCCACAAAAAAATAAAAAAAGAAAAGAAAAAGAAAAATAGCTCTTTCTTAACCAGAACTGTTTGAGCCTCCTTTCACACTGTCTAGAAGATGGTCTCTGAATCTCTTTGCAGATGTGATCTAATGTCCTTGAACACACTTATTACAATTCATCATCTACATAGCAACAGACAGGGCTGTGCTCATAAACCAGAGTGGCGCTGGACCTGGTAAGTCATTAAGCAAATATATTCCTAAGTCATATGACACTTGCGTGCCCACTGCTTGCCTATAAGAAGAAAATAGGATTTCTCATATACATTTCTAAGACTTGTAAAGTGGTTTCCTTCAAGTCATATCTTGCCATTTTAGCATTATTTGGCTATTTTCAAATGCTAAAACATTTCTGAATACTTTTTTCATTGTTGTCTTTAAAATTACTATATTTTTCATTGCATGGTCGTAAAATCTGTTAGCAAGTAGGGAACAAAAGTATTTTTACTGAGACATTAAAAAAAAATTAAGAACTGGGGGAGGAAAATCTGAGATAACTTCAACACCAGAATCTAATCTTATCAAAAAGATAAGGCAGTTGGTGTGTCTGAAAAATCACTTATTTACCACTTAATCATAGAACGTATACACTCCAAGATGACTCAAGAAAGAATAAAGTGACTTAATAGAGACTAGCAGTAGTTGTAGTGCATGAATCTGTTTTAGTTGGTGAAAAAAGTTGTAACTCAGAGGTTAAGAGCAAAGACTAAGATGCTGGATTGCCTGGTTCAGATCCTGGCTCTAGCAGTGGTACTTGGCTGCATGACCTTGAACTAGTTACTCAGCCTCTCTATGACTCAGCTTCCTCATCTAGAAAGTGGGTTTAAAGTAGTATTTTGTACTTGTAGATATGTTTTTAAGATTAAATGAATAAACTGAAAACCCATTCAATGCTTGGTACATCGTAAGTGCTACTTAAGTATTTATTATTATTATTATTATTATTATTATTAATTATTATTATTATTACTATTTGACTAAACTCAGAAGAAAAATTCTGTAGGAAAGTAGTAACATTGTTTCATGTATCAAAATCATATATCATCCTCTCATCCTGGTTCTTTTCATTTCAGAAATTTTAACAAATAGAAAATCTATGTACTCAGGAGAAAATGAATAAGAATGAAGGCAATATTGGCTTACTCGTTACGATGACCATAGTAAAATAAAACTGCTTGAAGAAATATACCAAACTGTGCATGACTGGCTCTGCTGGGAAGAAATATAATAATTATGTCTATCACTTCGTGAGTTTTGCATGTGAAAATGTGGAGGAACTGATTTGTCTCGACCTCTGATGTTGCTTAAAGGAGCAAATAAAAGTAAAATCTTGTGTATCCTCTAAACTGAGGAACCTGTTTCATGATTAGAGAGGCAAGAAAGGCTGAGGGTATTGTATCCTCAAAGGAAGTTCCCAAGGTGTTGAAAGCCGTCCTAGTTATCTTAGAAGGTGGAGAACATTCCACTCTCTCCTCTGGGCAGAGAGATGGGAGGAATTTGAGACTGCACGATTCAGTGAAGGGAGAAATTCAGGATGATTTTGGTGCCACCCAACCTCGAAGCAGGTATGGAGGTTCTATCTTACCTCTCTCTTTACCCAACTTGGTCTGATACTAGCTTTTGATTGGCACAAAAGTATGTTCCAGAAATTAGGAGGAAGTCAAAACAAAGAGTAATTTGATTAAAGTGTTTCTGGCTGAATTAAAACAAAAAACCAAAAACCTCTTCTTTTGACAAGTTTCAGAGTCAGATGGAGCTATATTTGAATTAATGACCCCCTTTAGAATACCAGTAATGGAGCTTCCTGGACACAGAAATACAAATCTTACCCAGCTATCCTCACCTATTTTCCTGTCTATCCAGAGTCAAGCTGAGAAGAGGTTTCTCGGTGCTGTCTATAACCCCTACCAAAGAAGTTTTAGTATGACTACTTCAAACAAACAGAGCTCCTTCCAGGGAGGAGCCCAGGGGCAGATGTTTATCCAACAGAATTACTGCCACAATATTGGTCACCCCACCCTTGAGCTCCACTCCACCTGCAAAACTGAGTCTTAAGTGTGCAAAGTCACTTGAATACACTCAAGTTTCTCTGAGCCGTGCTGTGTGAAGCAATGACAAAAAGAACGCAGTCTGGGTTATTTTTCTGTGCAATCCCTAAGCTTGTGTTAAAAATTAAATCTGTGGTTGTTTTTCCCATCCCCAACCCCTTATTCAGTCTTACTGCATTCTTTAGGCATTAAAGTGTCCATTTCTCTTCACTGTTCTGCCGTTATTAGAAAATAAGAGCATTGCAGTTTTAAAATACTAGAGTTTTGAAAACCTTCGTTGGAGGCAAGGATATGGCAATGAAATCAGTTCTACTCATAGAGAAGGGTCAGGATGCCTCACTACAACTCTTTGGATGTCAGATGCACAGAATGCCTGTGAGTCCATTCTCTCCAAGCTGATGTGATGTTTGTAACAGCAAGCATATATTTCATTCCTGCACTAAATGACAACAATTGTTTCATATATCAATGAAGCTTCTTCTGGAGAGAATGTCTCTCCTATTTCAAGTTCATTTGACCCCCTAACAGTAATATTAGGAGAAGGTAGATTCACTAGGAATTTTGGCTCCACTTCAGTTTCAGCCTTCTAGGTGTGAAAAAATCTCAGGTCCTGCCCCAGACCTTTTGAATCAGAATCTGCATTTTAATAAGACCTGGGGTGATTTATCTGCATATTAAAGTTCAGGATGCACTGGTTAAAACAATCAGAAATTCTACTAGAAATCATACCAAGGCAGCTCCCCAAGTGCTGATTTTGGCAACAAATCAAGATCACTTTAACTCAAAAAATTTTTGATGACTTTCTCTTTATGTAATAAGAAGCTACTCTATAATATATGTTAATTCATTTGAAGATGTTTTAATGATTTTGATACCTATGATATACAACTTCCACTGAATATGTAAACTCAGAATTTTAAGCATTTATTTGCACATAAATTATAATTAGTTTTGAGCATTGTTGCTAAAAAATTGAAATCTGCAGAGAATTCTTAATTTGGCATCCTTTTAAAAACCTTTCATCCTTCCCCCCAAATTTGGATATATGTTACAGGCTGTTAGTAATTAAGGTAAATATGATATTATATTGCAAATTAACTAATGAATATGAACTTTTAAATTATTTCTATGTCATATGTATAATTTTATATATACATAATTTTACATATAAATAAAGTATAATATATATAATGCTATATAGTCTTATTCTATATTTTTAAACACTGATTTTTCACTCATTCAAAAGTGATCAGCCCCGCCAGGGTCCCAGTGCCGAGGCTGTGGCTGCTTGTTCAAGTGAATAGCTTGAGCATCCACCAAGGACCGTTATCCCCTCAGCATCAGCATCTCAGCCTCTGGTCTGCTCTGTGTTGGCAGCCATAGTGATTCTAGGAAGCAGGTCCAACCTGAATGGAACCATGAAGGCTGTAACTCATCTGACATTCCCAAGGTCAAATGATGCACCACACTCTGGTATGTGGAATCTGTTTCCTCAGTTATCACCTGATGGGGCAGGTGACAAAGTTCAGAAGTATTACCATCCCAAGGGGTGAACTTTGACCACTGAGAGATGAGCGATGAGAGAAAAAGGTCAAGTAAGTTCCTCTCCCTTTTCCAAGACAGGGATTGTCAATAAACAGTCAAAGGGCCAATCTGGCCTGCCTCCTAGTTTGGTAAATAAAGTTTTATTGGAACATAGCCATGCCCATTCATTTGTTTATTGTCTAGGACAACCTTCACAGTACAACAGAGTTGAATAATTATTACAGAGACCATGTACCTTGCAAAATCTGAAATATTTACTATGTGGCCCTTTACAGAAAAAGTCTGCAAACCCCTGAACTAAAAGTTTGCTCTGAGGCAGGACTTGCTTGGAAAATACTGTGAACCAAGATATCAGTTAGGTTTCGGATGAAGCTCTGGCCAGCCTGGTTATGTATCTCTTCGTGTTTGCATTCCTTCCTCCCTTGTCTCACTTGCCTTTGTGCCTCAGACCTGCTGCTCTGGGATTGCAACTGTCAGTAAAGCCCGAGCATGTCAGTTTTATCACAGACTCAATTTTCTAGAGAACCTGAAATAAAGACAGCTACAAATCTAAGACCCAGATTCATGAATTTTGTTCTTCCTAGATGTATTGGCTTTCTCATAAGTTGCATTAATCTATCAAACAGGATATAATCATTTTCTAATTCTTCCATATTAATTTAAACTAGTTTTACAAAGCCATCATGCCTGTAAGATCTCTAGTGAGGATGTATGGAAAATTCAGATCAATTTTCCTTGTGGTGTATATTTGGGGAGTGGTTTTGCAATGCAGGATTTCTCTTGACTCTAGTATCATTTCACTTGGTAGCACACAATTGGAAGTCACTAGTGTTTTCCAAGGTCATATTTAATGAGTATTATGGATGACAACTTGCATCTGTTATGGCTGGTCAACACCATCTCTCCTGCTTTGTATTTTGATTCCCCCTATAACTAAGTCTACCCACTTCTCTAAGTTCATGTCTGCTATATTTTTTCTATCAATTTTAAAGATGTAATTTGCAAGTTCTATTAAACTACCAACAAAGCATTCATTTTCAGGCTAAAGAAAGACATTAAATGCTGAGACGGATGAGAAATGGAGCACAATTTATAGAAAACTGGCATAATGCCAGGGAGCTTTCAGAAGTGTGCATTGTAGCTTGCACTGTGTCTCCCTACGCCCTGCTTACTAAGGTGCTTTCCTTGAGGAAGGAGTAGTACAAAAGGTAACACCAACCTGAATTTGATCAAGGCTGTTGGCCTAACAAAGATAAAAGGGAAAACTGCTCTAGGTATACCAGAGATTTAGCCCAGATTCTCTTTCATCCCCTCTCTGTATCTCTGGTTAAGGTGGACTAGACTATGTCTGGTCAGAGAGTGAGTGACTGACCTTATTGGGAACCATGTGTTGAGTCCACCTTGGAAAGTACCAGTGTTGACCAGGACTTCTCATTCAAGTTCAGTCTTGACTGATCTTCTTGGAACCAAATTGTGGAGAAGGAATTGCCTTGGTTCCATGTTCTTCCATGCTTGGTTCCACACTTGGTTCCAGTCCCTTAAGTCAAAATGGGTTATCTGCCATCCAGCTATGGGAAGAAAAACGTAACAGTTCTTTGTTATCAGTTCAATGTTTTTAATTGCTGACACCCACAAAAGAAATCATGATCAGACTTCGGAAATAAAGATTAAAATGGAATGCTGGTGGGTATACAGAAACCAGGGACTGTGCTTCACTTTACACTAACTACATTCTTTCCAAATGTCTCATATCTTGCTGTTCATGCTTGGGGAAACTCATTTGCCAATTTGGAAAACGAAACAAAATCTAAACTTCTCTAAAATGATGTAATGCTTTAATTTAGTCAGAGAAGTTTCTCTTTCAGTTACACCCTATTTATTCATAACAATTCTACCTTTGAAAATAGAAACGAATTCATAGATCACTGTCTTAGCTTGCATTTAGGTACCAGCCTTGAAGAAGCCATAAACATTCTAATTAATAAATTAAAACATTCCTTTGGTGTTACTATCAATGCCGTTTATCGGCTTCAGTTACGAAAGAAAACTATTGATAATTATTTGGAACATTAGGAAAAGCCTAGAAATGTGTAAACCAAACATAAGCCCTTAAAATTCAGTTAGCTTTGCTCTGATTGTATAAATAAAATCCAATAAAGATCAGATAAGACTTGGCCAAAAAAAATGAGTATTGGCTTTCCTCATGTACAATCTAGAGAAGTAAAAACCCATGCAAATCAAGCAAGCAAAATCAAGTGCCTATTTTAATTGTGCTATTACAATAATTTCCTCTATAGTTCCTGGACTTTAGAACCATCTTTTAGCGGTCTACTTTGACATCTAAATACCCAGGTAACTGCAGACAAAATACTGCTAAGGTTTCCAAATAAAATCATTTTTATCCAGATACGTGAATGGGTGTTAATATAATCACAGAGTACCTCCCTCAAACTAAAATAAAACAAAAAAAACAAACCAAAAAATCCTAGTTTCAATTCCCCCTAAACTTCATTTTAAACCCTCTTGTTTACATAAATCTGAACCCTTTCTTGTATATCCCAATCTCTTGTAAGTTTTAGAAATAGTAGTCTCCTTAAAAGTAATATTAAATGTAACAGGGAAATTTTTGTCATTCCAATTAAGAATGTACTATTAATTATAAAATTTCCCAAAGCACCTGGATTGTAATAGCCATAGGTATTTATGCAATTAGCAACAACCCTTTATAAAAGATCTTAAAAGACATATTGTTTTATCTATAAAGCTGGCTCCATTTATTTGGGAAAAAAGATGTGTATAATAGTGAGCAGGGCCATCTCTAATATTTCACAATGCTTTATTTCTAACTGTGAAAGATCTTTAAGGAGCTCAGCTTCCCAGAAGCTCAGAGATCTCGTCCCACTCTTTTTTGTACCCTGTGCGTGAAAATAAACTATGTCTTGTCAACATGGAAATGCTGGGGCTCAAGTCTCTTTAAGGCCCCTCTAAGATCAAGACTCCTGACAAGGAAAGAGGTTCTGCTTGGGGGTAGCAATCGAGCCAGGTCCACTCGTCAACAACCCTGTGATACTGTGTTTCAATCTGCAAAGAAACCCGACTCCTTTGAAAACTAAAAGAGCCAACTGTGGTGGCATATTTGACTAACCATCTCCTTGGCTTGCTGGCCCATGAGCAGTGTGAATTGATTGTGCATCACGGCTCTTTTTTTGCCTGAGCTTTCTCACTGAACAATCCAAGAGGTATCGCCTTGGCTCCAGACACCTGATATTTGAGGGAACCTTCATTCATTGTTTGCTCAGTGTTTCTCAAGCTTTGTGTTGGAGAGAAGCTATCCTGAAATAATGGAGAAAACTGAAGATAATAAAGACCCCAATGATGAGGAGAGATTCACACTTCCCCTTTTATTGAAATGCTTCTTTCTTCTGCTCAGCCACATTGAACATGTATCTCTAAAGCCTTAAGAGCTTTTTCCCATGCAAGTATATTGGGTTAGACAACATGCACAGATTTAATGTCCATGGTTTCACCAACAGTGAGTAACCTTGAAGAATTTGAGTTGGACATGCTACAAGCCAGAAGCTTACTGACTTCATCCTCCACTAACCAAGATCTGTTATTCTCTACATGTATGTTGCCATGTACACAGTAAAGATCATGAGGGGATACAAATTTGTTTCCCTGTGAAAAGACATTCCTCAAATGAGAGGGAATTACTACTGCTGACAGCAAAAATGAAAGAGAATGTGAAACAATCTAAGAAAAATCATGGGGCTGAGAATATAAAAAGTTTCATGGGGAAAACACTTTGTTATTGTGATATTTATACATTTGAATATTTATGAAGCTTTGAGATGGCTCTCTCTTGAATTCAAAGTGTCTGTTGTAAATCTAAGATTTTAAAAAATCATAACATCATACCATGAGCAAACTATTTATGAGACAGAAAATTTAAGAAACCAAGCATAACCAATTCAGTCACCAAGTCAGCAAAGAGAACAAGTCACAAAAATAAATGTTTTACGAGGAAACCATATAAAGATGGAATAACAATTCAGTTTCCGTTCAGCATTGGCTTGATTTTCACTCACCACAAGGTTCTGGAATCTGGTGTGTCAATACAAGTTCTACTTTGCTGGCTCTCTCAGAAGGGTTTCTTGTAACTAAAATGATAAAGCAGAAGGAGTTGCTTCCTAAAATTTTCCTTTGGTTATTATTAGCAGAATCAACTCTATCTAGTGCATAGAGAACATACCCTCCTGTATAGTCATTGTCTGGGAGAGTTGTCATTAGTTTCATATCCACTTAGGGAAACCATTGCTTTACCCCATCACATTGCTATCCTTTAAAACTACTGGTGATCTAAACAGAGAATCGTGCCCAAAATACATTAAATATTTCTAAACTACACTAATAGTCTATTAATTCACTTCTAGGAAGCAATGATATATGTCATACAAATTAAATACACACACAAGCAAAAACTCACCCATACTTACACACATGAGCCACAAATAATATTTAAAATATAAAATTCTCATTCTGTACAAGTGAAATAGTTTCCAAGTTCAGACCAAGGAATTAAAAAGGATGATGATTTAATCTCTTGTTTCAGAAGCAAAATTTTTTAAAAAATGAGATTTCTTTTCTCCATTATCTCACAAATTTCTCTGTGAATTTGGAAAATGAAATAAAATTTCTATAGTTTAATTCTCTGTAAAATCACAATATTACAGGTAAGCATGATACAATTTTTAAAATCTTAAAAAAAATGCCATGGAAAAAGAAAGGGATTTTAGTTACAAAGTACACGTCAAATTAGCCGTGGAAAGAGCTTTAAACATAGATTTAGAACCTGTCTTCTAACCTTGATTGTTCAGCCCATGAGCTGTCCAAATTTGGTCATTTTACCTCTCAACATTTTATATAATAAGAATACAAATTATAACACACATTAGTTGTGAAGATTAAATGAAATAATGCTTATGGACAAGACAAGCATAATGGAAGGCACATTGTAGATACTCAGTAAATTTAGTACCTTTTCCCGTTTATCTCAGGCTTTACACCCTTAAGGATACAGTTACACACTTTAGGTTATAGTTGCTGTAAAGCCTTCTAAAAGCAATGGATAAAAGCCAATCTAGACCTGAAGACCTTAAATAGAAGTTAATTTCAAAAATAAAAATAAGGGGTAAAATTGTCCCCGGTTTACTATTAAAAAACAATCATTTACTTTAATTACTATAGAGAAGGGAAAAAAGAAGCATTCATTTCAGGTTTGGGGGATTTCAACAAAGGTTCCCACCATTTTGCATGTAATTATCCAAGAGAATAAGGAGATTCCTTTCCACTCAACGGTGGCTCAAGGCAGATCTGAACTCTAACAATTCAAGATGGGTCAACATCTCTCTCCAAAAGCAGAACTACCTCTGTACCTTGAATCTCTTGATGTGAAATTTTGATAGGAACACTAGGTTAAATCCAAACAAAAAAATCATCTAATTCACTTATTTCCCAAGTTACCTTTCACCAAAATAAGGTAATCTTCATATGAAGAAGGTCACTGTCAAATGACCACTTTGGTGTCAGGTATAAACTGATGAGTTTACTTTTCTGGGCAAGTCCTATAATTCTTTTACTTTGTAAAGAGAAGGATGATGTTGCAGGTCAGGTGTTTGGGAAGCAGGCTGTAAGAGGACTGAGATTTGCATGCACAAAGTTTATGGCGGAGTACCCCCGGTGTTACCACCTGTGGGATAGTAAAAGAAGTAGGACTTGGCAGAGGGAGAACGTGGGCACAACAAAGACCTCCATCAATCTCATGGGGAGCTCTGGTGCTAGGAGTGTTAATAGCACAGTTGTCAGAAATTGGGAAAAGGATCTAGCCTTGCTGTTCTCCTTATGAACCTATCAGACTCAGGCTTTTCTGGGAAGGAGGCACGTTCCAATCACCAAAGAAACAGAAACTCAGCTTTGCACTATTGGACTTCAATACACCCAGAAGGTGGGAGAATGAGAAATTTAGTCCCAGGAAGAAAAGATGGGGCTGGGAGACTGTTTCCAAGGTTTTTCCTTTCCTCATTGTGATTGCTCTTACCTGCAGGTTTAGGCTTAGGAACAAATGTGGGATCTTCCTACTACGTTGGATTATATTTTGGGGGACTGAGGAAACAATCATTGGGTGGGTCTCTGAATCCCTTGAGCCAAACCTGGGCCAGGACTTTATTTATTATCTATTCCCTGTTGGCTCTGTGTCCTTCATTCCTAAAAAATGTTTGAGTGTTCTCAGTATATGGTTATTAAGTAAATGCCCATAGGTTCTTTTGTGGAAGAACTTGGGAATGTATCACTAGATACGTTTGTCAAATTCTTGCTGTGTCCTTCCTTCCGGGGATCTGGTTTCCCCTGTGGTGCATGGGTTATGGATTGGTAATCTGGCTCAGATTTAGAAAAACGGACTGTAAGGGATTTTGACATTTGTTGGGGAAGTGGTCTAGCTTATGGATGATCTACTCTTGATTGATTTTCATTGTGTAGATTGAGCAATTCTTTTGCAAACTTCCCATCTATCTCGCCTATAAGGATGCCATATTCTATTAACCATCTCCAGAGCTCTCCACACTTCAGTTCTCCCAGCTATCACTCCAGACTTGTTGCTGTTTATACTAAGTGTGTCCAACTGACTTTTGACATTTAATAATTGCAGTCTGTTATTTTAGGGTCCTGTCATTCTTCCTTGCTGTCGGAGTCCAGTTCTGTTAAGGCAACTTCTACCATCAGCTCTGGCCTCTGGAGCCACCAGGGAGCTTCTCTATGATGTTGGTGCCATGCTGCTTTGATAAATGGAGTCTCCTTGGGGACTTCCTTTAAAATACAGACATCAGTCAGGTTTTCCATCCTTATCTAGTGTAGTTATTTCCCTGAGCCTTCCCACCCATTCTTCATTGCCTGTCCCATTGTGTTGACATTCTACTTCACTGAACATGGCCATCATTTTCCTCTTAAGAGCGATTTCCAGCTGTATGATAGCATCAACCCTCAGGATCTTTTATCCATGGAGTTTTCCCATATGGATAAATCCCCTGTCAAGCTACTTTATTTACCTGTCTCTTTGGGCAACACAACACAATATCATTTTTTAAAAATTTGAGTGCAACCAAGAAACAGAGGATCCTGTGCTATCAGAAAATTCCCCCAAATTCCATGGCTTTTCACAAAGGAGATTAGAATTCTTAAGGTGAAATAGTATTGTGAGAAAAGCATTCTGAGTTTTCAAACCATAAAATCATTTGTAAATCTAACATTGTCTCACAGAGATGGGTGAGATGAAGGAGAAAAATACAATTGGTTGATACATTTTTTTTCTGTGATTTTCCCATCTTTCAAATATTTTTTTTCTCTTTCTTTCATTCAAAGGGACACGAGAGAGAATCTGGTCTGACAACAGTTTGCAGATGGAATAGCTAAAATGTGTAACCACTTGACAAATACCAGTCTGTGGACGTCTTTTAGAGCATTTTCCAACTGAATCTCCCTCCAAAGAATATAAAAAGGCAGGTGTAAAATGTGGTTATCTGAGGTGGAAAGTAAGCATCTTCCTGAATTTTCCAAGTGTGAAAAAGAAGGGGTCATTTTCAAGAAGACAAATCTGCATTGATCATACCTGAGACAGCCATTCACAACTGTAATTACTTCTTAATTGTGTCCTGAGCATTCCCATAATTCTGTTCTCTTGATGCCAGTGCCCTACTGCCCCAAAGCCCGACCACCATCATGGCTAGGCCATGGTCTTTCCCATATGCTAGAATTAGAATGTGAATAGGGTTGCTGGAATATACAGTGGGGAAAAAAGGAGGTTTTCTAAAGGCCAACAATATCAAAATTAGTTTATCTGAACTCACTGAGTAAACCAGACAGTTTCTCTGTGAGCAACTCCACTTAGCAGTGACTAAACCACTAGAACTAAATTGACCTCCTGGATGCATATTTATTAACATATAACCAAAGTAAATCAGATTTAATTTGTCTCTTAGATCACAGAGAGGCCCTTTCCTTCCCTTTTAACCTTGGGACAAGTAGACACAACTGAGATCAGGACCTTCTGCATATTAATCAGAGATATTTTGAAATGTTTAGTAAGAACAATATATCGAGGCTCATTACATATTTCTTTTTTTTTTTTTTTTTTTTTTTGCTGAGAAATATGTTGGGAAATTCCATCTATAGGCTTTTGTATCACTTACACTTAGATGATTAAAAAAATGTTTGTAAGATCTATTTGACATCTAGAAGCTTTGGAGGTATTTCTTTTCTCTTCAAGTTCGTTATTAAAAGACACACACAGAGGAAACTATGATTTGCCAAGTGTAAACAACCACAGGCACCAAATGTTTCAAGCAGACTTGGAAACCTGACTCTGAGAGTAAAATCTGTCTTTATGTTAAAGATGTACCTACACCCACTCCTGCCCCGTCCCTCCAATGGTTTCTGTGACATAATTGCTGCTTTTTTAAAAAATTAATTAATTTATTTTTAATGCCTTTATTGTGGTATGGTTCCTATACAGTAAACTACATATATTTCAAATGTACAATTTGATGAATTTTGATAGATGTATGCACCAATGAATCCACTATCACAATCAAGATACCTAACATTTCCATCACTCCCCAAGAGGTGCAATTTTCAAATTCCCAATTTATCTCTTCCCACCTCCTTTAACCCCTAGTAACCATAAGTTTGTTCTCTATGTCTGTTTTGTAGATAAGCTCATTTGTGTCCTTTTTTTTTTTAGATTCCACATATAAGTGATATCATATGGCATGTTTCTTTCTCTTTCTAGCTTACTTCACTTGCTGCTTTTTATCATGGACACTTTTCAGCTCCTAAGACTACCCCATAGATAGCTCCAGTTTGGCTCTTTGGGTTGCCTTACTCTTCCACAAAAAAGTAGCCTCGCCATCACAGCTGGAGAAAGGGAGCTACGCACGTGGGAACCTCTGGAAATTAGTTGGAAATGCCAGCTGATCATGGACAGCCCTCCCTGCATGTTCACCCTTTTTTTCTCATTCTTATTTGTCACAGACTCTCTACTTCCCACATTCCCTTCCTTTTCTCTTATTTGCTTAGATTTTCTTACCTCTCTCTCTCTTTTTTTTTTTTTTTTTTTTTTTTTTAGCATACTCTCTTTCTTATGACTAGGTCTTATGAAAGTTACTCAGAACATTTGGGTTTAGGGCCCCAGATCTACAAAATGATTTAAGGATGGTTGAAGAGAAGCGTCACAAAATCAGTTGAAATCATATCACCTTGGCTCTTAGGAGCAAGACAAAGCACTGAGGCCTCTAGAGTCATCCCCTGAGGGCAGGAACATAGTCCCTGTCTTTTCTCAGAGAAGAAACTCCTTCTGGGGTGGTCCTGTCCCCGGGTGTTCAAAAACGGTCCACACATTTCTAAGAACAAGTGCAGCCCAAACCTCGTCTGCAGTTTCTCGGCCTGAGGTTGACTATGGAGTCTTTGACAACTTTACCAAGAGCACATTGTAAGCATCTCAGTTCAAACCATCACTAACATCACCCGGAAAACCACAGGAGCCTCTTAGCTGTGTGTCCATATTCAGTCCGTGCTCCCTCCATGCCTCATTCTCTATAGCATTTAGGGTCTCATTTTCAGGATGTGAGTTTGATCTCTTCCCCCTCATAAATCTCATCAAGCCTTTGAATAGGTCTCAGTATAGAGATCTAAGTCCAGCCCCACTGGGCCTCAGACTCCCTCATTCTCACCCCTCAGCTCTCTGTGCTCCCTCCCATTGCAGGGTCTCTGAATTTGTGGTGCCTCCTTCAAGGACAATACATCTCCCATCCCCCAGCCTCCATTCCCCTCCGCCTGCCCCACTCCTTACACCCTGAACTCTTCCTCACCTTCCAGCTCTCAACTCAGGCATTATTTCCTAAAAGGAATTTCAGTTCCTCTGTTAAATGTTCTCATCATACAATATCCCATTACTTTGGAGTTCTTACCTCAATTTTAGTTATACATTCTTGAGTTTAAATTGCCATGGCCAGGGGAAGGGTATAGCTCAAGTGGCAGAGTGCATGCTTAGCATGCATGAGGTTCTGGCTTCATTCCCCAGTACTTCCTTGAAGAATAAATAAGTAAGCCTAATTACCTCCCCACCTCAAAAAAAGAACACCCAGGCATCATCAGCATAGGGCTTAACACATAAGGCTCACTTAATAATTATTTATTGAATGAGTAAATGAATTCATAGAGGGTTATTTATCACAACGTGCCTTCAAATATATTTTGCCACCAGCTGTTATGATCTGTATATTTTAATAGATATAGGACTTTGGTTTCTATAGACTGCAGTTTAATTTACATCTTGATGATGGTATTTAAATAACAGACACCAATGTTTTCCCTCTGGACCCGTTCATGACATTGTTAAAATGATATCCAGAAATTAAAAACGTTTGCTCTCTGAAGGTAAGAATGAAAAGTATGAAAAGACAAGCTATGTACTGGGGGAAAATATTTACAAACAACATAGCCAACCAAGGACTAGTATCCATAATGTGTAGAGAAGTTCTAAAACTCAACAATGAAAAAACAAAACAATCTGATTAGAAAATGGGCAAAAGATATGAACAGATAATTCACTGAAGAGTGTGTTTAGATGGAAAATTAGCACAAGAAAAGATGTTCAGTAACACTAGGGAAAGGCAAATTAATGAACTATCATTTTACACCTGTGAGAGTGGCTTAAATAAAAAATAGTTGACAAAACCGAAGGCTGGCAGGGATATGGAGAAACTGGAGAAAAGGGATCACTCATGCATGGCTGGTAGGGATGTAAGATGGCACAGACCTTCTGGATCACAACATGACAGTTTCCTTAAAAACTCAAGATGCATCTCCCATACAACCCAGTAACTGAACTACTGGGCTTTTATCCCAGAGACATGTAAACTTATGTTAACACAAAAACCTTTGCACAAACGAACATAGCAGCTTTATTTGTTGTTTTTTTAAATTGAAATATAGTTGATTTACAATGTTGTGTTAGTTTCTGGTATACAGCATAGTGATTCAGTTACACATATATATATTCTTTTTCACATTCTTTTTCATTATAGATTATTACAAGATACTGAATATAGTTCCCTGTGCTGTACAGTAGGACCTTGTTGTTTATCTATTTTATATATAGTAGTTTGTATCTGCTAATCCCAAACTCCAAATTTATCCCTCCCCTTCTTTTCCCCCTTTGATAACCATAAGTTTGTTTTCTGCCTGAGTCTATTTCTGTTTTGTAAATGAGTTCATTTGTCTTTTTTTAGATTCCACATATAAGTGATATCATATGATATTTGTCTTTGTCTGACTTATTTCACTTAATATGATAATCTCTAGGTCCATCCATGTTGCTGCAAATGGCATTATTTTATTCTTTTTTATGGCTAAGTAGTATTCCATTGTATATATAGACCACAATTTCTTCATCCAGTCATCTGTCAATGGACATTTAGGTTGCTTCCATGTCTTGGCCATTGTAAATAATGTTCAGAGCAGCTTTATTTATAACAGCCAAAAATAAAATCAGCGCAGATGTTCTTCAATAAATGAACAGTCAAACCACTATATTACATACTTACTAAGGAATACTACTCAGAAATGGAAAGGAACAAATTCTCAATACACAAAAATTAAGATGAATCTCCAGGGAATTATACTAAGTGGAAAAAAAAAAACTCAGTCCTCAAAAGCCTCATATTATATCACCTATTTACATAACATTTTTTAAAACACAGAATTTTAGAAATGGAGGATAGTTTAGTTGTTGCCAGGAGCTACAGATGGGGCATGAGGAGGAAGAGGGGAGGTGGATATGATTATAAAAGGATAAGAGTCCGTATCTTGACCATGGGTGGATACACATACCTGTACAGGTCACCAATTATATAAAACTTAATGAACACGTATGAGGATAAACAAAACTGAGGAACTCTAAGATCGGTGGCTTACATCAGTATCAATACCCTGATTGTAATATTGTAGTTTTACAAATGTTACCATTGGGGGAATCTGGACAAAGGGTACAATGGACCTCTCTGGATTACTTCTTATAACTGCATGTGAATCTACATTTAGCTCAATAAAAATTTCCATTAAGAATGATATTCAGGAATTCTTATCACTTTCCTTGCTTCATCAACAAGTAAAACCCCCTATGGATAAAGCATCAGTTGGCACTGGAGACCCAGTAGAACGTGGGCAGAACACCCCCCTAGTGTTATATGTATATTACTTGTGCAAGTGTGAAGGAAGAATCAACTTTCAGAAGCTGGTTCCATGTCTAGTGGTTTGGACTTATGGGTAGGCGGGGTTACTGCTGCCCCAGCCCTCTTGATAGCAGGTTTTATAGCCTTGTGACTTCAAACATAGGGAAGAGCAGTTCTAGGAGTTATGGCGGGGACAGGGCAGGACTTCTGATATCAAAGAAAATAGTAGCAGGAGGGACAAACCAATCAGAGGTGAGAATACTGATGGTGGGAGGGTTCTCAAGGACCTGTGAAGAAAAGGAAATGGGAGGAAAGGGGAGGGAGGCATGGAGAAAGGATTGATTTATACATAATACTCGATGGCGTGGTAGATATAAACTTCATCAACCTCTATCTTCATTTCAAGGCAAATTTCATCTGCTGCAAGTGTGTATATGTCTGTGTACGTGTGTATATCTAGATGTGTGTGTAAATTTATAATTTATGTAATAGCAGTCGTATCTGTTTTGGCTTTGCTAACTGTCTCAGCATTTTCATAAAATGTGGTTGCAGCTGTTGACATTACAGTTGAGAATTTCTTCCCCTCCGTTAAAAGCAGGCTGGTGGGGCTTAATTATACTACAGGGAATTTTAATAAGGTATCACCAAAATTATCGTGAGATCTCATTAGGTTTACCACAAAACTTTAAAATATCTGTGATAACACTTTTCATGGGCTAGATTCTAGAATGATGCTCAAGGAAATTCTGAGATTTTACCCGATAATAAATCAGCAATCAAACAGCCACATTTAATTACTGGAAGATGACTGATATTTTCTTTCCAGATGCAGTTACATGAAATGAAATTTGATGGTGTGGTCATAAGATGCAAAAAAAAAAAAAAGTGTATTGCAGATAAGCTGAAAGCAAGACTAAGACCATCCAACAGGACGCAGAGAAAACACACTGATTAGCAACTCGCTCACAAGATCTCACTGAAGTGCTCTCCGAAAGCTGCACCTTTTTTTTTTTCCACAGAGCATCTGTAGCTCTGTGGGTACAGACTGTCAAAAGGAGGTTAAGGAAGTTGGCAATGGGCATACCACGATTATGACTATGATCTCATATCCATAAATATATAACAACAACAACAACAACAACAACACTAAAACAGTAAGATGATAGAACCAGGACAGGCATTGATTTCTCAAGAGCCAGATGGGAAAAATGCCCAGCCCTAGAGAAAAAGGCAATAATGAAAAGAAGGTACTGTTATTATACTGAGAGAAGCTTTTCGAGTCGCACCATACGTTCATGGTAGGTCACTTCAGGAAGGGGGCCTGGGATGAAACTTAGAGAGCTGCAGTAGGAAATGGATTTAATAACTGTTGATTGTAACCCTGGTGGATGCTTCAAGCGCTCTCTGTGATAAACCTAGCATGTACCTAGTGGTACATCCTGTCCCAAGAAACCAGTACTCCATTACTTAACCTACAGCACCTGTTGCATAAAAACCTACCTTTATTTTCGCCACAGAACCTCTGCCAATTTCCCTCAACTCACCTGGATTATAGCACTGATCCTAGAAGAAGAATCTAAGCAACTAGAGGCCCACGTTTCTTTTCAAAGATTAGCCCCAGTTTACAGATAGAAAGGGGGTCCAGCTAGATTTATCAAGCATCCAATTATCCAGTTAGACTCCTGGCTTTGTCACGCCTTAGACTCTTTTATGGCCCTGATCACATTTCCCTGGCTTGAAACTGACAATTTTAGGATGATTCTTTCCTTTGTTTTTCCTTCCCTATCTCTCACACCCATAACTTTGTTTGAGTGTTTGCTTCATTTTTTCTTGTTTGACTCTAACCCGCCGTGGACTTATCCACAAAAGGGCTAAAGTTTAATAAAATTTCTATCTGTTTCATTGGAGTGTTATCACTCAGTGACAACTAGCATGGTCTTTGCATTGTATGTGCTGTTTCTTTCTGAGAAATCGTGCACATGCACACCAATGCACAGACGCAAGCTCACAGACATGGGAATACAGACGTGAGAGCACACACACACACTCACACTCACGCCCAAGGACACACATATTTAGAGTTTCCTCAAGAAGGAAGAAAAATTCTCAAAGTGTTCTTGCTCTTTGATTTGCCACTAATTTCATAATTCATACTTTGGGTCCTGAGGCTTGCAAGAATAATAAAGTTCTTCTGTGGAGCCTGGTGGGGATTCCATCATTTTACCCACGACTGAGGAAACTGTGATTTCTTTTTCCAGGCCCCCAAATTGAAGTTCTTGCATGCACCTGTGATTCTCAGTCTCAGTATCTCAAAGAATTCCAGATTCTTATGCATTCGGGAGCCCCCAGGGCTTTATCCTAAAATAAGCTATTGTTCTTATTTATATAATGGCATTAAAACTTCTTGGGTTTTTGTCTTTGATGTTGCTTAAATATTCATAAAATGCAAATGGTCAATATCATCTTCTTTCTTTAGAGCAGGTATTCATAGGGCAAGGATTTAGGAAAGAATGGAGAATAAAGGAGACTGGAAAGACCCAAGATAAACAGCAACAACTTTGCCAAGAACCAACCCCATGCTTCGCGCAAGTTGAGATACATTTCCATTTGGCTTTTCATTTCTCCATCAGTTTGGACTGTGTTTTGTGAAAATGAGATAATATATGTGAAAGTACCTAGCTGAATTCCTGGGACATGGCAGACACCCAATAAATATAAGTTTTTACTACTATATTAAGCATCTTCTTGTCATAAGCAGAATTTACCTAGTTGGTATAGAAAAGTTACAACTTGGTTGAGCCAGTTAAAATAAAACACTTCAAGCTGAGAACACACACTTAATGTTACCATAAAAATTCTAAACCTCACCTTCTTCATCCAAGAATATCAAAATCATTGAATTCAATTCTGAAAAAAACTAAGAATTCCTATTTCCCATCTCTAACTCTCCCTAAGCTATCATTCCAAAAGAAGCAAGGCAAATTTCCAAGTCATTCCACTTTTATTTGTTCCACATGATCTTCCAGTTGAGACTAATAATTGTCACACCAATCCCACATATGATAATCTCTTAACAAATGATACATATTTACAGGGAATCTTAGCAAAGGAGATTGGCGATTATTATTTCTTAAAAGTAAATTTTCAATTGGAAAAATACATGTCTGTTGTTTGTAAATACCATTCATTGGCTATTGACAAGTATGATGACAACCATGTATCTTCAGTGTCACCACTGGCAGAATGGCAATAATTGCCCATCTTTGAGGGGTTCTGTGCACTGACTGTTTTGGATATTGTAATGCAACAAGTGAATGACAAATAAAATAAAAATGGAACCCAAGACTCTTACTCTCGGCCCATTGCCAATTCATGTGTTCTAACAGTTTGTTTAGAAGTTAAAGCATGGAGTAGTGCTATAATAAATTAGCTAGCAATATAATTGGGAGGTCTCAAATATTTTATTTATTATAATGCTTGTATATTTCTTACATTTTTATTTTTTATATTCCTTATGCTACATTAGAAACTTTCATCTTATTAAATCCAATCTCTGTTCTATTTAATTCTGGTGTGTTTTAAGGTCATTCTTAAGGGTCTGTCTCTAGGCATCGTTACACATATAAATTCAGTAACTGTTATACAAAATATTAAATACATCTAAAATATATAAAGAACTCTATCAGCAACTCATCATTTCTTTATCTTTCAAATGCCTTGAGGGAGTCATTTTTCATTTTCCATTGATTGATTCCACTTTCAGCCAAGTGAATCTTAAGTGACCCATTATGTAGAGATTACAGAAGGAATTAACCATCCTAATCACTATGGAAAGAAAAAGAAAAGTGACAAATCCTAAAACCTACAAAGATGCAAACAAAATCTGTAGGAAGTACTTCATTCGTTTCCTATGTGGCTTTTCTCTGCAGCACTAATTTTATCCACACAATATACTACAGCAGGTTAAACATTCATTTTTTTAATTAACTAAATTGAGATCCCAATATCATACATTATTTATTCAAAGAAGTTATTTTTGTGTCTAATAAAAACAATCTCATTTCCCAATCCAGACACACAGCTCTATCCATTACAGGAGACCACGTAACTTCTGAGTATCCCCTGGAACATTTAGGTCACAGGGTCAATCTCTGCCTTGTTCACAAGTGATTTAAAGTCATTAGCAGCTAATGATTATTTGTGTTGAACAAGAGTCCAGTCAGGCCACAAGCTGTCATAGCTGGTACCAATTAACAGCCTTGGTAGCAGGAGCAAGTTTGGAAATTGAATAATCCTATGAAGGGCTGTCTCATTAGTAGGAAGTTGCCTTCTCTATCACTACCTGTTCTGAGAAGGGAACACAGATGTCTGCAAGACTGACCACCATGCAGTTTCAATACACCTCCAGTCATTTTTACAAGACAAGGACAAATGTAAAAGAACCTGAGAGAAAGAAGAGAAAGGTTGTTGCTCTTAATATTCAAAAGTATGACTCAAGGAAATATTATCCAAGAAGAATTGAAGGCTTGGTTTAATCAAAAGCAGATTAAGCACATCACTGGAAGCACAGCTCCAATATGCAGTTATTAATAGGTAGCGTCAGCAATAATAATAGCGTACCTTGATGTTTACAATAGGGGCATGCCCTGTAGGTGAACCAGTAAGTAAAGATGGAAAGCCCCTGTATAAGTTAGATGTGCTAACATTTCCATGAATAATAAATAATTGATTCCTATGACTCTGTAGAGAAAATAATTTACTTGAAGAATTTTATCTCTTATTCCAATTTATAACTCTTCTTGACATTTTGTTCTGAGATTCAAAATCATGTCAGAGCAAATGAACTATTATAGGAAAAGTTGTATTAATTTTACCCGTTGATAGAAGCAAAACATATTGCTTTTGATTTTTATGAATAGGTAATTTTGTTTTTCATAAATACATAATGAACTCTGGGTTTTTTTTTTCCCCCATGAATGGAAAGAGGCTTTTGAATACATAAGGTATAGCAACAAGGATGTCAATCTCTTTTTGTTTATGTCTGTTCACCCAACACATTTGAAATGTTCTAAAGCTGTTTTTCCTTTTTACGTGTAATGAAGTCTGTAACCAGCACCATGTTGACAAGACCCACAACTGACCCACTCTTCATACTACAACTCTGCAACCTTCACTGAAGCATCAGTAAAAAGTTTGTGATTAATATCAGATTTGAGGCATTTTTGTAGATGCGTATTGCATTTAGCATTAGCACCAATCATTTCTTGCCCTTGTGATTGCACAAGTCTAACTGAATAGGAGAGGTAAGAATACAAACTACTACATCATTTTAGATCCTTCCTTGTCCCAGCCTTGTGAAAGTGGAAATGGTACTTGAGCTGTATTCTCTCAAGGTGAGACGTGCTTGTGAATCTGTGACATAAAGCATCTTGGGAAGGGGGAGGAATGGTACCTTTTAAGAAGTTTTTCTCCATCTGGTCACTCTGCTCTCATTCCACTCAGTCAAACCCAGGAAAGTTATTTTTTGTAGCAAATTATTTCAGGATGAAATGTGATAGGCTGTCCAGATTGGGTCATTTGGATATATTGCAAAAGCAGTGTAAGAAAGGAGGTGTAATTATATATTATATTTGAAATATGAAGTATAATTATAGTATATAATTGAAATAAGCTAAGAGAGTAGATCTTATTCTACACACACGCACATGCACACACACACACACTAACACGAAGAAAAGAGATAGTGACCACCTATCTGGTGGTCAAGGTGCACTTATTTTGTTTACAGTTGAATATTCTTTACTGAGTTTTTGTGATAAATAACTTGGTGAAGGTGGAATTTTTTTGAACTCAATACAACCCATTTTCTCCACGTAAGTTCAGTTAGGTGAATACAGTTTGTTTTTTTCAGTATATGTATACAGAAGAATTTTTGTTTGTATACTTGTGTATTAATTTTTTATTGTGCTAACATTGGTTTATAACATTATATGTTTCATGTGTACAGCATTACATTTCTACTTCTGTATACATTACAATGTCCTCACCAACCCCCAGCCACCCCTTCTCCCTGGTAACGTCTGCTCTCTTCTCTGGGTCTCTGTTTTTGTTTGACTTGGTTAGTTTATTTTGGTTTTCTGCTTGTTTGTTCCACATATTCCACATATGAGTGAAATCATATGGTATATTTTTTTTCTCCATCTGACTTATTCCACTTAGCATAATAACCTGGATTTCCATTCATGTTGCTGCAAATGGGAAAAATTCATCCTTTTTATGGCTGAGTAGAATTCCACTGTATATATTTACTACACCTTCTTTACCTGTTTATCTGCTGATGGTCACATAGATTGTGTCCATATTAGCTATTGTAAATCATGCTGCAATGAACATAGGGGTGCATATCTCTTTTCAAATTAGTGTTTTCATAGTCTTTGAATAAATACCCAGAAGTAGGACAGCTGGATCATATGTATGGTAGTTCTAGTCTTAATTTTTTGAGGAATCTCCATACTGTTTTCCGCAGTGGCTGCACCAATTTACATCCCCACCAGCAGTGTATGAGCATTCCCTTTTATATATATCCTCACCAACACTTGTTATTTCTTGCTTTTTTTTTTTTTTTTGATAATATCCATTCTAACAGGTATGAGATGTTATCTCATTGTGGTTTTGATTTGCATTTCCCTAATATTTAGTAATGTTGAACATCTTTTCACGTGCCTGTTGGTCATCAGTATGTCTATTCAGCTCCTCTACCCATTTTTTAATTGGTCGTTTGATTTTTTTGTTGTTGTTGAGTTGTATGAGTTCTATATATATTTCAGATATTAACTCAAAAAGGCACCCTTTTAGATAATGACTTCTGAATGGAACTGCCCACAGTCAGAAAAATAATTTTTAAAAATTTACATTGATAGATCTAGAGATTGAGCCACTCAACAATTTTTTAAAATTATGTTGAACACTTACTAGGTGCCTAGTACTGGGCTTAATGCTGGAAAGGCACAAAGGGAAAGACAAACGTTCTAAGGAGCTCAGCTTAGAGGAAGAGATGGTCAAATAGACCAGCAACTCCCAGTCAGTGGGACTCTTGCTGTGATAGAAATCTAACTAATTAACCAAATGATATTTGCTACAACTGGAATTTTATTTTAAGTGACTTACATAGGCATTTAATTTTCAATAGAGCATGGAAGAAAGCTCATTATTTCTTTAATATTTTAAGTGGCCTTTTCTAGATATCTCTTCTATTTCCTTATATAACTACTAGTACACATGCTATTCATAGTTGTCTGCTGCACAAAGCATTTTCTGCCAACCTTTATGTCTGCTAAATCCAGTGAAACATCAATTGCCTTTTACATACTAGGTACTTCGAGAGCACGCAGCTATCCATTCAAGGTACAGCATTGTTTAACGCTCATGACCTCATAGGCACCATAATTCTGAAGCCCTAAGAAAAACTGAATAAACAGAAACATCAATAAGATCAACCCCATTACAAAACAATGCATAGGACTCACATAGAAACATATACTGTATCGCTCAAATGTGGATAACAGCAAGTCCACAGGATTGTTTGGAGGATTAAAAGGCAACCCAGTATTGCCAATATAGTTGGTGCTCTGTAAATATTAAATAAATAAGTTGAGTAAGTGAGTGAATGAATGAGGGAGACATTATATGGAAGCCACTGTTATCTTTGTCTGTGCAAGCTGTTCCAATTTGGGGTGATTGATTTTAAGCCTTAATAATTTCCAAACGTGCCAGGCGGCAGGCATGGGGAAGACACCACGGTCATGGCAGTGCTTGGACCTGGCTGGGTGAAGAGCACAGTACAGGCTGCCCTGTGCAGGGCAGGGCGCTGAGGAGCATTTTCTCCTTGCCCCACTGGCCTGTCTACCCTATGGGTGTGCAACCATGAGAAAGGCTACAACTATTATCCAGTTCATTGAAAAATGTTGACTAAAGAGAGGAATCATACAAATTTACTGCTGTACCTCAAATGTACTATTAATTACAAATATACACAGGTGCATTTATTAACAAATTTAATCATCCTCAACCCTCTTTTAAGTTGTTATATAATTACTTTCTTGTACTACAAAAAGACAACATTCATTTTCTACATGAAGGTAAAAAATACATCTTCCTCTAACAAGGAAGTACTCCATAGTACCATCAGTTTATCTACCAAGTCCATTAGCAGAGTGGCTTTCCTCAGATGTTCCATTATAGTAAAATATGAAAGGTACCAGGCTTTGGAAGAAAAATACATTCTTTAGGCTTCAAATTCCAAGTCATATGTGATGAAAGATTAAGTTCAAGGTGTGGTAAAGAAATGAATTCTACTTCATTCCTTGCATATAAATCAGGTTTTATCAGGTATGGATTATGACTTAGAGAGAATGGACTACTCAACCCCTGAACTCATTTGTCATCCAGTTTTTCTCTAAAAGCCATGGACCCAAACGTAAAGCCAAATGAGGCTGGTATTCATAACAGCTTTCTGGTAGTGCTGCATCCAGACTCGAATCAACTCGGAAGACAACCAGGTCAAAATGAAAAGAACTGAAGAATCTCCTTCTTGGGAATAGCATGCTATTGTGTAGCCAGAACCAATCAGCTAACAAGGCCAGTTATCATTAGAGATTATTATTTTATTATCTCTAGCTACTTTTGAATATTCAGATACAGATGATCCTATTTTTGTTCTAATTTGTTGTTTAGCTTTATAAACGTGCCAGAGGTTTATTTGACTGGGCATATGACATAAATGTAAAATAATGGCACTACCCTAGTAAACAGCTTATTAAATAATGGATGGATATTCTCACACAGGCTTTAGAAGAGAACAAATAACGTTTTCCTCCATTAGGAATTCTATCTAAAAGTCACAATTATTTTAAGTACTACATGCCAATCTTTTTCAGAAACGTTACCATTTTCCTCTGGTGTAAGATACCTCCCTTCAGCTCTCTGGAGTATAGAAAAGGACTTATTTAGAGAATTATAAATTCTGCCACCTCCATGGAAAGCCTGAATCCCTTAGTAGTCAAGCCAAGTTACTGATATCAGCAGAAAGTCACTCAGAACTCTTTCTGATTATCAAAGCTAGAGAGCCCGAAACAGTGTGGATCCAGGGAAGCGTGGTCCACAGGGTCCCACAAAAAATCAGAAAGTCACTTTAAAGCTCAAAGTGCCCAGACACATCCTACTCAGTCTAGTCAGTAATTAACAAAACACTTACACCCCCCCACCCGAAGCGTGAGATGACCATATATGGTTGGGTTGCTCTGAGTTCACATTGCTTCCCTGATGAGTCCTTGGCCCTCAAGGACAGTGGGGCTTTTGTCTGTGATTTTTTTCCGTAATTATATAATTCACTTTGTCATTTATTTACCAGCATTGCTTAGTATCCTCTGGATACACTATTTAACCGGGAGCTGTTTTAACATAGTAAGGCCATCTGTCTTCACTTGTAAACCCTGAGAGATTAGGGATATGACCCCAAGGCTGAGCTACTTTGCTCCCAAAAGCAGGCTTGGCAAATTACCATGATCTTGGATCAAAGTGAAATGGTATATCCAACCAATGCAAGCTTCCAAGTTTAAAAAAAGCATAAAATGCTTAAATTACACATGAAAATCATAACAAATTCATATATTTTATATATTTGATCTAGGCTTCTGAATTATTGACATAAACCAGTGTTCATAATTCATAGTTCAATGTTCTGAACACTGGTTTTAAGTTTCTGCTTCTACTAGTTTTTTGCCACTTGTTTCCTTTTTATACCTTTTATGTTGGTATTGCTTTTGCTATTTCCCATTTTATTGATTTCTTCCCTTGTCTATTGCTTCTTTCTTTTTTCTTTGGATTTATTTTGACACTCATTTCAACCAGCTTGAGTTGAATATTTAGTTCCTTTGCTTTTGTTTTTTTGTTGTCATTGTTATCTGCTTTTTGATAAATATATGTAATGTCAGAAAAGTTGCTTCTCATAATAATTTAACTGCATTTCACAAATCTTGATACATGTTCTTTTCATATCTATATAATTAATAATTTTGCATATGATTTTGTCTTTGAGTTATGTAATGTATAAATTATGTTTATAGTTTCAAATACACAAAACATTTTAGCTATATTTTTGTTATAAAGTTTAAATTTTATTCTTCTCTAAGTATATTATATGCATAGTATTAACTATCTGGAAGGCATTAAGTTTAATTTTTGGATTAATACTGGTCAATTTTTGTGAGCTCAAAAACAACATATACTCTTTTTTGGGGTGAAATATTATATAAATATATGTAAATTCACATACAATATGATATTATTATTCCAGTCTTCTATGCTGTTCTTTTCCCCCCATCTGGTTCTATCAATTAAATTCTCCAATGAAAATTATTGACATAACCATATTTATACTTTTCATTTTGTTGCTTTTTGTATTCTGAGGCTATATTAATAGATGTATACATATTTATTATTGTTTTGTCTTCTGCATATAACCTCCCTCTTATTTCCTTTTACATTTTAACCTTTAAGTTATATTTGCCATTTCTAAAATTGTTACCCAACTTTCTTTTTATTCATATTTGCCTTTATATTTGTTTATATTCAAATTTTCTGTACCCTATTTAATTTTTTGTTTTTTTTTTTTCTTTTTTAGGTAATGTATTGGTAGATCTTGGTATATTTTGATAAGTTAATCTGAATCTTAGTTTTTGAATGGTGAATGGTAATTTTAAACCACCTACATTTATTGTTAATTACAGATACATTAGGTCTGTTTTGTGCCATCTTATTTTATATTTTATTTTACAATAATTTTACACTATTTTTTTCTATTATTTTTGATAGTTTTATAACCTATTTTTATTCTTCTGTTGGGTACTCATTATGTAAAACTCATGGAGGTTTTTTTTTTTCCCCTCAGTTCTGCTGAAGTTTATAAATAATTTCATCTACAACCTCACACCTCCCTCTGACCTATTACCAGTAACACACTCATTTCTCTCCTGTTAACTAGAATTTTATTTTTAGATTTTTGTGGCTATATATTTTTTGTGTTGCTTATCTTTATATCATAAACTTGTCCTTATTTTCCATGTATTACCTATCACTTCCATATTCACATCTTTCTGATTAAAGTATGCTCTTCGAGTTTTTTAAAAGTGTCCCTATGAGGTGAACTACCTAAAACCATACATGTCTGGAGATATGTTTATTTCATCTTGGTATTTAAATAATAGTTTATTTGACTATAGAAGTCTAATATTCAAAATGCCTTTCCTTCAAGATATTATCTTTCTGTTTCCAGTAATCCTGCTGGGAAGTCTGCTATCAATGTGATACTTACTACTTTGTAGCTGATCTGCTCTGTTTCTCGGAAACTTTAAGTTTGTCTTTGAGTTTTATGGTATAAAAGTTCACTATAATATGTAGGATTTTTTTGCCTATATCTTTTCTTCTTAGCACCCTTTTCTATCTGAAGTTTTATAATTTGCTTTATTTCTAGGTAAATAATGGTCATTATTTTTCAGTTATTCTCTTCTTTATTCTTTTTTCCTTCTGATGTATGTAGACAATTTTATCTTCCACATTTGTTAACTTTCTCTTGTTCTACTATTTCTTCATTCTTTATGGAGGCTTTAAGTATGAACATTGTATTATGATTTGTTTATATCCACTCTTTTATTCAAATCATCTTGTGTGTTACGTTGACAATTAAATATTTTATATCAGACATCCCCATTTGTTTTTTTACACAACTCTTTTTCCTGAATTTGCTCTGCTTTTCTGTCCCTCTCAGGATATTTATTAAGTTCATTTTCTGTATTTTTATTTCATATATTCTATAATTTTTATTTCTTCTGTTTTAAGTTGCTCTGTGTGTTGCCTTTTTTAAAATAATGCTTGCTCTCCACATAAGCCTTATTATTTTTTTCTCTACATTCATCCTTTATTTCCTTGGGACAAGCAGCTATGGTGGCTAATAGAAAAGACAACATCAGTTTAAACAAACACCTAAAGAAAATTGACTCCAGCTGTTTTCTCTGAAAAGTTAACAGGTACCCACAACATACTGAATGCTCTGAACTAGGAGGCTACTCCCCTGCCAATGAACTGCCACTCCCAGCAACTGAGTACAACTACTCAGATTAGTTTGATTTGTCCCCAGACCTATTCATGTCACTTGCTATTATTATTGAACATAATTAAGTTAAATATTATGCAAATTAATACAAATGACAAAGGGAGAAAAACTTATTCCTATGAAAATAAGATTGGGGGAAAAGAAAACAATAGTTCTGAGGTTTTTTCAAAAATAATTCACCCAAATTATAGGTGACATAACTATTTTTTTTAATAACAGGGAGGAATCGCAAAAATCTGGGAGTCTCTTTCAGATTGCTTCTCAAATGTCTTAACACTTTAATTTCCATTTAAAGAATCAAATCTTGAAATGATAGACATTCATAGGAGTGTGGTTTATGCAAGAAAGATGATAGAACTCTAATCTGGAGACCTATATTCAGAGGAAAAGCTTTAGCCTCGTATGATTATAATGCACCTGTGTATGTTTGTAATTAATAGTACATTTGAGGTACAGCAGTAAATTTGTATGATTCCTCTCTTTAGTCAACATTTTTCAATGAACTGGATAATAGTTGTAGCCTTTCTCATGGTTGCACACCCATAGGGTAGACAGGCCAGTGGGGCAAGGAGAAAATGCTCCTCAGCGCCCTGCCCTGCACAGGGCAGCCTGTACTGTGCTCTTCACCCAGCCAGGTCCAAGCACTGCCATGACCGTGGTGTCGTCCCCATGCCTGCCGCCTGGCACGGTGGCTCTCCTGTCCCACAGTTAGAACAGGCAAGACAGTGACTTGCCCAGGGACACATGAAGAACAGGAAAGGGCACCACCAGAGAGCTCTTTCTCAGCCAGTTCCCCTCGAGAGCCCTGAGTATGTCTCCCACGAGGTCTATATCTTCCCCCTTCACACCAAGACCCAATTGTCTTCTGCCTCCCCACGGGTTTCTTAAAGATTTTATTTTAGTGTCTGATGAGAGCTGTGAGCTCCATAAATCTCCTTATATCTCCTCTGGAATCTGGGGGCTTGTCTGATGGAGGAATCCAAGAACATGTTCTGGCTTACCCTCTTGTCTAACCATATAATACTTGTTTAGTTAAATAAAATTCTAGGCAATTTTTTTTTAAAGGACACTCCTTACCTACAAATTTTTTAACATTCATAGCAATTATAGTTTTCCAAAGATTAAAAGAGTTCAGCAGCACAATTGTTTGGTTTCTGCAATACATAAATCATTAGATTTACCAGACAGAATATATTGGTGTTTTTTTTTTGTTTTGTTTTGTTTTTCAGAAAGACCCTTTGGATTCCTAGTAACCGCTCCTACCCACCTGCCTCCCTACTCAGCCCAGTTGATTCTGCTCACCAAACCCTCCATCTATACTCTTCAATCACCAACCTTTGTACCGTATACAACATTTCAGCATGCCTCCTAATTTTGAACTTTTAAAATGAGTCCCACTAACGGAAGGTTAAAAATTGTGGCCCAGAGAAAGATATTTTACAGAAAATTTTAGTATAGAAACAGGATCTTTGTGCTGCTGAACTACGAAGACAAATGTTGCAAGATGTGGAGCTATCATTAATTTCTCTTCCCTGCAGACAAAGCACTTGTACCTAACGAGGCGTTACTGAGCTTGATACCTCTCTGCCTGAAAACCCTTCTGCCTTTACCAGCGCTTCCTTCCAGTGAGACCAGATGTTCCAACAAATCAACTCTTTCAATGCTGAATTCGCTTACATTATGTGATATAAATTATGGACCTTATCTCCTATATTTCTGTAGTATATGAAATCTTTCACAGTCACCAAAACTAACATACTGGAGCCGAGGTATTTCCAAATTATCCTATTATTCGAATCAGGCAGTTAGGAGGAATTGCTCAAAGTAGTAAAAGATGAATCAATTTATTATTTTACATACAGTTTGAGAAAGTACTAAGAAGTCAAGTTATCTTGTCTCTTCAAATAAATCTTCAGCTTAAAATGAAATTTAAGGGGGGAGGGTATAGCTCAGTGGTAGAGTGCATGCTTAGCATGCACAAGGTCCTGGGTTCAATCCCCAGTACCTCCATAGAAAAGTAAACAAGTAAATAAATAAAACTAATTACCTCCCCCCAAAACAAAAACAAACAAAAATTAATTTTTTTTTAAGGGGAAGGAGGGTGTAGCTCTAGCAGTAGAGCACATGCCTAGCATGCAGAAGGTCCTGAGTTCAATCCCAGCACCTCCATTAAAAAAAAAATTAATAGAGATTCTAATTTGGACTTTCTTATATGGAACATCCAAGGTCTTCTATCTCCATGGAGGCCAAATACTTCACAAACAGCAGGACATCAACTGAGAAAAACAATCTATTAACTTAGGAGATGACTTATTAGAATTGGAGATTTGATGACTATTAACAATTTCACTTGTTTTCATAATCCGTAACTCATATACATCAAAACATTAGTCTCAGGCTACCACAGGAGACTATTGGTCATTATTTGACGGCTTGATGGTAATCTGCTTTTTTCCCCCAAAATAGATGGAAAGAAAGATAGGAACAAGTGACTCCCATGGACCTCTGGGTGATTTGATCAGAGTGCTGGCAGAGGTTGTCCAGCCCTCAACATGACCATACCCAACGTTAATACCCTTCTTTGGCTCCCTGTCCCTCTCTGAATTAAATCTAAATTCATAACCCTTTTACATTCCTTTGAGGAATAGTGAAGTATTTATCATGTGACAGACACTCTTGATATCCTGATAATTAAGATATGAGTATAACATAATCAAATGTGAATGTTCAGGATTAGTAAGGGAAAAAATTGTTTATTCTAGAAGCAACATACAGTCTTAATACAGAGCCAGCCTCATTGCCAACTATAGGAAAACTCAAACCCTAGTACATTTCTAGGGTGCCCAAGACCTTTGATAGCAGGCTGCAGTGGTTCTACATGCATCCATTCTCCATGGGGCTCGTGTTACTAGAAAGATTCTGCATCTAACAATTCTGAAGATTTAAGACTACAATATCCATCTCACTTGGCACCAACTTTTTCTACAAAACTCCAGTGTGTCAGCCGTCAATGACAAATGCGGTCCATATGGTCTTTCTAGAGGGTCTTCTCAGTTTGTTTTTCAGGTTCATACTTTCCTGACAGTGGCTGTCCAATAACCAAAAGTAACCGAAAATCCGGAATATCATGACACACCCAGGACCTACTGATGGTGACGCAGGGTGTCCAAACCCACTGAGGGGAAGCAGCAGTCCAAAACACCCTCATGCCTTCTACGATTAGCCCCCCAAATGTTCTTATCTGTTTGTAGTTATTTCCAGGAAAGGTCATTTCATCACCCTCCTGTTTCACTTAGCCGGCAACAGGAAGACCCCAAAATAATATTGTCCCAGGTGACACTCAGCTTGCCCAGCTGTCCCCTCCCCCATGCCCACCTTGCCCTATCCCACCAGTGAAAAGAAAACTGTCAACAAAGGGAAATAAGCACCTCAGATCTTTGGCCTGGCTTCCAATTTTGCTCTTTCACAAAAGCCAGTTAGGGTGAGAAGAGAATCATGGGTCACGAAATAGGCACTGGGAGGGAATTAGGTGACTGACTTTCTGCTGAAGCCAGGTGTGACCTTGAGCCAGCTACTTAATCTCCCTTGGCCTCAGTCTCTTCATATGTAAAATCCGGAGTTAAAGAAAATGATCACTAAATTTCCTTCCAGCTCTAAAATGCCATGGTTTTAAGTAAGACACTGGTTATCTCTCTTAAGAGATTTCCTGGCTATTAACATACTCATTTACTAAATGACATTTTAATTTCGGCCCCAAGTGTCAGAGATTTTTACATGTTCAACAAATGGTACAATTCACTAGCTAAATGCTTTAGGCTTGATCATAAATTGCCCAAAGTCAGTGATAGCCCTGAGTCTGTGATGAGAAGACTGGGGATTTGTAATAAAAACAGACAGCAAGGCTTCTGGAATACCACTGGGGGAAAGGAATCTATTCCAAAATGAAACAGGAATTACTGGGTTTCTCAGAGAAATATCCCAAGCCACAGTGGTTAGCCTATTAGGAATTCGACTCACTCTTGCCAATTTTCCCAGTGACTGCTTTGTGTTATCATGGTCTAAAAAATAGGGCTATATTTTCTTTCTTTCTTTCTTTCTTTTTTTCCCCCCTTTTAACCAAGAGAAAACAAGATGCATTTGGTCATCAAAAGCAACCCTTTCAGAAAAGGCAGTTTAGAATGCTGTGGAGAGCAAATGCATGCCTGTTCAAGCCACAGTTATTCCCTCACTTCCCCGGCTCCGTTATTCCAGAAACAGCTGCTCTGAAGGTTGGCTGAGGTCTTGTTTAGAGAATCAATTAGCCAAAGAAGTTTGGGCCAGTGAAGAATGTCACTCAAGTATAGAAAGATTTGGAAAACACTTCTACTTTTGTGTTTCCTGCAAGAAAAACTGGCCCATGTTCTGCACCACTCAAATGCTGTATCACTTAACCAAGAAGTGGCTCCAGCTAACATGGGTTTCCCTGATGACTCTCTTAGCAAAGAAGATGCCAACCAAACCCAACTCAGAGCCCAGTGATGAGCAAAAATCCACAGAGTTATAAGAGCATGTCATGTTCCTCAGGATGGGTTTCAGTTTTATTTCTACTTTCTTTAAAAGAATGAGATGTTTAAAAGTTCTAGTTGCAACATGATGAAGTGTCTTTTAAGCAATGGAAATATAACATAGCATTCTTTGAAATGTCTCCTTACCACGGTTAGTTAACTCATATAGGAAATAGATATTTGTCTTTGAGGAAAAGAAAAAGGCTCATTTCCAGTTTCAAAAAATTTGATTCTATACCTTGATCATCATTATCACTTTGATCAACCTCCTCTATAGGAAACCAAAGAAATACACTTAAATGTGTGTGATATGCTTACACTGGCGGCTACATGAAGAAAAGACAGGAGTTACAGATAACAACTAAGAGGCTATTCTAATAAGCCAAGCAAACATGATGAGAGATCGAGAAAAGCTGTTGGTAGTAGGAATAAGTCCCAAATGGTAATGACCAACAACTTGAAACAACATTTTATTTCTATGTTGCCTGGCTCTTTTTCTCAATAGAAGCAGATGGCTCTAAATATATGTTATGTTGCAATCATTTTTAAACAAGTTTCAGATTGTACTTCTTGGGGTCCTTCAAGCCGTGTAACTGGGGAGATTATCAAAAGAATTAATCTAGACCAAAAAGAAAAGATGAGATAAGAAAAAAGAGGAAAGGAGGGGAGGGGAGAGGAGAGAGGAGGGCAGGAGAGGGAAGAGAGAAAGGAAGACCCACAGTCATTCAACAAATAACTTCAATACTTAAAATTCTAGGGGATAGGACCTATTGGAGAACAATAACCAAAAAAAAAAAAAAAAAAAAAAAAATTCCAGCCTTCCTGGAACTTTCATCCTGCATCTCACATAAGCAAAATATATAGTATGCCACATGTTCATAAGTATTTTGGAGAAAAATTAAGCAGGAAAGTGAGATAAGGAATGTGGAGGTGGCTGTGATTTTAAATATGGTAAGAGATGGAAAGTCTCTCTGAGAAGCTCATTTGATGGAAGCGAGGGAGTGATATCTGGGGAGGGGTGTTTCATGCAGAGGAGACAGAAAGTTCAGAAATCCTGAGCATACAGCCAGGAGGCCAGTAGGACCAGGAGAGAAAAGAATAACAAGAAATGAGGTTGCCCGATCATCTTGGCTCTTGCAGGCCCTATGTTAGGACTTCAGATTTTGCTGTGAGTGTGCTGGAAAGCCAATGAAGGGTTTTTAGTAGAAGAGTAACATGATCTGGCTTATTCTCTAAGAGGACCACTCTGGCTGCTGTATTGAGAAAGGACCATAGGCAGGCAAGGGTGAAGCAGAGAGGCTCTGGTCAGGAGACAATGGCAACCATCTAAGTGAGAGATGATGTTAGCGGTGAAACTGGTGAGAGACGGTTAAGTTCTGAAGACATTTTTAAGATAGAGCCATAGGATTTGCTGATAGATTGGATGCAGTGTGTAAAAGAGAGAAATTAAAGATGAGATTCTGGTCTGGGTCTGAGATAAGAAGGAATCCACGAGAAACAAGTTTGCAGGGAAAGATCAGGAGAAGTTTGGGAGAAGAGAGAGGTGGGTTTGGACACATAAATGTGGATGTGCCTGTTAGATACCCATGAAAGATGTTGACTATGCAGCTGGACCTGGGAGTCTTGGCAGAGGAGAGCCTGAGACTGTGAGTTTGAGGGTCATCAACATACAGAAGGTAATGCAGGCCATGAGACTGAGGAGATGATGTAGACAGAGAGGAAAAAAGGTAAGAATTGGTTCTGGGCCCCCCAACACCCCTAAGGTGCCTGAGGGATGAGGGGGAATCAGCACAAAACCCAAGAAGGAGAAGGGAAGAGGAATGTTCTGAAGAGCATGTGCTAGAAGCTAAGCCCAGAACTTCAAAAAAGAGGGACTCGTCAGTTTTGTCAAATGGTAAGTCAGCAGGAGGCCTGAGATGTGTGGCCCCTGAAGGTGAGTTTTGGTACAGCAGGTTTGGTGCAGGCAAAAGGTAGGGTAGGGAGGGTCTGAGGGAGCATGGGGAAGAGAAATTAGATCCAAGTAGAATGGATAAGCTTTTCAAGTTTTGTTGGAAAGGTTGAGAACTAAAGGAAGAGATGAGATCAAGAATTTTATAAGATTTTTTTCATGTGCTTTTCCTAGTTCTCTCATGATCTCTTGACCATTTTATACAAGAAAACTAGTCAATCCCTTTGATTATTTCTGTTGATCTTCTGTTTCTTCAAGATGAAAAAACCAGAACACGCTGTAGCATCCCAGGTGTTGACAATCAAGGCTTTATTTAGATTTGTTCTGTTTATTCTTGCTTTAGAAGATTAGGCAATGGTCAGGAACTCTAAATCTTTTGGAGGATAAACAGTATTCAGCCTCAAAAATTACATAATTTGCTCTAATTTTAGTGGGTCAATACTTAAAAGTGAATGATGGTTATTCTTTTTAATCCATGAAACATGTACTGATTGAGCCTCCTGGGCACTTGGGGGCAACACTAAACCCTATTGGGAAGGTATCTTTCCCTAAAGGAGTCTTTGGTGTATTTCTGAAGACATGAACCTGTACAACTGTGATGTAAGTGCACACGCTTTATCAACATGGACATCCTCAACAGCCAGCTCCATCTGATTTTGTTCTCATCACCACCCTGAGAGCTAGAATGGCCAAGCTATTTAAAAAGAGGTTTTCATTCTCCTGATCCCTTTCATAATTTCTCATGTCACCAAATCAAACACCATGACATTTTTTTTTTATCACCTAAAGGATTTGGGGAGTGTGTCTATTTAGATCTGAGTAATGCCCTCCAAGTGAAGCATCAGATTGAGTGCTCAATTGACCAAGAGAAAGGATGCTATAATGGGTGTCTTGGATATTCCTGGCAAGAGGAGGCTGTACTTAAGAAAGTGGACACAGGAATGTTAGAGTCTTTTCCTGGCTTCATTTCCTAAGGATTCATCTTTCAATAAACCCTTTCTGCATATGGAGGCCCTATTTCCCACCACTCAGGTGGAGTTTTTGTACTGCATGTTCTGAAATGATGCTAGTTACACAAGAATCTTCTGATATTTATTTAATTTGAAAATGTACAAGTGGGAAATTATTGTGAGTCAATTTGCCACTGAGGAGTTGTGGATTGATTGCATATGTGACATCAGGAAACAGCAGCAGGAGCCTAGAGGAGCTTCGCAAATTTGGTGAAGTGCTACCAATAATCGATCTTGTAAATATCAACAATAAGAACGTCGTCTTATGTTGTGTATCATGGAAGGTCCCTTTTCTGCAAAGAAATTGATCTATGTGTCTCCATAGAAAAGCTGGAGTATTCAGTAAGGCCACTACAATTGGCTTGGAGTTTGAAATGAAACAGATTTCCATTTTATGCAAGTAATTTTAGGGAATTAATTATTAAGTAATGTGAGGATATTACTAAATATGCTCTGCTTTGTAGACTTAACTTTCTTTATTCATCTGAGTAGAGTTCATAATACACATTTAAAAAGAAAAAAAAACCTCTCTGGTGACTAAGACTTAAAGGTAGTAAAAAACCAAAAAAAAAAAAAAAAAAGAAAGAAAAAAACTCATTATTGCTCTAAATTTTAGTTGAGTTCTAACAAAACAGCAGCCTCTGAGCAATGAGATTGTCTCTTTATTCAAGACCTCACCTAAGGTTTCAAGATAATGACATCCATCCTTAAACCAAATTTACTTAACTATACTTAAAATCTTATGCCTCATATCTGGCCTATGCACTTAGAAGTCAGGACACTGGTTATGCTTGGCGGGGGAAGGGAGATTGTCATGATGACAAGGAACACTAAGGCATCTTCCTCTGTGCAGATTATGTTGTTTCTTGATCTGGGTGTTGGTTACAGAAATGCATTCAGTTTGATATGTGTTCTCCATGTGTGTACATGTAATACTTTAATAAAAAGTTAAAAAAAATAACCATGTCAAATGCTTCAATTCTTCTGAAAATAAGCAGCGTTGTTTAAGCTATTTAAGTAAAAAAGTCCTGGGCTAGTGAAACTAGTACTTTGTATTTTATATCATACTTGAGATGAAGAGTATATCAATCTGGATTCTACCAGAGAAAGAGACAGAACCAGTGATTGATGGATAGATGGATTGATGATAGATAGATAGATAGATAGATAGATAGATAGATAGATAGATAGATAGATAGATTTCAAGGAACTGTCTTCTGAGATGATGGGGTTTGGTTGGGCAAAGTCTGAAATCAGAAAGACAGGCCTATTAAGGTGGAAACTCTAGGGTAGGAACTGACAGAGCAGTTCTCACATGGAATTTTACCTTCAGGGCATCCTCAGTTTTAAAATTTTCAGCCAATTAGATAAGCCCCACCAACATTATCAAGGACAGTCTTCTTTACTAAAAGACAACTGATTGCAGATGCTAACCACTTCTACAAAATAACTCTACAGCAACACCTAGATGAGTGTGTGGTTGCAAAGTGGGAAACAGAGCCTACCCAACTTGTCAACAAAACTATCCATCATAACGTGTTATGTGAGGATTATAGGGTGCGACTGAAACTCATCCTTCATTTTGCCAAGGCTCTGTTGTCTCATTGGGAGTTTTGAAAAGAGGAATAGATAAAATAAAATAACCAGTTTTGGATGAGAGGAAATTTTTCCATATGTTATGTGCGCAAACTCAGTCCTTTCTGAGCCTCCCCAGCATGACCCATGAGGAAGAAATTCTGCATCCTTATTGTCTTCTCAGAAATGAATTAAATTTAGAAAGGCTGAGGAAATCTGTTCAATCGTTTGGAGTGATAATAGCATTCCAACAAGCAAAAACGTGTTTTGTTTTTTTTTTAACCATCATTGAAATTTGCCAGGATTTATGTGTATGCAAAAAAAATTAAAGGAGTTTGAATTTTAAAATTTCAAACTTGGCACATGTATTTCTCAAATGAGGCATGTGGGTTTTGCAAGTTTGCGGGGGCAGGGAGGGGGAGACGAGGGATTTATATGGGAACGAATTTTACCAATAAGAAAAGAACTGAAGGTTCCAGTTAGATGGCCAACATTTTAGGGATACAGTGATACACTCCTCCTCCTCTTGGTTTTCCAAGATTGACTCCCAAGAGGCAGCATCGCTTGGTAGAGTCCATCAGCAATGTACTCCTCCTTCCCTAAATCCCTACAGCATCCAAAGCACCAGGCAAAGAGCCTAATCTTTTCCTTTTTATTGGTCATCATCTTCATAAGAATCCTCTCTGAGCTGATAATAAAAATAATAGTTTATAAATATTGAGCACTAACCAGGTGTCCAGAACACTTCATGTATTTACTAATATAATGCTCTCAGCTATAAGATAGATACTATTATTTTTCCCATTTTATCCTTAGGGAAACTGAGGCACAGCAAAGGAAAGCAGTATGTTTCAAGTCATATAGTTACTATTGGGCCGAGCCAGGATTCAAACCCAGGTAGCCTGACTGCAAAGACCGGCTCTGAACCACTCACTAGGTTAATTCCCTGGCATCAAAGGAATGTACTGGACACAGAGACACTACCTGGAAAGTGACTCTCAAAACCGCAACTGTTAAAACGTCTTTTTTTTTTTTTTTTACAACAGAACTGAAATGGAATCTCTGAAAGATAACACACCTCCAAATTTAAACCTGATAATGAAACCCACAGTGCTGAGTGGGCACTAGTTAATAACATCTACTAGTCAGAAGTGGGGCCAGTGTGTTTTGAGTTTTGAATATGTATAGCTTCGTGTATACAGTGGGTCTGCAGTGGGTAAGCCTTTCATTTGGACTTCAGCCCAAGGAGAGCTTACCTAGGATTGAAACTAGGTAAATAATGATCAGTTTCTTTATTCCAAAATACTTTGTGGCAAATAAGTAGGGATTTTTTTCCTGAATCTATTAATTTTTATTGGTTTATAAAAAAAAAAACTGTAGGATAAGATTCAGTAGAAGAGAACTCATAACTTGCTTTTGGTAAAATTCCATTTTCTCCAATATTTTGTCTCCAGACCAACAAAAAGAGCAGTGATAATATCTTTTCAGAGGCAAATTGGTGTGGATTTTTCCCTCTTAGCAGAACTTTAGACTCTGAAGAAGTATTTTGGTTTGCTTATTTAAAGAACAGCTAGGTTTACTGCCAAACAGCTCTTCATGAAAGACATATGTAAATACAGCAGAGTAAACGAGATAATTCTATTTCATGTGAAAAACACTTTCTTAATTATGTGAACTTGTTTGAAAGACTATGAAATGCTCTGTATTTAGTTCTGTAAGAAGTTTGGCTGTGATATTTATGATGTAATCACAGCCAGGAGTTGAAAATTATATTAATATTGAATGCAAAACTATTTTCTTTTCTCTCTTCTTGTATTTTTAATAAAGAAAAATGCTAATTAAAAAATTGATGGCCAAAAATATCCTCTCTGGTGCGAAGTACTGCCATTTAGCTTTATTTTATTTTTAATGTGTCATAATTCACATTTGCAATGCCCTAGTCTCCAAACTATGGTGTTAAAAAATGAATTAAATATATTCTTTTGTCAAGGGTAGCACTAAAATGCACAGAAGCCTAGTCTTATTTATATGATAGGGTAGTCCACCAGAAAATGTTTGCCCCTAATGCAAATTTCCAACAAATATCTAATATTTTGCTTCTCAACATTCCAGATATGAAACTAGCATATGGAAGCAATTTCCATATCAGCTATCTGGTTCAAATCTTAAGACTGTGAAATAATTTGAAAGATGATATCATCTATCTTTTACAAACAGGGAACTGAGGAACCAAATGACTAAGTGCCTTGCCCCAAATCCTACTGTTAATGAGTAAACTCAGTTCAAGGATATTAATTTCCTGTTTTCCTAAGCTAAGCTCCTTCTCACTCCCTCATGCTGCCAACTCAACCCTGATTTGAATACTGATCTTGCTGGTTAATTTCTTCCCTTTCATTGGCCTTAACAAGAACATACCATCACCCAAATAGTTTAACTAGGCAGTACGTGCATGCTAAAAATTCAGTTCATTTTGTCCTTGGAGACAATTTTGTTTGTTTGCGCCACTGACGTTGAAGTAATCATTGCCCGTGTAGAAAATTATCTATATGAAATCACTAATGAAATTCCAAATTGAACTCATTACCACATCATACTGCGGCTCCAACAAGCCAGTTTATTTTGGAGAATGTCACACTCGCTGACCCTGGGACATGAACCAAATGCGTTAAGGATCGTTCTGGATTCTTCCCTTTCCCTTGCCTTCTATTCCAATCACAGTCTTTCATTATCCCTCCCGGCTGTTACCTTTTTCTTGCCTGGACCATTGCAACGACTTCCCATGTGCTCTCTCCATCAGAGGTCTTCTCCTGTTCCAGTCAAGTTATTGCAAAAGAGCTCTTTCTGTCCCACCATGTCATACATCTGCTTTAAACGTTTCAATATGTTCTTCAATATAAACACTACACAGTGATGAATTCATCTCCTCTGACCCTTTTCTATATACAGTCCATTCGTACAGTCTGCTCACAGTGCCAGGCTCTCCCACCTATTGACCTATATACATGTTCTGTCTTCTGAGGACACTGGCCTCACCCTCACACCACACATAGAGATGCATAGTTGCACCAGTAATATTTTGAGTATTAATCGATGTTCACATCAATCTTTCTTCCTAGCACCCAAGAGACTTCCCCATTTCTGCTCATCCCTCTCTCACACTAATTCTTCCTGCTTTTCTTCTATTAAGGAACAACAATTTCAGGAATGCGTAGCAATGGTCAGATTTAAATGAAGAGGTAATGGCACATTGGGATATAAGGTGGTCTTAAGAGAGACAGAGACAGTGACATCTCTCAGAGCAGCTCAGGGGACTGAAGTTTTAAATACACTGTTTTCAACAGAGGAAGAAACATATAAGGAACAATTACCTTCCATAAGTTTGGCACAGCACTAAAAGATTCCTCTACAGACCAATAGAGTTGATGCTGTTGAAATTACCACAACCCTCCAAAACAAGGCTTATGGTTGTGCACATCATCCAACTACTAGCTTAAGGTCTAACAAGAGACATCTAAACGCAATTAGCTAAGTGGTTTCATGACAAACATTGGGCTTGAAATTATCTTTTTATTCAAGAATGGGTAATTATAAATTTAAAATATTAGAAAATTTTGAAGAGGTTCTATACAGGAAAGATGAAAAAGATACACTCAAGGTACAGAAGACTTATAGTTATAAGAAAGCATCACCTGATGTTATCAGAAGTTTCCTGAAAGCACACTCTCCATTAAATTAGAGGAACAAATTAAATAATGTACTGAAATAAAACTGAACATGACTGAAATGCAGAATAGAAAGAAGGTCCAGGTACAAGCCTTGAGTTGGAATGAAGTAAGGGAATAATGCAAGAAAAATAGCATTTCAATAAAATAATTAAAATCTTAATTAAAGTCAGTATAGAGTACAATGAAGAGCACAGAAAAATCAAATCAGTGATGAGATGTACAAACCTGGAAAATCACTCACAATGTAGTGACTGCAAAACAAAAATTCCAAGAAAAAAGCCAGACCATTAAAATCAAGGATATAATTGTAGAAAACCTTTTGAAACTGCAGTACAAGCACACTAAGTATGTGGGACCTGCTGCAGGGGGGTTTACCGAAAAGATGCCAACTACCTAAACTCTCTTAAAGAAAAATTTTAATTATCAAAACAAAGAACAAGTTTATAGGCAGAAAAAATAGTATGCTACATAAAAAAAAATAGGAAAGTCTCAGATATATACTCAGGAACACAGAATGTGAAAGACAATGGAGTAATTAATAGTTGTAAATGTATCAAAATGGTCATTTTACATGAGAATAACAAAGTGATCATCTAAGATATACAATTGGTCAAATACTAAAATACAGTTCTCCAGGACGAAATAAGCAGTATTCTAGAGCCATCTGAATAATAAATCAAAGTTAAGAATTATACTAAAAAGTAACATCTACAGAGATTTTTAAGGAAAAAAATTATATATCCCCAAAAGTCTATACCCATCTAAAATATGAACTTACTAGCAACAGGGATAGAACTTTAGATATATACCTACGTGTGTTTATGTTTACTTACGTGTCTGTGTATAAGCTAATAAAGGATACTATTGATGGACCCATGGAAAACAAAATATTATTCCAAATCTAATTGAAACTCACTAAAAAGGGAATCAAAACAAAGACCTGGGAAATATAGAATATGTTATCTTCTAGAGGCAACATAATGACTTGAAACCAGTTAAACATTGTTAAAACTAAGAAAACTGTAGCTAATATAGTTTTGGAGATGAATACATGTGTTATAAATAACTTAGGAATATAATACTAATTCAAGACAACTTGATAGCAGTATCTTAGGAATAAAACTCCAGATTAAACAGTTTCGACAAATGGAATAATTTAGAAATTATTTCCTGTTTGAGAACAATATGCTCTTACCAAATAAAGTCAAATTAAGAGCTAAACATAATGTATAAAATGTTTTAAAATCTGCAATAATCAAAACATCATAGAGGCAAGGAATCAAACCAAACAATGAAAACAAACAGGCTAAGAACCAGCACATTTAAGAATTCAGTATGGCATAAGATAGTGCTTTAAATCAGGAGAAAAGGGACAGTTTGTTTAATAAATTTAGCAGGGGACTTACTGAGGAGAAAAACTGGATCAGTAACCTCAAAATATACCCCAGAACACATTACAGATTGAATAAAAATTTTATTGAAGTAATAAACAAAATGTTTTATTAGAAATTATAGGGGAACATTTACACAAATTTAGCATAAAGAGTTTCTACGCATGCTATCAATGCATCTAGGAAAAAAATTAAGAAAAATGTTAATATACTCATTACATATATACTTAAAACATGTATTTCTTTTAATTAGAGCCATATTAAAAACTAGAGAATATGATTTAGATATAAATAATAATAATAAATGTTTTCAATATTCTTAATATATAAAAAGTTCTTAGAAATAAATAAGACAAAAACTTCAATATACAGAATGGCAAAAAATATTATAAGAAACCTAACAAATATGTGATTTGTGCATTTTTAAAAAGGAGATAACATCTTTTATCTAACAAATTGTCAAAGATTGTGTTTATTTATAATATCTACGTTTAGCAAAGTTATAAAGAAGTAAGTTCTTTGCACACTTATTGGTAGAATTATAAATTAATTCATCTTTTGTTGGGTCAAGTTTGCTCCAACCCCTTGTGAACATGTACCCTTTTGACCCAGAAATTTCACTTATAAAAATTAATCCTGAAATAATCATAGTCATGTGCAGGTATGTATCTATAAACATAATATAAAGTGATCTAATGCTCACCAATCAGATATTCCTCATAACATTTCATGTCTATGTCCTATACTAATATTTGCACTTAACTGGAATTTAAAATATTTTAAATATGGCATTCCCTAAGTATTATTTCTTAATAATTAAGAAGTTTCCATGCAGCAACATGGATGAACCTGGAGATTGTCATACTACATAAAATAAACCAGAAAGAGAAAGAAAAATACCATATGATATCAGTTATATGTGGAATCTAAGAAAATGACACAAAGGAACTTATTTACAAAACAGAAACAGATTCACAGACATAGAAAACAAACGTATAGTTAACAGGGAAGTAAACGAGGGGTGGAAGGATAAATTGGGAGTTTGGGATTTGCAGATACTAACTGCTATATATAAAACAGATAAACAACAAGGTCCTACTGTATAGCACAGGGAACTATATTCAATATCTTATAATAACCTATAATGAAAAAGAATATGAAAAGGAATATATATTATATACCATTGAAACATTATGCTGTACACCAGAAATTGACTCATTGTAAACCAACTATACTTAAATAAAAAAATTTTTAATGTTTTAAATATAGCACTCCCTGAGTGTTATTTCTTAAAAAATTAAAAGCTATGCTTATGTAATTATCCTTGGAATGTCTTCAGGGAAATGCGTACGAAGAAAGATACACAAATTCCAGAAGACTGGATTGGGCAAACAAGAAAAAAGATGGAGAATTTGTTGCATAAGCAGGAAAGAGTAGGCAGGGAATTTTTAATAAAGGATGAACAAACTGACAATTCTGGCACTATTTCCCCACCTCTGCTGAGACAAGGAATTGACCACGTTGAAACTGCCCCCTCTTCTGTCATTAAAAAGCAGAGAAAAGCATGATAGATTCCGTGCAGTGGGGGCCTCTTTGCCCCCAGGACAAATGACCATGGGAGCCTAGTGCTGATCAGAAAATCTGAACTTGCCCTCAAAGAAAAACATTCACATTCTTCCACACCAGAACAAGACAAACCAAAAATTTTGGAGGCTGTCTTGCCACAGGGTCAAGGCTTGGTAAAGTGACTACAAGAAGTCCATGGGGTTTCATATTTGAATGATGCACTTCATTAATGGTCTTCTTTTTAAGAGCCTGGTTGTCAAGTGTACTTGTAGTGCTCACCCTCGCTCAAATCACTAAGCGCTTTGAGTTGTTAATCTTCCTTGATTGCAAATTCAGACCTAACAGGATTCATTCATTATTGTAGCAGACACTTGTCACTCTCCTGAGACTGCTACCTATGGGAAATTCCACATCTTATGAGTCTTGATTAGAGATAAGTTGGACTCTACAGAAGCAGATTCTCTCACCACCTTACAGACATTATTCTGGTTCTTGGGAAGTAGTAAGAACCCTAGGTAAGATATACCTGGGTAAAAATACACGTTTGCCAGAAAACAGGAGATAGAAGCACAAAAATACAGAGGTTCCAGGGCAACACTGGCTCTCCCAGACAAAGTGAATGATAAAGTACAATATTTTACATCTCCTAAAAAAGAGCATGACATTTGCACCATTGCTGTTTTAGGAGAGAAAAACATAACCACTTTTGCATATGCCATCTGAGCGTTTATGAGATATATTAGAGACCGCCAGTTTCAAGTAAGATCTTAGAGGAGAAGAAGGTTCTTCAGCTGACCAGGCTCTACTGGAGATAGCTTCACTACTTTGCTCCTATCCCCAGGAAACCCAGTGGTTCAGAGGGTGGCCAGCCCCAGTGGGAGAATCGTACCAGGAATCTTTAAGATCTGTGGGCAGAGCCCATTACCCTTTTCTCAAGTGCTTGTGCTTATTTTGAATAATAGATCCTGGTTTGTCTCTGATATCAGTTTACAACTAAACATGTGACCGCTGGGACATGCCACTCCACATGATGAATTTTTGTATTACGCGACTTGTCTGTAAAGTCAGGTATGCTCCAACATGTTCCATCATCAAATGGGAACGGATATATAGAATTGGGCTTGGTTAGGTTCTGAAGGCACAAGTAAGGGTTAGCGCCACACTACTAAACCCTACTTCTATTATTCTTGTCTAAGCTATCATGGAGAGGTGTCTGTGATTAACTGACAAAAAAGGATTTAAAAAAACAAAAAAAAAGGCCTAGATTTCAGAAGGTCCAGTACAAAATATAGGCATTCTCAAGATTTAGATTTCCATCCATGAAACTCTGGGTGCTGTTAGTTTGGTGGTCTCAGTGCTTCAGAAGATACAACAATGGACTCATTCATCGGTAAATAGACAATACCACCTGGCCCATGCTGGCTCTTCGTGCACTAAGTAAACAGGCAATAAAGGGAATTATGGTGTGGACTTCTGAGATTGATCCTGACTGTCATGAGGGATTTGAATTGCCGCTGCACAATTGGGAAAGTAAGAAATATTGATAGAACCCAAACATGTCCTGGGGTCCTTCCTGGTCTGATTTGTCCATTGATCAAATTAATTGGGAGACCACAGTGTCTATGAAGGTGAGAATCAAAGGCATTGATTTCTCAAGAATGAAGGTTTGGGACACCACATTAGGTAAAGACTCTTGAACATTTGAGGTCCTGGCTAAATACTTTAAAAATATGTGAAATGAGGAGTGGAAGAGAAAAGGCTTACTTGCCAACCTTAAGCATCATGACTAGTTATACAAAGAGGACTACCTTTCCTGTGTTTTCTCCCTTTCCTGTGTTTATATAGTTAGACTTCCCTCTTCTTTCCTATCCCTCCCTCCAACTATTTTGTGGAGGATATGTTGGTGGCAAAGAACTTTTCCATTTGACCTATAGGATCATATGGATTGTAAATCAACTCAATTTACATTATTTATTAAAATCCATAATATTATAATACATTTACATAAATGGATTGTAAATCAACTAGAAGAAAAGTGGATTTGTCAGAATGCAGTCAGGAATGAGACTTTGCAGTGTTCCCCTTTGAGGGAGGAGGTGAATGCCTTTTAGATACATGAAGGTGACTTGCATTAATTTGGAAGAATTATTTTTTTTCAACGTTGGAGGAAGAATGTAAGTCAAGGTTGCACGTGCCAACGTGGGTCTCAGGGGGCGTTTGGTACCCTTTTTCACTTCTCAGCATCTAAACTCCCTTCTCAGTGAGAGACTCAACCTGTCTCCCAGTACAGAAACTAAAATTGCCAAGTTGTTGTTTTTCCCTTCTCCCTCAGAGGACAGGGGCCTGTGACAAAGGCCCCACCGGTCACGGCCGCCAACCCCAGATTCAGTAGGCAGCATCAGAAAGAAGCAGAGACCGAGAGAACCCTCCCCGGGCAGTGGTGGCAGCGGGAACAAGGAGAGCTCCCGGGGAAGAGTGGCAGGGCTGACAGCAGGACCAGGGGGTGTTGCTGAAGTGGGACTAGCAGTTAAGATTTTGAGGTGGTTTCACTTTCACTCTCCTCGTGGGACAGTTTCTATGGTATTATTTATATGTTCTGCAGCTGTTCAGACTCCATAGAGCTATACACTGTTATTTTTCTATGTCCTAATATCTTTTCTTTTGTTTTGTTTTTCAGGGTTTATTTTTACCTTTAATTTTGAAGTAATTTCAGGCCTAATACCTTTTTAATAAATCTTTTTTCTGTTTAAATCTGCAAGAAAACGTTTGTTGCATGCAATTAAGAATCCTGACTACACAGTTGTATAGTTCGTAACAGGACTGTTAATTCGGAATCATTAGAAATTAATTAAATATCCAAAATTTGGTATTGTGGTGTTGAAGGAATTATATTTATATCACAGAATGCTAGCGATTATTTTTAAATGATGTAATAGGATAAAATTTAAAGTCATACAATAGTATTCAGGATATACCGAGTGGTAAAGCAAGTTGCAAGCTGAGTACTAGGTCACAAGTTTGTATTTTATAACTTCTTTATAACTTATCTATCTGCCTATCATTGATCTATCTATCTATCATCTACCTATCCTGTGTTAGTTATCTTTTACTGTATAACCAGTCACCCCCAAAACTAAGCAGCTTAAAAAATAGTCATTTTTACTCTCAAATTTTCCTTGAGTCAGTTTCGAGAGAGTGGAGAGCAGTGTAGGGGGTGCAGGGCTTGAGAGGGGTTCACAGTCTTTTATAATCTAGTATTACACGTGGTGTCCTACCACTAGAAGCAAGTCACTGAGCTCAGCCCGCATTCAAGGGGCGGGTAATTAGGCTACACGTCTTTTTTCTTTTTTCTTTTTTAATTGAAGTACAGTCAGTTACAATGTGTCAGTTTCTGGTGTGCAGCACAATGTCCCAGTCATGCATATACATACATACATTCATTTTCATATTCTTTTTCATTAAAGGTTACTACAAGACATTAAATACAGTTCCCTGTGCTGCAGAGAAGAAATTTGTTCTTTACCTATTTTTATATATAGTGTTAACATCTACAAATCTCAAACTCCCAAATTTATCCCCTCCCACCTGGTAACTGTAAGATTGTTTACTGTGTCTGCAAGTCTGTTTCTGTTTTGGAGAGAGTTCATTAGTGTCCTCTTTTTTTTCTTATCTTTTTTAGATTCTATATAAAAGTGATATCATATGGTATTTTTCTTTCTCTTTCTGGCTTCTTTTGCTTAAATGATAATCTCCAGGTCCATCTATGTTGCTGCAAATGGAATTATTTTATTCCTTTTTTATGGCTGATTAGTATTCCATTGTATAAATATTACTACAGCTTCTTTATCCAGTCATCTGTCGATGGACATTTAGGTTGCTTCCATGTCTTGGCTATTGTAAATAGTGCTGCTATGAACACCGGGGGACATGTATCTTTTCAAATTAGAGTTCCCTCCAGGTATATGCCCAGGAGTGGGATTGCTGGATCATATGGTAAATCTATTTTTAGTTTTCTGAGGAATCTCCTTACTGTTTTCCATAATGGCTTCACCAAACTACATTTCTGCCAACAGAGTGGGAGGATTCCCTTTTCTCCACATCCTCTCCAGTATTTATCATTTGTGGACTTTTGAATGATGGCCATTCTGACTGGTGTGAGTTGATACCTAATTAGTTTTGATCTGCATTTCTCTGGTAATTAGTGATATTGAGCATTTTTTCGTGTTAGGCTGCACCTCTTGAGTAGAGGTGTGTCAAAGGATCCGTACACACATTTTTAAAACCATCTTGTACACATACATATACAGATAACAATATTTAAATCTATAAAGTGTTTTATAATAAACATACCCAGAAAAGCACATGGTATAAAATATAATGTGTTTTATAAAAATTATCTTGTATGTGTAACCAAGTATTACCAGTGTCAATTTCCCCCTAACAACTCTCATGAATTACAGCGGGGCTGAAGCAAACCCTCGGAAGGGGTGATTTTTTCAATTGTATCCACAATTAAATTGCACATAAAGGCAGACATAACTCTCAGACCATGGGAGGTGGAAGGGTGATAGCACAGAGGCCAGACTTCAGGGCAGAACTATGAGGTCCCTGAAGAGAATCCTGGGGAGAACAGGAGTAAAACTAGATTGAACTCCCAGGTGAGCAAAAAGGTGTAGTTCTGGGTCCTAGAGCACGTGGCTCGCACCACACCCACCCGCCAGTTTCTCTCATCTCAACATCACAGTCACCAGTGGATAAATGAGCAGTAGAAGTGGAATGATTAGCAATCTAATGTGAGGAGAGCCATAAAGAAGTGGCGAGGGTGGGGACAGGAGAGAGAACTTTGCAGAAGACTAATGTGTTCTAGAGCTACTGAGATTTGCATAGTCAGGTTATCACGACCTCGTTTCTATCAGAAAGCTATTTGATAGATTCAGAATGATAAATACCAAAAAGTTAAAATTATTGTGACTACTTTCTTTTTCGCTCATCTATTTCTTCTAAATTTTCTGTAATTAATATATATGATTTTATGGTAATAAAAAGGTAGCTGTTTAAATCATTTCAAATATGAAGATCAAAATATAATAGAAAGTAAAAACATGATACAAAACTAGATACAGTAGAAACCCTATTTATTTTTAAATGCAGATGTATGGTCATACAAACTATTAAGACATTAAAACTGCATACATACACATAGGTATATGTGCATATATATTCATAGATATCTCTATATATTCATATATCTATCTGTCTCTATCTTTTCAGGGGGAGAAAGCCTAGAAGGTAACATACAACAATGTAGGTAGTTCTTTTTCATGGGAATACAAATGATATTGTTGTCTTCTAGGTACTTTTCTGTATTTTCCAAATATCTTTAATGAAGAGGTATTACTGTTAAGATCAAATAGAAAGACAAAACATTTTAAACAACTAAAAAGGAAAATAAATTATGACACTTTTATCAGATGAAATAATATGAAACTGTTAATACTTCACTTTCAAAGAAAGGTAATGACATGATTAAATGCACATGATATAAGTTTTAAAAAGTTAAAAAGCACTGCATAAGCAATGTGAAGCCAAATTTGCGTCTGTGTATATATATATATATACACACATATATAACAGGCATTTGAATGGGACTCTTCCTGTTGTCTTAGAGTTTTGGCTGAAGCCCCAAACCTGAGAACAATGGTTTATAAATAACTGTACATTCTAAAGAGAGACGCTAGACCTATCCGTGGAGGTTCAGTGATAAGGGTAGGACAGGTCCAGCAACTATCAAATTCAACTACCACCTCTAACCGACTTAAGTGAAGTCTAAAGTTCAAAAGCAAATTAAAGAGCATCTTTAAGAGAGAAGATTCATCAAACTCATAGAGAGTAGTGGCATTTTCCCTTCCCTTCAAACCCTCCCTCAAATGCTCTAAAAGGAAACTGCCACAGAGGAACAGGGCATCCACAAGATAGAGAGACTGGCATCACTCATGAGCCCCAGCCCTGTGGAATGGTAGGTCCTAACGCTGCACAGGACTGGAAATAGAGCGAGAGTCTTGATGGGGTTGTTGTCTCTCTCTCAGAATCTGGGGGGACTGGAAACTGCTTCTCAGTCTGAAAGTGGGCAATGGGCTGGAGTCACCTGAGTTAGCAAGGCAAGAACAAAGGACAGTTGGAAGGAGCAGCTGGCACTTCCACCATTTAGCAAGGCAAGGATGCACAAGATTCCTGAGGGCTGAGTGGAATGATGGATGTGGCCCATCTGAGAGAAACAGTGGGAGGTTGTTGGGTGTTCTTCTGATCAGGAGCTTTTGGTGCAGGGAGGAAGGATGTGTTAAGAAGTTAGATGTTTGAGGAAGCACTGTAGAGCACAACTTTGTGTGTGCGTGTGTGTGTGTGTGTGTGTGTGTGTGTGTTACATACGCAGATGTGCACTGACTTTAAAGAACTAGAAATCCATCCCAATCAGTGTAAATATTTGGACACTTTCTTAAATGATGGGCATGGCTCACCATCAGAGAGAACTAAAATAATACTAGTCATTTAAGATTTTGTCTCTTTTCCTCTAATTCCCCATCCCTTGCCCGAACAGTGGGGAGTCCAAGAGCAGGCTGAGGAAGGAAGTTTGATAAAATCATGCTCACCTTCCTCGCTGTGGACCCTTGAGCCACATGGGTAAGAAACTGCTCGAATAGAGAGAAGCAGCTTTGATTGACTGGGAAATTGAGGTTTTGATCTAAGACATTACATGACTTCAAGGACCTTAACGTGAATCATTTTTCAAAAAGGAATGATTTAAATGTACATAAAGATGTAGACTAACCAACAATACTCTTTGTATTCTTTTAATTTTATTCATTTAACAAAATGGTTGTGTATGTGTGTTTCTGTGTGCACCTGTGTGATGAGGAATAAATGGATGAATAGATGACAAATAGATGGGTAAAGGTATACAGGCATTGACACATAGATCTCCACAACTTCAAAAAAGAATTTGAGAGCAATCTGTCTGCACTTTAACAATTGTTATCTGCAAGAGGTGGGAATAAGAGATACCATTTTCCATCTATTCTGTTCATCCTTATCTTTTCCTGCATTTTGCATTAACACTATATATTAATTTTATGCACAATATAAAAACTTACCCAAAAAATTCTAATAAGGGGACATTGTACTGTTCTACCAAAGTCCACTAGACTGAAAACTTCATAATGACAGGGACCATTATTATCTTATTCACCCCCTCATCCCTAGTACGGTATCTGGTACAGAACATGCGGTCAGTAAATGCACAGTGAACCCATTAATGAATTAACTAGGTAATTAGGTTCAAACATCTACCAGTAAAATTAAAATGGAAGAAAGGTTTCTGTCAAAGATTGTCAAAAAAGATGGCCAAATATAATCTGAACCCAAGCAGTACACTGAACACAGCCCAGGGATATTTTGAATGACTTCCTAACAATCAAACTACCTATACAGAGGCATGGATAATTATTTAAACAGCTAGCAATCTCAGTAAAAAAAAAAAATCATTTTTGCAAAAACAGAATCTGAATCATAAATATTCGCACTTCAATTTGTTTAGTATTCCTATTTTATTCTGTTACAGGCTGATGTGACTTTTAAAATTGTATTTCACCCAGTTCCAGAACAAAAAAGCTTTCTAACCACGTTCTAATCCCAAATGTACTTCTAGCACTCTTGGGTTGATGAACATATTTAATTACCATACTCCTTATCACCCCTCATGTTTCCATCCGTAGAGATTCCTTTGTTGATCTGCTTCAGTCTGTTTCTGAGAAAAGGCTTTTTCCTCCCAAGGGAAGAAGAAGGACCAGATGTAGAAAGATCCACAGGCAGAGCTCAGAAGTTGCCCTTGATGTATCAAGAAACAAAACAAGCCATGAAACAAAAGCTAAACTGTTGGACTTGACACCCCTTGTTCTCCGTTCCTTCATCTGAGTCTCCCTTTCATACTTTCACACGCTAGTCCCCTGAAACCCCACATTAGTTTTACTACCCAGATGTGCATTTCTGATGCTTTAGCACGTGCGTTTAAGTACAAAATTTGTATGTATATAATAAGTATTTTTGTAAAGAAAATTATACCATACACGTCCTGAAAACGTCATTTTTTTCCCACTTGAAATGATGTCTTATATATATTTTCTAAATCCTTTTAAAATGTGGCAGAATATCCATTACATAAAGCTGATATTTAACCATTTCATTATTGATTTACATTTAGGCTAGTCTTAATTATTCTCAATTACAAGCTCTGCTTAGGTGAATATCTAAGTACATATATCTGCACCTGTGTGCACAGAGGTTAAAACTTGGTTCAAATGTTAAATTTGGGTTTTTTTTTAATTTGATAAAGATGTTCAAAGTTTCTTCAAGAGGCTTAACCAATTCGTACTCCCACAAACAGTGTGTTCAGGGTCACCATTTCCCAACAAATTCACCAGTCCTGGATATTATCACACTTGTTCCCTTTTTTCTCCTTTGGGGGAGACGTTACATACATCACAGCTGTTCTAATTCATTTCCCTGACTTTCATAGCAGAGTTAGTATTATTTCAAAAGTTCATACATTTATTTGTGTTTTATGTTTTACTCTTCTCTTTATCGAGCGATTTAAATTCTTATTAGTTTTTATATACTCTTTGTTATACACACATACATATTTTTATTTAAGCAATAATTTTATTATATACACGTATCTACATATTTTTAATTCTAGGCTACTGCTTGTCTTTTAAATTTGTTTACCTTTTAACATGTTTTTTTTTGTTTTGTTTATTGATTTATAAAAATCAAACTTCTCTTTTTTTTTCCTTTTTAGATTCTAGATTTTTCTGCCTTATTTAGGAAGGCATTCCTCAGATAAACTCAAAGGCCACCTTTATTATATATATTAAATGTTTATATATGCATGAATTAATCTGAAGAATATATTTGAGTGCCATTAGTCTATTCATTTCTTTTGCATCAATGGCATTATATTTGTATTTATTACATATATTATATTTATATTCTATAGAAAGATTTATATATATTTATATAATCATGTACTACATAACATGAAAACTATCATATGTAGTGTAACATATATAAATAATATGATAAAAGGATAAATCTTATGTGATTTATACATAGAATGAAATTTTTAATTTATTGAATTAAACAGGATTTCTCATCTAGTGTGGAATACTACCACTTGTAGTGAATATTTTTGCCTTGTGCTTGGCTGTAATATGAACATTTCTAGTATTTTGCCATTAAGTAAAGCATGTACTTACGGTCTTTTATAAATACACATTGATTAAAGGATTTTCTCTGTATTTCCATATTGCTAAGAGATGTTATCAGGGATATGAATTTTTCAGTATCTATTGAGTGATCTCCTCCATACACACACTTTTAATTTGTTGATAGAATGAATCACACTGGGAACTTTCCTAATGTTGAACCATAGCTGCAAACCTGGGAATGAACCTCCTTGATTATGACATATGATGATTTAAATACTGATGCTTCAGTTTGCTGTTATTTTACTTTGGACTTTTGCATCTGAATCCATAAATAAACTTATCTTTCATTATCATTCTTGCATTTATCTTTTTCTGGAATCAGTAGTAGGACTTTTCCATCTTATAGAATGAGTTGGAAGCTAACCAATTCTAAGCCCTGGGATAAGTATTATAGAATAATAGCACTCAAAACATATAGGGAAAGCTGTAAAGTTCACGATACATTTAATTCAAACACATAAAACAGATATTTAGTTTATGCCATTTGCCATCCAACCCTACTTCTAAGGATTAACAAAAAAGTTAATCAGGCATGACTAAAGGTTATGCCATAGACCCAAGAGATTTATAAACAAACCTATGACTACAGAATTTCTGGGACTTGAACTTCATTTTTGCAGCCTCATGGAGTCACAGGATCGAAAATAAAGCACAAGGTTAATCCAATTTACAACATCAATAAGAGATTCTTGTCAACCAATAATCTGGGACCTCAAGTGGCCACATCCTCAGTAAGAGTGAGTTAGCAGTAAGCTCATCCCTCCCTCCCCACCTCCAAGAGGCTACAAGAAAATCTGCCTTGGTATTAAGGGAAGCAAAAAGGATAAATCTTCCCTGAGAAGTTGTAATACATTTGTAGCTCAAATTTGTATCACTTGTGTGGTCCAAAAGACTTAAGACTATAAATTTAGTTTAAAATGGTCCCCAGACATAGTTCTCTCAGGTATATGGCAGAAACAAACAAATATACTTTCCAGATTTTTAGAGGAATTTGTCTTCATCCATGGACTCGAAAATTCCCATAAATAATTTCCCAAAGAAAATAAACAACTCAAGATTAAACCTTACTATGTACACATCAAATCAAGGCATTATGAGAAAAACAACAACCAAAAAAAGCCAAAACAAACTCAGATTTCAGATCTTTGAATAATTAGCTCTAAATTACTAAATGCCTTTTGAAGAGAAGAATTAACTTATCTGTGGGTGCTATAAAAAGTGACCCACAGACCTAAAAAAAAGAATAAAACAGATACTTTAGAAATAAAAAATATATTTGCTTTAATTTTAAAACTCAACTGATGTGTTTGTGAGCAGATTAAACATAGCTGAAAAAAATTAAGAACTGGAAGACAGGTCAGGAAGAATAAACTGTCTGCAATGCAATATAAAGAAGTAAAGAAGAGAGAGGAAATGAAAGAAAATTCAAGAGAGATTGAGGACACAGCATGTCAACATATTTTCTATCAAAGCTTCAGAAGGAAAGAGGGGGAGAATGAGGCAGAGACAATATCTGGGAAAATAATGGCTGAAAATATTCTAGAAATGATAAGAGACGTCAATCTACAGATTTAAAAAGCCGAACACATCCTCATCAGAAGAAATTTCACATTATTGAAAAGCAGCACAACACCAAAGACAGAGATGATGTTAAAAAAAAAAAAAAAGGCAGAGGAAAAAAATTCTTTCAAGAAAGCAACAGACTGACATCTAATTTCTCAACAACTTCAATGAAACCAAAGCCAATGGAATGGTACTTTCAATGGGCAGAAAGCAAGTGACTGCCAATTGAGAACTCTGTGTCCAGAGAAAATATTTTTCAAAAGGGAAAAATAATGGCATTTTTCTCATAAATAAAAACTGAGAAAGTTTTTCACTAGCAGACATTCAGTAATAACATTCTAGAAGATATTCCTCAGGTATGAGGAAAGTGATCCCAAACAGGTCTGAGATACAAGAAAGAATAAACAGCAAAGAAATGAATATTTCAGCAAATCTAAGTGAGTTTTGACTATATAAAATCAACAATAGTAGTAATGTACTGTGCAGTATAGAGAGATATAATTAAAATTCCTAGCAAAATAATACAAATCAAAAGGTGAGTAAAATGGAATTATAGGTTTTTAAGAGTTGTATTGTCTAGGAGAGAGATAAAGGTTTTGTTTGACATTAGACTTTTATGTATTAATTATTCACATTATAATTTCTAGGGAAACCGCTAAAGGAAAGGAAACATAATATAGTATACAATTTCCAAAGTAGGAAAAGACAAGAAAAGAAAAGAAAATGCAGGACAGCTTGAAATATTAGTAATTACCCTAAGCCTAAATGCATAACATATTTCAGTTAAAGGACAAAAAACTGTAGACTACATTTTTTAGAATTCTAACTGTATATTAATTATAAGAGTTACAACATAACAGAAAGAACCCAGAAATACTGAAAATTAAAGTATGGGTAAAGATATGTCATAAAACACTAATCAAAGCTAAGTTGGTGTATTTTCATTCATTACCTTCCCAGGTGTTGCCTCTGCCTCATTCTCTCTCCTTTCCTTCTAAGATCTCTGATAAAAAGTAAATAAATATATGATATAGAAACAAACAAGAAGTATAAATATACAGAGGATTTGAATAAAATGGACAAAATGGGGGATCATTCTTTTTTACCTATATGGGTCTGTACCGTTTCAAATTTTTAAATAAAAATAAAAATATTCTTATAATTTGATTTTTGTTTCATTACAAGAGCTGTCACCAACTACTCTAGCACTTATGTGTTCAAGCAAACATTTAGCTCCTTCCTACACCAGAGCACACAAGAGCTGTTTTTATTCACACTTCGCAGGTTCAAGAGCAGGGTTCCCTGCCGCCCCATGCCAAATATAAGGGACACTCAGCCTCATCAGTGACAGCAGAGGCAAAGCCTTGAGGGCATGAGAACTGGGGAGCAACTCTAAGTCTGTGAAGTTTGGACTGGACCGACTAAAGGAAGACCTACAGCCAGGCAAATCTTATGAACACAAGTCAACATCCCTGGAAATTTCTGGAAGTAGGAAAAGGAATTCAAGGAAAGGAACTTCCTGATTTAAGGAAATGTATATTCGGATTTATCAAGATTTGGCTAAATATGTTAATGAAATAACATCTGTGTTCACCATCCTACAACGCCTTCACCCACTTCCCTGGAATGTATCTGGAGAAATCTCAAATTCTAAAACTTAAAATGATGGGATGAAAATGTAGCTCAGTCTGCTTGAGCAAATAAGGTATTGGATTTCATTTTGTAATTGAGATAAAACATTTGCAATAAGATATTAAGGCTTTTAAGGTTTTTTTTTCCCCCTTAAATTATATTCCCTTTACATCTTTTCACTCCCAAGCTGGAGCAAAGAGGCTGAATAGCAAAAGCACATGATAGGACTAGGGAGACAGAGTAAGAAGCTGTAACCTCTGCAGGTAGGCAAGAAATGACGTTGGACATTTAGGATAACATATAGTTTCAAGGGCTTACCACATATGGCAAAGTATGACCGGAAAGAAATCAAGCAGCAAACATAGGAAAAATCAGCCAAGTGTGGCAGTTTTTAGCGTGGACTTTGCTAAACTATTATGTTTTGGTCATAAGAGAACCACTACAGAAAGTAAGACTGGTCCTCACCCTCATTTTGTCTAAACAGATGGTCCATCTATGTGGAATTTCATTTAAGAAAGCATGCATTGTTTTTTAAGTGATCATTTTTAATTTTAAAACCACTTAGGAAAAGTAAATAGGCATAGACAATTTTTAATTGCCCCACTGAGTGTGGAAGCTCAGTTCAATAAAATTACATTGAACTCTCAGCATCACCATTTTTTTCATACCCTAGAAAATGTAATTCCCCATGACCATGATCTCTTGCTACATGCTAGAGCCCTTACAAGTACTTTATGTGCATAATTGCAGCTGACACTCACAATAGCCTTTGGGTAGCAATACCATTTTTATATTCACTTTATAGACAATGAACCTTAGGCTTAGAGTGTTTTCAAAATTACATGAAGTAAAAAAAAAATAGTAACTGTCAGAATCAGAAATAGGGTGCAGTTTCTCTCCCTTCAAAGCCCAGGTTGTTACAAAGTCACAATACTTGAAAACAATTAATAGTTGGTTTATCACATTTAAAGCATCTGGGCTACAAATAAGACATCTATTATCTGTCCTGTCATTTGTACAGGATCGTGAACATAAATCTCACTGAGAAAACAGTAATATTATAGGGTCAAGAGAAATTGGAGCCAAAAAAATTAAAATCTTCACCAAAATTCTAGATTGCTTACTAGTATTACTAGTTTGTTTTCTTAAAAGATTACCATGTCCTTTGAAAAAAAAAGCTATGGTTTCCAAAGGGGAAAGGGTGGGGAGGGATAAATTAGAGGTTGGGGATTAACAGACACATTACTGTACAGAAAGTAGATAAAAAACAAGGACCTATTGTAGAGCACAGGGAACTATATTTAATTCCTTATAATAACATATAATGAAAAAGAATCTGAAAAGAAAAAAACATTTATAATATGTATATGTATAACTGAATTACTTTGTTGTATACCTGAAATTTACATTGTAAATCAACTACATTTCAATAAAAAAATTTTTTTAAAAGATTACCATGTCCTTATGTATATAAAATATTTTTTTCCTTCAACTTAAGGGTTTTTTTTATTCTTTTTTCACTTTCCAAACACTCAAAGAAACTAACAATCTCAAAAAAATGGTCAAAAGAATGGAAGAAAGAAAACTGAAGAGAACACCAAATGAAAACCCCACATGAAATTTGAACACCGTGTTTTATTGTCTTCAGAGGGAAAAGGGAGGGTCTTCCAAAATGCTAATATTGGCACAGCTTTCTGACTCATCCCTCTATCCCCCACAGCACCTGGCATATTGCTTTGCATAATCAATATTTAAATGAATAGATGGATGCATATGAAGCTCAGAGCTCCAAAATGCTATATTTCAATTCTCCCCCTCAAATCTAACACCATACACTCACTATGTTTCTTGAAGCTTGATTACACTGAAATCAAAAACAGGATTTGGGCCTGATAAAGGGCGAAAATTACTTACTATTTTGAGGTTTCATATGATAGATACCCCATCTTCAAGTGAATGTATTTGTTTGAGTACCATGTTATTTGCTTATGCTGTTCTGGTTATCTATATTGTTACTTAACAAACTACTCAGAATGTGGTGGCTTAAAACAATTTACTGTTTTTTCTTATGGTTCTATAGGTTGATTGGTTTAACTTGGGGTTTCTTATGTGGTTGCACTCCAGTGGCCACTGGGACTAGAGCCATATGAAGCCTTGACTGGGCTGGACATCCAAGATGGCTCATTCTCATGGATGGTCACTGGATAATGGCTAACAACTGGGGCTAAGCCAGGATGTCAACTGGACTTCCTACACATCTTCTCCATGTGTCTTGGACTTCTCACAGCAAGGCAGATTGATTCTGAGAGGAAGCATCTGAAAAGATCATGAAACTTCTTATAGCCTAGGCTCAGGGGCTGCAGAGCATCACTCTTGGCCCATTTTATTGGCCACACTCATCACTAAGCCCAGCCCAGACTCAGGGAGGTGGAAATTAGACTCCATCTCTTGACACAAGGAGCAGCATCCATGTGCAAAGAAGGAAGGAACTGGTGGTGGCCATCAGCGGACGCTATCTAGGACAAATGCCTAAAACTCACAGAATTTTTAAAAGTTTTGCTGTAAACTGCTACATCTGGGAGTTGTGTTATATTAAAATTCATCAGGAAGTTCTTCTGGCATAACTGTGAACTGAGTATTTTCATGGTTAAAAAAAAAAAGGATTTTGGTTGTATACAGACTTTCCCAAAAAACACAAAATTTCAAAACAACATTCATTGAAATAATTTGTCAAACTATAGAATAGTTTCTATGGTGAATAAAATTTCAAATGAGTATATTTCAGTTACTTCTAAGAAAACACATGAAACAATACCATGGTTATCTCCCAGCACTGAATCCCGTTCCTTCTTACGGGCAACTTTATACATTAAAAGTAAAATAAAGTCTTACCATTTCTCCTAGCTCTTAATGGGGAAAAAGTAAAGAATGGGTTGCTTTGCCCTGCTAATATATTCAACAATTAGCAATAAGAAGAAAAGAGTGGGTACTTTTTATTGCCCACAATTTGTCAGGATTTGTTTTGTACATTAACTGAATCTTCATAAAACCCCAAAAAGGTAGATATGATTGACTTCATTTTGCAAATAAAGAGACCGAAGTTCATTGAGGTTTAGAAACTTACCCAAGAAAATGGAAAGAACAGTGCTTGGGTCTTGAATTTTTTTCCTAAGTATCTTTTCTCATGGGCCAATGTGAGTGTACGTGTGTGTGCATATGTGTGTCTGTCTGTGTGTGTGTGTGTGTGTGTGAGTGTGTGTGGAGAGAGAAGAGGGTATGTATGTAAAACAAGCTCTCCATAAAGAAGGAGGAAGTTCAGCAAAAATATATACCCATACAAAGGAGGGGAAAACAGAAAAGGAAAATGTGTTTACACTCCACTGGTTCATCTGACATACAAAAAGTGAAAAAGAAATATCTATATTCATATAGAAATCCTAGAAATATTGCTTCACTTTCACTGATTTGGGGAACAAAGTAATTCAAATGAGTGAGGAAAGACATGAAACAAATTTCTGTACAGGTGCACATTTGATGATGTGGCCATTCTATACTTCTATCAATATACTAAAAGAATATTACAAGTAACATTGCTTTATATTACTTGCCTTTGTGACTAAGCCTTGATCTAACCTGGTAAAATAAATAACTCAGTGGATAAATCTGAAATAAGGTTTGAACAATTTTTTTTTTTTTACTTGAACAAGGTTTAGAGCAATACTCTCACCTTTCTGGAAAAGAGGTTTAAATAAATTTAGAGCTTTCAGCAAAAGCCTAAAACCAAAGAAGACCAAAACATGGAACCTGAGTCTCAAAGATAGATGTATTGTGTTACTTAAATATTAGCACAGATGCACTCTTGAATGTGAAGCATTAAAATTTAAGTTGTTTATCTCTCAGACAGATTTAATTTAATATCATGCAAGGCAAATAGACCTTTGCTTATTCTGGTAAAGCAGTGCTGAATCAAATGTAGCCACTGCCTGCTAAAGGACAAAAAAAGAAAAGAAAAAAATGTAACAGCAAACATTTGTGTGTATCTGGAGAACAAAGAAGATTTTAAGTATTTATGAAACAGTTTTTTAATTTCTTATGATTGTAACCTAAAACTATGCCAGTCTCTTGGATCTTTTCTGATGGACCAATGTCTTGTAGAATAGACAATGGTAGCCGACATGGCTACCAAGGTCAAATCACTCGACGTTGTGTTGCACAATCTGTCTCGATAGCAATGTTGGCTTTAGTAAATGTTTCTTTTTTAAAAGGAGGGTTGTTTTTCCCCATATCTAATCCATAGTCACATCTGCAATGCCTGACATAAAATAAGGACTCAGTAGATGTCGTGTGAAAAAACTGACTGTACCCTGTATCATAGGGAGGCCAACATTAGACCATGTCCAAGGCTTCCTACTAATTTCTGAATGTTTTAGGAATTATATGTATACATATTGTCAACTGGAAAAAATGCACAACCTAAAAGTTGAGAATTATGTCTTATTCAGGGCACATTTCTGAGGACTTAAGCCCAGGATGCTGCCTCTCAGATAGCTCTGTGTGACAGCTTCAAAGAGGTAAGGGAGGAGCCACAATATATATGAATTTTTGCAACAAAGACCAGGTAGACAGAACATTAAAAGATTGCTGTTAATTAAAGAAAACCAGATATCTCAAGTTAAGTAATTTAGCACTTTTTTGTGTACGGGAAGGTGCAAAAGTCTGGGCTTTAATCATTCCTTTGATATGCACCTGGCTCTCTAGGGCCAGTATCCTCTGCTTTCCCATACTGAGTTCCCTCAGGGGGCACTGTTGTGGGTGGCAGCAGAGGCTGGGCTGCCTGCTTATCTCCATCCTGAGTTCCCTCCACTCACTGTCAGGGGTGGCAGGAACAACTGATGACTTGATGGCCACAGCATCTTTGTTTACTGATATGGCAGGCAATATTTTTCATTCACAATATAATCACTAGATATATCAACACAGGTAATTTACACACATACTTTGGCCATTTTGACTCACTAGATCAAGCAAATCCTTCTAAACAAACTGGCTCATTAATGAACAATGCAGACTTATAGATGATTTTAACATTGCTGTTTCCCTGAACAACTTACATTAGATACGTCATCTTACTGCACCTGTTTATAAGATTTTTCCTGGAAAGCTGGCTTATAGATAAAATCACAAAGTGTGTGGAAGAATACATCCTTCTCTTCCTACGTTTAAAACTCACACAGCTCTATCTGATTGTCATGTTTCATGAGCAGCCAGTGGTTTGAGACACAAGTCTTGCCTTTAACATAAATCTCTGATCTTAATGCCCAGCGCCACGGTCTCTAAAATTGGAGTCATTTAAAGGTTTGCCCACACCCTCTGTAAGATAAGAGACTGGCAGTATTAAATTCGTAGATAACCATTATGGTAGTAATCCCAAAACACTGTGTTTCTTAGCAACCTCTATTAAAGTAGGGTGGCATTTGCTGTACTTGAACTAGTCCACCTAATCAAATGTCCTGCCCCTTAATAGTAATCAACAAACAGGTATTTCTGAGGAAGAGAATTTTCTTTTTTTTTTTTTTTTACTGCTTAAAAAATAATATAGCATAAAAAAAAGCACTACCTGGAAAAGACTCTCAGTCCTAATTCTCATAGGCAATAAATCCATATTTAGAAGCATTAAATAACCTTCCTCTTCTACCTCCACTGACTAGGCTGCAAGTGCCTAGTGGTGATCATAAAATTTTCCAGTACGTTTGAAGACTTAGACACAATAACTGCCTCAATAAACCTCACACAGGTCACCCAGCTTGCTCTCCAAGAACATTTCTTTCTCTTCTTTTAATCCAGTTTTGCTTTCTAAAAGATATTCTGGGCTACAAGATGTGGCTTCTCAGGCCAATAGGGTGCCAATTCTGTTCCTCGGCTTGGTTTATGCCTTGTTCTTGTGTAAGTCCACAACCTTTTCTTAAAGGCCATCAGTCAATCCCGTACGCCCTCGTTCAGATTTCATAAGTAGATACTAGTGTGAGTGAAAATGCTTTAATCTCAGAAGAGGTTGCCAACACTCTTTGGCTTTGACCGTGGGACTCCATGAAAGAATTCTCGAATGCTGGTGACTGAAGATCCCTAACATGGGAGAGCAAACATACTGCTGATAGTATTGACTGCCAATCTCAATTATTATAGGAGCATTTAAGGTTTCTACTCAAAATGCTTTCCTTTTACCATCTGTTAATATACCTACTGCATTTTAAAGAAAGCTTTGTAACGACAGTCGTACTCATCCTAGCACCATGCTGTATACAAAGAATCTACTCAGGAAGCTTTTTTTGTTTGCTTTTTTCTGTTTTTTGTAAAAAAAAAAAAACAAAAAAGAATACAACCCAATCAAAAGATGGGCAGAAGACCTAAATAGACATTTCTCCAAAGAAGACATCCAGATGGCCAACAGGCACATGAAAGCTGCTCTGTATCACTAATTATCAGAGAAATGAAATCAAAACTACAATAAGGTGTCACCTCACACCAGTAAGAATGACCATCATTAAAAAGTCTACAAGTAATATATGCTGAAGAGGGTGTGGAGAAAAAGGAAACTTCCTATACTGTTGGTGGGAATGTAAATTGGTACAGCCACTGTGGAGGACAGTATGGAGGTTCCTTAAAAAACTAAAAGCAGAGTTACCATATGATCCAGCAATCCCACTCCTGGGTATATATCTGCAGAAAACTATAATTCAAAAAGACACACGCATCCCAATGTTCATAGAAGCACTGTTTACAATAGCCAAGACATGGAAACAACCTAAATGTCCATCAGCAGATGATTGGATAAAGAATATGTGATGTGTGTGTGTGTGTGTGTGTGTATCCACACACACACACACACACACACATATATATATATGTGATGGAATATTATTCAGCCATAAAAAGAGTGAAGCAATTGAGTTCACTTGTGTGGGCATTAACATCCTATAGGAAGCCCAAACAATAAGACACCAACTAAATTATCTAAAGGTTTAAAACTAAGCAATGTTTATCACATTTTCTTTTCAAAAGCCAGAATAGTCTAAAATTCTTTCATTAAACTTTCCCACGTATAGATTTTCCAAAAGTAGTAGTAACACTAACAGAAAAAGCACAGGAGGTTTTTTGGTTTACATGAAATCGACGTATATGTACTTAATCTATTCTTCCTTAGCAGGAGATGTTTTAAAGGAAAGAACTTAGTGAAACTGAATAAAATTCAAATCCCACATTTTCCACTGACAAGAATAGTCCCTAGTTTTTACGAAGATGACAACACCTTGCATCAAGATTATAGGATTAAATGAGATGTACTAAAAGTCCCTAATAAAATGCCTAGCACACAGTAGATCTCAGTAGATGTTTATTGGTCTGTACTTAACCAAATTTGAAGATGGAAGAAATATTAGACAGAGATTCCGTATCCCACTCAGGTGGTTAGGCCAAGGCCTTAGAGAACTTGCCAAAAGATTTGCACCGAGATGTGGGTGGGCATAAACCCTATTCATCCTAAGAAATATCTTTAGATTTACATCAATCTGAGGAAACATATTAAAATTTCCTATTTCTTTCTGAAGTCTGATTCCCACCGAGTTAGTGAGCTTGTCATCCATAGATAAAGACTCACTCTCAAGTAGAATGAAAAATGTTTCTCTTCTATAATCAGAGACTCACCTCTGTATCCCCCCTAGTAACATCAGCCATCATGACTGTGGCTCCCTAGCAACCGTGTCTTTCTCTATCAGACAGCTTTATTTGAAACAATCTTCACTGGAGAAAAGGGAGTAGAAAAGAGTCTGCATAAAAAAATTTTTTTTGAAAACATGAAATATCCTGGATGTATCTAGAGATAATCATACTAAGTGATGTAAGTCAGGCAGAGAAAGACAAATACCATATGAGATCACTTATATGTGGATCTAAAAAAAAAGTGACACAAATGAACTTATTTACAGAACAGAAACAGACTCACAGACATAGAAAACAAACTTATGGTTACCAAAGGGGAAAGGAGGGAGAAGAGGGATAAATTAGGAGTTTGGGATTAACAGATACACACTACTGGATATAAAATAGATAAACAAGAACCTACTGTACGGTACAAGGAACTATATTCAATTTCTTCTAATAACATATAATGGAAAAGAATCTGAAAATGAATGTATGTGTGTGTGTGTGTGTGTGTATAACTGAATCACTATGCTGTACACCTGAAACTAACACAGCATTGTAAATCAACTATACTTCAAGAAAAAAAAGGAAAAAACCCATGAAATATCCATGAGACTCAGTAGTCAATGCTTCCTTGGGATGCTAAGCAATTTTCCTTGTATAATTTTAATAAAAAATTAAAATTAAGAGCACAGATTTGTTAGAGAGCTGAATATATAAATACATGTATATTTCATCAGGTAAGTACTTTGTCCCAAACGTTATGCTAAAAGAGCACTAATGAAAGCAGTGGCAACTCTGTTCAAACGAGAAAGTTTTAAAAAGCAACATACAAGTACTTCATGAGAGTTTTGTGTTACTAAACACAATTTTGATGCAACAGTCTGTACTTTGACTCTTTCTGCCCTACAGCCTCTGGGTGAGCTAATTTCTAAATTGGGTTGGTTCTCAGCACCCAAGGTCTGATGGAACATAGGCAAGTATAAGCAAACAGTTCACTTTATTTGATACGGATTTCCTACTGACATCGGGAACACTGTGTCCCTCCCTGCCTTGTTTTATGGCCCGTGCACCTGATGGGCTGGTTCCTGACAAACTCAGTCCTCATTAGCACTCCCTGACTGCCTCAGCCTTCCCCACCGGCCCTCTGTACCACCTGTACTGGGTTTCTCACTTCAAATCCACTATTTTCTCAGCCAAAAGTTGTGATCACAAGTAGCCAAACTGATTGCCAATGGAGTAACTTATGTTCCTATCCAAATGAAGAAGTTACCAAAAAAAAAAATCATGCTTTACAAAAATGATTGATATTATCAACCAGGAAATATTTCATATCGATATTAAGTAAATAGTATCACCTAAAAAAATTATACCCTATGCCTTGAAATCTTGTTCTACACATAACGATATGGTATCTTAGGGAGAGTATTTAAAAAAAATAAAAGCTTCAATAATAATAATAACAATGTTTCTATGAATATATAGCATCTTAAACTTTTAAAAGTATTTTAATATGTCTCATATAGGATTATGTTGAAAAACTGTGAGATTTAAAAAAAAAGCAAACTATCATTACCCCCATGTGATAGCCAATGAACGTAAGACGGTGATTTGTTCCATGTCACATCGTAAATTAGTGACAGAACAGATCTAGAACCAAAGTCTCAGAAGCATAAGCTCAGGACACTGAGGGAAATCCTGGGCCCCTCTGAGTCAGGACAGACTAGAACAGAAAGCCCTCTTGGTTGTGCAACTTTCTTTCCCGATCACAGGTCAGTCCCACCTGAACCGATGCTCTTTCTCTCCTTTCAGGCCAATGTCCATTGTAATTGCTCCCAACTCACGAAAAACAAGAGAGACTGCTGAGTTAAGTACTTGGCTTTGCAGTTCTACTTGCAAGGGAAGGAAAATGACAGAACCACACGACAGGTGCCACCAACCAAGATATTTAACAAGGGACCCAACAATTTAGATGGCACTTAGTTACTCAATACTTCCTAACCCCCAGTCACTTTCGTAAGCCTTTGGAAAACAAAACAAAGAGAAGAGACAATAATCTGTCCTCATGGGGTTCACATTCCAGGGGAAGGAGACAAATAATAACTTAAACATAATATGTAAGTGAATTATAGACCATGTTAGATCATGATAAACTCAAGGGAATCAAAATGGAGCAGGGTAGAGGGTTTAGGAATGCTGGATAGAGGATGGGGTGGGGGTGCAATTGTAAGTGGTGTGGTCAGGGTATAAAACAATGGACATCGTATAGTCCCTCCTCAAAAGAATCCAGCAGAATCCAGCGAGGGAGAGGAGGACAGACCAGGAAGGACTGAACATAGACAGAACATGAACAAATAACATGCCATAATGAACGTTTCATACACACTAGATAGAATGTGTCTAGACAGGAAAAGTTCTGGGACCATCTAACACATCAAACTCATTTTACACCCACCATGACCTCTGGGGTTATGTCCATCCCTGGGCTAGCCTATGAGATCTTAATTTATGTTTGCTCCTCTGTTCAGGTTGAACAGATTCCCATGTTTCCTCATACTCTGTATGTATCATTTCCTGACTCCTTCTCAAGAGAGAGTCTGGATGCAAGAAATTCCCTCTTTAAGGGATGTTTTTGTATTTAGTTCAACTTGATTCCAGATAAACTGCCGTCTTTCCTTTCCACAATCAGGGCTCCTGGGCTGATAGACTTTCATTTCATTTATTCTCTATTCAAGGTTATTTTACCTCAAATCACGCTCCTTTCAAGAGGGAGCATGAGTTTTTAGCAGTTTGGGGCTTGTTTTTCCCTCTCCAGGATATTCCACACTATCTTATCCAGAATATCATTTCCTTCCTCTTTTGGTCTTTGTTTCTTTCTTCCAACCAATCTGTAGACTCTATTTCCCAAGATCATTTACAAATTTCTGCTTTCTCTTCCAGATTTATCCAAATTGATCAGCACTGCAAAATGCTTCTACTCATGGTATTTGAAACATGATCGTTCTTGGATACAAATTGCTGCCCGGTAGGAATTATTTTTCCATAATAAGAATGCTCTCTGCCACCATGATAAAATAGAAGGTTGGGTTCCAAGGTAGCCAATTAACTTGAGCTCAAAATTCAGCTTCTGGAAAATTAATGAAAACAACTGGAGAATCTAAATATAGTTTAAACCTCTACTGTCCTTTGATTGTACAGTCACAAACAAGAAAGGCAGAGCCTGACTGGGTAAGTCAAGTGTAACTATCATAAATAAAATATGGGAAAATAAAAACCACAAATGGAAAAAAAATACAATGAGCTGTTACATATGTTTAATTCTTGAAAGGTCTGATTTTAAATATATGAAGAACAAGCAGATATATTTAGACAAGTACTCTTTTTACAAAAGGAATCAGAGAAAGAAAGGAGAAATATTCATTAAGCTTATTTTAATATGTTTTTTCTAAACATCAAAAATAACAAATGACATTCTAAACATGACAGAATATATCCTGTAAGGATAAAAATCAGACCCTAGTCTAAATTATTATATTTATTATATATATTATATTTATTTTATGTTATATATGTATGATGAATTTTTTTAATTTTTATGTTTTATAAAATTAAGTTTTTATTGAAAAATAGTGTACGCTCATTATAAAAAAATCTGGAAGATGCATAAAATCGTATATCACATATTATATATATAAAGGTGTTTCTTGGGTGCCAAAAGGGCAAGTTTATGTCCCAGAGCAGAATTTATGCCATTCCACACTAGCCTGGCTTCTTGGTTATCTTTTGGTATTAGACACAACAGAATTTATATTCCAATAATAACAGCAATCATAAAATTAAACTGAAATTAAAAAGGAAAGAAATATATAAGGCAAGCTACATAGTAGATTGGGGGAAAGTTCTGCCCTGGGGTTCTAGTGCTCACTCTGCCGTTAGCTGGCTGTGTGATGGGGAACCTTTGGGCAAATCATTTGATGTCTCTTAGTCAAAGTTCCCTCAAACTGTATTACTCAAAACTAAGTGTCTGGGATTCAGATATTTTAATCAAGCCCATTAAAAAAACTCAATCCTTCTGGAAATAATAAAACAGTAATAACTCTTAGCTGTGAAAATTCAACTTTTACATCTCACAAACTATATGATTTATCCTATAAATAGTAGCCTTTTATCTTACCTGAAAAGAAAATGAAATATCTTATGAATTTTTTCTCATTATTATTATTTTTATTCTCATGTTCCGAGAAATTTTTGAAAGAAAACTAATTAAATGTATTTCCTTGCTTGGAGATAGAAATAAGTACAAAACTGTCTAATCCTGGCTCCTACAGCTAGGTTGGGTTAGATTAAGCAGAAAGAATTGAATCATCCACATTTACTGAGAGTGTCATCAGGATCAAAGCTGGGCTCTTTGAATAAAGCAATTGTACTGAATTACAAGAACAGCACAATATAAACCTGATTTTTCTCAAGTCCATAGTGAATATCTTTGCCTACATCCTTCAGTTCTAAAAATGTTACATACAAAAGATCTATCAAAGATTAGGTTTCAGTAAGATTAGAGACCATTCTTCCAGTCTTTAGAATTCATTTCCCTTACAGGACAGCCTCAGAAACCAACCTAAGCCATTTCGTTCTGACTTTAAAAGCAAAATCCTAGCAATCTGGGACAGTTCTAAATTGGAGAGTCAGCAAGAGATTCCCTGATACTGGGTACTTTCAGCTGCATTTCAGCAATAAAAATAGCTAACTCAAGAATCTCTTACGGTATTTGCTCATAGCTTATTTCATCATTTATTCACAATTGTTTCTTGAGTGTCATCTACGGAGACCCTTGGGTCAAAGATCCTTGTCCTCGTGCCTTTGAGAAGCTTACATTCTGATCTGGGGAGACAGACAATAGGCGATACACAGTATAAATGAGTAAGTCATGGTGTGTGTTAGAAGCTGGTAAGTTCTGTGAGGAAAATTAAAAATCAAGCACAGTAAGTGGGACAAGGTAGACCAGGATGGGGTGGTTCAAATGGCGTGAGGTTTGCTCCAAGGTTTTTGTCCTAAGTAAGTAGGATGATGTGGCATTATACCAGGAAGGTGGAGGGAAGAGTCAGTTACAAGACGGGAGGGTCATGGGGCACGTGGTCTGGAGTTTGGGGATCGGGAGTTCAGCTTCGAAACGCCAAGACTGAGGTGTCTATTGGAAATGAGCATCTGATAATATATTTCTTTTTATATCATATTAAGATGAAATGGGGGAATGATTTTTGTCACACTCATTCAGAGGTTGAGGGGGGAATTGGAAACACCTAAAGAAAAACAAAGATACAGATGTCCTCATGAACCATTAGCCTTCTAAGGAAAAGAGCCTAGGTTCTAACTGAAATGAAGTTAAAAATCTTCCCACCTAGTCATGATACGTCCACATCAGAAGAGTTGCACCAGGTTTCACTTTCAGAAATGTAATAAACTTCATGGGAAATAGAACTCTCGGTCTTAAAAGAGAGAGAAGTAAAGTATAAGCCACATGGAGCAGTTTCAGGAAGAGAAGAAATGGACTTCCTTTGGGATATGGAAATCTAACACAAGCTATCTTTCCTTCTCTGTTTACGTTCCCATTGCCCAGAGACCCAGATTCTGAAAGAAAGGATGCTCTAAATAAGGAATGTCAGCAGTGCACAGTGACATCTCCTGCTGCAGAGCAAATGGCATTGAACTTAGGAGGAGAAAGTTGTTGATTTTTTTTTGAAAGTTGTTGATTTTTAACAATTGCTTCCTAAGAATTTCTGATTTTATGAAACCCACCTAATATCTAGGGAAAAAAATGGCTGTATAATATTTTAACTAAATGTTTTTAATTTACCTAACAAAATTGACTATATATTGACATTAAATAAAATGATCTCCCAGTAAACTGAGTTGAAGACCTCTAAGAAGTGAAGTACACGATTGCTGCTCCCATGAATACACTGCACCTTTGTTCGCTAGAGGATCTCTTCCCCGTGTTACTTTCAGAACTTCTCAACTCGGATCTCCATCATTTCCATCTCAGTCTTTGCCCCTGATCGAGTACCTGAAGGTCACACAACACAAAATAATCTTCTCACATCATATCTGGACTTTATGCTGCTAAAGTACTAGATCCATATTAAGCAGCTTATAAAATCACAGTGGGTTGGAAAGTATAAATGTAGCATATATACACACAATATATACACACACATTACTTTGTATCTTGTCAGATCCATAGCATCCTTATCTAGATGCATTAGTAGAGAATCAGTAAATGTTGCCAATCTATTGATTGTCCCTAAGGGTGTCTGAAGTCCAGCTGCACTATTGAGACAACATTTGAGCTAATTTATCCCCATTTCACTTTTCTCCACAGGAAAATGACCAACATGTTGAAGGTGATGGAAAAGATTAATTTTAAAGTATTTTAAAAATTATTTCTGTCTGTTCTTCAGTAACCATAAATGGATTTTTTAAAGATAAAAAATATAATTAGAAAAGAAAATTCCATTTGCTTCATCTCTATAGCAGATCATTTGGATTTGGTCAAGATTTCTTCTTGATTAACATTTTATGATTCATTTAAAATGTCATATAAATTGTAGAGCATCACTGAGCCATGCCAGATTTGATCTGTTAGCATTTTCGTATATTTGACAAAACTTAATTTGGTTTGTTTTCATTTCTGTAGGGTTTAATGCAAAAAAAAAATTACATGTAAATGATGATTAAAAACTTTTTATCAAAAGAGTCACCAACCTGTTGCTTTAAGCCTATTTATTGGAGGATAACCCTCTTTGCTAGCTTTTAAGGAAAAGAGGCAAATATCTCAGTTAATTACTGTTTCATTGCTAGTACCCCAGAGCAAGCACAGTTAAGTGTTCAATGTTCCAAAGTAATTGGCAAGGACTTAGAAGAAACAGGACATATAAATTTGCACTAACAACTTAAGCTAATTGGCAAAATGGAAATAAATACAAGAATTTAGTGATGATCCGGCCCTGAAATTAAAAGAATGGCTGACATTGAGCACAACCCAAGAACACAAGTTCAACTAAAACTGTGATGGTTATGAGTCACTTTAATTGGGATTTCAAATGAACTCATGTGCTTGGATCACTTCTCTTTAATCACTGTACACACGCACCTGAGAGGGAAACATCCATAATGCACAAAGGGTCACAGAAAGTTAACACTCTTATGTCTACACTTTCTATACAAGATCCACCAGGAAAGGAGAGGAATCTCTTTGTGAATGCAGAAAATGCCTCAAAGCATTATTTGTCACACCAATTGGAAATACTGTCTCAGTTACATTGCAAAAGCCCCAAAATGCAACACAAGACCTGAGTGACGTTCCTTATAGGGAGATGCTTCTACCTACGTGATGACCAACCGTACACATGCCAACCAAAGGGTGAAAAACCATGGATCACGAGCATTCCTCTGAACATCATCAGTTATTATTAGTGTGTTCTTAGCTAGATTGTCTGAAGTCATTAACTAGAGCACGCACTCTCCAGAACACTGCTGGGGGAGGAGGATTTTTTTTCCTTCCTTCAAAGTTCAACCATAGCAACTCATTAAAAAAAAAAAAAAAAAACAGTTGATGGTTGAAAGCTTTGAGGTGGAGTCCAGTAATAAACTGAAACAGATGCTCCACAGGGAGGGAAGGACCATACAGTGAGGTGGTAAGTGTTTACAGGGTAAACACTGAATCAGGATGGTGGGTGCGGTCTGCTCCTTTGACAGTAGCCCTGTGGTACCATTATACATGTGGCAAACAGGAGCAAGGAATTCATGCACCATGCTGGTATCTTTACTTTATATGTTCCTTACTCAAATACACATCAATTGTATACTTTACCCTTAACTTCAATCTCACCCGCAACCCCTTTACTTCTCTCCAGTCCCAGTGATACGGGAGAGCTGGCCAGTACCAGAGACAATGGTGGCTGTGATGTCCTCAGGAGGTGGTCCCCATTCTACCTTTCCAGACTCATCTGCCCCCGACACCCTGTGCTTCCATGTTTTGATGTCCCCATCTCAGCAAGTAGCTGCCCACTCCAAGATCCCCTGCGTGCTTTTATGATTCTCCCCTCCAAGAACACCCCTGCCTGGCTACAGTCCACTCATCCTAGACACAGTTCCGTTGCCAACTCCTCTGTGAAGGCCCCCCAGTTTCTCTTGCCAAGGAGTGACCCAGAATCAGGAGAGATAGGCTTGGAAACCCAATTCTGCCACTTACTAAGGGTCTAACTCCTGCTTATGGGATGAACCGTGCTTTCTCATTTATAGAACAAGAATAGAACACGTGTCCATCACCGTCAGCTGCTTCTCGGGGGTAGTACCAAAATTAAATCTTTAGCACAGTGCCTGGCACAAAGAAAGTGCCCAGAAACTGCTGCTGTAATTCTTATTGCCTGTTCCCCTAGGACACTTTGTCATGATTCTGTAACAGTGTTTGTCAGATCATATACTCATTGTTCCCCTGCTATATAATCTACATATTGTGGAGATTCTATTTAATCCTTGCATAAAGTTTGGGAGATAGATATTATCATACTTATTTCCTAGATGAGGATGCAGGCTCACAGTGAGCACGAGTTCAAATCTCCCAACTAGATAAGCTCCACTCAGCTCTGTGTCTCCAGTGACCAGAAGGGGCCTGGTACCTAGTATGTAATAAACACAAGCGTGCTTGATCAGTGTCTTTACGACAGTGATTTAAAGTGTTCTTAACCGAAGCTTTCAAATATGGCTTTTTCTTTTCCACAGCTATATAGACGAAATGCAAATAGAAGAATACAGCTCTACAGTGCGGTTGTTCAGAAATGGGTGGCAGGAGGCGTCTCTGGAATTAAAGGAGACGGCAGATCTGAAGAGAGGAAGGCACCAGAGAGAGTCTGTCTTGGGGAAACGGAGCCCCACCGAGTGAGTGCCCAGTCCCTCAGCCAGGGCTTGAGGTGGACTTCGCACGGAAGAGGCGGTCACAGTCAAAAATTACAAGTGGAAGGGAATAAGGCATCACAGAAAAGAATCTCCACAAACAGCATCATTCACAACCTAAGAGTCACAGGTGGAAAAGGAACCTAGGATTGTTTTAAATGTTAAAAGTAACAAAGATAAGCAGATTTAAAAAGCAACTCAACACAAATACTAAGGAATCAGTGCAATAAAAATCTTCATGAATGGAGCAAAGAACAGTCTGGGCACAGATAGGGGACGAATCAGTGTGTTGCAGGAAAGAAGTGAGAAAGAAAAGAGCCTAGACTATCTGGAATCCCCAGGCTTAAAGATCATCGTATGAGTTCAAATACTGAGGAAGACAGCTGGATGCGCAGAGATACTGAAAGTAAGTTAAATATGTCATAAATTCTTCAGGCATATTAGCTCTTTTCTAATAACATGTGATACTCTATATTCAACAGCTATCAAGTTATTCATTGTCTCTTGGACCCAACTATATAAATTGATTGTTATCTATGTTTTGCCTAATGTTAAAAATAATGAACTTTCATAGTAAATAATGATGATAGAATTCAGAATTTAAGGAGGATACAGAGTCGAGTCAGATTTTCCCTGCCCCACCCCCCGATATAATCAGTCAGCATTTTGACACTTCAGTCAGCCATACAAGTAATCTCTAATTTCATGATTTAAATTGTGAATAAAACATGATTAGACACAAACCTGAGCATTCGTGCTGGAGATACTTTCAAACATACATGTTAAAGGAAGAATTTTCACGTATCTTCTTAGACATCAGCCAGTGAAAGGTTGGAGTCATCCTAAAGTGACACCTGTGACTTTCTTCATTGCCGAATGGGAGGTGGGCAACCTGTGGGCAGTGATTTTGTCTTTCAGCCTAGGAAGTGGAGGTGCCTCAGTCAGTTCCTGGTGCTTATAGGACCTGTGGAATGCTGGTGCCACTTATGGAAGTAAAATATGCCGACAGCAGATCTGGGAGGAGCACAGACTTCAGGAGCAACTTGTCAGGAACACAGGATGAACCCAGATGCCAACATGGCCAAGACAGGGACAGAAAGATCCCACCTCCAAGGCAGAAACAAAGGAGGGTGTGGTTCTTGTCCCTTCTCCATGGGTCTGGGAAATGGCTCCCATATGAATGTGCAGGTGGAGAGAACATAGACATTTTACATCATCTAACAGGAGTTGTGAAAGAAGCTACTGAGAAACACTCTCCAAGACCTAATATGATGAAATAGTAACAAGAACAGTAACTCCTTGCTTCTAGGTAACACGATTACAATTAGGATTCCATTTCACCCTCTCGGCTTCCCTGTGGGTCCGTGAGGTTTGTTGGTTGTTATCATTTTACCAGGAAAGAAGGTGAGAAATTTAGCAGTGAAGAAACTTGCCTCAGGTTGCCCCATGAATGGACCTAACAGCTTCTGTTCATTTCACCTTTAATGTGATTGTTTTGAAATAACCTGGCTCTTTGGGAGGACTGGAGGCAGAGCAGGAAAACACACCTTGGTGAGGGAGTCCTTAGCCAGAATTAAGATAGTCTCACTCTCTAGGTGCCCAGACCTGTACGCAGTCCTCCTGCACAGCATTGACCCCTCTGCCTGCACCCTCACCTCCAATCTAGTACTGTTACTGAAGGCAAGTTCATGTGCCCACTGCACCCTGAGGCCAAACAAAATGAAACATCAGAGTTTGGATCAAGGAAAGGTTTATTGCAGGGCAGAGCAAGGAGGACGAGGTGGCTCACGCACAATAAAACCCCCAGATCCTCGAAAGTTTTCAGCAAAGCATATTTAAAGGCTAGGTGAGGGAGGCAGCTCACAGGTATATGATCAGCTCGTGAACAATCCTCTGACTGGTTCATGCGGAGGGAACAGGGTGGTCAATATTATCAACACCTGGGCACCAGAAGGTCTGGGGCTATGTGCTCTCAGTCACAAAGTAGTTAATTTCTTCCCTTAGGTGATGGTTTTTAGCATCTGAAAAACTCAGGAAATAAACATGAGATGCTATTATCTGGGTACTTCAGAGAGGAGCTGCAGCAGAGGGTGTGGGGGAGGAGTCTGTCCCAGGAAAGCCCCACAGGGTCCTGCTCGGATACAATAACAAGTCTTGGCAAGCCTACCTCCTAAATGCCTCTTAATACGTCTCATTTCGACCCCCACCCCAACCACCATCATAGCTAAACCTCTGTTACCTCTCGCTTGCATTACAGGCATCTTAGCCTGCAGACTTGCCCACTCCAATCTATTCCTTGTCCGGCAGTGACAGTGATTTTTCTAAAACTCCCTTTGATCAGGACTGCACCCTGCCATGTCCCCTTCAATTGTTTTTCAGTGACCTCAGCATCATACATAGTCCAACTCCTGAAATGGTTTACCAAGTTCTTTTTGATCCGTCCCTGCTGAGCCATCCAGTCTCATCTTCCATCACTAGCCCCTTACTATATTCCAGTCACACCAAATCATTTGGTTCCTCCATTCCCACCATGTTCCACCATCCTTCTGAGCCATATCCAGGCTGTTCCTGCTACGGTAAACATGCTCCCTTCCCTAGCGACTAACACTAGCCAACTCCTATCCACACTTCAAATCTCTAAGCTGTCATTTTCCCCCAGAAATCTTGTAAATTGTATTTGCTCTAACTTCCCTGCATCCCCTACCTGACTGCAAATACTATGAGGGCTGGGTACAGATCTGAATTATTTACCACTGAATCCCTAGTGTCCTGTAGTACCCATGAAATACTTTTTCTTTATATTGTTTTTAAACTTTTTTTTGGATTATCAGATAGTTGCAAAAATATATCCAAATCACAACCTAAAAGCTCAATCAGTTTTCACAAATCCAACACACTGTAGCACCTAGATTAAGAAATAGAACATTACTTGCCCCTCAGAAGTCGCCCATCGTGCCCCTTCCAGTCAATACATCCCAGTGATTACAATCCTGGCTTATAACAGCATAGATTAATTTTGCATTTGCTTTTACTTTACAGAAATCATACAGTACATTTGCTCTTGTGTCTGGGTTCTTTTGTTTGACATTGAGTAAGAATCATCCAGATTGTTGCACGTGTTTGTAGATCGTTCATTCTCATGACAGTCGCACCCATGCCTAATAAATATTTATAAATGAAGATGGTGAATGAAATGACGATCACCAAAATCCAGGAGAGGAAATAAATCCCCGCATGTCCTGGAATGGTGGAAATGGACCAATCTTAGTCTCCAACCTGAGTCTCCAAAGGTTACAGGAAATTAACATATGTCCAGTAACACGTGTCCCGGCACCCTCTCCCATGTCATAATAGCAAATGGGAACATCGGCAGCCAGCAGCTCAATCATTCCTTTTCTGTTGTTTTATTTTTAAGGCGTGTCACTGCCATAATCCCAATCGCAGAGCCAGGTGCAAAGGGCAGCATCTGAATTATAGGATGAGGACTAGAACACAACCTTCCTGGAGGTTACGAGCCAGCCATACAGGTGTTAAACACTGAGTGCACTTCCTGCATTTCATGCTTTACAGTATCTGTTTTCATATGCCAAACGGTCTGTGAATCCCATCTGTCAGGAATCAGGGATGTACAGGGCAGGCAAAGGAAGCCTCAAACTGGAAAGTGACACAATACTGGGAGGCAAGGAGGGTGCGTGAAAGCCTCAGGCGCGGAGCCCAGGACGATTGCCATGGTTCTCAACTCTGACTTCGAGTAGACATTGATGGCTGGGGTCTACGCCAGTTATGTCAGGATCACCCAGGGTGCGGCTCTAGCATATCTTTTCAAGGCTTTCCAGGTGGTTCTTATAGGCAACCACAAGAACCACTGTTTTAAAACAAGAACCAGAGTGAGACAACAAACAGACACACCTGGGGTTGTTCTCAAACTTTATTATGGGGAAAAGTCACCTGGAGAGCTTGTTTGAATTATGCATTCTCTCAAACCCACCCCGCACCACCCCCCAGAAGATCAGATTAAGTTGGTCTGAAGGAGTGTTCAGAATCTACCTTTGTAACAAGCTCCCCAGCAAGCCCGAGGCAGGAGAAGCTCTGGGAAAGAGCTGGCTGAAACGGACAAGCAGCAGGACAAACAGCATCTAACGATGAGGTTGACTGTTCCTAGACTTGGCCCAGAGTGAGCGCACTAAAACTCAGTCCTGAAAGAGGTAACAGATTTTTTTTCCTTAAAATGAAGTTTGGTATAGGAGAACCGAAAATATGACTACTTATTAAAATGTTGTTTGCCAGTAAATCAAAATCTTTCTAAACATATTTGAATATTACTGAATGGGCGCCAGTTACCACTCCACCTTCCTTTACTTTACACAGAAGCAAACCTACCATGCTAGTCCAAAGAGGACACGCTATTTGAATAGGTTCCAAACTGCATGATTTTCTAAAATGGAAAGCTCTGTAACCCGGCGTGGGCTTTGATACGATAATTATCTGATACTTGATAAGCATCCTTTAAAATTAACACCAGAAAGCTTTCAAGAAAGCCAGTACATACAAAGTCTTTATTTGAATGACCTAATGGGGAAGACGAATTAGATGGCCTCTGAGGTTTCTTTCACTCTAAGAGATGAAGAAATTGATTTAAGACTATCAGTTTTTATCCCCTTAACGTCAGGCAAATCATCTCCGGTACCCTGTCCTCTGCTTCCACATTCAAAGAGATTGCAAATATACATGATGCCATAGAAAGCAACTGTTGCACGAGATATTATTCAACAACATGTGAGGGAAGGGTGGGCCTTTGAGCATGCTCAGAAAGTCCCAGCCGTCTGAATCAGGACCTGTGGATGAATCGGATTGCCTACAGCTGTGTGCCCTTCGGCACGTCGCTGGGCCTTCCTGAACCATAATTTCCTTGCCTGTAAAATGAAGCTGCTAAAAGTATCTCCATTTACGGAGCTCCTGGGTACGAGGGTTTTCATGCATATCTTTATACAACTCTAGGAGATATTATCCCATTATACAGATGAGGAAATTGAAACTCCACGAAGTGAGGTAACTAACCAAGATCAAGCCCCTAAATGGTAGAACAAGAAGCCAATTTTAATAACCTTGAAGTTCCTGGTGCTTAGGGCCCCTGTCTTCCTCACCCTTGTGTCCCTTGGCATGTAATGGGAGTTCAGCAAACATTTCTTAGGTCAATGAATCCACATGGCTCTGAAACCGTGTTGTTGTTTTTTTATCTTATGCATCAAAAAGTGGACACTGGTATTAATATCCCAAAATAAATGTTATGACCCAAGATTTGAAATATTTGCAAAGCTCAGAATTTTATTTCTAGGGATCTGAGAGGAGGGACTGCAGAGTCATCAGGTGGCAGTTTGCTTTGGTAATCAGAGAACAGGAGGGGGCGAGAGCCTAGGTATTCTGCCCACCTACTGAGTTTTGTGATTTTTAAGGCCAGTTAGATAATCTCAATTTCCTCATCTGTGAGAGTTGATATGAATCCAGTGATCCCTGTTTCTGATTCAAATGCAGACTTCTAGTGTACACACTTTTTAAGTAAAAAGGCAATCCATCACCCCAATTTTAATGTCATCCAACATTCACTCCCCTAGGGGGAAATCCAACTGTCTAATTTGCACAGGAGCATCTGTAAATGGGGCTGACTATCAAATATTTGCAGGTCATATTTATCCGAGGATCTGCAGTCCTTCTCCACTCATCTTTAGTCTGTATGTAGTCTCTTTTTTTGATGACAGGGTGGGGCAAATCAAATACTATATTCAGAGCGAGCAAAATGCTTCCATTTCATGCAACATTCCTTGAGTTTTCTCTCACCAAGATCAGCCCACAAGGCCCTTAGAGAACTACAGAAAACTCTATGCAAAAAAAAAGCTTCATTAGCTAGGCAGCATGTTCAGGAAATGAGAAAGGAGAGTGAGTCAAAAATTATTCGAGATTTAGAATGTTACTCTCAACAATTATGGTCATGAGGTAGCTACACAATTATTCTTAGCCCAGTCAGATCAATAGAAATAAGAATCTGGAGATGCACCCAGATTCTCACTGAGGAGAGGGAGTTGTAGACCAGGCTTAGGTCAGGGCTAACTCCTTTGCAATCTGACTTCATGAGGGCCAGTTACTTCTCTATCATCTGCTCCAATGGTACGTTCTTCTTCATTCCACTTCTCCCACTCTTTCAGTTAATCTTCATTGTGTTCTTATTATGTGACTGAGGGAAGAGAAAAGGGGACTTAACCTTTAGAGCGGGAAGAGACACAAACAGAAACTCAAGTGCCATAAACTAATAGTGGTACGAAAAACTCAGACTTTGGGTGTAAACAGACCTGGGTTTTAATCTCAGCTCTGCTGACCACGTAAACCCATCTTCCTGAGTTTAGTTTCCTCATCTGCAATCTCAACCAACCAATAAATGATGATGATGATGATATTTACTTCATAAACCTCCTATAATTACTTAAATAGATAGTATGTGTAAAGAAGGTCATGGCGCTGATTATATAGCTGATCCTCAAAAAAATAATAGCTGTGCAGGGAATGCAGAGGTGAGGGAATAACTAATCCTAACTAGGGTTAGGTGCTTAACAAGCTCTCCTACCCTTGATCCCCAAGAGCACTACTCCTTTCTTCTTAAAACTCACTTGCTTTTGCTGGTTTTACCGGAGCCCAATTCACGGTGTCTCTCTCCATCTTGCTACAAAGCCCTCCGGTCCTCTGCAGACTCCTTTCTCTCTCTCCCTTCCCAAGTTCTTGTCCTTGAGTCCTGACTCTCCAGTCTCGACCATATTCCCTCTCATGGGTCAGCTGCCACATCTGTGTTCTGACACCCTCCTCCCCACCTTCAGGGCTGAGCAGCCCTCCAAACTGGAAGGGCAGAGCCCATACCAAACAGCCAGACCCAGCAGGGTTATGACAGGCTCCAGAGAACACGGAGCTGGGGATCAAAGGAGAATGTCTGTGCTCATCGCAAGCACAGGTCCTCTTTGCAAAGCTCTACCTCTCATGTCAGCCTCCCCGGGCTGGGGAAACACTGCTGTGGACATTTCTGAAAGCACTGCTTTTATTAGTTTTCTTTCTCACTTCAAGGTCTCCCTCTTACCTTGTGCTTCCAGTACAAGTTTCTCTGCAAGGACCCCCTCTGTGTACTAAGCCACACATTAACCACCTCTCCCCCAAGCTACTCTCATCAAGCCATCTCCTTGCTTGCAAATTTGCTAGCCTGTTTATTTCAAAGTAATAAGAGACATAAAAGTGCCTAGCACTTGGCCAGCCACATAGACTGTTCAGTAACAACTTATATTTTTAGAGACCGCAAGGAACAGTTTTGTGGGATGCATGATCATGGGTACGCACGTGGGCCTGTTTTTGCAATTTCCATGTGGTGATGCCACACGCTTTATGTGTCCTTCCCACGGAGGCCCCCAGAGATGGAGCCCTCTTTGCTTTCCCCTTTACAGGGAAGACTTCTCACTTGTCTCCCCACAGTCCCCAGCATTTCTAGACATAGGGTAGAACCATAAGAGCCAGAGGGGAAAACCCCTGTAGCTATATTGTGGGTCAGGATGCAGGGTATTTATACAGATTTATATAAGGCCTTAGTGGAAACTTGTGAGACGAACAAGAAATGTTCTAAATGGCAACTTGCTTCTTTCTGTAGAACAGAGAGAATATGTTTTTTTATTTTTATTGCTCAGTTACATCTGGGTCTTTTTTGTTGGAAGGACAGTGAGATTTATGCTTCCCTAAGAGTTCTGTCTTCTCAAACTGCACATCTGAAGACTTAATGGACATTCACAGAGAGGGAAAACTCATGCTTTCCCTCACTCAACACATGTATTGAGATCATGCTATGTCCACAGCCCTGTGCTAGATGCTTTATGAGGAAAAGCCCTCAGGAAATTTCTGATCTATTAGAGAAATCTAGACAAGTATGCAAATGATGTAAACAATCACATTCTGATATAATATAAAAAGAAAAGTATATAGTGCTGCAAAGATTGTGGCAATCGGGAGATGGCATGTGTTTAGAGAGAATCCAAGGTCTTTGTGGATATATTGTGATTTGAACTAGAGCAGCAGGTAAGTGTTTTGACAGGTAGAGATCAGGAGGGGGTTTTATAGACAGAAGAGCCTGAGCGGAGAAGGACATGGGGATCTTGGAGGGAGGACAGTGACTAGCCGAGACTGATGCGTGTATACATTATGTTTGCAGAAGTAAAATATGACAGAGTCGAAGAGGAAGGCAAAGGTCAGGACATTAATGGCCTTAATTTCCAAGCTAAGGCATTTGGTTTTAGTTTAAAGGGAAATGCAAATCCACTGAAGGATATTTGAATGGTCATGATCTGTGTGCTTTATGAAGCTGAACTCCCCGAATGATCTTAAAGGCTTTGCCTATGAATTGGTTAAGGTCCTCGCTATTTTTGGCTGGAGTTATTGGCATAGTAGCCAGTCTTCCATACAAAACTAATCACTGGGGCAGGGAGGTACTCATGAGTAGGTATATGATTATTGTGTGATGTCTCTATTGTTTGACCTACCAGATTCTGTTCTGATCATGTCATTACTTAATTTGACTTCTTGTTATATGGTAATAAAATATTACAATACTGTTGAGGATAGAGACCATACCTTACTGGACTGTGTATCCTTGTTGATTAGCACAATGTTGACACTTAATAGGTTCATCATGACTTTTATTTGTGGAGTGAATGAATGAAAGCATGCAGGCAGGAATGCCACTCAGTGGATTTGGAGTGACCCAAGGGAGACGCTGAGGCCTGAGCTGAGGTGGCAGCATTGGGAATGAATATAAAAGACATTGCAAAAAAATGTTAAGTTCTAGAACATTTTCCAAAGTGACAATGAGAAAGCATAATCTTGTTCCTCCTTTGTGAGTTAGTCTGCCATGGTAAGTGGTTTAGGCTGACTGGTCTACACATCCAACAAACCAAGCATGGATCTGGATAGTGCTCATAGAAAATACAGGAAATACTTTTTGTTCTCCTTTGTTTGATGCTCATGTGCACACTGCAGCACACAAGCATATGTGTGCATGCACACACACACACACCCGATCCTTGATTTCTGGTTTACTACCAATTAAGAAATAAAATACAAGAATAACAGTGACCAAAAAAAAAAAAGCAATGGGAACCCAAAAAAGCAAATACTTACAAGTTTTCAAAACAGCTAAGTCATTAAGAAATATTAATGGTTAATAAAAGCATCTTACCAATAATCGTGAAATAGCCACTAATCTTACACCAGAAAAGAAAAAGATTGGGTTATCCTCAAAAGCAGAAAAAATGCTACTAAAATTGTTAAAATCCAAAACACTGAAATACTGGCGAGGATGTGGAACAAGAATGCTCACTCATTGCTAGTGGGAATGCCAAATGGCATAGCCACTTTGAAAGATAGTCTGACAGTTTCTCACAAGATGAAACACACTTTTACAATATTATCCAGCAATCGGATACCCAAGTGAGTCGAAAACGTATGTCCACACAAAAGCCTGCACGCAAATGTTTATAGCAGCTTTATTCATTCATAAGTGCCAAAACTTGAAAGCAACCAAGATATCCTTCAATATGCAAATGGACAAACAAGCTGTGGTATATCCACATAATGGAATAGTATTCAGCAATTTTTTTTTTAGCTATCAAGCCACAAAAAAATTATGGAGGAAACTTAAATACATATTACTAGGTAAAAGAAGGCAATCTGAAAAGGCTGTTCAACTCCAACTGTATGGCATTCTGAAAAGGCAAGCTATAAAGATGGTAAAACACCAGAAGCTGCCAGGAGCAAGGAGGATGGGGGAAGGAATGGATAAATTGGTGGAGCACAGAGGATTTTTAAAGCACTGAAACTCCTCTATGATACTATATTGGTGGGCACACGTCATTATGTATTTATCAAAACACATAGAATGTATAATACAACGAGTGAACCCTAATGTAAACTATGGACTTTAGTTAATAATAATGCATCACTATTTGTTCATCCGTCTCATCAAATGCCCCACATTAATGCAAAATGTTAATAATAAAGGGATGTGGAGGTGGGAGGGGATGTGTAAGGAATTCTGTACTTTCTACTTAGTTTTTCTGTAAACCTATAACTGCTGTAAAAAATTAAGTCCATCGATACAAAAAATACATAGTACAGAATTTCTATGTATCACGTACATGTTTCTATACATAGTACAGAATTAGTTCTACACTAACATATCACACTTTGTCCAAACACTATCTTAATCTGATAGCAATCTATCAATCTTTATCAATCTTGGTCCAAACAGGAAAACAGAAACCACTATTAAGTATTTAAACCAGAAAGAATTTACTACCGAGGACTGGTTACATAGGTGAGGGGGGAGATGAGAAATCAGAGGGGGTTCAGACAGGGAGGTCAACTTGGTGATGTGCAATAGCAGGAAACAACTCCTAGCCCTAAATGGAAAAGACCAAGGGAGGGAGACATTAGGACAGCCAGGGGCTGGGGCAGAGAGGAAATGGGAACCACAATGGCCCACGGGAGTGGAGGGCTGCAGAGAAGGCACTGATACCAACAAAAATGGTACCTGAGGAAGCAAAGGAGAAAGTGAGACCCGTGCATCTCCTTTCCACCCAACCTAGTCTCTTGTGGGTACCATTATTAGCTAACCCGATCAGCCATAGAAGGCAGGCAATGGGACAACAGGGATCAGAGCAAGAGAGGGGAGAGTCAAGGATTGGGGAAGTAAAGACCGAGACCAGCACACCATCAGAAAAGGATAATAATAATAATAGAACAAGGATGCTGGTGAAGTGACTTAATCTGGTTTTTGAAATACTTTAACCTTGGAAGTGCGTTAAAAAAAAAAAAGACATAGAGTAGATATTATAACCAAAATTCTGAAAGTAGCATTAGTCATTTACCATAAATACCATCCCTTCGGCCCAGTCCCCATGCCTCTTCGCGTATCTGCTATCTGCTCCTTGTCAACCTCCAGCTCTAGGAAGGGTGAGCCGATTACACGACACCTGAGCTAATCGGATTCTCTCTTCTTGGAACTGGCAGCCAGAGGCACTAGCCAAAGACATTACATCCATACTGACAAGAAGAGGGGGAAAGAGGGAAAATCTGACTCTCCAGCTCCCAGTGAAAGATCACGAGACAACCCCTTTATTCATGCTGGCTTGAGTGAGCTTGTTTTTGCTAACATTATCCCTAAGCTAGTTCGCTGTAAAAAACAGTATTTCAAAATTTCAGATGGAAGCTTTTCCTGTATGATTCCTGGGGTAACAGGTGTGAGATACATGTATGGGACATTTTATCATGATTTAGTATTGATAAGGTCCCAAGAACTCCATAGAGGGCTCACGGCATGGATCCGTACTGGATTCAGAATAAAGGAGCAATCAAAACAATGAGCTCAGAAGAACACAATGAGGTAAGAGTTAAGGTTACCAGCTGTCCCACAACCGAAGGAAAACATTCCCTAAGCCAGTTGTAAGAGAAAACACAGGTGCAAGGAAGATGTCCAGGCTGTAGGCGGAAATGTAGAAGATATTCAAAGGCAAATTTAAAGCAATATATATCTACTGAAAGCCCTACATCAGCCTTTTGTCCAATACACCAGGGCTACCCGGGGGCTATTGATTTATAATAAGTTCTTTCAACTGCAGCTTTTAATTCTCCATTATTTTTTTTTTTTCTATTTTACTTCCCTGGAAATGTCTTTCCCCTTCGTCTGCAGAGTTGAGATAGAATGGCTGAGCCCTCCGCGGCCATCACGTGGTGTCAGCAGGGAGCTGTTCAGAAACACATGTTGGTATTTGCGTAAAGCCGTGTGGGCTGAGGAACGTCAGGCGTGTCGACTTAATCCCTGAAAGGGCTTTGATTTAATTCTCTTTGGGGCTCAAATATGACCCAACTAATTTGTTTACTTTTATTTAACATTAAATTCTCCGTAGCTATAAAACACTAAGAAAGCGTATACTTTGTAAAGATCAAATCGAAAGGAAATTGTCGTTGGAAAGAGAAATTGGTCATGATGATGTGATGAAAGTTCGTATTTCTCTCGCAGCAAGTGGTGCACTATATACATTGCAGCAAGATATGTTGCATTTTGCTTCTGAAGCGCCCACATTTAAAATGTCCATCATCCAAATTCTGTTTCGGGACTAAAGAGCCTGGTTCGGGACTAAAAGGCTTAGCGTGTTTTCCAGTTGTAGGATAATCAATAGTGACTCCGTTAAACCAGGAAATTCTAAAGAATCATCCAACATAGCAGTTGCTGCAAAAATAAAGTTTAACACGACTGTAAAACAACAGCCTCACCCTCTTCCTGACTGCCCCGACATCTGAGGTAAACTTACCTCCTCTAGAATGCTGTTTACAAAGGCTTATGCTTAGGATGACGGACCTAGAGATCATCTGGTTGCTCCTTTTATGGATGAAGGAATAAATTTCCATAGACTTTGAAAGGAACAAGTGTTTTGAGTATCAAACTGAACATAATATATCCTAGAGCTGAACTTCTTCAAATATGCACGTCTGTTTTCATCCAAAAAAGGGAATGTTCTTTATATGCTGTGAACATTTGCCATAGACCCTCCATCTCTTTTCAAATTGAAGATCAGTTTGGAATGAGCATTCATTTAATAGAGAAGATCTCCTTTTAATCCCCCTGGATTACACAGACATTCCTAAAAGAACACTTGTAAAATTAAGTACTGTTCTTTTAAGAACTATATTGCTTTAATCAATCAAAGTACACATTTACTGCTTTTTTTTCCTGTTGTTAACAGGAAAAAAAAAAAGAGTTGTTTTTTTCTAGAAGATTTTCATATAGAAGTTTTGGAGTTAAAGATTCTCTCTTACCCTATCTGGATCACATTTTTACATGAAGCTATTTTTAGTAAACTGTAGTATTCTATGTAGTCTGTCAGGTATTTAAATCATCTTTCAACAGATGCCATTTCAAAATCATAGTTTTGTATACATTATCTCATCTGATTCTCACCAAAAAAAAGCCTTTGAAGTAGGATACTATTTTAATCTTTATATTTGCAGATGAGCAGAGTGAAATTTCACAAAGCTAAAGTAACAGACCGAGAGACCCTCAGAAATGATTGCATCATCAAGGCCCACGTCAGGATCCCTTGGTTGGGGAGGGACATGTAAAATTCAGGCACCTAGGCATTGCCCCCAACAGTTCTGAAGCAGAATCTTTGGGAGCAGAGCCCAGAAACCACTGAGATAATCTGATCATATCTGAGTCCTAGGGCTCTGCAGGGGTAGTTCCAGGAGTGCTGTAGGAGTGACGAGAAAGCTTCATGAGGATTCCCCATTCCACTTTAAAATCTTGATGTATTAGGTTTCTATTTACAATTTCATTTGAAGGAAAAATGGGATGGATGTTCCACTGTCTTCAAAAAAAAAGAAAAAGGCACCTGCAGTTTTCAGATGAAGAACCCAGTCCCATAAAGGCCCAAGGTCAACCAGCTCATGAGGACAAATCCAAGTTCTGATGCTTGTTCCAGGGTTTTTTCCATTACATCACAGTGAATCTTCCTGCTGTTGAGATATGCTCTGGCCAGAGCCTTGGCTGATGCAGAAGATTTACAAATACCAGATGCGTTTACATAAATACAAAATTAGCACTTCAATGGAGCTTTTTCAAACCGGAGTATTATGGTTTTCACATGAACCACTCGGTTAATCAGGCAGGCTGCAGGAACTTGAAAGCAGGTAGAGAAGGACTTGGTGGTCTGGATCCCTGACCTCCACCTCCATCCATGGAAGCCCTGCTCTGGAAGGAGCTGGACCTCTTGCTGTATCTTTCCACTTGTCCTATTTCTCCAGCACTTCTGGGCTTTTGAAGGCCCAGAGTGGTGGGGGCAGCCCTCTCATTTTCAAAATTTTTCTTCATTCATTTTCTACAGCCTGTTTGGAAAAGCATGGTCCATGAATTGCAGTGAAAGGCCATAACTGCACCAGGGATAAGCTCAGCATTCAGGCTGCCTCTTCCAGGGATTCAAATCTAGGCAACTGAAAATTGTTAGCTAAGAGAAGGAAGTCCCAAGGAAAAGTCTGCTAAAAACAGTGGAGGAACCCCTGATCTCAAAGCTCATCTGATAAGACTCACCAAATATTTCTACCTTTGTGTACATGCATTAATCAAAGTAAACAAACATGTGACAATTTGAGTTCCTTGTTTCTCTTAAAAAAAAAAAGTATTCTCTACCCAACCCACTCACCCTAGTGAAATTGTAAATAGAAACTCCTTAGATGTAGTGATGTGTAGCAACTGTATATGCTGAGATTTATGCAATGTGTCATATATAAACATACTGTAATAATATCCAGGTAAGAGATTCATAATAAATACCTCTGGAAACTATTTTAGACAGTAGTACTATATATATATATATATAATATATATACATATTATATATATTATATATATACTCACATACACACACACACATACATACACACACTATTACTTTTGACATCTTGGAATAATCAGGTGAGGTTCCCAATAACTATAATTTATGATAACTAGATGGACATGGTAATGTATAGGTATCCACTTGTCATTCCTGGTTAAATATGTGTATATGTTCATGTTTGTTCTAGAGACATAAGGAACTCTGCAACCACAGCTGGTACATGAGTTCACTGCGCCTACCTGAAACCAGGTGCATCAAGGTGGACACCTATGGGACCTGTGGGTGGATGGTTTCTGTTCCCCAAACAAAAAGTGGAGAGGAATAGTCATGATGTATTGGGAAGCCAGAGACTGGTGACCTTGTATACATCGAGGTAAAGAGGGAGCAAAAAATTTAAATAAACAAAAGAATCTGCTAGAAGGAAGAAAAGGGCCAAAACAGACACTTAGAGAGAAGCTAAAACTCCATGAATGAGATAAAAACTGAACAAACAAAAACATGTGGTAAGTCTATTTTCAGTCTTTTGAGGAATCTCCATACTGTTTTCCATAATGGCTGCACCAAACTGCATTCCCACCAGCAGAGAAGAAGGGTTCCCTTTTCTCCACACCCTCTCCAGCATTTATTGTTCATGGACTTTTGAATGATGGCCATTCTGACTGATGTGAGGTGATACCTCATGGTAGTTTTGATTTGCATTTCTCTGATAATCAGCATACTGAGCATTTTTTCCTGTGCCTATTGGCCATTTGTATGTCTTCACCGGAGAATTGCTTGTTTAGTTCTTCAGCTCATTTTTGGATTGGGTTGTTGTTTATATATTCTGGAAATTAATCCCTTGTCAGTCTCATCTTTTGCAAATATATTCTCCCATTCTGTAGGTTGTCGTTTTATTTTACTTATGGTTTCCTTTGCTGTGCAAAAGCTTGTAATTTTAATTAGGTCCCGTTTGTTTATTTTTGCTTTTATTTCTATTGCCTGGGTAGACTGCCCGAGGAGAATATTGCTAAAATTTATGTCAGATAAGGTTTTGCCTATGTTCTCTTCTCAGAGGTTTATAGTATCTTGTCTTGTGTTTAAGTCTTTAAGCCATTTTGAGGTTTTTTTGTTGTGTATGGTGTGAGAGTGTTCTAACTTCATTGACTTACATGCAGCTGTCCAGTTTTCCCAACATCATTTGCTGAAGAGACTGTCTTTACTCCATTGTACGTTCTTGCCTCCTTTGTCAAAGATTAATTGATCAAAAGCTTGTGGGTTTATTTCTGGGCTCTCTATTCTGTTCCATTGATCCATATGTCTGTTTTTGTACCATTACCATTCTGTTTTGATTACTGTAGTATAATCCAGCAATCCCACTCCTGAGTATATATCCAGAGGAAACCTCAACTCAAAAAGATACATGCACCCCAATGTTCACAGCAGTACTATTTACAGTGGCCAGGACATGGAAACAACCTAAATGTCCATTGACAGATGACTGGATAAAGAAGCTGTGGTATATTTATACAGTGGAATACTACTCAGCCATAAACAAGAATAAAATAATGCCATTTGCAGCAACATAGGTGGACCTGGAGAATGTCATTCTAAGTGAAGTAAGCCAGAAAGAAAAACAAAAATACCATATGATATCAGTTGTATGTGGAATCTAAAGAAAAAGACAAACAAACTTATTTACAAAACAGAAACAGACTCACAGACATAGAAAACACACTTATGGTTACCAGCAGGGAAGGGGATAGGAAGGGATAAATTGGGAGTTCAAGATTTGCAGATACTAATTAATACATAAAACAGATAAACAACAAGTTTATACTGTATAGCACAAGGAACTATATTCAATATCTTGTAATAATATGGCGAAAAGAACTTGAAAATGCATATATGAAAAAAAAAAGTTCCATGAGTGAGATCAAGAAAGAGCAGTTCCATTTTCAATGGCTTTCCTCTTCTAGTTCAGACCACATGCATTCTCCCAAAAAGCCACCGTTGCATGGATTGTTAGAACAGTTCTCTATTCCTCCCAATAGAAGCAAAAATTCCTAAGTAAATATTCAGCAAGAAACATTGAATTTGTATTTTATTTCATAGAGAGCCTTAAATTTGAAAACCCCTGACTTTATGATGTTCAAATGATTTACCTAATACAAGTTTGTGTGTGTGGTTCTGTTGCTGTTAGGGCTATTAAAAAAAAGAAATAAAAATAAGTGGGCATGATGCTTATTTGTATTTTCAATTAATTAAAAATTATGTGGCATACAGTTTTTAATTATTCGACTATTTTATGATTTTCTTCCAATTGAATGAAGGATTTAAGGAATGTTACCAGTTTCACAAGTTGAGAGTTAGATAAAAGCTAAGAAGTATGTGAGATTTTACTAATTCTTTTCTTCTTTAACTTTCCACTAAGCTGATGTATCTCAAAAGAGTCTGCCCAATTTTTTTCAAAGTAAAATTACCTCTGGACTCTGACCATGCATTTTTCAAGCATGGATAATTTAAATCTAAAAGAGATTATTTCAGAAAGCTTTGAACAATGGAAAGGAATGGCTTATAATGAAAATTACTTTCTCCATCTAACACAGAATCGTATTGTAATAAGGGATTCTCATATACTCGGATGTAGCTATTTCCTCACACGGTCTTACATGAAATAGAATCTAAATAGGAGCCATTATGGTTCCAGGGACTGGGCACTGAAACAGGAGTCAGAACTCAGGATCCAGCCTTGGTTCTGCTTCTAACATGCTACATGAGCTGGACCATAGTCACCTTCTCCACCTAGTTCTGTTTTTTTCTCTGAAAAACATGGACTTCAACTAAATCAGATATCCCTTATTACACTGAAGGGCTACTTGCCTTTTATCTGAAAATTTCTGGAAGCTCATTTAGAGATAGGAGTGACACTAAATATACCACATAGAGTAGCTAAGCTTTGTAATTACCTGTATTCCTTTTCTATAACTTGGGTACGGTGGGAACAACCTGCTTAGACAGCCACAAGAAAATGACTCTGTATCTACTAAATAGGGACTGCTATACTAAATGATCTCTAAGGCCAATTTCTGCACAAAAAGAATATGATTCTCATTCCAAATAGACAAAGTGTATCATTGCTGTCCCTACCAAGTGATACACAGGATAGAAATTGGAGCTTTGGCCAACCGAATGTTAGAGCAAAAATTTTTCAGTACCCGATAAAATGGCAAGTAGCATGGTGGGTGGCTCTCTCACCTGAACTTAAACCTAGAGAGATACCAACATACAATATCTGAAGGCAAAGAGCATAGAATGTTGGTAATGATAAACCAGGGTAGTTGGTGGGCAGAAGTACTTGTTTAATTCAGGAAGAAGATAGGCTATAGAAACTTAAAAATGAATAAGGAAAATAAATTTAGGCATGAGCCCTAATAGGTTAGGAGGAGTCTGCCAAAAAATAAAAATAAAAGAGTAACTTTAAAGTCAGTGACTAGAAGACAGGAAGGAAAACAAAATAGAAGCAAACAGAATATATACAGTAACATGAAAGAACATATATTTTAGCAGTAACTACAATAAATGTAATTTTTTTAAATTCACAGATCAAAAGAAAGACTTTTAGATTGGACTAAAAAGGACAAGTTCCAGCAATACATCCAACATGGGAGGCACATTAAGAGTAGCAGAGTATAGAAAAGCTGAAAATGATAAAATGGGGGAGGGTGGTAATGCATCAAATAAAGATGTAAGGTGTAATCTGAACTTTGTTTCAGCTCCCACGTGTGAAGTCATGTCCTCGCAACAACCAAAAGGTGAACAAACAGAAAATCAGTGACTTTTCTTGAATAAATTAGAGAACTGAGTTTGCAGGGCAAACTGCCATCTCAAAATCTAGGAAGACAGGCAAACCCAGAGAGTCACAGCCAAGATCTGCTCACCTGGAACAGAGCTGTGGAAGCTAAAAACTGATAGGAACACTTAAGTGGTAATTTTGATTAATTTCTGAACGTTGAGTGTGTACTAGTTTAAGAATGAAAGAATCCTAGAGCCACATGGTCTTTATCTCCAGGAATCCCACCAGGTTCTCAAGGTGAAGATCCAAGTAAGATCCCCTCGTGGTTCTCAAGGAAATGGAGGAATAATCCTTGGTTAATACACCCAGAGCCTTCTCTATTTAAAATAAAATCCTACTTTCCAGGAAGAAATACTTTAGCAGAGCCTGTGAAATAGCTGTAGGGGGAGGATGGTCCTCTCACTCCGGTCTTCCTGTCTCACCTAACCCGAGTGGGGAGCTATACAGGAAGAAATGCTTGTGAAGGTCACAAACCAAAGACACTGGTTCACCAAAAGACTGAGACTTAATTGGAGTGTTACAGAATACTCTTCCACCCCTGTACCTTACAACCATACCAGTAAGGTTCCAGGATCATAATAGTAGATTACAGCTGAAAGAAACAGATTCTTTCTGAGGAGGAATACTAAAGGAAACCAAAAGTCAAAAGAAGAGACAAAACCAAGATATAGAGGAATTTGCAGGCTCTGACACCAATACCTGCAGAAAACGTTAAATAAAGCCTAACTCCTAACCAGATGAACATATATTCTTAAACTGGAAGCCTTTTTACCTGTTTCTATAACCAGTTACATGTCCAGCTTTCAATCAAAAAAAATATATAAGACATATCAAAAAGTAAGAAAAATACAATCCAAAGAGACAAGCAATCATTAGAAGAATGAGATATGACACATATTTTGGGATTATCTGAAAGGGAATTTTAAAAGTCTGTAAATAATATGTAAAGGGCTATCATTAACAAAAAAAAAAAGCAGAAAACGTGCAAGAATAGAAGAATAATGCAAGAAAAGAGATGGAAATTCTCAGAAAAAAATCAAAAGTAAATGCTGGATATCAAAAACACTGTACCAGAAATGAAAAATTCCTTTGATGAGTCCATCAAAGTCTACCCATCAGCAGACTGGACACAGCCAAGGGAAGAATCAGTGAGCTTGAATATATGCTAATAGAAACTTCACAAACTAAAATGCAAAGAGAAAAATGAACAATAAAAAAAGAAAATATCCAAGAACTTTGGAAAAATTATTTTTGAAACACTGATTATCAGAATAAGAACAAGAAGAAAAAAAGGAAAAGAAATATTTGAAGTAATAATGGCTAAGAATGTTCCAAAATTAATGACAGACACCAAGGCACAGATCTATAATGCTCAGAAAATGCAAAAGAGAATAAATACCAAAAAATTCAAAAATACACCTATACATATATTTAATTATAGAAAAAATAAAAACAGAGAAAACAATCGTGAAAGAAGCCATGTCAAAAACATGTTATCTACGGAGCAATAAGGATAAGAACTTCCCCAGACTTCTTATCAGAAACCATGTAAGCAGGAAGAGATTGGAAAAGAATATCTAAAGTGTTGGAAAAAACCCATCAACCTAAGATTCTATATTCATCAAAATTGTCTTTCAAAAGTGAAGGAGAAATAAATACTTTCTTAAATAAAGATTCAGGGAATTCATTGCCAGCAGAACTGCCCTGTAAGAAATGTTAAAAGATTTTCTTCATGCAGAAGGAAACCTGGATTTATATAAATAAAGATCATCAGAGAAGAAATAAAGGTAAAATAAGGTATTTTTATTATTATTATTAGTTGATCTGAAAATAACTATTTAAAGTAATAATATAACAATGTGTTGGGTGACTATAGCATATATATAAGTGAAATGAGTGATCACAATGTTATAGAAAGACAACAAAGAGGAACAGAAATACTCTAAGATGCCTGCATTATACATGAAGCAAAATAGTGTTATTTGAAGATGGATTTAGAATAGTTTAAAATGAATATTATAAATTCTAGGCATCCACTAAAAATTTTTTTGAGAAAAATAGTGTAATGCTGAGAGGAGATAAAATAGGATCATATAAAATACTCAATCAAAAACAGAAGGAATAAAAAGACAGTTCTGGCAACAAATATAAAACAGTTTAAAACATTAATATTAACCCAAATATATCACTTTAAATATGCATGGTCTAAGTGCACTAATTAAATGACAGAGACTATCAGAGTAGATTAAAAAAACAAGATCCAATTGTAGTTATCTGCAAGAAACACACTTTAAATATAAAGACACAATCAAATTAAAAGCAAAGGGAAAAAAAACTAATTAATAGGAAGTTGGAGTAGCAACATTAATTTCAGACAGAGTAGACTTCAATACAAGGAAACTTATCAGAAATAAAAAGCAGAATTACATAATAGGAAAGGATTAATACCACAAAAAGACATCACTTCTAAACATATATTCACCTAAACACAAAATGTCAAAATACGTGAGATTAAAAACTGATAGAACTGAAAGGAGAAATAGAAAATGCACAGTTATAGTTGGAGAGCTCAACACCTCCCTCTTAATAATTGATAGATCAAGCAGGCAGAAAATCAGTAAAGATACAGTTGTCTTGAACAGCACTATCAATCAACTTGATCTAACTGACGTTTATAGATCACTCTGTCCAACACCATCAGTTAACACATTCCTCTCAGGCTCACATGAAACACCACGATAAATGACATTCTGGCTATGAAATATACCTTAGCAAATTTGAAAGAATAGAAATCATATAAAGCATGTCCTCAGACCACAATAAAATTAAACTAAAAATCAAAGAAAGATATCTGGAATATCTCAAAATATATGGAAATTAAACACCACACTTTAAAATAGTACCTGGGTTAAAAACTTCTCAAGAGAATTGAACTAAATGAAAGTGAAAATGAAACTTTTGTAAAAATCTGTGGAATGCAGTAAAGGCAGTGCTTAGAGGGAAATCACTAGCATTAAATGCATACATTTTTATAAATAAAGAAAAATTTTAAATCCATAAACTAAACTTCCACCATAGAAAAATGGAGAAAGAATATTTAAGCCTAAAACCAGCAAAAGAAAAGGAATGATAAAAGTAGAGCCAGATTCTATAAAACTGAAAACAAGAAAAGAGTAGAGAAAATCAATGAAACCAACAGCTGGTTCTTCAAAATGATGAGTGAAATTAATAAACCTCTAGTCAGACTAACCAAGAAGAAGGCAAAGACACAAATGACCAATGTCAAAAATGAAAGAGGGATCATCATTACTAATCCCATAGCCATTGAGAGGATAATAAAGAAATATTATGAGTAACAAACTTGATGATTTAGATGAAATGGAGCAATTCTTGCAAAGACACAAGCAACTAAAACCCACACAAGGAGAAGTAGCCTTAATAAATATATATATATTATATATAATATATTTAATTAATATTTAATAGCCTCCCCAGAAAGAAAATACCTGGTCCAGATGGTTTCAGTGGTGAACTTTACAAAATATTCAAGAAAGAAAGGATATCAATTCTCCACAATCTCTTCAAGAAGATAGAAGCAGAAACAATACTTCCTAATTCATTTTTTTGAAACCAGTGTTACCGTACTACCAAAGTCAGATACAGACAAAACAAAAAACAAAAAACGGACCATGTCTTTCAGAAACACAGATGGAAGAATCCTTAACAAAATATTACCAAACTGAATCCAACAATGTGTACAAAAAGTTACATACCACAACTAAATGATACTTACTCCAGGCATACAAGGCTGGCTCCACATTTAAAAATAAATCAGTGTAGTCAATTACATCAGTAGATTAAAGAACAATCATATTATCATATCAATTGATACAGAAAAATTACTTGACAAAATCCAACATCTATACGTGATTTAAAAAACTTCAAGCAAAGTGATAATAAAGGAAAATTCCTCAACTTGATAACAAATATCTATTAAAAACCTATAGCTAACATTACACTTAATGGTGGGAAATTGGATGCGTTCCTCCTAAGATAAGAACAAAAGAAGTATGTCCTCTCTCCCACTCCTATTCAATGTTGCACTGGAACTGAGCAATAAAATAAGAAAAAAAAGAGTCATAGCGATTGAAAATGAAGAAATAAAACTCTCTGTTTACAGATGACATCATTGTCTACATAGAAAATCCCAAAGCGCAACAATAAGAAAAATCTCTTGGAACTAATAAGTGAGCATGGCAAAGTTGCAGGACACGTGGTTAATACAAAATAGTTAATAAAATGCCAACTGAGTTCCTATATACTAACAATGAATTTGAACATTTTATTCAAAAGCATTTATGATAGCACCTAACAAACTGAAATACTAAGGTATAAATCTAAAAATAAATGTACAGAATGTATATATGAAAAACTACAAAATATAAAAAATTACTACTGATAAAAGAAATCAAAGAAGCCCTAAAAAACGGAGGAAGATATTCTGTGTTCATGGATTTGAAGACTCAGTATTATTAAGACGTCAATTCTTCACAACTTGATTTATTGATTTAGTGCAATCCTAATTAAAATCTCATCAATCTATTTCATAGAGAGTAGACAAATTGATTCTACAGTTTATCAGGCAGGACAAAGAATGGCAAACCACGTGAGCCAGATTTTCTCATTGCCAGAGTTACAGATAAGCAGGGGGAGAACTCTAGAATGACGGTGTAATGCACTAGAGTTGGAGACATCAATATGAACTCATATTTAGCTGAATATAGATACAGATGGTAACATAGAAATATTTATTGTTATGCATATATATATGGTTACTATACTCACATATATTTTCTTGCTTTGTCCACTGAGCGGTCCTAGAAGCAATGACACCCATTAGCAACAAGAACACCTAGGACCAAAATCTTGGTTTCTAATACCATTCTCCAATTAAAGAAACCAGCGTTCCTTGGAGAAATGGTTGATTCTAGGACTGGATCAAGAAATCTGCAAGATGAGCCTGAAATATCTTTCAGCAGTAGAAAATAAGAAAATACTTAAAAAAAAAAAAAAAAAAAACCTTCGTTGATAAGATACAGCAAAGGAATACAGGAGCCAACTGAAAGGGTTCCCAAAGGCCAGAGTTAGAATAACTTTAGTAACAAAATGAAGTAGTATTGGATTATAACCCAAAGTATATATATACTTGAGTCCATACTGACATAAATAAATAACTGAATAAATAAATGCGGAGAATAGATAAGTCTCCCACGCAGAACTCCAAATAATTTACGTTGATACTCCACCCTTAAGGAAGTGGAGCATAACTCTCTACCCCTTAAGTGTGCGCTGTGCATAGAGGGTACAGTAGGGAAAGAGAGAAAAGGGTAACTTCACAACGGAGACACTTGACAAGCACTATTTCAAGACAGTTGGTCAAGGTTAATATCCACACTGATGGGTTATACTGATAAAATGTCCCCTTGATATGATGCGAGGAGAATGCCACTTTACCTCTGTGTCTTCCTCTCAGACACACATTCTAGTTTTTAGTAAGTATAAACAATGCTGCAACAAACATCCTTGTAAATTGTAAATTCATACAAATTTGTACTTCTATTTTTATGGGCAAGATTTTACTTTTATTTCTATAATAAAGATTCTGGAAGCAGAAGCACTGAGTAGAAGAGAATATGTATTTTTTTTCCAGTTTTCCTGGGAAATAATTGACATACACTGCAATTTAAGTTTAAAGTGTACAGCATGATGGTTTGATTGACATATATTGTAAAATGACTACCACAATAGTTTAGTTAACATCCATCATCTCATATGGATAGAATAAAAAGAAAAAAGATCTCACCTTGTGATGAGAACTTGTAGGATCTATTCTCTGAACAGCTTTCCTATATATCATAACTGTAGTCATCATGTTCAATATTATATCCCTAGTACTTAGTTATCTTAAAACTGGAAGCTTATAGCTTTTGACCACTTTTCTTCAATTTCAGCTCTCCCCACTCCCTGCCTCTGGTAACCCCATATCTGATCTCTGTTTCATGAGTTTGGTGTTCTTGGATTTTTTGTTCATTTGCTTTTCAGATTCAACATATAAATGAGATTATACAGCATTTGTCTTTCTCTGTCTGACATTTCATTTAGCACAATGTCTTCAAGGTCCATCCATGTTGTCACAAATGATAGGATTTTCTCATCTTTTGTTGCTGAATTATATATTTATACCACAACTTCTTTATCCATTCATCCACCAATGGACAGTTAGGTTGTTGCCATGTCTTGGCTATTGTAAATAATGTGTCTCTGAACTCAGGGGTACAGATATTTTTCCGAGTTAGTGTTTTCATTTTTAAAAATACATTCCCAGTAGTAAAATTGCTGGATTATATGGTAATATTTTTAATTTTTTTAGGCACTTCCATACTGTTTCCCAAGGTGGCTGTGCCAATTTACAACCCCACCAAGATTGCACAGGCTTCCCTCTTCTCCGCATCCACCCAACTTTTGCTATCTCTCGTCTTTTTGATAATAGCCATTCTAACAGACACGAAGTAATGTCTCATTTTGGTTTTAATTTGCATTTCTATAATGACTAGTGATGTTAAACATCTTTTCATGTAATTATTGACCATTCATATGTCTTGTTGGAAAAATATCTATTCATATCCTTTGCCCATTTTTTAATTGTATTACTTGGGTGTTATTTTTTTTCTTTCAAGTCGCATGAGTTCTTTATATATTTTGGATATTAACCCTTTATCAGATATATGCTTTGCAAATATTTTTCCCCTTCTGCAGGTTGTCTTTTCAGTTTGTTGATGATCTCTTTGGCTGTGCAAAAGCTTTTTAGTTTGATGTAGTCCTACTTGTTTATTTTTTATTTTGTTGCTTGTGCTTTCGGTGTGTTTTCCAAAAATTCACTACAAAGACCATGTCAAGGAATTTTTGTTCTGTGTTTTCGTCTAACAGTTTCATGATTTCAGACCTTACATTTAAGTCTTTAATCCATTTTGAGTTAATCTCTGTGAGAGGTGTAAGATAGGGTCAAGTATCATTCTTTTATGTGAGAATATCCAGTTTTCCCGGGAAAATTTTTTTAAGAGACTGTCTTGTCTCCATTGAACATTCTTGGCTCCTTTGTCAAATATTAGTTGACTGAGAGAAGATTTGTTTTTAGTTTCCATAGACATTGCCATATTTCTTTCCCAAAATTCTACACATTGTAACATTCCCACCACCAAAATGTATCATACTGCTCTTTCCTCTGTATCCCTGTCCAATGAGTATAATGTATATTTCATTGTCTCTTTAATGTGGCTTTCTCTGTCTTCTTGAATGTACACAACTATTCACATTTGTTGGCTATTTAAATTTGTCATTTTCTGAATTATCTATTAATATCTTACATCTATTTTTTAATTGAAGTATAGTCAATTATAATGTGTCAATTTCTGGTGTACAGCATATTGTCCCAGTCATGCACATATATACATATATTTGTTTTCATATTCTTTTTTGCTAAAGGTTATTATAAGGTATTGAATATAGTTCCTTGTGCTATTCAGAAGAAATTTTTTATCTATTTTTATATATAGTAGATAACATTTGCAAATCTCAAACTCCCATTTATCCCTTCCCACCCCTTTTCCCCAGTAACCATAAGATTGTTTACTATGTCTGTGAGTCTGTTTCTTTTGTAGATGAGTTCATTAGTATCCTCTTTTTTCTTTCTTTTTTAGATTCCACATACAAGTGTTATCATATGGTATTTTTCTTTATCTCTCTGGCTTACTTCACTTAGAATGACAATCTCTAGGTCCATTCATGTTGCTGCAAATGGCATTATTTTATTCCTTTTTATTGCTGAGTAGTATTCCATTGTATAAATATACCACAACTTCTTTATCCAGACATCTGTTGATGGTCATTTAGGTTATTCCTTGTCTTGGCTACTGTAAATAGTACTGCTATGAACATTGGGGTGCATGTATCTTTTTGAATTAGAGTCCCCTCCAGATATATGCCCAGGAGTAGGATTGCTGGATCATATGGTAAGCCTATTTTTAGTCTTTTGAGGACTCTTCATATTGTTTTCCATATGGCTGCACCAAACTACATTCCCACCCATGGTGCAGGAGGGTTCCCTTTTCCCCACACCCTCTCCAACATTTATCACTTGTGGACTTTTGAATGATGGCCATTCTGACTGGTGTGAGGTGATACCTCATTATAGTTTTGATTTGCATTTCTCTGACAATTAGCAATATTGAGCATTTTTTCATGTGCCTATTGACCATTTGTATGTCTTCACTGGAGAATTGCTTGTTTAGCTCTTCAGCTCATTTTTGGATTGGGTTGTTTGTTTTTTTCTTATTAAGTTGTATGAGCTATTTATATATTCTGGAAATCAAGCCTTTGTCAGTTCCATCATTTGCAAATATTTTCTCCCATTCTGCAAGTTGTCATTTTGTTTTGCCTATGATTCCCTTTGCTATGCAAAAGCTTATAAGTTTAATTAGGTCTCATTTGTTTATTTTTGCTTTTATTTCTATTGCCTGGGTAGAGTGCTCTAGAAGAACATGGCTAAGATTATGTTAGAGAAATTTTTCCTATGTTTTCTTCTAAGAGTTTTATAGTGTCTTGTCTTACATTTAAGTCTTTAATCCATTTTTAATTGAATTGTTTATTTTGAGTAATGTAGAAGTTAATACTTTGTCATCTGAGTTACAAATGTTTTTTTCTTGTTCCATCATTGCCTATTGATACTTTACAGAATGTTTTGCCATACAAAATTTTAAATTTCTATGTAGTCAGTTATTTCTATCTCCTATTTTATAGCCTATAGATTTCCAGTATTGCTAGGAAGATCTCAGTTAATCCATCTGTTCTGCATTTATTCTCATAGATTTTTGGCCAAGTTTTTTTTTTTATTATTATTTCTAAGCTCTTACTTGTCTGGAGTTTTTTATTTTGTATAAGAGGGCATATTTTCCTTTCTTTCCATATGAATAGCTAGTTGGCCGTTAGGTCAGTTTCAGAAAAAAAGGGAAAAAAAAGAGCAAGGACTTAATCTCACAGATATTAAAGCATGCCACAAGCTACAATAATTTGAAGCAGTGTGGCATAGGTACAAAAACAGACAGATCAAGGGAACAAAACAGAGTGCTTAAAATATATATGTGACCTGCTGTACTATTAAATTGACACCAAAAATAACTGAGAAATGATGAAAGATGGCTTATTTAGTAGATGGTCTTGAAAAAACTAGTTTACATGGAGAAAGGCAAAATTAAAAGCAAATATTTATTTCAAATGGAGTTAAAAAGACAAAGCAAATAGAAGAAAGTATAGGGGAACATCTTGGTGATCAGGGGCAAAAAATACATGTATATATAAAATGTATATAAATATATGTCGCTATTTCTATATGTGTAAATGTACATATTTAGAAAGTTGAATAACACCAAGTTTTGAAGAGAATATGGACAAATAAGAGCTTTTATACAGAACTGATGGGAGTGGTTAAGTGTAAGATCTTTCTGCAAAGTAGTTTATACTTAGTGAAATTATGAATTTTCGTATCTTAATCTCACTGTAATAGGAACTTCCCCAAAAAACTCTTGAAAGTCCAACAAAATACATGTGCAATCAAGAGGTTTGTCATTGTTGGTAGGATTTGGCACTGCTTTATATATTTATCACTAGAAGAATAGATAAATACAGTAACAGTGAATGCATGTAATGAAATACTACAAAGCGGATGTAATGCATTAGATATACATGGGCCATGTGGCATGAGAATAACTTGAAAAAAACAAAATTAGATTATTAGCTAGTTACTAGTACAAACAACTAATACTAGTTACAAACAGCTTAACTATATATATAATGAATTTATATCATGTATATATATATACACACACCAAAAATACTATATATTTTATACACACAAGAACATGTATTGAAAGTATTAGATTGGTTGTGAATGGAGGTGAAAAGAATGGAGATCAAGGATACAGCAGAAAATAAAGTGAAACAAGAAAGCCCCCTTGCTTAGAAGAATGTGATGATGTGCTACACACTGAGGTGTTGAGTAATAGTTCTTTTCAGATGGCGGAAGCAGATACTCCTGTCCTTCTCAAAGTCTGCTGGTGTAGCTCTTTCTTAGGTTATGTGGGCTCTCCAGCTTCCCCCCAAAATATTTTGTTGATTAAATTAGTCTGTGTTGTTTTCTGTTGGCCTGTCTAAAAGTAATATGCTAATTACAATAAATTTCCAACATGCAATATTCAGACTTTTTTTCATGGTGCTTTGGAATGTGCCTGGGCATTGGAGGGGGTTGATCTGGATGACCTATGTTTCTTAAAATGGATTTCCATAAAACTGTGATTTAAAAAAAAAAAAAAAGCTTTTCATTCTGTTGCAGAGAATTCAAGTCCATTACACTGATGGGTCATTCCAAAAGAGACATTTCAGTGTGTTAAAGTTTGGAGGCATTTTGAGCAGGTTGAACACTAGGAGACAGGAATCACTTAAATATAAATGAGTCTGACATTACCCTCTCATTGCTCTCCCCTCGGTGACCACCGCTCCCACCTCCCTCCTCATTGGAAGGAAAATATAAATGACAATAGACAGCCTGGTGGTGGTAATGTAGTCATGATATGCAATATTTATTGGATGCCTGTATATTTCCTTGGGAATTTGTTTTAAACACAATCTCTTTTTTCCACTATTGAACCAGTGCCCATGTGGAGTCTGCTATAGAATTAATAAAGTGAATAAACATGCTAAGTAAAATACAGCTTTAGACACATAAATCATTGTAGCTCAAATGCACACACTGCTTGTGTTTCATGGAACTCAAAACTTTTCAAACATGTGATCTCACTTAGTTCATAACATCCCCATGAGATAGGTAGACAACCTGTGGGATGCAGTACCTCTTCCCTGGATGTCTTGAACATTCTGTGCACACTTTCTCCTTCCTCCTCAAATTCTTATGAGGCAGCAAGAAGGCAAGGACTAGCCTCCTTGCTTTAGAGTGATGAAAGGGGTCCTTAAGAGCGACCGTGATTTTCCTGCTGTCAAACAGCAATTTGGCCACAGAGGTAGATGTTGTGGGACCCAAAACATGTCCCATCAAAATCACCACCAGGAAATGAGAAGGAAGATGCTTAGATGGAAAGGAACAAAGAGTGAGACAGAAGAGGGGAGGAAAGGGATGGTCGCCGCAGCCTGGCTTCCCACCCTCTCCCTTACCAGGGTTCTCCATCATTTAGAGGACAGAGATGCTGCTGTCACTTCTAACATCATTTTCACTCCACTTGGAAGGCACAGTGTCAATAAATATAATTGTCCACGGGCAACTCGGGGCCAGGTGTGGTGTCTAAGTCCATTTCCGTCATTTGTCTAAGTCCATTCCACTCCACCATTCTGCATCAGTCGTATCACTTCCCAATCACCTTTTCCCAGCCTTTAGATGAGAGACCTTTCACATTTAAAGTCTTCTTCTGAAAGGTGTGATTTCTGATTGGAATTTCGAAAGAAAAGGCCAGAATGAGCGGGGATAAACTGAGCCAAGTTCCTTCCAGCTTGTGTCCCATTCTTCTGGTCAGAGGGATCAGAGACTGATGGCAGAGGAGGAAAGAAACCAAAATAAGTTTTCTTTCACCTTCACTGATAACAAGTCCAAAGTCAAGTACATCATCCTGGTGTCGCTGAACCACTCACCTCAAATATCTAGAAGATTTTGCCCTCTGCTCCCTCTGCTGCTTTGCAGTGGTCTCCATCCCACCCTATCCTGCAATATCTTACTTGGCACCTACAATTTTGGGCAATAAGAAGGGTATGCGATTGGTGTTTTTTAAAGTCATTTTTGCTAACATTTGAGGGTGAGGAAAAACAGTCAACAAATAAGAAGAAAACCTTTTTGCTTCAAGTAAGTGCGTAAACTCCCTGCACAAAACAAAATGGAAACACTCTCATGCAAGCTAAGACAACGTCATGTTTTCAGGAGAAGAAATGAATTTAATTTCTTCTGAATGAACTTTCTTCTCTTTCCTTCCTCTTGCACCAGATAAATATGGGAAGGAGCAAGGGTGGGGGAAGGAGAGAATGCGATGGGATTGTATCATCACCCTAAGGGGTAAATCAGACCTGACTTGACGTTTGTTTTGTGTAGTAGAAGGCAGGAGAAGATGACCAGGGCTTACTGTGATAGAAGTGACTGCCCATCTCCAGTGTGGATTGCCTGTTGTCTGTGGTTTGTCAATGCAGGAGTGAAATACTTGAATCTACAGGTGTTCTCAGTGGAAGCAACAAATACCAGCTATAATCTTAAGATCTCGTGGTATTTTCTTCCATCAAAATTTGAATTGTTTCCAAGGACACCGGAGCTCAGAATATCACTCTTTTCCCAAAAGCAAAGCTAGCACATCTTTTAAATGACTTCTCTTAATCCTCCCAGCAGTTACTCCAAATCATGAAGGAAATTTTGTGCCCACTAACTTCTCATACTCTTAATAAAGAGAAATGAATGATGTAGAGATTTTTATGAAGTGCTTTTGAGCTAAACCATCACCAAATGCTTTTCTGTGACTTTTTTATTTTATTTATTTGTACCAACAAATATCCTAGCAAAACGAAGATAAGAAAAGTGATCGACCATAATAGAAGCAAAACAAACTTCGTGTGGATCTGGGAAAAACTCTGCTGAATGAGAAAAATGGCCACTTGTCAATATGGAAGTTATCTCGGTGAATCACGTACCCATTTCTGCTTCGGAAACACGTCACGTGGGCTAGCTTGTGCTAGGACGGGGAAGAGCCTCTCTAAATAAAGATGGAACAACAGCAAACAGCTCCTGCTAGCCGGCTAGTGTGTCTCTAAGTGCATTTCTACCTGGTTTTGCCTGTAAAGAAAAGAGAACATTTTTAACTGTGCAACCAAGCAACAAATACACTGTTAGTCGTTATGGAAAACTTTGTTGGGGTGGACTTTTGAATCAGAAACTAACCTGAAATCAGAGAAACTGGGAAATCTGAATATCTTCAAGCCAATTGGGTTTGACTGTATAAAGCATATTGTTTTTACTCCACTGAGATCACCTCAAAAATCCTCTACCATTTCTTACCACCCCCCCCACCCCCTAGACAGGCCCCTCTTGACTCCAATGGCCAGGGCCCCAGACTCTCCTCAAAGGCCAGTCCTCAGTCCACTGGAAGCAATGCTTTGCCCAAATAAAGTAGAAGAAAGTTTTGGGGGTGCATTCCCCTTGCCTTCCTGTTTCCCCCACCCTCACCACTGCCCTTAGCAAATATCTAGCTGATACCGAACTAGACCACCCAGATTTTTACCTTGGGTAAGGTGTACCAGATACTGCAGAGCTCCCCTTTGGGGCTGGGGCCAAGACAGACACTGCCTGAAACCCTGCCTTGGCTTGCCCGGCCCCCTCCCCTGCCCGCTGCCTTGCCAGCTTCTCCCAAAAGTCCCTCCTTAATAAATCACTTGGCCACAAACACTCTTCTCTGAGCCCATTTCTGGAAAAACTAACCTAAGAGAGTAGCTCAAACCACTATTAAAACGATGCCATCTGCGTTCCCTACTAATCTACAATTGGTAGTATATGTGTATATGGAATATTCAAAACCAGAATGTTCTCTGAATTAGTTTATGTTAGCCAACTAAAATTTCACATAGTCTATTCATTAACTCCATAAACCTCTCCTTCAAAGAGAATCTAAGACTGAACATTATCTGGCTGAATGTGAATATTAAGTGGAAAATCAAAAGAGTGCAAATTAATAATACAGATTTAAACATCGTATTTTGTTTGCAGCAGTTTTGAAGAGACTTTATGAAAAAAAAAGAGTAAGTCAAATTCCTTTCAAGTGATATATATTTTTTAATAATCTATAAATTATTGCTTTAGGCCCCTTGAAAGACATTTGGCTACTTTCAGATTAATATGACAGTTGATCAGCTAATAGGATTTAATTTTGATAGAGGACAAACTATGAAAATGTTAGGGAGAAAGTCATGATAAATCAGGAGCATTTTTGAAAATGAGGAGTAAATGTTTTTTGACTCACTTCCAACTCATTAAAATCTTTTTGAATCCAACCTAAATCCTTGCTTCAGAACCTTAATAGCCTTTAGTCAGAAAATTGAATTAACTTTTGAATTTAACTTGTAAAGGTCAAAAGGAACATACTTCTAATGACATAGGAAATTAAATATGTGCTATTTCATCTTCCATTGTTTAATGCATAATATATCATTTATTTGAAAAATGGGAAAAAACCCTTTTTCATGCAAAAGAGTGCCCATTTTTTTAACTAGAAAAATATGGTTGTGTTCCTCTTAGATTAATTCTGTCTCCTTTCTTTGAAAACCAGAGAAATATCCATGTTTAATATGGGTTACATTTTGAAAAAATAGGTAATCTAATCTACAGGCAAGAGTAAATTTGTGAACAGAAGCAGTAGGCATGCCTTAAAGTAAATCCAGAATGTCCACCCATTCATTCATTCCAGAAATATTTACTGAGCACTTAATATGTATCAAACACATATATGGTCCCTGCTTTCATGGAATTTGGTCTAGAGAGTGTTTTTTTTCCCCAGTTTTTTAATCATCCTTTACTTCTTTTCAGTATTTAACATTGTTCCCCAATCCATTCCTCTTGAAACATTCTTCTCACTAATGTCTAGAGAGAGAGAGAAAGAGTGCCGAATCCTAACCACTAGACCACCAGGGAGCTAATGCCTAGAGAGATTCTAGACCTCTGAAGTGTTCATCACTGCCTTATTTCCTCCCATTTTTCCTAGTATTCTTCTATTCCCTTCTTTTGTTCCTCTCCAACTGTTGATTTTCGCCAAGGGTCAGTTCATCTCTGGCTGTTTACTGCGCTTCATCTTTCCCCTACAGGCTGCTGGCACCAAGTAGTCATTTTCACTCTAGACTAATCTATGCTCTATATGCATATTTTCGGCAGTCCACTGCTCCACCTGGACCACCCAGATACCTCAAACTCATGGTGTCCTCCTTCCTCTCACCAAAAAGAATGCAAAGGAAAAAATTCTCCTTCCTTGTCTTCCCAAGCCCCATATAGTACAATATCCATTAATGACAAAACCTGGCTGCCTTGGATCAGAAAACCTCTTATCTGGACTACTTTAATAGTCCTCAGCTGGTCTTTTGTTCTCCAATCTCTCTTCCCACCTTCCTGTCAAGTCAAAATTCATATCATACCACCAAAATTATCAGTTATAAACCAGTTATGAACCATGTTAATCATCACTCCAAAATCCTCATAGACCCTTGTTAATCATAGCACAAAATCCAAGCTTCTAAATATGGTAGACAACAGTTCCAATCACATTTCAATCTGCTTTTTAAGATGTATCTTCATTCATCCAGCTGTCCTGGACTGTCATCATTCCTTGAAGTCACAGGCGTTGTCAAGCCTCTGTGTTTTTGTCCCTGTAGTTCTCTCTGTCTGCAGTGCTTCCCTACACCACTTTGTGTAAGTGAGAGCATCTTAAAAATACGTACTGACTTTTATTCATTTTTGTACCTTCAGAACCTAGCCGAGTGCTTGGATTCTCATCAATGTTCACTTTATGTTGAATTCAAAACCCTTTATAATATGATTCTCACTTTCCCCTTCTGTCTCATCTCTAGCTTTTCACCCAAATCAACCAATTTCCTAATCGTATAAACTATGCATCATGACTCAACATATCATGCTTTTTCATGCTTCAGGCTCTTTGTTAAAAGCCTATTCATCCTCCAAGAATCAACTCAGTGTAGACTAATCTTCTACACTCTAGGTGCATATTTTCATTTGTTCTGTGAAGGTTTCCCTATATATCTTGGTCTCTCCTATTGAATCATAAGGTATTTATCTTGTCTCGTTTATATCTCCAGCACCAAGCCTATTGTCAAGTACCCAGCATATGTCTAACTTTTTGAATTGAATTAAATTGAATGGAATATTAGACCAGATGAGTTGGGGCATTGGATTCCCTCACAGCACATGGTTCATAACTTTGGCTGACATTAGAATATCATGGGGAGCTTTTTAAATATACCAATGCCCCTGTCCCGTCTCCACATAATCTCATTTAATTGATCTGGGAGGAATCTAGCACTATGTTATCTGTAGTGTTCCACAGGTGACTGGTAATGTTGGCAGGGAATGGTGGTGGGCAGCACTGGAGAAGTGAGGACAGGTCAGATTGCAGAGCTCCACGGATGCCAGCTCAAGGCAATTAAGGATTAACGTGCTCTGGGGCCACATCATCCCTCACTGTGCACTCTGATTGACCAAGGGTCTTGGGAGATTTGAACAGGTGTGGGTTTTCCATCATGAAATTCTACAGTGTCCTGAGAACTGCTTACCTTCTTTTAGTCAAGATACACAGTACAAAAAGTCCTCTCTCCCGCGCGCGCTCTCTCTCTCTCTCTCTCTCTCTCTCTCTCTCTCTCTCTCTCTCTCACACACACACACACAACTCAGCTGCTGCAAACTAAAACAAGTATTCCCTGTCCTCCTCTTGGAGTATTGGCTTGGATCTCTATGGGTTCTCAGCCACCTTCCCCAATCTAGGCTCCTTCACCACCACAGTAGTCACTGACGACCCTCCCTGCCAGCCTCAGATCCTCCTCAGCTTCTGAATCACTTTGACAGGGACGACAATAATTGCAACAGCTTCGGTCCAACACTTCGCAGGCTATGTATTCCTGCCGTAAATCTGGCAGCCAAACCATTAAGTTCCAGGGAAATGCCTCCAAGACCGCCTCTGAATCCCCGCACCACATGTGACTCATGCTTCCCCCACAGGGCAGTCACCGTGGCTAATCCTATCTGGTAGCACCCCACTGGCCCGAGGACGGACAGACAGATCTCACGGAACCACTGATTCTGCCCTGTTTCTCTAACTTCAAACACCACCGTGTAGACCCTGTCTGTGCTAGATATTATGCTGCGGTTTCTCACCTTCAAACCCATCCTTCTGGCCTCTGCTTTGTGATGCTGAGACTAGGACTCTGCAAGCTGCACTTCTGTTTCGCTGGCTGGCCCTGTTAGACTTTCAGCTGGGCTGCTAGAAGCAGACTACAGGGCTGGAGAAGGGGAACGGGGCTGCTGCTTCCCGTTCACACCCTGGGCTCTGTTTCTGACAGCACCAATCAGCAGTGCCCCTTCTTCACCTTGATCGTGGCAGTTAATCCCGGGAACAGCTGTCAAATCCAGTTTGCAGTTTTTTCCAACTTTACTGTGCCCGCTCAGAGACACCAGCAGCAGCCAGTGCCCTCTCTTTAGGAATCTGGGTCCCAGGTCCACAGGGCTCCTCCTCGGACCATCCAAACACCAGCCCTCTCCTCCAAGCTTTTGTTTTAATAACTCCAACCCCCTCCCTCTGTGTTCTCAGCCTCTCTCAGCCCCAGGGTTGATAGCTGTTCCCTGCAGTGGTTACCTTGGAGATCCCTTCAGGATATCTTTCAGCCTTGTCAATTCTCTTCCATTGTTAGTTAACAATTCTTTATGTTAAATGCTCACTATTAAAATAACCAGTGTGATTCCTTTTTTTTTTTTTTTTTATTGTAGCCTATTATTATAGGCCTGGCTCAAACAGCAACGTTTGCCTGAATTATGTCTCATCCAGTTCTGTGCCGGGAAGCTCTTAGCTGTTCTTGTTGGAATGTGACTCTGAAACCACCAACAAAAATGTTTGAGTTGTAATATTCAGTCCACCACCGATGTAGGATGTAGGATAGCCAAACATTATGGACTATTGAATTTGAATTTTATTTATTTGCAAAATAAAAATGCTATTAGCAGCCTGCTTTTTAAAGGAGTAACACATCTAACAAACAGACTTCAGCTCTTAGAAGGAATGTATCCATACATCTTCAGATTTGCCAATACTGTTGCCTACATAAGCACCTGGCTTCCTTTCCAGGGTCATCAGTTGTACCTGACATCAAATGGCAAAGGACAAATTGCATGAGATGTGGATGCTAGGGTGGGCTAAGATTCCTCTCTTGCTAAGCAACTCACTTTCATAACATGTTTTCACAGGGCACATGACGTAAAACTCTCAGCATGTCTTAACAGGTCATTGATTTTTAGATTCATTCAAAGGCAGTTGAACTTTCAAATAGGTAAACAGATGTTGATATGTATAAGACAATTAGAACTGCTGTTTATTTAGCAGTTAGTGCGTGATAATCACCACACTTAGGTTTTACATGCAGCATTTTATTTAATCCTTATAATAATTATATAAGGTAATTTATTTTATTATGTCTCTTATTACATGAGCAAACTGGGACACCAACAGGAAAAGCAAACGTTTGATCTCATATAACTTGTAAGTGGCACTAGAGAGTTCACACCTGTTGGCCACCCTACTATGTTGTTTCCAAACATACACTTTGCTTGTGATGCACCTTTTATCATAAAGGCTACAAATTGGCTAACAGTTAGATGAATAATTGGTTGCTTCTACAATGGCTTAAGGAATTATCTTTTCCAGTTTTTTCAAAAACTTTTGATTTTAGGTTGTAAACATAATACTTTATATTATGGTTCCCAGCTTCTGAAAGTTCATTAGCAAATCATGTTTTTTTTTTTAATATAATGTATTTCCCAGTAGGAATTAAGTTTCCAAGGCCAGTCCACAAAACATGTGAAATTGCTCTCCACATTTTTAGCAGTAAAATTGAATTGAAAACAACAGAGTTGACTTTTCTTTTTAAAATTATAAAATACACTTTTAAAATAATGAGCCCTTTTGAAAGCTGTAGAACTCAGCAGGGTTGTGGGAAGGCCAGATTTCTCAGGGGGCCTTTTTACAGGACAGAGAGGTGAAACATGGGAAAGAACAGAAGTTACTCTGACCCCAAAGCTTCCCCAAAAGGGAAAACATCACTCCATCATTCCCTATCTTTCTGTCTACCCACCCCACCATCAACATAGATTATGTTCTTCCATACAGAAAAGGGAGATACATTGGAGGTCTGAAGCCTATCAGATAAATTTAGCTGAGTCAAGCCACCAGCCAATCACATAGAGAGAAGGGCATTAAAGTCAAGATTAAAAGGAAAAATTGGCCACATCTCAGGTCCAGGAAGGTGATAGGTGGGAAGTAGAAAGGAAATCCCTCAGCAGTTTTGCTACAAGAAGTCAAGTGATAGGGTCAGATCAAGGAATGGGAAGAGAAGGGACTCTAAGAGGAAAGCACTTCAGCTGTGACACCATCATAGCTAACAGCTGTGAAACCGATGAGCTGCAGGTAAACTGGACGGATTGTTGGGGCCATTCCTTCATAGTCCTTTCAAGAATCACGGTTATCTTTGGCTTCTGTTATTCAGTTGTTTAGATAAGATCTTGTTTCCAGGGAGAATCCTATTACTCAAAGACATTTCTAGCAAAATGCTACCAATAAGAAATAATCCAAACCATTTAATTCCTAAGGGACTTCACATTTTCAATCTTTTTAATCTTTTAATTCATCTATTCATTCTGTCAGCAAGTACTTATTATATACCGTGGGAAGGGCATTGTCCTAGGTGCTAGTGGATACAAAACTGAAAAAAACAGACAAAAATACTGCCTTCAGAGAGTTTATATTCTAGTTTCACAATAATTTGAGATTCATCTGCAAGAAAATTGAATGTCTAAAAAGTGTTTCTTTTTTTAAAGTGGCAGTCTTGAACTTTTTTTAACCTCAGGGTGTATTTATAAATAACTAAGATAAAGGATGCCATCCAGATAATATTATCTATGCTTAAAGAGACCATAAGGATGCCCAGACTGATCAGTAAATGCTCCTTTTAAAGTGATACCAGGCAAATATGACTTGTACTATTTTTATTTTGCCTGATAGTTTTTGGCTTACACATGTTTGAACTACTTAAAGCTGTTGTTTGAAGCACAAAGATAAAAGACAAAGTAGATGTAAGAAATGCAAAGTATATTCTATAAGTAGTTTTTCCCTGATGCTCTACAAATTCGCTCTGCTTTGAACCAAAAGCTGAAACTTGTCTTTGAATGTGTTTTACCGTATTTAAGAAATGTCTACCTTATCAAGTAGGTTCCAAATATTGTCAGTTGAACACATATTAGGAGACTTCTGTAAGTTTGTTGGGAGTTCTTAATACAGAGCATAAAACAGGAGACATAGGTTTCTACTGAGGGCTGGAGGAAATTGTTGAAGACACAGTTAGAGGAAAGAACACAATACGCCAGAGAAAAGGAAACGCCATGATGTCAAAACCTCCCTCCAGTAGAATCCTATGGACAAAACCCACTGATGCTGAATAGATTTAAAGAGGATTTGGGCATGACTCCTGCTTTTAATAGATATTCTTCTCTAAAGGAGATAATTCAAGCCTATGAAATGAGCTATAAGATAAAACATTTAAATAAAAGCAAAATAGTAAAATTTAGTCTACAAATAGAAATGAAATTTACTAAATAAGAGCTGATTAATTTTGACCCTACTAATTCAGAATTTGAGGTAATTTCAAAAACAATAATCTGAAGTTTAACTTTTTGGTAATTTGGAGTGAAAGATCTTCCAGGTCAATGTTTCTCAACATTAACGTTCAGAGGAATCACCTGGGGATCTTGTCAAATGCAGATTCTGATTCAGTAGTTCTGGGATGTAGCCCTGAGGTTCTGCATTTCTACCAACTCTCTGTTGATACTTTGAGTAGCAAGGATCTGAGCAAATCAATATAAGCCAAGCGGCAGAAGGAATGATAAACCAACCAAAAACATGCTTCATACTTTCACAATATCGTTGGTGGAAAGAAAAAAAAAAAAAAACGACTACTTACAAATGAGTCTTTGTTATTAATTAAAACAGTTTTGGTAGGAGTTCTACTTGGCAACCTGTTGTAAACAGCTAATTGGAGTTCATTCACATTGTTAAAAAAATGAAAACAAAGGTTTTCTTTTAAAATAGCCTAATCCCTTTTTCATTCTACTTTCATTCACTTCATTTATAGCAGTTTCATCTCAGTTAGTGAACATGTGGGATTTGGGCAACTAAGAGCCCAAATATCATTACCCATTTTAATTCTTCTTGGGTTCATTTTCCCATCCAGTTTAGGATCTCCCCCACTGAACTTACTCATTTACTCAGGGGATTAAAAAAAACAGACAAATGCTGCTGAGAGCAAGTCCTAAAGAGACTAATTAAGCAGAGATCCTAAGATGTGCCTCCTCCACTCCATTCCCACCCTTGGTAAGATAAACAGTTAAGAGTTTTAAGGTAAATATTATTATATAACATTCACTATAAATAACCGTGCCTTAAAAGCTCCAGAGTGGTATCTTTATGGGTCACTACCATGGTTGACAATTAGCTGAGGTTGTCCAAAAGCCTTTGATGTACCTTGGTCCCTGCCACATTGCTGAAGCTAAAGAAGTTAAGAATTAGTGGTGATTGCACTCTCCTATTTCTAGAAAATGTAAAGAAACATAGATTCTGTGGGTGCCTTTCTTTAGTCACCAGTGATGGTCTGGTTTTCTATGGCAAATGAACAGACCCTGCACCATAGGAAAACAGAAACAGAGGCCATGAGGACAGAGATGGAGGTACAACGCCAGGAGTATACAGTAAGGCATAGGACGTGCAGCATGAGAGGGTTCTTTCCAGGGGAAGAAATAAAAGACAGGAAGATAGAAGAAATGAAGAGAAGTGTAGAAATGCATCATTAAAGCGGCAGAAAGAAAGAGCAGAGAAACATAGAGACACTGAGAAGGTGGAAGCCTTTTCAAAGCCCAAGCTGTTGCCATATAAACTGTCTGCATCTGGACCCGGGAAAGGAGGATCCCCAAAGTCTACCACACAGAACACCAGCACCATCCAACATGGCAGAAGCATTCCCGAGCACAAGCATATGACCCGAGTGGAATGCACTTCCCTGTTTCCAAGATGCGTAGCTTCAACAATCAAATCATAATTGACTAACTTACATCTGATTCTATGTTTGCTAAGCAAGTTTTCTTTTGCCCATGGGGGAAAAATATTATACCAATCTAACAAAAACAAACACTGCAATCAACTTGACATTTGTATTTCTCATTATAAATGAATAATTGGCACAGATGGAAAAAGAAACAGGCAAGGAGGGGTGGAGAAGGCAGAGGGCGAGCCCTGGGCTAAACCACAGCTTGGGAATAACTAGCACATGGAAACCAGGATTCATCAAACAGAGCTTCACTTTGGTAGCCCCACCTTCACAAAGTGGGAGTTGCATTGAAGACCAGATGAACAGAGTCAGATAAGAAGTCAAAAGAAACCTACTGGACGTAAGAGAGGAATTTGAGTAGGGACACAAATGAGGGGGAAATGACATGGAGATCAAAACTGAAAAGGCAAAGAGAACTGAGACTCGAGAAGAAAGCATGGCATAAAGCAAGCTGTAAATATGGATGGACTTCAGGGCATTCTTTTTATGTGGGGCTCAGTGAGATAAATTCCCAGGGCTCAGAATGAAACTGAAGGGAAATTCCCAGACCGAACACTTTAGGGGTCTTTTATTCCCAGCTTTGGGGCTACCAAAACTTCCCAGGGTATACAAACCCCATTCCAGCTGGCAGGTATGGCTGTTCTCTTGTATGTGTGGAGGAACAGAGTAATGAGTCTTCAGCCTTGCCTCACTCTCCATCTCTCCTGGCTCCAGCCCAAGCCCTAGCTCTGCTGGGAAGAACGCAGAGGACCATATAAAAGTAGATCAGACAGAAGAGAAAACAACTCCCTTAAATTTCCTTAATAAGTCACGTGTTCTAACCACTGAAAGAATTACTGCATTTGGAAGGATGGGGTCTGTCTCAAAAGACAGAGGAAGTATCCAGGGCTATCAAGGAGTTTCCCTGAGCCATGCTCTTCTATGAAGTGGACCTTCCAAGAATTGTGCTGGGGAAAAGAAAAGGTGCCACTCTTAGGTTATGCTGACGTTGGATAAGTCACACTGCTACTTCCTACTCTTACCTTTAGTAAAGAACACTCAAGACTGATGTTCCTTAAAGAGAGACGGAAAAAAAGAAATACCTCAGTCTTTAGCAAGTGAGAGCTGGTGGGTGTTTCTGTAAGTTACTCAGTGTTTTTCGATCCTCGGAAGTTTCTACTCACCCTCCACCCTCCCATTAATTATGCAATCCTGTGCTTTGACTGATCTTTTCTACCTCTTGTTAGTGACTAATGATCTGTTGTTGAATTGAAAATATGAGTCCTATTCAGCCCTGAAAAAGAAATGCACTAAAATAAAGTACTCATGTAAGCACAGTGTTCTTATAAATCTCAGTATTTATGTCTTTAATACTCACCAAGTTATTTGGTGCTGAAAGTAACACTTGATCTTCCTCTACAAGGACAAATGGCAAAGTCAACAATAAGAACCATACAGAGATCTCAAGGGGAAAGTTGCTAAAAGAAATGAGAACTCTTGTTCCCTAGAGCTTTTCCCAACAGAGGTGTGAAGATGGGGACCTTTTTCTTTGACCTGTGCCCAGCTCACTTTTTCAAAGTCCTTCTCCCATGATGCCCACTTTCCTCCCATGCTCCACCCTTCTCCCTGAATCTTGATTGCCCAGAGCACCTTGGAGCAATTCAGTTTGGGTAGAACTTCCTCGGGCAGTGTCCTACCTACATACAAGACATGGGGCAACAGCAAGGTTGAAATCAACACGACCACCTAGAAATAAAATTCTAATGAAGCAAACTGTCCTGGCTTCAACAAAACTATTCTGTGCTGTAGCAAGAAGTAAGAATAGTGTTTACCCTCAGGTAAGTACTTAGAGATTGGAAGGGGACATGCAGGGTTTCTAGGTATTGGAAATTTTCTGTTTCTTGGTCCAGTGCTGGTTCCACTGGGTGTTTTCAGTTCATGCAAACCCACTGAATATGTGCACTTTTCTAAATGTTAAAGGAAATGTTAAAATAAAATACAATGGCCTTAGGAATGACACAAAGCAGGAGAAGTTCAGAGGACTCAAAATATAATGGGCTTTCAATTTGTTGGTCTGCAAGGTGTCTGTGAAAAAGGATCTGAGGAGTGTCTCCCGCACTGTCCTGAGATGAGGACAAGCATGGCAGCGTCAGACCATCGTGGTTGGAAGTCACTAGTTGATTGGATTATCCAACCAATTCCTCTCACTCAGATGCCCATACTTAGCTAGCCATCCATGGAGAGGGAAGAACTTAAGTCTGTTGCTCTAAGTTAATAATGTTCTAATTTTACATAAATCTGTGGAGTCCCAACCTTTTTTTTTCAGTCTGTGGACACTTTCTAATCTAAAAAAGGATTATCAAATTCTCACATAACAGTAACTGTGCAAACAGTGTTTGTAGTAACTTCCTAAGTTGTGTGGCCACCAACCTGGGACACACACTAATCCCCCCATAAAATCACCTCCAGTAAAGCATTGCCAATCACTGTGACATGTTTCCCAATTGGGGATATGTGTAGGCTGGACCCCTTTCTCTGGGCCAATCCAATCAGACTCTGTGAGTAACTGCTTGCTTTCCCCTTGAACAACGATGTATGGGACTTCTACTGTGTGTCAGCTATAATAAACAGGGTCATATTGAAGCAATGAAAAAAAAATGTTTTGATATTTTTATCAGAGTGATTTTTAAAATTATTTTTTAATTAGGGTATAATTAACAGACAGCATTATATTAGTTTCAGGTGTGCAAAATAATGATTTAATATTTGTATATATTGCAAAATGGTTACTACAATAAGTCTAATTAACATCTGTCACCAAACACAGTTACAGAATTTTTTTCTTGTGATGAGAACTCTTCAGATCTACTCCTTAGCAATTTTCAAATATGCGATACAATATTATTAACTATAGTCACCACGCTGCACATATCACCTCACACTTGTTAGAATGGCTGATGTTAAAAAGATAAGAAGTGACAAATACTGGTGAAGATGTTGAGTAAAGAGAGTCCTGTGCAATATTGGTGGGAATGTAAACCAGTGCAGCCACTATAGAAAATGGTATGATAGGTCCTCGAAAAATTAAAAATAGAACCACCATATGATCCAGCAATTCTGACTCTGGGTATTTAGCTGAAGAAAATGAAAACACTAACTTGAGAAGATACAGGAACACCCTTGTTCATTGCAGCATGATTTATAAAAGCCAAGATATAGAAGCAACCTATATGCCCATGGACCAATGAATAGATTAAGAAATTGTGCTCTCTCCCTATATATCTGTGTATACAATAGAGTATTATGCAGTCTTAAAAATTATGAAATCTTGCCATTTGCAACAACATGGTAGACCTTGAAAGTATTATGCTAAGTGAAATAAGCCAGAGAAAGACAAATACCCATATGATCTCATTTATATGTGGAATCTTAAAAAAAACAAAATGGAAAAGAAAACAAGCTCATCGTGAGAGAGAAGAGATTGGTGGTGGTCAGAGGTGGGGAGAGTTGGCAGGAGGTGGACAAGGTGGGTGAAGGGAGTCAAAAGATACAGAGTGATCTTACTATACATTCCCAGAGAAGTCTGCAAAAAGATTTGTTATGAAGTTTGAGTCTCTTGAACAATCAGTATTCTGGCAACAGGTTATGCTCAAGAATTAGAGCAGGTGTTTTGTATTAGTCTTATACCCATGGCAAGGAACACATTTCATAATACCTGTCGATTTAATGGGATTTGATAATTCCAAGAAAGAATCACAAATCACTAACGGAGAGAAGTACCTGCCAATGATTGTGAAGGGACAAATTGAAAAGCAATTTTAAATATTTGTAAACACATAAGGTTTCAAAATTCATCACTAATCTCTGTGTATGTTTTCTAAAAGTACAATTGACTTTTATCTACTGAATCAAAATTCTTTGAAGTTATTTTACACAACTGACTTTGCATTTTCCTTAATCTTCATCCTGCTCCAAAATGGAAATGCTCTAGCTTACATATTTCACACAGACATTTCAAATATGAATTTTCCATTGAGAGGAAATCTTGCGCCTTCCCTTTGGGGAGAATATCTCAGCATCCAGTTCATGCCATTATTTGAAACATAACCTAAAACATTCTGTTGTGTTAATCGTCAGCTCCTCAGCAGTCATGAAGAAAACATTTCTGGAAACTTTATGTCCAGCATTTGGTTGTACCTCAGTTCCTGTTTTCTCATACCTCATTCTTCTACACTTGACAAGAAGAAGGCATCAACTGCTCTCCCAGAGCAAACTTGGAAAAATATGTAAGAAATCAACATCAGCTTTAGATCAAATGGTAAAGTGAGACCTAGACACAAGTTGAAGTCATCCACATCTGGAGAGGAGGAAAAAGCAAGAAGTACAAATGTCTTATTTCAATTCCTTGCATTTGCTTTTCTCTTTTACCTTCCGTTACAACTAACCAAACTATTGAGTTAGAAACCAGTTCCACCCAATAACCTCACCTAGAGCACAGCTTCCCTGGATGACATGCTACACCAAAGCCAGATCATCGCAGAAGCAAGGGAAAGGGTGAAATCTGCCATCTCACATCTTTAAGTGAAAGAGAGAAAGAGAAGAAAAAAGCACCCGAGCAAATTTACAGTACACTTGGGAAAATAGAAAGCATAGCATTGTATTCACATGCAAAGTTATTTAGTGCCTAGTAATCTCCACCCTGAAGCACAGAATTCTTTTTCACCTAACCACTTAAGTAATCATTCTTTTGGCACAATAATTATGAATGAGCTTTTCTTTGCATTATCAAAAGATGATATTTTTTCTGCTTTCTGCTTAAGTATATCAGCTAATTTAAACTAGGAAATCAAAATTATACTTTCGCCTTTAGTCCATGTAACAGATTGGTTCTCAGCCAGGAACAATTTTGTCCACCAAGGGACATTTGGCAATATCTTGGAGACATTTTTAGTTGTCATAACTTGAGGAAGAGGGGGACTGCCACTGGCATCTAGTGGATGGAGGCCAAGGACCCTGCTAAATATCCTACAGTGCACGGGACAGCCCTCTCCTGCCCCCACTCCACCCCAAGAAAGAATTATTAGGGCCATTATTCTCGTTCATGTATCTACTTAGAGAAAGTGTGGGATACCTGTGTCATGCCTTGAGGCCCAGATTAGCCAAAAGACTTGCGGTGGATGTCGAGATGTGATGCACAAATCCTCTTCAAGGAAGAAATTGTCATCCCAGCTGCTGGGGATGCTGCCAGCAAAGGACCCCTTATTGCCAGATTCCTCTAGTTGCCTAGTTCCAGCTGTGGAGGCCCTCCTCAACCAAGGCCATGGCCTTCCAGGGACACACCACATCCAATGACGGATTGCAGCAACAACATAAAGACCTGGCCATTTTGGCTCCTGAGAAACAACTCTGAAAGAATATATAAGCTCCAGAGTCCCCATGGGATGGCTGGCCAACATTTCAAGTCAACTTCTCCCTCTGCCCAAGCCTCCTTCCTTCCACAGGTGTTGGCTAATGATACACATCTCTCACTCTGGTCTCTGACTCAGAACCTGCTTCTGAAGAACCCGCTTCTGAAGAACCCAAGCTGGGACAAGGCTCTTTGGATGGGAATCCCCTAAGGAAAAAAATATGGTGGAAAAAATAGGCTCCCCTAGCACTTCACATAGGAAACAACTAGAAGGGGTTTGTGGAGTCCACAGAACCCCTGGGGCAGAGTGAGGCTGGAAATCGGGACGTGGGATCCATCTTTCAGCATGAAGAACTGTGCTGTGGTGGCCAGTTAGAAATGCTCCTGAGATGATGAAAATGGCTTGTTCAGAGTAAAAGAATAAAAACAATACAACTTCTAAAACTCAAAAAACTTCTAGACACTGACAAAAGACTTCCTCCAAAGTAAACTTTGAGATTTAAAAACAAACCATAAAGTGCAGTGTTGTACAGGTAAAAAAGAAGGTGCGAATTGAACCCTGAGCTTCCAGGCTGCTCTTCCTCACTTCTCCCCACCTGGACTGAGTCACCTCTGGCCACAGCTTCACACCTTAAAAGGCGAGGACAGCCAGAGGTCCCGCTGTGGTTGGCTGCGGGCTCGGGAACTCTGGTGGGGATTCAAGTAAACTGGATCACAACGTGCGGACACGCCCCTCAGTTCCTTACAAGAGAGTGAAACCACAGACCAACAGGCCATGAACCATGGCTACTTTTAGCAGTGAGCCATCACAACACAGCTGCACTGTAAAACCTCGAATTTCACCAGTGGTTTTCATCCATGAGAAATAAAAACTTAAATGCATTTGTTGTCAGGATAAGAAGGGCCACAGAAACTATTTAAAAGTTATTTGATACTGCATAAAAACTGCACGTGATGGTTTGCAAAGAACTGTGTTTTATGGGTCATTATAACTTGCGTTCTTACAGAAACTCATTTTTCAAACACTATTTTTCTATCTCTTCGGTTGAGCAGATAGGCGTTTATTTTTGACAGATGATTCCAGCTTTTACAATGCAAAACACTTCTGGAAATTATATCTTAAATGAATCTTCATGAGAATGAGCATAAGCTTTTGCAATTGTCAGAAAATATTTAATATCAGTGAGATAGTCAATAAATGAGCAGGTAACGGTGAGAAGCAATACACAGGGATGTTTATTAAGCAATGTCAAACATGCAAAGCAGAGAAAAGTACAGAGCTTCCAGCGTGCTGCTTCTTATATCCATCTCCAAAGAGAATCTGGTAAATAAGCATCATTCCAGACTCCAATGTCCAAATGTCCTAAGTAGTTTACAGTCAACACGGCCATAGTTGTAACCCTAAACCTAGCATTGTAGGGCTCAAGGTCCAATTGTGAGGACTTTTTTCTTTACAGGCACACAAAGGCAGCCCTGTGGAGACCCGCACTTACCTAGCCCAAGTCACTGAGTGAGGGGTCCAGTCGGAAAGAAGAGATGCCTAAGAAAAATGGATCACCATAATAGGACCCAGATCCCACTGGAAAGGGAACAAGCAGAGGAACAAAGAGGAAAACAAATGCTTTGTTGGGGACAGAAGGGAACCAGGCAGCCATCCTAGAAATGCTCCTGTAGATTATAAAGAGGAAGATCTCACTAAAGGAGTGGAACCACTAAATATGACAGCCTCTGAAAAAGAGAAAGCCAGTCTGAACTTTCTTACCAGAAAGTCTGAGATGCATGTATATATCATATGAGATTAGATCTCACTGTATAGACCTAGATATCAATGGTATAGATATAGATGGTACAGATATAATCTTGTATAGATGTTTGGTACCTGAAATCTTGCTACATTTTTCACGGTTTCTAAGCACGCTTGGTATTCCTTGGGTAAATGACAAAACAAACGGAGACTGGCCTCTCATTATGTATTTTTACTTTTCTATATTCTGTTCGTGGTGGTAAAAGTAGAAAAGGATTTAGGAGATGCCATGTTAACATTTGCATTAATTCACACTTTCTTTGGAATTTTAATCCTATCAGTCAGGAAATGCAAAATTTAAGGTTCTTCCATTTATGTAAATGTATATGCCTTTAATTGGCTGCATTTTTAATTACTAAGGAGCAATTATTATTTTATTGTCCCATTTTTACAAAATAGCAAGTTCAGTTTTCTTTGGAGCAACTAATTGTCGTGTAGCTCATGGATTTCAAGCTCCGACTGGATGCATTACTATTGCTTGATGGAGAATATTGTTACAGAGGACACGGTTTGCACCTCCAAAATGACATGCACGCACAATGATTTCCCAACTTACAATGCTAAATGAAGTTATAGAGCAATTGGAGAAAGCAGATTGGTAAGCCAGAAACCTAAAGCTTTTACAAATGCGTGAATGTAGCCTCCAATTTATCCACACCCCTGACTTCTCCATCTCCCGCTGTCCCCCTCTCCTTTGGGGATTTCAGTGATCATTATCACCTCCACCTGCAAGGGAAAAAGAAAAGACACAAAATTCAAATCAGCGTGTTGCTTTTTTCTAGACTCTTTGAAAGGTTTATTGGAGAAAAAGTCAAAACTAATAGCCAAAATGAGGTTTGGAGACAATGCTAGATCTCGTTTGTTCCAGCTCTTCCTCAGTCGGCCACCCCATTAGCACAGATAATTGAAAGTTTGCTTCATTTATCATAGCATACAAAGCACTTCTGTCATTTTAAGTCAAGACCACAAAAAGAAAACAGGATTTTAAATTGCTGCAGGAAGGACTATTACAGAGGTAAACTAAATTACTTCAAGGAAGACAAAAGAACTGGTTACCAAAGGAAGTTATGGAATCGTCCCCTTTGAAGATTTTTTTACAGTCAGGTAAACAACTCCTTCAGTAAGTTCCTGGTTGGAGACAGAGAAATCAGCCTGTAACTTGTCAAGGTCCTATGCTTCATAGTTCTTTATTAACTCACTTTTTAAATGTGATAACTATGGATTTTTTGAAAAACAAGGGAAAAATTGGTGTGAGTTAATTAATGGTATACAACTCAGAAGTCCCCAACCTTCCCCAAACTGTGGTTACAAAATATGATTGCATTACCTTTAAAATCCAATGAGCAGTGACCCCAATTGCTACATCCTGCAAGTAGTAATCGTGCTCCTGTCCCCCATACATAACACAAACCATGAAGAATCCCCAGGTTTGTTTATTCTGGTTGGTGAGTCAGACACATTCTGTGCAGATCTCCACAATGGGTGACTTCCAGGGAGCATGACCCACTGATCTTGGTTCCCTCGGGTTCCTTTAATGGTAACTATGAGAATTTGAATACACTGCAGAAGTGACCCTGTCCCCGGGGCCATGTTCACTGTTTGCACAGCTACTCAGGAAAGGTTCTGTTGATTAACCTAAAATTTAGTGGTTTCTTGAGAAATAATGAAGACACCCTTCCCAAGGACAAATGAAATAAAAAACGAACTGCTTGCAGCCCAAGTATTAATTGGTTTTGCATCTCTTAGTGATTTGTCTTTTCGAATCCATACCCACAATATTTTAGACAGGGAATTGTTAATCTTACCCCCTGAAAACTATGCTTCAAATCAAGTTGTATAAGAAATTTTAATGTACGCATCCTGGGGTGGGAATATTTAGCCTCAGTGCTCACCTGCTTCCCTCCAGTTCCCACATGCTGTTTGGCCACGTGGTAAAACATTGCCGTCAACGTCCAGCTTGTACGTTTCGTGAGGGAAATTATGGTGGCTCAGCTCAACATCCTCAACTAAGCATTCATTGAATGCCTGTTGCTGGTACCTGTTGCATGTGAACATGACAAGGTGCCTTTATGCACTTTGCCAGGGGAAATACAAGCCACTATGGGAACAGGTAGGAGACACCTGAACCCACCTTCAGGGATCAAGAAGGTTTCCTGGAAGTGACGTCGAAATAGAACCCTGAAAGAAAAAGGAAATGGGTGTATTTTAGGAAAATAAAATAGTTTGTGCAAAGGATTGCTCGTGCAGGAGGACACACTACACTCAAGGAAAGTTACACAATTCTGATTGGCTGGGGCAGGAGTCGAGTCATAAAGGATCTTGGATGCCGTGCTGAAGACCCAGAACTTCATCTTACAGGGACTTACCGAAAATCATTAACAGGTTTTAAATGGAGTGACAGGATCAAATTAGTGCTTTAGGAGAACATTCTGATAATTAGTTGTAGGAGGGTGAGGCTGGAGGCCCTCAGTAGCAATACAGTACAATGTTGGATCATAAAAAAATAAAATAAAATAATTCCCTGAAGAAGGAAGAATTTGAGCTGTGCCCTGGAACTGGAAAAAGTCTTTTCAGGACTAATGGAACAGCATGAATAACGTTCAGGAGACAGGAAAATACAAGGACCAAATGTACAAGAAGCAGAAAGTAGGTCACTGGGCTAAAGTGTGAGCCTTGAAAAGGAACATGGTGCACAGTGAGGCTACAAGAGTCACTGAGGCTGAACTCAGAGAAGATCTCAAATTGCACACTGACTAGTTTTATTCTGATAGCCATGTAGACAGACCGCTTGAAGAGTTTTGACATGATTCAGTTTTAGAAAACTAACTCAGGGAGTGAAGCAAATGTTATTTTGCATGACTATATTGACCCATGAGTTTTCCAGAAGCAGAGATCATTTCATTCATATTTGAATTTTCAGGACTTATACTGTGTATCTTTGGCAGGTGCTCAATGCATATATTTTTATGTATTAGTTAATTAGAAAATGGTTGGATGGGTGGATGGGTGGAAGGATGAATGGACAGATGGATGAATAAACAGATAAATCATTTGCACCACAAGGATAAATAAGCTTTGGGTGAAATAATTTATCAGAACAAGTGAAAAATCTAGGAATCCTATGAAATAGGCAATGGGATTCTCACCATGCCCTGCAGGAGTTAACAGAGAAAATAAACCTTCATCCTCTCTAATGAGCTTTAGATCTTGATTCTCATCAACTCTTGCAAGTGTGCCTCCCAAAAATCTGCTGGGTGAACAACCTGAGACATTGTTTCCTTCAAAATTGTCTTCAAAGCCTTGAGCTTTTACAGTGATGGGTTCCCACTTGCCCTGAGGAATAGGATAAGGGGTGTTCCTTCCTTGGGATTGTATACAAAGCCCTGAAGATGGACGTGAAACATAGTAGATATTATAGGGCAACCACGTAATTTTTTTCCCAGAAATCAAGACCCTGTCTCACACCTAAAATAAAACTTTTAGAATGAGCTCCTTAATTAGAAAGAATAAGTTGTTTCCTTGATTAATTGCACATTACAGAAAAAAAGACTATCTAGGAGGTAATAATTTATGGTAGCAATTTGGGGTGATTTTATCATAAACTTTCCATGGTTTCATATTGTAGATTTTGGAAAACATAGTACTTTGTCAAAAAGGGAGGGGGGTTGAGGAAGTAAAATAAATATTTAAGCCCAGAGAGATCATTCCAACAAATGTTCATTCTTAGATCATCTGTTCTTCATTTCATGATATACGTTATAAACAACAGCCTCACTCCAACTCTCACATTGCTGCATACTTTAAAATTCAGCAAATATGTTAGCGCACATATATAATGTATTGTTGTAGTTTGCATTCACAGATAGCACTACTAATGGACTTGTTTGCCATATATATGGTTAAGGTTAAAAATCTCAGAGGGAAACTGACAGTCTTGCCACGTGGGCAGACGCATAGGAGAACTGTCCTATTTTTGTAGCTCTAGAGACCATTTTAGAGCAAATCATTTCTCATGACTCTGTCTCTTTGCTCAATGGGTTACTGATATCTTTGCTCTAAAAGAGCTACACGAATTTACTCACTGCCAAGTGGGTCTTTTGGCTGCTGCTACATCCAGAATATCTTAACTATACGGCAAGGCTTTAAATTGTGTTTCAGGATGTCAATTTAACGTTTCTTCTTCTGCAAACCTGCAGTCATCTCTTGCTGCAGTTTTCCAAACAGCTGCTAAGGATTTTTCTATCTTTTGGTAGGGAAGCAATGTAGCATTAGACAGGGGTAGCAAATAATCTTCCATGGTTAGGGGCTTTGTTTTGTTTTTGTTTTGTATTTTAAGACTTGGTAATTTTTTCAGAGCAGTTTTAGGTTCACAGCAAAATTGAGTGGAAACGACAGCAATTTCCTATATACTCCCTGCCCCTACACATGCATACCCTCCCCCACATCAACATCCTCTACAGAGTGGTACCCTTCTCACAACTGATGAACATACATGGACTCCTCATGGTCACCCAGAGTCCATAGTTTACTTTAGGGTTTTCTCTTCCTCTTATACGTTCCGTGAGTTTGGTTATGTGTATAATGACATGTATCCACCTTTATAGCATCATACCATGGGTTAGCTTTACAGTGTACAGAAAATCAAACAGGCGAATCAAAAATACACACATACACACACTACTCATTGCCAAGAGCTAAATTTTATTCAATGTAAAAGACTAAACTTTTGAAGTCATGTCCTTTCTACATATTTTTTTCAATAAAATATACTTTCTCCTGTGGAATGATAAAGGCAAAATGAAAATAATAGTCCTTACTTTGCGGGAGAGTGTGAGGATTAAACAGGATAATCCATGGAGTCGGTGGCACAGTGTCTAGCTAATAACAAATGATTTTAAAAATGTTAAGCAGGATTGTTATTATTGGTGTGATTATTCATTACTTTTTGTTGGTTTTGCTTTTTTTCTTTTCCTTTTGCTGTTTTCCAAGTAAAGATACTGTTTTTTAAATCATCTTACTTGGAATAAGAAAAAAGCTTGAAAAATTATGTCAGCTCTTCTTCCTTTTTTGCTTAAAACTTAAAATCCAAACGTTTGGAAATGACCAAGCGGAAGGAAAGCAGACCTGAAGTGTACTACTCTGGAAGCCTGTGACCAAGAGTTGACCCTCCTGGTACACTGATTATGGGACTGTAATCACTTAAGCTCCGTGTGGCTGAGTATCCTCGCTGAACTAGGTTAACACCAGAGTATCTTGGAGTGCCAACATGTAATTGCAATACCTCATAGGGTTTTTGTGAAAATTAAATGCATTTAAAAGTAAAGCACTTAGAACAATGCCTCGCATGTGATGTAAGTACACACAATACAAGTATTAGCTGTTACTCTCGTCTTTGTTACAGGTCCTACGTGTGAACAGTCAGCATCCCTTCTGTGATATAATCACCATGTTTAGGTGCTATTTCTTAGTGATAATATTTCATTCATAATTTTTTTTGTTGTTAGGGCCCAGGATAACAGATATTTAGCCACAGTAGACATAAGGCTGATAGCCATTAAAATATAGAAAATGAACTATTTAAAGGCATATATCACTTTATAAGATGGTTAATTTATATAATTTTCCCATAGAATCACATGGTCAATTGTAACAGACCTTTTTACAAATCACTCATATTTTTTCACTAGTTACATATGGGAATGGACTATTTTATAAAAACCCATTCATTGAAGGCTTACATATCTAATTATCTGTCTACATGGATGTTTAACCTGAGATTCCTCCCAAAATTTATAGTTTTCTTAGATGATAAAGCAACAAGCATATTCAGTCCTGCTAACAGGAATGGCCCTAATTATCAACAACAGTAAATAAGACAATTACTTCCTGGTCAAGCTAAACTGCTAAATTCATTATTCTTCGACTGCCAACTACATGCTAGCTGCCCTGTTAGGTGACAGTTTCAGTCTTCACAGCTCTCAAGTTCAATGAGGAGATGAACAATTAACCCAAATACACAAGATAGGATATTAAATGAAGGTGACAGGGACATTCCTAGGTATTATTTAAGCATGAAAGTTTAAGTGTAGAAACATCAAGGCAGCCTCCTTGGAGGGGCAACATCTAAACTGAGTCCTGCAGGAATACTGAGCACTATCCAGGCAAAGGGCAATGTGTTACAGAGAAATTGTCTTCAAACACAGCTACTCAACTATCACATACTCCACTTCTCTTGCAGATTTGCCTTCTCCCCTGACTTGTCCAGTGTCCTCATTATGTCCCTAACTTTGAATGTCCAGTCAAAACTCCATTGGCACAAATCAAATCCCTTTATTCATCATAAAATTCCCAAATGTTCTCAAAATAGTATATGTCTAAAATACATTTTAAATTTAAAGGTTCTACCCAAGATTCGATTCTGTAATGATGAACTTCTCTATATTGGTTTATTGCGAGTATGTGTTTGGTTTGCATGAAGCACAAAGTTTGAACTTGACTTCTTGTTGATTAATCTTAACTTGAATGTAAATGTAGCTTACTATTATGAGTTTAATTACGGTTGAGGTATTAGTCAGATTAAGTGAAGTTTTTGTTTATATCTGTAAAAAAATAAAATAAAATACATTTTAGGAGTTGGGAGATTGCCAAGATGGCAGCAGAATAGAAGGGTGCTGTGCTCACCTCTCCCATGAATACAGCAAAAACTATGCATACAGAACAAATCTCACAGTGTACCTATTGAACTTTGGCCGAATATCTCTTACAATAGGAAATAAAAGGAAATCCTCACAAAACCAGATAAACAAGTTTCTACTGTATAGCACAGGGAACTATATTCAATACCTTGTTGTAACCCATAATGAAAAAGAATATAAAAAGGAATATATGTGTATGTATGTCTGACTGAAACATGCTGTGTGCCAGAAATTGTCACAACATTATAAACTGACTATACTTCAATTTTAAAAAAGTGCTTAATACATTTTAAATATCAATTTATAAAGAGCAATGATAAAGTCCAAGGATAAATGTAGTTCAAATGCATCAGCAAAAAAGCAATGACAAGATTATCTCAATATTGAAAAAAATTCATCTTTACCTCTAAATCAACAAAGTATGCCTTTCACACCTATTGAATTGACAAAAATTTTTAAAGGGAAAATTTGAAAAATCAAGGACACGAATTTTTGGTATTAGTGTCCACTATTTCCCTCCTTGGTGATGAAATCTGGCACCATGTTTGAAGAGTTATAAAAATAATCATAACTTTTGATCTAACGATCACATTCCTAAGAATTTAAACTAATGAAATGATTTTTTTAAAACAAAGGTAAGAATAGTTTATGGACAAAAATGGTGATGATAAGAATGTTAATATAATCCTGTTTTTTTTAATATATATTTTTATTGAAGTATAATCAGTTTACAATGCTGTGTCAATTTCTGGTGTACAGCATAATGCTTCAGTCATACATGAATATACATATATTTGTTTTCATATTCTTTTTCACCATAAGTTGCTATAAGATATTGAATATAGTTCCCTTTGGTATACAGTATAAACTTGTTTATCTATTTTATATATATTAGTATTCACAAATCACAAATTCCCAATTTATCCCTTCCCACCCCCTTACCTACTGATACCCATAATTTTGTTTTCTGTGTCTGTGAGTCTCTTTCTGTTTTATAAATAAGTTTGTTTGACTTTTTTTTTTTTTTTTACGATTCCATGTATAAGTGATATCATATGGCACTTTTCTTTCTCTTTCCGGCTTACTTCGTTTAGAATGGCAATCTCCAGGTCCATCCATGTTGCTGCAAATGACATTATTTTATTCCTTTTTATTGCTGAGTAGTTTCCATTGGATAAACATACTGCAACTTCTTTATCCAATCATCTGTCAATGGACATTTAGGTTGTTTCCATGTCTTGGCTATTGTAAATAGTGCTGCTATGAACATTGGGGTGCATGTATCTTGTCGAATTAGAGTTACCTCTGGATATATGCCCAGGAGTGGGATTGCTGGATCATATGGCAAGTCTATTTTTAGTCTTTTGAGGAATCTCCATACTGTTTTCCATAATGGCTAAACCAAACTACATTCCCACCAGCAGTGTAGGAGGGTTCCCTTTTCTCCACACCCTCTCCAGCATTTAGTTTGTGGACTTTTGAATGATGGCCATTCTGACTGGTGTGGGGTGATACTTCATCATAGTTTTGATTTGAATTTCTGGCGATGTTTATTGAGCATGTTTTCATGTGCCTATGGGCCATTTGTATGTCTTCATTGGATAATTGCTTGTTTAGCTCTTCTGCTCATTTTTGGATTAGGTTGCTTGTTTTTTTCTTATTAAGTTGTATGAGCTGTTTATAAATTCTGGAAATTAAGCCCTTGTCAGCCTCATCTTTTGCAAATATTTCCTCCCATTCCATAGGTTGTCTTTTTGTTTTGTTTATAGTTTTCTTTGTGGTGCAAGAGCTTGTAAGTTTCATTGTTAATTTTTGCTTCTATTTCTATTGCCTGGATAGACTGCCCTAGGAGAACGTTGCTAAGATTTATGTCAGATAATGTTTTGCCTGTGTTTTTTTCTAGGAGTTTTATAGTGTCTTGTCTTACGTTTAAGTCTCCAAGCCATTTTGAGTTTATTTTTGTGTATGGTGTGAGGGAGTATTCTAACTTCACTGATTTATATGCAGCTGCCCAGTTTTCCCAACACCATTTGCTGAAGAGACTGTCTTTTCTTCATTGTATGTTCTTGCCTCCTTTGTCGAAGATTAATTGACCAAAAGTTTGTAGGTTTATTTCTAGGCTGTCTGTTCTGTTCCATTGATCCATATGTCTGTTTTTGCACCAGTACCATGCTATTTTGATGACTGTAGCTCTGCAGTATTATCTGAAGCCTGGGAGGGTTATTCCTCCAGCTTCATTCTTTTTCTTCAGTATTGCTTTGGCAATTCTGGGTCTTTTGTGATTCCATCTAAATTTTAGGATTATTTGTTCTAGTTCTGTGAAAAGTATCCTATTTTTAAAAGATGAATGATTCAGCATTCAGAAAATGAGTAAATTGTGATATATTATCTAGAAAGAAATAGGAAGCAATTTAAATGTAGGAACATAAGATCACAGAGATACAAAAAAAGTGTCTACAAAAAAAATTAAAAGGAAAAAATATACAATTGTATAACCTGACAATGACAGCAAGAGATTTAATAAATACATAAAAATACTTATGACGTATCAGGTGAAATAATTATGGGTTTAATTTTTTATAGTTTTTATAAGTAAATGCCAGTTTTAAATTTCTTTTTGCATACACACATGCATACATAATTTGACCTAAGTGTGTAAATATAGTCTTATCTACATACAATGGGACTTGTTTGATTTTTTCCTGTTTTACTTACCTTCCTAGTCAACATCACCAAACCCCCATTACCCATCTCACCATCTTATCCATGTTTAAAAATCTAGTATATTCTTCCTTTTTTCCATATTCTTATAACACACAGATATGTGCAATTATGCATAAACATACAATTTCATGCAAACATGTATTTATGAATTTTTCTCCTTTTTTGATATATAATAAAAATATATCCATGTCTCTGTATATTCCATTTCTCAGTCATATCCCTCCATGTCAGCTTATATAGTTCTAATTAGCCCCATTTAATTATTGTTTACTATGGTATGATGTATATTGTATATACATCAAAAATTTTGAAATCAACAACTCTACTTGAATATTAACTTTGTTTCCATTTTTATCCTCTATAAACAATGTTGCAACTTTTATAATTATCAACTAAGTACTAGAGTTCTTATTCCTATGAGATTATCAGAAGTGATATCTTTGGTCAAAAGTGTATGTATATTTAGTTTTAATAGATCTTATCAGATTGCATTCCTAGCTATTATAATAATTCACATTTCTACCAACAGTGTGTTGCCTGCTTTTTAATTTTTTGGTAGTCTCATACGTCTAAAGTGATGTTTCGTTGTTACTTTAACATACATTTCCTTATTTGTAATTTTGAGCATATTTTCCTTTGTTAGCCATTTGGATTAGTTTTTCAGAGAATTTCCTGTTTACTTTTTTAAACATTTAAATTGAGTAATAGCATGCATATAGTAAAGTGCATAAGTGTTTTTTTATTTATTTTTTTAAATTTTTTATTGATTTATAATCATTTTACAATGTTGTATCAAATTCCAGTGTTCAGCACAATTTTTCAGTTTTACATGAACATATAAAGTGCACAAGTCTTACGTGTACAGCTGGATGGATTTTTGCATAAGCATACACTTCCCAGATCCAGATGCAAAATAATAACAACATCTCAGAAGGATTAATTTTTATTGTTCTTGAATTTCATGCAAATAGTTAATATAGAACAAAGTCATTATTTTCTACTTTTTTACTCAACATTATACGTATGAGAAACAATTATATTGTAGGGGGTAGAAGTAGTTCCATCTTTTCATTGCTTTTTATATATGAGTGTTATACAACTTATATAAAAATTTAGATCATTTCACTTTGACGCTATTATGAATAAAGCTGTTAAAAGAAACATTATTTTATGTGTCTTTTGGTAGATATACACAATCATTTCCCTTGGGTATACACTAGGTTGAGAACTACTGGGCCGTGATGTATATACATGGTTAGATATTGCAGGGGTTGTACTAATTTACATTCTCTTGAAGAATACAAGTGAGTTCCACTCGCCCATAGTCCATATGTGTTATTTTAGTCCATATATGGTCCTCATTAACAATCTTTTTAATTTGGCCATTCTGGTGTACATGAAATGATGTCTTACTTGCTTTTAGTTTGCATTTCCTTGATGAATAATGATGTTGAGCTTTATTCCATGCTCTTGTTGAGTTTTATGGAGCCAATTTTATGAAGTGCCTATTCAAATCTTTGGTCCATTTTGTAAAGAGATTGTTGTCTTTTAATTAACAATCTGTAAGGCTCTTTGTGTATTCTGGATTCAAGCCTTTGTTGGATGTATGTATTGTGAATATCTTCTCTCAGTATGTGGCTACCCTTTTCATTCTTTCAATGATGTTTTGAAAAACAGAAGTTCTTAATATTAATGAATTTGATTTATCAGTCTTTTATTTTATAGTTAGTGCTTTTTTGTATTCTGTTTAGTAAAGCTGCATGCCCTAAAATAATGAAAATATTCTCCTGATTTTTTAAGAAGCTTTACTATTTTGCCTTTTATATTTAGATTTTTCATCCACCTTCAACAGAATATTTTGTAAAGACTCAAAGTTTATTTTTTCCATATAGATATCCAATTATTCCACAATCATGCCTAAGACATCTTTTCCCTCTGAAATGCAGTGGAACATTTGTAGCAAATCAGATAAACATTAAGGGGTATGATATTTCTGCATTTTGTATTTTTTTTTCCAGTTGGGCAAATTTATATCCTTGGGGAAATACCACACTCTTAATTACTTTAGCTTTTTAGTAAGTCTTGGTTTCTAGTAATGCATGAATTCTTAAACTTTATTTCTTAAAAATTGCCCATATAATATTATATTACTTTCAGATGTACAACAAAGCAATTCAATAATTTTATAGATTATACTCCATAAAATGTTATTATGAAACAATGCCTATATTCCTCTGTGCTGTATAATATATCCTTGTTGCTTATCTACTTTATACATAGTACTTTGTGTCCCATAATCCCATCTTGCCTTTCCTAACTTCCCTCTCCCCACTGGTAACCACTAGTTTGTTCACTATAGCTATAAGTCTATTGCTGTTTTGTTATGTACACTTATTTCTTTTCTTTTTTAGATTCCACATGCAAGTGATAACATAGAGTATTTGTCTTTCTCTATCTGACTTATTTCACTAAGCATAAGACTCTCTAGCTCCATTCACATTGTTACAAATGGCAGAATTTCATTTAATGTTTAAGGCTGCATAATATTCCTGTGTGTGTGTGTGTGTGTGTGTGTGTGTGTGTGTGTTTGTATCATACCTTCTTTATCCATTCATCTTTTGATGGACACTTAGATTTATTCCATATCTTGGCAATTGTAAATAATGCTGCTATGAAGCCTGAGGTTCATGTATCTTTCTGAATTAGTGTTTTCATTTTTGACAGATGTATACTCAGGAGTGGAATTGCTGAATCATATAGTAGTTCTATTTTTAGTCTTTTGAGGAACTTGCATACTGTTTTCCATAGTGGCTGCACTAATCTACATTCACACCAACAGTATACAAAGGTTCTCTTTTCTCCACATGCTGGTCAACATTTGTTATTTATAGATTTTTATGACAGCTATTCTGACAGATGTGAGGAGTTATCTCTTTGTGGTTTTGAGTTGCATTTCTCTAATGATTAATGATGTGTCACATCTTTTCATGTGCCTGTTAGTCATGTATGTGTCTTCTTTTGAAAAATGTCAATTTAGATCTCCTACCCAATTTTTTATGAGGATATTTTTGCGATGTGTAGTTGTATGAGCTATTTATATATTTTGGGTATTAACCCTTTATCAGTCATATCATTTGCAAATATTTTCTCCCATTCAGTAGTTCAGTATATTCTCTTTTTGTTTTGTTGATGGTTTCCTTTGCTGTGCAAAGGCTTTTAAGTTTAATTAGTTCCTATTTGTTTATTTTTGCTTTTTTTTTTTTTTGCCTTAGAAGACAGATCAAAAATATTGTTATGATTTATGTCAAAGAGTGTTCTGCCTAAGTTCACGTCTAGGAATTTTATGGTTTCAATTCTTACATTTAGGTCTTTAATTTATTTTAAATTTATTTTTGTGTATAGGTGAGAATATATTCTAATCTCATTGTTCTACATGTAGCTGTAAAATTTTCCCAGCACCACTTGTTGAAGAGACTGTCTTTTCTCCATTGCATATTCTTGCCTCATTTGCCATAGATTAGTTCACAATAGCTGTATGGGTTTATTTCTGGGCTATTTTGTTTCTTTAATCTTTGTGTCTTTTTTTTTCTAGTACCATACTGTTTTGATGAATATAGCTTTGTAGTATAGTCTGAAATGAGGGATTGTGACAGCTCAGTACTTGTTCTTTTTTTATCAAGATTGTTTTGGCAATTTGGGGTATTTTGTTCCATACAAATTTTACATTATTTATTCAAGTTCTATAAAAAGTGCCATGGGTATTTTCATTGGAATTCCATTAAATCTGTAGATTGCTTTGGGCAGTATAGACATTTTAACAATACTAATTCTTCTAATCCAAGAATGTAAAATATTTTTCGATTTCTTTGTATCATCTTCAAATTCCACCATTTTTTTTTATAGTTTTCAGAGAATAGGTCTTTTACATCCTTGGTAAATTTTATTAAGTATTTTATTCTTTTTGAAGTGATTTTAAACTGCATTGTATTCTTGCTTTCTCTTTCTAATAGTTCATCATTAGTGTATAGGAAAGTAACAGATTTATGTATATTAATATTTTATCCTGCAGCTTTGCTGAATACATTTACTCTAATAGTATTTTGGTGGAGACTTTAGAGTTTGCTATATATACAGAATCATGTGATCTGAAAACAGTGACAGTTTTATTTCTTCCCTTCCAATGTGAATACCTTTTATTTCTTTTTTTAGTCCAAATACTGTGACTAGGACTTTATAATACTATTTTAAATGGGAGTGGTGAGAGTGGGCATCCTTGACTTATTCCTTATTTTAGAGGAAAGGCTTTCAGTTTTTTACCATTGAGTATGATGTTAGCTGTGGGTTTGTCATATATGGCCTTTATAATGTTGAGATATGTTCCCTCTATACCCACTTTTATGAGAGTTTTTATCATGAGTGGATGTTGAGTTTTGTCAGTTGCTTTTTCTGGATCTACTGAGATGATCATTTTTTATCCTTTCTTTTGCTAATGTGGTGTATCACACTGATTGATTTCTGAATGTTGAATCAACCTTGCATTCTCTGGAATAAATGCCACATGATCGTGGTGTATGATCCTTTTTATATATAGTTGAATTTGGTTTGCTAATATTTTTGAGGGTTTTTGCTTCTATACTCATCAGAGATATTGGCCTGTAATGTTCATTTTTTATAGTGTCTTTGTCTGGTTTTGGTATCAGGGTAATGGTGACCTCATAAAATAAATTTGGAAGTTTTTCATCCTCTTCAATTTTTTGGAATAGTTTAAGGATAGGTATTAGCTCTTCTCTATATGTTTGTTAGAATTCCCCTATGAAGCCATCCAGTCCTAGACTTTAGTTTGCTGGGAGTTTTTATTACAAATTCAATTTCACTACTAGTGATTGGTCTGTTCAAATTGTCTACTTCTTCCTGATTCAGTCTAGGAAGGTTGTATAATTCTAGAAATTTGTTCATTTATTCTAGGTTGTACAATTTGTTGGCCTATAACTGTTTATAGTATTCTTTTAAGATTTTTTGTGTTTCTGTTGTATTACTTGTTATTTCTCCTCTTTCATTTATTTTTTATTTGTTGTGTCACCTGTCTTTTCTTCTTAGTAAACCTGACTAAAGGTTTATCAATTATGCTTATCTTTAAAAAAAAAAAAAAAAAAAAGCTCTTGATTTCATTGATCTTTTCTAATTTTTTGTCTCTATTTTATTTATTTCCTCTCTTATCTTTATTAGATTCTTCCTTCTGCTGACTGGCCTTTGTTCCTCTTTTTTCTAATTCCTTCAGATGGTAGGTTAGGTTGTTTATTTGTGTTTTTCTTGTTTCTTTAGGTTGGCCTGTATTGCTACAAACTTCCCTCTTAGAACTGTTTTTGCTGCATCACAGAGATTTGGAAATTTATGTTTCCATTTTATTTGTCTCAAGATATTTTCTGATTTCCTCTTTGATTTTATTGTTGATGATTGTTTTTTTCATAGCATGTTGTTTATTCTCCACATGTTCATGCTTTTCCCACTTTTCTTTAATTATTTTCTAGTTTCATACCACTATGGTTGGAAAAAATGATTGATATAATTCCTATCCTCTTAACAGTTTCAAGACTTGTTTTATGGCCTAGCATGTAATCTATCCTGGAGAACGTTCCATGTGCACTTGAAAAGAATGTGTATTCTGCTGTTTTGGGATGGAATGTCCCATAGCTATTACATCCAATTGGCCTGTTGTGTCATTTAAGACAACTGTTTCCTTATTGATTTTCTGTCTGGATGATCTGTCCATTGATGAAACTGGGGTGTTAAATTCCCCTATTATTATTGTATTATTGTCAATTCTGTTAACATTCTTTATGTCTGTTAATATTTTATTTATATATTAAGTACTACTGTATTGAGTGTATATATGTTAATAATCATAATATCCTCTTCTGGTATTGACCCCTTTGTCATTATATAATGCCCTTTTTTGTCTTTTGTTATAGATTTATTTTAAAGTCTTTTTTGTCTGATGAGTATTGCTACCCTTGCTTTCTTGTCATTTCTATTTGCATGAAATATCTTTTGCCATCCCCTCACTTTTGGACTGTGAGTGTCTTTAGCTCTGAAGTGAGTCTCCTATAAGCAGCATATAGGTAGGACTTATTTTTAATCCAATCAGCCACCTTATGTCTTTTGATTGGTGTATTTAGTCCACTGACATTTAGAGTAATTATTGATAAGTATACGATTATTATCATTTTGTTACTTGTTTTCCAGTTGTTTTCAAAGCCACTGGGCACATACAGGCTGTATAGGAATGCTCCCACATAAGTACACCACTTCAAGACAGCAATAGATAACTGTCTCACCTAATTTCATAGAGACAGAGTTAAGCAAAGTAAGAAGACAAAGGAATTGGTCTCAATTGAAAGAAAAGAGAAAACCCTTGAAAAAACAACCATTGAAACAGAAAAAATTTGCCAGATAAAGAGTTAGTAATAAGAATGCTAAGTGAATTAGGGAAAAGAATAGATGGACACAGTGAGAATTTTAACAAGGAACTAGAAGATGTAAAAAATAACTAGTCTATTCTAGAACTGAAGAATACAATAGCTGAAGTAGTTCTGCCAGCCTCCAGTTTTCAGTGAGACTTGTTCTACGTGTGGACGTATTTTTGATGTATTTGTGGTGATAGATGAGTTCTGCAACCTTCAAGTCTGCCATCTTGATCTCCTCCAATAATTAACATCTCCAAGACATTGAGTCATCCATTCCATGAGAATGCTATATTATTCTAGTTATTTAGATCTTCCTTAATTTCTTTAAAAATATTTTGTAGTTTCCAACGTAGAGCTCTTGCACATGTTTCACATTGCTAACTTATTTCCAAAGACTTTTATGATTTTTGGTGCTATTTAGTGTTTATTATCCACTACTAGAAATATATTAGAAACACAAGTACATTTATATATATTTTATAATAAATAATAAATAATTTTATATTGCATCAAAAGGCCTTGCTAAATTCAAATATTAAATTTAGAATTTTGTTGATACTTTTAGGTTTTTTACATATATATTCATGTCATAAAAAAAAAAAAAACAATAGTTTTAATCCTTTCTTTCAAGTATTTGCCCTTCAATTTCTTTCTCTTGTTCTTTTTTCCTGGATATGACTTCCAGAATAATGCTGAGTAGAAATGGTCTTAATGGCTATCTTGTCTTCTTCCCAAACTCAATGAGGGGGAAGCATTCTATATTTAATACTAATTATGTGCTTAGGTGTACATTTTCTACATATGCTTTTTATCAGGTCAAGGATGCTCCTTTGTACTCAGTTTCCTGTGAGTTCTTATTATGAATATGGGTTGAATCTTACCAAATGTTTTTTTCTATATGTATTAAGATGACTTTTTTCATTCTGTTAATGTGATGAATTAATTGTTTTTTTAATTGGTTGATTTTTTTAATGATAAACTGACATTTCTTGAACAAACCTCACTACTCAGTCATGATTTATTATCCTTTTCACATTTAATGGATTCAATTTGCTAATCCTATGTTTAAGAATTCACATCTATTTTCATAAGAGATACAAGCCTCTAATTCTACCCTTTTTTTTTTTTTTAGTGTTATTTTCAAGTCTTGGGATTATGTTGGTCTCATAAAACAAATGTTATCTCTTTCTAAAATCTCTGAAAGAGTTTATGTTAGATTGATTTTTTTTTCTTTAAATGTTTGGGAGTATTCACCAGTGAGGCCATTCTCTTCTTGGAGTTTTCTTTGTGGGAAGGGTTCAATTTCTTTTAACAGATAAAAATGATTGATATAGTTCAATTACTTCCTATGTCAGTTTTGGTAAGTTATGTTTTTCAAGGTATGTTTCCATTTCATTTTAAGTTTTTAATTTATTTTTTACAGAGTTGTACAAAATATGCTTTTTTATATTTTAATTTAATGTCATATTTACTAAATGTGTGATGACAAAAACTTTTTATTTCTAGTAATAATTGTTGTTTTATTTCTTTTTATTTCTTGATCAATCTTGCTAGATGTTAATGAAATTTTACTGAAATATTCAACGATGCAACTTGTTCTCACCAGGGTTCTCCAGAAATGCAGAACCAATAAGGGAAAATACAAAGAGATTTATTATAAGAAATTGACTTACTGGATTATAAAGGCTGCATGGCATCCCACGAAAAACCACTCTTGTTACCAAAATTTAATCAGAGTTCTCCAGAGAAACAGAAACAGTAGGCACTGACTCCCATGATTACAGAGGCTGGAAAGTTCCAATATCTGCAGTCAGCAATCTTGAGACCAAGGAGAACTGATGATATAGTTCTAATCTGAGTCCAAAACACTGAGAAGCAGAAGAACTGATGATGTTAGGTCCAGTCTGAGTCCAAGTGTGAAGGTGGGATGTCCCAGCTTGAAGACTGTCAGAGAGAGGGGGAAGGAATACTGTATTATTTAGCCTTTTTGTTCTTTCAAGGCTTTTACAAAATTTAAGGCACACCAACTCTGAGAAAGGCAATTTGCTTTATTCCATCTACTGATTCAAATGTTAATCTCATCTAAAAACATCACTCACAGACACACACAGAATTAAGTTTACCTAAGTATCTGGGCATCCTGTGGCCCAGTTAAATTGACACTTTAATCATCATACAGCTTTTGGCTTTGTCAATACTCTAGACCATACCTTTGCTTTCCACTTCAGTTCGTTTTCTTTTTCTATTCATATATCCTCCTTATCACTTTCTATGTGTTTAATTGACATTTCTTTTTCTAGCACCTTGAAATAAAAGTTTGATTTTAGATTCTCAATCTCCTTTCTTCTAATACATACATTTAAAGCTAAAATCTTCCCTTTAAAAGCTGCTTTATCTGTGTCCTATAAGTTCAAGTATGTCATATTTTCATTGTTATTCATTTCAAAGTATTTTATCATTTCAATTGGGTTTTCCTGTTTGGCACAATGAAATATATTGAAATGTATTGCTTTGAAATTTGAACTTTCTTAATTTTGGGAGATTTTTAGCTATATTTCTTCTATTGATTTCTAGCTTACTTCCAATCTGGTAGGAGAACATATTTTGTTATATTTTCAATCCTTTGATATTTCTTAAGAATTTTTTCATGACTCAGCATACACTAATTTTTGTTCAATGTTCCACGGCCACTTGAAATGTTGGTGTGCTCTTTCTTACTCAATTATGCAAGGCTGGCTAATCATGCTGTTTAAATTTTATGTATCTTTACTAATTTTTTCCACTTGTTTAATCTTAAACTATGTGAATTTGTCTGTTTCTTCCTCCATTTCTGCCAATTTTTGATTACTGAAACTTAAAACTATCTTACTATCTGCATACAATTTTAGAATTATATTTTCTTCTTCTTTTTATTATAAAATCTACTTTTTGCCTTAAAGCCTACATTTTCTGGTATGAATATAGTCTCCCTAGTTTCTGTGAGTTAGTGTTTCATGTTACATATTTCTGTATCCTTTCACCTTCCGCCTGCCATGTTCTTATATTTAAAGTTTATCTCATAAATAGGATACAACTGAGTCTTGATTTTCTTAAAATACAGTCTAATAATCTTTGTCTTTGAACTAGAGTTTTTGACTGTTTACATTTCATGTAAGTTTTGGTATTGTTCATTTAAGTGCTGTTTTCTATTTATCCCAATGGTGCTTTTTTCCTTTATTTCTCCTTTCCTGCCTTGTATAGTATCAACCAACTACTTTTTACATTTTTCTGTTATCTATTTTACTAGAATGTAGTTATAACATTTTGTATTTTTTCTTTTAGTGTTCACCCTAGAGTTAAAATATGGATGCTTAACTTATTATAGTCTTACTTAAGTTGATACTTTAAGCATTTCCCAAATGGTACAAGAACATTGAAGTAATGTGATAATATTTAACCCCTCCCATCTTTTGTGTTATTGTTATGATATTTCTAGATGTGCTATAAGCACCACAGACATTATCATTTTTGTATTAAACAGTTAATATTCTTTTATATTTATTTACACATTTACAGTTCTAGTATTCTTCATGCTACCTTTCACTTCGTTGCTTCCATCTGAGATTACCTTAAATTTACTCTGTACACTTCTCTGAGATGGCTTTTACCCAACTTAAATGCCTTTATTTACTATTTCTTACTGTGTACTAGCAACAAGTTTCCTCAGCTTTTTTTTTTTTTTTTTGGTCTGAGAATATTTTTATTTTACTATCTTCTTTTAACTGAGATATAAGTGACATATAACATGTTAGTTTCATGTATACAACATCATGATTCACTATTTGTATGTATTGCAAAATAATTACAATAAGTCTAGTTACCATCTGTTATCACTTATACTTACAATTTTTGCTTATGATGACAATATTTAAGATTTACTATCTTAGCAACTTTCATATATACAATACATAATTCTTATTTTAAGTCACCATGACTTATTTATATTAAGTCACCATGTACATTAAGTCACCATTACTTATTTATATTATATCTGGAATTTTGCACCTTTTAACCACCTTGACTCATTTTGACAACTCCTCAATCACCAATTTGTTCTCTCTATGAATTTGGTTTGTTTGTTTTTAGGTTCCACACTGAAGTAAGACTATACAGTATGTTCTTCTGTATCTGACTTATTTCACTTAGCATAATACACTCAAGATCCATTTATGTTGTTGCAAATGGCAATATTTCATTCTTTTTATGGCTGAATAATATTGCTATGTATGTATATATATATATATATATATATACTTTTCACCGTGTGTGTGTATGTATATATGTGTGTGTGTGTGTGTATCTCACAACTTCTTTACCCTTTCAACCATCAATGAATACTTAGTTTGCTTTGATATCTTAGCTTTTATAAATAAAGCTTCAATGGGGGTGTAGATATCTTTTCCAGTTAGTGTTTTTGTTTTCTTTGGATACGTTCCCAGAAATGGAATTGCTGGATCATACAGTAGCTCTATTTTTAATTTTTTGAGAAACTACCATACTGTGTTCCATAGTGGCTATACCAATTTACATTCCTACCAACAATACACAAGGTTGCCTTTTCTCCACAGCCTCTCCAACACTTGTTATTTCTTATCTTTTTTAAAATATTTATTCTAAGAGGTGTGAGATAAAATCTCATTCTGGTTTTTATTCACATTTCCCTGATGATTAGTGATGTTGAGTACCTTTCATATACCTATTGGCCTCTGTATGTCTTCTTTAGGAAGATGTCTATTTAGATCCTCTGCTCATTTTTTAATTGTTTGGTTTCTTGCTGCTGAATTATTTTAGTTCTTTATACACTTTGGATATTATTCCCTTATCAGATATATGATTTGCATATATTTTCTCCCATTTCCTAGATTGCCTTTTCATTTTGTTGATGGTTTTCTTTGCTGTGCCCAAAGCTTTTTAGTTTGATGTAGTCCCACTTGTTTTCTTTTATTTTTGTTGCCTTTGCTTTTGATGTCAAGTCCAAAAAAATTGCTGCCAAGACTGATATCAGGGAGCTTACAGTGTATGTTTTCTTCTAGGAATTTTATGATTTCAGGTCTTATGCTTAATTCTGTAACACATTTTGAGTTAATTATTATTTATAGTGTAAGATAATATTCCAGTTTTATTCTTTTGCATGTGGCTGTCCAGTTTTCCCAGCACCATTTATTGAAGATACTGCCATTTCCCCATTGTACAGTAGTCCCCCCTTATCTACAGGCAATATGGTTCAAGACCCCCAATGGATACCTGAAACCATAAATAGTACCAAACCCTGCACAGACATACCTTGGAGCTGTTACAGGTTCAGTTCCAGACCACTACAATAAAGTGAATATCACAGTAAAGAGTCACAAAGTTTCTGGTTTCCCAGTACATATAAGAGTTATGTTTACACTATACTGTAGTCTATTAAGTATGCAATATTATTATGTCTAAAAAATGTATGTACCTTAATTTAAAAATACTTTATTGTTAAAAAACACTAACCATCATCTGACAACACAGAGTTGCCACAAACCTTCAATTTGTAAAAAGCACAGTATCCGCAAAGCACAATAAAACAAGATATGCCTGTATACACTATGTTTTTTCCTATATGTGCATATCTGTGACACAGTTTAGTTTAACAATTAGGCACAGTGAGAGAATATTCAAATTTCAAGCATGACTGCTTTTGCACTTAGGGGCCATTATTAAGTAAAGTAAGGATAACTTGAACACAAGCACTGCAATACCACCACAGTAGACCTTATAACCAAGACAGCTACTAAGTGACTAATGGGCAGGTAGCATATGCAATGTGGATACACTGGGCAAAAGGATGACTCACATCTCAGGCGGGATGGTGTAAGATTTCATTATAGTACTCAGAATGGCGTGCAATATAAAATTTATGAATTGTTTATTTCTGAAATTTTTTGTTTAATATTTTCAGACCTTGGTTGACCATGAGTAACTAAAACCTTGGAAAGCAAAACTACAAATAAGGGTTGACTATGGTATATTCTTGGCTCCTTTATTGTAAATTAATTGACTGTACATGTGCTTTATATTCCGTTCCATTAATCTATGTGTTATGTGTTTGATTTTTAATGCCAATACCATATTGTTTTGATCACTATTACTTTGTAATATAGTTTGAAAAATAGTTTGCCTCCAGTTTTCTTCTTTCTCCAGATTGCTTTGGCTATTCCAGATCTTTTGTGGTTCCATATGAATTTTACAATTGTTTGTTCTATTACCGTGAAAGATGCCATTGGAATTTTCATAGGGATTGCACTGAATCTGTAGATTGCTTTGGGTAGTATAGACACTTTAACAATATAAACCTTTGTTTCTTATTAGTATATAGATATGCAACAGATTTTTATATTGATTTTGTATCCTGTAATTTTACTGAATTTATTTATTGGTTCTGACAGGTTTTTGGTAAATTCTTTAGGATTTTCTATACATAATGTCATCTGCAGATAGTGACAGTTTTACTTCTTCCTTTCTGATTTGAATTAATTGCATTTATTTTCTTGCCAAATTGCTCTGGCTACGATTTTCAATACTATGTTGAATAAAAGTGACGAGAGGGAGCATCCTTGTCTTGTTGCTGATCTTAGAGGATCAGCTTTTCACAGTGAGTATGTGCTTCATTTCTGAAAGGTGTTTTAACTGAATATAGGATTCACAATGGGCAGTTTTTCTTTTGACGTTTAAAAGAATGTAGTTTTATTATTTTCTGATTTCTACAATACTTTTGAAAACTCAGCCATCAGTTTTGTTTTTCTTCTTTTAAAAGCAATGTATACCTGCCCAGCTGACTTTAAGATTTTTTTCCCATTATCTTTGTTTTTTAGCTGTTTGAATATGATGTACCTACCTGTGATTTTCTTTGTATTTTTTCTGCTTAGGGTTCACTAAGCTCCTTTAATCTGTAAGTTGATGTCTTTCATCAATTTTCAAAAAATTCTTTACCATTAGTTGTAAAATATTGCTTTGCCCAGTACTCTTCCTTCTCTACCTTTGAGACTATAATTACATGAATGTCAAGTCATTCGAATGGACCCCATATGTCTCTTATATACTCTGTTCTCTTTCTTTCCACTTGTTGTTTTCCCATAATTCATTTGACTTACTTCTGAGTTTGTGTCCAGCCTACAGTTAATCCAATTAAATGAGTTCTTAATTTCAAATATTGTATTTTTTAGTTCCAGAATGTCCACTTAATTCTTTTCATAATCTCTAATTCTTTGTTAAGATATCTACCTTTTAATTTTTTTCATGTATTTTTTTAGCATACTCAAAACAGTTTTGTTTAAGTCCTTATCTCCTAATTCCAGTATCTGAATCATTGGTTGGTTGTACTGTTTGCTCTCTTAATTATAAGTCTCATTTTCCTGTCTCTTAGCATGTATAGATTTTTTAGGATTGTTGTTATTTTATTGTTTATTCATTAATCTTTAATTGATTTGAGATTTAGTTATGTATAAGTTGAAGAGAAATATCCAATTTATTTTTTTCCAAGACTATAGCCATTGTCCTTCATTAAGTAATCCATTTACTTCTCACCAAAAGCTACCACTTTTGTTATGCAGTAAACCTCTGTATATAATATAACATATTTGGATTCTGTATTTTATTCTCTGATCTATATGCCTATTCATATACCAACACAATATTGCTTTGAATAGAGTGCCTTTATAGTCTGTTCTTCTGTCTGATAAGGCAAGTCCACTATCACTACTTTTCTTATTTGTATATTTGTTGACAATTCCTAGATATTTTTCTATAAACATTTTAAGATCTTTTCTAATTCCCAATCTTTCTTAATCACTCAGTTTATAATGTTTCTTGAAAAAAACATATAATAAATAAATTCTGTTTGTTCACACCTAGTATAATGTTTTTATATATTTCATTCATTTTACTACTTATTTTCCATTTTTCTTTATTATCTTTAGTTTATCTACTACTTGTTCTTTCCACTTTCCCCCTTATTAACTTCAAAATTCTGCCAGATTATTCTATCATATTAATGATGAACTTTCCTTTCTCTGTGTTCATTATCAGATCTATATTTCTCTAATATTATTCAAAAATAAGATAATTACCATATCTTATCAAATTTAATTTCCCTTGTACTTCTTCTCTGCACTGATAAGCTAAGACTCCTTTCTCAATTTCCAGTTTTGCTGAGATAATTGAGTATCTTTAGTTCTAGATTATTATTTAGATTTATTTTGTAGAATTCTAGCTAGTGGATCCACTTAGATGTCCATAATGTATATATAACAAGGTTTTATGCTCACCATTGTTTAATTTCCTCATCACTTCCCCTACTTCAATGTCTCTCTTCAGTTTTTTGCTTTTCTTCAGAATCCTTTATATATGCTTTACTGGACATCTTCAAATATTTTTCTTCCTCCCTAGCAGTGAATGATACTTAGGTTGAACAGAAAACTCTTGAGTTACAACTCCTTTCTTTCTGCAGTCTATAGATATTATTCTACCATCTTATGCCTTCTGGTATTTCAGATAGATGATTTATGATATTCTAATTCATTTTATTTTGTAAAAAATTATTCTTTGGTTTGAAAATTTGTAACATTTTGTCTTTATGCTTAGGTTTTAATAATTTTATAAGGATATGCCTGTATGTGTGTCTTTTCTCCCCAATATGGCATTCAAATCTTCAACTTAGGGAAAATTCTTCTATTATTTGTTTAGTTATTAATTCTCTCTATCTGTTGTATATCTTTCTAAAATGCCTATTTTTTATGATAGATGTACTGAATCCGTTATACAAGACTTCTTTTTCCTTTTGATTTCAAACTCTTCATAATTTTACTTGTATGCTTTTACTGTTTCTTCAAATTGGTCTTCAAAGCCATTAATTTGCATCTAAACAGTGACCATCTCCTTCTTCATATTATCTACTTATTTGTAAATGCTATTTTTCTGGCTGAGGAATTTACTACTGTTTGCTCAGAGCGTTATCATGAATGGGGATTAAACTTTGTCAACTTTCTTCCTCTATTAATATGATCATATGGCATATTGTTTTTAGTTTATTAGTATTGGAAAATACATTAGTTGAATTTTAAATGTTAAAGCAACTTTGTATTCCTAGGAATAAACACAGTTTATGATGCTATATTAGCCTTTTCTATATTAATATATTTGTAGATTTATTTGCTAATATATTTCTAAGGATTTTTTACATCTATGTTCATGAACAAGAGTAGTCTGTAGCTTTTTATATTCTTGTAATGTGTCATCAACTTTTGGTATCAGGATAATTCTGGACTCATAAAATAAGTTGGAAAGTGTTCCTGCCTCTCTGTTTTCTCAGAGAGTTTGTATAGCATTGGTATTATTTCTTCCTTAAGGATTTGAGCAAATTAAGCCATGTAAGCATCTATACCTGGACTTTGGGGACAGCAGGGAGTGGGCATAATTCAACTACAGTATAAATTCAATTTGTTTAATAGATATAGGGAATTCAAGTTTTCCACTTGCTTAGATTAAAGTTCATAATCATAATCTTTTATTATCTTTTTAATGTCTGTAGACTCTGCAGTAATTTCCTCTTTCATTCCAGATGTTAGTAATTTGTGTCCTGTCTTTTCTTTACTTGATTTGTCTAGTTAGAGCTTATCAACTTTGCTGATCTTCTCAAAGACCTAGCTGTTGCTTTTGCTTGTTTTCTTTGTTCACTTTCTATTTAACTAATTTCTGCTTTGTACATTTTTTTCAATGTCTTTTCTCTTTCTGCTCTAGTCTGAATTGTTTCTATTGCCTATCTTTTCTTCTAAGAATTCTTCTACAGTGTAAATTCTCTTAATCCTGTTTAGTGAATTTTCCATTTCAGATATTGTATTTTTCACTTTTAGAAGTATCATTTGTCATTTTTATGTCTTCTATTTCTCTCCTCACAGATAGAATGTTTTCCTTTAAATTCTACAGCTGTTTTAAAGTCCTTGTCTGAGATTTCCACCATCTCTGTCATTTTCAGAACTCTTTCTATTGATTGACCTTTCTCCTTTATTCTGGCATATCACACCTAGTCATTTTGTTGGATGCTGCATATTGTGAAATTTACATTATTAAATACTGGGTTATGTTTTCTAACTTTAAAGAGTGTTGGACTTTGTTCTGGATTTGCAGTTAAATTACTAGTTCATTGGCATACTTCGTCCTCCAAAGGATTATCTTTAAACTGTCTTATGATAGATCTAGAATAGTTTGTATGCTGGAATAGTTTTATACATTTGTTCTAATACTAAGGCACGACTCTTCTGAAATTTCTGTGGAATACCCTGAGAATTCAACGAGGACACTGCAGTCTGGCTAGTCAGAGCTAAAATGTCTTCCAAATCTATGTGAGTTCTCAGAGTTGTCACGGAGTTTCACCCTATTAATGCAACAGAATCAAGGGGACTCTTATGCAAATTTCTGGGGCTCTTCTCTTCATCATTCTCTCTTGTCTTTTTCTCAGCCCAACTATTAGCTGCCTTGACCTCCCCAAATTATGATCTTTGTCTCTTCAACTCAGTAAAATTACTGTGTTCTGCTTGGAAGGCCCTGCATGTACTGTGGTCTGGAAAATGCCTGCAGGCAGCCAATCAATGTGATTACAGGGCTCACTGACTTTGTTTGCTTTCTCCCTGGAATCACTATCTGCCACGGCCTGCTGCCCACAGTCAGAAAACTTTGTTCATCTATTTTATGCAGGTTTCTGGTTGTTACTGTGGAAGAGTAGGTTAGTCCCAGTTACTACATTATCACTGGCAACAGATATCCTATCTGCTGATTTGGTTCATTGGAAATTTATGTTTTTTGCTTATGTACTGCATTTAGATTTTTTGTATGTCTGTAGTGCAACTTTAATTTCTTCAAGCATGTTTATTAATTTTTGGTCTATGTTGTCATCTGTCTATATTTTAGTAGTTCTAATTCACTGGGCACATGATCTACTTTTCATGTGTCTTTTCTTGGGTTTTTGAACCCACTAAGATATTACTACTACTATTATTATTATTATTATTATTATTATTATTATTATTATTATTATTATTATTATTATTATTATATGTTTGGGTTCTTGTTTTTGACTGCTCACAGGGGCTCATAATTGTTGGATTACTCTAAGAGGCAGTATTCCCCAAAATAGTTGAGAGTAAAAGTGCTCCTTATTGTTGGATCTGTACTTCTGCTAAGAAACCAGTGGGAGCCTCCCTTTTCCTCAGTCCCCCAAGTTCAGGCCCAGGGAATCAGCCGCTTCTCCATGGGAAGCCAGAGAGACCAGTCATAGTCATGAAATATAGACAAGATTACATTCCTCCTAAAACCCTGGTCCACAATACTTATAAATCAAGCAATATTCCAGAGTCTCTCACTTCGCAATCCGTGTCCCAATGCCCCATGCAGATCTCCAAGTGCTCACTGAGCTCACTGGGGAAAACTCCCCTCACTAGTGTTCTCTGCTAATGTTTCCACAAAATCAAAGGCTTCATTAAATCCAGTAGGTGTTTTCACTGAAAAGATGTAGCTGAATCAAACTTGGACAAGGAAGAAAAGGTGACAGTGTGCCTATTGCCATTTCCTTGAATCCCCTCTCAATAGTAAAGTTCATTTTTAAGACATTTCGACATTTCTTTTTTTCCTTCTTGTGTGTCCTTCCTCAGGACTCTGGTCTAGAAGACAAAAGTTAAGCTGATAAAAATAATCCATAGTGCTGGTTAATTTATTCCTCCAGTAAAAGATGTGTGCATTTCAACCATGACCTTTTATAAACAGTAACTTAATCTGAAGGCAAGCATCTGTAGGACTTTTGAATATCATGCCAAGCTAGGGAGGAAGACGTTTTCTGTGTGGTTTCAATTATAATTATCCTGGAAATGGAATTTCTGCATCTCAGGATAGGAACGCATTGAGCTTCACTAAATACTTTACCCCTAGCAGTATATAACTGTTCCTACTCCACGCTCTCTCCAAATCTTGAGATACTTAGACTTGTGGAAGTCTGATGTGCAAAATAGTAATTCTTTGCATCTTTAATTTTCTGATATTATCACTTGCCATTTGGAGAACTGATTATTCATTTGATCTGTATCACCAGATTTTTTTTCTTACCTTTTGGTAGATGGCCTTGGAATATTCTGGATATGAATTCTGTGCTAAAATATTGCAAATATCTTCTTCAACTCTGTAGGTTGCTTTTGGATTAGAGTTTTTTAATGTTAAGTTGTCATGTTTATCAATATTTCCCATATAGTTAGTGCCTTTTTGTTTTTGTTTAATTGTATGCTTGTTTAAGAAGTCTTCTCCTTCCCTAAGGTCATAAAGTTATTGTCCTATTTTCTTGTTTTGGGTTTTACTCTTCGTATTTAAGATATCTCCATCTTGGAATTTGTTTTTGGGTTTTTTGGGGGGTTTTTTGTTTGTTTTTTTTTTTTGTATGGTATGAGATAGGAATATAATCCAGGTATACAATTATTTTCTCCTTAAGGGGAAACCAATGCTTAAAGCCCCACTTATTAGATCCTATCCTCACTTATTGCCTACTGATTTATACAAAATTCCCCAATATGTATCTATTTCTGGGCTCTTGTCTGCTTGTCCATCCCTGAGTTAACCTCAGAGATGAATGCTTTGTTGTTAGGGGACACTGGAATTTTTGAGAAGCATGGTGGTGACTATTCTCTACCATAGAACTGGCAGAAGGCTGTAGGAAACTCCTAACCTTTAGAGGTAAGGTGTATGTAATTAACATCATGGCATAAAGATCAGAGATGTATTTTGTGCGCTGGGCACACAGAGACCTCTGGTGATGGTGAATAGATCATGATGTCTGTAGAGCTGAGATATAAGAACAGCTGACTAAGGAGTCGTTTGATTTGTGTATAAAAGAAATTGATATCTGGTAAGCAGAAGGCTATGTCAGAGCTATAATGGAAGATCACCACCTTCCATCCCGTTTCCAGCTCTCTATCTATAGTGTTTGAAGGAAAGGTTAGATCCCTTTGAAGAATGAACCTCCAATGCCACCCAGCTATGTAGAGTAAATATTCCTTCTTTCTTGCTCCAAAGAAACCTGAAGTCATTTCCCAAGGCAAAGGCCTCTGGGGAGTGAGTAATGCCCAGACTTTCCGAGGAGACATAGGATACCATCTCAGTCCTACCATAAGAGAGCTCATGGAAGCCAGTTAGGCAATGCAGTTATAGGCCAGGATCATCTAGTAGTGGGTCCATCAGGTCCTCAAGCCCACTCTTTGGTAATTTCCACAAGTTCTAAATATACATTGATGCAGATATATGTAGCTGCTCATGTTGGCTGGAGTGAGAGGTGTTATGATGGAAGTCCCTACAATTTGCATCCCCTGGCAAAAGTAGATAATCAGAAGTAATCAAAGGAAGTAAATCAGAAGAAATGCCACCTCTCATGAAGAATTGCAGAGATATCCATCACCAAAAAAGAACTGAAAGATGCTGTGGTGGTACATCATATCTCTATCAACTCATCTAGATCATCACAAGCACCAGATGGATCATGGCAGGTGTGGGTGAACCACTGCAACCTTAACAAAATGGTAACCCTAATCATAGTTCCTTTACTGAAGCAGATCATCACAGCTTCTGGAATTTAGTGAGGAGTTATTTAACAAAATTTCCCTAAGTATGGAGGATCAGAAACTATTTATCTTTCCTTTACAAGGACAGCAGTTTATCTCCACTGTCTTGTCTTGGAGCTAGTTAACTCTCCTGCTCTCTATATTTTATCACTTAATTTGGCACTAGATAATAGAAAATTTCATGCACATGTGTATTTCTCTGTGTATGTGTATGGGTGTTTCTTTGGAACTACTAATCATAAAATATATTTGATAACAATGATTTCCCACTTCATTTCCTAAGTTTCCATCTTTCTGCATATGGGTAGATTAATTGTATCTAGAGCTTTGTAATAAATTGGTCAAATCCTTCTTTTCTCCCACTGCTTCTGCAGATGTTAAACACATGGATTTCAGATGTGAATTTTCCTTTGACATACAATAGTCTTCAGACATTATGACTGGAACAAATACTTCTCTATGTTTCCATTTCATAAAGGAAGGGAATTCTAAAACTCTCCAGCCATTTGAAGCTCTTTTGTACAAAGAAATGAGTTGAAATGCTGTGGGTTTGGAGACTTTTAGTTGATTTCAGCGTGCATTTGAGGCCATCGCGACTACTTTATTCAGACGCTGATATTTCTGCTACTGCATTTTACATTCTTTACAAATCTCAAGGCAAAAAGATAATGAAAACCTTTTAGCAAAGTGTTCTTAAACTTCTCTAGGCCTAATTTTATAATAATTACCTGTTAGTATGAACTCAGAACTCAGGCTTTCTTTTAATTGCCTGATGTACCATTTTTATTTCCTGTACCTACTTTATTAGCTTATCAGGAGTTATGAAACAACATAGAAGAGCTGAGCATTAATATTCTGTTTCCACAGATGGGCTTCTCTCTACTTCATTAACAGACTTGATCTCATATGACTTTCTGTAGATTGGCCTGAAAAATCTCTCCTGAATGAATTAGACTCCAATGTTAACTCTGTCTTAGAAAGAAAAGTACATAAGTTCTCTAAAAGGTACTCATCTAGTAATTGCCCATTTTCACATTTACAAGTATTAATTTATCTGACTCTCTAGGTGACACCTTTGGATCTGAGAAAGTCAGAGTGGTAGATAAAGGAAATACATCTTCAAAGACACTGGTCCTAGGCGTAAGAGCCAGCCTTGTAAAGAGATTGTTTAAGATGATGACTCAGAAGATACCAAGAGCAGATTTCACCTAATTCACAATTTTTCTTAAACCCATAGTAATTATTAATAAGTGTAAGTACAGCAACAACTCCTGAGAGAAGATGGAAATATCAGAAAACCAGTGATGGGATAAAATGAACACAAACTTTTTGGTTAGCCCTGACCGCAGACTTCAATCCATCACGTCTTAGCTGTGTGACCTGGGACAAGTTACTGAGCCTCAGTTCCACCATCTGTAAACCATGAACAGTCCCACCTGTGTTAGAGAATTGTGAAACTTAAGTAATGAAGCATGTCTAGTATGATATCAAGCACAGCATAGTGGTGCACTGAATGTTAACATTTTTTAATCTATTTTAATAAGAAAGAAATCTCCCAAATTTGAGGGTTAGACAAGAGGATTTCTTATATTCCCCACAGTTCTGTGTTTCTGACTCTATGATTCCAAATGAAGGCAGAAGAATCAGGGAGACGATTCACGCTTGGCTCTTGTGTGGATGTTCAAGTGCCACCAGACGTTCCATCTACAGCCTGGTGCTCACACGGGCTGTTGGTTTCAGCTGTTACAAAGCAACGTGACCATGCAGTGTATTCACCGGACCACTGGGACAGGACAAGTATTCTAGCTAAGCAAACTTTTTCTGGGTTGGAATTGCAGCCCCTAAATTCAAACTTAACTCCCAGGATATATCCCTTTCCAACATGCCTGAGAACACAGACTAATCAAACCCATATATCTCCTCTCTTAAGGGAGACTCTGCTAAAAACTTTGTAAATACTGCTTTTAACAAATCTTTAAGGTCAAGTTTAACAATAAAATTAGATGCATACTCATAGGAGATGCTGATGGGAAAAATGGTAATGAGGTTTTCCCCAGGCCACCTCCTGATGGAAAGTTTTTCATGGTTCTGTTTAGATTTACAATTGTTTTGTTAAAGCGCATTCTGTTTTTCTTATATTGTTTTTGTGGGTTTTTTTTTTTTTTACAATAAGGGATAAGAAAAATTAGGATAGTATAGCAATTATGTAGTACTTGAGATTATTTGATGTTTCATTGGATGCCATCTTAGTAACAGCAGTATGTATATTTAAAAGAGCATAGCTTCTCAGTGCCTTATTAAATTGGTTTGAATTCCAATCCGACCACTGATAGGTATGTGACCTTCCGCAAATGCTTAACTTCTCTGACCCTCAGTGCCCTCATTTGCATAAAGGTGGAATTAATTCAGAAAGAATAAAATGAAACTAGGTAGTAGGTGGTGAAACATTAGTTCTTGCTTCCCATTGCTGCATTTCCTCTCTGTTATCATCATGAGAATCCAACAGTGTTTAATAAAGAATATTGTCTTATCCCACTTCATTTACATTTTTTACAATTTTTTCTTGATTACTTCCATACCCTAATAACACGAAAATGGCAGCATCAACGAAAGGCAAATAAAGACTAAGGAACTCTTACAGATTAAAGGAAACCAAAGAGACATGACAACAAAATGCACCATGTAATTCTGGATTGCATCCTGAAATATAATGGCCATTAGAAAAATAATTGGCAAAATATAAATAAAATCTGTAGCTGCAATAATGGTATTTTATCATTAATTTCCTGGTTGCAATCATTGTAATGTGGTTACATAGGACAATATCCTTGTTTACAGTAAATACACACTAAAATATTTAGGGCTAAAGGAATAGCATATGTGCAACTTACTCTCAAATGATTCAGAAATATGTGTTGTGTGCATACAGCTATATATGTGTGTATATCTATACGTATATCCATATATACCTACATGTAGTCAATCCTCATTATCCATGGGCTTCATACTTGCAAAATTATTCACTCACTGAAATTATTTGTAACTACAAAATCAATGTTAGTGGTGCTTCTGTCGTCATTCATGGACTTGCTCAGAGCAGTGAAAAATTTGAACCGCCCAACACACACTTCCCAGTAGAAGTTGACCAAGAGATGCTCTGCCTTCTTTTATTTTAATTGAAATATAGTTGATTTACAATGTTGTGTTAGTTTCTTACAGCAAAGTGATTCAATTATACATGTATATTCTTTTTCATATTCTTTTTCATTATAGGTTATTATAAGCTATTGAATATAGTTCCCTGTGCTATACCGTAAATCCTTGTTGTTTATCTATTTATTATATAGTAACGTGTATCTATTAATCCCATACTCCTAATTTATTCTTCCTCCCTCTTTTCCCCTTTAGTAACCATAAGCTGGTTTTCTATGTCTGAGCCTGTTTCTGCTTTGCATGTACATTCATTTATATTATTTTTTAGATTCCACATGTAAGTGATAATCATGCAATATCTGTCTTTCTTTTTCTGAGTTACTTCACTTAGTATGATAATCTTTAGGTTCATCCATGTTGCTGCAAATGGCATTGTTTCATTCCTTTTTAATGCTGAGTAATGTTCCATTGTGTTTATATGCCACATCTTCTTTATCCATTCAACTGTTGATGGACACTTAATGAGGATTTCCATGTCTTGGCTATTGTGGTGCTATGACCAGTGAGGTGCATGTATCTTTTCAAACTGGAGATTTCTCCAGATATATGCTCAGGAGTGGGATTGCTTGATCAGATGGTAAGCCTATTTTTAGTTTTTAAAGGAATCTCCATACTGTTTTCCATAGTGGCTGCACCAATTTACATTCCCACCAACAGTGTAGGAGGGTTCCCTTTTCTCCACACCCTCTGCAGCATTTATTGTTTGTGGACTTTTGAATGATGGCTATTCTGACTGGTATGAGGTGATACCTCATTGTAGTTTTGATTTGCATTTCTCTTATAATTAGCAATATTGAGCATCTTTTCATGTGTCTATTGGCCATCTCTATGTCTTCTCTGGGGAAATGTCCAGTAAGTCTTCTGTTTATTTTTTTGTTTGGGTTGTTTGGGTTTTTTTGTTGTGGTTGTCACTGAATTATATGAGCTGCTTATATATTCTGAAAGTTAAGCCCTTGCCAGCCACATCGTTTGCAAATATGCTTTGCCTTCTTGTTTCAGCTCTCATACTATAAATAAGTGTTCTGTTCACAGTCACTTTAGTGCCACAGTTTTTGCATTTTTTGCACATTTCTTTGGTGATTTTGTGGTTTAGAATGACCCCCAGCACAGAAGTGACATGCTGTTTAGTGTCCCTGAGTGCAAGAAGTCTTTGATGTGCTTGGTGAAGACATATGTTAGATAAGCTCCTTTCAGACAAGGGTTGTAGTACTTTTGGCTGTGAGTTCAACATTAATGAATCAACTGTATGTGTTTTTTAAAGTGTCCTTAAACAGACACAGGCATTAAACAAGGTATGGTATTGAGTAGTTGAGGGAATATTGTGAGCGGAGGCTCTGAGGAACCTAACCCAGTTTTTCCCCTGGGAGCCCAGTACTTGCTAATTCAGTGTTTGTGTGACTTTATGGAACAAAACTGCCACAAATAACGGGAATATAGAATGAAAGAGCAATAAAGCAAATGTGGTAAAATGTTGATTTGGGGAATCTGGAAGAAGAAAATACAGGAAATCTTTCTACTATTTTTGTAGCTTTTCTGTTAAGTCTGAATTTTAAATGAAGGGGTTTTTGTTTGTTTGTTTGTTTGTTTTTAAATCTGCATCCTCAGTCCAGAACTCTATTTCAGGTCCAAGAACAATCTAGAGTCACTGGGAAAATGGTTAGAGTCTATGTCAAGTTGTAGGATGCTGAGAGGCAGGTGTCCCTTTACTCAGGGGGCCATGAGCAGCATAATTAGGAGGGTATAATCTTGTCCAAAGAAGAGGTACAAGAGATGTGTAGAGCCCTGAATGTGAGAAGAACCATAGGGGTCAGAAGCCACTCAGATTTGCAGGGAATTGGGAAGCAAGGGATGAGATGGCTTAGAGCAAGGACTTCTGGTTTAGAACTTTAAATAGTTCAAGGTCATTGGAGATTCTGCTCTGAGGGATATTGCTTCCACTGTGTTGGGTCAGCCTGATAGCTTTCAATGCAGCAGTCAGGACCAGGCACTTCCTTCCTCTGCACTAATATTCATCTTTTCTCAACATTGTAATTCTTCTAGAGCCATTTGTCAGAACTTCTTTTGATTAAAAATGAGGTTAAAAAAATAATGGATGAGCAACAACAAAAACTGTCCATTCCATCTGAAGAAAAATGTTTATTTGTGTACTGAAATTGATATATGTGTTTAATTGGTTGGAGTGGATTTGGGAGTGACTTTTTGCTTGTTTGTTCAGGAAATAAGTACAAGTAACAATATATCTTGGACACAATTATAGTGTAACATACATACACAAAAGGGTGCATAAATCATAAATGTACAGCTTAATAATTTTTCACAAAGTGATCAACAGAGAACATCCTCATTTCTGCAGTAGTCATATTCTCTCCCATTTGCCATGTCCCCCAGCACTCTGCTATCCCAACTTCCATAAATTAGTTTTGCCTATTTTTTAAGTTTATATAAATGACATTATACTATATGTATTCTTTCTTACCTGGTTTCTTTTATTTAATATTGTCCTTATGAGAGTCATCTATGGTTTTCCATGTAACAGTGGTTTGTTCTTTCTCATTGATATATAGTATCCCATTGTTTGAAGATACAAACATTTATTTATGTAGTCCACTACTGACAGATATTTGGGTTGTTTCCAGTTTGGGGCTATTGTAAATAGTACTGTTAAGTATATTCTTGCATTGTATCTTGGTACACATCTGTACACAAGACCGATATGTAGTTGTGAAACTCCCAGGTATATGTATGTTTAGTATTCAGCTTTAATCTGTTTTCATGATATAAATTTCACCAACTTATACCTTCACCAGTAGTATATGACAACTATCCTGGACAATTTTTTATTGTTGTTTTCTGTCTTTATTTGATCATATTCAGAGAACATGATCTGAAAAAAACTACTTTTGGAAAGGCAAATTTGGGGCATGACCAAGTTCATAAACAACCATCTAAAATATTCTGTAGATGTCAAAGAAAACCTGTAAAGTCTGTCTGTTTACTTATACATACAGTCACAAAATTGAGACCTGAGTAACTTCGGAGAGCTAGCATATCCTGGATACAAAGGCAATATCATACAAATGTCAGTGTTCCCCAAATTAATATATACATTTGATGCATTTCCAATTAAATTACAATAAAGGGTTTTTAGTAAAGTAACAATTATATTTCATATTTCATTCCCTGAGGCAATTATGAAAAACTGAAAATTAAACTTAAGTAAAGGGAAACTTTTCCTACTAAATACAATGCAATACTACTGAGTAACTATAGTCTTAATAGAATATGCTGGCATAGGAATAGTCATATAGGAGAATATTGAGTCTAGAAATGTATCTAAGTACATATGAATTTTAAATATAATAAATATGATTTTATAATATATTGGATAAGGTACACTTTATTTGATTACTATCCATCTGGAAAAATAAAATCATATCATATTTGATAACACAAAAAATAAATCACACAGTAATTTTAAACTAAATGTCAAAAAATAAGTATACTGGTAGAATATTTAAGAGATATTTGTGTAATCTTAAGAAAAGCAGATAGAGGTAACTTTAGAACATTCTGGACCTCAGAAACCATAAAAGAATTATCAACAGATTTGAATACATAAAATTAAAACTTCTTGTCAAAATTCAGAAATAGGCTGAGAGAAAATATCTTCAATATACATGACAAAACTTGTAAAAGAAATTGGCTGGATACATTTCATTTTAAAACTTAACATTACTCAACTTATAAAAAGAGTGCACTAGATCTATATACATTGACCTGGAAAATAGCCATATATTTTAAGAAAGAAAAAAATGTGAATTCTGGGAAGATCATGACAATAGTATAGCTTTTGGATCTTTCTAAATTCTCACATTAAAACAGTCAAAGTAACTAGAGAGCAAAAACAAAATGTTTACAACAAAGATTGCTAACGACATAGCACTATGCACCCCCAAATACAAACAGAGGCAAACCACCAATAGCCACAAGATCTAAATGTTATTGATGTTGCTATGAGAGAAAGCAGAGGGAAGCAAGAATGCACCTGACTAGCCCAAGAATAGAATAAGACAAAACAGTCACCTTGAACTTTGGCAGGCCAATGCGAGAACAGTAGCTACATCTCAGAAGAATTTTGTACCCTATGGTAGCGTGTAAGTACAAAGAACCACAGTAAGTCCTGAAGAGTTTGGAGCAGTCTAGCCCCTGTGAACCCTTGAAACTAAATTAACAGGGCTCCTTTTAGGACAGGGCCATGCAATAAGGAAAAACTGATGGAAGCAAAATAAAAACTGAGGAGGACAGGAATAAGAGTGACAAAGGAAAGAGAAGATGCAAATAAAATTGGGCAAAGTGAATAAATCCAGGAAATCTTAGAAAGCAATAAGCCATGTTTTTACACTACAAAAAAACAAACAGAAAAGGCAGAAATCTATATGGGTCAAGCTCCTTCTAAAAAGTCAGAGGAACTAAAATTGTATTAACATGATCAACATAAAAGTATTGAAATCAAATCCCTTACAAAGTTACTCCAGAAAAATATAATAACCAGAATGACATCTCTATAGACAATAAAAACATAGGAGAAAGACAAATGAAAAAGAGAGAAAAAAATGTAAAGTACAAAATATAGAAAATAATGTAACTTAAAATTATAAAAATTCTTTACTGAGATAACAGAATTCAAGAATCAGAAATAAGAGATAAAATTATTTTAGAGATCAAGACTATCTAGAAGGAAAACAGGAGTAAATAAACACAGCAAATATTGGTTCAAAAAATAAATGAAAGGAGGAAGAGTTTTGTAAACCAAAAGGAAACAAGAAAAGAAATAAAAGTATTTCAGACAGTGATATAATTAAAGATAGGCAAAAAAAAAAAAATCCAATATATGGATAACAGGAGTCTTAACAAAAGAAATCAACATAACAAAACTAAAAGTTTATGGAAACTTTCCTAAAGTTATAATAAAATCTTCTTTGGAACTATGTATTGAAAGAGCATAATGTGTACTTGAGTTTATACACTCAGAACAACAGATATTTTAATTAAATTAGTAGATTATAAAGGAAAATGAAAAGCCTTTGGTGTTCAGGAGAAAATAACACATGACTTGTGAGTATATTGTCATCAGACTTTTTGACATCATATCTTTATGCCAGAAGAAAATAAATATATTTAATGTATTCAAAGAAAGAAAATATGAACAAAATATTTTTCTATCCAGTGAAACAGATCCTTAAAAATAGAGCACAGATTTTATCAATATGTGAGAATTTCAGGGAATATTGTTCCCATGAGTCCTTCTTAAGAAATCTACTAGAAAAAAAAAAAAAGAAATCTACTAGAAAAGTACCTTAAAGCAACTAAAATGACCAAAAAGACATTTACATACAGATCAGTGGCAAGAAGTAAGTGTATAAGTATATACAGAACTAATTCTAAATGAGGATTAGAAAAGAGATGATAGAATCTCACATGTAGATGTATTACAACTAGAAAAAGAGAGAGGGAGATAGCAGTTATAAAAATTTTTATAGTTACTTTTAACTATTTTCAATAGTAATGATTAGTGGTAGTAATATTAGTATTGTTATAAAACTCATATATGCAAGTATAGTAAAACAAATGAGTAATTATGGGATATTTTAATTGTAACATTTCCTATGACTTCACAGGATTCTCAGAATGTAAGAATGGACATAGCAGTGGAATACAGACTAGGTTAAATAGAAACCCTGTTGTTCTGAATTTGAATTGGAAATATCATTAATACAAGAGGTTTTTTTTAAAGAGAGAGAGAGTGTATGTGCCCTAACTGTCCACTGAAGAGGTCTGGAAACAATGGTCAGTCCAATAGCAATGAACATCGATAGAGCCCAGATTGTTGTCTTGAAATACTATTTCTCAATAAATACAGAGAAGTTGTGCTTCCTGGAGAAATAACTGATTCTGATTTGTGAAAGGAAATGAATGACATGGGCATATAATATCTTGACATATTAGATGACATGGAACTATTAGAAACAGTTACAGTTATATCAAAAAATTCAGGAGCCATCTTGAAGGAGAGTCTACTATCCAAAAGATAGAAATTTTGAATTTCAGTAAGAAAAAGAATTGCAATGAATTAAAACTCAACAAACATTTAAATACATTATTTCATAATGATATGTTCCTTTTCTTGTCTTATTGCATTAGCTAGGACTTACAGCACAATCTTGAAAAGGAGTAATAAGAGCATTTTTCCTGATCTTAGTAGGAAAGATTCAAGTTTCTCACCCTTAGCTGTAGGTTTTTTGTAAACATTCTTTATCAAGTTGAGGAAATTCTCCTCTGCTCCTAGTTGCTGAGTTTTTATCGTGAATGTGTGTTGGATTTTGTCAAATGTGTTTTCTGCATATATTGATATGATTATGTGATTTTTTTCTTTTTTAACCTGTTGATGTGATGGATTACATTAATTGATTTTCAAATATTGAAACAGCCTTGGCTCCCTGAGATAAATTTCATTTAGTTGTGGTGTATAATTCTCTTTATATATTGTTGGACTTGATTTGCTAATATTTTATTGAGAACTTTTGTGTGTATGTTCATGAAAGACATTTGTCTGCAGTTTTCTTGTAATGTCTTTGTCTGGTTTTGGTATTAGGGTAATGCTGACCTCATATAATATTGGAAATATTCTCTCTGCTTCAGTCTTCTGAAAGAGATTGTAGAGAGTTAGTAAAGTTTCTTTCCTAAATGTTTACAGAATTCACCAGTCTGGTGTTTTCAGTTTGGGAAGGTTATTAGTTATTAATCAAAATTATATATTCTTAAAAAGTAACCAGTCATCTTCTGAGGATGACTGGAAACCAATCCATTATCTTGAAAACTGGATAAATTAGAAGACAAAATTAAGCATTTATCCTGCCTTTCCAATATAAACTATACCCATGGATAGTTAAATAGTAAATATGAGGGTTGTCTTCTTATGAAAGAATATATAATTAAATAAATAAAATTATAAATGAAATAGTAAAATAACAATATCATCATTTTGAGAACAAAGACTTTAGGTAACAGCAAACTAAGTTCATAACAGATCAGAAAACAATTACAAACTCTGGATATAATACAAAAAGCAACTGCTTAAAAGCACTGCTAAGTGAACCAGAGCTGGCAGAGTTAGGTGGGGAATCCATGTTCAGGAGAGAAATTATATGTATTGGGTTGCTGTTTGCATGAATTTATCTGAGAGCTAGACATGTTCAGCACAGTTTTATTCATAATAGCCAAAAACTGTAAACAACTTAAATGTCCATCAACTGGTAAACAGATTAATACATTGGGGTTAAATCCATTCAGTGGAATACTACTGTATAATAATAAAAGAACAAACTACTGATCCATACAGAAGCAGAAGTGAATCTCAAATCATCATGTAATGTGAAAGAATACAGACACAAAAGATATATTGTATGAGACTGTTTATTTGAAATTATAGAAAAGGCAAAACTATAGTGATGAAAAGGTTAATGGTTTTCAAGAAATAGTGGATGGGCAGAGAAGTCTGACTACAAAGAGGTGTAGGCCACTTTTGGAGTGATGGAAATATTCAATACCATTTTGTGATAGTTTTTTAACTATATATATTTATTAAAACTCATCAAATATTACATTTAAAATGGATGAATTTTATTGTATATAAATTATACCATAATAAAACTGATTTAAGAAGAGAACAAAAGCCAGAATTTAAGTGCCTCCTGCTGAAGAAACTCAAAACCACTAATATTCCTGACAAAGTTATTGGATGTAGGTCTGATCAAGCCTCTGGATCCAGCTGCCAATTAGATGGCAAATGATTGTGTTATTTTCAGTTAGATAGCAATGATTATGTTAAACTGCACCAGCATTATGAAATCAGCAAGATTGTGGACACTCTACAGGTGAAATGGCCAGAATGCTTCAACAAATGCTTTCTATGGATTTAAAAGATAAATCAAATTGGAAAAAAAAGTATGCTTGGTCAATAGTGTCTAGGTACTCTCACTTGGGTGATAAAGGCACAAAGCAGAATTCCAGTTTCCAGTCCAGCATGTAAGAAGCTTAGAAGTTACCATTCCACCCTAATAACAGAGAGTAGAAAGCTAAGCAAACTGAAAAATCAACAACTCTTCTCAGATCCATTGGAGAAGTGAAGTCACAGGGCAAACTGCTGCCTCCAAAACTGAAGAGACAGACAGTCAGACACAAAGAATCACAACTTACTGAAGCAGAAACACATGAGCAGAAAAGTCCAGAGAAACCAATGCTGGCATAGGAAACTCTGATCTATAAATGACATTGCTGGAGGCTCAGTGTGGGCAACTCTGAGAGTTAAAAACTCCAGAGGAACCCAGTCACAGGGGTCTCCCACACTTTTGTGAATGTCACCTTCAGGAGCTCTGCGAGGTCCTCCATAAATATCAGAGAAGAATCCCCCTGTGCTTACAGCCACAGAAGGGTAAAAGTAATAATCTTGAAATATGCCAGGGCATTATTTTCTTCTGAACAAGGCCTGCCCTCAGGAGAAACTGTTTTACCCAAGCATAACCTGCAGAATTTTATCAGAACCTAACTGACCTGGGGGAAGGGAAATGCCCAACTCCAGCCCCCTCTGGCCATCCTGTCCCACCTAAGGGAGGAAAAACCACTGAGAAGCCCTGGTGAAATTTACATTTCAGGGGAACAGACTCACTAAAAATTGAGACCTAACAACAAGACTACCAAAGTTTTCTCTCCCCCTACACCTTGGTACTACATCAGTAAAGGCTATTTATCATAGTTCTTTTTATTCAGTAAAACATGCTCAACTTTCAAGAAAAAATTACAAGACATACTAAAAAGTACAAGCACAGTTTAAACGATTGAACAAGCACTAGAGCCAGAGTCACATATGGTAGGAATGTTAGAATTTTTGACCATAATTTTTTAACTGTGATTAGTATGCTAAGTGCTTTCATGGGGAAAGCACCCAGCATGCAATAACAAACAGATAACGTAAGCAGAGAGATGGAAATCCTACCGAGGACCCCAAAAAGAAATGCTAAAATTTAAAAAACACAAGAACATACATGGAGAATGTCTTTAATGAGCTTGTTAGTAGACTGGGCATAACTAAGGGAAGAATCTTCAGACTTGAGGATATGATAATACAAATGTTCAAAACTGAAAAGCAAAGAGAAAAAAAATACTGAAAAACAAAACAGAATAGGTTACCAAGAACTGTGGGACAACTACAAAATGCATAACACATGTTTATCGGAAATACTAGAGAAGAAAGAGATAGAGAAGAGAGGTAATACTTGAAACAATGATGACTGAGATTTTTTTCCCAAGTTAATATCAGGCACCATCCACAGATTCAAGAAGTTCAGAGAATAACAGGCATGTTAAATGCAAAGAAAACTTCACCTACGCAAATCATATTCAAACTACAGAAAATCAGTGATAAAGAAAACATCTTGGAAAAAGAGGAAAACACATTTTACTTATAAAGGAGAAAAGATAAGAATTACATCTGATTCTGCTCAGAGAGCATGCAAGCAAAATGAGAGTGAAGTGAAATATTTAACGTTTTGAGAGAAAAAAAAGAAACCCTACCAAATTAGAAATTTTCCTTCTGTGAAATGATCTTTCCTGTGAAATTATCCTCTAAAAGTGAAAGAGAAATAAAGACTTTCTCAAACAAAAATTGAGAAAATTTGTTGCCAATAGATCTGCCTTACCAAAAATATTTAAAGAAGCTCTTCAGAGAGAAGAAAAATGATATAAATCAGAAACTTGGATCTACATTAAGAGTATTAGAAAAGGAATCAGTGAAGATACCTTGGACTGAATTGTGTCCCTGTAAAATTCATAGGTTGAAGCCCTAAACTCCCATATGACTGTATTTGGAGATAGAAGTTTGAGGAGTTAATTAAGGTTAAATGAGATCATGAGTGTGGGGGTCTTAATCTGATAGGACTGATGGCCTTATAAGAAGAGGAAGACATTCTCTTCCTCTCCCTCTCCCCTCCCCCCTCCCCTCCTTCCCCCTCCTCCTCCCTCTCTCTCTCTCTCTCTCTCCATGCATGCATTGAGAAAAGGCCATGTCAGCACACACTGAGAAGTTGGCAATCTACAAGTTAGTGAGAGAGCTCTCACCAGAAACTGAACTGGTGGGTTGAAGCAGAGGGAATACTTCCTAACTCATTCTATGAGGCCAAAAGTACCCTGATACCAATACCAGATAAAGACATTCCAAGAAAAGAAAACTACAGACCAATATTTCTCATGGGATATCTCTTTTGCACATATATGCAAAAATTCTTAACAAAATATTAGCAAATCGAATTCAACAATGTAAAAAAAGAATTATACACCATGATAAACTGTTAGAAAATTATACACATGAGATAGATAAAATGGGATTTATTCCAGGGATGAAAGGCTGGCTCAACACATGAAAATAAATTAATTTAAATCACCACATCAACAGGGTAAAGAAAAATTAAGATGATCATATCAATAGATGGAGGAAAAGCATTTGATTAAATCCAACACTCATTCATGATAACATCTCTCAGAAGACCAGGAATAGAGGAGAATTCCTCAACTTGATAAAGAATGTCTATTGAAAACCTACAGCTCATGGTGAGAAACTTGAAGCTTTCCCCCTAAGATCATGAAGAGGGCAAGTTTGTCCCCTCTGACTACTGCTTTTCAATATCGCACTATAATTCCTAGCTAATGCAATAAGAAAAGAAAAGTGATTACCTTAAGAGTCAGAATACTGGTTACCATGGAAGGGAGAGGGGAACTCTTGTTAGAATGGGCTATGGCAGCAAAGTTCTGTTTTTCACCTGCATTGTAGTTACCAGGTGTTCATCTTATAAATGATTCACTAAGATTAAGGTTCTCCAAACATGATCACGGATCCATAGCATTAACATCACTTGGGAACTTGACAGAAATGCAATTCTTCAGATCCCAGCCCACTTCTTCTGTCAGACTAGTTTGAACTATTTCCAATAAACACCATCCTGGCTGGCACGTATGTCATTCCTTTATCTTCTCTCAGCTACTTTTACATGAATTCCTCAGAGATTAAAATTGAAGACTGAATCAGAGACTCTCAAGAGGGGACCCAGCAATCTGTGCTTTGACAAGCCCTCTAGGTTTGCAGATGTGTACTAAAGTCTGAGAACCACTGTATTGAGCTCCATACTTGTTCTGTGTGGTTTGCTGATTCTATGTTTTATTTTATAATAAGAAGCTTAAAATATTTTTAAGTGGCAGAGTAATGTGTTTTTTGAAAAGAGACACATATTTGAAAGTTGTTGCTAGAGTAGATCTTAAAATTTTTCATCACAAGAAAAGAAATCGTAACCATGTGTAGTGATAGATGTTAACTAGACTTATTGTGATGATCATTTCACATTATATACAAGTATTGAATCATTACATTGCACAATTAAAACTAATATAATGTTATATGTCAATTATATCTCAATTTTTAAAAAGGTAATGAGGAAATTCTATTATATATGTAGATCTAATTTTTATATACTTATATGGTAACAGTATGTAGTGACATACATCAAGTCCTTAGCATTGATTAACTCAGGGAAATGGAATTAAAAGAGAGTTTAACTTTAAATTTCTATTGCTGATTTATTAATTTGATTTGATATTGCTATTGTATCTTACAAGAACTAAAATGTTAAAAGGTTAAAAACACAAAAATTAAAACTTTAACTTATACATTTTCTAAACTGTATTTCCTGGAGGACTAGTGTCCCACTACAAGTTAACAGGTGTTCCAATTAAAATGTTTAGTTGTCAAATAAAGTATAAAGAATATCTTAGAACTTCAAAATGCAAATTAGTATTTTAAATGTTGTAAAAATTCCCACATGTTTAACATCACTCAGTTTTCCCCCAAATTTTTAAACTATGAAAACCTTCTTCCTGAAATTCCTAATAACACCTAGTAGCTGTGGTGTGCTGAAGCCAGCTTGCACAGAGACACAGTTGTACACATTTCTTTCCAACTGTGGGTTCAGTAACATTGGATTGGTAGCTTGAAATCAGCCATGGAAGTAATAGTCACACTACGGAAATCAGCAAACACTGTAAGTCAAGTCTCCATCTACTATATCCAAATTGGAAGGGAAGAGGTAAAATTGTCACTATATGCAGATAACATGATACCCTATATATAAAACTCTAAAAACTCCACACAAAGACTATTAGAACTAATAAATGAATTCAGCAAGCTAATAGGATACAAGATCAATATACAAAAGTCAGTTGAAATATCAGAAAGAGAAAGTAAAAAAACAATCCCATTTTAAATGGCATCAAAAATACCTAGGAATAAAATTGATCAGGGAGGTGGAGGACTTACACACTGAGAACTATAAAACATCAGTAAAGGAAATTGAAGATGATTCAAATAAATGAAGATATCCCATGCTCTTGGACTGGAACAATTAATATTGTTAAAATAGCCATACTAGCCAAAGCAATAGACAGATTTAATGAGATCCCTATCAAATTACCCATGACGGTTTTCATAGAACTAGAACAGATAATACTAAAATGTATGTAGAATCACAAAAGACCCAGAATCATTTAAGCAATCCTGAGGAAAAGAACAAAGCTGGAAGCACAGCCCTCCCAGACTTCGGACAATCCTACAGAGCTACAGTAACCAAAACAGCAGGGTGTTGGCACAAAAACAGACAATGGGACAGAATAGAGAGCCCAGAAGGAAACCCACACACCTCTGGTCAAAAAAGTCTTCAACAAAGGAGGCAAGAACATACAACGGAGAAAAAGTCTCTTCAGCAAGTGGTGTTGGGAAAACTGGACAGCTGCACGTAAACCAATGAAGTTGGAACATTCCCTCACACTATACACAAAAATAGACTCCCAGTGACTTAAAGACTTAAATATAAAACATGACACCATAAAACTCCTAGAGGAGAACATAGGCAAAGCATTCTTAGATATAAATTGTAGTAATATTTTCTTAGATTAGTCTCCCAAGGCAAAAGAAACAAAAGCAAAAATCAACAAATGAGACCTAAACTTAATAAGCTTTTGCACAACAAGAGAAACCATAAACAAAACGAAAAGACAACCTACAGACCAGGAGGAAACATTTGCAAATGATACGACTGACAAGGGCTTAATTTCCAAAATATACAGACAGCTCATACAACTCAATATCAAAAAACAAACAACCCAATCAAAAAAATGGACAAAAGACCTAAATAGACATTTCACCAAAGATACACAGATGGAAAACAGGCACATGAAAAGATGCTCAGTATCATTATCAGAGAAATGCAAATCAAAACTACACTGAGGTATCACTTCACACTGGTCAGAATGGCCATCGTTAAAAAGTCGACAAGTAACAAATGCTGGAGAGGGTATGGAGAAAAAGGGACCCCTCCTGCACTGCTGGTGAGAATGTAAATTGGTGCAGCCACTATGAAAAACAGTATAGAGGTTCCTTAAAAAACTAAAATTAGAGTTATCATATGATCCAGCAATCCCACGTCTGGGCATACATCTGAAAAGGATGGAAACTCAAATTTTAAAAGATATATGGACCCCAGTGTTCACAGCAGCAGTATTCACAATAGCCAAGACACGGAAGCAACCTAAGTGTCCATCAACAGATGACTGGGTAAAGAAGATGTGGTATATATACATAATAGTATATTACTCAGCCATAAAAAAGAATGAACTATTACCATTTGCAGCAACATGGATGAACCTAGAGATTATCATACAAAGTGAAGTAAGTCAGAGAAAGACAAATATTATATGATATCACTTATATGTAGAATCTAAAAAAATAATACAAATCAGCTTTTGTACAAAACAGAAACAGACTCACAGACATAGAAAAGAAATGTATGGTTATCAAAGGAGAAAGGGGGCAAGGATAAATTAGGTGTATGGGATTAACAGATACACACCATTATATATAAAATCCTTAAACAAGAATTTACTGTGTAGCACAGGGAACTATATTCAATATCTTGTAATAATCTATAAAGGGAAATAATCTGAATAAGAATAGATAGATAGATAGATAGATAGATAGATAACTGAATCACTTTGCTATACACCTGAAACTAACAAAATTAAAAGTCAAGTATAGTTTAATAAAAAAAATTTATAAAGACTCCATCTACTTCCAGAGCCAGTTGTTAAACATTTTCCAGCACACCATTCTAGAAGACTACATTTCATAAGAAACCGGGAAATTCTGCTTTACATTTCTCCCTTTAATTTGAATCTGGTTGTCCTTAATCATTTTAAATGTGTTATATTCTTCATTTATAATCCATAAGCAAATAAAAATTTTACTACTCCTGGCATACTAAAATTGATTGATAAAAATGTTTTAAAGCACTAAAAAGAAGGTTGAGAAAAAGTAGACACTGAGTAAAAGAAGTTGAAAGGCACCTCCTGTCCTGTTGCTGTAATGGTGTGGAAATCTGAGGGTAGAACAAGACGTTTCTCATATTTTCAAAGCAGCAGGAAAAGACAATGTTAAAATTTTCTGTTTATGTGATAGTGCATTTCTTAGGCAGTATAAAGTTCTAAGTATTTTTTCCTCCAATTGCAACCACTGCCAGTCTCATCATGTAGAAATAGCTCCAATTCCTCACAGGACAGTGTATGAAAGTAGTTCTAGATTTGTGTATTTTGGGCAGAGATGACCCGTGTCCTAAAGAACTTCATCACATCCACGTGGAATTCATTAGTAAGTGACTTCCTTTGTCAGACTAGTCTGAAATACGTTTCCAGTAAACCATCCTGGCTGACGCGTACGTCATTCCTTTATCCTCTCTCAGCTACTTTTACACGGACTCCTCAGAGATGAAACCTTAGGACACCCGCAGAGGAGTGGGACAGGGGCCAGTGGTTGGAGATTTTTGAACAGGTGGTGGCGAGCAAGACTGTTACAATAACATCAGTAGAGCTCATCTTTACAATGGAAGGCTTACATTATTCTTTAACCTTATAACAAAAGGGACAGATATTAGATAACCAAAGTCCCCCTTGCTGTGCCTGGGTTGCTGGCAGCCGCCTTCCTCAAACAGAATTAGAACACACCACACAGATCAGCTATGGAACACGTGTCTATGGAAGCAGAAGTGGGAATCCCAGCAGCGGGACAACAAACTCCGTTGCCCAGCAACCCTGTGGCCATGTGCTGTACAGTAACACTGAGCCCAGCCCTTGAAGCAGGACTCCAATTCCTCATCTATGGAGTCATGCATACCAGAATTACAGGCTTGCATGCCATAGGCTTCCGAGCAAAGAAGGCAACTCCGATTGTGAATTGGACCGTGGGCTTTCCTCACAGGCAGTGGTAGAAACAGACCGTGAGCTCAAATAGAATTCTCATTGCTATGTGACTGCTCCAGGAATGATGCAGAGCCCTGTACTGATGGGTCGTAAATCACAGGGAGAACAGATACAAAGCATGTGACCAGGTTGATAATAGCATTCACGTCATCATTCTACCATCTTAATCTATAAGAAACTACATCAAATTTACATTTAATTAGTGGGGGGGGGGTGTTAAATAAGCAGTTGAGTTTATACAATCAATCCACTGCTTAACAGACACAGGCGTTCGCATGTGCGCCACAGAAACTAGGGAGATGAGAACTCATTCCAAAAAGTCAAGCCTGCTTCTAGTCATTTCCTCGGCTGTCGGAACATCTCGGACTTGTCAAATCTCCATTTGTTTTCTGTAATTATTCTGGATGTCTCCATGCTGACAGGTGAGCATCAAACAATCTTTTCAGGCTTATGTGAGAAGCATACATCATTCTTACTTCCTAATGAGACCCACGGGGGCTGAGGATTCTCTAAGGAGCTCCCTGGACTTATGTCACGTTCTTGATCACTACCATTTGCTTTCATATTTAACTTTTATATGACTATTAAAAAAGTAGCTAGCCACATCCAAATTTCAGATGAAAGAGAATGTTCTAATTCTCAGTGATATTTTGTGCTCATTATAATAGCTACCGCTTGCTGTGCATTTTTTTCCAGGTGCTTTGCATTATTTGATAGATTTCCTATAACAACCCTACAGAGTAGATAGCTTACAGATAAGTATACTTAATTTCAGAAAAATAAATAAATAACTGGCCTAGGAATGTCGAATTAGCAAGAGGGAGCTAAGATTTAAGCTGTCTTCCTACAAAGTTGTTGGGTGTTCCCACTTCAACATTCTCCCTCAACGTGACTCCTATATTCACTGCTCAACTTCGCGCTGGCTTCTTTGATTTTCTTGGTCAGCAAGGCATCAGCACCGTGTTCTAACCATTCTTGTGAAAATCAAAAACAAGAAAATAAGTATCCTGGTTTGTTTCTTATAGGGTATTCCTGGTGGGAACAAACCCAGTGAAAAATGTCTGAACTGCCTCTCAGATTCCCCTCCGAGTGTGTCGTTCTGGGCAAGACAGCCATGGCCGCGTTGTAAATGAGACGAGCTGACTTTTTGTGCTGTCTCGGTGAGATGTGCCCTGGCACTCACATTTCCTGGCCCTTAACTTGATGAATGTTGGCAGAGCACGGTGACTACTGCTTGCAGGAGTCTTAATGAATGATTGCATTCTGATTGACTTCTAGCCCAGACAAAATGCTGAATATACTCACTTTCAATACCCAGTGGCTCTTCCATTAATGCCTGGCTGAGTTTTACATGTAGACCAAAGTCCCGAATAAATTTAAGGTTAAATTAGTCACAAAAATGCAAACCGTCCAGCATCACTTGTGGCTTGTAGTTGTAGAGAGATATCAGGATAAAAGGTGTACCTACCTCTCAGTTTTGTTGTGAATTGAAAACTACTGTAAAAAAAATTTTTAAGTCTTGAAAAGGAAAAGATAATAGGTGTAAATTTACAATCCTAGGTTGACTCTGTGTGCCTCAAAATTGATATCCCGATAAAAACTAAAACAAAACGAATATGAATTTTTCTGGGTAATCACAATTTTGTGTCATTAATAGTTTTTATTTTAAACCATTCCTCCTAAGGGGTAAAATGTTTCTCCATCTTTCTTAGGTATGTCTACACAATAGTAGTAAGATGTGACACCAAGATCCTAATAAAAACTCAAGAGGAGGGACTGAGTAAAAGCACCAGGCTGGACTTCATGTATCTACATCAACAGTGCAGGTGGAGGAGTGCTGCAGAGAGCTCTGGATTTTATCTGTGTCCTGCAGTAAGTAATTTTCATCTTTCTGGGTCTCAGTTTCCCCATCTATAGATTGGCATTAGTAGAATCACTTTTTCAGAGCAATGTTATGAAAGTTAAATAAGGTGATGATTGTGAAAATATTTACTTATATACAGAGTTCTATACAAATACTCAACTGTGTTAATATGGTAGAGAAGAGTGATTATGTAGCTGATGCTCCTGTTTTTCAGTCATACTTGGTGTTTTGTAGGTCTTGGGGAAGGAAAACATTAGAGACATGTACTCATTTATAGGTACTATTTATGTAATGTCAAAAAACAAAAAGAACAATTCAGAAAATGTACTTTTCAAAGCATTCTCTTCTACGCATTCATTTAGCAATTCTCTCCTTGCTCTTTCTTACCTAAATTTTTTTCATCATGAGTAATAAATTCTTAATGAAAAATTTTTAAATATACAAAAAAGAGCATGAAAAATTACCTGTAACACCACCAAGATATAACCACTGTTAACATTTAGTTATTTATTTTTAGACACTTTTCTATACACTTCTATTTTTAACCAAAAAAAAAGAACCATGCTGTTTATTGAATTTTTAAATAATTTTTTGTAATAGTAATAAATATTATTCTTATTTTCCTTTCCCTTATGTCAATCAATATTCTTCAAAAATATTACAGATATTTTTATAATACTCAATTACAGTATTATAATGTATGGCAAAAATAATTTATCTAACCATTCCTCTGCTAATGAATATTTTCTTTACATTGTTTTTCTATTCAAAGAATTCTGCATTTAATGTGCACATATATAGATCTTTGTTCAATCTGTCTCCAACTGTTGAAAATATTCTGACAAAGAATATGAGCCTCTCCAAGGCTCTTGAAGGACATGGCCAAATTGTTTTTCTCATAAATTGTATCCATTCACATATCCATCAGCCACGAGATGGTCTATCTCAACAAACACTGGTTAATGTTGGCTATTATATTTTCAAAAAGTACTTGATCACTTGATAGCTAGAAAAAGGTATCTTATTTTATTTTACTTTATTTCTAATGATATTGAGATGAAGTGTTTATATTCTTAACAATTTATTTGTCTAATTGATCTATCATGGTAATTAAAACCTCTCACGATAACTGAATTTTGCTAAAGCTACTTTGAATTTCAAAAGCTTTCACCTTCTCTGTTCCTGATACAGTGTTACTCCATGCATGAGGATTTTTGAGTGTTTTTATCTTTGTTCCTAGTTTTACTATCTTTTGATTAAAATGACCCTCCTTAAAGCATTTAATGTTTTCGCTTTAAATTCTGCTTTATGTAATACTAACATTGCTTCCTTTTGCCTTGTATTTGCCCTGAATTTATTTGCCAATGTTTCCAAATATATGTTATATATGAGGAAATTATATATGATAAAATATATGAGGAAATTATAAATAGCATACCACTGGATTTGTTCTTTCATTGAGATGTTTAACTAATATACATTTTATTAATCTAATACTTCGTCATGTTTCTATCAATATGCATTTTCTTTTTATTTCTTTAAAATACTTGCTTGCTGGTTTTTCCCTATTTATTTTTACTAAATAGAGGTTTGGTTTGGGGAGGGGGGCGGGTTGCTGTTGTTTATAATCTTTACTTTGAAAAGAAGAAAGTCTACACTTATTCCTTAAGTAACTATCTTAAATTTTCCTAAGAGAGTCATAAAAGCATATTAACGTAACCATAGAGTTAAGGGCAAAGTAATCATTTGTTAATGGCCACTGAAGAGTAAAACACGTCATGCCTTTTGTTTTTAAATAGTCTCCAATTTTTAAATTTTATTTTAATTTAAGATATGGATCCTGTATTTTTCCTTCTTTAATGTCTTATACAACAGGAGCTATGTATTTTAAAGGGAAACCAAATTTTGTAACCCACATGGTACTTTAAAAATTATTAGGCTAATGATTTGATCTAATAATTATTACTAATAATTAAGACTGGTGGCCCTTGGCAACCACCATTTCCCTTCAGGTCATTGACACAGTTTGTATTATCATAACTCAGGTTTTCAAATTATTTTTTGACGTTGCCTGGATAGCATATTTTTAATTCATTTATCAACTAATTGCTTTCTGTTGCCTTTGCACGTTAATAACTTGACTGGGTATAAAATTCTTTCAAAGTGCTGTAATCAAACAGCAACAATGAGAAGAGGAAGGAGTAGAAGGAGGGGGAGGGGAAGAGTGGAGAGAGGAGAAAAGGAGGAGGAGGAAGAGGAGGGAAGCAGAAGAAAAAGAACATATGTTATGCTTACTACGTCTCAGGTACACTTCTAAATACTTTAAATATACTAATTCATTTAATCCTAACAATGACCATAAGAAAGTGTATTTATTATCTGCATTGCATTATTGATGAAAATGAGGCACAAAGAGGGTAAGGACGTTGCCGCAGCTCAAATAACTAATATTCAGCAAAGCCACGTTTTGAAACCAGGCAGTCTGTCTCCAACCTCTCCATGATCTCAACTGTTAACCTCTATTCCTTTATTTTCTAATGCTTAATAGCAATGAAATGAAAAGAGAATCAATGTCCTTTGTAGGGAACCTATGTTGATATTTTTCTTCTCAGTGTGTTTTTCCTGATTTTTATGTGATCCTGGGCTTTTAAAGATTGCATGAGAATATGTGGAGGCGTGGTTCTGTTTCATAAATGTACTTCAATGCACATTCTAGATGTTGAGGCTGAGATCATCCTTTTGCCGTTATGGAGTTTTCCTTTTTCCTTTGACCATTGCTTTTGATTCATCCTTTATAGTTCTTACAGAAATTCCATTTTATATAGATTAGTCTCTTGGATGGGTCATCTATGTTCCTCATATTTTTGTAATTTCCTAATTTCTGAATTATGGGTGAATATGTCTTTTACTACATCAATTCAACTTTCATCATTTTGCTCCTCCTGATTCCATTTTATTAATTAAGCAGTTAAGTTTTCCATATACATACAATAATTCCAGATGGTTGGATTGTCTCCTTTTGACTCCCACATCCATATTCGTATTCTCTCTCTCCTCCTCTCTCCCCTTCCCTGTCCCCCTCTTTATCTTCTTCTCTTTCTCCATGGACTTCAATGAATTTTCATAAGTCTGATTCTTTTTCTGTTTACTCAACTTTTAGAGCAGAATCTATACTCAGTCATGGCATATAATCCAATAGAAGACAGATAGAATGTATATGGGTCCCTCGTTAATGCTTCCATATTTTAAAGACCATGGTTTAAGGCAGAAGAAATAAAGAAGTAAGTAAAGAATAAGAAGAAAATTATGATAACAGTAAATTTGCGTAATAGTTTCAGAGTTCTCTAATCCTAAACCTAGAGGAATTGGGAGGTGAATTAGAGCCATAGACAATTACAGCAAAGAACTTGATTCCAGTATTTGTATAAACACCGTCCTGGAAGAGCAGGTCTTGGCATTTCCCAGCTCTCCCAGGGTTGCAGCTTGTGGTGTCTGAAGCACGTCCTATCTCAGCCACTTCCAACAACTCCCTGCTCATTCTCCTTGCCACTTGGCTCACCAGCCAGTCCTGCAAGGTCTTCCTGTGATGCACAGAGCCCTGAGCTAACCACCAGAAACACCAGAGGGAACAGACTTTCCTGTTCTCAAGGGTCCAGTGGGGAAATAAGCACAAAAATGGTGTGTTTTAACATATTATGATAAAGCATATAAAGTGTAAATATTGGATACTTTGAGGTTCTTGCAAATATGTGCGTATTATCATTATAGACACCACGTGTAGATGGAACTATTTCTGTAGAACTACTGATTGAACTCACCTTGATTGAATTGATTTTAGAATGTGTTGAGACAAATTTATTCATTATTTTTGGTTTGGTTTAATTCTTTTTATGTCATTAATCAACCGTCAGCTTATTTTGTTCTTAATAGAATGCAGGCTCTTTTCTTCTAAGGCTTCTTATGCCGAAATCAAGGGAACAAACTTTTCTTCTCATGTCTTTCTGTATCCATGTGTCTCAGACCTCACCTAGAAAGTTGCATCCAGTGAAGTCAGAAGGCCAGAGGCAAAATAATCAACTGGTTTACTCATGCATTCATCAAGCAACTTGCACAGTGAAACCACCAAGGTCACCAAGCTGTATCTAAGTATATATGCCATCTCCTCATAGTTTATACACTGTTATAATTCACCTAGAGTGAAGCATTTAATAGGTTAAACATGAATTTAGAAAGAAAAAAAGATTGCCAGATTTATATATGTTCAACCTATAATGCATAGAAATGTACGTATATTTTTACATATTCAATCTCATAAATATATAGTTATATCTGTATCTACAGATACAGAGATATACACATATATGTCAGTGTCAGTTTGACAGTAACAGGTTATTGGTGAGAACATGTGCATAAGCATTTACATAGGGAATCCCGTTATGAAAACCATTTATCCCTACATGACAATGAGGCAAACACTAGAAGACAAATCAGAAAGAAAGAGTGAGGATGAAAACTCAAAGCCTTGACACATCACTGCAATAAGAGATTCTTTTCTCAACTTGCTGATGGTCTGTTTCTCCAGATTAATGGTAATCCAATACCATATGTTTAGTTCAACCCCTACAGTTTAGCGCATGCTTCTTTCAGATTCAGGCTGCTCGGTCAGCGGTTTCCATCGTTTTTGGCAGTGTTTTGATTTTTCACTAGAATTGTTACAGTAAACTCCAAATCTGAGTTTCTTAGATCAACCTTTAAGCTACATGCTTTCATCTCTTTACTAGGGTATCAGTCTGCAAAGGAGCCAACAATGGTCATGCGTATTTGTATTTATTCACATGAATGATTAGGGTTTATAAATCCTTTCTGACAGTTTATGGAGAAGTCTGCAAAACTGTCAATCTAGTATGATGTTTATATTTACATGTCCAAGTTCAAATTTTTAGCACTTTTTTTTACTGATAATTTTATTCAGATATTTAGATAGTATTTCAATAAAAGTGGGATTCCCAAACACTTAGGAAAATACTATTCTCTGTACATCCCATTACAAATTAAAGGTTTTCAGAGAAACAGTATTGGGGAGTTGCTTTGGGGAAAGATTAAGACATCACACACAAGTAAGTGAAAGATGAAATAAGGGGAAAAAAACAGGGACCTTAATTTATGAAAAATGTGCCCAATTAATTTGTAATAAGCAAAAGGGTCAATAAAGTGGATAAGTGAGTGAACATCTATCTAGAGAAGGCATTGTTTTGTGTCCCCTGGAAGACGTCAGGTATTCTCAGTTTATAAGGAAAATGATCTTCCTTATTGTTCCAAACTGTTTAGATTTTCATAATTATTTTTTTCCAGATGAGGAAATATCACTGCATAGCATTCTCTGAAAAGCTTTGAACTTTGCAGTCATTTGAATCTGAGGGAAAGAGGGGAGAAATAGCTACAGACCATGACTTCAGGGAATGAAGTCACATGAATTTTGAGAGTGGACGGCTTTGGAAAGACGGATATTCTCTGGGGCAGTTTTTGCTAACTCCTGGGGTTTAAAAGTACTGCTAGGAGAAGTTTACTTCTTATATGATCTCTAATAATTCATTTAGGGAAAATGACCTTGTTATGCAACTCTGTTTGGAGCTGTTAATTAAAATTAACGAGGATCTTGCTGTTTTGCACTGGCTTGTTTCTTCGATCAAGCTAGTTTAATCTGGACTGGTCTGACGTCCTGCCTGGACAGGTTTGACATTCTGCCAAGAAGCCAGCAATAGGCTGGGGGAGGTTGAAACACTGCGCTGGCAAGCAGCGGAGTTTTGAAAGTTGAATCTGGGGCAGCAACAACAGGAAGGAGCCTGATGCCCAGAGGTAAAGGTGACAATATTCTAAGTTACCAGTGTGGGACAAATCCACTCCTTCCGTGTCAGAAAGATTTGTGCTTTTTTCAGTTATCAGTTAAAAACTAGGTATCGACACTCAGAGAATTCTAGCAATGAGGCAGAATTGCCACTGAAAAACATCCTCAAGAAGTAACTGAAATAGCCAGTGCCAGAGAACCTGCAGGAAACATCAGCTCTCTATTTGCCTTATTCTGCGTTTTAAAAACTAAGAAAAAACTAGATTTACTTCCTGTAAGAGCCCCAGTTTTTTTGGCTTTAAGGGTAAGGAATACTTTTAAAATGTATTCTAACATGTCATGATTCTTTAACAACTTACTGGATTCCCTAAATATATATGATACATAATTTGTACTTGGCAGATTCAGATATTTCAGTCACATAGGAAGGGAAACTAACAGTTAGAGGGGCTGCAAGACAAAACTAGCACTTCTCTCCTGATCAACACACACTGTTTCTTTCTCCCAGCGAACAACGCAAGGTTGTATTCGTTTGCTGATACTTATAGGTAAACATGGAAAACAGAAGGGTTCATGGTTTCCTAACTATTTAGCAGTCGCACTTTAATAATTATGTCTTCCTTTCAATATACTGCTTATGTTCAGTCCCTCTGTGTGATGACTAATTAGTAATAAAATAAGGGGATTATTGTTAAGATGTCAGTCCCCCCCCCCCCAAATGATCTGTAGATTCAATAGAATTCCAATCAAAATCCAGTAGAATTGTTTTTAGGAAATCATCAAGCTGGTGCTGAAATTGTTTTTTTGTTTGTTTGTTTTGGGGGGTTTTTTGAAAAAACAAAATAAAATAGCATTAAAAGTCAAAAATATATGTCAGATAATGTTTTGCCTATGTTTTCCTCTAGGAGGTTTATTGTATCTTGTCTTATGTTTAAGTCTTTAATCCATTTTGAGTTGATTTTTGTATATGGTGTAAGGGAGTGTTCTAGCTTCATTGTTTTACATGCTGCTGTCCAGTTTTCCCAACACCATTTGCTGAAGAGACTGTCTTTATTCCAATGTATATTCTTGCCTCCTTTGTCAAAGATGAGTTGACCAAAAGTTTGCGGGTTCATTTCTGGGCTCTCTATTCTGTTCCATTGGTCTATATGTCTGTTTTGGTACCAATACCATGCTGTCTTGATGACTGTAGCTCTATAGTATTGTCTGAAGTCTGGGAGAGTTATTCCTCCAGCCGCTTTCTTTCTCTTCAGTAATGCTTTGGCAATTCTAGGTCTTTGATGGTTCCATATGAATTTTATTATGATTTGTTCTAGTTCTGTGAAATATGTCCTGGGTAATTGGATAGGGATTGCATTAAATCTGTAGACTGCCTTGGGCAGTGTGACCATTTTAACAATATTGATTCTTCCAATCCAAGAGCATGGAATATCTTTCCATTTTTTAAAGTCTTCTTTAATTTCCTTCATCAATGGTTTATAGTTTTCTGTGTATAATTCTTTCACCTCCTTCGTTAGATTTATTCCCAGATATTTTATTACTTTGGGTGCTATTTTAAAGGGGATTGTTTCTTTACTTTCTTCTTCTGTTGATTTATCGTTAGTGTAAAGAAATGCAACTGATTTTTGAACGTTATTTGTAACCTGCTACCTTGCTGAATTCTTCAATCAGCTCTAGTAGCTTTTGTGTGGACCTTTTAGGGTTTTCTATATATAGTAACATGTCATCAGCATATAATGACACTTTTACCTCTTCTTTTCCAATTTGGATCCCTTTTATTTCTTTCTCTTGCCTGACTGCTGTGGCTAGGACTTCCAGGACTATGTTGAATGGGAGTGGTGATAGTGGGCATCCTTGTCTTGTCCCAGATTTTAGTGGGAAGCTTTTGAGTTTTTCACCGTTGAGTACTATGCTGGCTGTAGGTTTGTCATTTTTTAAAAAAGAAAAAGAAATTTAAAGGAATAACACTAACTTATTTCCAGACTTTCTGTAAAGCTACACTAATCAAGACAGCGTGTGGTATTGGAGAAACAAAGAAATGATCAACGGAACACAATAGAGGTTCCCAAAACAGACCCACACATATATGGTCAGTTGACTTTTAGATTTTTATGTATTTATTTATTTAATGGAGGTTCCAGGGATTGAACCCAGGACCTCGTGCATGCTAAGCACGCACTCTACCACTGAGCCATACCCGTCCCCAGTTGACTTTTGATAAAGGTATAAAACCTATTCAATGGTGAAAGGATTATCTTTTCACCAAATGGGCCAAAACAATTAGTGATTCATTTTTTAAAGTATCTTGATCTATACTTTGTTCCCCATACAAAAAATGAACTCAAAATAAGTAATGTATCTATACCTATAATTATAAAACCTATAATTATAAAAATCTAAGCAGAAAACAGGAGAAAATCTTTGTGACCTGGGGTTAGCCAAAGATTTCTTAGGCATGACACCAAAAGCACACACACACACAATATGACAAATTGGACTCCATAAAAACTAAGAACTACCCTTCAAAAGACATTCTTAAGAGAACAAAAGGACTGGCTATATACTGGGAGAGAATATTTGCAGTACTCACATCTAATTTTAAAAACCTATATATACAGAATATTAAAATAATTTCTCAAAATTCAGAAAGAAAGTAAACAACCAATAAAACAAATGAGCAAAGGATTTGAACAGACACTTCACCAAAGATGATATACAAATTGCAAGTAAATACATGAAAAGATGTCCAACATCATTTATCACTAGGGAAATGCATTAAAACCACAATTATATACAGCTAAACACCTATTAGGATTGCTTAAAAATTTTTTAGTAGTAAGTTCTGGTGAGAATGTGAGCAATATTGGTGAGAATACAAAATCGTAAAGTCAATTTCTCAAACTGGCAGTGTCTTCAAAAGTTAAAAATGCACTTACAATAAGAGCTGGTAATCTGACTCCTAGGTATTTACCTAAGCGAAATAAAAAACTGTTCACACAATTACCTCTATGCAAATGCTTATAGCAGATTTCTTTGTAATCATCAAAAACTGGAAACAATCCAAATGTCCTTTAGCTAGGGAACGGATAAACAAACTGTAGTCCAGCTGTACAGTGGAATACTACTCAGTAATTGAAAGGAATTGATATTCACAACTCGGGTGATTCCTAAATACATTATTCTAAGCAAAAGAAACCAGACCCAAAAGACAGTAAATGGGAGGATTTCATTTATACAACATTCTCGCCAAGGCAAAACCGTAGGGAAACAGAACAAATCAGTAGTTGCAGGAAGCTAGAAAGGGAGTCCTGGAGGAGTTTTGAAGTTGATAGAATTGTTCTATGTATTAATTATGGTAGTGATGCTGGTTACATATACATGTTTGCCAAAACTTGCAGAATGTTGCAGTACAAAAAGTAAATGGGGAAAAAGTACTGGGAGGAGGAGGTAATGACAAAAACTAGTAAGAAGATGGAGGGCAAAGTTTAGAGCCACGGAGGAAGGGTGAAGTGCAGGGGAGCTGGGGATTCAGGTCACAACCCCAAGGGAAGAATCCTATGTAATCCCTTTGATCTTAGGCATTTGATATAGTTGGTTTCTTGAGCAAGTTATTTAACCTTTCTGAAGCCTCCATATCTTCTTCTATGAATTGCAGACATATAACATCCACTTCATGGGAGTAGTGGGGGGTAGCTGTATTACTAAATGAGAAAATGTCCCAGCTTAGTTCTAGCACAGCGTTCAACACATGATGGTTCTTCTGAGTGAACAGCAGCTGGAGCCCACGCCTGTGCTCTCTGTGTCACGTGCCCTGGGCCTCCCTCCGTTTTCAGCCACAGATAGGTGGACAGATTTGCATGTCTCAGACCCACAATGCGCTGACATCATCCCATCTCCAGAGTGTGCCGCTGATCGTTCCGCATTCTGTCCCAGGTCCTGGGAACACTGTGGGGCCAGCTGAAAGGGCAGACCAGGAATGTCAGGCAGTTAAGACCCCTGAAACAACCCTCAGCCAGTGGCGCACAGCACACAGTCCTCCAGGAGAATTGTGGGAGGTTGCAGCAGAATAGGGACCCTTTGCTTACAGGAGGGACTGCAATAATGTACCCGCATATCGTCTTCCTCTTCCCCATCTGGTGCTCCGCACTCCCTCTCTCCAGCTTCCTGAGATCACCTCTCAAATAAACCACCTATCCTAATGCCCCATTTCAGGTTCAGCTTTCAAGAAAGCTATTATGAGAAAGTGCATTTTTAAATCTGATACGATGACTTTTTTTTTTAAATTGAGTATAGTTGGTTTACAATGTTGTGTCAGTTTCTGGTGCACAGCATAATGTTTCAGTCCTACATATAAATACATATATTCCTTTTCATATTCTTTTTCACTGTAAGTTCTATGAGATATTGAATATAGTTCCCTGTGCTATACGGTACAAACTTGTTGTTTACCTACTTCATATATGGTAGTTAGTATCTGCAAATCTCAAACTCCCAATTTATCTCTTCCTCCACCCCTTCCTCCTCTGGTAACTGTAAGTTTGTTATCTATGTCTGTAAGTCTGTTTCTGTTTTGTAAATAAATTCATTTGTGTCATTTTTTTTAGATTCCACATATGAGTGATATCATATGGTCTGTCTGAATTATTTCATTTAGAATAATGATCTCCAGGTCCATCCATGTTGCTGCAAATGGCATTATTTCATTCTTTTTTTTGGTTGAGTAGCGTTCCATTGTACACACATACACCACATCTTTATCCAGTCATCTGTCGATGGACATTGAGGTTGCTTCCATGTCTTGTCTGTTGTAAATAGATCTGCTGTGAACACTGAGGTGCATGTGATATGATGACTTAACGAAATGTCCATTCTTCATGCTCCCAACTGTATAGACTCCTCTTCAGGAAATGCTATTTATGTTGTGATTTGTAACTTGCTAAGTACCTGTATCTGTATACTCTACCATCTTGGATAGCTGAGGCGTGCAGAATTTACAGATGCTTTGTGTCACAATCCTCTCCCACTCTGGGCTTCCCACCCTTTGCTACCCAACAGAAAACCTCTGCTTTAAAATGAGTGTTGCCCCTGTTCTTACATCTTCAATCCCCACTTCTTCCTGTCACGTACCTGGTTGCTCCCCATTCATAACACAACTGAGCTCCCGAGCTGCTCTGCAAAATGGGCTGGGCCACGTCCAGGGCTCCTCTAGGCACAGACTTAGCTTCAACCCATTTTATAGAGTGGCTCAGGGGTGTAATGGTATAATGAATGGGAAGGGACCAGGCATGTGACAGGAAGAAAATTCGGCCAGAGGAACAAACACAGACGTGGCAATATGCTTCCTATCCCAACAAATTAATGCTCTAAACTTCCCCCTTCCCATCTGCTTTTTCTAGTTCTTCTACCCCTCACTCCCATTCCTAGTTATTTGGAAAACAGCTTGTAGTACTATTTGCCCTATAGGAGAAAGTGTAGCCCAAGACTGTGTGGCAACTCAGCCCCATTGTAACAACATTTAACAAACACAAAAGCAGCCTTGAAATATTATTGTATCCTTTAAAAAATGTGTCATCTATAGACAGCTGTCCACGTCTGGGTGTGATGCCAGGCTATGCTTTGGGGTGGTTTCGTATCCTCTCCCAGTGCTGTCTGATAGAACTTGCTGTGGGGATGGAAGTGTTCTTTGTTTGCATTGACCCCTGAACACTTGAAATGTGGCTAGTGTGACAGGCACTGAACTTTCAATTGTATTTAATTTTAACATAAATTAAATATAATTAATTTAAATGTAAATAGCCACATTTGGCCACTCTAATACTGTGTTGGACAGGTCCATAATTTCATTACCAACATCACAGCAATGAAACCTCTATCTGCTAAGGGGATTCTTTTTTGTTGGGTTTTTTTTTTCTGGGTCATGCTGGCACTTGAATTTTAACCCCTTTTGAGTGTAATTATTAGTATTTAGGAAAAAAATTTATGCTTTTAAATTTATCAGCCTCCCAAGAGTCATAAACAAGCCCTATTTCCTTTTAAAAACTTTCAAGAACATAAGCAAAAGCCAACGGCCTCTTGAACAGGAAGACTTTTCTCAAAAACTAAATGTGCGGTTTAGCACCAATCTCCATATACTCTCTGGCTCCCTTAGGAAGAATAGATTTAAGCAGATGAGTAAATAAGTCTCAGCCTCTTGCATTATTTTGTTTCTCTAATTTGAGAATAAAAAGAATCCCCAAGAGAACCCTGTCCTGCTCCTTTATCTGTTGCCTGTATCGCTGCTGAAAACCTGAAGACATACATGATATTTTTTCTAGGCAACCTAGCCTACTTGGAAATTATCAGAATTCAGGTAACTGACAACAAAAAGTAACTTGTGTTCAGTAATAATGTACAGTCTAAAATAAACTCTTAATTCTCCTGGTACACTAAAGCTGTATTCTCAGATGTCAAACAGTTAAAATTCACTCATCCTTACTCAACCCCTTTTCTCTGTGCATGTGAAGCAACACCAGCTCTTATTGAAGACACCTTCCTTCTTGAACCTCTCTCCTCCCCTGCCTTCCCATAGCCTGGGCTGTCTTTGTTTCAATCCTCCCTCTCTGACCATTCCTTATCCTATTGTCTCTTTGGTTTTTCTTCTACCTCTACCATCAGTCGGGTTTTCTCCTTAGCTTTCCACACTTCTCACTTTCTAGCTCTTGAAAACAGAATTTGTTCATCTCTCCAATGTAGCTCGCAATCCTAGGTTAATGACCACCCCAAACCTAGCATAGATTTTTTAATTGAAGTATACTCAGTTACAATGTGTCCATTTCTGGTGCACAGCACAATGTCCTAGTCATGCATATACATACATATGTTTGTTTTCATATTCTTTTTCATTAAACGTTATTACAAAATATTGAATATAGTTCACTGTGCTATACAGAATAAATTTGTTTTTTATCTATTGTTATATATAGTGATTAACATTTGCAAATCTCAAACTCTCATATTTAACCCTTCTCACCCCCTTTCCCTGGTAACCATAGGTTTCTTTACTATGTCTGTGAGTCTGTTTCTTTTGTAGATAAATTCATTAGTGTCCTCTTTTTTCTGTTTTTTTAGATTCCACATATGAGTTATATCATATGGTCTGTCTGAATTATTTCATTTAGAATGATGATCTCCAGGTCCATCCATGTTGCTGCAAATGGCATTATTTTATTCTTTTTATCACTGATTAGTATCCCATTGTATATATATTCCACAACTTCTTTATCCAGTCATCTGTTGTTGGACATTTAGGTTGATTACACATATTGGCTATTGTAAATAGTGCTGCTGTGAACATTGGGGTGCATGTATCTTTTCGAATCAGAGTTCCCTCCAGATATATGCCCGGGAGTGGGATTGCTGGATCATATAGCAAGTCTATAAATTTCTGATTATGCTCTACAACCCTCTATGCATAGACATCTCACTGCTACCTCCATCTAACATCCCTAGAACTTGAACCATCACCTGCCTCATCCTGACAGTAATCTAGACCAAGAAGGTCAGAGTCATCATTCCTTCCTCTCTCCTTGCCTCTGAGAGCCAATGAGGTTCCTTCCCTTTCATCACCACCTTATGTCAGTTCCTAGATGAACACAGTCTCCTCATTAGTCTAGCTCTGTTTTTCCTCCCTTCAATCCAACTTACACTCTCATCCTATAAATCTTGCAAAATTATTAGTTACAAATCATTCCCCTTATCCGAAATCTCCAGTGAATCTCCACGACTTACATGGTATCCAATCCAAACCCCTCAGCTTTGCACTCTAGAGCCTTACTCTTGCCATTAACCCCACCTTCTCTGCCAGTACTTCCTTCCTAATAAAATTCTGTTCCTGCCTCCAGAATGCACTAGCTCAGTCCCCCTTCTCCATGTGACCCTTTGGGTCTTAAGCCACTTCTGTTTGGCAAAGACAATTAATGCCCACATCACTCACTTGTCACGTATTGTTCACTGACTGTGCGCTATGTGCATCTGTGTGTCTCCGTGTGTATCTGTGTGTGAAAATCAGAATGCGTGTAAAGCCCTTAGAATGCTTCCTGGCACAGAAGTGCTCAAGGAGAATTAGCAATCATCAGTATGATAATTCTTATTATGACTGCTACCAATATGTAGTCCTACCAACGTATTCTACAGAATCTTGAAATTAGTACGTGCTCGACAAACACAAATTCTATAAAGAAACTTTCATGCATGGATGCTTTGCAAAGCAGTTCACAGAAGCACAGAAAGAAGCTAGTGATGGAGGGGGCTTGACTGAGGGTGGAAAGTAGCTTTCGCATAGAAAATTCTTTTGTGAAAAGCTTTATCCAGTTTGTGTATACATCCAAATTATAATATATTTAGTCTCTTCTCAGAGATAACAGCCCTCCTCCTACCCATCTGTCATGTCAGGTTGCGCTGAGCGAATGCTAATTTACCTTTTTGATATAGCATTTGACAATTTCTGGTTTCAGATATCACACGCAAGGTTGCACATCAGTGAATCAAATTTGAATCCATATTGTCAAGTTCATATTTAGAATAAAATTATGTTGCATCTTTCATATAAACTTATAAGTAAAGTTGTATATCAGATGTGGGTGTACATGTAACGTGAATGCAGAAAATAAAAGTGAGGCACAGGAAGACATTATTATCTTACTGGCTATGAAATTACTGAACCAGCTCAGTTGATTTACGGAAAAAGGTTTAAGCAGCTTCAGGTGAACTTTTGCAGTGCAACTTCTGGATGCCTGTTCCACTAATTTGTTAAATAAAAAGAGCATTCTTTTCATTCTAATTATTTCAGCCTCACGTGAAATACACTAAAAGCTAAACACAAGCAATAATATTCTTGTCATTTTTTTTCACCTGCCACCTCCTCAGAAATAATTAACCTATATTGAGAGAAGTAATTCTTCACTCAAAATGATTTTTACCCATGCAAAGGAAGCAGCATGCAATAAAAAATCATATAACCCAGTCATTCAGTACAAAAATAGACCTGAAAAAGCATTAACAGCAATTTAGTTCAGTACAAAGGAGAAAGTTGCCTGTGTTTACCTTAATTTCATAGGATAAATATACATTTCAGCTTTTCCATATTCTTAAGGTTTTTTAAAAAAAAATTTAGGGACTGATTTATTGTAAGCAGGAGCATTTGGAGATGTTTTAAGTTTTGAATCAAAAGATATCGATTTTAAATATATTAGAATCCAAAAAATATTGACATGGTTTCTGACTTTCAAGTTCAACAATAGAGGCAAAGAGTCACAGACATGAGGAACAGCTTCAAGCAGCAGCCAATCCAAATGGGAGTTTTCTAAGTTGCTTGCGGTGAGAGGAAGGGTCACAGTTTTCTGGGTACTGAGAAGGAAAGACTCATTTTAAAAACATCTTCAGTCCCTCATGCTAACTAGGTAGGCAGGTGAATAGGTGAACAGATGGATAGATAAATAGTTGGATAGATAGATACCTGGATAGTTGGATGTGTGGACTGGTCAGTGGATGGATGGGTGGAGAGATGAAGAATTAAATTACAATCAATAGATAATCTATAATATCGCAGCTTATACACAAAAGTCACTTTGGCTTATACATGAATTTTTCCAACCCCTTAATATTTTATGTCATTAAGTAAAAGCAGCTGAACACAATACAGTCAACACAGCTCACTGCAGCAAGCTGCGAACAGACACAGTACTATCCTCGACGAAACAAGCACTGTCTTGGAAGTGCTTGGTGGGAGGTTTTCTTCCTTTTTTGCATTTTGTGCCAACTCTGAAATTATTCCTCAACCTGCAACATCCCTCTCTTCCCTTCTTTTTATAATTCAGATGTTTCAGCCCTCTCTTACATTCACTTCTATCCAGCCACATTTACCTTTTCCCACCAAAGGTGGAATCCAAAATGTACTGTACATTATTTTTTTAAAGACAATTACATGTTCTTTGAACTGAATTATTGTTCGTAATTAGAACCATTGTTTTTTATAATGTGCTGATTATAAAGTTGTACAGGTTTGGAATGACCTGCCCCATTTAGACTTTTCCATTAAGCTTTTTTATTTTTTAGAGATGATTTTGCCAAACATGAGGTTTTTCAGAAAAGCATGTATCGTCCTATAGCAGAAGAAATGTCTATATTCTGTTCTAGAATTTCTCAAGAAAAATCTTTCACCCTTATCTGAAAAATCATATTGCCTATGTCAAATTTTAATTCATTATACATATTTGTCTCTAAGGTCCTCCAAGTGCATTTACAAACTTCCCTTCCTTTTTCCCGTGACCTGATCTAGCCCTAGAATATGGAAAAACCTTCAACATTTTCAAGTTATTCATAAATCTGCTTTGGTGCTGTACAGTGTTTATCAAATAGGTGATCAAAAATTATTTTTCTCAAGAATATGTGATATTAATTGGTTAACTCATTAAAATGTTTTACTCTACCAATAATCTGTGATTTACAATGCTCTATCTAATGACAGCATGGTGAGTCATCTCTTCTATTTCATTGCACAAGACATCTTTTAAAAGATAAAAGGGTTTTGTTCACCTGTCATCTTTCTTTCCATCACCTTCCCCTTATTTCCCATGCCGGCCCCTGTCATGTGGACTTCGGGGGGCTACTCACCTGCCTGCTATTTTTCTGACATATTTTTGCAAGTATTTTTGGCATATCACTGTACACCAAGCTTGCCCTTTCTCTTGCGTGGGCTGCATACTTTAGCGCTTTCCCCTCAACTGAACCCTTCCATCTGTCTAATAAGCAAGTAATTCCCTTGACAAAAAAAAAAAAATAGGCATCAGTGGTAGTTTTTAATATATCAGTTTTTAATGAGTCAAGAGAATGGCTTGGTCCGATTCAAGTGGTATTCCTTTAGCTGTTTTATCCTTTTTATTTTGTTTTGTTTTGCATTTGTTTTCAGATCAATAGATTTTTTTTTTCCAAATTGGAGGAGTAGAATGTAGAACGTGAACTCCAGAGCCGAGCTTTGCAGTTTACAGCCTTTTTCACGGTTTACTCATTATGTAGTCAAGTTATTGAACCTCCATGGAAGCCTCAGCTTCCTCACAGGGATGTGGGTATATGAAATAAGCAAGTATGTATGAAGTGCTTATAACATCGCCTAGCGCATGGTGAAACTGAGTAAGTGTATGTCACTATCACCAAGATTATTATCTTCCATATCGAAGCTTTTGTGCCATGTCATTGCATGATGCTCTTGTACTATGTATTTGCAGGTGCTGAGATCTGAAAGATACTTTGGAATTTCGTATAGTAAGATGCGACAAGTCAAAGTTAACATTTTCAAACACACACACACACACACACACACACACACACACACAGGAAAACATTTTAAAATCTTTGTCAGACACCCCACCACAAAGAAATGTTGACTGTGAACTCAGGGCATTTGACTTTTGCTAAATGGGGATCTCACATCCTTGGTGGATTCTTCCCAAACAACCATCTAATCCTCTGAGGAAATATGATTTGGAATGATCTGTAAGTCTGTAAGTGACCAGTGTGGAAGAACGAGACCTTTCATTAAATCGTTTATTCACCAAGAAAATAATAGTTCCTATCCCGGGCCAAACACAGTGCAAGTTGCTGAGGGAACAAAAAAATTCAGAGCTGTTATTGTCTCTGAGTTTATCATTTGCGGGAGAAAACATACAGAGAACAATGTAGCGTAAGAGCTACAAAATGAATAATGCAGATTTTATGAGCATTTATGGGAAGGGCAGGTGTATTGAACCAGGGGGATCAGGGAAAGCCTTTAGAGGAAGAGCTGTCTAACTGGAGGAAAAAAAAAAGGGGGGGGGGGTAAGTAGGAATTAGTGAAAGTCTGGGTGAGAAGTTTTTGAAGCAAAGGGAAGAGCACACGTGAAGATGTTTTATCCATGCAAGCCCACAAGGACTTCACTGTCCTCACTACCCGTGTCCACCCCTCCACTAGAATAAAGACAGAAGATTTCTCCGGTTCTTGCACTGCTGTATATCCATCTCCTTGAAAAGTGCATGTACCATGATATGCAGTAGGCACTCTATAAATATTTGTGGAATGAGTGAATGCATACCTTTCAACACAGCCCTGTTATTTTCCACTTACATCTTCCAGCCAGGAACTCTGGTTAGTTTAATCTGATGATCAAGCCTGAGGGTTTGAAGCAATATCATTTATGTATATCAAGGATTTACTGCACAAATAATGCTATCTCATCTTTGTGTTCCTTATGGCTTACTCTCCAATGTTATTAAGGGACAAAGAGACAATAAATATTATCTGTGTCAAGAAAAAATGATATTAATATTTCTTATCTTTACATAAGTTTTATGAACCTCCATTAAGATTTAGCCACACAAATATGGGTGTGGGTGTCTTCAGATGCTTCCAAGCTGGTACTTAGTGGAGTTTCCCAACTGTTTTCCCATCCTAATTGTAGAAGAAGTGAATAAAAGGAACCCCCAAAGTCTCAAATTCTGGTCAGAAAAAAACTGCATTCAATATTGGGTTAAAAACTCAATGATTTCAGCTCTAGGTTCAAGATAAAATTTTTGCCAGGGTTCCCAAGTGAGTCCCAAAGCCTTCCTGAGGAACCACACTAAAACACTGAATTGAAATAAACCTAACAAATGTGAGCAGCAGACAAGCTCAGTTCTCAGAATCAGTAATTTTGATAACAAGCATGGGAGAAAATTGTGAACTGGCAGGTTTATTTCTGGCATCTTTCCACTTTCCTCTTCAGAAACCTTTGCCTTCTCACTGCTCAAGCCAACTTCCCCCCCTCCCAGTTCTGTCCTCAGGGTTGATTCTTTCAGACGATACCTCACTTGTCTCTTTATCCTCTTAACTTTCAAAATCTCAGCTGTATTGAAGACTTGGTTTCTGTGTATTTGAGGTGTTCGTGAAGGGCAGTCAAATGCAATAAACAGAACAGAGATGAGAGCCCAGTTAACCCGGCTGCGTGCTGTGACGTCTTGGCAAGTTACATCAGCTCTCAAGCTCTGATTCCTCGTCAGTCATGAGAGTGTGCTATCCCACTGGGAAAACGTAATCAGTGATCAAATGATTTCATACTGCAGAGTTAATGATTAAAATACTCAATGCATCCTTCCAGAAATAGCGACATCTTCAAAGGGCATATGGCCAAAGGAAGAAAATACTTACAGGAGATTTCCTGGCATCAGGAAGACAATAAGGATAAATAAGCAAGGATAAAGACTTTCCCAGAAAACTTTACCCACATTTCACCTACTCTACCTATTCCAGCTGATGTAATGTGGTGCGTATGGAAGATGGTTACCAAACAGAAACTTCTAGATAATTAAATGGTTCCAACCCAATTATTGAGCCCAGAGCTAAACATATTTTAAGTGCTTATTTAATTTCTAACCAAATGAAATTGACCACTGCCTTATATATTTTGGTGTGCAGTTGCCTTTTAAGTGTATTTGTATACTTCCCCATAGGACTGCTACTTTCCATCAATCCTAGAATGGATATATTTCCTCCTTGTTACATTTCTGAAATCAGGATACATCTTACAATTTGTTGCAATTAGTTAGCCCGTTTCTTCTTTCTTGGTGGTACATAATTGATGGAATCTTCAAGTCACTAAAATGGTAACGTATAGAATTCCAGACAATGGATATGTAGTAGGTCCTGATTGGAAGTCACTCAGTTTAGTGGACCATAGTAATCTATTATGCTTCTTGGATGTTAAGTCTCTGAGCACCAACTTTAAGAATATTAATAAAGATAGGTATGATCAAGATGCATGTGTAAAAAGAAGTGTGCTTCAGATCGTTTAATGCATTAACCTCTAATAGATTAAGACATCATTCAAGCTTTATAAAGGGTTGACATCCTACCAATCTTTGTTTCACATCTTGTTGTTTTGAAATAATAAATAAGACATATACTTTTAAAAATTCAAGTGAATATATATTCATCTTATTTTGAGATATGCTCACCGCCCTTGAAATAATTATTTATTTCCCAGGTCATCACAAAACCTGGGTTTGAAAATCAACTACCTTGTATTCACCAGTATTTATGTAACAATGTGACAAGTACTATGGTTCCTTTAAGCAATTTCCAACTAAATTCGTTCTACTCAAGTGATTTGGGGGAAATCATTATGAAAGGAAGGAAAGAAAAAAGGAAGGAAGGAAGGGAGCCACATATTAGTGACATAAGCACAGCAAGTTTATATTTAATTTTACAAATCTTCCATTATTACATTATTTAATGTAAACATAACCATGTGACTCCCCATGGCATAATGAACATTCTTGCAGAGTGCAATGATCAGTGTTGACTTTCAGGTCTTCACCTTCTCTAAGAAAGTATGTGCTTGTAAAATGACATCTCTGTGTCTGTGAAGACTCAGACATTCTTACAGCCTCCATATGTTTGGGTTTTATATTTTACTTTATTTTCATTTTGTTTTATGTTTTGATTGACCATCCTGAATATAGTCATCCATAGATCAGATCAGAATATATTACATAAAAACAATACATAACATAAAAACTCCAGCCTCACACCACAATTTCACACATTTGTGCCAGTCAGCCTTAATATTCTTTGTAGTCATGGAAAATATCACATTGGACAGACTTGTTGCCCTATGGGTTCTCAAATTTAAAGTTTCTGAGGCATCTCAGAGTGCACAGCCTGACAAAAGCTGCCATTGCTTCTCACGACATCCAGTATCCCTCTTGTATTAACTTAATCCCCACGTGAAAGAAAAGATTAGAAAATAACAGGATGCATCAAGGAATCCACTGAAATGTCAAAAACAAAGTAAAATCCTACACTATTAAAACAAGCAGAGCATTTTCCCTGCTTTTTTCCTAAAACTTGACCATAGACAATAAGCCAAAAATTGACAAAAATCAGTTTTTAGAATGCTATTCTTGCAGAATACAGTGGTAATAATCCAAATGTCCATCACCCGATGAATGAATAAACAAAATGTGATATACCCACACAATGGAATAATACTTGGCAATAAAAAGGAATGAAGTACGATACATGCTACAACAGGGGTGAACTTTGAAAACATTTCGCTAAGGGAAGGAAGCCAGTCACAAAAGACCACGTATTATATGATCTCATTTAAATAACATGTCCAAATCCAGAGAGACAGAAAGTAGATTAGTGATTGTCTAGGACTGGAAGTAGGTGTCCAATAGGGAGTGACCACTTAAAGGTATGAGGTGTCTTTCTGAGGTGATGGAAACAATCTAAAATTAGATTGTGGTGACAGTTGCACATCTCTGTGCATCTACTAAATTGTGTACTTTTAAGGGGTGAATTTTATGATATGTGAATTACATGTCAATAACACCATTTCAGAAGACAGGGCAATAGCCTAAAGGCAAAACTTTCTCCATGGCAGTGACAAAAAGGCTCTGCTGGAAGCACTGAAAAATGAAAAGAGAAAAGAGGAGTCCTTAGCAGAAATTTGCTGAAGAGAACTCAAGATGAAAGCAGTTACCCAATGCTATTACCTGTGTTTAAACTAATGAGTCTGGAAACCAGGAAACAGTTCTTAAGGCCTGAGTCGGGTAGTCAGATAAAATACAGGAAGCTCAGTTAAATTTGAATTCCAGATAATGAACAGACTTTTAGTATGAATGCCCCCAAATATTATATAGGTATTAAATTAAATTATATCTATTATATAGATATTAAATTAACTGTATAAAAATTACATATCTGGGGACATCCTTATATTAAAACACCATTATTTGCCTGAAATTCACAGTTTTCTGTCTTGTTATCTTTTGTTGTCCATATCAAATCTGGCAGTCTAAACCTGTGATGATTATTTATTCAGCATACTTTCTTACAGAGCTCAGAGCAGTTGAAAACAAAACGAGGGTAGGTCTAAGTAAGAATGGGATACAAGTGTTCCAAGCCCTATATCACCGACTCATTTATTTGTTTATATGCCCAACACTGGAGATACTAAGATGGATGCAGAACTCAGAGTCCAGCAACGAAGGCAGACAAGTGATAATGCAATAGCTGTGAAGTATGTGAATGACAGGGAATGCCAAGAAGACGGCAAGTGAAGAAGAAAAGTCTGAAGAGATGGGCAAAGGCTCACAGAGGAACAGGAATGTGGCTAGATCAAAAAGAAACAGTTCCATATTAAAAAAAAAAAAGGCAGAATGAAGAAGAGATTATTTTATTTTATATTTTTCATTGAAGAACAGTCAATTACAATGTGTCTGGAAGAGATTATTTTAAAGCGGTAAAGAAAAGCCAGACCATGGAGCATTATGGGGTTTTATTTTAAATAGATTTTATTTTTCAAAGCAGTTTTAGGTTTACAACAAAATTGAGCAAAAAATATAGAGTTCCCATATAACCCTGTCCCCACACATGCACAGCTGTCCCACTGTCAACATACTCCACCAGAGTGGGAGATTTATAATGATCAGTGAACCTACATTATCATTCAGAGTCCACAGTTTACATTAAGGTTCACTTTTGGTGTTATACTTCCATGGATTTTAACATGACCATTTTAACATTTCTAATGACCTGTATCCACCATTATAGTTTCACTGCCCTAAAAATCCTCTGTGCTCTGCCTATTCACTCCTCCCTTCCCCCCAAACCCTGGCAACCACTGATCTTTTTACTGCTACAGCCTTTTCAGATTGGCTTCTTTCACTTAGTAATATGCTAAAAACGTAAGGTTTTTCCATGTCTTTTCATGGCTTGATCACTCATTTCTTTTAAGAGCTAAATAATGTCTCATTGTCTGGAGATACCCACAGAGGGTTTTTAAGTCATCTTAAAAGTGTTGATTTTAAACAGGGAGAAACAGGATCACACTGCTTCAAAAAAAAAACAAACCACTCTGGTTCTAAAATTGGAGAATGGACTATAGAGAGACCAATAAGAAGATTATTGCAGTAATTTGGAAGGAAATGATGGTGGCCTGGAACAGTGTGTTAGTGCCTATAGAGAGAAGTTAACATACTCAAGGCATAAGAGAAATCAGAATCCTAGGATGTGGTGATTGATTGGTTGTGACAATGAAGGAGTAGAAGGAGTTAAGTCGAAATCCTAAGTTTCCAATTTGGACCGCAGTGTCACCCACTACAAGAACGAGCACGGAGGTGCAGGGAGAGCATTGTGGAGAAATATATTGAGATCATTAGGGGGCACATTGAGTTTGAATCATCTCCGAGATATCTATCTGAGCATAGATTGTTGAGTGTACCAAGAAAGAATTCAGGAAAGAGGTCTAACTCCCAGACGTAGATTTGAGAGGCATTGTCACAGAAACAAAAAAATGAAGCTTAGATACAGACACTTATCCAGAGAGTGTGGTCAGAGTAAGGGAAGAAGGGTTAGGACAGAGTCCCAAAGAGCACCAGCATTTAAAGTCCCTGCAAAGGAAAGTAACAGCTATCAGAGATGCTCATGATAAACCAGGAGTTGATGGTTTCACAAAAGTAATAGAAGAGAGTTCCAGGAAGTGGGAGCTGGATTAAGGCTTTTAGAGACATTAAAAGACTGGTATTCTCTCTCCAGTAAAGAATTAAAACTTAAATATGTGTGTGTGTATGTATATACATATATATATGCTTATTAAAATTAGATTATTTATGTAACATATTTATCTATTCATTAAGCATGAATTCAACACATATGTTAAAATTAAAATGGTTTCTTTCTAAATTTCTCTGATGGGAGAATTTAGGTAATTTCACTAAAGCTAAATGTCTTCCATTTTTCCTTAATTTTGAAAGAGCCTCAAGCATGTGCTTAGTCTATTTGTTGGATAATCTTACTCTGCTGACAGGGGATGGTTGGCAGTGTTGAATGTTGAGGACAAACTCATAAAAATTTCAATATGCCCACTGGATTTAGAGACAAGTATGTTGGTCAGCTTGACAAGTATAAGTAGTGAGATGGGTCAGAATCCAGAAGGAAATGAGTTGTAGGAAGTGGGTCAAGAGGAAGGAAATGGAGACAATGAATACACACAATCCTTTCAAGGAATTTGGCTCTGGCCCAAAAGAGGGAGAGAATGCAAAGACTGGGCAGCTGGGCTGGAGTGTGAGGTTAAAAGATGGGGTAGTCTTGAGTGTGTTTGAATGCTGATGGGGAAGTAGAAAGATGGATTCTAGACAAAGGAGCCAGGTCAGGGCTTAGAGAGGATGAAGTTCTCCTGGCTTGACAGAAGAAAAGATAGACAGGAGAGGGGAGAGTTGCTGACAAGCTTATCAATTTCATGGCCAGGAGTTTAAAGTGTTTGGTCTAACAGCTTCACCTTCTTAAGAAATAGACAGGCAAATAATTGCCTGAGCTCAAAGGCAGAAATGGAACAGTCAGTGATTCAAGGTGAATGGTAGAGGAATGGGCTCCTGAGCAGAATGAGGAAGTTGACTAGGAACCCATTGTGTCTGGATTAGGAAGACAGTAGGATGAAAATCTAATGATCTAGCTCTTCTTTTTCACTCAGTAGGTATTCTTAAAGTAATATACGACCACCTTCATATACACATGGACACCAATGATGGAACCATCTTCTTAACACCACTTCTGATGTATCATAAAGATGTAAATCAAAAGAACCCCATCTATAGTAGAATAATCTCTCCTTCAAAGCAAAATATTCCAAACTGAGAGTCCAGGAAAATCAATCACTACCATCCAATTACTTATAAATGTAGAGAAATCAGGTTCAATTTACTAATCATCTACAATTCCATTATCCATGGTTAGATGCTAGAAGCATTGATCTGAATAATCTAAAACAGCAGATATTCCAAAATGACTTAAATTGGGTTTTGAAAAACATAATTATTTATATTAAATTTACATTTCTAATTTGCATCACTTAGGCAAATATTAAAACTAGTTTGAACTCTCTAGGAAAATACTCAGTGATATCAAGGGTAGAAGATGATCAGAGTTCAGAGAGACTCCAGAGATTACCAGTTAACAACAAACAATAAGGAAAATTAATCCCCTCAATTTTATTGAGGCAAATTTCTAACAATTGTAAAATAATTGATAAGCAAATGATCCCTAGATTTTCAGAAGCAAAGCTGTACCCATCTTATCCTGAACTGAATCTTTATTTAAATTCAAGTGCTTTCCTTCCAACACACAGGCTTATATAAATTACTTCTCAATATTTGTGCATTGGACGGAGACGTAGTCAGGACAGATGGCCAACTCTAATCTAATTATTCTCCCCTCACATCCTTCATTCACTCAGTCATTCATGTAATCAATACATTCAATCTCAGTAATCATTCAGGTTCTGAGAACTTGCTATGTGTCAGGGACTGGGTTAATTGCTGACATCACACAGATTGACAGCAGAGATGACCAAAGTAAATCGCCAATTAAAAACAGATATGATTGATGACAGTTGTGTACTATAAAGGGAAGCAATGGACCACCCACTCAAGGCTGGTGTTAACTTATGAATACTTCCCAAAGAAGATGACTTTTGAGTTCTTCAAGAATGAGTAAGAGCTAACCAGATAGAGAAGGAAAGGGATCAGGAGTAATAATAAAGACAGGGCATCAGTTTGGACTAAGAGGTAAGAAGTGTCACGATTCATTCAAGAAAAAGGTTTTCTCTGATGGAGCACAGTAGTCAGATCCTGAAGAGATTTGTATGCCAAGATAAGGAAGTGGATCATATCCTATGGATCATATCCTGTAGTTCATGGGGATTTTTTTGATAGAAGCTTTAGAATGACATGATGAGTTTCATGTTTTTAAACAATTGTTCTGCATGGATTGGAGTGTTTGGGGAAAACTTAAAAGCCAGTAGATGAGCTGAGAAGTCTGAATGAGACAGATATAGTGGAACTGGAGAAACTGAAATCTAGAAAAACTAAAGGGATAAAACCCACTGACTTGGTGATTGATAAGAAGGAGGCAATGATGGGAGGGGAGGAAGAGCTTAAGACAGTTCTCCAGTCTCTGGTTTGGACACAGAATTAATCCTGGCACTACTGCTAACTAGGCCAGAGACTGCAGTCAAAGAAAGAGGTTTGGGTAGAAGGCACTGAGTTCAGATTTGGGCATGCCGAGTTTTCAATGCCTGTGGGGCTAGTCTTCTAGAGGCAATCCAGGAGTCAATGAACTAAATCAGTCTGTCACTCAAGAGACAGGCCAAATCTGGAGACAGAGATTGGGAAGTGAGTGTGGAGGAAAGCATAGCCCATAGAGAGTGGAACAAAGAGAAAAGAAACAACAGCAGAGACCTGTCCACTTCATACCATCGAAAAGACAGCGAGTGCCCTGGTTAGTGGAGCTGAAAGGGCTTAGCCTTATGGCTGAAAAAGAGTTCCACTTTTCTCTATCCTAGTCAGCTTGCCCTGGTTATTCCACTCAGACTAATTTTCAGATTTGTTACTGCTTTTTTTCTTGATGAAGTATGTTTCTTAATCTCTAATTATAACTAAACATTACTTTGCAAGAACAGCTCCTGGACTGATAATATTTGCTTACTTTTTTTAACTTCAAGAACCTGAATCCAGCTATAGATTATTTAACACTGACATAATAGTATGTTCACTGACATTCATGGACAAAGGAGAAAGATTTTTATTGTAGAACATTTTATGTTAGATCACAAATACATGAATACGATTTCCTTCCATTTCTGTGAGAACACACCTATACAATGTGACTGTTCTGTTCCTCCCAACAAGAGGGAGAATCTTTACTCCAATCCTTGAATCCTGGGTTATTTGGGGGTTTGTGGTTTTTCTGTTGTTGTTTTTTTGTTTCTACTTGGTTTGGTCAAAAGGCCATCAGCAAATATGATGTGCCGTCTCTTTCTTCTGCAAAACTTGTCACCACCGTGTGAAGAAGATCAAGTTAGCCTACTAGAGAGACTGTGTGACACAAAAATGAGGCAACCCAGCCAAAAGGCTCGAGATTTTCTAAACTCCTAGCTGACAGACAAGCAAGTGAAATCATCCTGGAGCATCCAGCCTCAGTAGAGCTGCGACTTGACTGCAGAGGTTAACATAGCTGGCTCAGAACAGAAGAGCCACTCAGCTGCCCAGAAAACTGTGAGCAAATATAAAACGATTATTATTTTCAATCACCAAGTTCTGGGATGATTTGTCACACAGCCATGGATAACTGACATGACCACCTTCCAGAGTTGGAAAAGAGATCATTTAATTTGTTTTCAATAATTTCTAAATTATAATCTCTGATACAGGAAGAGAATCTCACAGCAGTCAAACTTTACCTCTTCTGTGACTTGAACCAGGATAACATACTCCACTTCAGTGTGTTTTAGAGGGAATAGACATGGCTTCAATCACGGCAGTTAAGTATCTTGAATTTTAATCATAGTTAATAGCCTGGCTTGAGTCTGAGTTGAGAGACAGGCAGCTCTAACAAGTTTTCACCCTGTAGCTACAAATTTTTGAACTTTATAATTGTAATGAAGACACATAATCAGGGTTTTTTTTTATCCAACTAGCACACTGATACCTATTCCTGATCTTTTATTTTCTTCTTGTTTAAAATCCAATAGATGTTCTAAAAACCATTTTGAGAAGGATGCCATAGACGTTTCTCAAAAAGACTAGGATGAAATTATTTCATAGTAGATATTAATATTGCCACAAAAAAACCTAGAAGAATTCCTTTAGAGTTCCAATGTAGCAAGATAGAACTAGTGTTCTTAGGATAATTATGGACAAAAGTTATGAATTATTCATTTTTGTATCCCTCCAGTTCAGGAAGCACTTGCTATGCGTTTGTTGAATGAGCGACTGAATGAATTATTGAGTGAGGGAATGATTAATGGGCCAATCGCATTGTTTCAGGCTTTATTATATGTGGTCATTATACTTCAGAAGATGTGACTTGACCCATGATACAAGTGACTCAATATAATTAATGAGTCGTTTCATAAGAGGGTCCTACCAGTATCAGACTCATAAATGAAACCATGTTAATGACTCTGAAGGAATCATCTTAACTTAGAGATTCTTCTAGGTACGTTAGATTGCCAGTTTCTACCCAATATCTATAACAGACTGTATTCTTCTTTTAATAGAGCAAAGTCAGCTAGTCTAATGTCCACTTAATTTACAAGTTGTGTGATAGTTATAGGTATAAAATATATATATGTGTGTGTGTGTGTGTGTTTATCTTTAGATTTAGAGATAACACTACTGGTGGTGATTGTTATCTGAGTGGACGGGTGTGGTTGCAGAAAACCTTTGCCTGACCAACTGTTCTTTCTACACTGTACACACATAAAGACGATTCTGTGGTTGGCAGCTGTAGACCTATTTGCAAAGCCCACAGTTATTTGCAACTCCACCATTTAAAAGTATACTCTGCCCATTACCATTACTCATAAGTAGCCATAATTCTAACTCATGCAAGTAAAGGTGTTCTGCCTATTAACACATGGAATTCCAGAATTACAGTGAATCATATGAAGACTTACTGCATGGGATCTCGGTAGTTTTTCTTCTATGTTTTTGGCTTGTCATCCTTCAGTTTAACATCTGAAGCATGTATGTGAGTCTCCCATTGCCATACGTTTGTCTTACCTGCCTAGTCTCAAAGCCTCATGCTTCTGTAAGAATATGTACTCGCAAGCAAAGTTTAGGTGTCTGCTGTCTGACTTGCCTATTTAAAGTTAAATATCACTCACAAGAGGAACTGATGAGCCTATTCAAGAAATAATTTATTCATTCACTTAGTGCTTATTTGTTGAAGCATCAGGCAATGTTCTAGGTGCCGGAAACACAGCAATAAACAGTCACGACCACCATGGAGCTTTTATCACAGCCATGCACATTTCTCTTCCAACTGCAAAGCAGAGATAGCACCTCTTCTTCAGTACAACTTAGACCTCTCTTTTATACCTAGTAAGTGGTTAATACATGTCGATCAGACAGGCCAGGACTCTTGAAAACCTCATTTTATTCTGGAGTCTTAATGCACACTGTCATCCCTCAGTATTGGCTGGGGATGGGTTCCAGGACCTCTGCAAAGACCAAAATCCATGGATGGATGCTCAAGTCCCTCAAATAAAATAGTGTAGTACAGGTGGCCCTCCATATCCATGGGTTTGGCAGCTGTGGATACAGAGAGCGACTGTATGTGTATATACATATATGTATACACACACACACCGCGCGCACACACACACACGTACATCTTATCTGCCAGTGAACCTTGGAGAACACTGGACTTCTGACTGATTCCATTTTTCACTCTTGCCCCCTGGATCTCCTGGGTCTCCATACTGCCTCGGTAGCAAAGATCATGATGGCTTTTACATCTCCTTTCCCAATCAAAATGATTCACAGGCTATGTTGCTGCTTCTCTGCAAGCTGGGATGTGATTTTGTTCTTCCCAGACTTGTATAACGCATATTGTTCTGTATTTACTCTGCCAAGATTTCCATATGTTTCATTAGCATTTTTCCTGAGGGCTCAGCCGTATCCTAAGTGTGGAAATACGGGTTCACGTCATGGATTTCAGGAGGCTGGGGCTTGACATGCAGCCTCATCTTCTCTCCATGTCTTTCAAACGTTGATATTCACCAGCACACCCACATCAGCTGGAGGTAAGACACCTAACAGGTGAATAGTGAACACAAGCACAAGCATATCATTCCTTGACCTTCCTTCTGTGCCTCCTGGCTCAAGCATCTCCAAGATTTGCTGGTCAGTTGGTTATTTATTCCAAAGATGATATTTTAGGAATTCCATAGAGAGAAAGCTATTGATATATTCTTACTATAAAAGTTCTTGATAATCCTCCTTACCCAACTTCGTATTTCTTACCCAATGTCAATTCTTTCCCCACAAAAAGGTCTTGTTGGTTATATTCCTAAATTTGTTTTCAAAAAGGTTAAACATTGTATCATCCAAGTTTTATTTCCCTTTGGACTTTTACATATAGCATGTTATTTCCCAACTTTTACCCTCTATATTATCTATGACAAAGTTGCAGTGGGAGAGGAAGAAAACTCGAAAATGTATTAATAAATATACATATACTTCTGGGCAACTAGGAATTGGGATTGTGTAAATTGCTTTGCATCCTGATCTGGACTGCAGAATGCACATGAATATATTGTGAAAAATCACTGGACTATGATCTTCATCCCTCAAAGCTTAAACCATAGAATCATCAAAAAGCAAGTATATATTCTGCCCTTGCTATGTTCATAGCAATATGCTAGTTCCTATGGAAAGGAAAAGACTAACATCCTCCCCCAGGGATCTCTAACATTTTAATGAAGAGAGAAGACTAAATAACGAAATACATGGTCAACAACAAAAGGGCATTTCATAGTATTTTGGCAAAATCACAAGTATCATTAAAAAGGCGATCAAAGGCTCATTGAATGGTACCACTAATTAGCACTAAAGGAATTCAGAGACAAAAAGGTGCTGAGTAGTCCAGGTGAGCAGTCCACAGAGCAAGTACTGTCAGAAGGGGGACCATATGTATACAGTTGCACCCAGGACATGGAGCCCTTTGGTTGCATAGAACATGAGGCCCTGGGGCAGGAATTAGCATGAATGTGATGGCTGGTAGGGGATGGGTGACACGTGTCACGTTTCCAGGGCTGTTTCCAAGAACTTTTGAGCATCCTTCCTATGTTGGAGAGTTTCCTCCTGCCCAAAGCAGAAGGTAGGAAACTGCTTTCCCAACTTCCCTTGAAGCTAGAGTATGGGCTCATGCCCTGAGCCTCTCCAACACACCTCATGCAAGACATGAGTGTGGAAGAGGGTGGTGTGGGTGAAGGAATGTGGTCTTAAGTTGATGCTGGCAGGGGGCAGGGACAGACAGCCTTCAGGGGCCACCGTGACAATGGTCCTAGCTCTAGCGTCCCCTGCAAACTTCAGAGCCTGTGTCCAGTGGCATCAACAGTGCCATCCGGAGATTGTCCCTGAATGCCAGGCAACCAAGCTTGATTCTCTGGCCATCACAGAGACTCTATGACATAAAATGTATTCCTTTATAAATTTCTCATTCTGCTTAAAATAGTGCAGGTGGGCTCTGTTGTTGCCAACTACAAACTTTAACAGCAACTAAGGAGAGCCCCAGATTCCTCTCAAATCAATATTTGTTTAAAAGAATGAAATAAAATGTATACTAGTAAAAATACTAAGTTCAGAACAAGTTCTAGAAAGGTAGGAAGAAAAGCAAGTGGCAAAAAGATAAAGAGAGAGCATGGAGATTGAATATAAGGGTATAATATGCAAAATGGCATGGATGCTGGATGTTTGGTGGGGGAGTGTGGCTGCTCTCTCCTTCCTGCACACATCTTCGTGTCCTGGGAGGCTGCCTTCTGTCCTCTGCACCCTTGGGCCCCCTGCGTTCTGGATTCCCGCTGGGTTCTGCCAGCGGGGAGCATCACGAGGCAGAAGAGGGAGATCAGAGGAGTCCATTCCCTTGGCTCCCTCCACACACAGCCTCCTGGTCGGAAGCCCGTCTTGCCAAAGGGCTAGGCGCCTGTCGGGCAGCCTTGTTCGCATCACATTCTTGCTCTGAGTATCTTTTCTTAGCTCTTGGAATGTAGGGATGGTGATGGAACGCCAAAGCTGCTAGTCCCAGGGTACTGCTTATTCTCTCAGGTTTCCCACACTCATTCCCACCTCTGCAAATGGTCTGTTTATAAACTCTCCTTCACTTACCCAGCGGAGTGTGCCATCACTCTCCTGCTGGGACCCGGACTCATAAAGCAGTAGGTGTTATTTGGACATACATGTCTTATAAAACTATACAGACCTGCAGGGTTCATTCAGAAGAGTAGTTGGTGGGGACGGGGGAGGGTATAGCTCAGTGGTAGAGCGCATGCTTAGCATGTATGAGGTCATGGGTTCGATCCCCAGTACCTCCATGAAATAAAAATAAATAAGTAAACCTAATTACTTTGCCCCCCACCAAAAAGGAAGAGTGGTTGACCCCAGGGGATGGGAAGGGAGGGAGAATGATTAGATTAGAGAAGAGTAAACAGAAGACACAGCAAGTGTATATGTAACATATATCATATAAAGGTTTATTCTTAAGCTGGGTCATGGGAACGTGAATGTTTTCTAGCGCATGCTTTATGATTTTTATATTAAAGTCCATAATTTAATAACAAGTTTTCGCTTTCTCCAGGATATCTTTTAGCAAATGAAAGTATTCATTTTAACACGGTTTATTTTACCAAGCTATTCTTTTACGGTTAGAGCTTTTTACGTCCTATTTTAAAAAGCTTTGCCAACCAAAATCATGACACAGAAGACACCAATCTCTGTGCCCTCAACAAAGAAAAACAATTTAGACAGCTGTCCACAAACAGAAACTCACACAGAGAGTAGAGTGGTGGTTACCAGGGACTTGGCGGGTGGGGGGGATGGAAAGCTGGTCAAAGGGTACAAACCGCCAGGTATAAGATGAGTGAGTTCAGGGGGGTATAATGAGCAGCATGGTGATTACAGTTAATAATACTGTATTATACACTTGAAAGTTGCTAGGAGAGTAAATGTTAAATATTGTTAACCACAAAAAAGAAATGGTAATTATGTGAAGTGATGGAGGTGTTAGCTAATGCTACAGTGGCGTTCACATTGCAGTATATGAAGGTGTCAGTTCAGCACCTCACGCTAGCACGACGTTATATGCCAATTATGTCTCAGTAAAGCCGGGGGCGGGACATGTGGGGATCTTTGCCTGCTTAAGAATATCTTAGCCATTAAAACACGCTCTCTGTTATTTTCGAGAAGCTTTATCAAGTTACCCTTCTCATTTAGGACTACAAACTATTTGGAATTTACTTTTTGGGGTGGTGTTATGTTTTCTATGGTCAACGTACTGTGGCATTCTCATGGCTAACACGGTGTTTAGGATTTCTACTTTTTGTTCCTAAGTGAGATTAGCCTGGTGTTTCTTCTTTTTTATTTTTTTGTTTTTTTGTAATGGCCTAGGAATTGGCTACGGGTAATATTTCTTCCTTAAATATCTGGGGCATTCACTGAGCCTGAATATTTCTTTCTGGGAAGGTCTTAAGTTAGAGATTCCATTCCTTGAATAGAACTATTCATACTTTCTTCTCTTGCATCAATAGTAAGTATGTAGGGGTAAATATTTACTTTTTTCCACTTGGATATCCAATCAATCTTGTACCATTTGTTTAAAAGGCCCTGCCCTCCCCAGCCCCCATAGTATGGTATAACTACAAATCAGATTACCATATATTTGTGGTGAGTTTTGGACTCTGTTCTATCCTTTACCTTTTTATCTATCCTTGCATCAATAACTCGCTATTTTAATTACGGTGGCTCTGCAGTGAGTCTTCATACCTGATTGTATATGCCCTATATACTTCTTTTATTCAGATTGTTCTGGTTATTCTTGACCCTTTATGGTGCTACATAAACAGAAAATCAACTTGTCACATTTTTCAAGACAAACAAACAAACAAACAAAAAAACCTTTTTATTTTTAACTTTTCAATTGGAATTGCATTGTACTTCCATTTTATCTGCAGAGAAATTTCGGAAGGATTGACATCTTTACAATATTGAATCTTCTAATTAATGTACATGGAAAAAAATCTCTTCATTTAGTTGGTTCTTTAACTTACCTCAGTAATGTTTTATAGTTTTGTGTGGAGAGTTTCCTCATCTTTGTTAGATTTATTTCTGCGTGTTATTTACTTTCGACACTATTGTCCATGGTATTGTGTTTTTTAATTGTATTTCTAAATTATTTGTTGCTAGTATATAGAAATGCAATTTTTATAGTGATTTCACAAAATTCACTTTTTAATTCCAGTGATTTATGTGCACATTCTCCTGGATTTTCTGTATCAGTAATTATTTTGCCTGTGAATGTCTCTTTCTTTTTAAGTCTTTTTTTTTTTTTTTTTTTTTTGGTCTTATTTCACTGTCTAGAACTTCTAGTGCAATGTTGAATAAAAGTGGTGGTGATAGCAAATACCTTTGTGTCCTCCCTTAAGGAATAAATTTCAGTATTTCATGCCTAAATATTATGTTTCCTGTAAGATTCTGTACATACTCTATGTCAGATTGAGGAGTTCCTTTCTACTCCTAGTTTGTTAAAAAAAATTTTAACATAAACAAGTACTGTTTTTAAGAAAATACTTTTACTGCAGATATTGAGATAATGCTTTAATAATTTTTCTCCTTCATCCTACAAATGGATTTGTAGAACTTGTAATGGATTAAATGGACTGATGTTTGAATGTTAAAACCATTTTTCATTCTTGGAATAATCTAACTGGGTTATCATCTTAGCGTGGGTTATCCCTGAAGCAGTCCCTGAGACAACGATTTGGTTGCAAGTAGTTAATTAGGGAGTTGAAGAAAACTCTGCCTGGGGAGTGGAGAAATGAGACAGGGAAGGGAAGGATGCCAACAGAGAGTGGATTATCAAGCCTGTGGCCATGGTGGGTGACTGGAGCTTACACCAACAAAGAAACTTTGGGAAATGGTATTGGCACAAAGCTTAGAGTTATTCCACCTGAGAGATGAGGGAACTGGAATGTTTATAAACCAACCCCTACCCACCAATCAGTCATTTGTGGAGGACTGTTTCTGGAAAGTTTTGATTCTCTGATATCTGTGGCCTCTGTGTATGGAGGCAGAGGATCTTCTGCAGCTCCAGAAAAGCTCTCAGGAAAGAAATGAGTCTACTAAAAGGTAGCACTTGACCATCTCATGGGCCACATCTGCAACACTGGTGAAACATGCTTTTAACATAGTGTGGGATTCTCTCTGCTGATACTATGTTTGGGATGTTTGCTTTTGTGGTCATGAGTGACGTTGAACTCTTGATCCTTTTTTTTGTAATGGCCAACTAATCAGCTATTGGTGATATTTCTTCCTTAAATATCTGGAGCATTTGCTGAGCCTGGATATTTTTTTCTGAGAAGATTTTAAGAGAGGGGTTCCATTTTTTCAACTAGAACTATTCAGACTTTGTTTTCTTACATCAGTTGCAGTAAGTTGTGATTTGAAAGGTACTTATTTATTTTGAATTTGCAAATTTATTGTCATGAAATTTTATCTGTTATATCCATACTGTTGCAAGAGAATATTTTTTATCTTTTTGAACAGAACACTTGATGTCTCTGACGTAGATAACTTTGCTATCATTCAGAGCCACATAAGATCAAATATTACTTCTATTTGCATAACTTAGGAAGGCAAAAAGCTGCTCCAGAGTGAATTTCTGCCACCACAGCTAAAATCTACTAGTAACTTTTCAATGTAATTCACTCATTGGAAACACAGTTGACCTCCACCTCACCTATCACAAATCACACAAGTTATAAACATATAAGAAGCATGCAGAGACTCAAAAGAACCCTGATATCAAATCAGAGCAAGAGATTTAGATTTTGAATTATCAGACTAGAAATGGTAGATGAAGCCATATGAAAGTGCTCACATGCCAGAAAAATGGGGAGAGAGAAAAGTGCCAGGTTTAAAGAGGAAGGGAACTATATTCAATATCTTGTAGTAGCTTACAGTGAAAAAGAATACGAAAATGAATATATGTATATTCATGTATGACTGAAGCATGTGCTGTACACCAGAAATTGACACAACATTGTAAACTGACTATACCTCAATAAAAATAAATGAATAAATAAAAATAAAGAGGAAGGAAAATGGAAAGAAACTAACAACAAAAATGAATTAGAAAGAACCAAAGTGATGATGTTGGACATGAAAGAAGGAACATTGTCAGGAGGGAAGAATTGGCCAGCCAAGCACAACTGGAAGAGTGGTCCTGGAGAATGATGAAGTCCACTTGCTTATAAGTGACAGTTAAGAAGTAGTTTTAGTAAAGGAATAAATGTCAGTAAGGAAATAAGTAGTCAGAAAATGTGAATAACAGATTGTTTCACCCATTTCGAAGAAACGTTCATATTGAATAACCATGGCGCCAGATCATCAAGAGATTTTGAAACGTTTCTGTGAAAAAAGAAAAAAAGTAGCCTTTTTACTTTGCTTTTACTGTGTCCTCACCCAGCGAGATGCAAGAAGGATAAAAAGCAGTTACAAGTGAACCAGATCTAACACCCAAAGGTCAAGAACATTACAATGCAAACGACAACCCCTTTTTCCTTAAACCTGATATTTAAGATCCCACGAGGTTTAATGTTAAAAGAAAGCACTGCTTTTCCCTCTGGGCCCTTGTATCACTGAAAGTGTTTTACCACTGTCTATAATAAAAGGAAAGGATACAACAGTTCTGAGAGAAGTTATCACACTCTATCATTTTCGCTGTGTTTACATGAGACGAAGAAGCTAAGTGTTCCCTGGGAAACCAAGTACAGTGAACTCCTGTCACCCTCACTCGGGCTTTCAGGACAATTCAAACTTCAGTGATTTCTGGAAATCTCCAATGTGTCAGCAGTCCCAGTTCCAGAATCTCAGCACTTTGATAAGCCTAAAGGTTCTAACAGTGAAGGTATTGACCAACCCTGCTCCAAAAAGAAAGATTCTTTGGCTATTTCTCAGTGTTATTTATTGCATAGTAATTTCAGTGCTTTAAAGGAGTCCTTAAACTGCATGAGTGAAAAAAGGCTAATTATTTGCAGTGAATCGTTGTTAAACGCGTATTAATTGCAGAAGATACATGAATGTCAACAGGGCCGGGGTTGCAAGGCCTTTTTAGCCCTCCCCCACATCCCTTCTCTAGGATGGAGGACTTGGAGTCTTTGGAGGCCTTCCCGTGCCTTTTTCAGTAGAGATGAAAAAGGACTGACATTGGGACTGGGGTGGCAGAGAGCATAGAGAAGGTGAATCCTCCGGATTCCTCCCCTGGGTGGATGTGGTGACTCTCCCCTCCATTTTAGCTGGGATTATGGTGATTATTAACTAGTAAGACTGCTTTTTTATTTCCCTCTCACCTCAGTCAGCTAAAAACAGTTTCCTGCAACAGAGTATGCGCATTAAAATGAAATAACGAGTAGATGACTTTTTCCTAATACTGTATATTTTGCTCTTTTCTGAACAACACAAACCAATAGTCCTGGCCACGTGGGTTACAATGTCACTATTATAACACTGTAGACTTTTCAAAGGTTCTGGCCCAACCCCTTATTTTACTGATGAGGAAACGGGGACCCAGAGATGTTTAATTATTGCCCAAGGCCATACAGTTACTGGAAGATTAAGGGCTGAAACTCTGGCTGTGTTCTACCATACCAAACTTTTCTTTCAACAATAAACAATCAATTTTATTTTCTCATTTCTTCTTTCTTTCTTCCGTTTTTCTTCATCCCTCCCTCCCTCTTTCTTTCTTTCTTTTTCTTCTTACTTTTCCTTCCTTCCCTTCTTTCGTTTTTTCTTTTCTTTCTTTCTTTTTTTTTCTTTTGTTCTTTCTCTCTTTCTCTTTCTCTCTTTCTCTCTCTCTTTCTCTCTTTCTTCTGATTAAGAATTGAAGCCAAAGATTGAAAGCACTGGATTCTTTAACCTGCCACACTGTCTTCCCTCGAGGCACCGTTAAGAAGCCTTCAAGAGTTTCTTTGAACTGAAACTTGTCATACAGGTTTTCAGCCTGGATGCAACCTCATTATTTGGTTTTTTTTTTTAATTTGAAAATAACTCCTTATTTATTTTATATTTGTTTAACTTTGCAAACCTTGATTCATATCTGTCCTATCTCTTTTAGCATTGATTTCCTATACAGAGGGCCAGCACAGCCATTAAAGTCATTTAAAATGTAGCCACTGAAGCAGTGAGTGAAATTTGGTGACACAGGTCAACAAAATTTAGCACAGTTTCATGCATCCAGATTTATTATAGCACATTAGATATAATTTTAACTTGGCCTGTACACCAATAGAATTTTAAAGCTGAAAAACATAAACTTGAACACTAATCTAATTTAAGAGTAACTGTTACCCAGAAGAGTTCAATAGCATCCATGCCAAGGTCATATAGTTAATTAACCATGGAACAGGATTAGAACCCAAGTCCACTGGATGGACTACCACTTCAGCTGTTTACTCCATCACATCCTGTTGCCCCCCTAAAAGCAGTTTACAGATGAATACAGAACTATTTGCATCTTTCTAGTCCTAATGTCCTTAAAATACACTTTTATCTGTGAGATTTTCTTCAGTATTTACTCTTTTTTATTCGGGGATGGGATGGGGAGAGGATGTTTTGATTCTGTCTTCCTTTCTTGAGTCCCACCTTTCTTTCATCTGTGGACCTTTGCTGCAGTTGCCCTACTGAAATGGTAAACAAATCTCCAGCTTCTTGTCTGGTATCATCAAAGAAGGGGGAAAAAAAGTAAAGGCAGTTCCTTGCACTTATGAAACAGTTTCCTTCCTGGCTGGCACAAGCCATCAATTCTTATGAAAGTAGCTGCATCGAGAAACCTGCTGTGCTCTTCCTTAGGACTCGGGCACAGTGGTAGGGGGTGGAATGGGATTCAGTTTTCATATTTCAGACATTGTAGAGCCTAGAACTTCTGTCTGGGTGGAAGAGGGTAACTTTGCCTTTTTACTAACAACATCTCCTCTTAGTTCTGAATCCCACCCCCTGGGCTCCCAGCACACCGAATGGGGTATCAAGTCCCACTGCTTGTATTTCTGAACTGGGTGCAGTTTCAATAGCGTTATCCTAATTCAGATGCTAATCAACTCTTTAAGTCCTTGACCCTTCAATTGACCTCCAAAGGTCTCCCTACCTCTGTAATCTCCTAACTTCAATCCTTCCCAGATGTCTCCATTTCACTTGAATGTCCAACAGCAGAAGGCCTTTGACTACTGTTCATCTTTCCCTTTTTGACACTCTCAGTTTCTTTGACTGCCAAATCAGCTCCCTCTCCTGAGTCTTCCCAGACCCTTTGCAGGCTCCTCTTCCTCTGCCCCTCTCTTAAAGCTGGGATTCTTCTCTTCGCTCAATATACAATCCCTGCTGGCCAAATTCATATACTTCACCTGCACCTAACTGATCCCTAACAAAGCTACAACTCCAGACCAGAGCCTTCTCTCATACTTTACAGATACAAGTCTAGAGGTACTTTGTCCAGGACAGAAGCCCTGATACATGGAGCTACTCAAATTCAAATTAATTAAAATTTAATATAATTTAAAACTCAATCTCAAGTTCTCCCTACCCATGTGTGGCTAGTGGTTACCATAATGGACAACACAAATATAGAACATTTTCATGAACGCAGAAATTTCTTTTGGACAGTGCTGCTCTAGAACTTCCTACAAATGACATTTTTAAAAAACCCACCCCAATGTAAATTGGTACAGCAATTCACTAGGGAGAACGGTATGGAGGTTTCTTAAAAAACTAAAAATAGGCTTACCGTAAAATTCAGCAGTCCCATTCCTCAGCATATATCTGAAGAAAACTCTAATTTGAAAAGATGTATGCACCCCAGTGTTCATACCAGTACTATTTACAATAGCCAAGACATAGAAGCAATCTAAATGTCCACTGACAGATAAATAGATAAAGAAGATGTGGTACATATACACAATGGAATACTACTCAGCTATAAAAAAAAGAATAAAATAATGCCATTTGCAGCAACATAGATGGACCTAGAGATTATCATACTAAGTGAAGGAAGTCAGAAAGAGAAAGACAAATACCATGTATCACTTATATGTGGAGTCCAAAATATGACACAAATGAACTTATTTATGAATCAGCAAGAGACTCACAAACATAGAAAACATACTTATGGTTGCCAGAGGGGAAAAGGGGTAGGAAAGGGATAAATTAGGAGTTTGGGATTAGCAGATACAAACTACTATATATAAAATAGATAAACAATGAGGTCCTATTGTATTGCACAGGAAACTATCTTTAATATCCTGTAATAAACCATAATGGAAAAGAATATGAAAAAGAATATGTGTATATATATATATAACTGAATCACTTTGCTGTACACCAGAAACTAACCCAACATTGTAAATCAACTATACTTCAGTTAAAAAATAAAAAACCACATCTACTTAAAAATATCAAACATCTCTCTTATATGGATGTCTAAACCTGCTCTTTCATAGGAATTTTCTCTCCTGTCCCCTCCACACTAACCTGACTCCTTAGTTCCCATAAACTGCGGTAGTGCGCTAATTGATCTCCCTGCCCACACTCTGGCAACCCCCCCCCCAGTTCATTTTTCACAGTGTGGCCGAGGCTCTTTTTCCAAAAAATAAATCTGATTGTGTCAATCTCCAAGTAATAAACCTTTAGTGGTTTTCCACAATGTTGATAATAAAAGAGGATGCTATTATTAATTCTGCTGCTACCATAGGACTAAAATGGGACTTTTAGGGAAACCAGTATGTATGGTCACCCTGTATGGAGTCTACATTTCTTAGCTTGGTTTAGAGCTTTCACATGCTCTGACCCTGTCTACCTTTTCAGCTCTCTAAATCCAACCTGCCCTTCATCGAATGTAATGTCCTGTTTTACACTGTGAATTTGTTTGTTCTGATCTCTGTGCATAGACCTCATGCACTCTCCTTGTCATGCCTGCTAAACATGGAATTTTCAAAGACCTATATAAGCACAACCTACTCATTTTAAAGTATAGGTACTTCCCACTTATGGAATACTATACAATTCTCAGAGAAACTTGGAAAATGTAGGAAAGTCTTAAAAAGAACAAAAGCATCTACATTCCTACCACTCTAAAATATATATAAATTTCCTACTTATGAAATAATATATACTTCTCAGAGAAACTTGGAAAATGTAGGAACGTTTAAAAAGAACCAACGCACCCACATTCCTACCACTCAGAGACGACTACAGTGAATATTTCATTTCATTTTTCTCTATCCACATGTGCACACATCATTTTCTTTCAAAATTTATTTTTCACCATTTTGCAATACACCTTTATTGTGTAATATATTGTTTGTATTTTCTCATGTCATAAATATTCTCTTACGAATTTTAGTGGCTGAGTATTAATTCATGGTACGAATATGCACTGGTTTAACAAGCTGATCTTGTGTTAGATATTTCTTGAAATTTTATCAAATTTAGACAACAATTAAATACGTTTTCTCATAACAAAAGCAATTCGTATATACTGTAGACTTTTGGAGGAAAATGTACAAAGAAGAAAAGAGGTTTATCACATTCTGAAAAATGATTTGTATGTTGTTTGAAAGATAAGGCTCTATGAAAACATATGTCTGAAACTGCTATTAAGTCAGTGGAAAAATAATGCATCTCTAGATATATTGCATTTCTTGAGAATATGTAAATTTTCAAGAATGCAAATATTGTATAAAGGTAAATATAATTGCAAATATTGTATTTTTCACAGCTATGAATATTTTTCTCTTAATATCTGATACTGACACTAAACAAAATTCTTCTAAACACATACATGTTAAATATGTTTGTAAGAAATAACTTCTTAAAGTATACACTAGCATTCCAGAAATTCTACCCGTGAACAAGGTAGAAAGTAACCTTTCTGAAAATTTCCACTGCATTTTAATCACATATGAAATAGAGAGAGATTCATTTTGTAAATGTTATGCAAAATTTCTGACCTGGGAATTTTAGAAAATACAAGTTATTTCTCCCAAATATATAAGACTTAAGCAAGCATACTTGGACCTGAATTTGTGGTTCTAGGAAACATAAACATGATTAATATATCATAAATATAGTCACCCTTTGCCATTTCAACAAGTGAAAGGTAGACTTGTGAATATATGAATACCAGAACATGTGCCAAAATGCTATCATATTTTTATTACTTGCTGCTGTTCTGCTAATTTAAAAATGACTCCATTCAATTTCAATTAAACTTTTAATAGGCCACATCTTAATACTTGTTTGGCAGGGAAATGTCACAAATTTATTCTGGTGGCCTCTGCACACTTAACCTATTGCAGAAATGTTTAAACTACCTCCTTTCCCAAAAGGGATATCAGAATATTTAGAACAGAGAATCTAGGATACATAGTGCCTAGGTAATATTAATATACAATTGGGTTTTGGAGGAAGTAGCTCCAAACTATAAAAATACCAGTAATTCTTCTCTATTCCAAGCCCTAAACATACACATAGTATAAAACCCAGAAATCATGGTTGAGAAAACACAACCTCCAGAGGTCGGGCAGAATTTCAGCAAACACACCAGCGTGTAAACACAGCGCCAACCAGCAGCCATGTTTGCACAGGAGAAACTGAGAGGGGCAGGGGCGCTAGGCCGTTCTGAACCGAGGCTCAAAGGAGAGCGTGTCACCTGCCTTTGTGGATGGTGTCTGGGTGTAGCTGGGAAACCTCAGGGATGACAGTGCAGCCTGCAGGCTGTGCACGCTTGTGCAGACTGATTAGAGAAACGTAGAAAACAGTGCCAGCAAACTTACCTGGGTGTCTTTGGCCAAGGAAGGAAGGAAAGCAAGCAAAGGCGAATGGTTCTGAGCTAAGATAAACCCACTGAAAATGTGATGGTTATTCCAGGGGGCACAGGCTTTGCAGGTTTCCTGATGAAACAAGTGTGGCATGAAAATAGGTACTAATCTTGATTTTGGGGGGATGAACCCAAATCAGTTCAGATACATTACCCTACCTCACTGTCCAGTGTAACTGAGGTCATATGTGGCTAAGAGAAAATCCAAACTACAGCTTGCTGTGGGTGCATGCCAGGAGTCTCCATGGCTTCCCCAGGATGGCAGAGGGAGGAGCAGGTGATGAGTGACAGCAGAGCTGATACCAGCGGGCCAGGCTGCTGAGATTCAGCCCACAGCTGTCCTGGCACCCGTGCACAGGCATCTCCTGCGACTTGCACGTTTCACCCTGAAATGTGTAATTACTCCCTCAGTGAGGCTAACCTTTGCTTTTTCTACTTCATCGGCAAACATTCTTCTCTACATATGCACACAGATGCATTTTCTTTTCGCTCCTTTAGCTGTAAACGTCGTAGACAAAACAAATATTTTTATAGATCAAGTCATGTTTTCCTTTGGCTTCCAATATAAATTTTGTCGAGCTCCTCTTCTGTCCTTAAGGCACATAAGCTAAGGTGGGGACCCAGTGCAGGCGAGTAAAAGCAGGTGTCATACTTAATACCTTACCATTGCAGAGGGCATCACAGGGTTTTAAGTCACTTTTACATATATTACTTTATTTCATGCTCACAAGAACCTAGTGAGCAGGACACGAGTTAGTGTACCAATGAGGAAACTAATCTGGGTTTAGAGATTGCACGTGCTTCTCAAGGTCCCATGACTAGGAAATGTTCAGGTTTTCTAACTCAGAGTTCAGCATTCTTTCCTCCACAATGGAAATGAACTGCTGACTTATATTTCCAAAATTTATATGTGTATATATATATAATGATTAATGTATCATAAATATAGTCACCCTTTGCCAATTCAACTAGTGAAAGGTAGACAAACACACACATACATACATATATATATATGTCTCTGGAAAAGTTTCTCTGTATCAGTTTCTTATATGTTCTATATGGAGACATGTAAGATTTCTATAGCAATCTACATATAGAAATCTAGATACCTTTCTATATATGTTATATACATACATATTTCTTTTTTTAACATTTTTTATTGATTTATAATCATTTTACAATGTTGTGTCAAATTCCAGTGTAGAGCACAATTTTTCAGTTATACATGAATATACATACATATTTCTATATATTACATATTTTTTTCTAGAAAAGAGAGACTTTGCCTAAATTCTCTAACTCCACCCTGACCCTGACACTAGGTGGACATTTCTTTTGAAGTCAGGGAGGGTTGAGAGAGGGACTCTGCTCTGCCACATGGGAAGAAATGCAGGAGGAACTAACTCCATCCTGGAGATGGAGATCACCTATTTTAATGTAAGGACAATGGTCTCTACACTCTGAAGTCACTTTTAATACTTGGAGAAAGTTGGCTTGATAACCTCCAACCCCTAAGTCAGGAACTCGGGCTGTTGAGAGTTTTATTTAAATGACCTTTCCCTTTAGCAAAATCTGAATGTCAGGCTTCCTTCCACTCCTGTGGGCCCCAGGCTATAAGTAAAACAGGGTAAATAGAAGAATAAAAATCCAAGAGTTGAGTTCATAATGGAAACACTGACAACACCACAAGAGATCATGGCCTAAAGTCAGGAAGTGAAAACATCAAGAGACGTGAAGGCGAGATTTGTCTCAAGTGATTTCAATTTCTAAATCTCTTGGGAATAATGTGTATTAGCTCAAAATCTTAAGATGTATTAAATGGTATTTGTCAGTGCAACATCGATTGGGGCTTATATCTTGTTGTTTTATTTGGCACTCCAGTAAGGCACTTTTGCACAATTATGTCAACACACTGAGTTAGCCTTTGTCAAGAAAAGCAAGCACTTGAATCCTTCTCAGTCAAGCATCTCGTTTTAAAGAAAGGATCTAAGAGTCAAGAACAATAGGCAACTATTCTTGGCCTCATTAGTGCCTTTATTTGGATCTTTTTTCCTTTTGACACACTTTCTCAGGCACATCTGGGCAAGTCTGCTTAAAGGAAATCAAAAATTCCACAGTCAAGTTCTCCACTTGACTGAAAGATTTTCACTCAGGAAGAGTGGAAATTGAATATGATTATCTTTCACTTTGAGATTCATTTAAAATAGAAACAGGTGCGTCAAAGCCAGGTCGGGTTTAGCCATGAATGGGGCGAAGCTTTGGTGACTATTAGGTTCAAGATGTGACCAAATTTAGCATGACTAAGGCAGAGAGGTTGACAGTGGGATGAGGTCAAGGAGAGATTAAAGACCACAAATCTCATTCGTTAGTACCTAGGACAAAGAGTAGTAGCTTCTGTCACATTATATTTTGAAATGAAAGGAAACATATGGGAGGTGACTATACATTTTAATGATTAATTAGATACATAAATCTGACTCAATTTGTTCACATTTCCCAAAGTAAATAAATACTCAGAGCTGTTTAAATCTCTGCTAATAACAATGCTAAAAATGTCAAGGAAAAAAGTCAGTTCCTAGAAATAGTGAACCTGGGCCTCTCATGGTATCAGGATTTTTTAAGTAACTTCTTTGCAACAATGGGAAATATTCTTAATTCTTTTTAATTCTGGATGTAGTCAAAGACCCCAACTCTCAGGGAGCAGTTAAGGAGACTACCTATGGTGAGTCTTCAAAGGGAGAATTCAGCCTCATATGTTTACTTGGGAAGAATGACTTTATCTTTTGAAGAAGCAGTTGAAAGAATATCTCCATAAGGAACATCTTTGCAACCTCTAGAGACAAAATGCAAGAATCAAAATGGCTGCATTATATTCTTAATTTTCATAGTTATCATCTTTTCTCTTCTCTTAAAGTAAACATTTGGAGACTTGAAATAGCACCTATCAATAACCACCATCTGCGTTTTTCTCCTGACTAAAATCCTTAACACCAAACTCCTCCAACAAGATGGTAAAACTCCATGTGGGTAGGGGCCCCTTGCTGGCTGTGTTCATCACTGTAGACTCAGATCTTATCACAGTACCTGGAACATAATAAAATTGCAGTCAATATTTGTAGAATAGATGAGTGAATCGCACTGTATATTTAAACTGGCTTGGATATCAAACATCTGCACACCCCTTGGGAATGTGTATGGTGAAGGAAGAACATAGGCTTTACAAGCAGACAAGGCTGGATTCTAATCTAAGCCAATCACTGAGTGAACTGAGCCCCAGTTCCCTGTCATATGAGACTTACACAATTCACTTTGCCTGGCCACAGTGTAGGCTACGGATAATACGCTTGCAGGCACACACACACGTACACATACCCACAGAGTTTAGCAGAATATCTGATATATATTGTATGCCCAATCGATTGAAATTATTTTCACCATTTAGTACCTAGATCATTCTATTAAGTCAGTTTAGTGTGAAATGCTAAGCCGAAGGCTAGTGCAACCTCTCATAAATGAGAAAGTTTTGTCTAGAAAGAACAAAGTGATTTGCTGAGGAGTCAAAAATTAGCACTGTTCAGGGGGTTGGGGGTCTGTACCAATTCCTGCTCAAGGATTGGAAGGCAGATTTCACTGGACCAGTCCTCTATTCTTTAATGATGACCATTCTGACTGGTGTGAGGTGACACCTCTTTGTAGTTTTGATTTGCATTTGCCTCATAATTAGTGATATTGAGCATCTGTTCATGTGCCTGTTGGCCATCTGGATGTCTTCGTTGGGGAAATGTCAATTTAGGTCTTCTGCCCATTCTTTGATTGGGTCCATTCCTCTATTTTTAATCTATTTTGGTAAAGTCAGCATATGTTTTCTTAAGACCCCACAAAGTTAAATATATGTGAATTCATTCCTGGAATTTTTTTATATTAGTCTTAACCCCTTATATTTGTATATAGCTCCTCCATCTTCAAAACGAGGTAAATAAACTTAGAAACTTAGCAGGATGACTCAGTCCTCCAAATGAATATTTAGCATATATCAATTTACATTGTCACACATATCGTGCATATTGATTGAAGTTGATCATTTCAACTCTTTTTTGGCATATCCCTTCAACTTTTAATTCAGTTTAATTTAGTTTAATTAATTAATTTAGTTTAATTAAGAGCTAAGGAATGCTTGATAAAATACTCCCTCACCTCATCAGAACATGAGAAACATTAGTCTGTGCCTAAGGCATAGTGTGTTACTGGTAGGTGGCACTTGCTTTCAATCACAGTATTCTTAGCAAATTAAAATGACCCTGGATGGCTTGAAAAACATCTGGAGAAGCCTTCGGCTCATCCACTTCTTGGCTCCCAGCACTCCAGTTTCCTCCCGTGTCTGCTCCCTTCCTTCAGACTTCCATCGTAACCTCCTTCTCCACCATCATTGCATGTCTCAGTCCTACTTCTCTAGTCACTTATGTCCTGATCCACTTGTGTAGTGAGGGGTTTGGACCATCAGCATATTCATCTATCGTCAACTGTAAAATCCAGCAATGAAACACTTAGAGCGATGAAAACCCAGGATTTGGGACAGACTCAGAGTCATGTCATGCAGAGGCGATAGACCTTGGCCATACTTTGCTTCTTTGACTGAGGCTGCCTCCGCTGTACATCCAAGGTGGTGAAAACGTTGATGGTTGCAACTCCTCAAAGTTATTCAGAGGCTCCAAATCTATGAAATCACTCTGAAGACTACAAGTGCTCTCCAAATATTGGTTTGCTTTTAGGATTCTTACCACAAGATCTCTTTTCTCTCGGGTTTACTTGCTACGATGAACTGGGAGTTGATAACCACTAAGTTGGTAAGAGACAGGAACATTAGGAAACTCAAGTATGTAGAAGTAAAGAGTCTTAGTCTGCTCTGGCTGCTGTAACAAAATACCGTTGACTGGGTGATTTAAATGATAGACATTTATTTCTCATAATTCTGGAGGCTAGAAGTCCAAGGTCAAGGTTCCTACAGATTTGCTGTCTGGTGAGGGGCTTCTTCCTGGTTTGCACATGGCTGACTTCTTTTTGTGTCCTCACGTGAAGAAGAGAATTGTGGTCTCTTCCTCTTCCTATAAGGACACTAATTTCATCACAGGGGCTCCACCCTCATGATTTCACCTAAACCTAATTACCTCCTAAAGGCCCCACCTCCCAAAACCATCACTTTGGGGCCTAAGGTTTCATATGAATTTGGCATGATGGGGACACAAACATTCATCCTTAACATAAGGGGTCAAAATATTTTGAAATATCTAAGACATTGCAACGTACAAACAATGCACTAAGCTGGGAGCTAGGTGTCAAATTTTAATTCAGGCTTTCCATCCTGCTGTATAAACTGGGAAAGTCACTCAGCAAATTAGCAGTTAATCGTATGCCGCATGCCCTCCTAGGTATGTAACCCACAAACATTATTTCTAATCTCAAAATGTTAGACCTAAGTAAGTATAATTATCCCTGCTTTGCAGGTGAGGACATGGAGACTCCAAGTGGCTTAGTACCACACGGTTAAGGTCACAGATGTGCTAAACAGTAACCCCAAGACTCAGATCTAGTTCTGTTTCGATAGTCACCCCCTTCCCCACTCTATCTTGCTGCTGCTTTGTTCCTAGATCGTCTCATCTGTGAATTGAATGGTCCCTCCAAAGTTTTTCTTAGGTCCCATTCAACTCTAAAATGTGGTGATTGACTGTAGGTGATGGGTATTTGGACTAGGCAGATGAGCTATTAACATAGTTCTAAATAAATCAGCTGATGTGCCTACAAATGGGTTGTAAGTGTACAAGACATGAAGGCTCTTTGCTCTCAGGCTCGTGGGGAGGAGGCTGGAGAAGCTGGCATGTCAGTCCTACCACCGTGAGCATCCTCTCTGCTGACTCCACCCTGCTATGCAAATTAGGCAATTCGGGGTATGTCACTACCAAAAGTGTTTGGGAATCTCTGCAATAAATGACCCACGTGGCTACGTAAAACAGAGAAAGTGCTTTGTGGCTTGAAGCTATTGAATCAATATCATGTTGATTAGAGTCACATTGTGACTCTGAAAATGACTTGGTTTCCCCAGGAGGAAGCCATCACATAATTTATACATTCTCCAGTGTGTACAGCTGAAGCAGCAAACAAATTGTAAAGGCAACAGACACACTGAGCCAAGAAAACTAAACACTGATCTTTCGAGCATTCCGAAGTTACTGGACTTAAGTGAACGTTTATTTAAACGAATAGTCTTGCTGCATTTTTAAGGCTTTATGAGGTAAACCAGGACAGAGGTAGCAAGTTCACCTTCTTCTGCTGACTGCCATGAGTTTTGAATTCTGAGGTGTAGGATGAAATTCTACTTAAATGATTTGAACCTTTTCTTTCCATTGATTCGGTAAGTTTCAAAGTACACTACATTGTAGAGATGCCAAGGCATTCCCACAGAATACATTCATTGACCTGGTTGACATTTAAAAGGTTATCAAGCATGCACATCTTTGAAATATTAAGATTAGCGTTTCCTGGACAAATTGTAGAGCTGGTACTTCCTCTTGGTTTGGAGGTCAGCTTGTACATATCATAGCCAGAAACTGACCTTGATCCTCTTCATGAAACAGAACAGGGGAAGGACAGGTGGCTATGGTTCCTACCATGCCCTTCTTTGCAGGCAGCCTTCCAGGAATAAGAAAGACACTAAGGGACAAAGGAGAAGGATTTTAAAGTGTAGCATCCTGTGGGCAAAATCTCACCCATGCAATTAACTGAAGCTGTAACCTCTTAAAGGGACATGTGCCCTGAAACCAGCTCTTCCAAGAAAAAGCCAGCCATTGCAAAGTGATGTTCCTATACCACATCACTGCAGCCTAGGAGATGTGCTCACCTTGCGTGCAGAAGAAACCGAAGTCTCCCTTACATCTCTGCCCTACTTGTGTTTGGGACGTTATGGCTTCACATAAAAACATGCCTCACATAAAAAAACGTTCAGACTTGTTTTGTTCATGTTGAACATTAAGAGGAAGGTGAGCTTTTCCCTCACAGACAATAATAAAATTATTGGTTTTAATTATGAGTCATAGACCACATTCTCTCATAAATGCAAATTCATTATTTAGGGTGTCCTCCTATTATTTAATAGTTTAAAACTGGATGCTGCTATCTCTGTGTGATTTTAAAAAGAAAACTGGTAATTCATAGACATAACCATGGCAAGACTTCCCTTCTTCCTCCAAAGTCAAATAATCATCTCATTTTACTGGCTGTCTTAAAAAGGAGACAATTGATCAGGGGCCAGAATTGATATCCTTTAGAGCTTGTGCAAATTACAAAATATAAATAAATTCGCTGTATAAAAATATAAAACCTCAAGTTTAGTTTATTTTTAAGTATCATTTTAAAATATGATTTTAATAGAAAATGCAGTTGCCTTTTGAATAAGACCACCCAATTTATAGCGATCTTGATTGAGGTTTTCTACAATTTAGAACATAAACATTACATCCAACAGCAGTCTTATAAACTAGAATGTCTGGTGGGGTCTCGTACAAAGACAAGAGAGCCAAAAAGCTGATAAAAAGGGCCCAGTAAAAAAATAAGCACCACGTCACTGGGATGTTTGTCTTTCGCTTTCTTTTTTCAGAGAGAGAGAGAAATGTACGGGGGCTCTGGTAAACGCCGAGGCTTGTTCGAGTTGTTCCCTGAATGTGTTGTGCTGTAACCTGTGTAGATTCTTTTCAAAGTCAGTTCCCTCTGTGTCGAGTGTCCAGCACCTCCCTCTCCTGACACATTTGCAGCCAACACCCAGTTCCAACGTGACCTCCGCTTTAGGGACTGGTTGAATCGATCCGTGACATTAGCAGGGCAACAGCTCTCTTCTAATGCTTCTTAACATTGTTCAGAAAGTTAAGTCCCCACTGCTAGACATTTCCCTCCGAGCAGAAACAAAGCTAGACGTTGTTTTTGCCCGGAGTTTTGGATGGGATTACACATAATGAATTAAACCACCTAGCGCAAGATGATGTTTTGTCTGCACTAAGTAAATGCTTTCTGATGTTACTGCTGTTCTTGTAATTGGGCTGCTGAGCGTGCAGAGAGGACAGCTAAAAATCAACCAACACAGACACATGGGGCTCGTGTAACGTCACTCCCACTTCCCCAGGCACCAGGCCCTTCTCTGCCTGCCCCGTGTTCCGATGGCACCTTAACCCGCGGTGGATTCTGTGTGGCGGTGTGTCAGAGAGGCGAAGTGATGGATTGACAGAGAGAAATTTACTGTTTGTTTGGTTATGGTACAGACATCAAGCTTTTGTTCAATTCTCATTGGCTTCTGGTAGAATCCCATGCTTATCTGGGATACAAAAATAAGGGTTTTCTTTTTGTTTTAAGATATCATCTATACTAGTACTATAATGATATATGCTAATTCATGACAAATTGTAAATCAGATGGTCACATTACCAGGTTGATATATTTAGGAAACTAAGACACTATTAACCTTCACTACTATTTGTTCTTAAACAAGGAGAAAGTTTTTGATATCAAATATTTCTGCAAAAGGTAAACCAAAAAAAAAAAAAAAAAGTAAACATGCGAGGTGATGGATGTGTTAATGAACTTGGTGGGAGGACATTTTTCACCAGGTCCGTATATATCACATCATCGCATTGTACACTTTAAATGTCTTACAGTTGTATTTGTCAGTTATACCCCAATAAAGCTGGTAAAAAGCAAACCAAGTAAAAAGTGACCAATTGGGACAATCAGTTCATCAGTTCTTCACAATATTTAATACCATAGATAGTTGAAAGTATCTAGAAATTCAAAAACACCTACATTTTTCTCGGTATATTAGCCCAGCTAAAATCTACTCAAGTATTTGCACTCCTATATCAAATTGACTTTTCATGGTGCTCACAAAATGTAATCTTTATTCTGCAATCATATTAACTGTATGCTTTTCTTTGTCTCAGAGATGCAATCCAATACACCACTCATAAATGCCAACCGTGTGCAAATTAGAGTGTTTGATGATCTCAGGGAGACAGCGACATATCCCTGACTTCGAGGAACTTACAGTTTAGTAATATGTATTCCTCGTCTTCATATTTTTCCTGTCTTCTCTCCTTCTTTTTTTTGACAGCGCATATGAAATTTAAGTAGCAATTTTAGAGGCCTATAAAATCAGAAGCAGATTGACTCTCCATCTTTAAATATCTTAAGCAGAATTATAATGGCTGCAAATAGGTAAATACGGTAGTAAGAAAGTAATTTTTATAACTTAGTATTGTCTCCCTGGTAAACTAGCACGTATTCAGCACTTCCACCCAGCATCACCGCAGGACCTGGGGAAAGTCCTTACTGGTTTAACTTCCAGTGGCAGAATCTCCCCATCCTACCCATAACTTACTCCCCGCATTATTTTTAATCACTGTTTGACCAGTGATCATTTCCTGAGTGTTTAGTCAATGGCATCCCAGTACGTTCTTGTGACAGTGTTTTCAGAAGGCAAATTATTTTAGCCAATAGAGTATAAATCAGCTCCGCACAGCACGAGGATTTCTATTAGAGGACGATAGTGTAGATTTTCTATGAGAATAAAGACCGCCACATAAAAGTATTACATACGGTGTATTCATTTGTTACAGTCGCCATAACAGCTACCACAGGCTGGGTGACTTCAACAACAGAGACTGATTTTCTCATGGTTCTGGAGGCTGGAAACCCTAGATGGAGGGGTTGGCAGGTTGGATTCTCCTGAGGTCTCTCCTGAGATGGTACATGGCTGTCTGCATGCTGTGCCCTCACATGGCCTTTCCTGTGTACACACTGCTGGCATCTCTCGCTCTCTTTTATAACGACATCCGTCATATTGGATTAGGACCCCACCCTTATGACCTCATTTAACTTTATCTCTTTAAAGGCCCCATTTCCAAATACAGTCACATTGAAGGTTAGGGCTTCAACCTATAAATTTTTTATTTGTGGGGGGTAAGGGGCAACAGAATTAAGTCCATAACATAGGACCAAAAGAAGCTTCCAAATCATGAAAGTAATAACCCCACTGAAGGAAAATTTCTTTAATATTTCTGAGGATTCTTTCAAAACTTCTGAGACAGTCAATTAGGCAAAGTATAAAATGCAGCTGTCATAAATTTTACTCCACATCTTAAGTTTAAGAAATGCCACATTTTTTATTTTTCTGAAGAACATTTAATCTAAGCAACAGTAGGAAAATCAATGGTGATTATTACTGGGGCCTCTATCCCACCTCCCCTATCCAGGTCCAGCGTAGACCAGGAAAGTCTTACTTGGCTGAGAATGTTTGGACAAGCCCACTGTTTTGTTTTGTTTTTTAATTATTTCAGAGTAGTTAGTTAGTTAGCTGAAGTATAGTCAGTTTACAATGTTGTGTCTGTTCCTGGTGTACAGCATGATGTTTCAGTCATCCATGTACATACATATATTTGAGCTGTGCAGAGACTAACTACTGCATATAAAATAGATAAACAAGTTCATGCTGCAAAGCCTGCTGGATTTTAGCCCACACGGATGTCATCATTGCGGGTAGGCTGCGCATGGTCCAAACCACACAGTAGCTCCAAGAGCTGAGACGTGGAGTGGGGTTTGCAGAGAATGGGAGCCTGACACTTTCAGTCCTGCCTCCCCAGGGGCACAAGAGGGAGGAAACAGGGCAGAGATTTCGCCTGCTCTTCAAGTCCCCAAACTACCAGCTCACCCTCTTCTCAGACTCTGAGAATATCCTTCACCTTTTCCCAACCCAGCACTTCAATTTCTCTCCTCCTTCACTCCACTGCAGAGCAACTCCCCTCCGTACCTCTCTTTACATCAGTCATTTTTTTTCTCACTATTACAAAAATAAAAACTAACAAAAAGCCTGAACGGAGCTGTCTTGTAGGCTGACTTACTCACTGGAGATGACAGCTCAAGTCTACACAATCCAGGAAAATGAAAAGTTCCCCATCTGTCTCATCTTAGCAACCAGGTAGGAGAGCATGAATCCTTTCTGAGAGACAATGGGACGTCATCAACTAAAAAGATAAAGAAATGGAATGAGTTTCATTATAGACTCTATAAATGTCTTTGAGACCGTCTGTGTTTCACTTTCCTCCCCTGCCCTGCATTCTAAGTTTGGGAGCAGTGTCAGAATGAGCTTTCAGTCTCTTTCATGGCAAGAAGAAGACTGACATCAAGAGAGAGTTGATGGGGAAGAGGTGTGACTTCTGCCACCAATACATTCTTCCCCGTTACATATGACTCTATTCTAATTTGATCCAAAGCTCAGAGATGTCATTTCGGGAAATCCAGATGGACCCAGTGACCATTCTGGAGTCAAACGAATTCTACAGATGTGTTGCTAAGGAATTGGACTGGCAAAACATGAATTAGGTAAACAGAGTTGAAAGTGTTTTCGAGTGAAGACACCAGATCGATATTTGTACTCATTGGATACTTTAGGTATTCCTGCTAGCTAGCTTACAATAACTGAATAGGATGAACAAGATTAATTTTTGTCTTCTTTGACGTTACTATGGATTTCTACATTCAGGATTTTTATAAAAAGAAATATTTTACATAACTATTTTTTGGAAAATTAAATAAATAAAATATAAGTCACATGTCATCATTTTTTAAACACTTGTTATGTTAAAAATGTTATCATCAAACTTTCCCTTATTAAGCTTCTTTTGTCAAAGATTTGCTTTGTGAGATTTTTTTAAAAGAAGTAAAGGATGAAATAATATGATTTCTGGGATTGGCTTCAAAATCATCTAGAACTGGAAGAGAAATGAAACATGGTTTGACCATGGGATGTTAATTTTAGAAGCTTTGTAATAATTACATGGTAGTTCATTATACTGTTCTCTCTACTCTTGTGTATATTTCAAATGTTCTGCAATAAAAAGTTGAAACTAGGAAGTAAAACTCCAAAATTAAATTTAGTACTCTTTATGAAAAATATATCTGGAGGGAACTCAAATTCAAAAAGATACATGCACTCCAATGTTCACAGCAGCACTATTTACAATAGTCAAGACATGGAAACAACCTAAATGTCCAATGACAAATGACTGGATAAAGAAGCTATGTTATATTTATGCAATGGAATACTACTCAGCCATAAAAAAAGAATAAAATAATGACATTTGCAGCAACACGGATGGACCTGGAGATTATCATTCTAAGTGAGTTAAGCCAGAAAGAGAAATAAAAATACCATATGATATCACTCATATGTGGAATCTTAAAAAGAAAAGAAAGAAAAGAAATGAAAAAAGAAGACAATAATGAATTTATCAACAAAACAGAAACAGATTCATAGACAAAATAAACAAACTTACGGTTACTGCGGGGAGAGAGGGTGTGAAGGGATAAACTGGGAGTTCGAGAAGTGCAAATACTAAATACCGTACATAAAATAGATAAAAATTGAATTTCTTCTATATAGCACAGGGAATTATACTCAATATCTTATAATAACCTATAAAGAAAAAGGATATGAAAATGAATATATTTATGTATATGTCTGACTGAAACATTATGCTGTACACCAGAAATTATAACTGATTATTCTTCAATTAAAAAAATAAACAAAAATAAAGACCAACAGTAAGTATGTTAGAAAGGTAAACTGATTTAGAGAACATTGGACACATGTCAGGGTGATTCAGGAAACTTCATCTTCCTCCTCAGAGTGCTCAGAATCCCCAGGGAGCCAAGCTCTTTCGCATTCCGTCAGCCTGTGAAGGCTGACGGGTGTGGGGTCGCCCCTGCGAGTGGTGCTCTGGGGAATGCCATCCTCACGTCAGCCAGGGCCAGCTGGTGCTCACACTGCTTTCATATTCTCTGGGGCCCTGTCAGTCGGCGGCTGTACTTCTGAGAAAAATCGAAAACCAAACCCCAGTGGCAACTCTCCTTGTCCTGGTGATCGAATAACGTCGTAGAGAAACAGCAAGAGGCAGGGTGGCTCGTCCTTCCCCTTCATTCTCCCTTCATCTTGGGGGCCCGCTGACAAAGAAATGTCCTCATTCTAGAATTATCTGTTAAACAGCACAGGGAGCCTTGCCGGGGATTAAACAAGGTCTACACAAAAACGTCAAGCTGTCGCTCTTCCTCTAAAGGGCTTACAAGCAAGTTCCAGTTGGGATATACAAGGGTGAAATAAGATAAAAATGCAAGGCTGTGGAGAAGACCTGCCCACTGAACAACGCAGGCACCAAATGCTGTGGCAGCTCAGAGCAGGGAGGGGCCCAGAGTTAACGGAAAAGCTTTCCTGAGAGAATGGGGTTTAAAGGGAGGCTTTAACCACATCTCAATTCACACAGAGGGTCAAGGACGGAGCTGGGGCTCCCACACCATGCAGTGGGCAGAGCAGGAGAACTGAAGTCAGACAGGTCCGCCTCCTGTCCCAGCCATTGTCTCTGAACTCCCTTCTCTCATTTGTACATCATGCCAGACAGGTTGTGATGAGAACTGAAAATATTAACTTTTGGGGGAAAGCCAAGAACTCAGTAGGCTGCTAATAAGTGTTCGCTTTTCTTTCCATTGTGTAGGAAGCCCAGGGATTAAAAACTTATAAACAAAAATGACAGCCAGATTGTAGAGACCGTGAACATCAGACTAAGGGATTTAGATTTTACCCTATGGGTGTCCTGTGGCCTTATGCAGAGAAGGTCATGCCGGAAGCTGTATCTGGGAATAATGGTCACTATTGCATTGGGTACGTAACCTGGTTAAGAAGAGGGACTTGATCCAGAGAAATTCATTAGAGGGTTAATGCAATGATCTGAGCACTAAGTATTAAGGTAAGAATTAGAGTTGTGACCAGAGATGAATTTACCACGAAGCTTAATTTGAGGCCCCTTTCTTGCACAAGCCTCATCCGGGGCTTCAGAAAGGACTCCAGCAACATCTTCACAGAGTCATGTGGTTTTGTCAGCTCTGCAAAAATAAGGTATTGACTGGTTCAGACAACTGCCTCTTTCTCCCGATTAGCCAGTTTGGGCTTCTGTAATAAAATACCGTAGACTGGGGGCCTTAAACAACAGACGTCTATTTTCTCAGAGGTCTGGAGGCTGGGGGTCTAAGAGCAGGGTGCCGGCATGGTGGAGTCCTGGTGAGAGCCCTCTTCCTGGCTTGGAAAGTCATGTGAGACAGTCGGTCCTCATGTGGCCCTTCCTCTGTGCCCATGTGAAGAGGGAGAGGGAGACAGAGCTCTTCCTCTTCTTACAAGCATACTAATTAATCTCATCGCAAGGGTACCACCTTCACGACCTAATCTAACACTAATCACCTCCCAAAGGCCCCAACTCCGAACACCATCATGCTGGCTTCAAGGTGGGCATGCAGGATGGGGAAATGCAAACATTCAGTCCATAATACACCCACGCTTTCCTCCCCTGTCCCTTTCCCCTTGTACGCTAGAGAGGCTGTGGACATTTTGGGAATGAGATAGGAGAAATTTGAATTGGAGAGAGATTTAGTTTGGGCTGAGTGAGGTATCTTTATGAGGTTTTTCATTCGCTTTCCTGTATATTTATTAGTATCTTTCCCTGTGCAGAAACGGTTTCAGAACTACTCCCTTGCCCCAGCGCCAGCTTGACAGGAAGGTGCGGGACCATGAGTTGAATCCCAGCACAGCATCCCCCAAGGCCCTCAGGCCCCAGCCACGCAGGTGATAAAGAAACACATTCTGGCATGTATGGGGCCAGAAGTCTGTGGAAAATCCTTCCAACAATCAGATGTGCGAAGTTGCAAGTGGGTGATGTGGTTCTCAGTTGGTAACTAATCAAAATTGATGTTTTCTTCTGTTGGGTATTTATTCAGCAATACAGCATATACATTATAACTGTTTAACTGTATTTTAATTATAAATACACAATACTTTGTTTCTTTTAAAACTGGAGTGGTCCAAAGTAGAATTTATCAAAATTCCTGGGTTTACATAACACAAACCTTTAGCCCCACCTCACAGATAGTCTAAAGCAGAACATTCACAGGAAAAAAATGGATAGTTTTTTTCTTCATAAATCTGAGAACAACTTACAATTGAGAACAATTTACATGACATTACCAGTAATGATCTGTGATGCTAAAAGAAATTTTTTTGGCTATTAATATATTTTAATTCCAATTCATCAAGTTGTAGAAAAAATTGCCTTTCTGTTCTCTCTGTAGAAGATGCTACATAATCCTTAGCTTCTAAAGTGGTGATCAACCAGTATGCGCCAAAAAATACATGTATCGGGGAAAAATGTGGTGAGGCATATAAAGTAGTGAATTAAGAAAAATGTGTTTTTTAATGGATTTTGTAATATTTGTAGCATTATGTATTTGTATCACAGGAACATATTTGTCACCCCTTTTCTTAGTCTAAAAATTCACTTCCATTTCTAATTTTATGTTTATTACTTTTTGTATTTTTTCTAAAAGGGGGCCCCTAAACCTGGATCTACCCCTGACTGTGGTAATGAGAATAACACACAAAGGATAGGTGCAGATGTTAAAGACAAACACCTCTGTGATTATATTTGTTCTGTAGGAATCACAAAAAGGAAGCAGTCTTATTACTCTCCTAGAGAAGGCTATTTTATTGGCCACAAAAGTATTTCCCACCCTTCCTTGGATGCTAGACTTTTCAGGAAAATGCTCTAACGACACAGTGTGAAACACTCAAGTCTAGAAGAAAATAAACAGAAATTTACCGCGTTGTCAACATCACATGGCCACTACCCACAACACGTTCTTTCTCCCCTGAAGCAAGCTACCAACTCATCTTTCTCCCTGTGACCTTATGACCACCACCCGAGATGGTTCTCCAAACTCTGGACAAATTCATCTTTCTAACATGCAAATAAGGTTATATTGCCATCCTATTAAAACTCTATGACTTGTAGGGAAAAGCACCAGTCCCTAACATAGAGACATGGACATCGGAGGATCCTTTCTCAAGCAATCACTCCCATCCATCTACATGACTTCTGTGAGACCTGCATTATTACTCTAGCCACAGTTGATAGATCTCTTCCCCTGGATTTTAGGACTTGGACTGAGGGAGTCAGCAGTCATGTTTTCTGTTAGGTGACCTTTAGAAGCAGAGGTGTCAACAGAGAGAGAGGTGATACACAAAGATGAACAGAGCAAGAGATTGCTCATGGCATTCAAGCTCCTCATTTCAGATGTCCCTGTCAATGAGCCCAACCCCCGTCCTTTGTGGTCTGTAGATGGTACAACATAGGTATGATAAAAATCATCTTTTCACTTGGGTTGGTTGATGTGTGCTCCAAGCCCTTGCAACCAAGGGTCCTTTGGAATGTAAGTACAAGGATTCTCATGATCTAGACCTTATTTAACCCTCTAAGCTTGTCTCTGGCTACTTCCCGCTTCATCCTCGATGTTCGTGCAATACTACAAATATGTTAGGTCCTTCTCACCTGCGGACTCTCCAAGAACACATACTCTTCCCTCTGTCTACCATTCATCTTCCAGAGCACCATGGGGATGTTTCTTTCCCTTACAGAGATCTTTCCTGACTCAAATCTGGGTCGTGTGCCTCTCACAGCTGCTGTTCTCCTATGAGAGGACTTATCTCCCTGTATGTCAATCCCTGCTCAACTGTTTCCTCCCCTGTGTACTCGTTCACCACAAACCCCTTCTGAAAAGAGGGGAACCATGACTAGCTTATTCATCATTCTATTCTCACTACCTAACACATGTCAAGCACATACTAGGCTTTCCATATATATTTGTCAAATGAACAAGTAAATTAATCACTCCGTCTACACACATGGACAAAATAGCAATAAATGAATAGAGGGTAAGATAAACACCCACAAACCCATCCCTCGTCCTAAAAGTAGAGCAGCACTGGGACCTGGAAAGTTCCCTGTGTGTTCTCCAGTCCTTCCTCTCACCCCTCCAGAACCCCCAGAGATCACCACTGTTTTAAAGTTTGCTTGCCTTTTTCTCACCGACTTGCTTTTCCTTTTGGGTCGTACCACATATGTAGGTAAACCTAAACAAGAAAAATGTGTGGCTTATTTTGAACTATTTTGAACTTTTTAAAAATGGTAGCAGATAGTAAGTATTCTGCAACGTGGCTTTTTTTTTTTTCCCCTGCAGGGAGAAAAGGAATTTGGTTTATTATTTTTTTTTTTTAATGGCAGTTCTGGGGATTGAACCTGGGACAGCGTGCATGCTAAACACATGCTCTACTACTGAGCTCTCTCCTCCTCCCCTCAACCAGTGTGTGCTTTTTCTGCGCTTCATCCGAGTTCATGTGTGTCTCTCTAAGTCGTGCCTTTTCACTCCTGTGTGGCATTGCATTGAAAAAACTTACCACTCTTGATTTACCCATTTTGTCTCTATTCTTCTAGCCACCCAAACTCCCTAGATCCCAACAGATTTTATTTTCCAAAGATGGCACATCAATATTTCTCCTATCATGCACTCTTGTACAATATGACTTTGCCACTGCCTCACTGTGGAAGTTGAGTTCTCCTCTCCTTGAGCCTGGGTGGGCTTATGCCTGCTTCCCCCGGTAGAGTTTAGTATAAATGACACTGTGAGACTTCTGAGGCTGGGCCATAATCATGGGATGATATAACTCACCTTGTTTACTGGAACACTCATGCTTGGAGCTCTGGGTCGCCATGTAAGAGGTCCAAATATGCTGAGGTCACATATTGCAAGGAAGGCAGGCTACATGGACAGGCCAGGGGAGGACACCGCAGCTGGCAGCCCTGATCTTCCAGTCAGTGCAATCGAGATGCCAGACGCAAGAGTGGAGGAGCCTGGTGATGTTCCCAGGCCGATGCACTGAGTTACCCCCACCCTTGGTTTTGCCAGTTGAAGTCCCAGGCATCCTGGAGCAGAGGCTGGCTAGCCCCCCCACCCCGTGCCCTATCCAAATTCCTAATCCATGAGCACAATAAAATGGACATTGTTTTAAACAATAAAGTTTGGGGTCATTTGTAGGTAGTGGTATGGCCGTAGTAACTGGCATCACCTCTTTAGGAGTTGTCCCCGCTCTCAGCCCCATATCTTCCTAGGAAAATCCTCCCTTTGCCTTCAAGGTTCTTTGAACTCTCATAAACCAATATTCATTTTTCTAATACCCACCATAGCTCCATCTAACCCGATTAATTCATAGCTCTTTATTAAAAATCACCTGTCAAAATCCTTTTCCCTGCCCTCACCAGTGTCACAGGACTCCTTGCCTTCCTGCTCAAGCAGCACCACCAGCCAACCACTCGTCTCTCGTTCAGCTTCTTGAAAGACATCTTTACCTTTGAGTAAATTTGTCTAAATAGTGTTTCTCACAGTGTGGTCCACAGACCATCTGCATCAGAAGCACCTGGGTCCTTGTTGAAAATGCAGATTCTGGGCAGCACCCGAGACATGCCGAATCAGCATCTCCACATTTGTATCAAGCACGCCAGGTGTGCCTCACACACATTCAAGTTTGACAATCATGAGTCTCCTGGGAAGGATTTAGTCGGGGGAGGCAAGTAGCCTTTGGCATTAACTTGAGACAAGAAAACTGGGAGAACTCGGGCAGTAATCCTTTTCTCTCTGCCAACTAAAGCAATTAAAAGACTAGTGTTCTGTACCTCCAGAACCTGCTTCTTTTCCCAGGCACTAGAAAACTATGACCATCACCCCCGTCCCTGCAAGTTACACAGCAGATGTGTGGAAAGCATAGGAGATGTTGGACTTAAGATGAGTAAATGAATGACTAGATGAAAAAGTTTAGAACTGACTGTCTACAAATCATTATAGAAGAGGTTCTGATTCTTCAGATCATGGTGGGGGGTCCGTGTCCATGGCTAGGAGGCTAGGGAATATGTTTATAATTTTCAATGATATCTAAAAATTCATGATGTTATGTCTATAAACATACAGGACTAAATATTAGGTGACTCATCCCAGGAAGGTGTATTTCAACTAATGCCAAATCATCCCCCAGTAGAATTTCTCTCTCATTGTGCATTCTTATAAGCATCCTTTCAGTTCTGTTTTTTTGGTGTTGTTTCCGAAGTTATTTGTTTACATGTTTATGTATACCTCACCTCAGTTCACAAAGGATTTTGAATATTTCTTCCACGTATGTATAGAAACAGATACAAGTAGGTGTCAAGGGTGTTTCTGTGCCCAAGCCAACTGTTCCCCAACGTTAGAGAAGCGGAAGCAAGGAGCTAACTTCTCTGCCCTCCTGTTTATCTGAAAAAATTATCCAATTTGCCTGCTGCTTAACTTGTCATGGAAATACCTGTAACAGTGCTTGAATTTGCCATTAAGGAATGTGTTCTTAGCCATGTTCGTGTGGTGGTATAGTTCCTCTTTCTTAACCACTATTTATTGTTTGTGTTCTTCTTGTGAGCCACCTCAAAATGTGTGTGGCAAAGGCAGGAAAAATAAGAAAGCAAGAGAAGGAGAGAGGGAGAGAGAAACCTGACGTGAGAGGATTCCTTAGCAGAGAAATCCATCTCTATGTTGTAACAATTATTGAATTCTCCAGTCTCAGAGATGATTCACCAGGCTGCTAACTGCTACATCAACCTGACCCTCGCCTTGCATTCTTTTTTTTCCCTTTTTTCTTTTCTTTTCTGATTATTTTTTAAATTTTTTTAATTGAAGTATAGTCAGTTTACAATGTTGTGTCAGTTTCTGGTGTACAGCATAATGTTTCAGTCACACATATACCTACGTATATTCATTTTCATATTCTTTTTCATTATAGGTTACTAAAGGATATTGAATATAGTTCCCTGTGCTCTGCAATAGAAACTTTTGCATTATTTTTGTTACAGTCTGCTTTTTTCCCCACAGAATTCTTCTAGTCATTTATAAATTCTTTGAAGTATGTTTTCATTATGAACCTCATGACTACAGTAGTTGCTACATGTCCTTTGAGTTTTCGGTCAGAGGATTTCTCTCTTTTAATGAAACACAAAATCACAAATATGGTTTCATTTGCTCCTCATAGCTGTCCTATAGTGAAGGTTAAAAAAAAAAAAACCTGTTGTTTTCTCAGGCTTCTTCAATGTGCCCTCTCTTCCTCCTGAGACACAGTTTGCCCTGATAGACGCATGGCTACCTCCCTTTCTTCTTTCAAGTTTCACTTAAATGTCACCTATTCAGAACCCTTCCTTGACTGCATTCCAATAAAATAAACACCCCCCCTCCAAGAGCACTTTTTGCCATCTGACAGGATGTGGTCCCTATGGGTCTTTCTGCACGAGAACTTGAACATAAGCTCCATGCAGGTGGGAATTCATTTTGTTTGCTGTGATTTCCCCAGTCCCACCAGAGTGTCAAGCACATAGCAGATGCTCAATAAACAAAGAAATGAATTCACTATTCCCGTTTCACATGTAAACGAGTCAGGAACTGGAGACTTAAATGATGTGACCACCGTGGCACCCCTAACGAGCAGCAGATTAGGTCTGGATCGGAGGTGTTTGTGGCAAGTCCCGATACATTTTCAGGACCATTACAGAGACATTATGCTAACTGATCTAAGTGATTGACTTCACTGGCATTAACTTCTGGAACAATGTAAAATCTGGAACCTTCTTTTATCACTTCATGAATGTCATCTGGAGCAAAGACAAAATTAAAGCCATTACGTTTCCTAACACTCAGTGGACTCTAAGGTGTGTTGTAGGTAGAGTAACCCACAGTATACTGAGAATTGATGCATTTTCCTGGGTGCGAATTCTACTTGTATGGTTCTTGAACAACACCTCTGCAAACCATTCCAAAGCACTCTTTGTCAGTCAGCAAATAGTTATTTCAGCTACAATAATAGCATCTTAAGAGATGATGCTGTTATGATAACCAAAGCCATTGGCTGCTCTCAGTGGCAGACCATTTAGCAGCCTGACTTCTGTGTGATATCCCCTGAGCACTGGAGAGGGGATCAGGCTATGCACATGGACCCAATAATTGCAGTGCTTCAGTCTGATTGTAAGTCTAGCAATAAAGAGGAACTTACATGATTTTTAGATAGTACTTTCCCCTTGCTTCTAGGAATGATTAATACATTTCTAATGTTCAACACAATTTTATTTAACTTAACTCACTTAGAACTCATAAGCTCTCCACCGACTGCTGTTCTATTAGTCTCTTAACCAGCCTATCCCCTATGAACCAGCATTTTTAAACATTTCCTAGAAGTGAATGTTCAAATTGCAAGAGGCCTAAAAAATTATCCATTCAAAGCACATCATTTTAAAGATGAAGAAATTTAAGTCAAAATTGGCTTATCAGTCATACCCAAACAGAAAGCAGTACAGTCAGACCTCAGGTCCCCCAAGGCTCTTTCTACTGCACACAGTAGGATCACACTTTGCACAGGGTCTGCCGTTCCCAAACAGATTCTTCAAGAGATGGATTCTGAAATTAATGACCTTGAAGCATGGCAACATCATAAAGTAATTCTGAACGATTTGTAAATTTCTGTGGGTGATAAACATTATTCTCATTACTGTCAGTGTTCTTAGGATAGTGGTTTAGCTCTGAAATTGTGTAATGTCAGTATGAGTTATATATAATAAATATGCTTAATGAAAAGATTTGGTAAAGCAGTAAAAGCAGTTCGCTGACCCATGGTATAACTGGTCATATGGTCTCATGTTTATTTTTTCTTGAATTACAATATTGGAAGCTGAATAAGGAATCTGAAAGGCAGGAACGTTGATATAGACTTACCTCAGCTAATGCCCATTCTGTAATAATTAAGTTGATTGATTCACCTTACAAACATATATCTTAATCATCTCCCGGGTGCCAGAGTGGAAAGACTTTCACTGGTGGTTTAGCCATTTCCCTGTTTCCTCCTGGGCACAGCAAGACGACTATTTTCAGCCTCCATTGCAATTAGCTGCAGCCACGCGACTGCGTTCTGGCCACTGGCTTGTCAACAGCAGTGATGTACACCATGAAACCCTGGCCCATGTCATCCCCCACTTACTGCCCTCATCTTCCAGCCAGATGCAGAAATCTCACAGGACTCTGAGCCCTGGGAGATCACAGAGCCACAGAGAGAAAGAGCCCGGATCCCTGAGTCAGCATTTAGGGGCACAGCAGAAAGCCTTAGGAAGGGCTGTTCAGAAATCATTATATGGGGGAGGATATAGTTCAGTGGCTGAGTGCCTGCTTAGCATGGTCCTGGGTTCAATCCCCAGTACCTCCACTAAGACATAAACAAATAAAATACATAAACCTAATTACCTCCCCCCACCGAAAAAAGAAATCATTGTATCAGAGAATGGCATGGAATTAAGGTTCAGGTTGGAAGAAAAGAAACTAAGTCACCTCGGATAGAAGAGGAAGCAAACCCGGAGCTTCAGATGTGAAAACCTTTGGTTAAGCTGTAGGAACAAAAGTTGTCTAACGTAACTGGAGCACAGAGTAGAATTCAAGCAAACGTTTGAGCACTGAGACAAAAAGTGAGGTGGGATCGGATTATGAAAGGCATTGTGCCAAGCTGGAAGGTAGCCTTTACCATATAGGCAGTAGAATATCCAGAAGAGGCTTTAAAGCTGCAGAGTGGCAAAACAAAACTCTCCTTTAATGCAGTGTGGAAAATAACTTGGAAAGGGAAGCAAATGGGAGAGGGAGACAAGTTACCAGACTATTGGAAAAATCCAGGCAAGAGACAATACGAAGGCTGATCTAGGCTGCGGCAGAAGAAATTGACACAGAAACAGACACAAGAAGCCATTCAGAGGAGGCATCTCCAAGTCCAGGTCGCTGTCAGGTGTGAGCAGTTAAAGTGACATTGACGGGAGTGGGGAACACAAGAGAAGATACAGGTTCAAAGAAAAACATGATGAATTTGCTTTTAAATATGTTGAATTTGAAGTCCAAATTCGAGAAGCTATCCAGTGTGCTGTTTGCATTCCATATGCAGAGCTCAGGGAAAAAAATTCAAAATTGGAATTATAAATTTGGGAGTTGGCAACACAGAGATGATGGTTAAGCCATGGGACTGGATGAAATCTGCCAAGAAATGTGAATCGAGTGAGATGAGAAGGAAGAAGAGACTTCACGGAATACTTGAAAGAGCAGTGAGAGGAGTATAAAAAGCATCAGGAGAGGAGAGTGTCCTGAGAAGCAGGGAAGGAGCGGCTTTAGGAGTCCCACCCACGCAGAAGAGTTCAGACCAGACCCAGCAGGGAAACCAGATATGCTAACTAGCCACCAAGTAGGACTCTAGGGCCTGGAACTGCATCAGACTCTGTGGGCATGTTCTAAAGATTTGCCAGAGAATGCAAATCTGTTGTCAGATCCAAGCAATAAACGCTGGCTGGAAATCAAAGATGGAGCAAGAGGTCAAACATCAAGTAGATGCAGAACCAGGCTGATGGAGGATTAAGATGGGGAAACGGCAACAAAGGTCCAGGAGTTTTGCCAGAGCTCCTTCTGATCAAGTTCTGGTCAGATGGTAGACCGGGTCAGAATAAACACCAGAGACGGTCGATCATTTCCAGTAACAAGAGGCCTGAAGGGCCACTGTGGGTTGGTGGGGGTAAGGAGTGGGCAATTAGATGTTCAAGTAACTTGGTTAATTTGGGAGGCAGATGCCACATTGCCCTGGAGTGAAGGAGCGTCTGTAAAGTGCAGGCTGTGCTGGAATGGAATTTAATGGAGTTTTGGGGTGGAAGCCTATATGCAGGCTGAGTTAAGAGAGACCTTGTTTAGGGTGTTTGTAGGCATCTATTGGAGAAGGGTAAGCCTCTGCTGGAGAAGGTTGAAAGCGCGTATAATTTAAGGAACGGGAGGTGGGATGTGGGAGTCAGAGGAGATGGGACCAAAATACCTGTGGAGAAGCTAGCTGTGCAAATCACATCGTATCTTGTTTTACCTTTTTCTTAAAAAAAAAAAAAACAAGAAAAATATGGATAAAGTATACCTGAGTGGTGAGGGATATTGAGGTAGTTCATAACTGATAGCCTTTGTTTTCTTAGTGAAGCCAGGCTGGGACGTCCAGTGAGAGGCCAGCCAGGTAAAGGCTTGAAAAGAGAGTAAAATGCTGGAATGGCAGCTGCAGAGAAAGAAGGCTGTCCGGGGTGGGTAGGGAATTAGATTTGCACTGAAGACCTAGCTCATAGAGAGATAGGGTGTCCTCCAGCTGTGGTTGCAGCTAGAAGGTCTAAGAGTAGGGGGAAACAAATAAATAAAATGGACATTTTCCCAGGTAGAAACAAAGGAAAGAAAGGGGGATGAGGAATCCAAGAGTGGTGAAGAGGACTGACCACCGCACCCTGGGCTGCTTCAGGGCTGGAGTTATAGTCGATCACAAGTCCTACCGCAGCACCCAACACATAAAAAGGCACACAGTAAATGTGGAATGAATGCATGAACCATTGAGTGAATGAGCGAATGGGCACAGACTCAAAATTCAGGCAGGTTATGGGGGAAATCAAGTGGGAAGATGTTAACAGACTGAAAGACTAGGAAGGATTTGAGAAGCAGGAGTGTGTGATAGGGCAGAACAGGTTTTGTGGGTGTCAAAGAGGATGAGAAGAGAAAGGATACAAGGTTATGGGCAGAGAGAGTCATTTCAAAATGCAAATGTTCAGAGGAACAGTTCAAGGGGATTAAAAGGTCCAAAATGTGTTCCTGTAAATGGGGTTTGTAAAGTGGAGTGGAGCTGATTGTTAGTGTGAGGGCAGGCTGTTAGGTGGCTCATCGGTATATATCACCAAGTCACTTCGGATGACAGCAGACTCTGGAGTAAAGAGAGAAACTGTGAGCCAACTCCCAAAGTCCTTGAGGACTAAGAAGAAAATGACCCAGAGGTAACACTAACAAGAACCTGTATATTTTATCAAGAGAATATTGGCTCTCCCTGCACTCAGCATTCTTGTGAGGATCAAATAGTTATTACATAAAATTTTTGTTGTTGGGAACAAAGAGATAAAAGTGGGCATCAGGTCCTTCAAAGGAGGAGAGATTGTTAAATGAAAATGACATAAAGTTGCCAGGAGGAAGTTTCCAGGAGACAGGATACTTTTGAGTTGTTTTCAAGAAGCTGAAATACAGGAGCAACACCTAGAGAGATGTAGGGAGGGTCGCAGTATGTGGATTAAATACAGGTTTCAGTAAAAGAAAACAGGCAGAGAAAGTCATTTTCGCTACTAAATATGTGCTAAATTCTTGGAGCTTTCCCTATATTATCCTGAATTCCCACAGCAGCCATGCATGTTAGATATTATTACCTTCAGATTACAAATGAGGAAGCAGGGACTGTGGTTAAGTAAATTTCCTGAGGCTGCACAGTCATTAAACAGAGTGATCAGGATATGAACCCAACTCAGGGATCACATCCCATCGCATCTCCACTCTACTCCATTACACTAAACCTTTATGTGTTCAGGGGAGATGAGAATATGACAGAATGATGCACAAAAGAACTAGTAGAAGACAGAGGCAAAAGATAAGGGAAAATGAGCTGGAGGAGATAACGGGAGGGACCTGCCATTACTGATTATGGCACTGGGGATTATAGGAAGTTGGGAGGTGAACAGGAGGAGAGCCAATGAAACGAACCAGCCTTGAGTTTCAGCTGGAACTTTGATGTTCAGTGGTTGTGACGTCTGTATAAGTCCATTCTCACAAGGAGGGAAGTTAACTGAGTGCTTTTTTTTTTTTAATTTATTGAACAGTCAAGTAGCCATCTTGCCATGTAACAAGCATCCTTGAGGAATCAATTAAAAATTCCCGTCTCAGAGGACTTAGATATGTACAGCAACAGCTTTGGTTAATTTACTAATTCATCTAATCAGCCTGCCAAATTATTAGCCAATTCCCCTAAATCTTGTAATAATTCACAGATTAAAAAGGCAATGTCTTCCTGACTATCATTCTACAGAATTAGAGAAAACATACGGATACATCCTTTAAGGTCACTGATCATGACTTTAATGCATTTTATGGAGGACAATTGATTAAATTGTATTTCTAAAGTATTTAGAATGTTTGGAAATGGTGCCTCCAAGCATTTTGAGTGTCATTTTAATGATCTTGCTTGCGCTGTTTATTTCCTTGACAAATCCTTTATATAGAACACAGAGATATACATCAGCCAGGTCCCAAATGGCTCATCGAAAATTCAGAGTTAGGGACTTAGAATAAAGAGAACTGTTATTTAGTATAAATGCTGTGAAGCAGGGGCAGCCTTTACAGCCAGAGATTTGTAGACGTGCAAGGAATTTGACGTAACCTAAACATGACTGGGTTTCCAGGGGGCAGTTTCTTTTCTCAGTCCTAGTACATGTTAAAAGCCCCCAGACACACTTAGTTATACTTCTCAGTCTGTCCTCTACCCCTTCCCAACCTGCCTCAATATATATTCTAACTCCAGAAGTATTGGCAAGATTTATGGGGAAACCCACATACTGTATCCAAGAAACTTGCCCAGCTTCCTCCATTAGACTTTGTCTATCTAGTGAAGTCTGCCCTCTCTCTCTTTCCCCACTTAGCTTCTCAAAAACCCTCTCTGTCGTTTTCAGCTCTTCATCATCATCCTTTAGAATTCAGAGAATTGTCTTACCTACCCTCTCCCACAAAGAAGTCATGTTACCGAGACTCCTTTTACTGATCAAAAACTATTGACTAGATTCCACATATGAGTGACATCATATGGCATTTTCCTTTCTCTTTCTGGCTGACTTCACTTAGAATGATGATCTCTAGGTCCATCCATGTTGCTGCAAATGGCATTATTTTACTCTTTTTTTATGGCAGGGAGTTTGAGATTTACAACTGTTAGCCACTACATATAATAATAGATTTTTAAAAAGTTCCTTCTGTATAGCACAGGGAACTATGCTCAATATCGTGTAATAACATTTAATGGACAAAAATATGAAAACGAATATATGTGTCTATATGCGTGACTGCAACATTGTGCTATCCACCAGAAACTGACACATTGCAATTGGCTGTACTTCAATTAAAAAAATAAAACAAAACTATCAACTAGAGAAGGCTTGTGTGGCACAGCTATGGGTAGAATAGGGTTCTGAAGAGCCTCTGGCTTTTTTTCACCACCACATTCAGTAACCTTGAAAATCCTTCTAACTTTAAAGTTCTATCATTTGTCTGCTCTGTGACTCATGATGAACTTGGACATGGGTCTATGACAGCCGAAATAAAACTAGAGTAATGTGAAAGGTTTGGGCTTATACGGGAAGAGGACTTTACGTCTCTGCTTTAATAGCATGGTCCTTGATGGATCAGAAATGCCCAGATACAGGAAAACTAATGACTTTTCATAACGTTATGTACATGTACATGGCCATGGCCTTATTGTTTGGTTTTTAGTCGGTATATGGGGATTGTTGAGTTCATCTTTTTTTTCTTTTTGTTTCTGGTTTCCAACTTTAAATTATTTAATGTATGAAACATGCCAATTAACCAAGCAAGAACACATTTTTTTTGTATAGTTCTACACAATGGAAGAAATATAAATGTGTTTTACATGATAAATAATTTTTAAAAGTTACTAGAAGTCAGCAGCCATCAACCTGATTTGCGTATGGCCTTGCAAAACACAGTGTCAAAAAATACTTTGCAGATGATGGTCCATATGGAGACGTGGCTTCACGTGTTTATGTCTTGAGTTTATTGGCTCGATTCTCAGGTGCCACACCACGAATTGAGGACAATGGGGTATTATCCATTTACAACGTGTTTGTATCAGCTGGCCATTTTTTGCGCTCAGGGGGATTTAGGCTGAGCTCAGCTGGGCTCCTTCCTTTGTGTGTCTGTGATGGGTCGTTGATCAGTTTCAGGTCAGATCTGAAGCCTCAGGTGAGGTCTTGACCTTGGCTGGGCTCTCTCACCTGTCTGGGCCTTCCGCAGGGAGAACAGCGCTGACTTAGTTCTGCTCCTTGCGGTCTCTCCCTCCCTAGCTACATAGGCAGGTCTTGCTTACCTGATGGAGGAGGGGCTCCCCAAAGAGAGAAGTCTGTAAAGCTTCTGAAGTCCTAGGCTGGGCACACCCTCCCTTGTACCACACTCTGCAAGGTGAGTGCCATTTCAAGGTGGGGTTACACGGGCGCCAGCTCTTGATGGACAGGCCTGCACTTCGCACTGCTGAGAGCGCAGGTGCAGGGAGGTATGAACAACAGCGCAGGGAGAGCAGCATAAGTGCGCAGCAGAGCGCTAGGCTTCGCCAAAAAGTGTTTTCCTAGCTGATTCAATAAACGTAAATGATCCTACCACCTTAGGGTTGCTTTGATGAATCAGGTGAACCAGACGAAATTCTTCGCTCCTATTAAATTCCAGTACACCCAAGCCAGGGTTGAAATCTTAAGAGAAAACGTGCGTGGTCCTTTCAATTGCCATTTCCTCAGACTCTGGGCAACAGGGCATTTCACAAGAGCACGTGGGGTGGTGCCATGCTTTCCTGAAGGCAGTGCCAAGAAAGCAGCAGCCGTGTTTAACAGGCTATGAATTTTGGCCTGAGAAATTTCTAGGTAGGCAGCCTCATAGGAACTCACCCAGCCTCTTCCTGGAAGGTGGTCCTATCACCTCTATCAACTCGAGACTGAGCGAACTAAAGTAGCTTTAAAATCACTTCGCTGTACCAGGTAATGGGATCGCTGATTCTTCATGCCAGAGTTGATATTCTAAATGCTGTTTGAAACCAGTATTTCATAAAGTGCCCCATGATAAGTAGTTTGTAGAGATTAAGCTTTTGAATTATTTTCATTCACCTTCACATGATGAGCAAGATAAAACGTGAACTCAATTTTTAGGCATCTATTTCTGTCCCACATAGCTTGATACGTTGTATTGATGCGATGCAGGGGTGCTGAATGGGTGGTGCAGCAGTGCAAATGTCTGTTTACCTGCTATTTGAAAATGCCACACTGCTTTCACTGTTTGCACAAAAATTAAAATGTACTTTTCTAAGTAGCTTGTCTAGTCTCCTTGTCAATTTTGAAATCTCATTTTCTGGAGTTTTATCATTTATTTGTTTCATTGTTTTATATGCTTATTTGTTTATATCCAGATTTAGATCAAATGATGCTAGACTTGACAGCCAGATTTCTTTCCTAGATATCCAGATGTGAGAAGATACAGTGACCTTTATTTGCCTTTTTTTGATGGACACTGAATTATAAATCGGAAATGGAGAGTAGCTGTTTGCTGGGGCTTTAATTAGCATCTCACTCACCACCTAGTTCTCTTAATAATTAAAGGCTGTCTAATTTAATACAAGAAGTTTGCCAAACTGGCTGCTGATTTATGAATTTATAAATGTATTAAACTCTTTCACCTTTAATATAGAGAACAACAAACTATATTTATTACACAGCTGAACTGTGATTACTGTTACTGTATTTGAAAATAATTGCACCCCATCAGATATGTACAAGATACAAGAAAGAAACAATGAAAAATCAAATAGAAAGCAAAACCCAGTCTCAAGATTTAAATATTTATGTGTGGAGGGATCTACAATTCAGCTCTTAAAAGACAGTTCAATTTTCCTTATCTACTGACATACAATATATTTTAAGAAAAAAGAAAGAAATTGATCTCAAAGTAATATTTTTCAATTAAATGTGGCACTTAAAATTAATTTTTAATATGAGAACACTATTTTTCATCATTATAATTTTTTTTAGAAAGAAGAGTCTCAGAATCAAAATGAGAACTTTCTAAGAATTGTTACTAATCTCCACCTCAAGTGACATGGGAAACTTTTGAGCCCAGCCTAGCCAAGTTCTCTTTTTACAGGTTGGAAAACTGAGTCTCTAAAGCAAACCAGAGACTTGGAAGCTGGGAGAGGGTGCGAGCACTGGAGTGAGGAAGAAGGGAGGTGTTAGAAATGGTCATTTAATGGAAGCACAGATGACCCAACTAAAGACATTAACTACTTCAATGTACAAATAATGGGGTTCGCACTGTTAATTCTGTGGAGGATTTTTTAATCTGGCTTGAAGGCAGCAGGAATGCTCAATTATAGTGATAAACATGATGCCCACACCACATCTCAGCAGCCATCCCTTATAATTTAATGAAAATCCCTTATTGATAGAATATCATTTGATGGGTAACTTCAAAGTAATTTATCTATTTATGCTGACACTGAATTTTATTCTTGAAAAGTAAGTTTTTGTTTTTATGACATGACAATCGCCTCTAGAACACAACTTCAAGTCAACATAAAGTATGCAGATTTCTAAATGCCAGGGAGAAGCCAACTAAACAATCACAATGACTTTGAACTCTTCATCCCAAAGATGCATTGGGTGCATTTTTTATAAATTGAAATAATAAATAATAGATTGGGTCTAAAAGTAATTCGTGTTTTTGCTGAGCCATCTACTCTCAAAATATCTGGATTCTGAGTCTCTAATACATCACACTGTGAATTTTAATCCTATCTCAAACTCTTACGTGTGTAGGCAAAAGCAAGACTTTGTGTTTCTTTTAAAGTTTTTGTCTTTTCTTCCTGTCTGCCAAAATAATTTCCTTTTCATTCAGAACACATAAAAAGGAAGAGGAGGAGGTTAGAAATTATGTAACATTCTGCTCCATCCATTCCAGGTTGTCGACCACTCTAATTTATTAAAATATGGAGTTTTCATTCAAAGGAAGTAATTTCTTAACTCATCTAAATTCAGTAAGTAAAAAAAAATTTTTTCATAAAGGCACAGGCAGCCGTCTGCCCTGCCTCCTCATTCTGACTGGGCCATTGTCTCAGCCAACAAGCAGTGCTATAATTTGCTACATTGATAAGGTAGGCAGGCAGGCAGGCATTTTTTGAACTTTGCCAGATTGGAAAACTGGCAGCAATTCTTTTGTTTTCTGACGCCATGATGGAAATATACAGAAATGCTAATCACTCTCATTGTTTATTGCCTAGGATGTAAGTACTTTGATATCACACTTCAGGTAAGAGATTTAGAATAATAACCAAGGGTGAGTCTTCCCTGACTCAGTGACTCTGTGGTTCTCGGATCCAATATATGGAATACAGACACCAGCTCTGGCCCTCACTTATCATGCGATCTTAGACATCCTCAAGGTTCTGTCTATACCCACTCATGTGACAGTGATTACGTCCTTATATTCTGCTTTCTGTGTGCCTAGATGTTACTTTGCCAGCTTGACGTGATTTACGTGATGAAGGACAACGTACCCCATACATATTTGTGTTTCCTAGTCTGAATATCAGATATGTGTGTCAATCGATTTTGAAGCCAAATGAATGTTCTGCTTGTTCTTTATAAGTCACATCTGTTGAACTCTGATGCTTGTAGAAGGGCTTTTAGCTCTTGAACCCATTGTGCACAAGTCCCAGTTCCATTCTCTTCTCTTCTAAGTAGACCCGCTGGATGTGTTTAATTTGGAATGGAAAAAGGAAGATTGCTTAGGGCATAGTTTCCAAAAATGTGTTCAGATGTTAATAGATTTTATTTTTAGGGTTCCATAGTCAAATGAGTTTGTGAAATGGAAGATTAAAATTAGTTAAAGCAGGTTTCTTTATGGAAAGACTGCTCTGGAAATGTAATATGCTAATGAGCAATTATAAGTCCCTGAGAGAGTGATAAAGTATGTGGTTTCCTACCTAGCCGGCCATAAAAACCATGATTTTGGAGAGCAGCTCACATGACTAGTTTTCTGCAGAACACTTTCATTTTGTGAAACCCTGATCTAGGAAGCAAGACAAGGAAGACTTGAGTAAATACAAAAGGCAAGAAGCAGCGAGCTAAAAGGAGGCAAAGTGATATTTGGAGGAATCAAGATGGAGTATAGTTGGGATACCTAGGTTATTGTGCAGCAGTGACCAAAAAAAAAATAAAACCCAATATATTAGTGAATCAAAACTGATAGTGTTTATTTTTCCTTCATGCCTAATGCCAATCAGAGATGGCTGAGTGCACTGCTCCACATGGTCTTCAACCAGCCATGCAGGTGGAAGGGCTTCCATCGATCTGGAATGTCACAGAGGACAGTGACATTCACAAGGGGAAGGGAATTTAGAGAATCACACGTGGATTATTAAAAGTTTCTACCCCAAAGTGGCCCATACAACTTCTGGTCACATCTTATTGGCCAAAGCACATTACCTCCCTAACTCATAGGACATGGGGAAGTATAATGTCATCACATGTCCCCGAGAAGAAAATCAGAATATTTGTGCATATGTTCCTAATGACTAGCCAGAGGCTGAGGTCAGCTGCCTCCCTCAAGGTCATGCACCTTTCCCTGCATCCTATGACTCATCATTGTAGGTGTCTAAAAGCCAGGGCCCTCCCTCCAGCTCAGGAGGATTCTGAGTAACTATCCCAGTTTCACAGGCTTTCAAAGGGGTTGACTGAGGCCTTTGTTAAGACCCCATCATGACCCAAAGCTTCCCTCTCCCCAGTCCTGCTTCTTCACTTCCTTCCCAAAAGATGTTCCCAAATGCGCTCCCTAGGGAACCTCCAGCCTGCTAATCTCTGTCTCAGAATCTGCTTTATGGGGAACCCAGTCTGCTATACTGTACAACATAGGTCTTTGAATAATATGATATTGTTTTGTGTATTTTTAAACTTAATATAAATACACATTCCACAATTTGCTTTTTTTCCCCTTCAAATTATGTTTTTGAGGTTTATTCATGTTGACTCACGTAGCCCTAATTGTTTACTTTAACTGATTTTGGGAAAACACCACAATGTACTGATTTATCCCCCTATTAATGAGAATTTGGGTTTTTTCCAACTTTTTAATAATTATAATCTTGCTGAGATTCTTTGTACATACCCACTCGTTTCCATATGCAAGAGTTTCTCTAATATACATATGCCTAAAACAAGAATCCCAAGAAAATAGAGCATATACATTCTCAATTTTATTAGATGTTGTATATCTCTGGAATATGAGCAGAGCTGAACTCAAACAACCATTTCTTTTTCTTTTTCTGTAATTGCCTATTCTTCTCTTTGCCCATTTTTTCCCATTGAATTCTTGATCTTTTTCTAACTGAGCTTAGAAAATGTACAATCCTGATGCCACTCTTTGTCAGATACACAGTTTGAAATATCTTCTCCTGGTCTGTGACTTGCCTTTTACCTTGATGTCTTTTTTATAAATAAGCCCCAAATTTTAATGCAGTCAAATATATTCATCTTCTTTCCTTTAGGGCCTCTGAATTTTCTGTGTTATTTAGAAAAATTTTCTCTACCCCAAATCTTAAACGTTCACTGTATTTTTCTTGAAGGTATTATGGGTTTTGCTTTTCACTTTGACCCGTTCATCCACCTGGAGTTTATTTTAATTTTGTGTATGACACAGTAGATATTTTCTTTTCAATAGGGTCCATCAGCTGTCCCAACAGCATTTTCCCCAAACTGATATTCACACTAATTTGTAATGCCACTTCTGCGTGTGTGTGTGCATGTGCTGAGCCCTCTGTTCTGTTTAGCCTATTTGTCTATCTCTACACTGACAGTATTCTGATTTAATTACTATGATCTTGCAATAAATCTTGATATCTGAGAAGTCAAGTCCCTTTCCTTTGTTCTTCTTTAAAATTACCTTGGCTATGCTCAACCTTTTATATCAAGTGAATTTTAGACTCAACCTGTTAACTTCCATCAAATAAAATTCTCTGTTGGAATTTTGGTTGAAATTGTATCACATTTTTATCTATTAATTTCAGGATAATTGATATCTTTATGATATTGAATATTTCCATTTATCAAAATGCTGTGTCTTTAGAGACATTCTTTTTGACCATATATATGCCCAAGTCCCACTTTTTCAATAGTGTGGTCCACCCAAGGGATCATGAAAGTCAAGGAGAGGCTATGCATATGCATTGCTGCCCTGTTTTCTCTTTCAGTCTAAACAGGTTAAATTTGGCAAAAACGTGGTTGGATATAAGTGCAGTGCCTTCAGAATGACAGATGCCTGGGGGTAGGGTATAGCTTAGTGGTAGAGTGCATGTTTAGCATGCATGAGGTCCTGGGTTCAATATCCAGTACCTCTACTAAATAAGTAAACCTAATTACCTCCCCTCACCCCAAAAAAAGAGTGACAGATGCCTTAATAAAGGAGCTAGGATTTGAAACTATCTAAAAGGCTAAGAAATCCAACAAAAGTAGTACAGTTATGAGATTCAAAAGAGTTATGAAAAGCACTTAAACGTTAGGTGGGAAAGAAAAAGACTGGTCTTCCCTATTGAGAGTCATAAAGTTTGGCAGACTGATATTCATCATTCAGTCATTCAACAAACATTCATTAGTACCTAATATTTTCCAGACAATGTTCTGACCTTGGGGCAAGAATAGGAAACCAAATAAAACTGCTGCCCTTTGTGAATCCACTTAGGGGAGGGACTTCTTAAATGCTTAATAAGTACTGAACACCCATTCTATAAAAATTATAATCACCTTTCAGTCCTGAAGGTGCTTATGAGAAGATTAACCATCATAAGATCACTAGGGCAATAATCAGTGCTCTGTGGCATGGTACAAGCTATAAATGCAATTCAAGTTTTGAGAAGAAAGATAATTGGAGATTGATTGAGAGTCATCATAGGTTTCCTCAAGGAACAGTGTCTTGTGCTGGAATTTGAGGATAAGTAGGATCTGGAAAGTAGGAAAGAGTGGGGAGAGTGTTTTAGGTGAGGCAGAAGGCAGCATGGTCCCTATGTCATGAGACTTACAGTCAATATGGGAAAGGAAGACTATGTATCTAACACTAAAGTAATAAACACTTATAACCCAGGTGTTTGCTGGAATCTCCTACCCTTCGACTTGAAGCCCCAAATCCAGACCTGGTTGAATTTCAAAACTCTTCTCAAGCTTTCTGCAAATCCCCAGGGGGTCCTACCTTTCATGGTGGTCACTCTGTCTACAGCACCTACATCCGCATGTGCTGCTGCTGTCTCCCCCGCCTTGACAATCTACACCTCAAAATCTATCCCTTCACCAATTTGCAAAAAATATACTGCTCTCCCAGCATTCTCTGAGTTTATGTTAATTTCCTGAGCAATTGAGGATCGTGGAGAATGATCACACTGGGCGATGCACAACCTTCTCTTGACTGCTCCACAGCCCCCTCCCTCCCAGTCTCCCCTCTCTGCTCCTCGTGTCTCCTTTTCTGAATTTCTTACAAGAACATCATATTCAGCTCTTTTTTTATGCAGATCAGTTCAGTGCTCCCTCAGTCCTTGACCCAAACTCTTGTTCCCAAACAAATCAAGGTGCTAACAAACAAAGGAGGAGATACCATTTTTTTAATGGCAGTTAAATTTATAAGTAATAAACCAACCCCCAGATTTTCTCACACAGAAAACACAAAAGAGAACAAACCAAGGCAGAAAAATAACTCTGTTTCAGACAGCATGGCAAAAGCTGGGGAAGTAAGGGCTACAGTAGTTCAGAGAAGGAAAAGATCAAGCAAGAAGGGTTTTAATGGAAGAGATAGATCTTGAATTGGACCCTAAAGAAAGGCCTGAATTAGTATTGCAGAGAGAGGAGGCAGGAGGTCATTTGAGGTAAGGAAATAGCTGTTAAGAAAACCACAGAGGAAAGAAAGAGCCTGGTATCTGGGAGAAGGCAGCTCTCAACAGAGAATTTAGAAGCAAGATAAGGCTGACTGGGTGCTGGAAATGCTAGATCATTAGACCCAAGGGTTTGGACTTATTCCAATAAAAATCAAAAGAGACTTTTATGAATATGCTTTAGAAGGCAGGGGGTGGGGGAAGCTTTGAGAGGGGTCTTAGAAACAAGAACCAGGGGTTCAAATACTATCAGAATTCTCTCTCTGTTTCCGATCTCTGCTTATTTCTGGAGGGTGGCTTCAATTTTCTCTCCTGAAAATCAGTTTTCTCTATCCAGGGATGATGGTGATTCAGCCAATTTCTTGTTGACCATCAATGGAGAAAAGACTCGCCTCTTGCCCCAGCTCCAAAAATCCAAGAGAAAGATTCTGTTGGGGTTGGCTTGAAATAATTAGCCACGCCTAGAACCAGCACTGTGGTCAGGAGGCTCAGCTTGTGGCAGACGAGGGCAGTTCTAATGGAGCACATAAGAAAGCACGACCAGATCTGGGGAGGGGTGAAAACAGGGAGTAAAGAAGGAAGGTGAGGCATGGACATCACCACTGGGAGAGGCTCGTGCGTGAGGAAGCAAACACGGCTTGTTTTAAGGTTGAACCCACTGGCAAATCTTATGTAAAGAAAATTGATTTACTTTTTAGCAAGCCTTTATTGATAACCTACTAGTCTCAAGTTTCTATTATATCTCTCTAACTTTTTTTTCTTCACTGTCTTCTAATTTGAGTCATTAGCCATTATTTTGTGTCCTTCTAAGCCACTTTAAAGTCTTTTTGGGAAGAACAGAAATAAATTCTAATCAATTACTTAACAGTGGTTCTGAACCGATTATTAGGTTATGTTTCTGTTTTCAAGGAGCTCGTAGTCTAGGAGCAAAGATACTATGTGTGCTGATAGTTGTGAATGGAAAATGATAAATGCCATTAAAGAGGTACAGAGAAAATTTTGTGAGTTTAGAGTTTCTTACTATAAGAAATAGTATTGTTAACCCAAACTTTTTTTTGTTTATGCTTTTTACTGGGGAGAGTGAGGTAATTAGGTTTATTTATTTATGTGTTTATCTGTTTTACAATGGAGGTACTGGGGACTGAACCCAGGCCCTCATGCATGTTAAGCATGTGCTCTACCACTGAGCTCTGCCTTCCCCCTCCCCAGAAATAGTATTGTTGAACCAACATTTTGAAGTAGAATGGAATGGATCAAATGAAGACCTGAAATTATGGCAATGAAAGGCTTTCTATAGGGAGAAGCAACTTGGGACTCAGTAACAGAGAAGGAATAAAAAGCAGAATATGTAGAGGGGCCCAGTTTAAATCAGATAGGATGGACCTGACCCTAAAAGGGAAGTGGACCAAGAGAAGGGGAACCCTTCCAAATCTGTACCCAAGCAGTCAGGGAGCCTCAGGTAGGTGACAAAGAGCTGCATCTCAAATTGTTTATAGAAAAAATGTCTGGGACATCGTGACAGGGTAAGAGGGCTAAGTAAGATGAAGAAGCAGAAACAGACGGTGAGATTTTGAGGATGGGGGAGAAGCAGAATTGGCAGTGTCCTGGGGCAGATTTCCATGACAGAGTAAAGACCATCCTCTCAACAAGGAGTGATCACCTCCCATTTCTGGAGGCCCCGGATCCTAATCCTAACCCCCTAAGAGATGTGGGAGGGAAGAAGAGTACCTTTACCTCCCACACCCACCCTTACCAGAGCTGGTGGTGCCTCTGTGTGGCCTACGGAACCTACGGGTCAAAAAACCTCAGAGGATGACGGATAGCACCACAGAGAGGCCCTAGCCACTCAAGATCCAGAAGAGAGTTGTTCAAACCTACCACCCACCCTTGGTGGAAATCCAAAGATTTTCACAGAATCCACGTTGAAAATGCTTACCTTGGTTCTAAGGCACCTTTTGCTCTGAATTCAGTAACCTCCCCACATGGGCTGTCCCTGTTCCACACTGTGTCCGCCCAGCTGGGGACCTCATCCCCTTCCTTGAGGACTACAGCCTAACCACTCTCACAGTAGACATCACTGAAGGTTTGGGGAAATGGGATGGTGTTCGTATAACAGGAGACAGCTCTAAGTGGGGTTTTAGACATATCTGTTTTCTTAAAGCCTTCAAACGTCCCAGGACTAAATTTTTCAGAGGCCGTTTCACATCATCTAGTGCCCAGCCTTGCGCTATCTAGAAAGCTGCTCCCACCCCCAACGCATGTTTCCTTTCCACTTCTTCCATTCAGAATTCCGCCCCCCCAGGGTTTCAAACCCTTTCCACTCTCTTGTATAGAGCAGAGTTTCTCAGTCAAGGGTGATTGTGCTCCCCAGGGACGATTTGGCAATGTCTGGAGACATTTTTGGTTTCTACAACGGGGGGTGGCACCTGGTGAGTTGAGGCTGGCGATGCTTCTAAACACCCCACATTGCCTAGGGAAGCCCCCCACAGCAAAGAACTATCCAACCCAAAATGTCAACAGTGCCAAGGTTGAGAAGCCATGATACAGAGCAAGTCGGCTCTCTCCAGCCTCCATATCCCAGACACCGTGTCTCCCGCATCTTTGTATGTCCACAGCTATGAGACAGTTCTCGCTGTTAAACTGAAGGGGGCGCCCATTCATGTCATGGCACTCAAAAGCCACAGAGACCCCGAAATCTCCTTTCACACGAGCTGCCCTTTTCAGAAAAACTTGTGCTTTTGAATAGAATTTTTTCCTAATACATATATAAAAGAAATTTCTCATCCATACTCAACTCCACTTACCCTGCCAGAAAGAGAAAGAGAGAAAGAGAAGAATGTAAATAGTGTGGGTGATTCTGTCCCACGTTCCACTAGAGCATATGCCCCAGAGGAACGCAGGAGGGGAGATGTGAATCCGATGTTCCTTCGGTTGGTCTCAGTTGCTGAATCGCTCTCATAGTATGAGCATCTCACCATACTGAGTGTGATTCAAGTGTTTAAAGATACAGGGTTTTTTTTTTTTTTTTTTTTTGTACAACATGGCCCCTATAAATGCAAGCCAACTACTTCATCAGGTGTTTAGCTGAGAAAACAGCAATCTGTTCCAAGGCTGGAGGAAAAAGTGGCTGAGTTGGATGCGATACCAGCCTCAAGTGTGCATAAAAAGGGCCACGTATATTGTACTTTCAGGGTGAATTAAGAGATTTTTCTTTCTCTAGGGTATTTCTGAGTTGGTATGGTTTTTCATCTTGCTCGCAGACTTTAGAACCAAACTATGTAAAATGCAACTCCACATTAGGGCAGAGGCGGGGAGGGAGAAGAGGTCTTGGGATAGAGCTGTAAGGGAAATTAGAGGTTTGGATGGTGAGAAGAGGAAAGAAAAGAAATGGTGAGCTTAGATCAGAAAGGCAAGACCGAGAGAGCACCTGGTTACTCTCATCAATTTCAGGGACACCTATTTGATCACTGAGAGGAAAAGCTTACTCATTTTATAAAAGGGAAACTGCGCCACAGAGGGCTTAGTTTGTTGCAGTATTGATCTTTTAAAGACATTACTGCAAAATGTAGGATCAAATTCTGGAAACTTATGATGTCATGTCTATTGAATTGTTAACTCTCTTTTCTGGGGTACTTAATGTAAAATTTTGCCACACTGCTTTTAACTTCATAAGTTATGTGTTAGCTTGTTTTTTTTTTTTTTTAATTTAAGAAGCCACCAAGAATATCCCATAAATTCTAAACAATTTGTTTAAATATTAAACAGCAAGTAACAATGGCAGCTCTTGCCAGGGTACCTTTGAAGTCTGTGTTTATATTGCGGGTGCAAGTAGCTTTGTGTGTGTGTAAACAAGCTGGAAAATAGGTGGTGACTAGTTACCTCTGTCTGCACTGATGCACATTCTGCCAGTGGTCCACCCTCAGTAATTAGAAATGGAGACTATTCTCCCGATTGTTAAGATGAGATGGGGAAAAAGAAAATTAACTCATTCATATTGCATGGGTCAAAAATTTTATTTGAGGTTTGGAAAGATAAATTCTATGGTAGTCACTTCAGAAATTCCCATTTTAATTAAACACAGTATTTTCTAAATTGTGCTGTGGTGCACAGCATAGACTTTCTAACTTGGGAACTTCCTGAATAATGCACTAAATAAAGGGAAATTTGTTCTCTACTAAGTACCATCTTCAATACAGAAAATTTTGTGGGGTTTTTTTTTCCATTTGGGCACAAATTAAGGATATGGACGCTTTCTCCAGACCCAAATATTACCTTTATGTTGTTAAGACTTTAGTCTAGTGCTCTTATAAAGTCACATTTATGAAAATCAGTTTAGAATGGAGAATTACAGAAATTAAACACCAGATTGAAAATATTAGAGTATGGAAAAGGGTACAGGGATAGAAGAAAGTTACCTAATAAGTTTTAGTTGACTTACCCAATAGTGCTACCAAAAAGAAACTATTATTTAGATTTCAGAGAAAGAGTATATTAAAGTCATATTAATATGTATTTGAGACAATTTGAATCTGGTTCAGTGGGATTCTACAATCCATATTCTTTTCTCTACAACATTCTGCTCAGCTAGCTAAACTCCATAATGAATTTGGTAATCCTGAATATAGGAAACATTCTAGTACAAATACATGCACACTTTACTATAATACTATTCACTATAGGCTTATATTCTGTACAAATATTCCTATTCTTTATCACCTGAATTAATCATGGCAAAGTACCCAAATCTCATGGAGTGCACACAAAAAAGATTTATTTATCACTTACATCATAGTCCAGTGCCATTTAGGCAACTCTCCTTGGTAGCTTTGCTCCACAAGGTGACTCAGGGATCCAGTCTCCTTTCATTGTATGATGCTAATATCCCAAACCTGAGGCCTCCCAGGCATTCATGGTCGGGAAAGTGAGCACTTGCACAATCATTCAAGGGATTTTACGACCAGTGGAGCACATCACATCCACGAAGACACCAGGATGCAGACTCAGTCATACAGACCCAATCTCAGTGCCAGGCAGGCTGAGATATGTAGCCTTTCTGTCCACTCACAAAGAGACAAATGAAATTAAATTTGGCAAACCCATTGTCTCTCCCACACCATTTAAGGGAATTTATTTCTTCAAGTAGCAAAAAGACCCCATGAATCTTATGTACAGCTCAAAGTCAGGTTTATGACATGGAACACGAGGTTACAACAGGAGGAATGGAATTGTGCCACAAGAGGAGCATGTTTTGCGATGGGAGGCTAGAAAATCAGAAGAAATTGTTCCTGAATGTTAGTGGCAGGAAGTCGGGCAGATAGTTCTGAATAGCAAATAGCCCAGGAAGGAAAAATACCAAAAAGGAAGTGATCCAATAAGGTCAGAAGCCAAGCATGGAGACCAGGAAAGAATATGGACAGAAGAATGAGTAGGAGTAAATGGTTTAGGACTAAGGGCATGAAAAAATATCATAATATTCATTGTTTACTATACACCAGTCATTGTACAGGTTATTAATTTCTGCAACAACCATATGGGATCAATTGTATTTTCTCATTTCATAGGTGATGAAACTGAGGCTGAGAGTTTACGTAATTTACCCATAGTCCCATGGCTACTGTGAGGCAGTGCTGGGATCCAAACCCAGGCTGAGTCTGGCTCCAGAGTCTACGCTTTTAACCTTTATACTTTATTACCACTCTGAAAGACAAACACTGCTGGGTTTCCTCTTTTATGTGATACCTGGTTTATGACTTAGAGGCAACTTTTCAAAAGAAAATGTAAAAGGCTGGATGTCAAAGTTCCAGTGTACTTTATCACCCACTGATTCATCAGGCTAGATTGGACTTTCTTCCTGATCTCATTTCCTCTTTGCAAAGTAATTATTTGAAAGGCTACACAAACCGATGGATACCTTACTCCATCACCCAGCTTATGGGAGCCCCACCTTTGCCATTCCAGATCAGAGGAAATCCTACTTTTAAATCCCTCCAGAGTAGGAAGTTCACAATGTCCTTTGTAATCTGTCTCAACATTCCGTAATCTGTAAATAGAGGAGATATATGGCAGCTGGAATGTATGGGAAATCTGAAATTCTTCATCAAAATTCCAGGCAGGCCAGTAAATTCTGAACAGTATATGAATCAAAATGGCAAAATGTATGCTCTCTGCAGACCACCCCCACACTTAAAGAGAAGTTTACACATCAGTCTGGGTGCTGTCTTTTTCTTTCTGCATTTTATCTATTCCATAGGCAGAGATGTTGTAGACTGGAGAGAAGAAACTAATACTTTTTTCTCCCGAATCCTTCTTCCTTGACCCTTTGTGGTCTGAACATCTCTCAAGGGAATTTTGAAAAGCCCCTGAAAACAGGGACAACGTTGATCATGTTTGCTGACCAGTTGGGCCTGGGTATCAGTCAATCAGAAGGAGGTAGGGCTGAAAGCCGAATCCAGCTGTCCTGGTGCTGACCGACTGAACATCAGTCCTGCCCATAATGCTAAAGGAGACCAAGATCTCCCACACGCCCCCCTGTGCTAATGTACACACTGAAGACCACGTACTAGCTCTCTCTCTCTCGCTCTGTCTCTCGCTCTCTCTCTGTGTCGGGCACAGGTTAAACTCTGAGCATTTTTGACTTTTCGTGGAATAGTATTACTTGCATTTCAAACTCCACTGATATATCTCAGATACCTGAAATTCTTGTTAAATTTCAATGATTTTGGGGAAGGAGATTGGCTTGTATTGGATATGTTTCTTTCCACTTTAAAAATCATTAATTGAATCTAGCTTGTTCTGCAAACTTACCATGTGGCTCAGTGAAAGATTAGCCCATCTTTACTAGAATTTTCAGTTACCCAATTCTACTATCTTGATTGATTGCAAACATGGTCCTCTTGTTTTTGAGAGTGTAGAAGCTCATCCCAGCATCTACATCCCAGCCCCTGACCACACTCATCATTTCTCACACCCCTCCTCAGCCATAACCTTAGATCTTTGTGCCACTATTTTACCTTCATTTTCTATTCTGTTCAGTGGAGCTGGTCATCTCTGAGGAAGGAAGGAGGGGCAAATAAACACAGGGGACAGTTAACAGTCTTTGCCCCTCCTTCCTTGTAGTAGCAGAAATCCAGGGCACATGGCCAGTCAACCTTTCTTGAAAATTGCTCTGGCTAATGAGACACAAACAAAAGTGATATGTGCAAATTTTCTGTCAAAGTTTTTTGCTTTTGAATAGAAAACCATGGATGTGCTACTGGTGACGCAGCCTCCACCTTACAGATGAGGACAGCACTCTGTAGAATTGGGAGCAACGAGGGTCATGGGTTCCTGAAGGGCTCACACAGCAGAACCACGTCTCTACCCTGGATTACACTCATTTTTTCTAGATTTCATGTGAAATTGAATTAAACTCCTTTCTTATTTGAGCCACTGTATTTTGGGAGTGTCTTTGTAGAGGAGCTTCCTCTGTACCTGACTAATACATCAGAGTATATGAAATACCTGAAGATTATTTCTAGGTTAAAGGTCAATGTATCACCAAAGAAACTGAACCAAATAGTGGTTAAACGCTGAATTCCTAAGCCCTGCGCCATAGTCTGAATGTTTCTTTCCCCCTAAATTCATATGTTGAAGCTCCCACCCCAAGGTGATGGCATTAGGAAGGGGGCCTTTGGAAGATGATTAAGTCATGAGGGCAGAGTCCTCACGAATGGATTAATACCCTTATAAAAAAAAATGTCTCCACAGAGCTCCCGGGCCCTTTCCACCATGTGAGGATGCAATGAGAAGTCTGGCCTGGAAGAGAGTCCTCAGTCAACCATACTGGCACCCTGACCTTGGCCATCCAGTTTCTAGAACTCTGAGACAGAAATTTCTGCTGTTTATAAACTACCCAGCCTGTGGCATTTTGTTATAGGAGTCCCAATAGACAAGGACACCTGTTCAAATTGGACTGAACACTTTTCTCTAGGATTAGAGTCAAAATACTTAGCCATTCAAACATGGGCCGACCAATCAGAATAGTTTTGGTAATGATTGAAGATCAGCATGTGATGATATATATCATCCCTGAATTTCATTGAGTAAAAGGCTATTAGAATTGATTGGGCTAGGAAGAAAGACGATTGAAAAGTGACCCAAAATGCAGTACTGTTGAAATGAACTGAATGTGAATTGTTCCTTTCCAAGGATCTGTAGTCTCCTAGGTGAGCGGTTCTCATCTTCATTCTTGAGGTTCTCAGAGAGAACAGTTTGACTTTTAAATCCCTGCCTTCAACTGAAACCGAGAGCTGGGATTATCCACCAGTCCCTCTTTGAGTGTTGTTTGGATATGTTAAGAACTAATTCCCTCCTCCTAAAACCTGGGGCAGAGAATACAATACTCAGGGCTTATAACAATGGAAGTGAAGGCCCCAGGTGATGAACGATTACCTCCTATACTTTTTGTCTCCCTCCCTCTCCAACAGTAACCCCTACGAAGAAATAGGAACACATTACTCCCATGCACGTTTTTATATTTCCGCAGCAAATATGACAAAATGTTCCCACCTCATAATATGAGGGTGATGACTATACTGAAGACTGAGATTATTTTTTGGTATGCTTGAAATATTTAATGAAACATTTATAAACTTAGAAAATATATTATGCCTTATAATATGATAATTAAATATTAATGTAACTATATTAAAAAAAAAAGTAGTCAAAACCTCTAAGTGATTTTCACACTAGCAAAAAATAAAATGAACTCAATGGGCTACCTGACTTTTTATGATTAATTTTGTATGATGTCACTGTTTACCAGGTTAAGAAAATCTACTTACTTTGGTTTTTTCCTGTGTCTCCTACTTTCAAAAATTGTTAATGATGTTTGTCTTTCCTTCTGAACTGTTCCCATGACCTGTGGAAGACAAAATGCTCCAATCAGGGTCTACTGCCAAGTGTAACACCAAGTTTCCTCCAAGTAGGATATTCTTTCCCCTTTCTAATCTCACTCCAGGTCAAGGTTATGTAACACTAGAAATGCAGCTTTATGTTATTTCTGTCAGCTTTCCTTGATTATTCTCCAGGTCCATCTCTCTAAATACAGAGATTTCATCCATCTTGGTTGAATTTCTTCCTTCTTAAGGAAGTAAAATCTTACAATGTCAATATAATTTCTTAATGAAGGGGTGAAACTGTTATGGAAGTAAATAGGCCTGGATTTCTGACAAAAGTATTGGAGATATCCTCACAAGATAATTGGTTAAGAACTAGGAATGACCACTATGGCTTTGTCAGAGGCTCATCATGTCCAATTGATCTAATATTCCCTTCTAATTAGATAAAACCTGGGGGGGGGAATGCATCGATTAAAACCTAACTTGAGACTAATGGGGTCATCTTCATGACACACTCAGGACAGAGGGAGAAAAGTGCTCTGGACTTGACCACAGTGAAACTACATGCAAAGGTAACTGAAGGAATGTGGTTTTCCAATTCTCAGTCTTCCCCCTCCCCCAAATAAACCAAAGTTAGTGCCTTAAGATAATACGATAGCAAACAAATAGGAGCCTGAACATGGTAAAGTACTTTCCAAATACTGATTCAGGGGAAGAATCAAGAGGTCATGAAAAATCAACATATAGTCCGAGGGCTGTGCAGTGAAAAAGAGAGTCCTCACTCCACAGCGGCTAGCTAGACTCATTATTCCAACGACTATGCGATTGTGAAGGCCCACCTCCCTTCGGGTCACTACCTGACACTTCCTTTCTTCAGTCTCCTACTTTGTGCTTCTCATCCCTTCCTCCCGCCTACCCTCATCAGCAGCTGTCAGCAATAACTTAAACCTTGCAGAGTGAGCAGCCTGCGGGCAATTGCTTCTTGTACTAGACTCCAGGGCAGTTGTTCTCAAAGAGTGGTCCCCAGAGCACCAGTATCAGCATCCACCTGGGAGCTTGTTAGAAATGCAGATTCCTAGGCCCCACCCCCTACCTACTGAATGGGAAACTCTAAGAGTGGGGCTAGTAATTGTTTAACAGGCTCTCCAGGTGATGCAGGGTAAAATCTGAGAATCACTGTTCTAGGGAAGAGAATTCTTAGTAGTCTGAAGTGCTTGAAGACCTCTAGTGAGGCTCTGTTTGTGGACAGATTTCAAAAACCCTTTGAGTTGGAGGCAAGGTCTTGAAACCTCAAATGAATCAATCCTGATTTTCTATGACAAGTCTCTGGAGGTAGATATATAACATTTTTGGAGAGCACTTAACTAGAGCCTGGTACTGTGCTAAGTACCTATCCTGTTGTGCTATCAATTGTCTCATTTTACAAATGTCAAGGCCTAAATTTAGAAAGATTAAGTAATTTGCCCTGGGTCATATGGTTAGTAGGTGATGGAGTCAGGGTTCAAAGCCATGCAAGCTAATTCTACTGTACTGTTTGATTTGGTTTTATGAAAAGGAGTAGTGAGATACAGCTATAGGCTGAAAGTTACTGCTCAGACTTTTCATTCAAGGAGATTGAGACTTGGGGCTCCTTTAACCTTGGGCTTTATGAATTATCTGTAGAAGTTAGTGTTTGCTTGAATTTCTCAGTGACTGTATTTGCTGTGATTAATAATCTTGATTTAGCTATTGGATCCATAGCTTGCTTATTAACATACTAGTAGTTGTGGTCTAGTATTATAACCATTTGGTGCCATGGAAGTAACACAGACTGGATAAAAAGATAGGTGTATATGATGTTGCATTTTGTTCTTTGGCAGTTTTTTTGAATTATAACAATAATAACTATAAACAATATAACAATTGTAACAGTAAGAAAATGCATTTACAAATAAAGGTAATTTAAAAAATATATTTTCAAACAAAACTGCAATTCATGTGGTATTCAAATTGGAAATAAATGCAACGTAATTTATAAATGAATGGGGTAATAGTATATATTGAGTTGATGTAGTTACAAAAATAATTTTCCTGGAAATTTTTTCTCTTGAGATATATAATTATTGTGAAAATAGGTGCTTTTGTATTAAATCAAAACAACAAAGCAAAAGTTACACTTATAAATGCATTAGAAGAATCCAAAGACATGACCTAGGTGCTTATTTGGTCCTTTATACAAGCAAGCCACCTGTACTGTCATACAGTGGCATTGTTAAGTCTACCCAGCTTCTACTTAGAGCATGCGGTTCCAGTACATTCATGGTGAAAGTCATTAAAATGCTTTTTTTTTTTTTAAACAATGAACTAGTTTAAATGTCTACTTGTTTTGATAAAATATTAAAATCTAACTATAATTAGCACTAAGACTTTAAAATAGATTGTGGCTTAAATATTAATAATTGATGTGGCATATACCTTCCATATAGAAGGTGTTTACATGTTTCATTTTTACACAGAGATATTTAATGCCCAAAATTTCTGCACTAAGAAAACCATGTAATGCCCTGTGAAAAACTATCAACTCCAAAAGATTTGCATCTGGCAGGGGTTTGTGCTGGAAAAGAAGAAAGGATATCTCCCTCAGTTTTTACAAAACTTGCACGTGTCTGTTGAAGAAAGTCATACCAAGCAACAAAAAATGCTTCATATTGAAAGAGCTAATAAATCAGTGCCTCCAAAAGGATTAGAAAAAAATAATAAATGCAGTGTAATAAAAATATCATTTGATAAAAAGAATGCATTAATTCCCCCACTGTGCCAGCTAGATGAGGTGGGAAATACTCAGCTGCCTTAGCTGGGACAAACTCAAAACTTGGATTAGGTCCTCGAAATGAGCTGATGACCTCTGAATAGGATGACTCAGTAGGCTGCTTTAATAATACACCATTACCTCCCTTAGAACAAAAATCACTCAACTGGGGGAGACTGCAGGTGAAAGGGAAATATGACACCTGCAGAGATTAGTTTTAGTTTGCTTTGTAATGCCTTAACCCACAGCAAATTTACCTCTATCTTTAGGAATAAAGATGACATCTGTCATGAAGCTTCTTACATTTTTTTCTGTCTGCTATTTCCAGTGTCGTATATCTGACATGTGATAACCTCCCTTTATAAAAGCTGGTGTTAGGGAAAAGATTTTCTTCATTTTGGTGCCAACATGGCTATTCTTGACCTACTTGCAAATATATGACAAGATACACTGAGCATTCTCTTATTCTGACGTGTCTGTTTCTGACACCGAACACATCTTTTAAGAATAAAATCATTTTTATTACGTGTACTTAGGCATCAGAAAATTCAAACTTAAAAGTTCATTTGGCCTCAGTTTATGCGGATACCTTTTCACCCACCCTTGATGCATTCTTAACATTCTATGTCCACAAGAAAGTATCTTTTTTTTTGTTTTTGTTTTCAGAGCTAAACATTTAAACCCTCAAGCATTTTGTTTCTTTGCAGTCATCTTTGTTAGAATAAAAAAAAAAACAGTGTTGATCAAAATGTTGTCTTAGTTGTTACTGACAGCTGTTAAAATGCTGCTAAAAATATAGCGCCAACTACTGAAAAGCTAACTGCTCCTGTGAAGTCCTAATGAGAAATTCTAAATGAGTTTTTCATCAAGTTCAACACAGACTCATTTCCCACACCTGACCCACTGGATTGTTTCACTTTTCTGCGGTTGTTATTGCACATAATATCAGAGAAACAGCCTAGATGCATAATTCTAATGAGCACGCAAACCATGCAGTTATTTATGTAAGGTTAGAACAGTTATTTAGAGGTGATGGATTTCCTGCACTAAACCAAGAAAAAGAGGAGAGAAGAGAAGAAATTGCAAATATCTTTATTTTTTATTAAAATATCCTGCTCTAAGTTCCTCCCCCTCCCCTTTTCAACGACTGTACATTATTTCTAAATTTAGAACATCAGTGTAGGCACAGTGAAATCTGATTTGCTTCTAATAATATGGCATACTAATTGTGATGCATGTGCTGTTTGGTGCTCTGTCATCTCAAAATCTGGTCATAGAACTGTATTAGGTTGGTGTGTTTTCTATTTAAAATGACTACAAATGAAATTAAGGTAGACAGATGAATAAATAGTTAGGTAAACAAACATGGAAATTAATGAATAACCAAAGCTAATGAAAATATGCCAAGTAGTCCAGAAAATTGAATTTGGTCTATTTGGGATATAAACGAAAACTCTGATACATTTTGTATTTCTCTTCTGGTCCACAATTTCTTATTTGCTTGCAATGTTTATAAACTGTAACATGTGTGTTTTGCAATAAACAAAGAAGTTCTATCTTCTATTTTTCTCCTATTCATCTTCTCTCTCTAACAACCCCCTCCTTTCTCTCTCTGATTCTCTCTTGTCTTTCTCAACTCTTTCCAACAGCTGGTAAGAGACAGGGGAAAAAAAAAAAAAAAAAAAGCCCAGCTTTTTAGAAAGAAAAAAAAAAAGTGCCAGCATGGCTAGGCTTATTAATGAAGTTAACTATGACCAAATGCTTAGCCTTTAACTTTTTAAAATGATTGAATACAATTAAATTATTTGATACCTAATGGGCTTTACTTTGCGGTCAGTAATTAAAGATATAAAGGAGAGGTATGTAATACATTTCAAAATATATTCAATTGGTGGGGAGGAGTTGCTTATAATTTCATGGTTTAAATAACTCCATGTTTTTTTTTCTCTCCCTCAGTGTCAGCTGTTTGAAGAACTGGGATTAGGATCAGAGAACTAAGGGGTAGCCCTGCTAAAACTGAAATAAAGAGCAAGGGAGGATTTTTTCCAACACAAACTTAGATGGTATTAGGCTTTGTATCTGAAGTTATATAATAGAGGATGTGATGTCACACATGTAAATTGCAAACGCTGAGTCGTGCACTTTACAGTAGCAAACCTCAGGGAGTTTGACACTAATAGGATGAGGGGAGGAGGTGTCCTGAGGTACAGCGACTGTGGAAGGAGGGTGAACAATTGTCAAAAGGGAGGTATCGGATGCGGCTACAAGGTTTAAGACTATTTGGCAGCTGTAAATAGTCTCCAACTATTTGGAGATGAAGTTGAGGTCCCATTCTGTACTTTGCCTTTCTTAATTTTTGTTTTTCTTAAAAATACATTTCCATCCTTTTGCAAAGAAAAAAAATATCCAAAAGGATGAAAAGAACAAAGTTTGTTAAGAGACAGCTTAAAAAGTAAGCAAGTAACGACATTTAGAGGCATACATTTTTAAGGTTGATAGAGCTCTTTATTAATGGGCATTGGAACGAAGAGTATTCTGAACAACCAGAAAAACCTGCATCTCCATCTTTGATGGAGTCTTTCAGAGACATCACTTGTGGGGTGATTCCCAGCAAAATCAGTGCCACTTTCTCTTCGGATAAGGGAATCATAGATCTTATCCTGGAGCTGTTTTCCTTCTAGGGTGGCACAAGACCACCTCTTACAGCCAGCAAAAGAAAATAAAGAGAAGAGGGAAACTTAATTGTTCAAACGTTTGGGCAAATACCCAAATACACAGATATCCAAAAATAAAGGTTTGCCTATTAGTAACGGCAAGATCTCAAACATTTCTGTCGAAGGATGAGAGGAAGCTGATATATACAGGCATGTGGACCTCCCCCCTCAAGCTATTTTGGTGTGGAAAACTGTCAAAAGAGTATCTATAAATGCTTAAAACTCAATCTTAGTTTTATAATACCAAACTCTTTTAAAGCATGGAAAATTAAAATTTGAGATTGGACAAGAGAAGACACAGGAAGGAATCTAGATGTCTAAAATATTGCAGTTATAATAACCCCACTTGTCTGATTCCTGACAAGTTGTCTGTAATGGAAATTACTGATTAGTGGTAAAGTATCTGGGTAAAGACTGGGTAAAGAAAATTGTTTTGTAAAGGGGAAAGGAATAATCAATGCCTAATTTATCAATTTTGTAAACTGAATTTACATTATATGTTACATTAAATGAGAACACTTTTTCTCTAACATAACGAAAAATGTGAAACATACAAAATAGTTTAATTTTACAGTGAACACCTGTACACCCACCACCTAGATTCTACCACTAATATTGTACCACTTACATTGCTTTAATCACATAACTGTCCATCCTTTTGTCCATTTTATCAACTCATTAATAAATGTCAATCCATCCCATTTTTGATGCATTTCGAAATTCAGTTTTTGCAGTCAGCACACTTCTAAATGGTGGTTCTTTTTAAAGTTCATCGAATAATTATTAACTGTGAACATTTATTATTTAATTATTATTTTCTTGATTTCACCGAAAACATAATACCTTAAGAACTTCACATTCCCTGCAAATAAGGAAACAGGCAAAAGGTTGTTTTGCTGGAGGCCAAATGCCACCTTGAGCCATGCAATAACAGGGTCGTGCCAACACTGCGTGGGGGACAGACATAAAGGGAAGCCGGAGACTCGGACAGTGGGAATGCGGTTAAAGAGAGGCAGTGATTGTTTTAACAGGGCAGCTCCGTGTTTAACACGGTCTTGTATGGGAAGGGATTAACAACTTTCACAGTTATTTAGGAAGAAAACGGCAAAGAACTCAGCAAAGGGCAGGGGGCCGGGGGCGGGGTGGGGTCATTAGAGTCTGTAGGAAAAGGAGCGTTAAACCGGGAAAGGGGCGCGTGTGGTCAATTCGTGGTGTTTAACTGAGTCCTAAAGGACAACAAGCTGGGGAACCTTGAAGTGGTAGTGATGCATCCCCCCACCAAAATCCTCCACTAAGGGTAAGTGTAACGGGGAGGTAGAAGTCTGGGGCTGGAGCGTCTCTCTCACACACGTGAGTGCTCGTGAACACGCACACATATGCCCTGATGGGGGTGATCTGTGTGGCTGCTGGGGGGAGGACGTGGGACTCCGGAGCTGGGGAGCCAGGAAGCGCAGGCGGCTCCGCAGGGCAGCCGGAGCCGGAGAATCCCGGGATCGCGGGTCACAGCTCCATCCTCCGCCCTCCGCCCCCCGCCGCGCGCCCGTGCGCCGCCGGTCGCCCTGCAGCCTGGGTCGCCCCCCTTTCACTTTCGCATCTGCGTAGGTGTCTGCCCCGGCGGCGGGAGGGCTCGGGGGCGCGCGGGGCGGCGCGGGGGCGTGCGGCGCTGGGCGAGCGGAGGGGGGAGGGGTCCTAGCGCTCGGCCCCTTTCGCGGCTCGCTCCGCCGAGCGGGCGGCGGCGGCGGCGGCGGCGTCTGAGCCGCTGTCAGAGCGAGGGGACCGGTGGCGGCCGCCGCTCCTCGCCACTCTCCCCACACGCCCCCGTGCGCAGGCACCCTGTCCTTCCTCGGCGCCCCCCCCCACGGTGGGGGTGGGGCATAGGCGCGGCGAGCCCGAGAGAAGGGGGAGAGGAGCCGCCTCGCCGGGTGGGCAGCGGGGGAGCAGGAAAAGAAACTTTTCCCTCCCGCCCCCCGCGCGTGGTCCCTAGCCCGCGTCTCCCCCCGCGGCCGGGAACTGCACCTGAGGCCGGGCCGCGAGGTCAGGGTCGGACTTTGGGGAGCCGTGGGGAGGGGTGGGGGGTGACGTATATTGGGGTTCCGTTCTCCCTCGGCCTTCTCGCAGCCAGTGGCCAGGGTGGGAGGGCGGCCACGGGCGCCCCTAGCCCCGTTTCCCACCAGCTGATGGCTGGACGCTTTGCCGCCTCCTCCCGCTAGTGAGGGTGTGACCCGTGGAGGGGGCCGCGGCGCCGCGGGCTCCCCCTGCGGCCGCCCCCTCCACACACACACACACACACACACAAACACACACGCTCCGCCGCCCGAGCTGTCACCAGCCACCCCAGGCCCGAAGAGGGGGCGCTCGGAGAGCCCGCTGCGGGGCGGCCGGCGCGGGGTCATCCCGCCGGACTTCCCGGCTCCCAGGGCCGCCGCCGTCACGGCCCGGGAGGCCAGCAGCCCCGAGAGAGGGGCCCGCCTGAGGCCCAGCCGCCGCTGCTGGGGGCGGGCGGGCGCCCGCGTCCCCCTCTGCGAGATTTGGCGCCGCCGCCTCGCCTCCTCCTGCGGGGTAACAACACTGCTCTATTGCTCTACCCACCATCAGTAGGGCGACTGCCGGGATTATCTTCCTCTCCATCCTTACCGCCGATCTGCTAGTGTTGGACTTGCTGGTGGCAGTAGCAGCCGCGGCGGCTGGAGTCTGGCTGCCCCCACTCACCCCCCACCCCGCGCCCCAGCTTCCCCACCATGTCCTAGAAAAGGTGAGTGTGCAGCGACAGTCACTTTGCGCTGATAGCGGCGGGAGGGGGCCCAGGGAACGCAGGGGGCCCGGGGGAAAGGCATGGTCCGCGCAGAGGGCGCGGGTTGGCAAGACGAGGTGGGCTGTGGGCTGGAGACAAGGTGCCCGCCGGGCCGCCTTCGGGCAGGGGTGCTGGGCGGCGGGCGAGCAATCGCGGCAGCTGTACCTGCAAGATTCTAACCTAGATTTTGCAAGAAGCCGACGATCCAGCGCAAGACTGGCCCTCGGTAAAGGAGGCAAAAACTTAGTAAAAGAGACACGTCCATTCCTTTAATAATGAATAATTCGGTAGCGCAGGCTGAGCCGCCGTCTTCTCCAGTGCCAGGGCATTAGGTCCAGAACTCCCCTCGCTCCTGTCAGCCGCCCGCGCTCGGCCTCGAGTGCGATCGATGCCCGGCTGCTCGCTTGGCCCGGAGAGCGCGCATGACCGCGGGCCCCGCGGGAAAGTTGGGACACTCGCGGAGACTCCTGGCTGCTGGGGCGCTGGGGACCGCTTGGCGCGGGGGACTGCTGAGTACCAGAGTCAGGGGTCGGGACCAGCTCTCCTGCGCCTCCGCCATCGCTCCCGCCGCCTGGGAGTTCCCTACCTGGAGCCTCCGAGAGTTCGAGTCTTTCTGGATTCGGGGTCTGGAATTCTGAAGCTTAATTAACTGTAAGGAGAGGAGGGGCCTTTGGGCACAGGGCGAACCCCCGCCCTTCCGAATTTGGCTGGGACGGGGCAAGGGTGAGGCGGGTGGCTGTACAGCTGCCGCCGCCGGGCTGCGGGTCGCCGAGGGCCGGGGGACCAGATTTAGGCGTGTACGTCACTGGGCTGACTCTGGGCCAGCCGGGAATCTAAAACGGAGCCTTATACGCGGAGCCTCAAATTCCTCAGAAATCAAAGTTAAGAAGCCCCATCCTTTTGCTCAGTAACTACCGCGTTTGGGTGGGCGGGAGGAGAGTCGAGGTGGGCGCAGTTGGAGGGAAACCGAAATTTCTTCTTGCAGACGCCTGATCCTTAGAAAACAGTTGTTTCCTTACCCACTACTGTTTGTTTTTCCCAATTATGTGCACCCTCTCCCACCCATTTTAAAGAAGTGACTATCCTCGATGGTAAGCTTTCTTTCAAGCAGAACTAGTGGAAAAATCCAATAGGAAAGTAATAAATAACAGCAACAAAATTATAAGGAAGGAGTACATCAGCTCTTGACCCTGGCACTTTGGGGGGCGGCGGTGGAGAGACGCTGTGTTTAAAGGGATTTGGCTGCACTGATACCACCCGCTTTTCCGGCACAGTTAAAACAAGGAAATTCAAATCGAGTGGGAACGTGATCCTCTTGCTCGCTGGCAGCGGAGGCTGCGCCTGCTCTGCCCAGAGGTAACTCCGCAGACCGAGGAAAGGGGCGGGGAACCGAACCTCGGGGGTCGGGAGAAGCCCACCAAGTCTTTCCCTGCGCGCGGACGCCGTAGGCGGCGCCTAGGCCAGGGCCGCCGTTCACCTGGCGCTGCAGGTGGAGAGTGTCAGGGGACAACACCTTGACTGGCTTTTGGAAAAACCGGCTTCTTCCGCGTCATCAGACTTTTCACGTCTTTCCAGACATCCTGGGGTTAGCTAGGAGGAGAGCCAGGCGGGCGTGAGCAAGTCTGGGGCAGTCGAGGGAGGAGGGGGCGGGGGGCAGCGTGTGGAGGGTACCTAGTGTCGTAGCCGCTGCCCTGCATACCAAACAGCCGCCGCTTCTGCAGCTTTAAGGGAGCTGCCGAGTCCAGGCTGTGTCGCAGCAACTTTGTATCAGTCATGTCGCCCTCCTGGTGACTGACAGCCAGGATTATCCAATGAGAAGCCAGCCTGGCGGAGCCTTGCTTCCCTCTAGACCAATGGGAGGGGCTCAGAGGGGCGGGACAGAACCTGAACTTTTTATCTGGACATGTGACCCGCTTTTAAAAGGGCCGGCCCTCCAGCTGGCCCACTCCCCCTCCGGGCTTTCGCCCGCCCTCTCGCGCGCTCTCTCCCTCTCTACTTCGCCCGCCCCGGCCCTGCCCCGGCCCCTGCCCCCTCCTCCTCCTCTCCGCCCCTCCGCGCCCGGGGTGTCATTGGACCGGGGAGACGCAAGCCAACTTCGGGCTGCTCGGAGGAAACCCGTGCAGTCACCTGGGTGCAAGAGCGTTGCTGCCTCGGGCTCTCCCGCTGCAGGGAGAGCGGCACTCGCTGGCCTGGATGTGGTTGGATTTAGGGGGGTTCCGCAGCAGGGGTGTCGTGGCGTTGGCGAGCGCTGCAACAGGTAGACGCCGAGAGACGGACCCCGGCCGGGGCAGGTGTGTAGGGGTGCGCGGCTGGGCACCGCTTGCCCGGCTCGGCGTGCGGCCGCGGCGCGGGAGCGTGCACTTTGCAGGGAGAAGTGGCTGCGTAATCCGGAGGCACAATCAGTAGGGTGCTGTGTGCTTGTTGTTTTGTTTTGGTTTTCCACTTTTCCCCCGCTTTGGCCGCCAGAGGACTATTTTGGGAAAGTTTGGCCACTTTGGAGAGTTGGAGGTCTACCACCCTTTCCTTTCCCCAAAGATGAATTTCGGGGTCGTTTTCCTTGTACAGATTTTAAAGGACGTTTGAATAATATTTCTTCTCTCTATCAGTTACGGAAGCACCCAAATCTCAGCTGTAGGTATAGCGGGAAAAGGGCAGTTGAAGGAGATACAGATCCTGATAGAAACTGTGTGAAAGGGGCTCCAGAAATTCGTGCATTTCCCGTTCCTTAGTATTCACGAAACTCTTGAAAGAGATTATGCTTTCTGTGGCATCAGTTGGAATTCTAAAGGCAGAGGAGAGGGATGAAGCTTCTTTTGGTGGCATCCGTACCCTACTACTGAATTTAGGTGCATGGCTTTTCCTAATGAATTTTAAAAGACCAGGTTTAAGTCGTAATGATTTATGGCACCAACAATTTTAAATATTTATTGTAACGTAGGAGTTGGGAAAACTTCTGTTTGATAGCAGACGAGGTTTTGAAACCACTGAATTTCAAATGCACTAAATTGCTTTTTAACATTTGAGTTGCCATTTCTCTAGGTGCTGTTTTGATGATATTTACATAGTAATGATAACTGCGTTCCCTATTTGTGAAGTTCTGGGCAGTTTTAATTTTATATTTGACTTCATGGCACGCTATCATGGAAATGCTTGAGGAGAGAAGTTTTAAAAAATAAAGGGGAACTTTTTCCTTTAAGGGAGAAATAGCTTAGTTTGGGGATTTTGGAAAGATCAGGTGGCTCAGTGAATTAGGTGAGTGAATAGAAATCAGGTGTGTTCAGTTCTGACTGGTTCTCCGGCTCTCTTATGTGACCTTGAGCTGATTTATGTCATTTACCTTGTCTATAAAAAAGGGGAACGTAATAATAGTTCTATAGTGGGGATGACAGAAAAAAAGTTACAGTGAACTTTTACAACTATGCAACCAGTGAAAATTGTGAAATTCTTAAGGTTCTGCCTTTAAGACGGCATATTATAGTCAAATAAGTATAGAAAATAATGCATTTGAAATGGGACTATATTTTGAGGGTAGTAAAAGTGAAAGTGTTTTCAGATAAAATATAAATTTGCAAGAATCTCCTTGTTAATATTCCTGAATAAAAACTACTTTCTTATGGAAAACAGCAATTTAACACAGTCTGTAAAGTGTAAAATTTTAAAGTCAGATTTTTCCTTTGCAAAAGAGTGTTTAAGAGCATATATAGGGCTTAAGGTAGAACTATCAGTGCTTTTTCCTTACTTTCCTTATGTGAAAGTTCCTTTATTTTTGGACAGGGAGGCTATTTGCATGAAAATTTAGGGGTCATAATGATTTTTGTCCTCGTCCCAAGAGAGTCTTTGTTATACTTCCTATTGTAAGGGAGACAAGTCTGATTTTGTATAAGCTAGATTTGTATACTAGTGTCTGCTTCACGTTTTACATTAGTAACAAAAACTTTCCCATTACCCTCTGGATATTAAGTTCTATGAGGATTATATTCATCAACTGGTATTTTCAGTACTCAGTAGTAAGTTCAGATTGACTGAAATTCTGCTCAAGCCATGGTCCTTAGGACAATTCCAAAAAGATAACCTGGATTTCCTGGACAACATAAGAAATAAATTCCTAACGTCATACATTTGTTTACAGAACAGACCAACTAAACTAATAGGGAAATTTAGCATAAAATATTTCAGTAATCGTATATTTTTTTTAAAAAAATCTGTTTTTTAAAAATGCTTGCAGTGGAAACCATGCAGATACTAGATGTCCTCCATTCTTCCATGTTTATTGCCAGCCTTTACTCTGTTTTCTTTGTTGAGATGTGCATTAAGTTGGTAGATGAGAATACCTTAAACAAAGCCATTGTAGATTTCAGCAGAGCCTGTTGCAAATTCTCTAATGATAGCCCTGTCAATAATGTGAAATACAGGCAGGTTTATGTTATTGTCAAGAGAGTTCAAGGCTAGTCAAACAGGGCTTGGAAAGTTGTGATCAGCTGTGTGATGTTGGCTGATAAGGTGCTTCCTTGTAGAGGGCTTTAAGAGGGTTTTTGCCCATCATTTCCCGGATGGATTCTTATCAAGTCTTCATAGAGCCTCACGTATCTGAGATATGGCTCCTGCTTTGAGGCAGAGTGATGAAGACTGTCCCTTGGAATAGTAGTAGATGTTCTGTGAAAAAACGGTACAGTGGTCAAATTATTTAGGGAATGCTGGATTAAAAAGGAAACAGGTTTCTGTTCTGTAGAACCTCCCAGGAGTTCTAGCATGCCGACTTCCACTGTGAAACTTCAAAAAAAAGGTAGTCAGTGATCATCCTTTCCCCGAAAGACAATTTGGAGGATGATTTTTTGGAGAGAGGCTAGTTGGGGATCGCCCTTCAGACTCAGGGCAGATAGTCCTGTTGCCTGGGAGGGGGGTTGGTGGGGGGGCAAGGGGGCTCTAGGTGTGGGAGTGGGGAGGGGTGAGCCTATGGAGACCTTTGGTTAAGGGTGCCAAGGCAAGGGTGACTTCTAGGCATTTGGGTAGAGGGTAATGCAGTTCACCAAGACAGGGAATGTGGGCTTAGGGACAGGGTTTGGGGGTGGCTTGGTGAACACAGAAGGTGTTCAGTTTTGAAAAGGAGTAGACATGTTTCTTGTGGAGTTTAATGAATTTGAACCTGAAACACCTATACCTTAGATGTAAATCTGTTCAGGTTTGGTATGGGGAGGACAGAATATTCTAAGGTAAAAGTAGACGCAGTACTGTTATTTCCTGATACTTTTCAACCTATTGCTGCAACTAACTAGTTTTCCCATAAGGTAGGAAATGCCAGTAGGCTGTTTTGGTCCCATTTCACTGTATATTTTTTTCAACTTTTACTTGGCTTTCACCCACACTAACTTTTTTTGGCTGGAATTACCGGGTTATCTCCTCAAACATCGTAACTTGATTTATTTTCCTCTATTTTGTGATTAATTTGTGATTAGGACTTTACAGAATAATGTTCTTGAAGTAAAAGCATGTTACACAATTGGGAGATTTTAATGTTCACAAACTATAGAGTATTGATGCTTATAATAGTTTAAATTTTTTTATTTGCAATATGCTGTCTTCTTGGGATGCAGTGGTAAAATTGATACAGTTTCTGCCTTCCGAGAACTTAAAATCTCATGTGGAATACAGAAAAGTGAGAGGTAATGATGCTACTTGGACAGTTTGGGCATTACATTTTGTTGTAGAGCTTTGTATCTAATGCCTAATTTCTAATCTAATATCTAATGCCAATTTATTTGGTAGAGTCATTATGTTATTTCTCCATGTTAATTAAAGTTCTGGAGCAGAAAGTCTTCCTAGTCTCTTTTCAATGAGGGGTAGGTAGGGTGGGTGGAGGTTGTAAATGGCAAAAGGAGGGGCAAGGAGGGGTAGGATGAGAGGTCTAAAGTAATACTTGTGTTAAGAACTGCAGAAACTGCATCTTTTTGATCAGGACCTTCGTTTGAGTCAAGAGATTGTTTACACGCCTGAAAGGATTTGAAAAATGCATGCATAAAGATTTTTAGAGTTTTATATATGAAAACGTACAAATGAACTATTATTGAGAATGAGTGACTTTTCTTTGAGGTGTGTTTCTTTAGAGTGGCCGGTGGTTTTCAGCCAGGGTGCTGGGGTGTTGGGCAGGGTCTGGAGACAGTTTTGGCTGTCTCAGTGCAGGAGGAGGAATGCTGCTGGCGTCTAGTGGGAAGAGGTCAGGGCTGCTGCCAAACATCTTATAATGCACAGGACACACATCCTCAACAAAGAACTGTCAGGCCCCAAAGTAATGCCAAGGTGGAGATAAAGACCTGGGGTCCAGTTCCAGCTCTGCTGTGTGGCTCGTGCCTCAGTTTCCCCAGTCGTATCATTTGGATAATACTTTGCCAATCTTGTAGGGTTGTTTATAAGGGCAAATAAGTTAATATGTGTGACAGGCTTGTAACAGTGCATCAAATGATGTAATACATAAGAATTATTGTAAATATAGCCGATTATAATTATTCTATCTATGAAATAAATTTATATAGAGAGCCAATGGATATGATTGTATATCTAAAACAACCCTGCGGGCGACCTGAGGATGGAGACAGTGCCTGTTTTGTTTATCATCATAGATTTAGTGACTCGTCTTAGGCCCAGGATGTAGCACACACTTGGTAAATATTTGTTGAATGAGTGAACACATAAATTGTCAGGACCCATCTCAAACTTCCTCCATTAACTGTTGTGTATGACACTGTTGGGAGTCTTTTTAGCAGAGGTACAACTGAGCTGAGGCTGCATGGCAGAGTCCTTCCCAGTACTGAAATACAGACTAGAATCTTGACATTGTCCGGTTGTCCTATAGCCTCTCTGAGCTATGAATCGCCTTAATTAATCAGGCTATATGAATCTTCACTTTGCAGAATTGACATTAAATTATTTCCATCACTAACCCATTTTAAGAAAATCATGTTGTTTTAGAAATAACTCCTAAGTTATTTTTCTCGTGATAATTCACTTGATAACTTTATTTTGGGAAATGGTAACTAACATTAATTGCATTTCCCTGTTGTTTTTAATAAAACCATGTATTAGATATGGAAAACAGCTTCCATATGCTTGAAAGATTCCAATGGCTTGGAGTTAGAAGATTTAGTTTTAAACCTGACTCTGTCATTTGTTATGCTTTTGACCTTGGGCAAGTTGCCCACCTAAGTCCTCAGTTTCCTCCCTTCCTGCCTCATTTATCCCCCAAGACTACCCTAAATATTACATAAGTTAACATTTGTAAGTATTCTTTTCAAATTCTAAAGGCTGTATTTTAGCAAATATGTTACTGTCATCTAGATGCAAAATAATTTTATATGATGGCTTCTTACATTCTGGCTTCTGGACCAGTTATAGTCAATAGCCTTGTTATATCAGCACCTAAAAAGGTAATAATTTTAATAAAACTGGAAGTATTGCTTATAATGAGTAGAATATGTATTTATAGCTCAGTAAATGCAATTTTAGAATGTCTGTTAGAGTAATCTTGCCATAAATGACTCTAATTCAATTTTTTCATATCAATTTGTTTGTCAGCTATGGAGACCAAGGGCTACCACAGTCTCCATGAAGGTCTAGATATGGAAAGACGGTGGGGTCAAGTTTCTCAGGCTGCGGAGCGTTCTTCCCTGGGACCTACAGAGAGGACCGATGAGAATAACTACATGGAGATTGTCAACGTGAGCTGTGTTTCCGGTGCTATTCCAAACAACAGTACTCAAGGAAGCAGCAAAGAAAAACACGAACTACTCCCTTGCCTTCAGCAAGACAGTAATCGGCCTGGGATTTTAACATCTGATATTAAAACCGAGCTGGAATCTAAGGAACTTTCAGCCACCGTAGCTGAGTCCATGGGGTTATACATGGATTCGGTAAGAGATGCTGACTACAACACCTACGATCAGCAGAACCAGCAAGGAAGCACGAGTCCAGCAAAGATCTATCAGAACGTTGAACAGCTGGTGAAGTTTTACAAAGAAAACGGCCATCGTCCTTCCACTCTCGGGAGCGTGAGCAGGCCCTTGAGATCATTTATGTCTGAGCCGGGGAGCTCTGTGAACGGCGGGGTCATGCGCGCCATCGTGAAGAGCCCCGTCATGTGTCATGAGAGGAGCCCCCCCGTTTGCAGCCCTCTGAACATGCCATCTTCGGGTTGCAGCCCTGCCGGCATCAGCTCTGTGTCCTCCACCTCAGCCAGCTTTGGCAGTTTCACAGTGCACAGCCCCATCACCCAGGGGACTTCTCTCACGTGCTCCCCTAATATTGAGAACCGGAGCTCCAGGTCGCACAGCCCAGCCCACGCCAGCAATGTGGGCTCTCCTCTCTCAAGTCCATTGAGTAGCATGAAGTCCCCGATTTCCAGCCCCCCGAGTCACTGCAGTGTAAAATCTCCGGTCTCCAGTCCTAACAACGTCATTCTGCGATCCTCTGTATCTAGCCCTGCAAATATCAACAACTCAAGGTGCTCTGTTTCCAGCCCTTCCAACACAAATAACAGATCCACGCTGTCCAGCCCAAGTGCTAGTACCGTGGGCTCGATCTGTAGCCCCGTAAGCAATGCCTTCAGCTACACGGCTTCGGGCACCCCTGCTGGATCCAGTGCAACCTGCGATGTGGTTCCTAGTCCAGACACACATGAGAAAGGTGCTCAAGAGGTCCCCTTTCCTAAGACTGAGGAAGCAGAGAATGCCATCTCCAACGGTGTGACTGGCCAGCTTAACATCGTCCAGTACATAAAGCCGGAGCCAGATGGAGCTTTTAGCAGCTCGTGTCTAGGAGGAAATAGCAAAGTAAATTCTGATTCTCCATTCTCAGTACCAATAAAACAAGAATCAACCAAGCATTCGTGTTCAGGCGCCTCTTTTAAAGGGAATCCAACAGTAAACCCCTTTCCGTTCATGGATGGCTCATATTTTTCCTTTATGGATGATAAAGACTATTACTCTCTATCAGGAATTTTAGGACCACCTGTGCCCGGCTTTGATGGTAACTGTGAAAGTAGCGGGTTCCCAATGGGGATTAAACAGGAACCAGATGATGGGAGCTACTACCCGGAGGCCAGCATCCCTTCATCTGCCATCGTGGGTGTGAATTCAGGTGGACAGTCCTTCCACTACAGGATTGGTGCTCAAGGTACAATATCTTTATCACGATCAGCCAGAGACCAATCTTTCCAACACCTGAGTTCCTTTCCGCCCGTCAGTACTTTAGTGGAGTCGTGGAAATCACACGGTGACCTGTCATCCAGAAGAAGTGATGGATATCCGGTCTTAGAATACATTCCAGAAAACGTATCAAGGTAAGTTGGCCTTTTTCTCCTGTCTTGAAAATTATGGCTTTATAAAGCACTGAAGCTTCGAATTATCTTTGCAGTTGATAAATTTGAATACATTTCAGTTTCCTGTTTTATTTTTGCTTTCACGATGGTTGTTTAGTGCTTCGCCCTTTACTTGTTGAAATGTTGCTGCTTTTTTGAAATAGAGAAGCAAACAAAAAATCCTGACAATCTCAGAAAATATTTGTGTTGATTTTGAAGGAGCATCAATATATACTTCTCTCTCTACACTGTCTGTTGTAGGTGTTTAGAAAAAGTTTGTTTTCTACAGCCTGTTACTATGTTTACTTTAGCAGACTAATGCTAGATTTTTTTTCTTTATCTACATACTAGTTCACTAAAATTGCTTTAAATTGCTTTCTTTGTGGTCATAGTCTTCCTTTTCCTTAGTTTTCTCTATTAATCACCTCATTGGTTGTGAAAAATGAAATTAAACCCCAAGTCTGTTGCTTGGAAGCTCCCAACCCTTTCCATCTTTTTCTAGGTAGGTTAATTGTATGTAAGTTGTGGTTTTCAATACAAATAAATCATTTCCTTAACTCTTAAGGGCTTTTAAAGACTGAGCACATCTGAAGTTACTAAGTGGACAATCTGACTTTCTTACTCGTTGGAAGTGAAGTATATCACTGCAGTTTTTAATTTGTTTGTTTGTAACTTTTAGGATCTGCAAGAAGACATACTTTACTCCCTCTAAATATCTCTTGGCTTTTCCTTCTTGCAGATAGCATATTGTCTATATTTAGAAAAAACGAGAGGTTGTAGATATGACTACAAAGGGTGGTTCTAAGTTATACAGTGAACACTTGCATTGGACTTTGCTTCAGTACTGTTTTTATTACATGGTTATGATAAATGATCCCTTTATAGGACATGTAAAGAATAGATTTTCTAGATATAGTTCACTTGTGCATCTAGGAATATGTGGATATTTTCCTTGAAAACTTATTTTAGGGGAAAGATGTCCATCCCAGTAGCAAGATTTAAGGCTTACGTGTAATCCTTATTCTTTCTCCTTTTTTTTTACTGAACCAAAAAGTAAAAACTCTCATTTGTGCCTTCTTTTCCTCACCTTTGATTCAAACCTTACTCTGAAAGCACATATTTCGTAAAGGATACTTACTTGTTCTTACAGTTCTCGATTGCGTGAACTATTCAATCCGGTTCTAATACTGCTGCTCTTAAATCCTAAACTCTTTTAATGCATGTCAGGAGATAGCATCGCTTTCATCAGAACCAAACCCAGCATGTGTTCTGCTGCTGGCGCTTTGTTTTACTTTCAGAGAAGGAGATTTTGCACATGATGGAGATGTTTTTGTAAGTGATGTTTTTAGTGGGTTAGTAGGCAGAAGGATAGCCTGGTCGTTAAGAGCATGGCTGCCCTGGTTGAAATCCCAGCCCTGCCGCCTACTTGCTCTGTGTCCCTGTGCACATTCCTGTGTCACCTCTCTGGGCTGTAAGTCTTCTCATCTATAAAAACGGGATCCAGTAGTACTCATCTCAAGGGCTATCAGGACAATTAAGTGAGTTATTTTATGAGAAGCACTTTGAATATCATCTGATATATAGCATGCATTATATAGTACTACATACATTTTAGCTATGACTATTAACATTTAAGATAAGCGTTTTCATAATCTTTAGTTTCCATTTCTTTTAGTGTTCTCTTTTCTGCATTATATGAAACTCCACAAAATAAATAAATATATACAAAGTTTAAGGAAATACGTATTGATAATTCTTATGATTAAATTCTACGGTTTTTTAACGCTCAGGCACCATGCATTTGCTACTGCATTTCCATTTATGCTCTTTTCATTTTGAAGGCTATTGCTCGGGGTGGATCTATTTCTGGTAGAAGTATTAGAGGTATGCTGGCTAAAATCATTAACTCTCTTCTGTTGGTTCTGTATCCTTATTTCTACTGTTTCAATTGTGGTTTTCACACTCAAGTCATGAAGCCCCTGCTGATGATCTAATGTGACCCATCGCCTTAAATATTCATATGAATCAATGACCTTGAACCTACCCTGCATTTGTGGGCACTGGGGGTGTTGCCTTGTGTGTCTTCTTGAGAATTCCAAAATTCTTATTATGCTTGATAATATAGTCAGGGAATTCATTTTGTTTACGTACATTCTGGTAGTGTGCTAGTCATTGGAAGTTTTCCAAAAACTTTAATATCACAGCTTTAATGTTATTTAAAGTCTCTTATAGGTTACTAATTCTGTATAGCTTTTCCTGGGGAATATTATTCAAATATATTTATTTTGATCATTGTCAGAATAAAGGCTCAAGGATCAGAGGAGATTTAGATCTTTTTCTAGATTTTAGTCTTCACATTATAATATTTAATTTAGTCTCATCTAAGCTTCATTATTGGCCTCTTATTTTGCATCTTTTGGACCCAGATCCAACCTTTTTGCCTATTTCATGATTTATAATGATGCTAGGCCATTCCAGGGAGTGCTGAGCTAATGACTTAAAGATTGTAAAGGACCAAGGCATCGCAGAACTGCCTCTGGATTTCATAACATCCTTTGTCTTCAGGTTGGACTCTCAACTGTTCGCTAGTCAATCTCAGAATATGGTTTAGGGTTCCTGAGACCTTTTCAAGGAAGTTTGAGGAGTCAAAAACCATGCCTTGGTAAAAGAGCTGTTCAAAATGGAAGACAGGCCAATGGTTTTAATGTAATAGTGTTTGAAAAGTTCACAGATATGGTTTTAGATTCCGTGTGGCAACTTAGCTTTAAGAAACCACTCACTGTGACGTTTTCGGTGTGGTATGAAAGAACCGTGTCTGCAATTAGCTGAAAAGACCATTAAAACACTCCTCCTATTTCCCACAACGTATCAGTGTGAAGCCAGATTTTCTTCATATCCTTGAAGCAAAACACATCACCACACACTGACCACAGAAGTAGATATGAGAATTCAGCTGTCTTCTATTAAGGGAGATGGTAGACTTGCAAAAATGTAAAACAGTGCCTCTCTTGTCACTACAGTTTTTTCATTCTGGGAAATAGGTTTTTTTTTTCTTCATAAACATGTGTGTGTTAACATGTAATGTCTTATTATTTTAAGTGATTTAAAAGAAATACAAGTTTTAATTTCTAATATGGTACATACCAACAGATAGAGTGCATAAAACAAAAGCTCCTTGGTGTCCTCAACTCATGTTTTTAAGCGTGGAGAGGCATCCTGAGATCCAGAAATTGAGCATTGCACCCTTTGGAATGCATCGTTTCCATGCTTTAGAGGTTAACGAAAGAAGGGGCTATTAATTTGTTCGTGTTAGCTTTGCTGAATGTTATGCTGGGGGGGGGGTGCCTCATCTAGATAAGAAAAACGATTCTCACCCAGGTGAATTTTTCAAGCTGATAGAAATGGGTAATGGTGGTGGAGTGAGTGTCTGTTTCAGCCTGTGGGCATTCTGCGAGATTGGTGACCAACGTTGTGTCCGTTAGTAATTTCCAGTTAGTGGACTGTCTGATTACCAAACTGTAAAATAAATTGTGACAAAAGCTGGATAGAAAGCTCTGTGATGGACATCGGACCCAGTTGGGTCATGTAGATTGGAGATTCCCTGTTACCTGGGACACAAAGCTGTGACCCTGAGTTGCAGCCTCAGTTTCTTCATTTTAAAGAGGTGTTGACCTAAATGCCCTCTAAGGTCTACCAGCATTGCTACTAAATGGCTGTATAGTTTCCTTGGAGTCACGTATGTTAAGAATAAAAATAGAAGTAGCCCTTAACATATTTGCTAGTCTGGTTTCAAGTATATCTTATTCACAAGTCTTAGCTCTGGCGTTTCCAGGGTAGTCAGGATAGAAAAATGTCATTACCATTTACCATTTAAAGGTAAGGGTGAGTAGGGGTGACCTGTTGTTTTACTTTGAAAAGTAGTGGGTTTTTTTAATCGGATCTTTCCTTTCATAAAATTTGACACTTACACTATGAGTTCCTTGTTCTTTTGCATTTATGTGATTGCTTTTGGAAACAGGGTTTTTCTGTTGACATAACATTGGGTGTTTATGGCCATAGAGTCACTTCGATAGCATCATAACACAGTGCTAACATTGACTGAGACTTTCAGATATAAAGTTCACTGTTTCAAAGGGCACATTCTGGTAGATTTCAAGACAAGTAATCAGGAATTTATCTTAATATATGCTTCATTTTTTCCTATCATAGAATGAAACAATTTAGTGATACCTGCAGTTATTTTTTTAATCTTTCAATTGTCCCTGGAGATTTTCGAAATTTATCTTCTATAATAAACCAAAAGCTTCAGAAGTCAAGGAATTTGTTACAAAGTTTGCCATGTCTCTTAGTAAACCTTTTTTTTGGTAAGTTTAAGTAGGATCTTTTTATTTTTTTTAATGGAAGCATGGGGATGGAACCTGGGACCTCATGCATGCCAAGCATGTGCCCTACCACTGAGCTATGCCCACCCCTTCTTAGTAAATTTCCTATATCAGCCATTGAGATAAAAATATCTTTATGTAATACAGAATATGAAAGAGTGATGGGTTTTGCTGGGGAGAGATTGATTATTGACATTTACTATAATAAAAAAATTCATTACAGAACTACTTAGGTCATTTGGAAATGAAAACATGAAACTTTCTTTTCTTATTTGTCTCCTGACATTTTGATTTTGAAATTGCTAGTGTAACTAGAATTTCTCCAGGTTAGGATTCTAGATAGCACTTCTAGATTTTAGATTTTAAATGACTTTAAAATGAGACTTGCTTCTTCTGATGATTCATTCACTTTCATTCATTGATGATATTTCCGGTAAGAGTGGTGATCATTTTATTGAAAAAAAAAACTTACTGCTTTTTAATAAACAAATCAACCTGTACAGCATCCTTTCATACATTTTGCTTTTACCATCACAAGTAGCCTGGGTTTATCTGTCGGTATGTCTGCCTTTTATTATCTAAAGTATTAGTAAATTTGAACTGATTACTTTGTACTTAAACTGTAAAGTTGAGGTTAAAAGCCCTAGTTTCAGTTAAATAAACTCAAATTATTCAACTTAAGGCAGTTCACTTATGTACCAGTGATGTGAACGTGCTGAAAATAGGACTTGGAGATTTGTCATTTATAGAGTTGATGCCTCTTGCAATATTGAAATTCTGCGTGTGTCTGACTGACCTTTTCTACCCTTGTAATGTTTAGAGTGACAGTACATGTTGTATTGATCACCAGTAATTTAGGGGTAACACTTCACTCCGCCTAATGCTTTGATGCCATTAATTTCTTTTCCTCCAAAGTAATACTCCCCCAGCCCCAGGCTTTCAACTGTTGCTATAGTTTCACACTACTCATCTATTGATAAAATTTCAGCTCTGCTGCTAAATAATTTGTCGTTTTCTTTCATTCACTAAATTAAAATTGAGAGAAAAATATTGGTCTGTTGATTCCATTTTAAATAGAGCCATTAAATTGTGTAGTTTTGTGGACTGCATTCCAAAATTTATTAGTGAGAATTCATGGGATATAAATGCATTAAATGGACAATGTCTTCATCTTAAATTTTAGAATTTCTAGTTTTTAACTTGTCAAATAGAGACTTTATTTTCGGTTTCAAGAGGTTGATTTTGTTCTTTATATAGTAAGGTAATGATGAAGTTAAAATGTAATTATATATAAGCACGTGTTACTTAATTGACGCTCTGGAAACCTCTGGATTTATGATTGTTAGTGGTATGGCCAAGGCCAAAATTTCTATGTAGAAAAGAGGTAGAAATTGCCTTTATTTTATGCAAGAAATAGAACACTCTTGTCCAAGGAAGGAAGAGAGGACAAACAAAAAGTAATTTGAATACTTACAAAGTTAATACCCTAGGGAGAGCATGTAAGATGGTAACTGGCCGTCTGAATTCCTAACTGTGGCCATGACTTCATTTTATCAATGATGATCCCCTCATGTGTCCTCGCCATACACATGAAGGGCTGTTGAAACAAATATATGAAGATTGCACCCAAAACGGGATGAAATAAGGTTTGTAACGGGCAACATCGACTTGGGGTGTTGTGACAGGAAAGGATTTTCTGGGCGAGTCTTGGAAAATGGGGACATGGGGAGGGGATGATCAGAGTTGGTATATATCCTTCATCTTGAAAGATTTGCAGGGGGTTGGGTGGGCGCTTGCTGGTGGAGGGAGTTGTGTGAGCACAACCCTGGTGGGCAGGAAACACTGAGTGTGGTTGGGCTGTGATAGAGGGAACTAGCGGGGAAGAAAGCCTGGAGGAGGTGCGTTGGAATGGGATTCCAGTGGAACTTGAAAGTCACACTAAGAAGTTGGTGCCTAATTTGGTGGATAAGCAGGAGTTACTGAAATGTTGGAGCAGGGAGATAGCGTGAGCCCACGTGCACTTTGGAAAAACATTCATTAGGCAGTGGTTGTAGTGTGGATTGGAGCGTAAAGATGTTAAACTTTTTAACTTGTTACAATAAGTAAAAATTATTCTATGGGAAGGGTATAGCTCAATGGTAGAGTGTGTGCCTAGCATGCAGAGGTTGTGGGTTCAATCCCCAGTACCTCAATTAAATAAATAAATAGAACCTAACTCCCCACCTCCCATATACAGTGCTGTATGCCAATTATATCCCAATAAACTGGAAGGGAAAAAAATTTTTTTAAAGTTACTGTAACAGTGCAGAAGAATGGGAACTTGATTCTCTGGAGCGATGATGCCAGGGTAATGGAAAAGGGGACAGATGTGACATATTACAGAAGATGACTTTGTCGTCATTGATTTTTGTATAAAAATTTTATTTTGAAATAACCCCAGACTTAGGAAAAAATTGGGAGTCCCTTAAGAAGAGCAATAAACAAGGACATTCTCTCGTGTAAGCGCAACACAACCATCAAAATCCAGAAACTAACATTAAAGTCAGCGACATCTTTATTCTTGGTTTTGCCAATTGTCCCAGTAACATCTCCTGTGGGGAAAGGACCCTGATTCCGAGTTGTCTTGTCCTTTTAGCCGTCACGACTCTCTAGTCACCTCCAGTCTGGGATAGTTCCTTAGTCTTTCCTGGATTTCATGACTTGACTTTGAAAGATTAAAGCCCAGCCCTCTAGCAGAAAGCCCCTCGATTTGGGTTTATCCTGTTTCCTCACGCCCTGACTCGGGGGTGGCCCGTGGCAGGAATACTGCAGAAGGGGTGCTGCGTTCCTCCTATAGCTGCCCACCCTAGACCAGGCCACTTCCCTCGGTGCCCTTCCTGTCCCTTTGCAGCACGTGATCCAGGTGTCCTCTGCTAGGCGTCTCCAAGGTCAAGTTACTCTTTTCCCTTTGCAATTGGGAGATGATTGGGGGCGTGGTGCTTTGAAGTGTCTGCATCCCAATCTGCATCACCTTTTGTTTATTCATTTAATTTTCTTTATCTTTATCTTCGTGGCATCATTGTTTCTTATTTTAATGCAGTGAGTTACAGCTGTTGCTGCCTTTATTTTTTTAATATAGTCTTATTGAAGTACAGCCATTTTTTTTAACATTTTTTATTGATTTATAATCATTTTACAATGTTGTGTCAAATTCCAGTGTTCGAAGTACAGCCAGTTTACAGTGTTGTGTCAGTTTCTGGTGTACAGCACAATGCTTCAGTCACATAGGAACATACATACATTCGTTCTCATATTCTTCACCATAGGTTACTACACGATAATGAATATGGTTCCCTCTACTACACAGTGTAAACTTGTTGTTTATCTATTTTATATATATTAGTATCTGCAAATCTCGAAATAAAGGGATAAACTAAATTTATCCCAGTAATTTATTCCAATTGCCCCGACTCCATCGGGACTCTGACTCTCTGTGGGGTGTCAGAGCCACCCTTGGGCTTGCTGCCCCACTCTGGGCCACCATAGCCATCCACACCCTACCCCCTTCTGTGGTTCTCTCCTTCGCTCTGTCTTGCGTCTTGGCTTTGTTGAGGAAGAGGCAGGAGAGGAGTTGCTGTCTGAGTGGAAGTGGAGAGGGAAGTAAGTGGAAAATCCATGAACACTCACAGGTCATGAGCTTGACAGTCATAGAGGATGGTGAGCCATGAAGAAAAATGAGGAGGTTGAGAAGAAATGGTGATGTATCTTGGCTCCGTGAGTTTTACGTTGCAGACTCCCTCTGATTGGACGAGTTCTCCATACAGGCGGAAGTGTTGGTCTGGAGGTGTGGGAGGCCTCCTCATAGAAGTGCCTATGGAGGGGCCAGCATGGGTGCTCCCTATGGAGAGGGTGTACATACGACTCAAGGACAGTTGAAAGTACATTTGCTTGGAATTGGGAGGAACAGAACCCGTTTAGGAGATGAGCAGCACATGCTAATAAAGGAGGCTGGAAGTTGTCTGGACAATCAAGACAGCGCCAAGTCACGGATGCCCAAGGGAAGAACCACGGAGTCTTAGAATTTCCAGGTCAGAAGGGTTCTAAGGCTGTGTGTAAACCCAGCCTTCTAAGGGCGCCCATACTGAAGCTGTGGCCCAGGGAGGTGATAGGGCTTTTCTAGTTCCATTCAAAGCAGCTGGTGACAGAGCTGGGAGTAGAACCCTGCCCTTTGGTCTAGTACATTAACCTTCCCTTCTGCTAGGAGATGGTGGTTCCAAACCCAGTCAGGGGGCTGGGAAGTCCAGGAATTAGGTGGAATAGTGGGGGCTGGTGATTTTTCCAGAAGGAATTCTGCAGAGCAGTGGGCATGGGGCTCGGGCCGTGATTGGCACAGGAGTAAGTTAGCAGTGAAGAGGAGAAACCCCGGGGTGTGTGGGGGCAGTGCTTACCCTCTGGTGGTGTCTGTCTGGCGGTGGAGAGCAAGGGGTCCAGGGAAGGGATGTTGGCACAAAGAAACAGCGGGATGGGAGTCAGAGGGCGGTAGACCCGTGCTGAGACTGAGGTTGAAAACATTAGAGGGGAGGTACTGGATGGGGGCCAAATCCTGGGAAGGTGGGGACAGAAGGGAGACAGCGGTTAGCCTTAGAGTCAGATATTTCCCCACCAGCCGCCACCGGTGTGCATGAGCAGTTGCTGGTAGCTCGTGTCACCGTTTGACAGACACGGAAACTGCAACTCAGTTGGTGTACGTGATTTGCGTGAGGCCACAGAGCAGAGGTGGGTGAAGAAACATGTACTTAAGCTATAGAAGATGAACGCTGAATGCCCTGGAATAATAGGCAGGCGGCTTTTTTACAAGCATAACTCAGATTGGGTGGCGGATCTAAAGCCCGGTGACTGTGTCTCGGTGCAAGCAGCCTCAAGTGAAATAACTTAGGGTCTAAAAAGCACTAAGTTATTGGGCTCCCGACTACCTTACTGAATATCTTGTTTCTTCCTGCTCATTCCTCACGCTGACCTTTCTGGGGCTCAGACGAACCAAGCCTCCTTCTTTCTGGGGGCCTCTGTGGTTACTGGCCCCTCTGCCAAGAAGGCTCTGCCTTCACATTTGGGTTTCTTGCCCCTTCTTGTTACTCCGGATGAGCTCTGGTGTCACCCTCTCCAGGAGGCCTTCCCTGGCCACTTTATTTAAAGTGGTGACACCCCCCATCTCCTAACACATCACCCTCCTTTGTTGTCTTCATAGTGCACACCTATCAGAAGTGATCCTTGTTTACTTCACTTCCCTAATTAGAATGTGAATTTCCTGGGAGCAGGACCTCAGCTGTTCTGTTTCACCAGTACGTTTGCCATACCTAATACATTGCCGGGTACCCTGTGGATGTTCAGTAAATCCTGATGGACTGAATGCATTGGTTGGCAGAGGGGCTTGGGGAACAGGTATATATCAGGGGTGACGAGATAAGTGTTGGTGATTGTGTGAAACTAATAAAATTATCGTTAAGTAATGCTGAGAGTTCTGCTGGGTTTAGCAAAAATTGTTGTGACCTCTCAGCATGTTTTTAGGGATTTTTCACAAAATAATAAACAGATGCTGTTCTTGTTTTTTCTAATCTCAGCATAATAGAGTAGTTGGTAAGGGTGTATTCCAAGCTGTATGGTGACACTCTTAGTCTTCATTATGAGGTCATTCATTTAATTTCAGTTTATAAACAGTAACATTTTCTCTCTTGGGTGTACAGTTCCGTGAGTTTTGACAAGTGCAGAGTCATCGAACCACTACCCATCCAAGATGCAGAATAGTTCTGTCACACACCACAGTTCCTTTGTGTTGCCCCTTCGTAGTTCAGCCCCTCTCCTTTCTCCCAAACCCTCCATTTATACACTCCCTGTCCCATAGTTTTGTTTTTTTCTAGATTGTCATAAAAATGGAACCATACTTTATACAGCCTTTTATTTCTGGGTTCCTTCATTTAGCATAATGCACTGGAGATTCATCCGTGTCACTGCATGCACCAGCAGTTCGTTTCTGTTTAGTGCTGAGTGGTCTTCCGTTCATGGCCGTACCGTAGTTTGTTCGTCCCTTCACCTGTTGGTGGACATTTGGGTTGTTTCCAGTTCGGGCTATTTCAAATAAAGCTGCTCTAAACATTCACATGCAAATCTTTCTATGGACCTGTGCTGTATTTTTATTCCAGGAAATACCTGCAGCTAAAATGGCTAGATTATATTTTAGGTGTTGGTGTTGGTTTAATTTTGAAGAGAGAATCAAATTGTTTTCCAAAGTGGTTGTACCATTTTACATTCCCATTAGCAGTGTACGAGAGTTCCGGTTGCATTCCATCCGTGCCAACGTTTGAGAGAGTCAGTCTTTTTAAGTTTAGACATTATAACAGTACTGATAACCCATTGTGGTTTAAATTGGCATTTCTCTAGTGCCTACATGATACTGAACAACTTTCCATGTGCTTAACTACCATCCATATACTTTTTCATGCCTTTTAACTCTTTTTCCCATTTTGATTGGGTTGCTTTCTTCTTTCTGAGTTCCATTATCAGCGTATTTTAATATAAGCTTTTTGATGGAAGACCTAGACCTAAGAGCAAAAACAGCTTTGTAAATTCTGTGTTGGCAGAGGGGAAAATAATAGGCAACTCTCAAATTATTTAGCACCTACTGTGTTCTTAATGTAGGCGAACAAACCAAATGAATGGGAAGCAAACCAAACGTCTCCCCGGTATTCACATCTCACTGGGGGAGAGGACTCACATGAGTCTATACAGCCTTTTTGTTGTTGTTGTTGTTTTTCCCTAATTATGTGTTTGGTTGTGCGAGGCAGTAAGAAGAGTTACCAAAAATTAGAAAAGGAAGAGTTTCATGTGGGCTAGAACACAGGAGGTGAGATTTCAACTGATGTTTGTAGATTGCTGGTGTATGGTGAGGAGTGCAGAGGTGTTACAGAAGGAAGTAATGGCACAGGTCACGTGTGTGGGCACAGGACAAACAAGGCCTGCTTGGATGGGGTTAATGGTAACTGGGGAGCACCAGACTGTAGAAATCTGAATGCTAAAAAGAAGTGTTTGGCATTTTTAACATAGTACTAGCAAACATTTTTCTTTTAAACCTGGAAAGGATATAAAAGGGTAGAAAAGTCAATCCGGTAGGAGAGATAGGAAACAGGGACAGAAACTTTAAAAAGCAGTTGGGAGGCTATGATGTTGGTAATTCAGGCTGAGTGGCTGGAACGGAAGACAAGGGATAAGTATTGGATGGTTTACGGGAAGAGGTCATTGCAGGCCAGATTATCTGCCCTCAAGCCTGTTTCTTTCCCCCTGTGCCACCAAACCACGTGTGTTAACAGCCCTACAAAAAGAGTTGCAAAGAGTATAGGGAAGAAAGACACAGCTTTATAGTAACGAGGAGGAAATTGAAGCATCATCATGACTTTTAAAAGGAGCAAAAGAGTTTTGTTATTTGGATGAAGGTCAACCTGATCATTTTGATACCAAAAGAGAATGCATTTTATTAGACTAGGGGGAAAATATCCCCGGGAAATGGAAACAGAAGAGCCAGCTCCTGGTTTGACTAAGTTGGAAAGCAAGCCAGTGAAAGATTATGTAAATGAATTAGAAATGGTGACATATGGAATTCTGACGTACATACAAGGATGTGAAGGAACAGAGGAGTCTCAGCTCGTCTGATAGTCCATTTATTATGTCCTCAGGTCAATGGTGTTTGAATTCACAGTGTCTTTTTCAGAAGTGGAAACATGCTTATTTTCCTCTATCCTGTGGGAGAGTTTGTATTTACTTAAAAAATATTTTTCTGATAAGTTCGAGAAGAGATTCTGAGTGCAGCGTTTGGGAGGGTAGAGAGGTGAGGAGCAGATGTTCTTTTATTTCCTCCCCTTCGGATGGTCACTATGTTTTTGAAATGGAAATTGTGTTCGGAGAGGCTTTTGTTCTTGGAAGCTTTAAGGTATGACTGAAGAATTTATGGTCCTACAATAAAGTATTTTTTTTTCCCTTCCTTTCTCTGTCATTTTCAGACCCCGTTGAGGTAAGTGTACCTGTGAAGTATTCCTCTGAGACTTCTGGAAGCATTTTGTGTTTCTGTATGTGGCAGAAATATGATAATTTTGTTGACATATACGCTGTATTTTGGACTTGGTTGCTATGATTCAGGTGAAAACAGCAGTCTTTTCCCCTCCTAAGTACTGTTTTTTTTGGTTTTTTTTGTTTTTTGTTTTTTTTTTTTTTGAGAACTGGAGAAATACAAACATAGCAACCTTTCGTGGTGAAAATCTAAAGCTGATAGCTCTTACATGTGCATGACTTCTGAAACATGAGCTCCATGGGTGGTTCTTCGATGTCTATCAGCAGGGACCCCCTATTTTTGAGCCAATGTTCATTTAAAAAGGCAAGGATTTTTGTAAGAGGGTATAATTGCATGAACTGTGCATTTTTTGAGGGATGAATTTGTTGCCAGTACCCAAGAATGGAAGAAGTAAAGAATAGAAATCTTAAGTGTCAAACATGGTCTAGCCTCTGATTTCATAACACTGATGAAATATGCTTTTTTAAGAAATTTGATTCTTGCCAATTCTACTGTAGCAGAAATAATCAAATTTAGTATGATGAGGGTTTTAAGGAAAGTAGACACAATTTTTAAGAAATCAATGTTTTACCTAATGGGGGAAATGACTGTCTCAGAGTCCCTGCACAGTCAGCCTCTTCCAGACACGTAACTGATGGAGAGCATGCTAAGCCTGAGTTACATAAGGCTTTTCATCAATGAGGAATGATAAAAGTTTGCTTGTCATACTATTTTTAGACAGTGTTTATTTCAGTTGCTTGACTTTAAAAGGGGGTGCCCTTCCCTGGTCCTTGGCCCAAGAGAGACTGTACAAGACAGAAAACATGGAGACTTAAAACAGGCATGCACTGCTCCCCCGAAGTAACTAAATGAAGTACCAGTTCTGTTTACTGAACTGCCTGGAATCTGAAACAGCGATGCATGTTACTCCTCGGAAGTTCGGGAGATGGACGTGGTGATGGTTGTGCAACAATGTGAATGCCCTTATTTACACTTAAAAATGGCTGAAATAGTAAATGCAATGTCATGGCTCTTTTATCACAGTAAAAATAGCACTTAATCCTAATAAAAATGGGGTTGCCTTGCACTGATGAAGTAAGATTGCGAGGTGCACTGCAGGTGCAGTGTGTGAGCCCCTCCAAGCAGAAAGGAGGCAGGGACTGGTCATCCTGAACATTGACTCTTCTGCACTAATATAGACAAGGTCATGTACGAGCTGTGTTCAGGACTGATTGCCACTCAACAACCATTTTTTAAGCACTTAAATCTGTCAGGGCAGAGTCTTGGGTGTATGGTCAGAGCAAGAATGGGAACTTCTCATCCTTCAGAATACCCAGTCTAGACACAGACACAGCCACGATCCCATTGCATATTCAACTGTGGTATGAGCTCTTCTGGAGGCCCCATGTAATGTTTTAAGAACATGGGAAAGAACCACTTAGAAAATAAATATTCATTTTATTAATAAAATTACATGATGGCTGTAAGTGAATTTAGTATGATTCGTCAGAACTCTTGATTTGTAAACAGCACAGGAAACCATCTCATGCTAGTTTAAACAAAACAGAATCTCTTGGCTCGCAAAAATGGAAGAAGTTCAAGGGGGTAAGCCTCAGCTTGGCTAGATTCCAGGTTTTAAATGGTGATATTATAAATTTCTTTGTCTCTTCATCTGTTGGAGCGTTTTTCTTTTTATTTCAACTCTGTGCTTGGGGGCTATGGCCAGCATCACTCTGGGCTTGAGTTTTCATTAGTTATTGATCCTGGTGAAAGGAACTGCTCCTTTCTTAATAGATTCTGATTGGCCAGCCTTGGTTCTCATGTCCAACCATGAGTTAGATGGTGCCTGTGTGTACATGTGTGCCCGTTGGGGTGGGTGCTTGGCCTCACCCAACCCTGTGGACTAGGAACACAGCAAGATGGGTCTCCAGAGTGTTCTGGGCAAACAAAAACTGTACTACCCATCGTTTCAAAAGCTGATCATACAGTTAGTTATTAATTATCTTTTATTTAAGTAGAAATGTTAACCACGATACTTGAGTCTCCAAGCATTATCATTAATAAGAGTCTTCTAGTATTAAAGTAAACTACCTAGTAATAATGAGAACTTGTGAAGGATAGAAAAATGATGAATGGGAAGGGTCAACGCAATATGTTTTTAGAGGGAGAGAAGATCTGACGGTTTTTTTTCATGGAGTACATTTATAGATGCTTCAATGATGAGAAAAATTTAGCAGTAACAAGAGTGTGTTCCCAAAACAATATATGCAGATTCAGTCCCACTCTCTGATACATGGGGAGAATGAGCATTAATATAACTCTAAAAGGTTCAGTAAATTGACCCCATTAGTAAGTGTGTCCCTAGACCATCCAGAACTAGTTATCATTGCCTGTCTAGGAGCACCTAAGAAGTGTCTTATATTGTGTTTTCTTTGGCCTGTTCATTGGGAGCCTCTGCCATTCTTGGTATATATATTTGTTTTCTCAGTGTGGAAGGATTACTAATAGAATGAACCTCTACCTGTTCACCAGTATAGTATATAGGGTACTTACGCATATAATTTTGCATATGGCTTCAGAAGATTCATGGATCATTTCATGAACCCTTGGATTGCAGGTTGAGAACCACTCCTCCTGGTCATTGTTAAAATATACATCACTAATAAAAGGGAACTACAGTGATCAACTACCAGTAGGTCATTTATCATTGAAAATGCAACTTGAATTGTGTGTTTGACAGTAATGCTAGATTGTACATTTGGTCACATTGTCTTATGTGGTAAATATTTATGCAAGATGGCTCTATGGGCCAAAAAATTCCATGAAGGAGGGAAGTGGTCTATATAAGCAGGCCAGAGATATCAGTTGATCTGATTAGTTGATATCCAAAAAGTCGAAAAAGATGAGGATCAGTAAGTTCACAGATACTGACAGGGAGAGATAGCATTGTTTACAAAGGATATAATCAGAAGCCAGAGTAATCTTGGTAAATGGCAGATAATGCCAGAAATGAATATATGGGAGAATGGTGGTGGCTAGGAAGGCCAACTTTGAGGTCATACTTCCTCTTGTTGCCTGACCCTCGGCAAGTTTCCTGACCTCTCTGTTGGTGAGTTTCCACATCTTTAGGAGCGTGGCAATAATAGTCCTTACCTCCAATGGCTGTGGGACATGGATCTGACCTGGTCCATATCAAGTGCTAGCATACTGTGTGTGCTCAATGGAAATCCTACTGCTTACCATTCTTGTTGACTTTTATTAATCATTTCAATTAGAAATAGAGGAATAGGAACAAATAGGAACTCCATGCATGAATAATTGCTCATGTGAAAGTATGACCTAAGAGATTCCATCGCAAAAAGAATTAGCACTGTAGATGTTAATAAATTCAACCACAAAACTAACATTATTTCAGAGTGAGGAAATCCTCCCAGTTCTTTGTGCCCTCCTGAGATCCTTAATTGAGAGCTCTATTCTTCTCCGAATTCCAAAAATAGAGATTATTATGAAGATAGTTTAGACTAGTGATTCTCAACTCTTTTTTAAAAGCAATACAAATGAAGATTAATATTCACATATATCACATACTCCGTGGCAGATTTGATTTAAATGCGTTGTGTGGGTATGTGTGTGTGGGCAGCAAAGCAAATAGCACCATGAGCTTTTTGTTTTTGTGGTATTCATAAAAATCAATGCTCGGCATAAACACATTATTCACTAACAGTTGCTTATTATGGGCTGCAGCATAGATCAGACAGGCTGCATAGTGATAGACTCTGAGGGTTTTAACTTCCATCTCTTTTCCCACCTGTGAAAACATTAGAATGCAAACGAGCGAGTGGCTTTATTGTAGGAAGAATCATGGACCTGTTTGTTCTGTGTTTCTATTTTAACAGTAAATAATTCACAAACGTCAATGTCATTATCATTAACAAACTACACGGCGCACAGATCGTGCCCTGTGGTGTAGTACTCAGGTCTAAGGGAAATCCTGAGAAGTCAGTAAAAAGTCACAATCCCTCTGTCCTCCACACAGTTAAAATCACTAACTATAATAATGCAATTCAAGTATGAGAACTGTTAAGCTGATGATACCAAATATACAGTTGCTGTCTTCTTTGGACAACAGAATAAAACAAGAAGAAATCCTGTTAGGGATTTAGATCAGCTATGAAAAATCTGCTGCCTTTATATTATTTTTAAACACTGGGCTAGAATTATTGTTCAGCGAAGGCCCATGACAGCTTTTACTCTGAGTTTTTGAAGGTAAGGATAATTTTCATGGTTGAGATGTGGCTTTTGATGTGACTGTAACCAGGGTGAAAGTGTCTTAGATTATGACTTTTCCTCAGATGGAGTCATTCTGTTGTAATAAGTCAGCATATGTCACTGTCTAGTCTGAAATCTACATGAGGATGAAAACATATTATGTAAAAACCATCAATAGTATCAAGTCTCTGCAGTTCCACTGTGCTGAAGACTTAATGCCAGCACCATTCACCGGGTGGTTTCCAGGTTCTCTGGAATAGAACCTCAATCGAGAAACAACATTTAGTTGATCACATATCCGACTCCTGGAGAGGGAAGCACTTTATAAGACCAGAGTGATGGGAGAAAGCTCACACACATAAACTGAGCATTGTGATTACATAAAAATTCAGAACGCCTATGCACCAAATAAAATTAAGACAAAAGATAGGGAATGGTGATTAGGTTAATTATCTCTATATTAAGAGCTAATACAAATCAATAAGAAAATCATGGAGACTTCTAGTAGGGGTGGGGGAGGGGAAAAAAAAAAAGGACATGAACGAGACAGCTCAGAAAGAAACCAATACAGACAGAGTGTGTGAACTTCTAAACTGTTGAGTCATGCTAGTAAGTAGAGAGATGGACGTGAAAGCCAACAAGTAGGTAGCGTTTTTCATCTATCAGATTCCCCGGGAGGAGAACAATTGATGGGGAGACAGATGCCACTGTGAAGCCTGTTAACCGGGAGCATAAAGAGAGACAAGTAATTTGGCAGCAGGTACCATCCGAAGTCCTGTGATGTAATTCCAGAGCATGGACCCTCCAGCCAGACGGCCGTGTGTGCATCTCAGCTTTACCACTTACTGGCTGTGTGATCTTGGGCAAGTTACTTCACCTCAGTGTTCACATCTGTAAAATGGAGATAATCGTAGAATTTATCAAATAGAGTTGCTATAAGGGCTCATTGAGTTAGTATTTGTAAAGTGCTTAGAAAAGTACGTGGCCCGTAGTAAGCCCTACATAAGTATGTTTGCTTTATGATTGTTACTATTCATTATCATTGCTTTTATGTACCTCAGAAGGTCCAATTTCTAGGACTATATCATCCAGAAATTATGATGCATGTGGACAGAGGTTAGCGTACAGTGGTGTTCATTTTAACATAACTTATAAAAATTTAAATAGCCTTTTTTCCTAATGAATTGGGGGTTAGCCATATCATGGTAAATTTATTTATTTTTAAAATTATTGTGTAATATATGCAGTCAGTTCTATGGAGAAAATTTAATAACATGGGAAATCATTAAAATTAATTTTTTTCATTTAACGTATATGCAACTGTGTTTACAGCATTTGTATATGTACTTAAATACGTGGGCATTTCATTCTCAGTGGACATAAATGTGTGCATTTCATTCTCAATGGAAGGAAAAGTCTCAACATTAGAAGTGGTTATCACTGAATAATCGGATTTCTGCTTTGTTAGTTTTCCTTTTTTGTGTTTATCAAATTTTCTGTGATGAAGTTGTATTATTTCCACAGCAAAAAAAAATAATAATAATTAAAAGTGCACCAGTAATGATTGTGAGAATATGATGTATCTCTCACATATCAGAGCAAGAGCACCTCTGCCTCCAGGTGGCACTGCCATTTTCACAGAGAAGTGAGGAATTCTGGGCTGATGGGCATTTTGTTACATTCTGATCCATGCTTGATGGGTGTGTTTGCTTGTTTCCAGACCAGCCCTCAAAGACCCAGGTGGTTGTGGGAGGGAGAGAGGTGGGCAGCCCTGCACATGCTCATCAGAATGTCATGCTGTTTCTTGCAGGTTTTGCCTGCTTCCAGATTCTCTAAGGTTGTAGGACCATTTGTTGTAACGTCCATTAAAACTACTTGAGAGTAAATTAAATTGTTATGTTTATAATTATCTGAATAAGCAAGCATGATGGATAAAGCAAATGTTTCATAATATGGTTTATTTCCTAAGCTAATAAAGAAGCCCAAGAGCTATTAGAGCAGAATTAAAAATATTGCATAAAAACATCCATTATCCTCGCATTTATTTCCCTTCTACCTTAATGATCTTTATTCTTATTCCACCGTGGGATCCCAGTTTTATCAGACCTGACATCTGACCCTTCTGTTCCTTTGACTATCAGAATGCTTCTTTCAGGTACTTAGATGGACAGTCCTTTGATTTTTCTTTTCCTTTCGTTTGTTTGTTTGTTTGTTTGTTTGTTTTTGTGTTGTGCCGTTCTCACATAATGACCCTTTAGCTTAATGATATGAAAAATAGTTAGATGTGAATAAACAGTTTTATTTATTAGTTGGGATTAGGTGATCATTGGAAACTTTGTAAGCCTCATAGATTTCTTTTTTTTGTTTTTGGTAGGCTGCTCAGTTGCAAAATATTTTAAAGATTGACTTTTCTGTGTAAGTATGAAACTTATTGTTTTAAAACCCCCTAATATTGTCATTAATGTCATGGTTTGGAATTAGTCTGCTGATGGTAAGATGCTATATTTGTTGAGGCTCTGATGACCATGGAAGTAGTGACTTATCTAGATTTGTATTTATAGTCATTCAACTGTTATTGATAAGTAGTATTTGTGATAAAAACTAAATTTTTCATGAGACAAATTACAAGAAAATTAATTCATACATACATTTCCTTTTGGAATCTTTCATGTTTAACATCTGTTAACATATGACAAGTTATCTTCTGAGAGACCTTAATGTATTTTAAGTTTAACCTACTGGTAATAACTTTGGGATATATTTTTCCAAAGTGGCATAAAGTTCAGAACAGAATTACATAAGGTAGGCCACAATCAAGGTAGATGACAGCTGTCTCCCAGGAAGCTGAATTAATTGAAGCTAACAGAGGCCAACTGATCTAGACGGGGGTTAGGAATTTTCACGTGATGCTTTTCTATATTTAAAAAATTAAACTACCAAAGATAATAATAATATCCATTTTTTGCCACCTGGAGTTAACATGCTAATTTGTCATTTGTTTCAGATCTTTCTTTAAATCAGTGGCAAAATATCACACATGGTTGAAGTTCAAGTCCTAACGGCTCCCTTCCTCCCCTTCCCCTTCTTGTCCTTGTAGAGACAGTCTAAATCAGGAATGTCAGGTGTAAGGGGAGGGTATAGCTCAAATGGTAGAGAGCATGCTTACCATGCAGGAGGTTCTGGGTTCAATCCCTAGTACCTCCTCTAAAAATAAATAAAGTAAATTAAACTAATTACCCCCCCAAAAAAAACTAAAAAGAAAAAGTCAGATGTGGCCCATACTTTTATCCTCCACACATATATGTGCACTTATTTAACAATTTTACAGAAATGGAATCTTACCCCTGCAAAGTATCTGACAACTTTTGTGATCTGTGCGTGATGATGCATTCAGATCTCGTTCATTCCACTTTCATTATTTTATATAGTCCTGTGGCTTACCTGGCTCTCTTACTGGGCATTGAGGTTGTTTGCAATGTTACTGCTGACAAAAATAGTGCTGCAAAGACCAGTTTTGTAAATGTCTCCTTATACCCAGGAGCAGGTTTTTCTGTAGGCTGTATAATCAGAAGTAGAATTTCTGGGTAATGGAGAATGTATGTATCTTGAATTTTACAAATTTTACATGATGGGACGGCTGGGTGTTTGTGCTGGTTTACATTGTCAACAGCACATGTAAGGTACTGGGTTTCCTCACTTCCGTGTTGATGCTTTGCTCTGTGAGTAGGAAATACTGTCTCATCTGTAATTTAAGCGTGAATCTCGTCGTTAGTTACTAGTGAGGGTGGCGTGTTTTCCCAGGTATATCAGACTGGGTTTCCCCTTCTGTAAATTGCTGTTCATATCCTGTTTCCCCAGATTTATTTTGTCTTGTCTTCTGTTTATTGATTTCTGACAGCGATTAAACCGTGCATTAAACTTTTGGTTATGTGAGTCGAAAATATGATCTCCCAGTCTCTGTCCTGTTTGTTAACTTTGTTATGGTATTCTTCATATAGATGCTTAAAGTTTTGATGCAAAATTTCATTTTTTTCTTAAGGCATGTGCTTCATATATATGCTTTGCCCAAGAAATCCTCCCTTACCTTAACATTCATGTAAAGATATTTTCTGATACATGCTTTCTGTAGTATTTGTTTTAAGTCTCAAAGTTTCTTGCAGTAGTTGATAAAGGAATTTATTTTTCAGAAGTGCAGTTACTCTAGGAAAGGATCTGTTGCTGTTACCAGGATCATTTCCTACGATATTTAAGGAGCTAAGAACATAAAATAGTCACACACTGACTTAACCAAGAGCGAATGCCACACAGCTATTTAGAAGTGTTTTCCAATAAAACCGGATAAAACACAGAAGTCAGGGTTGTTTTTATTTCTGATTTGGTTTGGAGGTTCTAATATTTGTGAAAATAATATGCTGGTGTGGGAAGACGAAACAGGAAACTTCTGATGATCACAGTTACTCTGCAGTTTTAGATTATCATCATAAACTTCTTTGGAAATAAATGTAAGGCAACACAGACTGGAAAAGCTCAGACGGTATAAATTTGGGCTCTCTTCTTTCAGTGTAGTTTGTCACCTGACATACGTTGGTCGCCTTTTGGGCGCGATCCCTAAATAAGACACTTATATTCACAGTGCTGTGGTCTGGGTCCCAGAGGGGATCTCTGTCACTGATTGAAAGACAAAAATCACACCTTTTTAGAAACTATAAGTAAAAGAATGCTTATAAGACTGGAAAGTGCTGGAAATTGAGTTTTCGAGGCTGCAGTTGGTGTTGCCATTATAAGGCTTTCAGACGAACCTATTTTTCCTTCCTAAGAAGGGAAAGAACTTTTTTTTTTTTAACCGTCTTTCTCCACTTCTCTTGATTCTGCCTCTCTCTTCAATTTAAATTACCAATAGACACTGCCTGCATTTTATCATCGAAAGGCTAAATCTGAATCCCCAAACTGTGACTACTTAGCCAAGAAACTAGTTAGAATTCCAGCTTGATCTTTTTTTATTTCACTTATGTATTCTAACACAATTTCAGTCTTCTGAAATTTAACTAATTTGCACAACACTTTTAGGAGTAAGTCAGTCCTAAGAAAATAAGCAATTAAATGTAAGGGATTCGTTGCTTTCTTGACAGTGAGAGCGGCATCACTGCACCCACCCTTCCCTGCAGAGAGGAAACTGTCCTGTTGGTGGACACATGGCAGCGGTCAAGCCTGCCTTCAGTGTTGCCCAGGGACCCATCTCCGCTGCCATGTGGTTTCCGAGCATGAGTCTCTGTAGGAAAAAAAAAAGAAAGAGTTAGGGCTAGGAGACAGGTGTGCTGTCCCTGCTTTGCTGATGAGAGACGGATGCTTTTACCAGGCTGAGTAGCCTGGTCCAGATCACACAGTAAATATAGAACTGGCCTCACAGCCCAGCTCTGATGGATTCTGAAAACCCTTTTCTTCTCGATACTGTTTTCCTAATTAAAATGAGCAGTGGTTTTATAATTGTATGACTTTATGCATGAGTGGCTTCTCAGATGCCTACTTGGGAAGAGGTGGAGTCGAAGAGGAAAAGCCAATGGGGCTCCTCCGTCTTGCTGTGTGCCTGCAGAAGAGGCAGGGTGGAGGAGAAGAGGATATTTATGACCGCATCCCTGAAGACCAATGTTTGCTTGTCTAATAGTTAAGCTTGTGGATGCAGGTGGTACCCTACATAAGTGTCTTGTGATGTGACATTGTCTGAAGACAACATAAGTAAGGCTACACTGTCCAGAAGGTTGGAAGATGGGTCTCAATAGCATTGTGCTGAGTTTTTTTAAAAAAAGAGGAAAAAGCAAAAGCAGATTGTAGAGCAGTGAGCAATATACATCACGATGATGCCATTTGCATGTAAATTTTAAAGTGCGTCGGATGTGTCCATTTATTTGTGTCTGTGTGTATAATGAAGTATAAACATGATCAGCAACAAAGATATCAACCATTCTTTAACTAATGCTTGCCCCTGGGGAAGGAGGGGCAGACAGAGACATCACCCTCGTCTGTAATATTTTCATTTTATATTTGAAAAAAATGGATTTCATAATTGTTGGCATCTTAGAAATCTAGGCGGTAGATATGAATGTTTTGCTATTTGTTTATATTCTTGCTTCTACTTTTCTGTATTTGAATTTTCTGTCCCCGGTAACCACCACAACAAAACGTGATCTTAAACCAGGAGGATTTGCTACTGATAACTGCCTCCAAACAAAACTATTTTTGACCGAGGACTAGATAGTTCCTTTGATTCTTTGTTTGGGCCATTGAAAAGAGAAGAAACCTGTGTGTCCAGCCAAAAGGAGAGGCATTCAGCTTTTCTGGCCCAAATTAAAAATACATAGTTGGGACGTAGCAAGAAACTACAGTTTAGGACCCTCAAACTGGGTAAGGTGACGTTGAATTGAGAGCTGGAATACCGAAGATTATCTGAGACTTCCTTGTATGAGTTGGTTTGTGGCTTTGGTGGCTGTCTGTGTTCTGTAACTCTGTGAGCTCTGGCAGCAATCTGTAAAAGCACACCGTGTCACTACTCCTGGCCAAATAGTGTGTGACACTATTGTACTCTGTGGGCACATAAGTGATAGAAGTAAAACCTCCATTATGATAGGTGAGAAAGAAATCTAGATGGCCATTCTGCAAGTACTCACAGCTTGGAGTGACCCTTTTTTTCCCTCTTAGTCTGATGGTCAAGTTAACTCACAGGTAGGCATGAAAAATCATTTCTCGGAGAGATGGTGAAAGGCCCCTCACCTATATAGGTAGGTCACAAGACACTGTGTTTTAATTTTATTTGTGTATCTTAAACTTTGATTTAAGCTTCTGCAAGTTAAACTAAAGTGTGGTGTTAACTGTTCCCTGAATTAAGTCTCTCTAAATTTGAAGCCTATGAACTCCCGTTATTGCTCAATTAAAGGAGGAGATGCTGTGAACTGAGGATTGGTGAATATCTGATTTGTTATCTTGTAGACGATGGTCTGGTCTTGGTGCCTTCTCTATTCATAGCCTCATTTTAAGAATGGACTCTTGTTGTAAACTCTATTAATAGATAATTTCAGCACCGTCTCATTTATTGGAAGCACAGGTCACCTGATTTGGAATAGTGTGGGTGAGAAGCAGCCAGCTGGTTTGAGGTGAGCTTAGTTCAGGAAGCAATTTGGTTACTGCTTCTATTTCATAATAACAGGACATTTCCACACCTAAGATTATTAGCAGATTTTCTGAAACTTCTGACAGGATTTTTGAATTGGACAGTCCATAAATTGAGAAGTGAATAAACATAGGTTGTTCTTTAAACAGTTTCTTTTCCTTTATGTTAAAAATGAGGTAGCCCTTTAAAAGTACCTAAATTTTGTTGTGACTTTTACTTAGTGGTTTTTATGGAAAATATGTGAAGTGCAGATTTTTGGAATTTATGTAAATTTTTTTATACAAGTTAGGAAAGGTTTTTAATACAAGATTTTTAAAACTTTTTTAAAAAATTGAAGTATAGTTGATTTACCATGTTGTGTTAATTTCTGATGTATTGTGATTCAGTTGTACACATATATATTCCTTTTTATGTTCTTTTTCATTGTAGGCTATTACAAGGTATTGAATATAGTTCTCTGTGCTGTACAGTAGGTCCTTGTTGTCTATTCTGTATACAGTAGTTTGTATCTGCTAATCCCAAACTCCCAATTTATCACCACCCACATTTCCCCTTTGGTAACTGTAAGTTTGTTTTCTATGTCTGTGTCTGTCTCTGTTTTGTAAATAAGTTCATTTGTGTCTTTTTTTTAGATTCCACATAGAAGTGATATAGATGGTTTAAAGGACTTTATAGACATTATGTCATTTAGGCTCACAACATCTTTTCTCATGAGATTGATGATAGGAATAGTCTTAAACCCTCTATTATGTAGAGGGGAATTTTGGTAAAGAGAAAGTATGTTTTCCTTAATGTCCTAAGGAAAATCAGTGGTAAAAGCAGAATTTAGGAGGGTAGGAGTAGGAGAAATGGGGTCAGAAGGTACAAACTTCCAGTTATAAAATAATTAAGTCCTGGGGATAGAATGTACAGCATGGTGACTAGAGTTAATACTACTGTAGTGCACATTTGAAAGTTGCTAAGAGAGTAGATCTTAAAAGTTATCAAAAGCAAAAAAAATTGTTAACTATGTAAGGTAGTGGATGTTAACTAGACTTATAATAATGTGGTGATCATTTCATAATATATACAGGTATCATGTTGTATACCTGAAACTAATATAATGTTATATGTCAATTATACCTCTATTTAAATAAAAAAAAAAAACAGAATTTAGGACTAAGTAAGTAAGTTACTTTCCTTGGAACATTTTACCATGAACTAATTTAAGCTATGGTAGTTAAAAAGAACACCTAGATGATCATATATATATATATATATATATATATGTATTTTTTTTAGGGTGTGTGCTCAGAGATGCTTTTTAAAAATTTTTTAACATCTTTTATTGAGTTATAGTCATTTTGCAATGTGTCAAATTCCAGGGTAGAGCACAATTTTTCAGTTATACATGAACATGCGTATATTCATTGTCACATTTTTTCCACTGTGAGCTACCACAAGGTCTTGTATATATTTCCCTGTGCTATACAGTATAACCTTGTTTATCTATTCTACATATGCCTGTCAGTATCTACAAATTTTGATTATCATATATTTTTACATGAAGTTTAAATATAAATGGGAAGTGTATTTCAATTTTAATGATATATTTTCAGTTGGCACTTTATAATCTCAATTTATAAAATACGAACCTAGAAATAGACTTCTTGACTTAATAATCAGAGATAATTATTTAGGTAATTCTTTGAAAAATGGAAATAACAGTTAAAATGTACTTACTGTAACTGGAGAAATGTTCCATCTGAAATACTGGAGTGTAGGTTTACAAGTTTTGAGAAAAACAACATTGTGGCAGTCAAAATAAGGGTGGAGGCTAGTGGATAAATCCTTGGGAATGTACAGCTACCCCTGAAGGCAGCAACCCAGCAACCCCTGGGTTATTAAAATTAGGTTCCAAATAGTTCATGGTCCTGAACAGCTTATGGCCCATGATAAGGAAAAACACTCTCATCGAGAAAGAAGAGAAAATATAAATGGCTAATAAACGTATGAAAAGATGTTTTATCTCACTCTCAAAGAAATATAAATTAAGACTGTAAGAATCTGTTGCTTGCTTTCCATATTGATAACAATTTTAAAATAAGTTACTTTTTTTTTTTTGAAATGACAGATGCAGTTATGCTTCTAATGAGGTACAAACCTGGATGTCTTTTCTGGAAAGCAGTTTGGCAATGTATTAAGAGCCTCATTGGCTTACTCCTTGACCCCGTATCTCCACTTCTAGGAAACTATCTTAAGGGAATAATGAAAAATGTGGACAAACATTTGTAAAGATTCACTGCAGTGTTAGCAAGACCAAGAAGACAACAGCTAATTGGGGAATTAGTAACAAAGTTTGGTACATTCCTATTATTTGGGACTTTATAGTTATAAATATTTAAAATATTTTCTAATAACTCTCAAGAAATAGGAAAGTATGGAGTGGAGAAGCAGAGTGTAAAATAATCAATACAGCATGATCTTTTCATATATCCATATATATAAAATGTACATTTTTAGATGTATTCACAGATGAAATAGATTTATAGATGAAATATACTATTTCTCGGGGTGGAGCTATTATGTGATTTCATTTTTCTTAACACCTTTTTATTCTCTGTTATCTACAATTAGTCTACTGTTTTTACAATCAGGAAATTAAATAGTTAAAACAGCTGCCCTTTTATAAGCAAAGATACTAGCTAGCATTTAAAAAAATATATATTCTTTACATTGTAAACTTCTTATGGATGATTTGATTATTTCAACTGAGTAAAAATGACTGAGTTTGATGCTTTGGAGTATAAAGAATATGGTATGCTATCCTGCTTCCAGGATTATAAAACCTGGTGGGAGAGACGAGATAAAACTCTGCTGAAAATCCTACAAGTAAGTTCTCTTGAGTGTCCAGAACCTACCTCTATAGTTATATTAAAATAGAAGCGAGAAATCTAGTTTGTGTTATAACTACCCAATACCTAGCAGTGATCAATAGAAGGACTAATTTTGATCCCTTACTCTAATTCATTGAGGCCTGGTCTGACCCATCTGTGATGACATGTTATATACCCTGCCCCTCTCCCCTTTCCATGTTTAGATTAAAACTTAAAAAAAAAATTTTCTTACAGGTGTGAGTCCCTGCTAGTTCATATGAGACAGCTAATAAAGGAATCGTCTCATTTTTTAGCTAGGGATATGAATTTGGCCACATGTAAGCTTGTCTCCTGCTCAGCACAATAGCAGAAGGAGGGAGGATTCTCTTAAATTTTTTTTTTTTTAATCTAAAAGTGGTGGCTTCTTAGTTTTCAGAAAGTCATTACTGAGGGCCTGTCCCCAAGTTGTTGGACTTCCCTTTATGTCAATTTGCTAATATAAATTGTTTAGAAGAAAATATTCTAATATTCGTGTTAATATTCTAGATCGAACACTTAAGTAGTAGGTAAGCAGTGATGGAGCAAGGATGTTGATCTGCTGTAGAAGTCAAGTGTGGCATTTTATAACACTGTAGTAATACTAAAATAGTGAAGAGGGCTGCTGTCTAATATAAAACTGGGATGGTGAACTAATTTCTTTAGAAGGATGTATTCCCAGTGAAGTGGGACCTCTGATAGATTTGAGTGATTTACATTCATTTAGATTCATTATGTGCATATGCTTGCAAATCATATTCTAGAACTATGAAAAAGATATTTGGCATGCTTGGAAGTCTGGTGAAATCCTGTCTGTCAGTGGTAATTTATGCAGACTTTAACACTGTTTTCTTTGAAGAATAAGCTGTTTAATGAATGGATCAATACAATTGCACAAAAGTAAACCATCCAATCAAAACTAATTATATGTTTGGGAGGCATGATAAAAATCATTTTAATATGGGAAACTAGGTGAAAAGAGATACATATTTGGGCCCCATATGCCGTTTATGGCCGTAGACTCTGATTTGAACCTTCTTTAGTTGAATAAAATATAGTCATGTGAACTCTGTGTGCAACAGGGTTTTTGCTGTTGTTGCTCGTAGGCTTTATTTGTCCTGTGTTACAGATAGCATCTTCCTGACAGACATCTCTGACTTAGATTACTGTGTAGTGGCGGGGATGGAAATTGCACTGACTTAACATTTGCCTTCTGGTTCTGGATGGCTATTAGTACTGTGACTGTGGGAAAGTTATTAATTTCTGAAAGCCTCAGTTTCCTTGTTTGTGAGAATCGACTTAATTCATTTGGGGGGATTGTAGGGAAGAAATGAAAAATACAGTCAGAGTCCTTAGCATATCCTTGGCACATCTGTAAATGTGAACTGTGCAGATGGTTGCCGTTATTTAATTAAGGTATGTATTTTTTTTTAATTCCTTGGTACTACGTTTTCTTAGACTAAAACATGGAAGTCCAATAATTATGCAACTTAACTTCACATCTCCCTGAGACTGTCAACTGTCAGATTTCAACACAGAGATATGTATCTGTTTGGTGTTTTCCAGATCGCACATCCCGATGGTCAAGAAATCGAAAGTTTTTTTCTTAATGATTATTTTATATAATAATGACTTGTCTTACTCTAACAGTCTTAGCGTTTAATATTTGAAAAATCCTGACTGTCAGTACTTAGGATCCTCTCAGTCAAGATCCCTGGTTCAGTCTTTCGGTGACTTCCCATTGCCCTTAGGAGAAAAAGTCCAAACTTTAACCTTCTCTCTCACAGCACTCTCTCTGCTGAATTTCTTCCAAGTTTTCCATCATCTTTGGGCAGTCTTCCCTGCATCCCTGCCAGCCACACAACCTCCTTGCTCCTCATGTACACCTGACCTGTTAGGACTTCAGGGCTCAGCTTGCCCTCTTCTCCATTAAGAAGGCATTCTGGAGGGGGTGGTATAGCTCAGTGGTAGAGTACATGCTTAGCATGCATGAGGTCCTGGGTTCTATCCCCAGTACCTCCATTAAAAAAAAAAAAAAAAAAGAAAAGAAAAGAAAAGAAGGTGTTCCAGACTCTGTGACCTTCAGTTCTCCTTCTGTATCTTATTGCTTCTCTATCAAGCATATATGTTATCAGTACTATGATTCTCAGTCCTACCACTGTTTGGTCATTTTGTATTACTTGTTTCACTGTCCTCCCTTCTAGGACACATGCCACATGAGGACAGCACTTTGTCTCTCTTGCACGTTCTTCTCTTACTGTGATTATTAGCATTTGGAAGTCAGAAACCTCGGAGCTGGAGAGTAGCGACAAGGGCTGCCAGGGGCTGGGGGACTTGGCACCTGTTGGGCAGCTGTTATACCGGCAGATGTGCACACAGGTGCCTCACGGCCTGCCCTTGTATGAAGCAGGAGCTTCCCTTTAAAGACCGTCTCTAACTTCCCATGAGAAACCTTGCATTTGTAAGATGCTTTGGAATTCCAAAGGTCTCTCAAATTTTTGTTAATACAGAGCATTCAAACTTTGCTGGAAAGAGGCAGAGTCTTCTTAGTGTAGGTAAAGTCCAGTTGTAACTAGTTCAAGAACTAGTCAGTATTTCATTGCAGTGGGAATTTTCTTAAACTTGGTAATGCCAGAAGTGAAATCCCGCTTAAGAAATGTGTGTGTGTATACACAAACACACACATACACGTGATGGAATATTACTTGGCCATAAAAATAGTAAAATCTTGCCACTTGTGGCAACGTGGATGCACCTAGAAGGTATTATGCTATGTGAAATAAGTCAGAGAAAAATCAAATATTTATGCTTTCACTTACATGTGAAATCTAAAAAAAATAAATCAACGAACAATTAAACAGAAACAGGATTGTAGATCCAGAGAACAAACTAGTGGTCATCAGAGAGGAGAGGGGCGGGGTTATGGGTGAAATGGTAAAGCGAGTTAAGAGGTAAAGTACGGATGCAAAGCACAGCATAGGGAACAGAGTTGCTGATACTGTAATGACTTTGTATAGTGACAGATGTTTATTAGACTTATTGTGATCATTTTGTAATGTATACAAATATCCGTCACTGTGTTGTACACCTGAAACTAATATAATATTTTAAGTCATTATACTTTGATTGAAAAAAAATGAAGTCCCTCTCCGGGGAAGAAATAATTGAAGCCTTTGCTTTGCGCCTCTGTTGTGAATGTGTCCGTAGGAAGAGCTGATGGGGTGCTGTGGCTGCTGGTGGTGGACAGGTCTGTCTTGAGTCGACTCTCCCTTGCCTGGTTCCAGTTTGTGTGTGTATGTGTGCTGCGCGTGTAGTTGGTGAAAGATTTGTAGGATACTTTCACTGTTGGGAGTTTGAGGAGAGAAGGGTGTCGGCTGTAGGTCATGGTCCTCATGTAGCCTTGTGGTGACAGTAGTGTATCTCTCTATCAAAGGCATATTGCATGTCAAATTGTCATTGATATGATTTGTTATTTCCATGTGCTGAGTTTTCTTTAAGCAAAAATAAGTCTGTTTTGGGTTTTGGATATTATATGTGCAGAAGACAATTTCTAAAACATTACTAACTTATTAGAAATTAATCTCCAAGAATATAAAAGATTTGAAACTTAACAGTTCATTGACTTTGTATCCAGAAACAATTTGCTAAAAAAAAAAAAAAATCGAATACATGTATTTGGAACCATTTAATTCCTCATATGCATTTTAGTTGATAAGCTTAGAAGATTCTGCTAAATATATGCTTTTATTTCTGGTTATTTTCAGTCAGTTCAATTTGATTAGAATTTTTTCCTTCAGGTAACATTCTGAGAAGGAAATATTGCAAATAATTGTGAATGTGAGTGAAAAACATTACATAGACTTTCATCATTTACTGAAAATATGCCCCTAAGTACATTCTCTCCTTTTTTATTATTTTTTATGCTTTGGTATTATGTTTTAGAATCATGTTATCATTTTCCTTCCAAAAATTCATCAAGATCCATGTATATTAGTTTGAATTTGAATTTCTAGGTGAGATGGTAGATCATAAGTGTTAGAAAATGATTTCTTGAAATTAACAGCATTATGCTAGTGTCATACTTATGTGTGGCTGGAGATCTGAAATATTTTCTCTATGCATTTTTGTCCACAGATACTTCCCTTCCACATGCCCTCCCACCAAACAAAATACAAAACAAAGGCTCTGGGATCCTTGAGATAATCTTTGGGCAATAGCAAAATTTGGACTGTTTAATATTAGTCTACCTCATTTAATAAATGTGTTCTTAGTCCTCTTTTGTGAACTTAAGTTCCATATGTCATATTTCAAGTTTATTCAGAAGAATTTAATTTTAAATTCTTTGGAATCCTAGAGAAAAATATTATCTAATGTCAATAATCAGTGAATAATTTCTGTTTTGAAATACAAACTCGAGTTTTCAGTTATTTTATGCAGCTATACCAGGTTTTAAGCCTGAGCTATAAAATGAAGACAAATTAGACATGAATTTATATTTGACAAAATAGTTGCAAGTTGAAAGCATCAGAATTACAGATTTTTGAAATCAAATATATTTGAATTTAAAATCTGACCCAGCTTTCTGAGCCTGAGCAAAATATGTAAGTACTTTGACTCTTGGCTGTCCACCCAAGAAATGAGGATGATACTTAACCAAAAAGAGTAGACAAATAAAGATGTAAAGTGTGTTGTAGAATGTGAAAGTATATAAGCTTAACAAATGATCACTGGCCTCCTTTTGATAAACAGTTCCCCTGGTACATTTAACATAGAAAGTATATGAAAGAGAACTTGCAATGTTTTGGCGTTTGAAAAGACTTCAGAAAATATACCTTCACTTAAAACATAAAGAAACTGGTTATCAGAGGAGGTATTAAAAGTGCTCATATTTTTAGTCTTGAACTTCTACACTGCTGCTTGCTTTCTACTCCATATTATTTAGAACATTTATATTTGCAAACTACTGTGATCAAACCTAGTACAGTAAAAAGTTTGTCTTAATTTCACGGCCTCAGTTTGCAGCCAGTATCTGGCTCTTCATAAAAGTGTGTTTCTTGAAGAATGAGAGTAATTTCTAAAGAATATTCTGACATAAAATTGAGTGACATCATATAGAGAGGGCAGATGTTGAAATCCACCAGAAGGAGATATTTTTTTTCCCCAGTCAGTAAAAAATAGAACATCTCCCTAAATTTCTATTTTCCTTTGGGCCTGATCACCTTGCTTTCAGCATCTGCCTACTTTCTAACGGAAGATTTCCCTTTTAGAGCCAGGAGGGATTTAATCCATAATGGTATTATTACCCAGTAAATGGAAAGCAGACCATAAAAGAGTATAAAGAATTAAGAGCTGGTGGAATAGAGAGACCTCTTTGGCTTTGCTTTTCAGCATCCACTATCTTACTTGGATCTAAAATAGTAATTTACTGAACTATGTATGCAGTTGAAGCTTTATAGTAAAATGAGAGAGGAAGTCTAAGGATTTCGTACTATAGATTATTTTTGTGATTTCAATTTTGTGATTAAACTCTTTGCGTGATACTCATTTTTTCTTTTAGCTTCCTCAAGTGATTAAAAATTATTTCAAGTGCTTTATTATAGATTATATTTTTAAAATCTGTATATATGTATGTATAAACATACATACAAATATATACATGAAATAACTGAAAAATTATATAGAGTAGAAAGTTCCCTATTGCTCCCCACTACCGAAAAATCCCCCTCAAAATTAAAAGAGCCACTATTTGGTATATAACCTTTCAGAGATTTCTCAACGTTTTTTACCAGTTACTTGTTTGTCTGCAACTACCATTTTTAAGTTATTGGTAAATTTTGGACTTATTTCCATGTCAGGAAGGCCTGTTAAGCCTGTTTTGTTTTCCATTGTATATGTGTTTCTGTCTTCAAAACTTCAAAAGAAATAGATTTGAGGCATGTATTCCTTCATAAAATAAATATTTATTGAATGCTTATCATTTGCCAAATGGGTACTATGGACATTGAAATAAAGATATAGCTCTGTGACCTCAAAGATTTATATAGTGATTTTGTGTGTGTCCATACACAAAACTAGTATAACTTTTGAAGATACTTTCTAATTGCAAATTTAGGAAATCTTACTCAAGACGAGTCCAGTGACTTAGGATCTCTACTTTAGTCTCTGAGGTGCCTCCCTGCCAGACACTTCATGTGAATTTTATGTCTACCACAAAACCGGAAACCCAGTAAATATCAGCTTATTGATTTGAAGATAACAGTGTCCCGGCCAAATAGTTCATATTCACTTATCATCTGCTGTGATGTAGATTACTGGTGATGTTTCTCTTATTAAATAGATGGCTTTGCTATTAACAGCTTTACCTTGATTAGCTCCTCCTTTTCCATCTCCAGTTATTCCTAGCTCAGAATAATTACTGAAACGTCATGTAGTTTGGCAGTTTATCAGGTATTCAAAACCCAGAAGGTAATTGTGGTCTGCTGTTCATAAGACTTGGTACTATACGTGGAACACCGACCACTCCTCTGGGCTAAGATTAAACAGTTGCTTATGGCCTGACACCGAGCCCCATTTTGAATAGTTCCATACTTGAAAAATACAAGGTTTGGTATTAAAAAGTAAGTGAATAATAACATAGTAAATTATGGCATGGCATTCAGTGGAATAGTGTGTTGCCATTTTAACATAATGATAAAGCTCATGCAAGTACAGTCAGTGTTCACTACAACCAACAGCAGAATAATCTTGCATGTATGCTGAGTATAAATAGTCATCCCAAGACAGTTACACACAGCTCAGTGGGGAGAGTGGGCAGGCTGTTTTAAGGAACTGGAAGTGGTCCTGGATGGAAGACTGCAGCGTGGGGTTTGAGCTGGGCAGCGTGGTGAGAATAACCGTGGAGAGATAAGAGGAGATGGCTTATCTTTGCCATCCTCACACATATTTGTTCTCTCTTCCTAGAACGCTCTTCCCCTGTCTTTTCCTGCAGCTGCTTCACATCTTCTCAGACTGGCTCAACCCACCCCCTAGTAAAAGACCTTCCCCAAACACACTCCAAACTCCTCAGCCTCCTCCAGACAGACAGACAGACAGACACACGCACGCACACACACACGCACGCGCACACTCTCTCTCTCTCTCTCTCACTCACTCTCTATCCCACCCTATGTGTGTGTCTCTCTTAACTTATCATAGTTGGTGATCATTGTGAAGTTCTTAACTGCTTGTCTCCCTAATAAAGTGTAAACACCACGAGAGCAGGGATTCTCTGTCTTTACGGAGATACGGCTGTTACACGTGGCATATTCAGGAAATATGCCTCATCTGGAGGAATCGGGAGTTTGACCTCTCATCCCAGCACGATTCCTTGCTACCTGTGCGGCTCTGGGCAGATTATTTAACTTTTTGAGTCTGTTTTTCTCATGTCTGAATTTAGAACAGTTAAACCTTAGGTTAGGTCACATAATGTGGCCAAAGGTGTGACCAGTATGTCTCAGTAGCATGTCTGAGCTTGTGGCCCACTGCCCAGACCTGACCTGACTGGCCCAGGCCATGTACATCTTCGGTGGCAGAGCCAGGATCAGGACCCAGGACCCTCTGGCTCCAAGAGCTTTCATATTTTCACCGCACAGGGCTGCCTGGAATGGGATCCTGAGGAAAGCCCGTAGCCGCCCGGGTCAGGAGAGGGGCTGCTGGGCTCCGCCTGGCGGGCAGGCCTCGGGGGACTTGGTGGGGGCTGGTCCCCGTTGGTATTTCCAGCCGTGGCTTCCAGGAGGGATATTCAGGGAGAAGCGGGGCTTTGGAACGTGGTTTATAGTCCATGCGGTAAAATAGCAAAGGAGCTGTTCAAACTATAAATTTCATAGGGTACATGTGGGTGGATACTGGAACTTCCAGGGTGCATTTGTAAATGGTAGTTTATATTTAACACTTCAAACCTTTGAATCCCTCAAAAAGAAGGGTTCTTAGAGGCCTAACAGGGAAAAACAAAACCCATCAACTTCTATAAATGAGTTGTCTTTTATATGCAGAAGTAGGGACTAGGGAGAACTACATTCTCTTTTGTAATGTATTTATGTTGTAAGGAAAAGTTTAGAAAGTTAATGAAAAGATTAAAAATTGCTTTAAAATTATTCAAAGTTCATTAGAGTATATTAAGTTTTCAGCTAATCAAGACTAAATTTTACTCTATGGAACACCTTCAAATGAGCTATTGTGTGATTTCTAAATAAATTAAAAATATTTTTTAGTGCCTACAGTGTTTCCTAAGGAGGTGGTTCTATGGAAACCTGTTTCCAGAGACTTAGACGTTTTTGTCCTATGTTATCATTTAGGTTGAAAAATACCAAATTTATGGTATGAGAGTTATGCTTCCTTTTTTATAGTTTAATGAAACTTCCCATCAACTTACTCCGTTAACTGTGGAAGGAAAATAATCTTTTTCTTTTTTTTGCAATTAAATCCAAGTAAGGCTTCAGTTATTTTTCTCAAGTCTGTTAGTGAGAGGTGCTTAGTTATACAATGTTGAGGGTAATATAGATGTATACAGAATGGCTGGATATAAATTTTTGACAAATTGCCTTGAACTTTTAATGGATAAAAATGAAGAAACTCTGCCCCAGGGAAAACATAACCATTTCAAGTTTTATTACTCGTAAGTACTAACATATGAGTGTTTAGTCTCTGTTTTTATATGTAATTTATTTTATGTGCTGCTTCATATTTATATGATGTATCGTGAAATATTGCATATGATATGTTCAGTACAACTTTGGCGTTGGGATTGTTCCAGAGAGCTGAGCGTTTGCTTAAAATTCAAGACTGTTTTGTTTTAGACATTTGGAATCGAAGTCTGTCTAAAATAAATTGCCCGTTTTCCTGTCTTCTTAAATAGATTGCACTGAGCAAGAACCTTTCCTTGATGAATGATCAGACTCTGGTTTATTTTAAGCTCCTTGGGAGCTTAGTTGCTCTTGTAAATGTACTAGAACGCCTTACCCCTGATCTGACTACCACCCTGCCTGCTAGTAAGTACTCTGAGGGCAGGGTTAGCATCGTTCGGGGTGAACCCCTGGCGTGGCACGGGGTCTGCTGTTTTAGTTGAATGAATGAAACTCTTACACCCAAATAGGAAGCCCTTAGTACCAGCAGATAGATTTCGTGTACTTTGCCGTCGAAATCAGTGACCTCAGACTGCTGTCACTGCTTACTGTTGGGGGCTGTAATCTTGCCTGGCACGTGGAGCTCATCCTAAATACCTTTTTAGCTTTTGCCATGAGTCTGGAAAAGGTGCTTGAGTCCAGTTCAGCATCCTGTACCGTGAGGACAAATAAGCTCTTAAGTAAGAGCCTGACTGAGTCTCACTGCGCAGGAGTGCTTTCGGCACTTGCATTTTGGCTCATTACAGAGGCCTGCTTTTCATAATTCTTCTGCTATTGACTTCAGTCCTTTTCTTTTGAGAAATGCATCTGTGGGGGGGAGGGGGCTGGGACAGCCCCTGTGGCACAGCTGTCATCCCACAACTCCTTGTTGCCACTCCCCCCCAACCTCGGCAGGATCTTTAACTGATACCAAGTTTCCAAAACTTGGGATGTGAGGACTCAGCTGGGGGGCTTATCTCACCCGCTGCTGCTCCATCTTTTCCACCAAGTACCCCGTCATGTGGTAGAAGAGAAGTGCCCACCGTAGAGGATTTAGGGGTATATCCCAGGCCATGAGCTACAAGAAAAAAAGTTCCATGGAGTTTTACATTTTATCTTAAAAAAAGTAGTGCCAATTTAGAATCTGTACATAGTATATTCACATTTATCTTAGTATAAAACAATATTTTAAATAACTAGTAGAAAAACATTTTATCTACACACACATATGCAGATACATTTATGTACATATCCTCTTTGTTTTCAAGTGTCATATAGTCTGACCCCCCAACCCCTGCCAGTGTGCACCTGTGTGCATACAAGTGCGTGCGTGTGTGCGCGCACGCACGCACACACACACCCCTTCCAGAAGTGGGGATAAATTTATGTGTTGAACAGAACTTTGCCCTTATTTTTTTCTTTTAGGTTATCTGGGTTCGGGGATGATGTGTGCCTGTGTATATGTCCTAGGTTATATTTTGACATCTTTTTTTTAGATCAGGGGAAATGTTAAAGAATGACCATTCTGTTTATTTATAAACAGGGTGAAAAGAAAAAACACAGTCATACTGATTATCTATCATATTGAGAACTCTTGAGGGTGAGACAGGTTTATTTCCACCCCACCAAATCCTAGCTCTCTGTTTTCCTCCTGCATTCTGCTTGCAGACTGAACAATGCCATATTTAGCTCTCCTTTTTCCCCCTCTGTGCCTTTATCAGCTTGAGGAAACCAAGTGATATTTTCAGCATTCTTGCTCGAGATCTTCTTGGCCAGATCAACAAGTTCATTAGGTACCTTTTTATCATCCGAGTTATCGCAGGCAGAAATGCCGCCAGTTATTTTGCCACCACAGGCTGCTGTTTTCCCGTCGTTAATTACCTCTTTATTATTTCCCTTGCTGCCGTCCACCACCCAGTCCGAAAACTGACTCCACGTGTTTCCAGTTTTGATTGTGTTTTCATTGTCGAGTTTTATTAAGGCAGCACTCGGCTTTCAGGGCAGTGTCTGTATCGGTTTTCTATTTCTGCTGAATCAACCTCCCCAAGCTTAGTGATGAAAACAATAGCTGTTTGCCACAATTCTGCATTTTGGGTGGGCTTGGCTGCCCAGTTTTCTGGTCTTAGCTGCTCCCACTCAGGTGGCTGTGGTCATCCAATGGCTTACCTGACCGGGGCTGGGGAGCTGAAGGCGGCCTCACCCACGTGGGGGGAGGGGGGCTTGGTGCCGGGTATCTGGCAGGCCTTTCTCCCCACCAGGGTTGGGGGTGTCTCTCATCATCTGGTAACCTGTCCCGGGGTCCCGTGCCTGGCAGGCAAAGTGTTCAGAGACGGGAAGGACGGAGACTGCAAGACCCCGTCAGGCCCCAGCTCTGCCGACACACACGGTGTCACTTTGCTGTGTTCTAATGGTCAAAATGAGTCGCACGGCCAGCCCAACCAAGAGGTCGGGAAGTAGCCCCTGTTGCTTAGTGGAAAGAGCTGCAAAATACTGTGGCCATGTTTTTACAAATCCCTCCCCTCTCAAATATTGCATATCTCTGAGCATTCTTGTGGAGGAGCAAAAATTATTCAATACTGTTGATCTTCTAAACCTGGGATCACAGGCTGACTGCCAGGGCCTCTGTGTGACTATTGGCATGTTTCAACATTTAAAACTCAAGGGATTTTTACATTAAACAGAATCCTGAATCCTGTCTTTTCTCTAACAAAGTGGAAGCCCTTGGTAATACCAGACTCGCATCTGCAAGCTCCCAGGGAGCTGGAGCTAAGTTGGGGGCGTCTTTTCCAGTTTGTCACCGTCCCCACCACTGCCTCTCCACTGGTTCAGACTCTGCCCCTGGATTCTAAGGCATTTGAAAATGCCTGTGAATTCACGGCTCGTCCTCAGCCAGGGCTTTGGAAAAATCAACTGCTTTTAAAACTGCAGATTCCAGGGCATCACCTCAGATCCTTTGAATTGGATTCACTGGGAAGCAGGGCCTGGGCACATGTGTGCTCATGCAGCTTCACACATGACTCTTTTATCCCCCCATCAGGAAGAACCACTGACTCAAAGTCCCTGCAAATTTGAATAATATTGAATAATTGAGAAATGACTGGACTTTACTTATTTCTTGATTAAAAAAAAAAAGTCAGGTGCTTTCCCATTTATTTCACTTTTTTCTCATAACTTCTATGATGACACTAAGATAGGAAAATTAATGAATGGCTGGGAAATTTCATTTTGTCTACCTTCTCCATATTAAAAAACCAACAACCAAAATGTCAGCATTTATTACTGCTTCAGGGGTATTCTATTTACAGGAAACTCAAATAGAAGCAATAAATTTTAGTAGTGATCCTTTCACTAGCACCTGAATCTCTACCTGTTGGAAGATACCTTTATAGAGATGGGAGAGAATTGTGAACATTAATACCTGATTATCTGTAGAAGATGCTACGGAGATAGTATCATGTACCTTGAAATGAAGGTACAGCCTTAAATTACATTAAAGGGATGAGGAAACACAGAGACTGTATCTGCCCTCTTCCCTGTGTCTCAGAAAGCAGCTTCTTTTTTATCATTTAATTTGAGTGAAATACTTTTACTTGACCATAATGACATTTTATAGTGTTAGATATGATCAGTGCTTATTTGAGTTTCTTTTGGAAGAACTGTGTTTGAAGGGCAGCTTTGTTTTCCCTGACCTGCCTTAGCTCAATTTTGTTAGCCCGGTCTTCTGCGTCTGTGTGGCACACACCCACAGAGCCATAAGCAGGTGCTGGGCTGCATCCTGGGGACACTGGCCAGACAGGCCTGCCCTCAGTGAGCCCAGGGGAAGAAGGAAGTTACAGTGCATTGTAAACCCCCTGAGAGAGAGGTCCTGCTAGCTTCTCTCGAAGTCAACTGGGAAAACACAGATCTTGCTGATAGCAAACATTTCAGAAACATGTTAGTTTCTGGAATGAATTCAGTGACGTCTGAACGTTAGAAGGGGGTAAGCATGTTATTTTCTTTCCTATTTCATACTTTTCGGTATTCATAGAAAATCTGACTATGACCTGAAAAGAGTTATAAAGCAGTTTCTTTAAAATTTCTACCAAAATCTCTCTTTTGATTGAAGTTTTACTGTTAATATTTAGTAAATGCATCTTATTTGTCCTATCAAGATCTTAGAAGCTGTGTGCATTCAGTATATTTGGCTAATCAGATTCTTTTCAGGCCTTGGAAATACTGCTGCAAATTTCTCTGTTTAAACCGAGCACCTGGTATTTTATTATTAACTTTGTGTTTAGAAAATTATTCACTGTCTAGAGATAAGTAAATTTCTTAAACTTCCCCAAAGGTTTTCTACCACTTTATTAATTATGGTGATTTATTATTTTGAAAATTCTTACATAGGTTAAAGGAGACATTTGACCTTTTATTTAAGTACTGGACATATTACTTACATAGTTTGTCAACATCCTGCTGCATTTGGGTCAGGGCCATGAAATTCATCTTTTTGGGGAGGTCTCCACTTGCACGAACTAGTGGATGGACAAGTTTAAATAAAATATTATCAAGGCCAAAGACAATATTTGTACAAATTATACAGCACACTATTAAAAGATTTTCAAAAATTAAGGAAACCTTGATTTTTTTTTCTTATGTATCATAATAGCTCACTTTGAATAGGTAAGTCCCCAACTGTGAATCCAAGTAAGAAGTAGAACCGAAAACCATTTGTGTTAGCTCTTTCATGTATTATTACATGTTGTGGTTTTGTGAAGCAGAGTTTATAAGGTTTGGGATCTAATGAGAGGCCGAGGCCCTGTTTGGTTTATAAATACGTGTGGGATATTATTTAGGTCTTCAGAAATAAAAGCTGAGAATCATTTCCTTATGTTATCAATTCCTCTCTGGGAAAGCTTATTAAAATGTAGACAATATAATAGTATATAATTTAGCTACATAATATACGATGTGGGTTGAGAGACAATTACAGTGTTTTATTTCCCTGTATTTTCCATTTTAACTGAATGCGTTTTAGCAACAATTGGTTTCTGGCGGTAGCATTATTTTAGCTGTTTCATAAAGCTTTATAGCAAATTACTGTGTGTACCAGATAAAATAAATTCCTGATTTCACTCTTAAAAGTCATATTACAAGCAGGCATGGTTTTTTACTTTTATAGGTAAGCTGTATTTTATAACAATTTTTTTGTGCTGTCAGAATCTCAGTTCAGTATTGTCGTTCCTACCATTATTTCAGTGGTTTCCTCTGTATTTAAGGTTCATTTTATGCAGCAAATCAAGCATCTTCCTATTTGGTTCATAGTAAGCTGATATATACAGTACTCAATTCTGGGGCCACACGTCACCCAGTAAACAGCGTCTACTTGAATGGGACCTTGTTGTGTTTTCCACGGACACAGTCCCTGTAGTGTACTGTCTCCCTAGACTATCCTACCTTGTCCTCTTGTTGGGTGAGTCTGGCCCTGCTCTTTGACCCTTCCAAATCCCCTCCTTGCCTCTCTTCCTGAATATGTAAATTCTTACTTTAGTCTGACACTTCTTACCTAACCTCACATCCCATTTGGTCATTTTTCATTTTACCCCAAGACTTTTTCTTCCCGTACCAAAGAGACTAGAAAATAATCAAGCAAGCTAACAAAATTGTCTCTCCAGTCTAATTGTCAACGTTTTGCATATTTACTACAAATTCCTTTTTTTTAAAGAAGGAATGTATAATTATAGGATTCGTAATCACATTTCCTTCCTCCTTTCCCAGATGTCACCACTCTACTGGTGTGTCCCTTCCTACCACACATTTTATCTTTAACCACATTCCTATATAGTCACAAACAATATGAACTATTATTGCGTCACATGTTGGTGATTTTGCATAAGTGAAAAGTAATGATTAAAAATAATCGAGGCATAGTGTTATAGATGAACATTTTAAAAGGCTTTTGTGAAGAGCACTTTGAGGTTCACAGCAAAATTAAGAGGAACGTGCAGAGATTCCCGTATGCCCCCTTCTCTGTACATATATAGCCTCCCCCATTAGCAGCATCGTTCACCGGAGTGGTAGATTTGTTACCAAGGGTGAGCTTACATTGACACAGTATCACCCAAAATCCATAGTTTACATTAGAGTCCACTCTTACCGTTGTGTGTTCTCTGAGTTTGGACACATGTATAATGCCAGGCACCTACCACTCATCACAGTGTCATACAGGGTATTTTCACTGCCCTAAAAATCCTCTTTGTTCCACCTAGTCTTCTTTCTCCCTCCCCTACCAGCCCTTGGCAACTTCTCACTGTCTCCATGGTTTTGCCTTTCCCAGAATGTCATGTAGTTGGAGTCATACGGTATGTTGCCTTTTCAGACTGGCTTCTTTCACTTAGTAATGTGCATTTAAGGTTCCTCCATGTCTTTTCATGGCTTGGTAGCTCATTTCTTTTTAGCTCTGGATGGTATTCTGTTATCTGGATGGACCACACGTGCTGAAGGGCATCTTGGTTGCCTCCGAGTTTTGGCAATTACGAATAAAGTTGCTGTAAACATTCTTATATAGGTTTTTCTGTGGCTTTAAGTAAGTTCTTTTGTGTAAATACGAAAGAACATGATTACTGGATCATACGCTAAGAGTAATTTAGTTTTGTAAGAAAATGCCGCACTGTCTTCTAGAGCGGCTGTATCACTTGGCATTCCCACCAATAATGAGAGTTCCTGTTGCTCCACATCCTCGCCAGCATTCGGCGCTGTCAGTGTTCTGGATTTTGGCCTTTCTAATAGGTGTGTAGTGCATTGCATTCTTTTAATTTGCATTTCCCTGATGATGTAGCATGCGCAGATGCAATTTTTTTTCAATAATATTTAGCATTTAAATTTCTTAGTTCATTTTAATATGAAAAGCAGTCTGTAAATGTAGATTTTTAGCCTCAGCAACATTCTTTATCCTTTAAGTATTTCTGTTCTTAAAGCTCTGTTATAGTTGGTGAACAATACCGTGTGTTCTGAATATTTAAAGAAAATAATATACGTGTAAGACTTGATTATCTCCATGCAAGCACTATACAGTGCATAGATGATGCAAAATACATCTCTTTTGATCCAAAGAATGTGCTTTTTGGTACGGTTTAGTTTTTAAATTCTTATCAACAAAGATTATCTTATCAAAATTTAAACTGGCAACCTCTCTAAATGAGAGATTTTTCCTGTAATTGTGAAGAGAGGAAAGCCCCATATTTCACCAAAATAAAACTAAGAGATAAATGAGGAAAGAGAAAAGCACAGGACAAAAAGACTTCTGAAACTACAAAACAGTATATTTTGAAAATATACTGTAAACAGAAGAGACAGGTAAATTTACCAAATTAATATCCCTAAACTAGTGCATTTCCAGTGGAAACGCCCATCTTTTGAATCCCGCAGCTGAACCACTGTAGCTGTGCACCGTAGACTCCTGGCAAAGCACCTGCCATCTTTCTTTTCATATACAGCTGGACCGGGCTCTGTCTGCAGTGAGCTCTTTGTCACGTGGGGTTTCGCTCTTTCTGCAGGACCCAGCCTGGCCCCTCGCTGCTGTTAATTGCAAGTTGGATTGCCTCCAAGTCCAGGGGGAATGGCTGAGGGAGGCTCTCCTTGAGTCTTAGGAAGAGCCATGTGTGCTGCTTTGGTAGGTGAAAATGGAAATCTTCAGTGAAAGATAGACCTTGAAACTGAACATTGAATCAGTTGAGGTGTAACATGTCTTTAAAGTATTGACATGTAGCATAGCTTAGTTACGATCTTAGCCAAGCAAGGCTTTCTCGTGTAAGCCAGCGTGCTGTAGGGTACCTGCCCAGACAGTGCGTATGAGTTCACATGTCCCTTTCCAACCTGCTGGATCTATGCCACCCAAGTCCCCTGCCTGAGGATGTCCTAGTTTCAAGAGAACCAGAGAAACTGCACTTTCTCAGCTGAGTGTCCTACCAGCCCCATGACTGAAGAGTGCCTCTCAGTTGTCAGCCATCCCTACTAGTTCTTCCATTGACTACAGTAAGTGTTTGGGCAGAATAGAGACTAAATGACATGCATTTTTAAGAAATAGGTTTGTTTAGTTCCAAATAAATGACTGTTTAATGTTCTCCTCTTGATAGCTAGGCATTTTGTCATTTTCTGTCTTGCTTTATATGTTGAGATTGGTGCTGATGGTTGATATGTTTTTATGAGACGTTGTGATGTGCTACAAATAGACATTTTGAAGAGTAAAATTTGTGTAATTTGAAATTTAGAAGAGTGACTGTCTAAGGCTGATGCAGTCTTACAGTAGTTTACTGTTTCATCCTAACATATTGGACTTTTAGTTAACTTGCCTAATATTCTGAGAAAAAGTAAAGAAAACTACTGTAGCAGATAAGTTATTTTCTGAAGCCGTTTTCTCATTTCAGCTTACTAGAATTTGCAAATGAGACCAGAATAAAAATGAATCTGTCTGGCTGAGGCAGAGATACTAGGAGCTGGGAACTCTTGGATAGTCTCAGGAAGGAATCTGGACAGAGAAAAGGACTTATCAGAAACGCAGTGTAGGTGGAAGGATTTTTAGTGGTGCATCCAGATTCTGACTGTATTTCTGGCTACAAAGTGTTTGATGGGATGTGGGTAACTAGATGCCTGAATGTTCTTTGCACCACCTGTAAAATCCTGCTTGCTCTAAATTTCAGAATTTAGACATTGAGAAATCAGCTATTTAGAATAAAAATATATCCTTTTGAGAAAACAGTGTCCCCAGTTCCTATAGGGGATGTTGCTATCACTGTTAAATTCTTAAGAGATTACCACAAGTTATGGACCCACTCTACCTCAAGTTTTCTCAAGATACAACCAGTTTTATCACTTAAAGCATATAGATGGTTGTATTTTTCACAGTGGGGCACACTGGTATCTCTTCCAAGAGTTGTCCCAACCAGTTCTCCCCCTCAGAGCAGTGTTGCTGTATGTTAATTCCAGTAAGTTAGCATTCAGTCAGTGGTTGGTCTAAACATGCTACCATAAAAATTTTTTTTTGAAGTGTACAATTGAAAATACAGAATTGTGATTTTTTTTCCTTGTTCATGGTGACATCTGTTGACACCTGGTATATAAATAAGCAATAATTTTAGCTGTATGTAACAGAAAACTCAAGCCACAGTGGCTTAATCAAACAGATGAGTGGATAAAGATCTATATATATACACAATGGAATATTACTCAGCCATAAAAAATAATGAAATAATGCCATTTGCAGCAACATGGATGGACCTAGAGATTATCATACTAAGTGAAGTAAGTCAGACAGAGAAAGAGAAATATCATATGATATCATTTATATGTGGAATCTTAAAAAAATGATACAAATGAACTTTTTTTTACAAGCCAGAAATAGACTCACAGACAGAAAATAAACTATGGTTACCAAAGGGGAAAGGTAGAGAGGTGTAAATGTGAAGTTTGGGTTAAGCAGATACACACTAGTATATATAAAATAAACAACAAGTTTCTACTGTATAGCACAGGGAACTATATTCAATATCTTATAATAACCTATAATGGAAAAGAATTTGAAAAATGATTTGTGGATATATATGTATATGTACAACTGAATGACTTTGCTCTACACCTAAAACTGACACAACATTGCAAATCAACTATACTTCAATTTGAAAACAAACAAACAAACAAAAAACCAAGGTCCATTTTTTTTGTCTCTAGAAAGGTAACCCCAAGGCAGGCAGGTAGCCTGACAATGTCATCGGCTCTGAGGATCTTTATGATTTTCTGTTTAGCCTTCCCTTTGGTTGTCCAGCTTTCGTCTTCATGCTTGTTGCCTCGTGATGACAAAGTGGCTGCTACATCTCCAGGATCTTCCTAGGAACAGAGAAGGTAATAGGCAAGGAGATAAAGGCACCAGCCATTTAAGTCTGCTCACTTTTAAAGAGCTTTCCTGGGAGCTCCCACTGGCAACTTCTGCTTATATCTCCTGGGCCAGAGTTAGGTCTCTGTCATCTGCAACTGAACCAGGGGTTGGGGTATGTAGTTTCTCAGCTGGGGAGTGCTGCCCTGCACATAACAGGGGTCGTGTCACTCAGGAAAAATGAAGATAGACTAGACCAGGTGGGTAGATGGACCCCCCCACACCTGTGTGCAGAGAGGCCAAGACGAAGCCCAGGAAAATGGCACGTGTGAGAGAAAGACATTTTTTCTCATTGATTTAGGAACAAGACAAGCTCTAAAGAATAGCAGAGTAGAAAGAAGTTAAGATTCTGTAGTCCTTCTTTTGCAGTTGATCACAGGGAGTTCTCAAATTCCAGCAATTTGTAGTGTAACAGAGGTGCTACAGACCCGGTGTTAGGGGGGCCTGGGGTCCGGCCCTCGATGTGACTCTGTAATGCTCAGCAAGCTACTTCATTCTTCTGGCCATAAGGGTTTTCTCCCTTGGACTCTAAAATGAGGTTGTGGAATGAATCACTGTGATCCCTCCAGGGGAAGAGATGTTTTGATGATCTGAGTCTGTTGCCTCCAATTTCCCCAGTTGGACTCCGAATCTCGCTCTTGTTGGCATCACCACACGTGAGGCTGACCACGTGTATGGAATGTCGGTGGTCACGGTTATGGGAAATTACCGTCAGGTTACTCATGAAGGCTTTCATGTGTATGGAAAGGAGAGCTAAGGTATGCCGTTCGTTGTTCTGGAATCCGACCCCTTTGAGACTCACCTGTGGCTCAGATCTGTGCCCACACAAAGGAAGTGGCCCTGTGAATTTGGATGTTAAAGTGTCATGTTCAGAGCTGAGGAGAAAGAGGGAGGGGGGTCCTCAATTTCACATGAGCGAGGGGACCTTCTCTGCAGACATTCCTCAGGCTGGTTTGAGGCATGCAGACACCAGTCACATTGGCATCCCAGTGCAGGATGCCCCCACTTCCTCCATACCTGTCTGCTCCTCCAGCAGAGAGCACGGTTATTAACCCGATGACAACAGCCCTGTATTTAGGGGCAAAACGTGCCAGGAAGCAACTCAAGGAGAGACTGGTGGCATCACTGATGGGAAACCATGTGGAGGCTTTTGGAAGGTGGCTGGTGATGCTCCAGCCAGCCTTTAAGACTGCACAGGGTCCTGGACACAGAGAGCAGCACAGGTGCATGGAGAAGGCAGGCAGGACTCGAGGGGCACGCGTGGCCCAGGTACAGAAGGAGCATCCTGGTAGAAAGTCTAGTCCAGAGGTTTGCATGATTTGCTACGATGAAATCATGTGTCTTGTCTGTCTCTCTTTTTTCCTCACCCTTCCCTCCCCCCTCTTTTTCCATCTGTCTCTTGCTGGCTTTAATTTAGTATTTTATTCTAAACAAATATATCTTTCTGTCCAGTTGAAAATAGTGGATAGACATTTTGGTCTCTTAAGGCATTTGCCCTTGAATAAGGAAAATAAAAAAAGAGTTTCAGATAGAAATCTGAGCAACCTGAGGTTTCTGCGCGGAATAGAAGAAGAGTTGCAATGAATAATTAAACAAGTTATAGCTAATAAAATATACAGCATGTTGCTTCAAACTAAAACATTCTAACTCTGCCTTAGGGATGAATGCTTTTCATTATTTTTTAATTGTTGCCAGGGTTTGACCTTGAAGGGCTTTTCTGGCAGATAATTTGTTATGGTAACAATGAGATCACTAAGCATTTTAGCACAAGCCGCGTGATGCATAGGGTTTCTTCCTGTTATATAATGGTGATGTGATAAGTCTGTTTTCCTGGGGATTTGTTCTTTCATTTCAATGGTAGCTTCTCTCTCACATCCTGTCTTTGGCAGGCTCCGTGTTGCTGTCCTATAGGTGGGTCTCCGTGGTTACGATGCAGCTCCCTGAATCCAAATCCTGTTTGTGCTTAGATGCCTGCTAACCTCTGAAGGGCCTGTGGACACCCAGAGGCATGTTCCTCCACTTTGATAAAATGGGCATGGGAAGATCTAGGATCTCCCTTCTGCCTTCAGGAAAATGGCATCCTGGGAGAGGATTCTTCCAGGAATAGAGTTGTTCAGACTTTGCCCTGATGACCTTTGTCACTGTTGAGTCTTCCTTTGCAGTTACTATGGGACCTATAATTGCAGAGTGCTTACTGATACGCCCAGCTCCCAGTACTTTTTTAGAACTGATTTTGAAAAGAAACAGTACAACGCAGTGAAATGTTTTATTAAATGAGTTCACAGTTCTCCACTTACATTGCGTCTTATGAAGAACAGATAATAGAACATTTTGGCTACAGAATTGATGAAAACACGGAAAGTCTGTCGTTTTTACCAAATAGAATAAGAAAAACCTGTTGTATGCAGTTGGGGGAAATTACATTCAGCAAATACAGTTTCTTGTTTGTTTAGCATGTGTACTGAATTTCAGGCTTGAGGAATAAGTTCAGAAACCATGCCTGGTGTTGATGTGCAGAATATTAGTAAGTTTCATGTGTGCCATTAGAATTAAAGAAAAACTTAATGGGGTCATGTGGTATGTCTTTATTCCTTTGTCAATAATATTCAGAAAAAATAAATCAGTAATACAATTCACATTATGCTTTCTTATGGGCAAAGAGAATCCAGTGTGCTTTTAAATACATATAAAGGTGTATACTGCACTGTGTATAAAACATATATATATATGAGTAAGTAAATTACTACCAGATATTCACCTATTGATGTGAAAATTTTTAGCTTCTGTTAGTACATGTAGAAAATGTTGGTTTTATATTCTTAATATTTGGGTTAACAGGAAACATGCATTATTTATCATATATGATCATTTGAATTCTGCTTTGAATATGTGGAACAGTAGATGCCAAGTGTAGTCTACGTAAAATTTATTGCTTTTCCTTCCCCCCAAATTGCCAGGGAGTCTTGGTTTTTAAAAGACAACAAAAACCCCTGTCGTTTTTACTAAGTGGTAGTTCCTTATTGCTGTCATTCAGCTTTAAAAGGTGCTTATTTATAGACCTTGTGAAGTCAAACTGTGTCCTTGGATTACAGTGTTAAAGTTGTAAACTTAGCTCCTTTGCACTGGTGATGTTGGTTTACATTTTGGTGTGGCGAATCCAGAGTCACACAGCTGCTGTTTAACATTTCATAAAACTTTGTAAAATTGTGGCAAAGCCGTCGTGTTTAATTTCAGACCCATTCAAAATAGAGAAAACCCATAATTGTTAACCAGAGGCCCAAGTGTGAAATCTTTCTAAAAGAAACCAGGATCGACTACATTTCTCGGCTACTGTAAACTGGAGCCTAGGAAAGTTATAACTGCGTTGTCTTGATTTACTTGAAGGTAAAACACCTCTTCCTGCAGTGGATTTATCGCCATCCTTATTGCCTAAGGCTTGGTTTTTCTCAGCTCAGAAAGGAAAATGCTAGACAATCATTCAATATTGCAGCTTTAGTTCATATTATTATAGCCACTTTTTATGCAGTTTAATGAAACATGCAGCATGATGATGGTTCATTCTACCCTACATGTTATCCTGTATTAAAATAATCAAAGGGAGGAGATAGCTCAGTGGTAGAGTGCCTGCCTGGCATGCACAAGGTCCTGGGTTCAATTCCTAGTACCTCCACTTAAAAATTAGGTAAATAAATAAACCTAATTACTTCTTCCCCCAAGGGGGAAAAAAAGGAAAAAGAAGGAGAAAGGAAAAAACAAAACAAAAGTAAAATAATCAAGTTGTGAATATTTTAACCCTTGTCACAGGTTAATTTTGAGATGATTCTGAGAGTTTATTTATTATAGGCTTTATTTACACTTTGGGTAAATTATCTTTATCTTGTGGTTACAAACTGGTTTTGAAGATACTGTCTGTGAAGACATTGAGACTTTAACCATTTTCATTTTTTAGAATATGGGTGGGGGCAGGTCTTTTTTGTTGGGAGAGGGGGTAATACTGTTTCACTGCTTTATGTGCGGTCCTACTTTATTTATAAGATCCTATCTATAGCCTTCTTTTAATATTACTTAGAGTGATTTACTTTAATCTTTTCTTCAAAACAGATCTCTTGGTTGGCAGTAAGAAGTTAGTAACCTATAAATAGATTGTGTTTTAAAAACTCTGCTAAATTGATTACTGCCATTCATAGCATATTTTGAAAAAGAAATTACATTATAATTTAGAATAAAATACCCAGACTAGCCTATTGAATGTATAATGTCATGGAAATTATAGGCATTAATTTTATGTGCTATAAAAATACATAATGATTACATCTGTGTAATAGGTATTTGGTCCCTTAATACCCTGCTCACTGATTGAGCTGCCTGAGATTGGGAGACTTGGAGTTGGACAGATTTGTCTTTTGATCTTGGGTTGAGTCCTGGTAGGTTTTGTGAGTTTGAACAAGCCATTTCACTTCTGAGGCTGTTTTCTCTATGCAGTGGTTAAAATAGTAGGGCCTTTTATGAAAATTAAAAGAAGAGGCAGACCTCATTTTATTGCACTTCACAGATACTGCGTTTTTTACAAATTGAAGGTTGGTGGTAACTTTGCATTGAGCAAGTCTGTAAGCACCATTTTTTTCAACAACATTTGCTCACTTCATGTCTCTGTGTCACATTTCAGTAATTCTCATAGTGTTTCAGACTTTTTCATTATTATGTTCGTTATGGTAATCTGTGATTAGTGATCTTTGATGTTACTCTTTAAATTGGGGCATCACAAACCATGCCCATATAAGATAGCAAGCTTAATCAATGAATGGTATGTGTGTGCTCTGACTGCTCCACCAACTGGCCGTCTTCTCATCTCTCTCCCTCTCCTCAGGCCTCCCTATTCCCTGAAACACAACAATATTGAAATTAGGCCAGTTACTTAATTTCCAAAATATACAAACAGCTCATACAACTCAATAACAAAAAAGCAGACAACCCAGGCAAAAAATAGGGAGAAGACTTAAACATTTCTCCAGTGCAGACATACAGATAGCCAATAGGCACAACATCACTAATTATCAGAGAAATGCAAATCAAAACTGCAATGAGGTATCACCTCACACCAGTCAGAATGGCCATCATTCAAAAGTCCATGAATGATAAATGCCAAAGAAGGGGTGGAGAAAAGGAAACCCTCCTACACTGCTGGTGGGAATGTAGTTTGGTGCAGCTGTTATGGAAAACATTAAGGAGATTCCTTAAAAAACTGAAAATAGACTTACCATATGATCTAGCAGTCCCACTCCTGGGCATATATCTAAAGGAAACTCTAATTTGAAAAGATAATGCACTCCAGTGTTCATAGCAGCAATACTTATGGTAGCCAAGATATGGAAACAACCTAAATGTCCATCAACAGATGACTGGATAAAGAAGTTGTGGTGTGTACACACACACACACACACACACACACACACACACACACAATGGAATACTACTTGGTAATGAAAAAGAATAAAATAATGCCATTTGTATCAACTTGGGTGGACCTAGAGATCATCATACTAAGTGAAGTAAGCCCAGAAAGAGAAAGAAAAATACCATATGATACCACTTATATGTGGAATCTGACAAAAAAAAAAAACACACAATGAACTTATTTACAAAACAGAGACACACTTACAGACATAGAAAATAAACTTATCGGGGTGGGAGGAGGAGGTGAGGAGGGATAAATTAGGAGCTTGGGATTCATAGATACAAACTACTATATATAAAATAGATAAACAACAAGGCCCTACTATATAGCACAGGGAACTATATTCAATACCTTGTAATGGCCTATAATGAAAAAGAATATGAAAAAGAATATGTATTTGTATCACTGAATCACTATGCTATACACCAGAAATTAACACACCATTGTAAATCAACTATACTTCAATAAAAAAAAATTAGGCCAATTAATAACACTAAAATGGCTTCTGAGTGTTCGATGAAAGGAAGACTTATGTCTTTCACTTTAAATCAAAAGCTAGAAATAATTAAGCTTAGTGAGGAAGGCATATTGAAAGGTGAGACAGGCTAAAAGCTAGGACTCTTGTGTCAGTGAGCCAAGCTGGGAATGCAAAGGAAAAGTTCTTGAAGGAAATGAAAAGTGCTCCTCCAGTGAACACACAAATGATAAGAAAGCAAAACAACCTTATCGCTGATACAGAGAAAGTTTTAGTGGTCAGGACAGAAGATCAAACTAGCCACAATATTCCATTAAGCCAAAGCCTAATCCAAAGCAAAACCCTAGCTCTCTTCAACTCTGTGAAGGCTGAGAGAGGTGAGGGAGCTGCAGAAGAAAAGTTCGAAGCTAGCAGAGGTTGGTTCATGAAGCTTAAGGAAAGACGCCATAACACAGAAATGCAAAGTTAAGCAGCAAGTACTGATAAAGAAAGTACAGCAAGTTGTCCAGAAGGTTGAGCTAAGATAATTCATGAAGGTGGCTGTGCTAAACCACAGATTTTCAGTATAGGCTTAACAGCCTTCTGTTGGAAGATGATAACCTTCTAGGACTTCCATAGCTAGAGAGGAGAAGTCAGTGCCTGGCTTCAAAACCTCAGAGTACATGGTGACTCTTGTTAGGGGCTAATGAAACTGGTGACTTTAAGTTGAAGCCAGTGCTCATTTACCACTAGGAAAATCCTAGAGCCCTTAAGAGTTATGCTAAGTCTACTCTGCCTGTGCTCCACAAATGGAACTACAAAGCCTGAATGACAGCACAGCTGTTTACAACATGGTTCACTGAACATTTGAGACCTGTTTCTTAGAGAAAAAGATGCCTTTCACAGATGCCTTTCATTGACAGTGCATCTGGTCACCCAGGAGCTCTGATGGAGGTGAGATGAATGACGAGATTAAAGTTTTCATGTCTGCTAACACATCTGTTCTGCAGCCTGTGGATCAAGGAGCAATTTCAACTTTCAAGTCTTATTTTTTAAGAAATACATTTCGTAAAGCTATAGCTGCTGTAGATAATGATTCCTTTGATGGATCTGGGTAAAATCGATTGAAAACGTTCTGGAAGGGATTCACATTCTAGATGCCATTAAGAATGTCTGTGATTCATGGGAAGAGTTCAAAGTATTGACATTAACAGGGGTTTGGAAGAAGTTGATTCCAACCCTCATGGATGACTTTGAGGGGTTCAAGCCTTCAGTGGAGGAAGCAACTGCAGATGTGGTGGAAACAATAAGAGAACTAGAATTAGAAGTGGAGCCCGAAGGTGTGACAGAATTGCTGCAGTCTCGTGAATGGATGAGAAGTAGCTTCCTAAGGGCGAGAAAAGGAGGTGGTTGCTTGAGATGGAATCCACTCCTAATAAAGATGCTCTGAAGATTGTTGAAATGAAACAAAGGACTTAGAATATTACATCAGCTTAGTTGATGAAGCAGTGGTAGGGTTTGAAAGGATTGATTCCATTTTTTAATTGAAATATAGCAGACATACAATATTATGTTGGATTGACTCCAATTTTGAAAGAAGTTCTACTGTGGATAAAATGCTGTCAAACAGTATTGCATGCTGCAGAGAAATCATCTGTGCAAAAAAGTCAATCGATGGCAGCAGACTTCACTGTTGTCTTGTTTTAAGAAATTGCCACAGCCACCCAACCTTCAGCTACCACTGCTCTGCTCAGTTAGCAGTTACCAACATCGAGGCAAGACCCTCCACCAGCAAAAAGATTATGACTTGCTGAAGGCTCCGATGGTGGCAAACTTTTTTTAGCAATAAAATATCTATAAATTAAGGTATATACTTTTTTTAGACATAATGCTATTGCACACTTAATAGGGTATATACACTACAGTGTGAACATAACTTTAACATGCACCGGGAAACCAAAAAAATTCATGTGACTCACATTATTGTGGTAGTCTGGAACTGAACCCTCAATGTCTCTGAAGGATGCCTGTAACAGTGCAGATGTGGGGCAACTGTTATGTAGTAAGTGCTTGATTAATATTAGGTATTTATTACGTTTATGGATCACCTTCCTGTTTTTATCCTTAGCACCTATGTCAGGGTCCACTCAGGAGGAGGTGGAATAAAGATTGAATAAATGAATGAATAAATAATAACAGACTGACTTGACAATTCTAGAAAGGATTGCAGCCACCTTGGTGCCTTCTCATTTGGAGGTGGTTCTCTTTAACTTCACTCCTACCTTCATAAATGTCTATGGGGAAGGACATGTGACCGACGTAGTCAAACTGGGAGTCATCCTTGATTCTTCAAAATCCAGCTCCTTTTACCTACCTATGAATTTAATTGTCCCCACTGATATTTGGTGTAACTGTTCAGTAGAGGAAGTAGTCAGGGGCAGCTTTATAGAAATTTCGGAACTTGTATTGGAAGCAGTTCAATGGCAGTGGTGTAGAAAAAAGAAGACTAGAGAAAAGAAAATTCCAGGCACGGAGTCTCACAGGACCAAATGTCCTGAGGCTGGAAGTACAGAGTATATTGGAGGGAGTTAGTGGTTAGACCAGAACACCTAAAACATACACACAGCATATTAACTGAACTCACTAAATGGGGTTGGTACTTTCAGTGGAAAAAATTACAGTATCATAGGTGAAAATAATATTAAAGTATATTCATACTGAATTATGGACTTAAGTGACTCAGTGAGCATATCCTGAATGAGTTAAAGATGGATCATAGCTTGAATGAGTTAACTGTTGCCAAAAGAAGCTTTTGACTTTTCATTTTAGGTTTTAAAAAAATCGGAACATTTGGATCAAATTTTCCATGTTTTAAACATGAGTCTGCATCCTAACTTTTATTGTATGGGGGTCTTTCATGCCCTAAGTGTGGGCAGTAAGTGTATTTTGTCATATGAGAAAGTATACCTTCTAGTACTTAAAGTAATACTGAATGTTTCTGAATATAGTTGAAGATAATGTTTTATTTTGGTTTGGCACATGGATAGGTCACAGAAGTAAGTTTAAAGCCATGTAAAGTCTGTAACAAGTAATGAAACGTTTAGTGACTACTTAGAATCATATTTTTCTAGAGAAATAATAAATGCCATTTGAACAGCTGGGCTAGCTACTTACCACCATCTATGCTTTGCTGGAAGATATTGAACTGCTTTTCCCCAAATTTATTCCTATTCTAATGTTCCTTTGACCAACCATTTCCGCTAAAGAAGGACAAAATATATGTGTATTATAAGCATATAAATATAAAATTTCATAAATCTTGTATTAGTGTGTGTACTTCTTAAGGATTTACTTTTTAATTATCTCCTAACAGTTTCCTTATTCATAAAATATAAATATTCATTACTGTATGTAAGTCTGTTAGGTTGAATTATGCAAGAAAAATAGAATGCAAGAGTTAAACTAATTCATTATTGTTACAGCACTTGTTAGATCAATATCAGCCACATGGAAAAACTATTATTCTAAAAGCCTTCGTGCTGAAGAGATGCTCAATATCATTACTTAGGGAGATGCAGTCAAGACCACAGTGAGATACCACTTCATGCCCACTAAGATGGCTATCACTCAACAGACAGCAAGTGTTGGTGAGGATGTGGTGAAGTTGGAACTCTCATGCAGTGCTGATAGGAATGGAAAATGATGCATTTGCTGAAGTTCTTCAAAAGGTTAAACGTAGAATTACCTTATGACCCAGTGTTATTTCATAATGGCCAAAAGCCAACCCAACTATCCATCAACGGACGAATGGCTAAACACATGTGGTACAGCTCCATAGTGGAACATTACTGGGCCGTAAAAAGGAATGAAGTACTGATACATGCTCCAACCTACATGAAACTTGAAGCCATTATGCCAAATGAAAGAAGCCATACCCCAAAGGCCACATGCTGTCTGATTCCATTTATTTGAAGGGTTCAGAGTAGGCAAGTCCATAGACAAAGGAAGATAGGTTGGTGGGTGTCAGGGGCTGGAGACAGGGCAGGGAGAAAAGGGAGTGTCTGCTTATGTGTACAGAGATTTTTGGGGGGTGATAAAAATATTTTGACATTAAATCGGGTTGGTGATTGTACAACTTTGTGAATCTACTAAAAATCACTGAATTGCATACTTTAAAAACATTAATTGTATGGCATATGAATTATATCTCAATAAAAACAAAGGGAAAAAAGTCTTTGTGCTTGCCGAGTACCACTGGCACTGTATTTACCCTAAATCATTACATTTTAGAAAGATACCTAAATTTCCCATGTGCCTCGAATAACATAAAAATCACCTAAATCTGTTTTTATGAACTTTTTCATATAATCCTGAATTTTAGTTTTCCAAATTAGGTGAAAATAATATTAAAGTGTATTCATACTGAATTATGGACTTAATATGAGAGCATCTGTGAGGAAGAATGAGTACAGAGGCCAGGCTTAATGTTACCCTGCTTCTTAATATCCTTAGGCTTTTGAAATAGATTTTCAGATTATTCTTTGAACCCTTTACTGCATCTCATCTTTCTGTTTATCACTGACATCCACAGAAAATGGAAGTTGCTTATTTAGTAGATAATATGGGAGAATGCCATCAAGTTTTTTATTTTATTTCAGAATTGATCTGTTATCCCTTGTCAACTCTTGTTTCTGAACAGAAGCTCAGATAGTTGTTACAAAGGGATGGTTTCTTAGACCCATTTGAAAATTGCACCCAGAACCTCTCCTGACTCCCAATTGGTGCTTTTCTGTGACCTCATTTCTCAGAGCAGAGGCAGCCTGGCTCTGGGAGGGCAGGTGTGTTACTGGCAGGTGTTACTCTTCTGCTAGGTGATTCTGCTCTGCCCGTGTGCACACCAGGGATTGAATCCTTTCCTCCCTTCCTCGTGGAGAGGTGGTGAGGAGGTGCATCTCTGCCTGCAGCCACTGATGAATTCCTGGCCACCCTCTTCCCTCCCTTCCTTCTTTCCTTCCTTCCTTCTTTCCTTCTTTCCTTCTTTTCTATCTTTTTTGCTTTTGCTGGTACAGGTTGATTCAGTGAATTCATTTTCATTGTTATATAATATTCCATTATATTAGTATAATTTGTTTCTTGCCTTTTGATGAAAATTCCTTGTAATTTTTCTTATTGCAAACCATGGTGCAATGAGTACTTTCATGTGTTTCCTTGTGCAGAGATACAACCATTTTTCGGGGTCTATTTCTGTAAATGAAAAAGATGGAGCCTCAAGTATGCCTGTCTTCATTTTATTTTAGTTGTTACCAAGTCCTTTTACAATTTTTAGTCCCAGCAGTGTACGAGCGCCTTCTTGGTTTCACATTCTAGGTTATTAACAAGCTTAACGTTTTGGCTATTCTGATGGGTATGAATGTTTCCTTATTGTTGCCTTTCAGTTACTTGTTTCTTTCTAAAGAGCCCCTTCAGCAGCCAGGTTGGAGGGAAATTGAATCTTCCTAGTTGATCCTCATTATTACTCCTCTAACCACCTCTATGGCTGATGTGAAACACCCAGTGGTTATACACAGAGTAGAACATTTGAGGAGGGTCCCTCTGGCTGTCAGTCTGCACTTCCCCCTCATATATCTGGTGTGTCTGTTGTCCAGGTCCATGCATGCCCTTGAAGGTAGTGATAAGATTTCCATCTTGCACGATCTGTATTTGCCCCCTGCGCTCATTTATTTCTCAGGTCCTGCTCTTTCCTGGACACTGGGAGGCCCTACTGCCTGTATCCCAGAGAAGTTCCTTCCCCGATCCATCCCCACGAGGAAGGAAACAAAGCAAAACAATGGAAACAAAGCAAAAATTAAATCTCAATAAACTGCCCTGCTGTAGAAGTGCCTGACGTCTTGGTGATTCCTCACATTGCTACTCAGACTCTGATGAGAAGCGTCTTCCAGGCTGTAGGAGTTTACAAACCGTCCTTCCCAATGTCTGACGGCCAGCTATTATAATAATTCTTACTAATATTTAGGGCACCGCCTCAAATTGACCTTTTCTCTTCACATCCTTCCCAGCTGTCCGCTGCTCTGCTTCTCCCTTCTGCTTTCTTTTTCTCTTTTCCACATTTCTCCCAGCTGCTGGTGCTCCTTCTGTCCCCACGCCGGCTCCTTTTCTTATTTTGTGAACAGCATCTGTGTTTAAAGCAAACTCTCTCTGTTGTCTCCCCACCTTCGGGAAGAGCTTCACAGTCGAGAATCCTTGGCTTATTCCTTAGGAAACCCCATCATTTGCTGGTCAGAACCGCTAACGTGCTCTCTCCTCCCTAACTGATACCCACAGGCTGGTTCCCTCGGACGATGTAGGCACTGACTCCAAATTCATCATCCCAGGCCCCTTCCCTACAGTCGTATCTCTTCCTCCTGCCCCGCCAACTCATTCCTTCTTTGTGTTTTCTCTAAAGCAGTTTTCACTAATAGTCTGTTACACTATTCACCTTTCTTTTGTCTTCCTTCCCCACTAGAACCAAACGTCAGTGAGAAAACTAAAAGTTCAGAGATGTGTTGTCTGTCACATTGATATTTAAGATAAAAACACTTTTTTTTTGGCCCAAGCAAATGTGTGGATATATATAAAGAAATAGAAATTGCAATTGATTTAACTTTCACTTACATCCTTATTTGGGCGTAGTTTCCAAAGAAGTATAACTTTGAGGGGAAAGAGTTTTTGTTGTTGTTGATTTTAGTATGTTGGCCATCATACTGTCACTTGAAATTTTTATTTACTTCTGGAAATAAAATAGGAATGCACTCTATTAAAACAGTTGTTGATGCATGACTGGGACATTGTGCTGTACACCCAAAATTGACACATTGTAACTGACTGTACTTCAGTAAAAATAAATACATAAATAAAATAGCCATTGAGCCCCTAATATAATTTTCTTGGTGTCATCCAGTCCATATATTTCCTAAAAACTGGTAAATAATATAATGGAAAGAAGAGGTATTAAATCTCACCAAGAAAAACTGTATTTAAGGTGCTTGTTTCAGGGTTAGCTGCTCTCACAAGGCAGAATCACCCATATCGTGAAACATCGTATGCTTCTCAAGCTTTGGAAATTTTTCACTTCAAACTAGATTAATAGAGAGGCTATTTTTGCAAGTGAAATAAATGCTAATTTAAAGTTGAAGCTAAAACTCTGAGACCGGGAAGCTTTCTCTTGCCCTTTGATAGACTCTTTTGACCATAATTTGAGAGTCATTGAGGAGAGAGAGCTGTAGAAAGGAGAGGGTCTGTTGCATGTGGGGTCACATTCCTTCTCTCCACAATATTTGAGACACACAAACCCGGCAGCACCACACTGAGTCCTTTGTTCTCCCCGTTGGGCAAAACACTAGATAGCTTACTGTAAATATGGCTGGCCGCCAAGCTGTGGCGCAGATCCTTTTTTTTCAATACTGTAAACTGGCACGGGCTCAAGAATTACAGTTCTTCCTCTTATTTACTTTCTCCTTCTACACTGAAGAGTTTCATCTATCGTCAGATGGAAAAACAGTTGTTGTGGCCGGGAGAAAAAAAAATGCCCAAACATTCCATCTTTTTTTTTTTTTTTTTCTGCCTTCCTCCTAACCTCGGGTGGATTTCTGATGAAATAAGCAGAATCACTGTATTGCTCTTAAAGGTGAAAAGAGTAAGGTCCTCTGATGACAAGTGAAAAGAACTCCAGTGGAGCGGTGTGAGCGGAGGTGAAGGCAGGGCACTGCTAAATATCGGGCTTCTTTCAGAGTGGGTTCTGTGTTTGTGTTTTCCTACTCCTCTTGGTTATCATGGCTTTACTTCTCGTTGTCCTAGAAAATTTTGGGCTTGATAGCCTAGCCTGGATGTGCCTGCTGTATTTCTGACACCACCACATTGCCTTCCCCTTGTGTTGGAATTTGTAGGGCTGCAGCTGAATTGAAAAGAGGTGGAGGGAAGTGAAGGGTGTGGAGTTCTGCCTTTCAACTCCTGGGTGTGTCCCTTTTGAAGCTTTGTTTTTAATATAAGAAAAGGCTTGGAAATGTAGTTTGAAAGGATTATTTGCTATGATATGAAAATAAAGATGCCAGAAAGAAGTAGCTACTTTCTTGATATAAATAACATCTTGTCAACATTTTTAAATGGTGCAGTTTGATTGATTTTGCCCATAGAATCTTCTTCTAGACCCAAGTAAAAATTAAACGTTTATTGTGATTCTTTTTCAGAAAATCAAGTCAAGATTGAAGGTACTGTCCTTGCTTATTTCACTGACACGAAAAATATTTTATACCATAGACACATGTCAACATGTTTACTTTTTCATTTCGTTCATTAATCTTTGTTTTTGTTTTTGTTTTATAAAAAGGAAATTTCACTAGGATATAGCTGGAGGATACTTGTTTCCAGATACAATTAACAGTAGAGGATATTATATTGATAATCAGATAGGTTTTATGACAATCTTCTTAGAATACGTGGAGGGTCTAAGAAAGTATGGATGATTAACAAGAGATAGGGAGTCTGCTTTTACAAAGATGCTGTCAGACACTGTGATGAATTTTCTTTATATCCTAAAATATTTTTCACTGTTGGAGAGAAAATTTTCACTGGACTGAATAAAAATAAATTTAAAATTTGGGCAAAAAATATTGCTTTATTTGTGCCTCAGCTTTCTCATAATGAAAATTTAGGTAGTTAGGCTAAGGTATAAGGACCCTTGAGGTTCTTTTAGGCATTGACATATGTAATTAATAATTCTTACTTTCAGTGTTCTTCTAGAAATATAGTATATAATTATACCAGTATAGTTTAGTTCTAGTATAACCAGTGGGCAAAGCAATTAGACTGAGACTTGGGGGGCCAAGTTCTTATCAATTTGACCTTTATTTATTAATTATAGGACCTTGAGGCTGTTGAGTTTTTCTGAGTCCAGTCTCCTCATCTGTGAAATAATCAGTAGAACGTGATGGTCTTAGATGTTTCTTCTGACGTGAAAAGTCTCGGTAACACTCTATGATTATTTTGCCTTTTTTATAGACTGGAATTTGTGAATAATGAGAATATGGTGTTCTGATGTAGGACATATTTAATTTACATTCATAGAAGGTAGGTAGGTAATTTTGTAATGTTGTATAATTTGAAGGAATTTTTCTTATCTCTTTAATTCCCACTGATTTTAGAATCCTTTTTCTTTTATTTATGGTAGTCCCTTGTCATTCAATGTCATTCATAGAGAGAACATGAGAAAAATGGCTGACAGATTATAGAGTATTCGGTAATTTTGAAGAGTTCCAGTGCAAATTAAACCTTCGAGGTCGGGGACACCATATCACATCTTGAGAGGCAGCCTCAGAGCACTATGCCATAGCCTTTGAGCCCAGACCCTGGGTTGCAGACCTGGTTTTGTTACCCAAAATTTTGATCCCTGGGCTAATTTATTAAAATGCTCTGATTCTGAGTTTCCTTGTCTCCAAAGTGAGGGTATCAATGACAGTTTTGTAGATATATTGTACATATTAACTGAGTTGAAATTAGATTGTGTGCAACTACCCTTAACTTCAATTTTAACTTTTTTTTTATTGAAGTATGGTCAGTTACAATGTGTCAGTTTCTGATGTACAGCATAGTGTCCCAATCATGCATGTATGTAGTTCATCGAAAGATGACTGGATAAAGAAGTTGTGGTATATTTATACAGTGGAATACTACTTAGTGATAATAAAGAATAAAATAATGCCATTTGCAGCAACATGAATGGACCTGGAGATTATCATATTAAGGAAGTCAGAGGAAGAAAAATACCATATGATATGACTCATATGTGGAATCTAAAAAAAAAAAAAAAGAAAAGAAAAAAGAGGACACTAATGAACTCATCAAACAGAAACATAGTCAACAATTTTATGGTTACCAGAGGGAAGGGGTTGGGAAGGGATAAATTTGGGAGTTTGAAATTTTAACATTTTTTAAATGTTTCAGTTCAAGTCAGCGAATTTTTGTTGGGTAACTAAGGAGCTGTACTCGGGGGGATGTGTGTATATTCCTGGATAATAAAAATGGAAGGCATGTTGTGGAAAAATTAGTTGTAAAGCAGGTGAATGAGAGTACAGTCATGGAGATGGGATGGTAGATTTTAACTGGTAAGATTGTGCAGGACTGCATAAGAAGGTGGATTTGGGCTGGATTTTACCAAGGGGAGAAGAAAGAGGGGCTTCCAGGCAGGAGGGAGAGCCGTCAGTGCTGGCCAGCTTAGTGTGTTGCTGAGTCTTGGTTTCTCTTGGAAGGAAGGACAGACAAATAGAAGTTGCTTCAGGAGGAAATCAAGTACAGCATTGCTGTATGTAGGAAGAAATTATGTTCAATCCCCTTAGTAACTGGAGACTTACATAAAGTGCTGGTTTATTCTAATGTCTTTTATGTATATAAATCAGATATAATCAAATATGGCTGAAAAAATATATAAAATCAGATATTGTCAGATATTGCTGAAAAATCTTTTAATTACAGTGATATATAAATTCTTCTAGTAGTAGGAAAGTCTTGTACTCCTAACTTTTGAACCAATTAAGATGAAAAAGTCCTTTAAAAGGATTAAACTATCTGAAGCATACTCAGAAATCAGTGGAAGGATTGGCATATTTAATCTTGGTTATTATTACTTCAAATCGTGCTATAACTTTGGAGTTGATCCAGTGAATATCTGAGTTTAAGTGTTACTGACTTTGAAGAATAAAGTCAGTGTTTCCTTCCATATACCTTCCCTTTGGTAGCAAGCCATTTAAAACAATATTACGTATATAATATAAACTGTGTAAAATACAAAAATTATATAATGAACATATATATTATAAAATATATTATTTAAGCTGTTGTGAGTTATATTGCTTATAGATACGTTGTGTTTCTAATTTCCAATAGGAAATATTTTTCTCAAGACTTGAGTCAAATATTTTCTTAGGTGTTAAGAGATTTCTTTTAGTATTTCTTTTAGTGTTTGGCTGCATCTGCTCAGCTTTGGGGAGTGCCGAGATTACCAGTCACATCATCTTTAAGGATGTGAATAGGACTACTGAGAAGAAGTAGTCAAGGCCAGGGTTTTTGTTTGAAGAATGTATTAACTAGACATTTAAGTGAAGGGCATATAGCATATTTTAAAAACAGGAGATCATGGTATAGTATCTAGAATTCTATTTCTGCTGTGTCGTTAGTTCACCAGGAGATTTTCAGAAAGTGAGACATCTTTCTGCTTTGGTTTATTTATCCATAGAACACATTTTAAGGTGGAATGTGCTATTTAATACAATGTTTTTACAGAGAACAGATCTTAATTTCAGTACCTTATGGTTGGAAAGACCAGTCTTCATTTGCTAAAACATCACGCAGGTGTATTTTGCTTCCAGTTTTAGATATATTCTATTAAAGTTGCCACTATGAATTTTTGGAACATGAGCAGTATTCAGCCCTCCTTGTTATTTCTTCTCTGACTGGGGCACTGATAGTACTTGATACAGATAGTAATGGATGTTTGCAGAATGAATAAATGAAATATCAAGGGCATAAAAATAATCATTTTCATGGAAAAAGTTGAATCGTTGACTTTCTCCACCTTGTTCTTTTAATGTTCTTTTTGGATGCTGTGACTCACAAGCTTATGAAGCAATGACCTTACGTAATGTATCTAATCTTCGGTTTATCCATTTGTATCATATCTATCACAGCACCTGTCTCTCAGGTTAGTGAGGATTACATTAGAGAATGTTTTCATTTGAGCGAAATTTTCAGAAAAATGTTCAGTATAAATTTGTTTGGCATCCCTCCAAAGTTCTTGGTGCTTTTGAATGTTTTTTCCTCCGATTTTTTTCTCTCTGGTGTATTAAAGACTGCATTTAAAGGGACTGTTTATGCACAAGACTATTGGTATAAAAATTTCACTTTCTATAAGACAAGATATACCTGTTTAATTCTGTGATGTGACAGTGTCTTTGGGGAGCCTCTTTTGTCTCTGTATATTTATACAACTGTAGAATTATAAAGTCCTCAAGGCAGTGGGCCTTTGGGGATTTATCTCGTTCCCTCTGCAGATAGGTCCAGATAAATTTTTACCAGCTGTCCTTTCTCCCACATGATTATAAGAATTAAACGTAATGACGGGAACTTAACAATCATATCTTATTCTCTAAATAATGCTTATTAGTAAGGTTGATTTTTTTAAATTTTAAAGTAAACCAGACTGTGAGTGTGTGTTTTTCCCCAGATATCTGAATTTCAGCACCCCCTCCCCTTCATCCATTTCTATTTCTTACAAATTGCATGGTGAGGGAAACTCTGATCTAAATCTCTTGATTATGACAGCATTCCATGTAATTTTACCCAGAGTAATACACAGCTATTTCTTTCACATGTAGGCTTACTGACACACACATACATAGGGGGTAAAAGTTACATAAGAAGTTTCATTATATGAGTCTTCTAACTATTTAGTCAGTTTCAAGATGACCATCACAAGACATTTGAGCAAAATACATTGAATAGCAACCTTCTCATGGCTCAGTAAAGTTTTCTGTTGTTTTTATTTGTTTGTTTTTAGCTGTCGAGTTATTTTAATTGCTTTGCAGTATAATTGCTCCAAATTTCGATCCATCAGAAAATAAGTGTTGAGAAGACAGAAAAGCTGTCTTCTGAACTCTTGTGTTGGCATCTGTGTCTTTGGTAGCTTGACCAGGTGTGTCATGAGGTCCGTGGGGCCCATGGTCCAGGTTTCCTTTCAGTCAGGAGCAGGAACTCTGTGTTGTTCCTCTTGCTGACTGCCCAGCTGAGTCTGGCCAGTTGTCTTGCACCTGTCTCTGGCCGTCCATCCCCGCGGGACAGATCTTTGCATCCATCACCGCTGCTAGCTAAACTTCAAAGCTCATGTCTCCCTGTGGACGGGCTGGCCGCACCATCTTGGTCTAGGGGACAGCATGCTCTGCCTGATTTAGAAAGTTTCTGCTTCTGAAAAGTCTGTGCTTGGTTCCAACCCCTCACTCCCATCACTTGCTTCTGATTCCGTGTGGTTTTGTGTGGTGTGTGGAGAGACTGTGACAGCCAGCACAGCTAACCGTGAGCTCAGAGGCAAGTCTTGTTGCTTTTGGCAGTGGAGCTCACCGCTGCTGCCTTCCCTTCTGCAACATTATTATGTTTATTGTGTCTTGGGCTCCTCATTAAGATCCGACCAAGAGGGGAAACTGGTGTCTCTGGATAAGAATTTCTATAATGATGTTAGAGTGGGCACAGTCCATTTGTGGTAGGGAAATGGCAGATTATGTTTTATAATTTAGAGAAACTGAAGGATTTAAGAGAAATGGTGATCATGGTGATTATGCTCATGCCAAAGAAATATTTGTCAGTTTTCAGATCTGTTATCAGTTAATTTCTGTCAGCTGATTTTTTTTTTTAGTCCAACTCTGATATTTCATGCTTCAAGTCAAGTGTATATTTCTGATAATGCTGCCATTTGGGGCATTTAAATTTCCCTGGGCAAATGCTGTAGTCATGAAATACATGTGGGGGTGTGTGTGCAAATGAAGAGCATTAGAAGGTGGCTTACATCAAAGTGAAATTGTATTCTAATTTATTGTTTAAAATATATTTTTATTAAAGTATAGTCAGTTTACAGTGTGTCAATTTCTGGTTACAGCACAATACTTCAGTCATATAGGAACATATATATATTCATTTTCATACTTTTTCAACTGTAAGTTACTGTAAGATATTGAATATCTAATTTATTTTTAATTCATGCCGTGGGCACTTTAAACAAAATTTCAAAAGAGCTCTAGATTTTATCCATTTATAGCAAACTCTTTGAAAACCACATACACTCACGAATGCAGTGCCATGTATGAAATCATAGTTTCCAGACTTGCTCTTGTAACCCATTCTGGATCATTTTTGCATAAACTCTATTAAGGGAACTAATGTGTTCGCCTGCTAACAGGTAATTGCCAAGGGTGACCAGTGCCACGACTTGCAAAGGACTCTGAAGTGCTGGTTCTACTTGGACAGAATGCAGTCAGTGGAGTGTAGACTCAAAGAGGAGCTGAGCGTAGCAGGTTGAGAAAAGGTGGAGAAGGAACGTTAGTACCAGGGAAGCATCCCCAGTATGGTGGGAGAAAAGCTGTCTCCACTGGGCGGTGTCCTTGGGGAAATCACGCTGGACAAAGTGGAGCAAGAGACTTACGAACTGAGATTGCCTCTTTCCGGGGCCTCCCTGTGGGTGCCTCCTAAATGTTCGTTTGTGCCTTTTATATTGCTCTGTCTTTTCCTTTTCTCGCTGTCTCCCAGCCAGTGCCAGTCTGTGTCCCCACCCAGTCCCCAGATTTCTGCTGTTCCTCCCTCACCCATGTTTAACGGGCCATCCGTTATCTAGTGATAGAATGCGGAGGACTCACAACGTGCTCGGTGTAACTGGGACCCGGGAAGGATTCACTTTGTGATTGTGTATGTCAAGGTGCCATGTTAATTTTATGAATTATAAAACCATGCCACTGTTGGTTACTCATTATTATTATTTAAAATAATGGTGATGTAATGGTAACAACAGCAGAGATGGGTCAGGGGACAGGAGGGGCTAAAAATAACCACTGCCATGGAAAGTGCTACTGCACAGCTCAGGGTTCTACCCCCTTCCCTGGGTTCTTTTCAATGAGGAGGTAGTAGTTCCATGGAAACACTTTCTTAATATGAAAATCACGTCCCAGCCGGAGAAGTTAGAACTCTTCGTCTCCCAACAGGAAGTGACGTTAAGGTGAAACCAGAAGTGTGCGGAGGCTCGGCGGTGAGAGACTGCCTGCGAGCCTGAGCAGGGGTGTCAGTGGAGAAGAGGGAGAGGACGGGGGACTGGCCTCGTGTGGGGAGAGGTGTGGCCATGCCCCCACGAGGGTATCAGGACAAGTGGGAGACACTTAAGTGGAATCAGTGGGCCTCGGTGAGTGATCGATGGCGGGGGTTTGGGGAGAAGAGAGAGTTCAGGGATGATGCTGGGACCTGGCTTTGGCGTCTGGGTAGGTGGTAGGGGAAACAGCAGGAGGGCAGGTGTGTGTCTCTGGGTGGATGCATATTGGGTAATTTGCAGTTTTTCGTATTTTCTTGTTGTTGTTTTTAAAGAGGGATGTATTTCTGAACATAAGGAAAACAGGTTTTTCATGTTTTTTGAAAAACTTAACTTCCTCCTCAAAGATTTTTCTAGTTATCTCTTCGCCGTCACTAAAGTAATGCTGAACATAAATCCTTCACGATGTGGCTAATGAAAAATTTGTGTAGTTCTCTCAACTTAGAAGGTATATTACATTTGCCTTTGTGACTTTATGGATATTAGGTTGAGATTGTGGTTAAGCTAATGAACTGAAGAACTCAAGCTGACGGTCTCATCATTCAATCCAGCAGCTTGTCTTAAATTTCAGGATAATATCTATTCATTCATGATTGCTTAGCTCGAGTTCTTTTGGTGCGTTAACATTTTTCATATTAAACCCAAGCTGAATTTTAATAAGACTTTTTTTTCAGTTTGAGAGTACCTTTAAAGTTTTTAATATTTTATAGGTTCCAGGTAACTGGTGGCATTGTTGGTTTAACATTATGATAGTATTTATGTAATCTGATCTAGACCAACAGAACAATCAAAGTATATTGGAAGTTTGTGTCTAATATTTGGGTTGCTATAACAGCTCAGTTGTGTTCATTTGTTGGAAACCACCACTTAATTTTTAGGTAGCTTTTGAAATGTAGCAAAGTCTCATGACAAATCCATTTTATTACATATATATGGGACAGTGACTCAAATGTAGAGGTACTAGAACCTTTTTGCCCTTTTCAAGTAACATGGACTTTTTAAAATGGATAATCTTAGAGGTGACAAAACTCAAGGCTGTGTTCATGGAATGTAACATAGTTTCTGAATTTTATAAGGGCTGTGTTTTACTTACTAATGGATCATGCAGTGTTAGCATAACATTATAGAAAATAAGTCGTGGTGGCTTCTTTTGTAGATTGGTGTTGAAATCACATTGCCAATGTGATTGTACATCTACCTATTGTTTTAATAAAATCCAAACTTTCACTGTTTGAATTGATGTTCTTAAAAATTCATTTTTATTGTAGTTCTAAAAGAGGTTTTTTTTTTTTTTAATTTTAGCTTTTGATATTCAAGGTGGAATGTAATCACTCTGAATTTAAGTATGCAGGAGAAAGAGGAAATCAGAAATTTTGATGATTTGATTGATCTTATCTTTGCCTTGTATATGAGGGGGCTTGTGAGCAGATGAGAAAGAATAGACACATTCCTTTGGATTGAATTTATCAGTTTAGGTTTTACTAAATCAGGACTTGTATCTGGAAATTTATAAATGAATTTTAGAGCCAGCAACTTTTTTCTCTTCTAGTATATCTTCTAGAATATTTTAATCCTTCTAAAAAACAAGTGTGTAAAAAAAGAAAATGGCTGAAATTACTTAAAAAATTCCTTCACACTTCAATCACATAATTGGTGAAAGGCTTAATCTCCCTTCACTGTACAGCATGTAGAGCGGGCATGTATCCCAATTACAGCCCTGGAAGGTCAACCTTATCTTTAGGAGGAGAAAGAACTTGCCTCTGTGTGCATTGACTTGTTCCTTATAGGTTTTCCATGAGTCTCCTGATACCAAGAATTTTGTCTAGTTGTCCCCACAACTATACTCATGCTTGTCAAACCATGTCTGTTTGTTTTGGGTTCAGGAACCGGTCTCCATGTCTACAAGGAATGAATTTGGGGCTATTTTGAGGTCTCACTACATGAGGTACCTTGGATGCTACTGAAGTCAGGGAGCAAGCAGTGTGTTACAAAATTCTCGGGGAAAGTTGCGTACGGTGGGGCAGAATGCCCAGGAGAGAGGATTTGGGGAGAAAAAACATGGAAACAAATGCACCCTTTAACATCCTTGTGTGTGGATACACCTGCTATGTTACCTTTTTCTTTGATTTAGAAACCAAAATATATATTTAGAAACCAAAATACATGTTTTCAGAACACTAGGTTTTTAAAAATTCTTTATTTCCTGAAATCTTTTTAGAGATTTATATAAAGATTTGGAAAAATTAAGACTGGTGGAGGTTGGGAAATAAAAGTTTTGGATTTATGAAATGTAGAATTTTCTGGCTTTTTTGTTTGTTTGTTTGACCTTTAGCTTTTGATACTGATATTAAGGACGACTTTTTTTTCATGTATTGAAACACTTTGAAACTTCTGTGGCCAATTTATAAATTGATGAACTTTGTTATGACAGTTGGCAAGGGTCCCAGTGGAGTTGGTGGAATTTCCAATAGTTCATGAGCTGGGATGAGGGAAATAATTACACTTTTATTTTCACTAATATCTAACTGAAATTTAGCATTTCCCTTAATTCTGAATGCAGGCAACAAACCATAGTAGTATTGACAGCCCATGACTTTGCCACTGATAGAAGTCACAGATGTTTTCATGTCACACTATAGTTGTTGTACATATCTCAAAATATTTAAGCTCATCACTACTTTAAAATTACAGTATTTATTAGACCCACACTGGATCTTGTTATTTAAAAGATTAATAAAGCAGTACATTACTGTATCACATTTTAAAATATTTTGATAACTGTCAATCTATTTGTTTTCTGTGTAATCTAGTTATACACTAAGAAAACCATGTATTTCCAAGAAGAGGTCCATAGACTTTACCAGATTGCCAAAAGGATGCATGGTACAAATAAGGCCTTGGTGGGGTGGGGGGGTTGAGCAGATGGGTATTTTATTTTATTTTTATTATTTTTTATTGAAATATAGTCAGTTACAATGTGTCAGTTTCTGCTGTTCAGCACAATGTCCTAGTCATGCATATACATACATACATACATACATACATATATTCATTTTCATATTATTTTTCATTAAAGGTTATTACAAGATATTGAACATAGTTCTTTGTGCTATACAGAAGAAATTTTTTAAAAATGTATTTTTATATATAGTGGCTAACATTTCTAAATCTCAAACTCCCAAATTTATCCCTTCCCACCCCCTTTCCCCAGTAACCATAGGATTGTATACTATGTCTGCAAATCTGTTTCTGTTTTGTAGATGAAATGACAATCTCCAGGTCCATCCATGTTGCTGCAAATGGCATTATTTTATTATTTTATTACTTTTTATGGCTGAGTAGTATTCCTTCATATAAAGATACCACAACTTCTTTCAGATGGGTATTTTAGAGCGAGTTTAACCAGCACCTCATAGATGTGTCATATGATGACAGTAACCATTGACTTAAGAAATTACTGTAAAGATAAAATGGGGGAAATAGTTTTGAAACATGTTAGTATTATGCATACAGATGTTATTCAGTGAGTTGAGGTTTTTGCCTTTATAAGAAAATGCATGTATAATTAATAATTATTAAGAGCACAAATGAGGCATCTAATATAAATTCTGAGTTCACCCTGCTGCTTTAAAGTACAGTGCACTGTCATTGCACTTGGCGCCAAACTACTCCAGGAACACACCAGTTTCAATGTAGCTCACGAAACATTACCATTCACGGGAGCAAAGAGGATTACATTTCCCTAAATATTTCTTTTTACATTGACTCTTGTAATCTCCGATCCTCTGATGCAAACTGATGGGCTTCAGTGCTCCCCAAAGCAATGCATTAGTCAGTCAGAGCATGGGAGAAGAGTGCATGTGGTTTCCAGCAAACCAAAGTGTAGCGGTGTGGTGAAGTCCCACTGCTTACTCAGTAGTATTAATCAAGAAATACAAGAAGTCTGAGGAGAGGAGAACGAAGGTATAGAGCATTGTATCTGATGTTCTATAGAAGTTTTCTTCTGGTGACTTTATGGAGGTCATAAATATTATGCCATTTAACAGATGAGCAAACAAATAGGTATCAACTTATTAACTGGTCCTGTTACTCAGAAGTTACGAAAGCTGATTATTCAAGACGAAGTGTAAATCCATTTGACTGAATTAAAATATTACTGAGTAAAATTAATTAGGCATTAATTTTGAAATGTTGGGTTTTTTAGAAGAGTTTTCTATCTCAAATGCACCATTTTTTTTTCATTGGTGCTTGAGATTGAATATGCAGTTTGGGTAGGAGGGTATTTGTACTTCTTTGAAATTATAGGTGAGACCTGGTACAGAGATACATATGAAAAATCAATGTTAATTGTTACGATTGGTGCTTTATTTTCATTTTTTGAATCCTAACCCCTCATGCCTGTGACTTTGATCCACAGCAGACATGTTTTGAAGGTCTATTAAGTAAATGAGTGGCTGGAAAATGGAAGGAGGGCGAGTCATGTAGTGATGGGTCAGAATCCTGACTTGGAAATCTCTAAGATAACTATTCATTCAGAGAACACTAACAGCAGTTAAGTGACCACTAGAGATAAGAAGACAGAAGGACGAGAGAAAGGGCAAATAGAGTAAGAAAAGTAAGTTCACACTGTTGAGTAGCCTTGAAGTCCCCACGACCTCTGGCATCTGTCACTGCACACACAAGGGTCTCTGTATGAGGTGCTCAGGGCACGTGTCCTCCCATTTCACAGATGGAGCCCAGAAAGGGGAAGCAGCTGTCAGCTTTACAGAGGAGATTCAGAGCAGCATCTTCCAGTTAACATCTGGCCGCCTTCAGCCATATCCCACTGGTGCAGTGTCAGGAGGGAGAGGGATCGTGGAGAGAATGAAAAGTTGCAGAAGGAAATGTAGGAAGAGGCAGTAAACAGACACATCATGGGAGCCTTGGTGCGGGGACTGCGAGGGTCTCCTTCGCCCTCTGCTGAAGTGTGCATTCCTCGGAGGCCCTTCCAGCTCCTGGCTCGTCCTCTACCTCTGCTGTATCTGATTTTCCTAGAATGTGACACTCTCTCTTATACCCCACAGCAGTTATCACAATTGTAATTATTTGGGTAATTGTCTAGTTAAAGACCTCTTTCTTGAATATATACCTACACCATATCTTCTTGATCTAAAAAATAAAGGAATGAATATACAAAGCAGAAGCAGACTCACAGATACAGAGATCAAACTAGTGGTCACCAGTGGGGAGAGGGGAGGGGGAGGGGCAGCATGGGGGGCGGGGATTAGGAGATACAAACTGCTATGTACAAAATAAATAAGCTACAAGGATATATTGTATGGCACGGGGAGTATAGCCAACATTTTAAAATAACTTTAAATGAAGTATAATCTATACAAGTATTGAAGCACTATGTTGTGCACCTGAAACTAATAATATTGTAAATCAACTATACCTCAATTAAAAAAAGTACCTCTTTCTTGCTCAAGAGTCTAGATTGTCAGTTCCATAGCAGTGAAAATGGTGCCCGTTTCTTCCCTGCTGTCATCTCAGAGCATGATGCCTGATACCCCAAAACTTTTGTGAACGCAGGGATGAATATATACAATATTATAAATGAATGGAAATAAAAGAATAATAGCCAATATAGAGATACAGACTCAGACGGCCTTTAAATAAAAGGTAGTAATGCAGACAGCTTGCAGTCCTGGGGTAAGCCCTGTACCCTGCACTTCCCAGGAGATTTATATTTTAAATATTAGTCTAGTTGCACAGTTAGGTCCCCCAATTTGGGGTCCATAAAATATGGCCACCTGTATCTCAGTAACCTTAAAGGTGAGGTGCCCCTTGTAAGAATGGAGAGGAAGGGCCCTGAAGTTACTGGGTGTTGACTGTCGCTCTGTGATAGGTGGTATCATCGCAGACTTTACACTTGAAGAGATGGTGGGCCTGAGAGATTGAACTTGTCTGAGATACAGATGATAAGGTGTTAGGGCTGAGATGGAAATTATAGAGCACTTGATTTTCCATTAATGGCAGCGTATCTGAGGAGGCTGGAAGAGGACGGTGTCGGAGGTCTTTGAGGGCATCAGCCTGCAGAGCTGCAGCTCAGACAAGTTTTGCTATGGTTCTCCCACTCCTTGGTTTACGGCATCTGCACTTACAGCTGCCTGCAGAGCTCTGGATGATAACTGATGTTCACAATAATTACCGAGCCATTGGCAGAATGTTGAATTACATTACATTTAAGAAAGAAGAGAATAGCATCGTGGAGAGATTTTTCTTCCAAGTGATGAAAGATTTAGGACTTTCATTCTGTTACGGAGGAATCGCATGTCGAAATTCATCCTGCGTCAGTGATGTGGGTTGTCAATTCAGTTTCTTTCTTCTCATTGAAAATTCATTCTTGATTTGCCCCTTGATTGGCATTATCTTTGCTTTCTTTAAATCTCTAACTTCTCTTAGGTCATCTATAAACAAACACTTCATTTTTTTTTTTTTAATTCAGCAGAGACTTATTATCAGGCGCCAGAATACACCATCGTTAATGTGTGGTTTCTGCCTTCAAGGAACTCACAGCCCAGGGAGGGAGGAAGATGCATACGGGGATATTTACAGTCCCAGGGCGTTGATGCTGCGGCAGGCATTGAGTGGCATCCTGAGGAGGCTGTCTACGAGGGTGACACCTGTGGGAGCCTAGGATTTCATGGGTCTAACATACAATTTCTTGTCAACCTGTATTTAATGTCCTGGTGCAGAAGATGTGAGCATGATATAATTAAGATGAAAACTTACATGAAAACTCCTGTTGAAATACCTGGCACCTAGCACTTAGGTTTTTTTGTTTTTGTTTTTGTTTTTAATTCTCTTATGTCAATCCAATCAATTCCTGTGGGAACTGGAATAGTCCAGAGTCCAAGAACCTTCTAACAAATAGTGATTCAAAAGCGTGATTCTGTTTAAAACCCAAATACACCCTAAATCCAAACAGGGATGATTAATCTTAGTTCATATATCAGATGCCTATACATTAATAAAAAAAAAGTTCTTCAGGGAAAGTAGGTTTGTTCCTGAAGGAAGTATACTTCTAATTACAATGCAGTTTTTGTGATGCATTTGGCTGAGTTGTTTTGCTTTCCTGAGAGCGTCACAGTAAGATCCTGTACAAGCCATAGCATCAGGTAAGAAATTAGCCAAGACATGGAAACAACATAAATGTCCATCGACAGATGACTGGATAAAGAAGCTATGTTATGTTTATAATGGAATACTACTGAGACATTAAAAAAGAATGAAATAACGCCATTTGCAACAACATGGTTGGACCTGGAGATCATCATTCTAAGTGAAGTAAGCCAGAAAGAGAAAGAAAAATACCCGAGAACACTTATATGTGGAATCTTTAAAAAGAGAGAGAGAGAGACACACACAAATGAACTTATTTACAAAACAGAAACAGACTTACAAACATAGAAAACAAACTTATAGGTACCAGGGGAAAGGGAATGGGAAGGGATAAATTGAGAGTTTGAGATTTGCAGATACTAATATATAAAAAACAAACAACAAGGTAATACTGTATAGCACAGGGAACTATATTCAGTATCTTGTAGTAACCTATGGTGAAAAAGAGTATGAAAATGAATACATGTGTATGTTCCTGTGTGACTGAAGCACTGTGCTGTACACCAGAAATTGACACAACATTGTAAACTGACTATCCTTCAGTAAATACACACACACACACACACACACATATATATACATACAAAAAAAGAGAGAAATTAGTGAGCTTACTTGAACTGTGGCTCCATGGTGTAAGGACCGTGACCTGTGTGACTATGATCCAGTTACAGCTGAAGCTTATTTTTGGTTTTGTTTAAAGAAGAAAGCACACACCATCATGTGAAGAAAAACACTGATATGGTTTCCTTATGTGTCTGTGTGTCTATAAATGAATAGTGCTAACAGTATAATTAGTTTTATTTTTATTAAGTTCTTCTTTATAGTGCTTGATGCGAAATAAGCAAAATGATGACGAAGTGTGAAGCAGGGGAAGATGAAAATCCCTTTGTATTGCCACAGTTTTACTGAATGACTTACAGTAGCCCATCTACACTTTTGTGCTTGAACAGGCTGCCTGAGAAAGTTCCACTTCTTCCTAGCCACTGTCACTAAGAATGTCCTTCCACTTTATTTTGCTACCTTTGCTTCCTGATTCTAAGTGAACAGAGCAAACCGAGGGGCCCTGCTGCACCACTGGCCCTTACCCATCCCCACCTGCCTCGGTCGCCCATCCCGAGTGCTCACCTGTCTCCGGCCCCCATAAGCAATTACACAGGCTGATCCGACTGATTGTGTGTAGAGATTTGGTTCCCCCTACACCTGCCATTGCCAATTTCACAGTTGATCGATTATTAATTTGGGGGTTTCTATGAACTTCTTGAAGTGATATCTGACATTCTGTGTATCTGTACATGTAGGAGAGGATTGGTTGTACAGCTGTTTCTCAAAGGGCTGGGGCACCTAAAACATGGGAAAAAATGGGAGCTGACTCTTAAGTCTCCTAGACCTCCACCAATACCATCATATCCTCTTTAAAATAAATAAATAAATAAATTCTGATTCTTGAACAGTAGTGAAAAGCTGACATGATGATTAACTTACTTTGGTATGTATAAAGTTTATTGGTACTCATTTGTTTACCTTCTAGTTTTATAGCTGCATTTGCCAATTTCAAGTGGTGAAAACTGAAGGTAGCGAGAATCCTTTTGTTTGGGGAGAGGTACAGATCCTTTATGTAACCCAAGGGGGTGTAGGAATTATAGGCGATAAACATCTTAACTTCTATTAGGAATGTGTAAGGACCATGTGGTTCAATAAATTGTAGTTATGAGGTGTTCAGATGATTAGCTTTTTTTCTTTTCTTTTCTTTTTTAAATAGTTACAGCAAGGGCAAGGCAGAGAACTAAACACATTTGGTCAGAAACTGAGTACAGTTGTTCTGAGACAACTGGCTTATTATCTTTTCAGATGATATCCAAATAGAATGGGCCAGAAAAGAAAATTAATAGAAACTGTAAGGAAGTTGGACCACAGTTACAGGTTAGAAAAAGCAATTCATTTATCCTTTCATTCTAGCATGACTTCCTCCTTTATGCAGCTCTCTCCTGATGCGATGATCCAAAGGAATGATGCTTGAAAGATAGGCATCTTTTATGACTTAGCAAGCATTTCTATGATCCCTACCTAGCATTTTTGGGTTTTTGTTTTTTTTTTGTGGTCTTTTTTGTGAGTTGTGGTTTAGCTTATTTTATATCATCTGCTCAGTGTTTTTGTTTCATCTACTTTCCCTTTTTCTAGACCAAAGTTGGTTTATGGAAATACTGTTACTGGTATGCTTATTCTGGTGTGTCAAGGAAATTGGCAATTATATATAAACTTATTGGCCAAGTACTCTAATGGGCCAGTATAAGCACAGCTATAAGTGTCTTGAAGATGGAAGATTTTTTTTCCTTGAGATCTAGGACCTACTACTTTTAGAAACCTCAGTGATTAAGCAGTTTTGTATAATTTAAATTTAGGAAACAAATAACTGAGGCATGGCATTTTAATAAGGGGTTTACCTTGTATTGGGAACACATAGTAGAATAAATATAGCCCTTTTGAAAGAGAACACTTTCAGTGCATTTTCATAATTTAAGGATACTTGTTTGTGGTTTTCTCTTATAATAATACTCTATAAACTGGGCAGTGAAAGTTTCTGATCTCAGAGTGTTTATCCCTTTGACCCACTCCTCACCTTCAGAGCCTGTGCCTTACTTTCATTTTAACAGCCACGAACTACAGTGAGTTACACTTCTGTTGTATTTTCTTTTTACATGACAATTGAAAAGGAAAGGATATAATGGGGATTGATAAACAACAACAACAAAAATTAACAATCAATATGTACAGTTTAGCAGAAATAATCAATGTTAAATAAAAGCCTTTGATGGAGGTTCTGTTGTCTTTACCATAAAAGCTTGTAATGTTGGCATTTTCCTGTATTCTTGTAGGCAGAAATTAAGATTTTTAGATATTACAAAATTGCTTTATATTTGGAACAATATGTGCATTATATTTGCTTAACTTTGATAATGTTATGACTTGGGGGGAGCCTTTCCATGTTATAGCTACCATATGAAAAATACTTATAGTCTAGTCACTTAGAAATGCACCTTAGGAATCAGTCCTTTTACCATAGAGGAGGAGGAGGAGGATTTTTAAAAGCATAGGTATTTTTTCAGTAGGTAGATGGGCTTGTCTTGCATTATGTAATGTTTTCACTACAGAAATGAATGGATCCTAATTTTAAAGATTTACAAAGTAAGATTTGACTGGAGTCAATGGCCAGAGAGCTGTGGGAAAGTTACATTTTTATTTGGGTAACAAGACTTTATTTATACAGACACACACATATGCTACTGTGACGGCATTTTTATAAACACGTCTGTCCTTGGGATGTATGCCATCTACATGAGGCTACTTTAAGAAGTGGTCTTTTTGTTTGTGAAATAATGTCATGGTAATATATGGTTCCTGAGTCTCTCTTTGGCAAATTCCAACTTACAGTGGATAGATTTATATTAAGCTCCCAATATATTTACATGTAGAAAGCTGTGGCTCAGTAAGCCTCAGCCTCGATCTACAACCTTTATGGATAAAACTACTGAAGTAATATTCCTTTTTTAACCTGGAATGTCTATTTCACCGATGTCTGTCTTCAAATGAGCAATTGAAAATAGTTCATATAGCTTTCTTCAAAATTATGTAAAGTACATATAAATTCAGGACACACAGTTGAATGGAATTAGCAAAATCGTCTGTACATTTACAACAGATTTTAGTTTCCTCAGTATTTTGGGTACTTTGAGTAAAATTTTCTCTGATACACAGAGGGCGTATTTTCCTTATGACAGCCCCAGTGGCTTCCATCGTTGGATGTGTATAATGTGTAAAAATACTTTATAAACTTTATCCCTTTTCATGCTGTTAACTTGCATGATGAGTTTTATTGTATATTCTTGAGGTTTTCATGGGACTATTATGCTGTTTTCACAGTCAAGACCTTGACAGTGGCAGTCAGGAAACGCCAGCCTCTTGCTGGGTTCTGTGCTAAGAACTTCATGCCCGTGAGTCATTTAACACCCCCCCCCCCACCATTGTGGTGGGTATTGGCCCTGTCCCCATTTTAAAAAGAAGGAAATACAGGCTCAGAAGGGTTAACTAATTGGGTCAGGGTCAGGGTCAGGGTCAGGGTCAGGTAGCAGGTCCAGGATTTGATCTCCAAAGCTGAAACTTTACTTTTCTTCTTAAGATTTCTGACAAAAAATCCCCAAAACCTCTTTATTCAAAGTGTTTTTCTTACCTTTGTGTTTTATTAGTAGGTAGCTTGCCAGTATCCTCCCAGCGATCATGGTGGACCTTGGAACTTTAGATCAGCTTGGACCACATTTGTCATTTGCCCATGGGGGTGGGAGTTGGGTAAGGTGTCGGGGTCCAAAGATAGAATAAAGACCAAGAGACAGAAATGGGATGATGAATGTGGGCCCCGTCAGTACGTGGGGGCTTTTGTCTGAGATGCTTTTCTCGGAAGTATTCTACTCATAAAGTAAAAGACCTAAGGTGACATGCTGCAGTTTCTCTTGGGACTTCTAATCTCTGGTAAACCTCACTTAACCCCAGTGGACCTCACTTTGAGAAGTTTGGTGTTCCATATCTTACTGATAAATTGTGGAGCAGGTGGGCACTGTGAGAAGGATCCTTACTTTATGCAGAACATTTACATCTAGGCAATTTCTGACATAATTCTTATTGTCAGCTCATTTTTAAATTTTTGATTATTTAAATTGGTAGTAGTTGAATTTTGCTCAGTTCCATTAAAAACTGTTATTTGATTGCTCCCCTTTGTTGAAATAGTGATATTAGTTATGTGATTGAGTTATTTATTTTTTAATATAGCATAAATTCAGCATAAAGTCATCAAATCACTTCTTACTTTCCATTGCTTATTTGGAGTATAATGTTTTTGTTCAGCTTTTCATGTTTCTCCTAGCTACAAAAATATTTGTTTAATTTCATACTTCCAAAGTGAAACTATCCTTGATTGAGACGGACCTGTAGCATACATAATTGGGTGTGGTGCAGTTTTATGATTTTTTCATAAAAATAACTTCGTGAGCTAAGTTTCTTATGGATATACTTTGTACACCCATACTATTGAAAAAAAATCTGTATTTTACTATAATTATTAGCTTTCTATCATTGCTTTATATCAGGATCTTTTTATTTTAAAATACCTAGCAGAGGCTTGAAACATTAAATATGCCTTTATAGCCATTTATCCCACAGAATAATGTAATATATTTTGTAATACAGTCCTTTGGAAAATGTGTTTCATATTTTTCAATTATTTCTCCTTGTTGGGTGAGTGGATATTTGCAAGGTTGTGTAGGCTTAAAATAATTTGTTCATGTCCAGGTGTATAACTTACAGTTTGTGATTTGTGTAATAATTTTTCAAGCTGTGTAATGCTCATTTTAGGGAATGGTAAAGAGATTTTCATCCCTAAGTGAAAGATGCCATTGAGTAGCTCCCTTTTTACATATAATGAGACATCACTAGGGTATGGTTCCTTATTTACAGTACATGGGTTGGCCTAGGGTGAAACTCTGTCCTGTAAAACAATAAAATCTTGATAAAACATGTAAAGTCATCAAGAACAGTGGTAATATACCCTCTACTATTACTCACCTACAGGAAGTCTGTTTTTGAGTAAAAGTGATGATCTTTTCATATAGGAATATAGTTATAGGAACAACATGCATTTTTCTTAAAAGTCAAGTCTTCTACTTCATAAAAATAAGATACATTCTTTGTAGAAAACTTTTGTGGAGACTGTCTTTTTGTAACTAGCATTTACTGTAGCTCATAAAATTTTTCCAGTGTTATATATTCTAGAATATATGCATATATGTGTGTCTATATACATATATATGAAAGATGTATATATAATTATCTTACTTTGGTCTATTTAAACAGTCCTCTGTTATTAAATAAGTTTTCTTATTTTGGTTTGGGCAAACTATCAATTCAGCATTGACTCTAGTAGATTTCCATAACTTAAAATTAAAATGAATTTGTGTTAATAAAAATATATTGGTGCTTACGTTGTCTATTTTGCCAGGAATTTGGAATTAAGTTAAGTAGCATTTTTATGGTTAGCCTCCTTACATTTTTTGGAATAAAGCAGTATTTTTTATATATATATATATATATATATACACACACACACACACACACACACACACACACACACATATATATATAAAATATGCTATGTGGTTTAATTATATCTTTGGAGCATTTTGAGACTGATTCTGCTTGTTTGGGCAGGAAAGATCTTTCTGGTTTTGTAAAAACTGATCCATTGCCCTACAGTGAGTACTTTGCTTTTTTGCAAACTGTAATCTAAACAAACTGTTTTTAAGGAGTTTCTTTAAGTCTCAGAATCCACTTTGTCATCTCTGGTGTTCTCATTAATGTTTATTCATTCATCGTTTGACTTTATATTTTACATTATTTCAGAAAATGTGTTAAATAACTTGTTAGCTGCTCTCTGTTTTTAAATGTTTTTATAAGCATCTTTATTTTCAGGGGTTTGCTTTGCGTTTAGCATTCACATTATCTTTATATCCATACTTGTTTGGTGTTTCCAAAACACTGAGTAAGAGAGGATTTTTAAAATAGGAAGAGTAGTCTTTAGTTTGCTCTCTGCTGGGTTCATTGTGGAGGAAGCTTGTCGCAGATGGATTTTAGGAATAAGATCACTAAAGATCAGTGGCCATGATTTCCCATCCTTCCCTGATGGCCTGCAGATGCCGGGAGGGGACAGTCTGCCATGTGACTTTGGGACAGGCCTTTTAATTCCATCTGAGCAGTGGCCGATGTGAGTCACCGTGTTGTGGCACCTCCGGCTGAATAGAACCTCAAAGATGCCAAGCAGCATTTTGGCCGGATGAATAAGGATGTGCATTGTCATAGTTCTATGTGGGTTAAGATTTATTATTTTAATTAACACAGAAAAGAGAAAACAAATACTCTTGTGTGACCTCAAAAAAAAGTATAAAGCAACGCCCTCTAAGTGTTACCCTACAAACCACCTTTTCTCAAGATGACTTCCAAAAACTGAGAGAGAAACCCAGAAAAATATTTTCCAATATTTTATTGCTGGAAAATGGGTAGGACTCTGTTGTCCCAGGACCAGTGTTGCAAAATCGATTCTCAGGGTTTAAGGAACAGATCTGATCTCTCTCTCTCAGCCCTCCTCCCTCCAGCAACTCAGAAAGAATAAATTACTTAAATTTCCATTGGTTATTTAATAAGAATAAGAATTCCAGAATTCCTTTCTTTTTCAGCCATGGATTATGCACCCTCGTGGCCACCCCGAGTTTAGGATACTAAAGAAACATACTTTATGGTGCTCCATCAGCCAAGGCTTTAAAATCAGAATGGAGACTGATACAGAGAACCTATTGTCGGTGAGCAGAGGTGGGAGGGTGGCTGAAATAGGCAAAGGTGGTCAAAAGGTGCCAACATTCAATTATCAGTCCTGGGGATGTAATATACAGCATGGTGACTATAGTTTGCAATACTAAATACATATTTGAAAGCTGCTAAGAGAGTAGATAAAGGTTCTCAATACAAGAAAAAATAATTCTTGTAACTGCATGTGGAGATGGATATAACTAAACTTAATTTTGACAATTGTTTTGCAACATTCACATATATCAAATGATTGTGTTACACACAAACGAATCCAAAGTTATGTCTGTTATATCTCAATTTAAAAACAAAAGCAGTGGCTGAATTTTGAGAATGCCCCTCTGTGGGGCAGTAAGTAATATCACCAACAATATCTAATGTCACCTTTTAGATTAGGCCTTTATCACCCTTTTATGATGGAGGAAATCTGGACTCAGAGTTGATCACAATGAGTCAGTTTATTTGCTTTTGTTCACTCATTTACTCAACAAGCATCTGCTGATCACCTGTCAGCTGCTCTGGGATGCCCTCAGGTGGCTGAAAGCTTTGCGGGCAGGTCACTAAGGAGTGGGCTGTGCGGGGCTCTTGTCCCTGTGCCGCTGCAGAGAGAGGGGAGGGCAGGGCGTCCACTGACAGGGAGGTGGTAGATGGTCCTGACCAGTGAGAAGAAACTGGCAGAGGTTACATATTAGAAAAGACAAGTTGGCCTCAAACGTGAAATTGCTGTTAAAACAGAAGGCTTGGATCTCCTATGCAGTACTTTTTAAATGTTAATGGAAAAAAAATAAAATAAAATAAATGAACCTGGTAAGGGTTCTATGTTTATAATCAATTATTTTTTTTAATCGAGCACCTACTGTAGCCCACCAGCTACTTTGGCATTCAGAGATGGAGATAATATGGTTTTTTTTTATCTCAGGATTGGAAAAAGGAATAAGACAAGAAAAAGAACAATAAAAGGAGATAAATAAAAATAAGAGACTATTTTGTGCCATATTTAAGGCTGTTAATTTAATTCATGTCAGTAAACATTTATTGAACTAATAAAGCTTTTTTCTTGCCCTTGAGCTCACAGTCATCTTAAGACCGGTGAGGGATGAGTGCCAGCCACTGAGTGCCCTATGTCCCCTGCCAAGGAGATTGGAGTGTGCTCTGTAGATGGTGGGGACCATTGAAGGCTTTAAGCAGAACGGAGGCAGTTTTGAACTTGTGTTTTAGATTTTTTTTTTTTAGTATGGTGGCTATGTTAAAAAAAAAAAATTGAAGGAATCAGGAGACCAGCCCAGTAGTCTGAGAAAATAGCATGGCCTTAACGAGGGTGTAATTTGGAAACTGAGTTTAAAAAATGTAAAAATCAGTTTTTTAGAGAGACTTCTAAATCTTTGAGCTTTTTCCATTAATGTATTAGTAATAGTCATTTGAATAGTTAAGCAAAGGGTGTGTAGTTGGTCTTCTCTGTCCAAATATATAGCAATTAAAAGTTTTATGTGTTATGAATATGAAGACAGGGTTTCAATCCCACCACCTGAAATTTCTTGGAAATTCCCATATGCAGCAGTGGAAGTTGAGGGCACAGGTGATTTTAGAAGGATCACAATACGAGGGCACCAGCTTTGGAGTCAAACAGGCCTTCTGTACTTTGCAGTTGTATTTCTTGGGCAGTTTAACCTTTCCCAGCCTCAGTGTTCTTCTCTATAAAATGGGCACAGTGCCCAATTGCCTGGTGTATGGAGTTAGTGAGGAACGAGGAGACGGTGAACCTGGAGCGTCTGGCACAATAGTAGCTCACATCCTAAGCAAGAAGTAAATGTTTCTCGGTTTTATTTATAGTAAGGTACTTGTCTCTCAGGAAAGAAAACTATATTGTAATTTGGGGCCAGTTGGTTTGTTTTGCCACTTGTATAATAGGGCCCTTGTTTGCATATTTCCTCAATTTTATGTTTATATATCTTTTCTTCTTCCTCCAAATGTTTTCCCTCAGCCTCATAACGTTGCCTTGGGAGCAGTATGCTGCAGTGTTATTTGATACCAACAATACACACCACAAGCCTTTCTTTCACATGTAAGCCCAAACTTTAGTTTTTCCCATTCAAAGGAAACTCTGACCCTTCTTGTACAGGGCAGAGTAGATGTCACTGTACTTTTCTGGGGACTCAAAGAAACTTAGCAAATAATGAAAAATTGTCTAATGGGAAATGGAAGTCATGAAATTAACTAGGATATTGCATGTCGTACATTTAACATCGACGACGGAAAATCAAAAGTGTTGTAAACACTAAGGAAAGTGGTCATTATGAACTGTTTATCCAGGCAACCAACGGAGCCTTCATCCAAGGGAGCTAATTCTCATTATAAAGGTTTGCTCAGCCTTCAGACCAGGAAGCAGTTGTGATCCCTCTTTTTGTCGGGACCCTTATGGGACGACCGTAAAGAAGATGATAGACATTTGTGACATGTTTCCTTCTCTGAGTTTAATTTCTGTTCTTTTCAACTTGTTCTCTAGCTGACCTTGACAACCGTTCCAACTGGCAAAACCATGAGCTCTCCCTGGACAGTTGCTGTATCTCAGACTCAAGTTATAGTACAAGAGAGACATAGTGAAAAAACTGTAGAGATAGCCAAACAAAGTAATCAGTAAAAAGGGAAGACCCTTGTGAGAAAGACCACTTTTTTTTTTTTAATACTGGAAATATGAGGGCTTACTTTGTATAGTATGTAATGGAATTTTCTACACTGAAAGGTGACACATCCTGAATTTATTGTTTTATCCAAGTCAGATTCCAGGTTAGTAAGGGAGCATCCCCTTCAGGCTTTTCAAAATTATTGCCATTTTGATGTAATTAAACGGGTAAATTAACTCAGTACACATTCAGTTATTCTGTTTTCTTTCTGGTTGTTTTCCTGGCATTTGGTGCTCTTGCTTTGAATGCAGCAAAAATCAGGAAACAAGTTGATCTTAAGGCGTGATGAGGGTTGAAAAGTCAGGAAGAAGGGAAAAAAGTCATTCTAGTAGTTAAAATAGATACACCAAAATCTCTGCACTAAAATCCATGCTCTTTTGATAAGATCAAGATAACAAACACCTATCAGGTTTCTTGGATTATCATATATCGGAAGCAGCAAATTAGGGGATGAGAACAAACGTGTTGAAAGTGGTGGAACAAGACATTAAAACCCATGTAGGCACTTAGCACAGCAATTAAGGAGCGATCTGTTACCCAGGCAAACGACCCTACAGACCTCATTAGCTCCCCAGTGGCATCCCTGTGCAGTCCATATTTGTGAGCCCAGAAAAGTACAGTGACATCTACTCTGCCCTGTACAAGAAGGGTCAGAGTTTCCTTTGAATGGGAAAAACTCAAGTTTGGGCTTACATGTGAATAAATTTTCTGAATCTGGGAAGTTTACTTTCGTTCACTTAACTAATATTTTCAATATGTTCCAGGTATCTCTCTCTAGGTGCTGAAGATATAAATCCTTGATTTAGGTACAATCCTGTTACACTTTAGATCGTAAGCTCAGTAAAGGCAGGGACTTCATTTTGTTCACTGCTGTGTCCCCACTGGAACACACAGTAGGCGCTCAAGAAACAATTGTGGAATAAATACTTTGAGAAAGTTAATAGGGAAAAAAGGTGCAAATGTTGATTTTACTCACAGTGGGTGCATTTAGTGAGGCCAGCATATCTTGGAAGAACAGTGGTTTTATTGAGAAGGGAATGAAGAATCATGGGGAAATTAAGAATAGATGTGTATCATTTTAGAACTGAAAGAATTTTATGGATGATCTGAGTCAGCGGTTTTAGAGTGGTGAGCAGGCTCGACCCAGGAGAGGCTGTGTCGGGATAAAGGGGTGAGAGGAGGTGTAGCTTGGAAGCAGTGGAGATGTTTTTTTCTATTTTTAAATTTGTTTTCAGTCGTGATATCTATTTGGAATTCCAAATAGTATTAAGTAGGCATTTAGGGAATGGGATGAGAAGCATGGACTCATAAAAGGTGAAAAACTTTAAAGTCTAAAATAATATGCCAATTGGAAGGCAATGTAAGAAGAATCTGGAAATTAGTAGTCAAGTCAACATAAAATGCAGGAAAAATAATTACAGTGATTAATTGATAAATGGCCATTTTAGAAACCTTTTATTCTTCTAGCTTAAGTGTGCTTTTCAGTCCGTTTTCTTACTTGACTGCCTGGCAGATTCTGACCCTGTCATCCACTCACCACCTGTGCATTTCTTGTCTCCTGGGACACCACGTTAGCCAGCTTTTCTAGCTGAATCCTCATCACACCCATCCCACGTGTGTTGAGACCTGCAGCTTCATCAGAGACCAAACTCTCACTCATGCCCTTCTTTACTTTCTCAAACTTGTTACTTATTGTCTGTATCAGTGCTGCCCATGGAAATGTAAATCACAACGGGAACCTCACATGTAACTTTGCATTTGCTAGTAGTCACGCTATCGAAGTGAAAAGAAACAGAAAAAAATCCATGTTAATAATGTTTTCTTTAAACTGATCAAAAATTCAGATATATGTATGTATGTCTGTGTATAATAACTGAATTGCTTTGCTGTACACCTGAAATGAGCATTGTGAATCAGCTACACTTCAATTAAAAAATAAAATTAAAAAGATTATTTCAACGTATTAGCCACACAATAATTATTAATGATACCCTGCATTCCTTTTTCATATAGATTTCTTGGAAATCTAGCATGGATTTTAAATAGCCCACATCTCAGTTCGGCCTCACCGTCTCCCAGGTGCTCCTTAGACACTTGTGGGTAGTGGCTGCCATGCTGGACCCTGCAGGTCTGTGTGCTCACAAATGCCAAATCCTCATCTTTAGCCCACAGCTTTCACTGGGCTCTAAACCCATTAACCAGTTGCTTAGGAAACACATTGGACTCAGCCTGCCATCTGCCCTTCCTCACCCCGCCACTGCTCTGCCTCCCATGTTCACGTCCATGAAGACACCTTCTTCTACCAAGTCACCCACCTCAGAATCTCATGCATCTTCTTTGACACTGCTCTCGCCTTCAGCCACCCATCTAATCCTGCCGTCTGTGACAACCAGACGTCTTTGAGTCTATTTGCTCTTCATCATCATCACCGGTGGCTTGGACCACGTAACCATCATTTCCTGTCTGGGCTTGAGTAATAGCCTCCTGTCTGGTCCTCCTGCTGCCCCTCTGGCCATGACAGTGTTTCCCACAGTTCCCACATGATTCCAATGGTCCCTCCACAGTTTCAGATCTTTCGGTAGTTTCCCTTGCCCTTGAAATCAAATCCAAGCATTTTTATTGTGTCCATCAAGGTCACTTCCTGCCTTCCTTTCCAGGCTTCATGCCCCTCTGCCTCCACCTCAGCCATCCTGATCCTCTTATGTAATTAACTTTAATTTCTCCTTCAGACGGATTTGGTGGAGAAGTCTTTCCCTGCCTCAGGCCTCAGTCTCTCATTAACATCCCCATGGCTCTTAGGTTGTTTATAAATTCTTGTGTTTCATCTTCCCGACTGGACTCTAAGCTCCAGGAAAGGTCTAGGGACTAGGTCTGCCGTTGCTCTGCTGTATGTGTAGCGTGTAGTAAGATACCTGGCATTCAGTGAGCACTTCATGAAACAAATGAACAAATATAACAAAACAGAGACTGACAGATACAGAGAACAAACTAGTGGTTACTGGAGAAGAGAGAGGTGTGGGAGATGGGATGACATAGGTGAAGGGAATTAAGAGATAGAAAGTACTAGTTATAAAATAAATTAAGTCACAGGAATGTAATATACAGTACAGGGAATAGAGTCAGCCTTCTGTAATAACTTTGTGTCTATATATTTTACAATAACTTTGTGCAGCTTATAAAATACCATGTCACTGTGTTGTATACCTGACGCTAGTATCATACTGTAAGTCAACTGTACTTCAGTAAATTCAAAAATGAAAATATTTGAAAGGGTGGGTGAATGAGTGAACAAATCCAAGAAGGAGAGCACTGGTGTCCAGATTTAATTAACCTTCACCCCGTATGTGATTTACCATTGGAACATCTCAGTCTCTGCTTGAATACGAGTGATGGAAACCGCCTAACTACATGGGCATTTCTTCCTTTGAACAAGTCATTGTTAAAAAGCTGTTTCGTTATGTAGAGGAAAAATTTGTCTTAGGAAGGAAAGTGCTTTAAAGCATTATACCCACCCCCCAAAGAATAAAATTTATATTATCCTAAATATTCTGTTTTGACTTGAGTGTTGCTGTTGAGTTTGGTTAATATTTGCATTATGAATTGTGAATTGTATTTTACATTGAAAAACAGAACTCTCTCTCTATATTTTATATATATATGAAATGTACATATATATTACTCTTTCAGGTGCCTGCAATGAAGAGAAATGAAATGTCAATTTATTTTCTGTCTTGTTGACATGTCTGTGTGTATGTGTTCGTATGTGTGTGTATGTATTTTTTTCACAGGAGGGGGAAAAAGTGATCTTTCTAACTAAAAAGCATCCAGTGTTTTCCGTTAGGTCTCATTTGTTACACATTTCTGCTTTTAAATTACTTCTGAACCACAGAATCTGGCAGGCCTCATTGGAAGGCATTTGAGGATAACTACTCTATCTGGAATCTGGCCACTTACAGTATTTGAAAGCAAAGAACAAAGCAAATTGAGATTATTTCACTGAATGTTTAAAAGTTTTGGAAAGAACAATTAAAATCAAAAGGAAATCCCTCATGGGTACATGCTTTGAAAACACCAAGTTTTCTCAGTCTTTAATTTTGTGCATCTGAAAACCAACTTGAATTTGTTTGGCTTTAATCCTTGGCTAATCAGTGGAAAGTTAACTAGCAGAATTGCTAATCCTATATGGCCTTGGAATAATGTTAAAGAACAGATAGCTTAGTGGGTTAACCATTCTTCTTTCCACCCTTTGAGTCAGATGCAAATCCAGCAGAGAAGCAAATCTTGATCATGTGCATTATCCCAGTTCGTCCTCAAGAGAATTCAGATTGCATCATCTAGGTTTAGAATTTCTAAACCTCTTAATAACGTTAACCATGTTGAGCAAGAGTAGCCATGTGGACCTCACTCTAGTCACTGAGGAGCAGAGAAAAAATCTGGGCTTCGAAGGTGTTGCAGGTGCGGACTCTCTGCTAAGAGCACCTGACGTGTGTCAGGCGCTGACGAAGTGCCGAGCGCCGCAGTAGGGGCTGTCGGTACGTTACCACATTGAGGACAGAGAGATGTCTCCATTTTATAAATTACAGGGGTCGAGTAACTTGCCAAGTCTTCGTAGCTCCCAGTGGAGTCTGACCTCCAATCCTGGTGTCTGGCTTTAACGCCCATGCTTTTTCCAGCCATACTGTCTCTGTGTTGTTTAGATTGCTTGAGTTATCAGCTTTGCCGTGGCTTATAATACCAAAGTTGCACTATATTATATGTAATTGTGATATTTTAACTGAACTTAATTTAAGGAACGTGTTTGAGTATTTTCAGCAAGTTTGAAAACTCTAGTTATTAATATTTCTGAAGATCTCAACCTGCACATAGCCACTTCTGTTACTTTAAGAGAGAAGTTGGATGGAAGTTTCTTTTCCTGGTTGGAGTAAAGTCAATCCTAGGAAAAAGAATAAAGGCTTTGGAACTATTCTTTGTGAAGTTTTAAATAAAATGTGGGTCTATTGTCCTTTCCCAAGATAAAGCTTATGCCTTAGTTGGCATTCACCAACCAATTTAAAGCTATATCAGGAATTGTCAACAACTTTAGTCCTGCTTATCATTCCTGAGGCTCAGCAAACAAGAATGCCACCAGCCTTGGAATTTTTATAGCTGAACCAGATGCCACTCTGCAGCCTGGCTTTTTATGGAGAAATCGTAATTTAACCCACAAATTCAAAAACTTCAAAATGTCCTGAGCTCAGAAGGAGAAGACTAGTACTTAATTGTTACATTTGCTTTTGTTTTTACTGGTTTTTTTTTTTTGGAGTATGTGTTTGTGTGTGCATGGGTTTATATCCCTCAGTGACTTTCGCTCTCTAATCTGACTTTAACTTTTCTCATAGATGTCTTTAAAGTGCTACTTTGGGGGAGTTTTCTCCTTTATAGGAAGTTTTAGTCCTAGCTTTGTTACTGGAGGCAAGTTCACATGCCCGCCACACCATGAGGCCAAACAAACTGAAACATCAGAGTTTGAGCAGAGAAAGGTTAATTACAAGGCTGAGCAAGAAGGATGGGGTGGCCCATGCCCAAGAAAACCCCGAACTCCCAGAAGGGTTTCAGCAAAGCTTATTTAAAGGCTAGGTGAGGGAGGCAGGTCGCAGGTATGTGATCAGCTCGTGCACAATCCTCTGATTGGTTGATGTGGAGGGAACAGGGTGGTCAACACTATCAACCCCTGGGCGCCAGAAGGTCTGGGGGCCACGTGCTCTCGATCACCAAATAGTTAATTTCTTCCTTTTGGTGATGGTTTTTAGCATCTTAAAAACTCAGGAAATATACATGAGATACTATTATCTGGGTGCTTCAGAGAGGAGCTGCAGCAGAGGGTGTGGGGGAGGGGTCTGTCCCTGGAAGTCTCCACAGGGTCCTGCTCGGTTACAGTTTCTAAATGCTTGGGTTGACATCGTCTCCAAGCACAGTGAGCAGTCCCGGCTTCATACAGTCCAACTCCACCCCAAACCTTGAGAATTAAAAAGAACAAATCTGGTAAAGTCCTGGTGACCAAAAAGCATTGCCTGACGGGGTAGGGATCGGTGGGGAGAAGGCAGCCAGGACTCCCTCCTCCGTCCCCTGGACGCCCTCCTACCGCCTTGGCACTTGAATCAGAGAGATGCACAGAGCATGAGTTTGGTCCAAGGTAAAGGGTTTAAACTCCTTTGTTACTTAGCAGTTGTCATTCAGTGACACAGAAACTGATGGAGGTGAAAGAATTGACCTGGAGATATAATAAAAAGGACTGAGGGAGTGGAAGAAAGGTGTGGGGATAAGCACTTAGCATGACAGAAAAGAGCAGAGTGCTGTTAGTTGGGCCTCAGGTCCTGCAGGTTTCGGGGTGGTGGATGGATGTCTGCTGTACGATTTCCAGACTTTGGGCTGCTTAGTATTCGTTCCTAAGTTTGATTAGGGAACGAGCCATGATATTTGATTTAATAATTACCACGGAGTCAGAGGAACTCCATTTCAGTATCAGACTACCATATTAATCTCCAAAATGGGCTCTATTTTTCATTCCAGGAATGAGCTAAAAATCTGCCCTTGTCTTTAGTAAACTAAAGAAAGATTACTTTGTACCTGAAGCAGTTGCATTAGTGATGGATTCATTCCAAGCACTTTGAAGTTTCTCGGAGCCTTTAAAAGATGTCAGTTAACCTTATAGCAGAAGTAATTTACAGTAAAAATAACAAAATGACCGAAACAGTTTGTGGAAATCTTACTGTCATTTGCTGTTAAATGGTGAGATTTAGATAAGATGAGGTTTTTCACAGTTCTTTAATGCTACAGCATGATAATTGTATGTGTTAATAATAAAGGTATATAGCGGGGGATTAGAAGTTTTAGTCACTGCTAATCACAGTTTAAAAAAATCCCACAGCAGGTTCAGATATGTGGGGAAGGATTATAGTGAAAGCATAGCTTAGCTCATAAGGGGCTTATTATAGATCAACAACCAGCGCCTCGTCAAGTATGAAACACAGGTGTATTTTTGGAGTTGTTTTACTTTGTGGCACGTGATACCTATCACAGTACACATATGGAGCACCTAGTGGAGAATTTTCTAATGTGCTTTTAATTGTTCAGTCTCTCACTGGTTGGTGCTCTTACGTAGCCATGACGTTAAAGAAATGATACAATATTTCCTTATGAGCCTTTCCCTCTACCCACTTTCTCAGCTGTGATTTCTCTGGTTCATTGAAACTTTTTGAAAAGGGAACCCTGCTATACTGTTGGTGGGAATAAAATTTGGTGTAGCCACTATGGCAAACAGTATGGGGGAGTTCCTTAAAAAACTAAAAGAGTTATCAGATGACCCAGCAGTCCCACTTCTGTGCATATATCCGGAAAAGGGAAAAATGAAAACTCGAATTTGAAATGATACATGCACCCCAGTGTTCATAGCAGCACTATTTACATTAGCCGAGACATGGAAGCAACCTGAATGTCCATTGATAGATGACTGGATAAAGAAGATGTGGTGTGATATATTACACACACACACACACACACACACACACACACACAGAGGAATACTACTCAGCAATGAAAAAGAATGAAATAATGCCATTTGCAACAACATGGATGGACATAGAGATTATCATACTAAGTGAAGTAAGTCAGACAAAGACAAATAGATGATATCACTTATAAGTGGAATCTAACAAATAAGACAAATGAATCTATGTATAAAACAGGAACAGACTCACAGACACAGAAAACAAACTTATTGTTACCAAAGGGAAAAGGGAGGGGAAGGGATAAGTTAGGAGTATGGGATTGACAAACTACTAGACATGAAATAGGTAAGTAAGAAGGATTTGCTGTACAGAACAGGGAACAATATTCAGTATTTTATAATAACCTATAATGGAAAAGAATCTGAAATGTATATACATATGTGTATGTCTATAAAAAACAGAATCACTTTGCCGTCACCTGAAACTAACACAGTATTGCACATCAACTATACTTCAACTAAAAAAAAAAGAAAATTCCCCTTTGCTAACTTGCACTGCAGGCTTCTTTATTGCTCTTGATGGCTCCTTGCATGTGTCACAAAGCTTGACTCTTTGGGAAGAGCTTTATTTGGTATTCACTGTAACCTTTGCTTCATATGGTTCTAAAAGCCAAATTTGGAGTTACTCGTAGTGATACAGCACACGCAGGCTTTCCTCACCTTATTCAGTTTATTTGAAATCTAAATCTTTGGCGTAAAAAAAAAGTGCAAAATTTTTAAGTGAAACAGAATACCATATGATATTGAGTAGTGAAGACTTAGAAATAATTAATTTTAAAAGCCACTTAGAAATGTTTTACTTACTCAGCATTTTCAGTAGCTCTTCTTTTCTCCAGCCTTGGAAACTGTGCGTCTTAGAGAAAGAAAGAACCAAAACCTAGTAAGAGCAAGAGGGGCAGCATCAGTTCTTAAATGCTAACTCACTGGAAGTTCAGCAAGACGAAGCCAGGCCTGCCTGATCGCTGCAGCTCTTGGGCGCACTGGGCTGAAGGTTAATTGCTGCTGCTGACTTCCTCGACCCTGTTAGCTGAGAGGGGAAGGGTGGCACCTCCTCTTTCTTTCATCAGAATGAGCCATCCGCAGTGGCAGAGTTGACAGTAAAATCTAGTCCATCTACAGGGAAGCTTTGATCATACCTACTGGGAAGGCCTGACTGGAGTGACTGCTTATTGGAGCAAACTTGTTTGTGATCAACTCATTAATAGCTAAAATCCTTAAACACCAGAGAGGTTTTTGTTTGTTTGTTTGTTTGTTTTTTAAGTAACTTGTTGTCTGTAGTCACACAATTCTGATTTAAAACAAAGCTCAACCCCTTATTTCTACCATTAGGAACTATTATATGTTCAAATCTGATTTTCTGGAAAGCTTGAGTGTTTAACCCCTCAGGGAAAAAGCACAGGCCGGTTTTGGAGCTTTGAAGCCCTTCAGAGACGTAGTCTAACCTATGATGAAACATCAACTCTTAAAATAATTCTTCTCAAGTAAATTTTTTGGCTTTTAAATATAATTTTTAATTGAAGTGTAGCTGATTTACAGTGTTACATTAGTTTCTGGTGTACAGCATAGTGATTCAGTTATATATATATTCTTTTTCATTTTCTTTTTCATTATAGGTCATTACAAGATACTGAATATAGTTCCCTGTTCTATGCAGTGGGACCTTGTTTATCTATTTTATTGTATCTGCTAATGCCAAACTCCTAATTTTAGATTACACTTACATGTGGAATCTTAAAAACAATGATATAAATGAACTCATTTACAAAACGGAGAAAGACTCACAGACATAGAAAACAAACTTATGGTTACCAAAGGGGAAAGGGTGGGGAAGGGATAAATTAGGAGTTTGGGATTATCAGGTATTTATAATGGCCCAGAACCTTGCACATAATTACCTATAAATGTGAAATAGGTTTTTTTCTGGAATGTAGTGCTGACCATCATGCACCTTTGTCCTAGGAACTCAGAGCAGTGTGTGTGTGTGTGTGTGTGTGTGTACGCGTGCATGCGTGTGCACGTGCCTTCTATGTTATTTATAGTACTAGTCTGACCTGTTGTGCTGTGTAGAAAACTCACCAGGGCCCTTTGGTAAAATACCTTGCAGTACTCTGAGCTTTGTGGGTCACGCTGGGCAACCTGACCCTTCCCCAGGGATCTCGGGCTCTGACATTTGACTGCTGTCACTGTCACTGTCTGAGACTTCCTGTCATCTTGATGTCTTCACCATCAAGTCTGTGGTTATCAGTAGGGCTGTCTTCAGTCACCCCGTTTGTCCCAGGCTGATGATAAAATGTGTAAAACCAGAGTAAGAAAAGTTTGAAGCGGGCGTCAGAGGTTCCCATGTAAATCTACTCTGTGAAATTGTGATGACAGTGTTTTCTGCTCAGAAGAAGCTGTTTGGCTTTTGACTGTGCGGCAAATAGACGTTTGAGGATATTTCGATTAAAGATTCTGTTGAGTTATTATCCTAGTTTGTAGGTACCTTTTCTAGCCTTAAAAAATAAGCATAAATATTAAAAGGGATAGGTAAATAAACATAATGCAATTTTTAAATTTAGAAAATATGTTTATTTTTCTGTTTCAAACACTCCAAAAGGGATGTTACTGAAAACGTTTCAGGTGATTGGAAGCACTTACATCATAGGTCACAAACGCACCCATGCCCGGTTTGGCCCCGCAATGTGTTTTGTTTTGCCTCTACATTTTAAAAATTAAATTAGTCTCTAACTCTTTAAAATTGAGTTATTTTTGGTTCTTCATGGTGGGGATGGGGGACGATGGAGATCAGACTGTCTGGCACTACTAGATTTGAATTCTGCCTTGTCCAGAGCAGCTGCCTTCTTTCTATGGGACATGTATCTCTGGGTCACTTCATCTACCATCATCCCCCATTGCTCCTTCTTGCTAAGACCCAGAGTTGGCTGCCATTCAGCAGTAGGCTTACCCTGTGCCAGCCTGACAGTTTTCCTTCTTTATTTTAACCTAACTCTTAACAACCAGTAGAGTTTTGACAACTGGTTTTGTCATGAATAAACCAATCCCAGATAAGTCATGAGATGGCTTTCACACTGTGAGCAAAGTAAAATGTGTAGATAAGATTCCATCATTGCCACTATTAAAAAAGAAAAACATTGACGTTTTCTTTAAAAAAAAAAAACTCTTAAAAATCATATTACATTTAGCCCTTAGATACCCATTTTTGATTGTCAGTCTATCAAGACATTGTCTGAATGTAACACTTGGTATACCAGATGCCTTAACTTCTTAGTCTGCAATTTAATATTTCTTTTTCTCAGTTAATTGGACATTAAATATTGTAATCCAGTAAAAAGGAGCAAGTTGATAACTTAGTGTGTTTCATTCTAAGGTAGTTATTAATAACATAAGAAACAACCTGAATTTCTAAAGAGAAAGTGATGTTTGCAAGTTGCGTGGTAGTTTTGCTGTTCTCTCAATGAAGGGAAGCTTTCCTTTTTGAGAGCAAGTCCTGTTCTTAATAATAACAGTAACAGTGGAGTCATATAATGGTGCTCATTTTGTGCCCAGGTAGTATACATATAGTATTCAATCCTCACAGTATCTCAATGAAGCTGGTTCTTACATTATTCCCAGTCCTACAGATGGGGAAAAAAAATGAGGTCCATAAAGTTTAGAAATCCAAGATATAAATCCAGGTTTTCTGTCTTTATAAGCATTGAACCACGATGATGTTTTCCAAAAACAAAAAACAGAAGGTGAATTCCCACTTGATATACTGAAATCATTGCATTATAAGTGTGTCAGTGAAAATATTGATTATTTTTGCCTGAAATGTTAGCTTAATTTTGGAAATATAACATATATTTCTTGTCTGAAAGAGCATTGATTTTCCTTTCAGTAGTTAAAAGAAAAGGTAGTGAACATAAACATTAAACAAGTAGTGAAACCAAAGCTTTTCAGACCAAATTCCATTCTTTATAAAAACTGATAAACTATGTCTAGACTTGTTATCAGTAGCAAATCCTAATTCTTAAATACGTTTGAAAGTTCATATAAAACCTTAATAAAAAGTCCTTTCTTCTTAATGTTTCTACTTTACAGTGTGCGGCTTAAAATCCAATAAACCAAGCCCTAAACTGTAACTTGTATGTCCACAGGAGATATCGCAAAGGTAGCAATCATCAAAATAATGAGCGGAATGCCAGGTGAACCAAAAATGAATATAATTAGGTTTGAAAAGAGAGGATATTCTAATCGCATGTGTTTACTTTGAATCTTTTTCCATTTTAAAAGTATTATAACCACATTCTAGAAAAAAGAGGAACTATTCCCTCTTCCCATGCCGCTGAAGAAGAGGAAACTAGCAGGTATTGGCATTTTGATACATTTCCTCACAGGCTTTTTTCCTATGTGCTTTCAAACAGCAACAATATATAGATAAAACATCAGACTTTCACATGTTTTTTTTTTTTAATTCTGCTTTGTTTCCCATAACATACTACAAACACTTCTTGACATAATTAAATGTTTTCATACCATATTAATGGTTAAGCAACACATGGGATTCTTAATCTAAAATCTAGAGAATGCGAGAGACTTAGTTTGTTTCTTCTAAGTTCCGTAGATTCTGATGGGTCAAAGAGAGGAACGTTCAGTTCTTCAGCTGTAGCTCTCCCCTCCCAGAGCCTGGCGGAGATCCTCCAGTGTGTGTGGGGTGGGGTGGGGTCTTACCTAGCACTGTAGAGGTCCCCCAGTTATGAGTCCTTACTCCCTCTCACCGCTAATATTCCCATTACGCAAACCACCATGCTCTTGATTCAACAGTTGATGGATCTACATCCTCAGTGGGCAGGGTGGTCCTGTCAGGTCTGCAGCCTCTGGTCTTGGAGCATAGACCCATTAGACTCCCGTCAGCCTGTGCTGGCTTGGATCGGTCTCTTCTCATTGTTGTTTGTTTAATTTTACTTTTTATTAAAGTGTAATGGAATTACAATTTTAGTTTCATGTGTACAGCAAAGTGATTCAATTATACATACACATACACATATATTTTTCTTTTCAGATTCTTTTCCATTGTATGTTATTACAAGAAATTGAATGTAGTTCCCTGTGCTATACAGTAGATCCTCGTTGTTCATCTGTTTTGTATATAATAATGTGTATCTGTTAATCCCAAACTCTTATTTATCTCTCCCCCTACTTTCCCCTTTATAGTAACCATAGTTTGTTTTCTATGTTCGTGAGTCTGGTTTGTAAATAGAATTTGTATCATTTGTGCTTTTTCTAAAGCAAAAAAGCTGCTCTCATTTTAGCCATCCATATTCCTGGTATTCTTCATAATTTTCCTGAAGGCTTGTATGGCCTGTGTACTAGGGTCGATTATGGCATTTAATGAGTTCACTTTTTACAGATACACTAATTGTTCTGTGTGTCCTCCCTTGTTTCAGCTTGACAGTTTACGTTTCTAATTGTCACACCCTATATTCTCAGCTGAAAATAAATTTAAAATTATTTTGATTCTTAAAGTATACAATCCAAAATGGAAACCAAACATTGTTTTTTTTCATGCAGTTCTTCAAAGCCAATTTCAAAAATGAGTTAGTTGTATGGGCGTCTTAGGACCAGCCCTGAAATTACTAATTCCAACTTTTTGCTTCCTTGTGACCAGGACTGGTCCTGCAGGCAGGGTCCTGGGCACAGTGTCTCTTCTTGCAGCAGAAATATACCTGTTTCACTTTGAAACAGCTTTCACACTAATACTGCCTTGCTTTTCCTGATTTTATATCAACTGGATTTAGGTTAAGCTATGTAGTTTTTTAAAAAAAAATAGTGGTTTAAATAGAATTTCTTCCATGTGAAAGAACCTGGGAGGTGGCCGTCTGGAGCTGTCGTGTGGCTCTCATCATCCTCCCAACTCTCCATCCTCCCATCACTATGGAGATTTTAAGGAGGCTCTCTGGAAGTTCCATGAAGTAGTTCAGGTTATATCTCGTTGGCCACCACTAGGTCACGTGATCACACGTGCAGAGGAGATTGGAGTGAATAGTCCTTTGGGTAGCAGTGGTACATTCAGCTTAAAATCAGTTATTTCACTAAGCTGGGAGACTAGGTACTGGGTATCCACTGATGATACAGAATGCCGCTTTTGTATCATCAGTTGATACGCTCTCTCTATATATGTATAGAGTGGATACTCTTTCTCTCTGTATACGGACCCTGAGGTTTATTTTTTATGAAAAATACTCAAAATTAAGTGCATATAGAAAAGTGAGTTTCTGTGGATTTTACTTCTACTCATGTCCAAAAAATAAAAAATAGGCAAGACAAAACAAAAACAAAATACAAACCTCTAAAAACAACAACAAAAACCCCACATACAAAAAAGATCAACCCTTTGGAAAAGAATGAAAACTTTCTCCAAAATGGAATAAATTGATGTTCCATGAAGACCTAACACTGTATCCCACGGCGGTCTCTGCCCTCCCACTGCACCACGTGCCCTTGGGGACACCGGCAGCCCAGGGCGAACAGCGAAGCTTTAAAGTCAGATGGCGACGTTACCCTCATCTTGCTATGGATAGGTGGTGTTTTGATTAAGATAAAATGCCACAGACATGAAGCATACTAAGGACAGTCTGCTAGCTGTTTTAATACAGGACATTTTGACACAAATGAAAAAAGCAAACAAACTTCTCAGCAATAACTACTGCTAACAAATATTTGTGTATATTCTTCCAAACTTGGCAAGTGGGAAGGTATGTGTATCCATATAGATATCACCTAAGTGTTAAGAAAAAAAATATTTCCAGTGGAATTCTGCCTCAAAGGTTATAATGGTTTAAATATTAAAACATTAGGAAAAAATGGCCTCCTAAAAGATGAATTAATTTGGTTTTACCAGTGGCAGCAGGCATTATAAAATATTGTTATCTTACATGGGGCAAAAAGTGGTTGTTTTTGTTTGCAGTTTTGTTCTTGCTGTGATTATCTATTTGCATAGATTTATTGAACATCTTTCTTCTTCTTTCCTTCCTTCATTTTCTCTTTTCTTCTCTCTTCCCCTCCCCCACTCTCTCCTTCCTCCCTCCCTCTTTTTCTTAATTTCTGCAGAGTTTTGTTGAGGTCTAATCTTCATATCATGAATTTGTCTATTTAAAGTATACAATTCAATGGTTTTAGTATGTTCACAGACATGTATAATTATTATCACATTTATTTCTTTTTTTAGTTTTTTTTTAAACTTTTGGATTTCTTATTCAATCTGATTTGAAAGAGCTTGGAATTTAATGTATTATGATACATTGCACTTATAGTATTTTCAAGTTTGTAAATTGTCAATATTTTTAAAGTGGTTTTTTTTCCCTAAAGTGTCATAGCTGCCAACCTTTATGATTTCCGGTTTTAGGTGACAGATTTAGGAAGTCTTTTCCAACCCCAGGTTCATAGAACAATTCTCCTAAATTTTCTTCTGATATTCTTATAAATCATCAAGCTTTCAGGTTTTTTTAAAAAAAAAAAAAAAAAAACAACCAATGTGCAAAGCAGATATTCTCACCCCAGCTCTCCAGCCTCGTGAAATGAAGCTACGAGGAAGAATGGATGAACCCCAGGGGAGCACTGACAGTTGAACTTATTACTTAGTAATAAAACATGGTATTTTATATGTGACAAGGACAGATGTCCTCACAAAATGTCATATTTCATTTTTCCCCACTCTTTTTTCTCCTGAATGTGGAATATCAGAATATATAGATATTGCTGTATCTAATATAGAGATGTTACCGTATCTAACAGTGATATTACTGCACCTAACATGGAGATACTACTCTGTCTGAGATGGAGGGATTCCTGTATCTAACTTAGAGATATTATATACCTAATGTCCAGTTATTATTATAGCCTACTTTGTAGCATCACTGCTCCTCTTTTACTAGGAACCTACTACTTTTGTTTCTAAAAATCAAAGTATCTCTCTGATTCATAGCATCTTTGCTTAAGTGTGAAAGAAAACTTAGGTTTAAACTATCGCTTAGAAATCTTGTAACTATGTTGTTTATGTAACATTCATCCTGGACATACCTTTGATATGTAAATATTTTCTTTGCTTTGCTTTGCTTTGCTTTGCTTTCTACAATCAGTTACAATGTGTCAGTTTCTGGTGTATAGCACAACGTCCTATATCTTGTCCCAGTCATGCATATACATAAGTATATTCACTTTCATATTTTTTAAAGGTTATTACAAGATATTGAGCATAATTCCCTGTGTTATGCAAAATAAACTTCTTAAAAAACCTATTTTTATATATAGTGGCTAACACGTAAATGTTTTCTAGTTGTCATGTATTTATTTTTTGGATGAAGAGAGTTACTTTGGACCTTGAATGTTAATATTTCCACTTGAAAGACGCTATCACCTTGGTGCTGCCCCCTTATGTTGACGTGTATAGTCAGCTGGCAGGACTTTAAACCGTTATTTAACTGATTCTTTCCATGTTTGGGACAATCTTTTTTGACGTCTTTTGTGTTCTTTAACCCATCTTTTTTCTCATAAGAAAATTCCAAAGACTTCTAAGTGTAACTTTTGCTATTGTTTTTATTTTTTTTCCCTTTGCATCTGTTGAGAAACCTTATGAATGCCAGAGGTTAGAATTAGATCTACATCTGTTGACCAGTTTTGGAGAATATATGTATCTCATTTGTATATGATGAGTGAACTTTTGAAAATACAGTCAAATAGGAGTGTCTGTGTATTTCTTTAAATTGTCCAAAGTAGGTCATTGTTTCTGATTTTGTGGCAGAAGATGACAAAGGAAGATGCTAGGATCTACTTCCAAGGCTTGGCTTTGGCTTTGGCTTTGTATCTTTCCCCCTTTGGATACCATATGTGTCCAGCCTGAGAGAAGGAGAATGTGTAGAGGTTGCAGGTGGGGAGCAGGTGTATTTTGTGCGATGAAAATGCTTCTCTTTCCCTTAGGTGTATCTTCCTCCCCATGCTGACTCTTCATTTAATGTCAGCTCCCCTCTTCCTACAGTAGGAAATAGAACCTTCCATATGCAGCGCCTTCTTCCCACTGTCCTATGTGGGCTTACATTGCTCTAGGCATGAACACTGCATGCCCCTGCAGCTGCTGCCACCTCTTTGCTCATCACTCCAGCCCTTTCTACAGCAGGTACAGCCCTGGCTGCAGGGGCAGAGCCCTGGCAGGAAGCCAGTGTTGAAATAAGTACCCATGGTTGATGGGCCCCACTGTTGCCTCTGGAAAAGGACAAGCAGGGCCATGGGATTGAGGCAAGAAAGGACGATAGCCAAGACCAAAATCCACTCACAAGAGGGATGAGGCTTTAGGGGCCAGAGATGTGAAAACGTTTTGCCACTAACACGTGGGCGTGCGTGCTGCTCTCTGGCTAAGCTGTGTAGCTGTGTGTGGGGAAAAGTGTGTATGAGAGAAGACGAATAGAAAGGAGATGGAGATGACTGTAGCTCTGTAGTGTTGTCTGAAGTCTGGGAGGGTTATTCCTCCAGCTTCATTCTTCTTCTTCAGTATTGCTTTGGCAATTCTGGGTCTTTTGTGATTACATGTAAGTTTTAGGATTATTTGTTCTAGTTCTGTGAAAAATGACCTGGGTAATTTTATAGGAATTCCATTAATTCTGTAGACTGCTTTGAGCAGTATGGCCATTTTAACAATATTAATTTTTCCAACCTAAGAATGTGGGATATCTTTCTATTTCTTCAAGTCATTTTTAATTTCCTTAATGTTTTGTAGTTCTCCACATATAAGGCTTTCACTTGCTTGGTCAGATTTATTCTTAAGTATTTAATTTTTGGGATGTGATTTTAAAAGGGATTGTGTCTTTATCTTACTGTTCTGATATTTCATTTACAATGGAATACTACTCAGCCATAAAAAAGAATAAAATAATGCCATTTTTAGCAATGTGGATGAACCTGGAGATCTTCATTGTAAGTGAAATAAGCCAGAAAGAGAAAATAATACCATATGATACCATTTATATGTAGAATCTAAACAAAAAAGACAAATGAACTTACTTACAAAACAGAAACAGACTCAGATTTAGAAACCAAACTTAAGGTTACCAGAGGGGAAAGGAGGTGGGAAGGGATAAATTGGGAGATCGAGATTCACAGATACTAACTACTATATATAAAATAGATAAACAACAAGTTTCTTCTGTATAGCACAGGGAACTATATTCATTCACTATCTCATAGTCACCTATAATGAAAAAGAATGTGAAAACAAAGATATATTTGTATATGTATGACTGACACATTATGCTGTACACTGCAGATGGACACAACACTGTAAACTGACTCTACGACAATTTTAAAAATTAAAAAAAAATATTAAACCATATTTAAAAAATAAATGGAGAGAACATGGTGAAACCCAGCAGGTTAAGTCTGTGCCAAGAGACGAGACCATGCAATTTCCCTCTCATTACCAAATCTCAGTCACCAAGAGGTAATACTAATATGCCAAACACTAGCAAAAACAATAGGTTTTATTTGATTTCTGTAATAGAGCACACCCACCTTGTCCCTTGTCCAAGTGTATCCACTCCTGCCCCATCACTGTTTCTGCTCACTTTGGTAAAATCATCGGGGAGGATGTCACAGGAGGGACTTTGGGAGCGCTGAAGTCACCAGCTGATTACCGACGATGGGGAAATAACAGGTGTTGCAGAAACCGTCATCAGAGTGTGTCTGGAGCTGCTCCAGACTGTAAACACGCTTTTGCCACAGTCATAGCCCCCGGGATCCCATGATACTCTAAGGGGGACCACTGGGGTGAATTTGAAGAGTACACAGGAGTGTCCACGGTTGGGGTATTTTTTCTTTTTTTAGATTGGGGCAGTGCACAGTTAAACTTGAATTTGAAGATTCACATATTCTCAACAAACTTAGCTCCGTATCCTTAGTTTTTAAAATGTGCTTTCTTCTCCCGTCCACTTTTGAACTTTCAGAAATTGAGTTGTTTCTTTCAATCAGGAAAAACACGTTACATCATTTTCTTTCCAGATAAATCAGTACTGCATCTGACCATTGATCGTGACTTAGAATTGAGGAAGTTCAGCATTTTTATTTATGTTCCTATTGAGCTACCCTGATTGTTGAAGATTACTGCCATAACCCCACTGACATCTTTTCCAAGTTTAATTTTAACTTCTTCCCATTTTGTCGCCTCTCCGTATGTAGACCTGAAAATCTGGAGCTGAGATTATTGAACAGGAACCATTCTTACTCAACTAGGGACATATCTTACATGGTGTATCTGTAAAGAAGTATTTAAAGAAGTATTTTAGACTCATTTATGTTTTATAAATAGAATATATTCTTGGTAGTATTACTGAGCTTTTACTTCTGGTCATTTTTGCCTTTGTAGTAATTTATGAAGCAGATATTCTTTTAGAAGACAATTTTAAATATTTACATTTAGTCGTAAGCATTAGAGAAGGAGATTTCTCAGCTCTAGGGCACAGGCTCCCTTTGTGGAAGGTAAACATTGTCAGTTGCGTTAAAGCTTCATCTTCACAAAGGTTAAGTTTGTCAGTCCTTGTTCTAAGCGTATTGTTTAAATCTGTATGTTGCATAAACAGTTGATGTCAAAATCCTTCAAGCCCTAAAGAAAAAAAAAAATCTGAGAAGCTCAAGTCTGTCAAAGATCGACAGCTTGCCTCCTAACACAATACAAATAGTGGATGATGATAAAACCCTTGCCTGGACCAACTCTGGCCATGTGTCAGGCCCTCTTTAATTTTCCTCTGAAGAACTCTTTCATTTTCGAATCCTAACACTGGCAAGCTTGAAGCTTTACCTAAAGCTTATAAAAATGCTTTTAAAATTTTAGAAGTGAAACATTTTTCGTTCTTGTGACAGTCTGGGTCCACTGATCTTGCTGATCGGACTTCTCATCTAACCTTAATTGTTAGAGATAAAGTATATTTTTGAGGATAAAACTTAATTCTTCCACAGACTGGATGGTCTTATGATTCATGGAACAACAGAAAAATAAAACCACCAGGACTTACAGAATCTGGATAAATGCCGCCCAACAGGCACACGTGTATATTTGCATCTTTACACACAAGACTTGGGCACCATCTACTACTGTAAGGAATCTGTTAAAGGAGAATCAGTCACTTGCTCTGTTTATTACACAGGTAGGGGAAGTATTTAGTTCTCTTGACATAGTCTTGGGGAAAACCATTTGCTACCTGCTTACCCACAACAGTAGAATTCCAGGTTCTCTCTCCTTGGTGAATAAAGGATCTGTTCTGATCATACCCTTTTTATTCTGTAGCACACTTGGTAGATGACAGTCACACGTGTGCACCAGCCCCTCTGCTATCATGAGAGACCACCCGTATTTCACGCAGCATTACTGTATTTCACACGTTACACAACTTCCTTTCTAGCCTTAAGTCCAGTCACGTCTTTCTCGGTGGTCTATAGCTCGCTTGCATGTTGTAGTATCTCTGTGTTATGGAGGAGGCAAACCACAGGGACAGGGTACTAGAGAGAGAAAAGAGAGGAGTTCACATGAATATAGAGGCTGCTTTGCAACGTTACCCAGTCTGCTGCTTTTTCTCAAAATTCACTCTGTAATTTTGGTGACTCATAACTCCTGGTAATAAAAGCAGGACGTCATTTACAGATGAGGATCCCAAGACCCAAGACACCTAGCCCAGGGTTCCAAAGCTGCTTGGTAGCAGAGCTGAGAGACTTCACAACAGGTGATGAGATGTGTCCATGACTGTACCCCCTCCCCACGGATGACACCCGCTCCCATTCTCCCAGCTTGGTCTCAGCCACAGACCTCGTGATGCTTGTATGACAGAATTATCTTGGGAAACTTGCGCTTATGCAGAGGATCCGGTTATCTGTAGAGGTATGTGACACTGGCTTTCTGTCTGACGCCCATGTCACTTCTGAAGTAACGTTTGGCTTTTGTCACAGGTATTTTTTGCCATGTCTTTTACTTGCCAGTCTGTGACAATTAAAAAAAGACCTGCAGTAGTTAAGGCATGTAAAATGATTCTTCATTGAACTAAAGATAGCTAATTCTTCTCAGCGTTCACGCTGTTTTCTCCGGTTAATATCGGAGCATATAAGGAGACAAGGGATTGGCATAGATGAAGGTCTCACCAGCTGGTTGTCATTCTGCATTGGCGACATTTGTTTTGTTAGAACGGTGTAGAGGTTGGAAATGAGTAATTTGTGAAATGGAAACAAATGCAGACATTTGAAAATTATATCAGAGATTGAGGACTTTTTAAAATATAGGCAATTTTTTTTTTTTACTTTTCCTACAGATCTGTCAGTTTTCCAATTTTGTTTTGCCCGTAACAACTGCTCCTTCATTTGCACATATATTTAAAATAATGCCTGAATGATGTATGATGTATCTTTCAAGGAAAATTAAAACTAAATGCCTTTCTCTTGGAGGTCACTTTTTGGCTTGTTTCTCTGTTTATCATCCTTAAACCCCCGGGCTCTTGCCTCTCTGCAACTTTATCATAACCACGCCAGTTGTATTTTCTTTTATGCAGCTTCTAACCTTTTTATGAGTTACTCAAAATAGGTACAGAGCAACCTGGTTTAGTTATATTTAGTTGGGCTACTGCAGTTATGAAGAAAACTGATAAGATGATATGGTCTTAATTTTTATAACTGGAAAATTTTAAAGTACTCTTTTTCCCATTCAGATAACTAATTTTTATGAAAATCTTCCTAATATATGGATTTAATTTCTAGTGTCTTAGGTCAGTACATTCCTAAGTGTTAATAAGACTGTGATTTTCCTTTTAAAAAATACCACTAGAGGACATTTGATTTTTAAGTGGTATGTTGGAACCCAAAATATATATTTTCCTGAAACAATGTGAAGTATAAATATAATATCAAATTGGAGTCACATCAATAAATCAAAAAGTGGTACAATTCTAATGTAATTTTGGCTAATTATAAAATTTTTCTAATTAAATTGAGAAGAATTTCACAAATACCTATTGATTTTTATCTCTCAAAATTCTAATTAACACTTTATATGTTAAATTATATCAATTCCTTCATTCTGTTCTTTTTGTTAAAATGTAGAAAATAATATTTCACGCTCATAAGCCAGAAGAATTGGCACTTGTACTAATACAAGTAAGTGCCTTACACAGAAACTTATGCACAGCAAATTAAAGCTGCATTTACATGGATTGTAGTTCCCAGAAGGTAAATGATTTCCCCCCTTAAAGATGGAATAAAAATAAGTCCAATGTAAATATAGTGCTGTAATTTTAAAAAATTATTATACATAACTATATACATGGCTAAAGAGTAAGCAAACCAATATTATCCAGCCATACCAGAGACAACCACTATATATATTTTACAGATTCCTTCCAGTCTTTTCTCTGTATCTGTGTGTGTTGTGTGTACTAAGTCACACATATTGAGTATAACTGAAATTGTATTTTATAGTACAGTTGATTTGTGCTTTTTTCAGTTAGCATACCATAAGCATTTTCAATACAGAAAATATTTTTAATGCTTGAAAAAAACCTGTTATATCCTATGTATCATAATGTGCATAAGTTCTCTCTTTTTGACCATTCAAGTTCACATTTGGTATTTTCCTCTTATAATTCATGTAAAGTGAACATTTATATTTACATCTTTATCTGAATTCTGACACTTAAAAGATGAATCCAAAAAAGAGGGGCTTGTCAGGTCAAAGAGTGAGAATTTTTGAAAGTATGTGTCATAAACTACTTTTTATAGAAGTAGTACAACTTACTATCAGCGTTAATTTTCAGAGTTAGTTACATGAAGGCAAAACCTCCTCATAAGAAGCCACCCCGAGAAAAACTATTCAGAAGGTGTCGTGGGATCATAACAGCCTGAAAGCATCGTTGTGAAGCAGCTTACTAATTGGTTAGAGAGTAAGGGGTTCAGAGTTTCCCAGAAGAGTTTGTCTTTATCTTGCTCAAGTTTTATTTAGGTGTTGGAGGATCAGGAATACTAACAACCAAACGTGGTAGCTCGGAGGTGACACTACAGATCATTTTGTGTGACAGGCGGGCTCGGGCACAGCGTCAGCCTCAAACCACCCAGAGTGGCAGTGGCTTGCTGTGGAATGAACGTTGGAGTGACTAAGAGCTGGGCAGAGCCAGTCCTGGGAAGACCCTCCTGGGCCTTGTGAGCAACTGGCTGATCAAAGTGACTGAACAGCGAGCCATGATGTAGGAGGAAATGAAATGCTGGCCCTAACTATTCCGGTCCCGTGACATACTGCAAAAGCCATTTTTTAAAAATAAATCCTCACAGCAACTTTGATCCTGTCAAAACACTGGTTATTTAAAACTCACTTGCCTGAATTGTAGATAATCAAGAGTTTTCCACGTTAAAAGCACATAATTGTCATTTATTGTATAATAGTTGCAGAACACTGGTTTCACTGTTAGATTTTTACATAATAGAGATTTTACATTATTTTCCTTGTATAAAATACTCAAATTGTTTATCATGTTGATTACAGATTCCTTGTCATTGTTGGATGTATGTTTTCTTAGTTATGAGTATATTATGGTAGTTTATTTTGAAATCAGAAATAGGTATAGAATTTGCAGTTGTTTTTACAAATGAGTCTTAGTGGAAGGCTTTGGATTTTAACTTTCCTTTTGTATCTTCTGGATTATTAGGAAGGCAGACACTTAGTTTTCTCTTTAAAACTACTGTCAGTGTTACTTCTAAAAGAAGTGATCCTTTCTAGGAAATTATAAAACCATTTGTGATTATTAATAACATCAAGATCATGTTTAAAATATAGGACATATAAGTAGTCTTACAGTATTTTGTTTTATTTTTTTAATTGAAGTACAGTCAGTTACAGTGTATCAATTTCTGGTGTACGACACAGTGTCCCAGTCATGCATATACATACATATATTCATTTTCATATTCTTTTTCATTAAAAGTTATTATAAGACATTGAATATAGTTCCCTATGCTATACAGAAGAAACTTGTTTTTTTAATCTATTTTCATATATAGTGGCTAATATTTGCAAATCTCAAACTCCTGAATTTTATCCCTTCCTACTCCCTTTCCTCCGGTAACTATAAGATTGTTTACTATGTCTGCGAGTCTGTTTCTGTTTTGTAGATAAGTTTATAGTGTCCTTTTTTTCTTTTTTTTTTTTCTTTTTTTTTTTTTTTTTTAGATTCCACATATGAGTGATATCATATGGTATTTTTCTTTCTCTTTCTGGCTTCACTTAAAATGACATTCTCTAGGTCCATCATGTTGCTGAAAATGGCACTTTATTCTTTTTATGGCTGAGTAATATTCCATTGTATAAATATACCACAACTTCTTTATCCAGTCATCTGTTGATGAACATTGAGGTTGCTCCCATGTCTTGGCTATTATATATAGTGCTTCTATGAACATTGGGGTGCATCTATCTTTTCAAATTAGAATTCCCTCCAGATAGATGCCCAGGAGTGGGATTGCTGGATCATATGGTAAGTCTATTTTTAGTTTTTTGAGGAATCTCCATACTGTTTTCCATAATGGCTGCATCAAGCTGCATTTCTACCAACAGTGTACAAGAGTTCCCTTTTCTCCACAGCCTCTCCAGCATTTATCATTCATGGACTTCTGAATGATGGCCATTCTGACTGGTGTGAGGTGATACCTCATTTTATTTTTGATTTGCATTTCTCTGATAATTAGCAATATTGAACATTTTTTCATGTGCCTATTGGCCATTTGTGTGTCTTCATTGGAGAATTGCTTGTTTAGGCCTTCTGCCCATTTTTTTGATTGGGTTGTTTGTTTTTTGTATTAAACTACTGTACTGAATGAGGGCTTTTAGTTACTTAAGGGTCATTACTGTGTAAATTGTAAATACAGATGTAAAGTATAGTTTTATACCCATTAGGCCATTTGTGGGAAAACATAAATGAAATTATGTGCATAGTAAACTCTCAACGCCTTTTCTATGACTAATACTGGATAAAGTTCTCAAATGGAAAAAGGTCTCATATATTTAAGCGTGGTTATATATCGGAAAGAATGATACTGTTTTTCACAGAACTAAAAAAATGGCCACGTTCAATACTGTGCTGAGAATAGCGCGCCTGCGCCTAGGGCTGTGTTGATTTCATGGTGGTGCCTCATCTCCCTCTTGTCTCACTTGCTCTTTCATTTTCACCTCGAACTAGTTGATCATATTGTTTTTGAAGATCTTTCTCCCCATATGGTCCTTTCATTATTTCTTTTAACTGAATCCACTCTCAGGTGCTTTCAGTAGAGTTTGGTTCCCAGGTCAGGTCTGGAACTGCATGGTACCACGCCCTTGCTCTTAGGACAAAATACACTCCCTTTAAAAAGTCGGGATAAATGAGACCCTCCCATCACCTGCTTTCCTCCTAGGAACGATGTGAGACACAAGTCATGTTACCCATTTCCATAAAACCTGCAGAGGGGTGTGCTAGCAAGAAGGGCTTGCCATAGGACTTCGGAATTTGAGTTTTTACCATGAAGCTTAGCAAGAAAATTGCTTCGCCTGAGAGCATGTTTACCATTTTGCAAGACAGGATACGTACAAAAAAGGGGAAAGCCAGGCTGCAGGAGGTGAAGGCAAAGCAAATAAAGTTTCAAAACTGTAATATGAAAAATGTTTGAAAACTCGGCAAAGCGTAACAGAAAGAGCAGAGAATCCGGGGCCCAGACTGAGCCCCCTTTTCCCACCTTACTGTCCAGTCTTGGCCAAGCCATTGAAATTCCTTTTTCTTTCATTTTTAAAATGGAGGCAATAATCATCACCTCGCAAGTTTGTCCTCAGAATTAAAAGGACTTCAGCATTTAGCTAGATTTATAATCACAGTGTTTTATTAGTTTGCTTTAGTTTACAAAATGTAAATTGAACGATTTTGTAATCAATACAAAGTCTAATAGGAACCATACCCAAGTATATTATTGTTGTACAATGTACAACAGGTAAATTTTCTCACAAATACGACACGTTGGATGGTTTAAACATATTTTTTTATGGATCAAATCTTGTCCTGAGTGAAATGGACTTGTTACAAATTTGAAGTGCTTTAGAATTAAGTATATTAAAAGTGATCATGTTTTATAGGGGTTTTTTAATGGGTTGTAATAAATCTGCTTATTACTCACAAGATAAACGTTATTGGACTGTAGTCCAAGGACTTTCTAAAGACTGAAATGTTTCCTTTCTCTGGTAAATTATCCATCAAATTTTATCTTATTTTGGAATGGCTTATTCCTTGCAGTTGGTAATAAAAGAGAGTCCTGGGTCATTTAAACAAGTAATTAAGAGGACCATTTACTATTTTTTGCCTTTGAAGAGTGCTAATTTTATTTGTTGTGGGTTAACAAGGCATTTATTCTGCATACTTACAGCTTCCAGTAGTTCAAAGGTGAGTCATTCAACAGTAAAATTTTTTCTGTAATATTTATTACAGATCTTTAACTAAAAACAGATGTTTTCTTTCTTTTTTTTAAAAAGTCTGTAAATTTGCTGAAATGCAAACTAGACAAAACTGAGGCAAGAGTATATTAATTTAAAAGTTATGATTATTTGTCTGGAAAAATGCCAGCTGTAGCTAAGTTGAATCATCCTTTTATGAGACATTTATTTGAATTAATGTGATGTTATTTAATAGAGTACCTATAAAACCGTGTATGACTTGTCGAATGAGAATGCATTGCATTTTTGCAGTTCCTTTCTTCTTCTTATACTTGTGCAAATGACTTTCAGAGAAATTCTTACTCTCAACCCTTCAGTATTTTGGTACCCACTGTGTGTCAGGCACTATAGTAGGTGCTAAGCTAAGTGCAGTGGGCTCAGTCAGCCAGTGCTGAGCTGGTCATGCTGACTGGAGCACTGGCCCTCGAGGGGCGAGGAAAGGCCTGATTTCTAGTGTTGGCTGATTTCTGTGGTGTAGACACTCCCACCATAACTGATTTCAAGCAACAAATGTGATGTTAGTGACTGTGACGTTGGGAAAAGGTGCTCAGTAGTTCAGTTAGATAACATCTCCACCTAAAGAGCATAGAGGAAATTGTCATAAGATTGTTAGGAGACAATGAGTTCTGAGTATCTATTACCTTTTTAAATGCAATTAATTCATTGCAAGTTTGTAGAAAGTCATTTTTAATAATAGCTGTAGTTTAACAGCTCATTTGCTAAATCCCTAAAAACTGAAGAATCAGCTTTCATCACCCAATACAAGCTGCCTCCCATACAATGCAGAGGGACAAACAAAGTAAATAAAACGTGGTATGTTTAAAGGTGATAAGTATTAGTGACAAGCAAAGCGAAAAAAAAAAAAAGGGATCCAGGCATTTCTGTGTCTGTGTGCACATGTGTGTCCGTGTCCTGCTTTAGAAACTGTGGTCAGTTGAGAGTGGGGTGTACAGCTCAGTGGTAGAGTCCACGCTTAGTATGCATGAAGTCCTGGATTCAACCTCCAGTACCTCCATTTAATAAAAAAGAAAGAAAGTGTGGTCAGTTGAGAGTGGGGTGTACAGCTCAGTGGCAGAGCGCACGCTTAGTATGCACGAAGTCCTTCGTTCAACCTCCAGTACCTCCATTTAATAAAAAAGAAAGAAAGTGTGGTCAGTAGCAGCCTTACTGAAAAGTTGACATTTGAACAACTTTGCAAAGGAGGTAAGGAGACAGTTATGCAACCTCTGGGGGAGAGCACTCCAGGCAGAATGAATAGCAGGTGCAAAAGCCCTAGGCAGGAGTGACTTGGCACATTCCAAAATTATTATAGAGGCCAGCATGGCTGGTGCAGACTAAGGGAGTGGGTAGCGATTCATAGGGCCTTACACGTAGGCTCTTGCAGGTCATTGGTAGAATCTGGGCTGTTATTTGGGTGAGGTAGGAGAATACTGGAAACTTTTGAACAAATGAATGACCTGTGTTTCAGTGTCACAGGATTACTCTGGCTGCTGCTGATTCGAGGGGACAAGGATAGAGGTGTGGCAACCTTTTAGGACACTATTGTGGTCATTCATTTGATGATCACTTGGACGTGGTAGTGGTGATGGGAGTGATCAGAAGGGACCTCAGTCTGGGCTGTTTTGATGGTGGAGTTGATGGGATTTACTGACGTGTGTGTGAGCGACAAGATGACTCCCAGGCTTGTGCTGTGGCCGCTGGAAGAATGGAGTCACCCCTGACTGAGGTGGGAAGGCTGCCACAGCTTTAGAAGGGAGAAGGTTTTTGGGGAGATAGGGTAAGTTGAAGGTACCCGTTAGGCATTTAAGTAGGTCTGTTGAGTGGGCAGTTGAGTTTAAGGATCTGGGGAAAGATCTGGTTTGGAGACACACATCTGAGATTCCTAAGGATAGGGATGGATGAGGTTCCCAAGAGAAGGGGAAAGGTCAAGAGCAATCCAACAGAATGGGGCGAGGAGAAGGCGCGGGTGGAGGAGCCCACGCAGGGCAGCCTGGGTGTCAGAAGGAAAACAAAGGGCATGAGGTTGCAGAAGCAAGTGATGTGCACGTTTCAAGAAGGCAAAAGCGAATATGCCTGATGCTGCAGGTGACAGGTCAGGTAAGGTGAGAACCAAGAATTGTCCAGTAGACTTGGAATGGGTCCTTCTGCTGCGACCGACCGTGTTCTGAGAGTGGATTCATGACAGTGGAAGAGAAATTGGAGACCGAGAGCATGGAAATTTTCTCCTTAGTTTTGCTGTGAAGGCGAGCAGAGAAATTGGTGTTAGCTGGCTGGGGGAATGAAGTCAAAGTGTTTTTCTTTCTTTAAAAAAAAAAAAAGATAGCATGTTTGTATGCTAATGGCAATGAACCGAAAGGAACAAACTGAAGTCGAGCATCATTTCAGAGCAGGCATGAGAATGTAAGGAGCTGACACACAAGGACACTCAGTGTTAGTTAGAAGCATCTTTGGGTCATCTGCAGAAACGTGAGGGAATGCAGAGTCCATGGGTGCTGGTGGGCAGAAGGCTACAAGAGATCTTTTCCAATTGCCTGTGTTTTCTCGGTGAAAAAGGAAGGTATGAATTGTCCATGTGAGAGTGAATAGGGAAATGCTCTGTGCTGCCTAGGAGATTTGTGGGCAGCATGAAATCTTCAGATGCATTAGTCAATCTTGAGATTAAAATGAGACCCATCTTCTTACTGCAGTTTTATCTAGCCGTATTCAGCAGTGTGGCTGCAGGTATGGAGCTGGTTGGTGGAGACATGGATTAAAGCAGGGGTAGGGTTTTCCAGGGCAGGTATGATGAAATGATCACTAGGTTGCAAGAGGAATTGAGGATTTATGCAAGAGGAGAGATTAAAACGTATAGGAATGAAACAATATAATTCTAGCATAAGTCTGTGAAAATATTTTAGGAGGTCGCTGAAAACTTTTTTGTTAATTTTTGTCATAAAACAATTACAGTTATTAATTGTGGTTAAATAATTACATCGCATTCATTTATAGTTCTTAGAGGCAAAGACAGTGTTTTAATAAACCCTGTGATCCTGTTTCTAATTTTCTCCTCTACCCTGCCACCCCACCATGCAAAATGTTTATATTTCTGTTTGCTCATTTACCACTCATTAAACTTGTATTGATTAAATGCCTCTGATGGTCAGGTAGTGTCATATAGTTGGTCTTTTAACACATTCTATGGATTTTATAGTTCCTGTGATAAGAGGTAAGTAACAAGGCAAATGATTGAAATGCACATACCACATGGCTACGTGTGAACTTGGACTATTCTCATGATCTTCAAGGTCGTCTGTAAATTGAGAGAGATGATATGAAGTTTTCTGAAGTTTGTTCCTGCTTATAGAAACTCTACATCTTTCTCCCCCAATTTTTTTTATTGTGGGAAAGTACACAAGCATAAAATTGATCATCTTAACCATTTTTGAGTGTACAGTTCAGTGTGCTGCCATCAGCACCAGCCAATTCCAGAACTCTTTTCATCTTGTAAATCTGCAACTCTGTACTCATTAGCCATTTGATCTTTTAAACACTCTATCTTTTAACCATGTACATGTGGATCTCTTTTTACTAGATTTTGGGTGCCTTAAGGGCAAAATTGCCTTTTGTTCATAACTGTATATTATAAATAATTTATGTACTGTAAATAATTAATAAATGATAAATATTTACTAATTAAATAGCAACATTAGCATTAAACATAGAGCTTAGAGAAATTGACATCACTTTTGTTTTCTATCTTACATATTTTTAAAGTTTGCTTTTTTTAAATTAAAGTACAGTCAATTACAATGTGTCAATTTCGGGTGTACAGCACCATGTCCCAGTCATGCATATACATACATATATTCATTTTCATATTTTTTTCCGTTAAAGGTTATTACAAGATATTGAACATAGTTCCCTGTGCTATACAAAAGAAACTTTAAAATCTGTTTTTATAATAGTAGCTAACATTTGTAAATCTCAAACTTTCAAATTTATCACTTCCCACCCGCCTTTCCCCAGTAACCATAAGATTGTTTACTAAGTCTATGAGTCTGTTTCTGTTTTGTAGATAAGTTCATAGTGTCCTTTTTTTTTAGATTCCACATATGAGTGATAGATTTTTACAATGGAATACTACTCTGCCATAAAAAAGAATAAAATAATGCCATTTTCAGCAACATGGATGGACCTAGAGATCGTCATTCTAAGTGAGTTAAGCCAGAAAAAGAAAGACAAATACTGTATGTTATCACTCATATGTGGAATCTAAAGTTAGCTTTATACCAGCTGTTCCCCCATACACAAATTTATCTAAAACAAGTAGCTTCCCTTCATTCAAGAGAGCCCACTGAAAGCATCTTTGTTGTCATTTTTTGTCACTTTCCTCTTTGGGGAAGACATTTGTTCCAAGTGTTTCCCAGGTAAGTTGAGCCTGCATTCCAAAGGAGTTTGGGCACCATCGCCAGATCATTATGCAAATTAAATAAATACAAATTCGAGCTCTTGAAGCAAAGACCAAGTTACGTTTGGCTTTGAGCTTTGTGTATAAGGGCATTCATAAAGTACAGTTTCTTGGTGATTTTGATATAAAAGACATTTTAGTAGTTGTGCACACGTCTCACACTCTCTGAGTCTTCATTTGTCAGATTCTGCCTCCCAATCTCATTTCATCCTCATGTGCATCTGCAAGTTAAAACTTCAGCAATTATGTTGAAAATTATAAAGTATGCTAGAAACATAATACAAAATAACGGATTGATTTCTTAACTTGCTATTTTGTTTTCACTTTCCAGCAGACAATACAGTTTAGCTGCAGTAATAAATTAGATCTGAAATTGTCAGGACGACTGGTCCAAGAGAGAATTCAACAGAGAAAGCGATCTCAAGTAGGAAAATCCCTTCAAAGATAGTTGTCATTTCTCTTTGCCGAGTTTTATCTTTTTATTTTTTTACCTAATGTAATGCAGTACAATAACTAACTCTCCTAGTGTTTAAATATAACTTTGATTCTTATTAGTGAGGTAGAAATATAAAAGAAATTTAAATTCAGAAACCCTAAACTGTCACAAAAATATTTGTTAGATGGAAAACCTTCACTCTTATACTGTGTTTAGAATATATGTTAAAAGTTGTCACATTTAATCCACTAATTCTATTAAAAGGGGCATATAGTTGTAAACAAGTATTATCTCTTAACTCTGAGTTTATCCACCACAAAATGCCTTTTATCATTTCATTTGCCCCATAAGGCATATGTGCTATCATCTATTTTTAATGTTTTGCAGCATATTTATAGGGTGAAGTTATGCATTTAAATCTATGGTTGTGTGTTTGGAAACCATCTGTTAGAACTGATTGGAAAATAGAAACTTCTTTTATTAATGCGTTTCCTTATTTGGGGGGACTTAAATATTTAATATTATCCTTCCTAGTCCACAACTGAAAGAATAAGAAACATTATTGAAAATGACTTCTGTTGTATTCCCACAAGGGGATTCAAACTTTCTTGTCTCGTATTCTGTCATATTTCAGAATCATTGTGTTATAAAAATAAACATTTGTGATTTACCAAGGCAGCAAAAAATGTATGTTTTTTAATTAATAGTAAGTTTTAAAATTAATCGTAAGTTAGTTGTTTTTAAAGTTCAGGCTATGTTAGAGGGAACAGTCATGATAGACTTGTCCTCAGATAGAGGAATGATAAGTCTACTTATTTGAAAATTCATTTAGCCAGTGGGAGAAGGTAAGGTGGGGGTGGAATCAAAAATCGGTACAGCAGAGTCCCTGATTTCAAGGAAGTTAAACAGAGCTGCAAAATACACATAGTAATTCATAAACGAGGGGTATGATGAGTCTCCAAAGAAGGGCGTAAGAATTTTGTGCAAATTGGTCACAGCTTGTTTCAGTGTAATCAGTGAATCTATAGGTAATCACTCTAAGAAAATTATTCTACTTACCTCTCCTTGACTTTTACCCCTTTAGAAGTGGACCAGTACTGTCAGATTTATTCTCTCTTCTCTTTTTTCTTTTTTATTCTCTGGGAAATTTTATCTCTTTTTTTATGGAAGTATAGTCAGTTTATAATGTGTCAATTTCTGGTGTACAGCATCATGTTTTAGTCATACAATTACATATATTTATTTCTTTTCATATTCTTTTTCATTATAGGCCACTACAAGATGCTGAATATAGTTCTCTGTACTAAACAGTAGGACCTTGTTGTTTACCTGTTTTATACCTAGTAATTAGTATCTGCAAATCTTGAACACCCAATTTATCCTTCCACACCCCCTTTCCCCCCAGTAACCATAAGTTCATTTTCTATGTCTGTGAGTCTGTTTTTATTTTGTAAATAAGTTCATTTGTGTCCTTTTTTTAGATTCCACATGTGAGGATATCATATGGTATTTTTCTTTCTCTTTCTGGCTTACTTCACTTAGAATGACATTCTCCAGGTCCATCCATGTTGCTGCAAATGGCATTATTTTATTCTCTTTTATGGCTGAGTGGTGTTCCATTGTGTGTGTGTGTGTGTATGTATATATATATATATGCATTCATATACACACACACACATCATCTTTATAGGGATGTCTTTCAATATTGAAATAAACACACTCCCTCTAGGACTGCACGTGCAAATATTTTATCAAACGTCCTATAACAGGTTAGAAGTGAGTCAGGAGAGAGGGTCCTGGGACAGGAACTCTGGGTGTGGCTTTCACCGCTGTACAGCCTCCAACAAAAGAGGGAAAGACAGACACAAAGACCACCACCGATTCAGAATCTATGTTGGCACTTGTATTTCAAACTCATATTTACATTTTTATAAGTGAAACACATGTGGAGATGCTGTGTAGAAAGTGATGACAAAATACACCTGGGTCAGCGGATCCTTGGTGCACATTTTAAAGGAAAATCATATTTTCTTCAGTTCACCCAAGTCAAGAAGCTTATGTCCCAGAGGTTTTCATTTAATAGTCATTCTGTTTTCTACTTTGATTAGTATTTTTCCTGTATTTCTTCTGGATTTTCAAGCATTAGCAGAAAGGAAGATGAAGTATAGACATTCGTTTTACTTGCTTCATACTGTAAAGAAGTCAAGTTATTTTTAAAAAGCAAATAACAGACAAATAACCCATTAAAGTCCTAAGAAAGAAATGGTTGGGTTTTAGTTTCCCCTGTAGACTTCAGAGAATTCTCTTTTTCAGTGGGCTTCATATCGGAATTTTGTTTTCCCAGGGATTTGATATATAAACTTGTTCTTTAGCTTTTTAAAAAAATTCCAAACAACAAAAAACAAACAAAAGCAAAGCAAGAAATGTACAGAAAACCAAAGGGAACTAACCAGGATCTGGTCTTCGTAGAATGAGTAGGAGGGTGACGGGCTGACATCATTCCTGGTTCTTCCCCAGCGGTTGTTTGTATAAATAAATCCTTTGAGGTGAAGTATCTTGCTGTTTTACTTCATTAAGACCTATTTCATTATTTGCAAGTTTTTACTTTAAAAGCCTACAGATCTGAAATGTGGGATCATGGCCCATCATTTCTGTATGTTGTAGATTGAAATGCCAGCTCCTTAAAAGTATTTGGTGAATAATTATAACAGAATCTGGACTAGAAGGGTATATCCTTCGTGTTGAGTTTGTGGTTTAAAATTGCTAATGCGTATCATCAGAGATGGATGATCTATTACACAGTACTGAATACCCAGCGTCACCTATGTAGAATTCTTTCAGAAACAGCTTATCCTAGGTCACTAGAATGTGGACCCCCTTAAAAAAGTCTGTTTCTTTAAAAAAAAAAAAAAAAGGATTTTTCAGAATGCAACAGAGTCCTTGATTGGATCCCTATCAGAACAAAGTGTAAAAGACACGTTTGGGACAGGTGGGGCGATTTTAATATTGACTATATGTTATATACTGTTGAATTCATGCCAGTACTTTTAGGTGTGATAATGGAATTATGTTTATGTAGGGGTATATTCTTAATCTTAGAAGATACATATTAATGTATATGAGGGAAGATTTTATGATGTTTACGTGTGTTTTCACATTTTGGCAGAAAGAAAAAGCTATATGTATTAGGGTTCTCCAGAGAAACAGAGCTGATAGAATATATGTGTGTGTGTGTGTGTGTGTGTGTGTGTGTGTGTGTGTGTGTGTGTAGAGAGAGTGATTAATTTTAAGGAACTGGCTTGTATAATTATGGAGACTGTCAGGTTCAAAACCTACAAGGTGAGCATCAGGCCAGAGACCCAGGGAGGGGGCGATGTTGTAATTCAAGTCCACCGGCTGTCAGGCGGAGCCGAGGTCACAGTTTAAGTCTAATGGCAGATGAAGTTCCCTCCTGCTCAAGGGAGGTCAGTCTTCTGTTGAATGAATGAGGTTCCCCCCCCCATGATTCCCACAATTTTCCTTGTGATCTAGGCTTCCTGACACCTGTGGCATCTTGTACCCCCAAGCTAAAATGCCCCAGGCGTCTGTCTTCAAAATCAACCAAAGAAGTCACCGTCCTTCCCTAAGTCCCAACATGTCACCAGGAGTAATGTAAGAAGTATGTGGCAGGAGGAAGAGAATTCTAATTCAATCCAGAAAAAGCCTCTATGTCTAAGTCTCTATTCTACCTCTTGCTTCTTTGGGCAGTAACTTGATTTATGTCCCCTTTTGGGGGAAAATGTCGGTAAGATTGCCTAGGACAGTTGGCAGCAGCAGAATAACTGTTTGTGCAAACACGTCCTAAACTGTAAAGCGCTGTGAAAACAACAAGGCAGTGGTGTGGGGCATGTCGGTGGCCAGATGGCTCTCGTGGACTTATTTCATTTTAAAATAGAATCAACTTTTGTCCCTTCATTAATCTGCTCTCAGCATCCCTTTCATGGCACTGTACCCTCCAGAAGTCTTTCTTTTCTGAGAACTCTGGGAGCAGCCGCTTACTTGGCTTCTAAAATGACAGAAGCTGAAATAGCCAGCACACAGACGGAATCTATAACTTCTATGAATTTTTATAAAATATCCATAATCTGGAGAGAATGTTCACCCATTTTAATAGTCGTAACACGTCTTTAATTTCACATCCCCAAATCGAGTTCACGGCTTGCAAGCCCCAGCTTTTTCCCCCCTCCGAGGCAGACGTACCCACGTAGACCACAAAGTGCTGTTTTGCTCAGAGAAGAGCTCTTAGGTGCACAGTTTTAGATGAAGATTGTCCTAAAATTCCTCCAAACCATAGCCTCTTCTTCATGTTGGCGATTTTCAGAGGAGCTCTGAAAGTTGTAAATGGAACATATAACAAGTTTCTAACAGCATAAACAGAGATCTGAATCAGCTGCCTATTTCATTTTATGCAAAGAAACAACTGACCAGTAGAATGAATGCTTTTTACAGGTTGTTGTTATTCCAAACACCCTAAGCATTACATCCAGTATACATAAACTGTAACTTCGCAGTACTGGGGATTCGGGGTTTGGTTGTATCTGTATTGACGTTCTGGCTGTGATACTGTCCTAGAGTTTTGCAAAATGTTACAACTGAGGGAAAGTGGATGAAGGGCTTTTGGAATCCTTTTTTCTGAAGTACAGTTGACTTAATATATAATAAGAGTTCCAAGTGTATAGCATTGTGATTCAGTATTTTTACAGATTATACTCCATTAAAAGTTATTATAAGATAATAGGTATAATTCCTTGTACTATGTAATATATCCTTGTTGCTTATCTATTTCATATATAGGCACACATGCTGTTTTAATTGGTCGGATCATTACTGAGCAGATTGAAGTCATAAAGGCAATGAATTATTAAAAAACAATCCAGCTTTCTTAAGAACGAAGTCATTTAGTTTCAATGATTGTGTGATTCTGAAAGGTATAATGTCTCGATGTGAAGAAAGAAAACAAATAAAAGATCCTAATTAGACAATGTTCTCTTTTACTGTTGAATATAATGGGACAAAATAAAATATTACTTGTTTTTGTTTTTTTCCAATCTTGGTTCTTTTATAGATCTTAAGGAATGCTGCTTTTTTTTTTGGGTCAATTCCCAGAAATGCAGTAACATTTTAAGTGATGCCATAGCACAGATAAGTAAGTTGACAGTAAAAAATACTACTTTTTTCATTCTTCAGAATAATCTTTTAAAACGGTAGATGTTTGTTGTGATAATGATTTAAGGAGGATGTGAGTCCAGTAAGATATTTTGTGACCTTCCTAAGCTCATCCTAGTTCTGCCTAGTCCTGTCTTGTGACCCAACTTCATTCTTTCCTCCCCACCCCACCCCACCCCAGGTCTCAGCTCATATTAAGGATCTCTATGTTTCAAGCAAAGTATTAACTTGGACAAACTTGTCCTGTGTTTTCTGTGCTTGCTGTATTTCTGGATGAAGTGGGTTGATTCAGAAGCATTTCTCGCTCCCGTCTGGCCCTGGCCCATGGGTCCTGAGTTGCGTGGAGATGAGCAGCTGGCACGGGAAGGCAGGACAGCATCAGTTGCCAGGGTTACAACCCCTTCAGGATGCATCTCCTGATGCCGCGTGCAAATGCCTTTGCCGGGGGATGCGGTGGAGTGAGGGTGAGTTAGCCGAGAGGACTGTTCATGTCCTTGTTGAGCTTAGGTTCAAATAGAAGAGGGTAGACATGTGTCAGACGAGTTCAGGGTAGTGCCAGCAGAAAGGTGTAAGGAAGGGAGAGCCCATCCATCTTGGAGTGTGCAGGCGCTGGCCTTTGGGCGTGACCTTACAAAATGGGCGGGATTTCTGACGAGCAAAGATGGCAGGGTGGGGGGAGGGGTATAGGTCAGTGGCAAAGCACATGCTTAGCGTGCACGAGGTCCTGGGTTCAATCCCCAGTACCTCCATTAAAATACATGTAAATAGAAAAACCTAATTACCTCCTCTCCCCCAAAACAAAAAAGATGGCAGGAAGAGGCATGCTGGATGGAGGGGGTAATGTGGGTAATGCTTCAGAGACTAGAAATACCAGACAGGTCTGTGCATTTAGTCCTTGGAGTAGAGGGTGCATACAGGGAATCAGCATGAGGATGGAGCCCCGCTGTGACAGCGTTCGGTCGGGGCTGTGCTTTGGGACATTTTGGAGCGGACAGTGCTTACTTTCATACTTAAAGGTACTTGTTAATTCATTCAGTTTTCTTACTTTTTCTATAGTTGTTTCTTAATATATCAATATTTTTAAAATACTGAGTTCCAGAAAAGATGATCTTACAATATATCTTCTTTTATTGCTTTTTTGGTTTTTTTTGGGTTTTTAAAATTTTTTTAGCTGAAGTAGAGTCAGTTTACAATGTTGTGTCAATTTCTGGCGTACAGCATAATAGCTCAGTCACACATATACATACATATATTCGTTTTCATATTCTTTTTCACTATAGGTTGCTGTGAGATATTGATATATCTTATTTCAAAGAGAAACTTCCATTTTGTGGAATGTCTAAAACCAAGTAGGATTTAGTTGATCCTTCCCCGTCTTCTTTCACAGTTTTCATTTTTTAATGAATAGATTTAACAAGATCTTTTAATATTTCATATTTTGTCACTATTTAAATAATATGCGACTGCTGATTTCATTGTCATTTGATTAATGGTGTTACAAAGCAACCTATTTTTCTACCAGTGACGAACTCTGAAAGGAATTCTTGAACCAGGATGAAGGCACAGGCATCATAGTATTAGATTAAAATTTAGATTACCCAGAGTTGAGGTACTTGCACTAAATTACATCAGAACACAGGAGAAAGGACTGTTTTGTGATCATTTAAACATGGTACTGTCAAAAATAACTATGTACAGGTTGTCTGTGTACGGAAAAAATGAAGTAGTTGTATGTGTAATAGAGCTGAAATCACCTGGAATTCATTAAAAATAAAGGCTGGACCTACCACGCAGGTCTTGTCCAAGTTTATGACATCTAATTGGAAATTAATACTGAATGCTGATTACGTCCCCAGTGCTGTGCCAGGCCTTTGGCTCAGTCCTCACACCGTGACGTGGGTACTGTCCCCGTTTTCTGGGTGAGGAAACCAGGGCTCGGAGCTGCACATATTTGACTCATGATCCCACGTGGCTAGTGGGACACTGCTGTTTGAATTTAGCTCTGTTTGCCCAGAGAGCCGTTTGGGGCTTGTAACCACCAGTAATTTCACCAGATCAGCTCTTGAAAGAGTGTATGGGCCAGACCCTAAATGGTTTAGGACCAACATTGAAACACTCACGGGGAACAGATTTCTCAGGGCAAAGAGCAATACCGACCGTGTTGATGAGAGAATAACTTAAAGTGTCAGCACTTTAGGTGAAAAATGTGTGTGTGTGTGTGTGTGTGTTGTTATTGTTGTTATTGTTATTAGGGCATTTCTGATCAGTAATGGACTGGAGGAGGGAACACCCCTAGCCTTAGCGTCCCTGGCAGAGTCAGTGTCTGGGAGTTCCCGGGCAGTCGCTCTCTCTAGATCTCCAAAATGTTCTCAGCCGGGTGTGATGAGACAGCCTTCTATCCAGGGAATTCTGATACCAATTTTGGTCTGAGGATTCCCATAACAAAGTTAGTTCTTGCACATACCCACACAAGGAATTTGATCTTCTAAATAAATGGTTATAAATTGACTCAGCTTTTTCTGATACCTGTTTATATCTACTTGGGTCTTCTCTACAGCCCCTGTTCTGATATTATCCATATTATATGTGAATAATGTGTATTATATGTAATATATTGTATTCGTTGGAAGAGGGTGTAAGTTTTTACTTATTACAATTCTGAGTTAAATAAACAACAGGAAAATGCTTGCCGTGACTTTGGATGTTCTTATTTTGAGATTTTTTCAAGGTCTTGTAACCGTGAAGTTAATCGTTAACCTTGATTTATATCATGCATTCTTTCAAAAGCTCTAAATCAATATATGTTTTAGTGTTCTGTACAGCGATTACTGAATATCATCTCTGTATCTTACCTGTCACAGCTCTGGTGTCTAGAAGGCACTGAATATACTTTGAATCACTTGTTTCACAGAGTATATAAAATACGTTCTAAAACGTCATCTGTTGAATCCTAATTTTTATAGACTTTCGCCTGTCATAGCAGGATTAAGTTCCATTGCTCAGTGTCAGGCAGTAGCCCTGACTAAGCCAGAGACCTGTCAGAGCTACACTTGGGAGCTGGACAAGAACTCAGCTGTTTGGCTGTTTTTTGTTTTTTTTTTAAAGACCTTGTTAAAATTCTCTCTATTCTGATCCCTCACCCTCATGCAAACCACAGTCTAAGGGAAATCTCATACCCTGGCCGCCAAACTGGAATGGATCACTCTGGCCTGCTCCCATGGTTGGACAGGGAGTGGGGGAACTAGTTTGTTTTTATATGTGAGTCCTACTTTCCAACTTTATAAATCAGGAAAGCAAAATGTCTAAAATTCTGGGATTTTCTATTTTAGAAATGTGTTGTGTATTATAATGAGGGCTTTAGCAATGTTAACATGGCATTTTATGTCTGTCTTCTTAAAATATGGTTATATAAAGCAACAGATACTTAGTGGGCATTAGTATATGCCAGACAGCATTTCACTTATAAACCATGAGAGGTGCATCTAGAACCAGAGTAACAGATTTCTTTTCACAGAGAATATCAGGATGACAGCTGATTGTACATGAAGCAAGGAGTTTACTCTTTCTGTGCTATAAATGGCGTCCAGAAATAGTGGTGACAGAGTGTAATAAAGACCAAAAGAAGAAAGACTTAGAAAACCAGGAAGGTCATAGGAAAGTATAAGAAAGAAAATTAAGGCTACTCCAAACAAAGGAAAGAAATTACCTAGAAATAAATACTACATCGTAAAGCTGAGCACAGCAGTGCTACTGAGGGTCTGCTCAATGGTAAACTAATGTTTTGAAAAGATTTTAAGAAATTAAGGAAAAAGTAACTAAATATCACTGATCATAGAGTTTAAAAGTCAGATAAGAAAAGGCAGGCAGAGCTGCTTCACGATATGTAAATATACAGGTGAGAATGGAATAAAAGGTAATGCTTGTAGAAGAGAATTGGATTTCGTTGACTGATGTTCGGTGGCCTACTGAAATATTGACAGTCACAGGAAAAGAGGGGAATGCTTTTCAAGCCCCAAAGCTGAGATCAACAACAATAATACATATGAAAACAATATGCATAGCCATCCCCAAGACAGATTTTTATCTCCTAAAACATAAGCAAAGAGACATTTTTGGAAAATAGTACATCAAAAGGCTAAACTCTCCATGTCATCCATAATTTTTTCCTTGTCGCAAACTAGTTTAGATGAGTAAAAACCTTCTTGAAATTGTTAGGAAAAAAAATTCTAAGCCATAATCTAGTTACAGTTTTATAATTAGCCAGGGGGGAAATAAAATACTAAAATCAAAGAGAGCATGTTTTCTTGGCCTTTAAATAATGTTGACCATTCATTTTAATTAACAAATAGAATAAAGAGCATATGTCAGTCTAAAAAGCTGATGTGGTAACTTGTACCATCCTGCAGTAAAAATGCTAATTTCCTCGATACGGTTTGTAAGTGGGCAAGTCCTGAAGGCAGATTCATATACCAAATTGAATGAAAGGAAATAAATAATACAGAGATGATCAAAATCATTGTATTGCTCATTCTGATGGGTTATTGTAAATCCAAACATGAAAATATTTTGCAAAGACAGAGCGCAGAAGATGACCATCCCGTCTTGAAGTCAGTGAACCTCCGAGTTTTCAAAATACTGCATTTTGACCATGTAAGGGCGGGAAGTACCAGCAAGAATGATAAACTTGAACCTGTTAGAGACGTGTTTGAAATCTGGAACTGGTATTTACCGGATCGATATGCTCCAGGCTCATCCATGACGGTAGTTAAGCCATTACTTGCATTCAGAGGACATGGGTCATTTCAAGTATATGTACCTTCAAAACCAGGAAAATATGGAATAAACGTTTGTGTTATGTTTAAGTTCAAATGAAAAGTTTTAATGCAGTTGTCTTTCACTGGGCCCAGATGGTGGGTGGTGGTAACTCTTGGTTGTCTGTTGTGGCATATCAGATTACTTCAAAACTTCGTGGCTTGAAACGACGTTTATTATCGTGTGTTTTCTGGAGATCAGGAATTTAAGAGCAACTTAGTGAGGTCCTTTGCTTTAGGGTCTGTTATAGGCTGAATTGTGTCCTGCCCAAAATTCATACGTGGAAATACTCATCTTCAGTGCCTCAGAATGTTACTATATTTACAGAGAAGGTTTTTAAAGAAGTAATTCAGTTACAGTGAAGCAAATGAGGATGAGTTCTAATCCAGTATGACTGATGTCTTTGTAAGGGGGGGAATTTGGACACAAATGTGTGTGCAGAGGAAAGATCATGTGATGACAACAGAGAGAAGGTGGCCACCTACAAGCTGAGCAGAGAGGCCTCAGCAAACACCAGAGCTACTCACCCCTTGGTCCCGTACTCCTAGCCTCCAGGATTGTGAGAAAGTGTGCAGTTGTTTAAGCCACACACTGAGTCTGTGGTGCTTTGTGATGGCAGCCCTAACTCACTAACGCAGGATCTCTTAGGCTGCAGCCACCCGAAGGCTCGACTGGGGAAGGATCCATGTCTAAGCACACTGCCGGGGCAGTTGGCAGGATTCACTTCTTTGCAGGCTCTTCAACTGGGTCCCCAGTTCCTCATAAGCTGTTGTTCTGAGGCCATGTGGATCTCCAAAGGGCAGCTTCCTTGCCACATGGTGGCCCACTTTATCAGAGCCAGCAAGCAAGAAAGGGAAAGACCCAGAGAGGAGCTGGGAGTCCGGAAATCTTAATCTTTTATAATCCCATCTCCAAAGTGACATCTCATCACTTGTGCTGTATTCTGATGGTCGGAAGTGCCGTGTGTCTCTAGGTCCAGCCCAGCGCTCGAGGGGAGGGGATTATGCAGGGGCTGAACACCAGGAGACAGGGCTCACTGGGGGCATCTTAGAGGCGGCCTACCATACCTGGTTGTCTGAGGGTTTTAGAATCTTCATAAGTGTATATTTGCCATTAATTTTATTTGTATGATTAAAAAAAAAATCAGACCATGGGTAGAGACCCATCACACAGTAATGACTATATGTAATTTATAAATCATCTATTCTTTATAGTGATTAGTGAGTCATTTTGATATTTTAAAAATTTGCTTTAATTGGATTATATAACTTTCATGTACAAAAGTAGCAACCTGTGTATAGTTTTAACTTTTAACTTGTGTCTTCGAAAGAGGTTTAAGCATATTAGGGCCAGTAAATGCCAATAGGCATTGCATATGCCATATATTTAAAAAAAATTTTTAATGAAATCTGTCTAATGTATAGAAAGTGACCTACATTGCATACTCATCACCAGGGTTTAATAGTTGTTGACTGTCATGTTTGTGTCACCTTTTTGTGAGCTGCAAGTATATTAAAAGTAAAATTATAGACATTATGGCTTTTCATCTATATTTTAGTACTCAGCTTTTTAAAAAAGCATGTTTTGCCACATAACAAGTATTGCAGTACTATGTAACAATTATTGCATAGATAGTTTATATTTAAAATTTCCTTGGATGTCTCAACACTGCCTTTTTATAGCTGACTTCTTCAGACCAGGATCCAGTCAAGAACCACTATTCCATCTGGTTTTTATGTCTTGTAAGTTTCTTTCTAGAGACCCCTCTTTTACCCTCATTTCTTTTTCTGTACATTGATTCGTCAAAGAATGGGACATATTTTAAATCATGCTTTTTTCTTTTTCCCAAACATTCCTTCCTTTAGTGCTAAAGTTATTTATTCATATCAGAGCCTTGCACTAGAAGCCTGCTATGTTAAGAAGAAAGCATAAAATAGTTAAAATAGAGCCGTGCACTCTGATTTAGGCAGCACAGAGAGACCTGTCTCCCCAAGCCACCCCATCCCTACTCCTCGCCACCCTTCTGGCTGAACGTCTGTGTTTGGCACAATTTGAAGCTCAGGATTTTAGATCATGGATGGTGGAGACTGAAAGACGGAGTAGGAAGAGAAGAAAGGAGCAGACAGAGTGAACAAGAGAGAAAGAGGAAGGCAGCGGGGCAGAATGCAACTCTCACAACTTTTTCTGTGCTCCCGAGCAGCTGGCTGGTACCCAGGAGCCATGTGCTGAATGGGGGATGAAGCCAAGTTGACTGAGGGGCCACTTGTTGGCATTGATGCTACAAGCCAACCTCTTCCTGATTATTCCTGCTAGAATGACAGCTCCACGTGGGCAGTGCCTAGAACAATGCCTGGCACTTAAGCATGCTCAATTAATGTTGGCTCAATACTTATAGCTATAAATGAATTACGAAAGAACTAGTGTTTACAGAGCACCTATTTCATATCAGTTATGCTGCATGCTGTTCACAGAATTAATAAGATCCATGTATTACTTGATCCTTATGAGGTAGGTGTTACTGTTACCAACTTCCAAAGAATTTGAGCTATGGGGAAATGTGAATTTGCCTTAAATTATTCAAACCAAGGTCCAGCAAATTCTCAAATACCCATGACTGGCTTTAGGGGGACAGGAGATAGCCAGGTGAACTGGATTTTAATTTCAGCTTTTCTTCATGCTGTTTACAGACTGTTTGCTTTTATGGAAATCATTTTGGTTTTTGGTTCTTCAGTCCCTTTGTGAAAAATGTAGGTAATTAAATCTGTCTTCAGGGGTCAGTTATGGCGGTAAATTTGATATCAGGAAGCAAAACTGTTTTAGGAAAAAATTCAAGCTCTCCCCCAAGATCCCAGTCACTCTATATTACAGTGTTTAACATGTGGTTGGCACTTTTAAATTTTTTGTCTGACGTTAATAACTTCTGAATGACAGAGTGTATACATGTCATTTTGCGCATGCTATTATGTTCTTGTGGGACTGTGTAACCAAATCCATGATACACTTTTCCAGGAGTTACTGTGTATAAAGAATATTGACAACACACACCCGAGGAACTATGAAATATTTGATACTGGAACTTAGTTGACCGGAATAGTAAACTGAAGTGCAAATAATACTACCCCTGATTGTTTTATCATGTAGTTTTCTTTTACTGGTATTTGCCATAATAGCATCTGAATTTTTGAAGTATAGTCATTTTATAGGAAAACTTTGATAGTTTAAGTTGGCAATTCCAAATCAGCCCACGCATTGTGTTCACGAAAGTGTTCTTCCAAAAATAAATGAGTAGGCTGGCATTGTGTTTTAAACATCACGCTAATTTTGGTTAATTATATAAATCTAAAAGCCATGGGCAAGGCAGCAATTCAGTCTTACTAGCTGATGATCAGTGAAATTGTAAGACAGCTTGCTGAATGATGTCCATCACGCTAATAACCTGAATGCATTGTGTCCAAAAGGACAGTGCCTGGCAGAGCATCAGATAGGAAGCCTTCCCAGTGCTTTAATAAGGGGCTTGTGAAAGCTTGCAAAAGGGTATGAAGTTAGAAACAGTAGTAACAGCTCTGATCGGAATTCAAAAACATTCGAGGAGGGAAAAAAATGGTCACCGTGCATAGCTAATAATTCCGTTAGATAATGGAAAGCTGGCTCGAGCAGCCTCGTGGGCCATCCCTGACTTGCTCCTTATCTCTCGGTTTTGTTTAAATAAAATGAGAGTGCTACATTATGTGGGGCTTTCATTTAAATGAGTTGAAATTAGCATTCTGCCACCAGCGAGCAGGAAATACAGATGCAGAATAAGAATGTGGTTACGGGCAGGAGAGTTTGGAGCACTTGATTCTCTAACTACGTTCCCATTCAGAAAAGAATTATGACTCCCTTTGTACACAATTGTAAAGCAATAATGGGCAGAAACGATGTTACGAGATTTTTGCTGTAACTGCGTTCAGTTGGTGGATTTAGGTTGATACCTGTAAAACAAGAGGATGAATTTATTAAAATTCTTTCATGGCAGGACACAGATTTCTTTAACCCCGTATTCCATCTCATCCCTGGAAAAGGCTGTATGCACCATTGAGAAAACATCCTTGGACTTGACTTGCAGAATTTCCTCATCTTAGGTGAATGACCTGTGGTCACCTCTCAGATTTATTCAGGAAGGAGGTCCTTCTCTCTCTCATCCAGATTTGTAGGAAGAGCCAAGAATGACTGTTCAGGCTACTTTATTTCACGAGATAATAGATTTGATTGAACTTTCCTTTTTTCCGTGACCATATATGGTCATGGTGAAGGTCCATATCATTATTTGTAGAAGTGAATCACAGAGAATTTTTATTCCTTTTTTTTTCAACATTTTTTATTGAGTTGTAGTCATTTTACAATGTTGTATGAAAGAGAATTTTTATTCCTGTAGAACCTAAACAGTTGATTCATATAGTCAGATTGTTTTCTTCGGCTTTGTACAACCGGATTGTTACTGGCCTGTACATCTGTGAGCAGTCAAATGGAGGTACTCAAGAAGACAGACAGACTTAAAAGCCATTCACAGTAGTTGAGTTTTTTTAAAGTGATTCCTGGTTTGCTCCGTGACTATTATCAACTGTCTTTATAATGTTACACTATCTTAACAGTTGAGCATAGCCAGGAAAACTGTATTCCTGCTTCTTGTGGTCTTTTCATAGAGTTTGGACTCCCAGCAGAAATTTAAATGGCAGAATTATTTGGGCCACACACCCAGGCTTGCCCTGCAGTGTCACTTTAGATAAAGCAAAAATTTTCCCATTCTCCCTGTTTGACCCATTGCTTCCCAGCATTCCTAGTCATATGTTAATTATAAAACAAATGATGTATAAAATTTATTTTTAATCATTTTAAACAAGTGTGGTAAAATCATTCTTTGAATACAACTAGCATGTTAATGTGTTCCTCTAGAATAAATTCCGTGAAAGATACACGTGTTTTAGAGCACGCTGTATGTGTGAAATAGAGGGAGAGAAAGTGTATGAGGAAGCATCAGGCTCCTTGTGATGCGCTGCGTTTGACTGTGACTGAGGTTTATATGTGACTGATACCCTGTCCTGTCTCCCCACGTGGGGCACGGCAAAGCAGCTGCAGGATGTGGCCACGGAGGGAGTTTTTAATTTCAGAAGATGAAGTGTACTTCCTGTCCTGCCTTCTCTCTAGACCAGGCTTGTTGCTTCTCTCATTGGCATCACTAGAATCTGCACAACTTCAGCCTCATCCTTCAGGGAGGGTGGGTTTTTCTTCATGATCCAAGTTACAGTTTAGAAAGCCCTTCCTTCTTGGAGCAGAAAACATCCTGGGCCCTGGTCTCGTCTAGTATCCTCAGTCACTTTTTTGCACTGAAATAAACGCATGACAGTGCTGGAGTGGGACTCCCAGAGCTGCTGCAGCTCACATCGGGAGATCCGGGCTCTCCTGGGAATGAGCTTGATGTTGTACGATCCAGAGAGATGTCAAGAGAGCACTGGCTTACAAATCCTCCTAGCCAGGGTTCAAGTCTGCCTCTCCTAGGTACCCGCTGTGTAACCACAGGGTAGTTACATTTCGCGTTTTCTGGGCTTGAGTTTTTCATCTATAAAATGAGAACAGTTGTCTGTAGCAAGCAGACTTGTCTGTAGAGTTAAATAGAAGAATGCACGGAAAGACTCTAGCCCCTCAGCGCGTTTATGTTCAGCACGTGTTCATTTCCTTCCTCCTCCCCTTGAAGGTCAGGAGGTTTGGACAGTGGCCTGGGATTCCGCTGCTGTGAGCCAGTGTGCCATCTGATGGCAGAAGGCGCTCACTGGAGCACAGCATCAAATAAGGCTGGGCTCACAAGGTAGACAGTCGTGAATCTGTTCACCTTCCTTGCGGTCAGAAGGCAGGAACAGGAAGATGCTTGACAGCAAGATGGACTAGCAGGAGCCCTTAGAGGCAATAACCTGAAAGTACTTATTCACTTACCTGATTGTTATGAAAAGGAACACACCTACTACTCTTCTAGGGAAAAGTAAAGGTCTCTGGGCAGTACTGGACTTGATTCTGCCACGACCTAGCTATGAAGACGTGTTCAGCATCCTTTGCTTCACTTATTCATGCTTTTATGTCAGCAAACATGCGTTGATGTCAGCCTTTTGCTGGGGACCCAAAGACTGGAAAGTCAGGCTGTCCTCTCGTGGTGTCATCAGGCTCATGGACATGTATATGCAGGGAAGAACCCGGACGACTAAGTGTCAGCAGAGGTGCATCCACACTGAACCCTCCTCAGTGCCCTGTCCCTTCCCTCTGACATTGTCCCGTCCTTTCTTCTGTCGTTGTCTCTCATGTGATAGAAGATCAATAAAAATACTTCCTAACGTGAATGTATTGGTATGGGAACACCTTGGAAGTAGTCATCGCTCATGTGGGTAGAGATGGACTGGTAACCGTCCTCACCCTCAGTTGTCTTGTATGTGACAGGAAGGGGTTCATGTGCTTTTGAATTTCTGTTCCTACTGTTGAAAATCGAATAATGATTTACCAGCAACTGATGTAATCAAATATGAATTAATGAACTAAGTTATTTGTTGCTCAAGCAGCAGTTATGAATTAACCAAGATCTGAATTACAAGTTGCTGTTTTTATTGTCATAGAGTGCATAATTTTTTAGCACTTTTCTTCTATGCTCTGTAAGTGGAGAGAAATTTTAAGTGCCTTCTGCCAGTTGCATTGCAAAAAGAGCCAGATAAGGAACTGAATGTCTGGCTAGATAAGCTGTTCAGCTGAAAAACAATGATCATCTGAGCTTGAGATTGTTAATACTTCTGAAATTTCTTGATAGTTCTTTGAGAAATCCTAAAATATAACAGTTGTCAGTAGAACTCATGATGGGGGAAGAACACAGAGAGTTCTTGGGGTCACAGTCACCCTTGTGTTTCCCTTATTGATGGATTCTTTACAAAAATATTCCTTGGCACAAAGGAAACACTATTTATTGATCCTAAGTGTTATAAACCTGGCATCATTTATTGAAAAGTTTAGTATTCTTTTGAAAAAGCTCATCAATTTTGTAATGTCCTTTCTGTAGAAATAAGACTGACTGGTGGTACTTACATTCTTGTGATCCTTTCAGTTATGTGTAATGACTAGAACTGGCTTACCTGAACTGGCTCACTAAAACTGGCATATTCTTAAGTAAGGTCATTTTAAATTTTATTTACTTTTCCTTCAGTTATCATCTTCCTTCACATGCTCTTCTCTTTAAGGTGATCCAGTTATTCTGATTGTTTCCTTCTTTCACGCGCTGTGTGTTTGCACTTGCAGCACACAGAGTATTTAAATAATTTTTTTCTTAGAGTTTGCTAGGTGTGATTTTTTTTTCTCAGCTCTGTTTCCTTCCTTGCCCTTCTAACATCATCTCACACTTTCTTAGTTGTTTTCTGTTCCTTACATTCCCTACAGAGTCCTGCAGCCCTCAGCCTTCCAGACCATCCTCTTGGCTTCTCTCCTCATTGTAAATTCCACTCTTCTGTTACTGTCATCTTTCACTCATGCCCATCTTGTGTTCCTGCCTTGCTGTTCGGTCTTTTCACCTACCCCAGTCTTTCCTTGACTATTTTTCTTATTGAGGTACAGTTTATAATGTTGTATAAATGTCTGGTGTACAGCATAATGTTTTAATCATACATGTGCGTAAATATATTCCTTTTCATATTCTTTTTCATTATAGGTCACTACAAGATAATGAATATAGTTTTCTATGCTATATAGTATAATTTTTTTTATCTGCTTTATATGTAATAGTTAGTATCTGCAGATCTCTTTAACTCCCAATTTATCTCTTCCCACCCCCTTCTCCGTGCCTGGTAACCATAAGTTTGTTTTCTGTGTCTATGTGTCTGTTTCTGTTTTGTAAGGACGTTCGTTTGTATCCTTTCCTTGACTTTTATTTTCCTTCTCTCATCACCACTCTTGGAACTCTTTAGATTATTTTTGCCAAATGAGTTTCGGGCAATTTCCTGGTATTTCTGTTCCTTCGGTTATGTACACCCACTGTGTATGCACACGCACATACACACTGTTTAATTTGGGGCTTTCTGCTTTGTTTCCTTGCTCCTTCCCAGCAGGAACTTTGTCACCATCCTCTCTGTATTCTGTGAACCTGCTCAGTGCATGTTTGTTGAAGGGATAGCCTATTTGACTTTTCTACTTTTATCCCGACTGCACATACTTTTATACTGTAATATATATTAGGCTTGCCTGCAGTATTTATCGTGAACACTTTTTCTCCTAACATTCCTGTTATATAAAGTGGTTCTATTTTTAATTGTTGTCTGAGCCGACCATGTAGTAAACAAATAATCGAAGAGAGATACTCAGAGAAGTTAACGAAAATGTATACGTGTTAAAATCTTACCTGTACTTCCAGGCCCACCTCAGGTTATTACTCTACTGCCTCTAAAATGAACTAATCTTGTTCTGTTTTGTTTCTATGACACCATTTCTATAAATGTTATAACACGAATAAATATTACATATGATCATCTTTACATACATTTGGGCTTCTCTATTAGTTCCCTGAAAGGATGGGAATCATCTTCCCATCTCCCAAAACATGTAGCACGATGCCCTGCACAGCAGAGATTCTTGCTGAGTATTTGTTAGACTGAATTGAGCAGTACAAAGAGCACCGAAGATGAAAATTCAGGGCGTAGACACTGAACCAGGTCTCTTCATAAGGCACAGGGCAGTGGAGTCTAGGGCATAGCTGGAACTTAAATTGAGAAAGCACAAAGTATAGGAAATATCTGCAAAAACATTGATTTTTGAAGCTTAAAAGTACATAAGGATTTGAATGTTTTGCAGTTGAATTTTTTTAATCATGAAGGAGAAAATGTAAATAAAAACATTCATTAATGACTGAAAGTATGTAAATGTACAAAAAGTGTTCCATTTTTATATTAGGAAAGAACATAGAATCATAATTTATAGAATCATAGAATGTACTCAGCTGTGCTTGAATTAATTGGAACTTTTGTTTCAATGAAATGTAGTTAACTGTAGTTCAGCAGTTATCCCTGCACTTTCATATAACCAGGGCCACTAGTTTTATAGAAGAAAACTAAAAATGCTTTCTCTCATCTTTCACCCACCCTTTTCCCCAATGGGGTTAACTAACCAGCATCATGGTCTCCTCTCCTTTGGGGATTGTAATTAAACAACGGGGTAAAATTAAAAAACAGAGGGAACGTCAAAGCCATGACAGCTTGAATTTAGAGAGCAGGGGAGCAGGAAAGAATGAAGTACCAGAGGGAGGCGAAGGGATGCCAGAGGCGGAGTGGAGTGCTCAAGGAAGTGGCTCCCACAGGTGCTTGCAGCTCTGGCCCGAGGACCCCGGGGGGTCTGGGACTTAGTTTCTGTTTCTGCTCGATGCTTTCCCCAACTAGCCTTCACCCCATCTGTCAAACACATTTCAGTAATCAAAAATTAGCACAAAAGGGGAATTAATGCATATGAGTCTGTTTCCCTTCTCTTAATACGTGTTTACCAGAGAAAATACCATGCACATGCATCTGCTCTAAAACAATTAATTCTGTTTCGTGATACACTGGGCCAGAAAGCCCTGTCCTATTCTTATCATTTCTAAGTACACTGGGTTTTTCTTTACTATAATTGGCCTTCTTTTTGGTCTTGCTCCTAACTTTCCATGTTAACCCTTCCAGGTGAACGGGTAACTGTCTTTATGAGCTGAAAACCTGTAGGGCAAGTCACTTTCATTTCTCCAGGGAAGGAGGCGCATGGTCATTCTTACAGGAGTTAGCAAAAAGGGCACTTCGGGAAAATTGTGCGGATACACTATGCTTTAAAATTTCTTTGAACAGTTATTGAAAACTAGATTCATTCTCTCATAGGAGCTCAGTGAAATTCTGTTAAAGGATACGTTTATCTACTGTTGCTAAAAGATGCACTTTTCCTGATGTAAACAGATTATTTGAAGGTGAGAATAAGATCTTTTTGTCAGTTTGAAGCTAAAATTACTACTTTACAAAATGTGCTAGGGAATGGAGGCAATCCTTGACTTGATTCAAGTTAAATTGTTAGTTCATCCTACATCCTAAAGGGTAATAGGTGTATATAAAGTTGTCAACATGTACATTGCTTTCTTATAAATACTCTGAACCCCTCTGGTTGATACTCGTAGCTGGAAGGCTTAGGGCCTGGCCTTGCTCATATTTTACTTTTAAATTGTTAGTCATGAATTTTTAGGCTGTGGTCTTTCCTCTTCCCGTTAAGTCTTGGATAAAATGCATGGTCTTCCAAGTTACAGCACCTCCACTAACATAAGAAAAGGAATTAGATATTGTGTTCATTTAGTGTTCTGTTCTCCACCAAGTTTTGGTCTAATGTAATCACTTTTGTTTTGCTACTAATGATTTTTGAAACTTTTCCACCAGCATAATAGGGTAAAATTTAGCTATTTTGTAAGCCAAGAAGCCGGTCTTGACTTTTTTTTCCCTTCGCCCATACTTGGGTTGAAAATTCAAGATTTATTTCAAAGCCAAAATGTTAAAAAAAAAAAAAATGAGTAGTTTTCATTTTAAAGAATACATATTTTTATCTCTTTACATAGTAGTCTGAAATATAGTATTCTGCATGTGTTATCTATGGGTGAATATGTGTATTTTAAGTTTAAAAATTCAGTGTAGTTCTTAATGGATAAAATTTCTTAGGGATGTATTTCCTGACAAGGTCAAAAGAAAAATTGAGCTTTCTTGAATGGTGTAGTATCTGGGATGTGGTACGGGAGAAGAACCAGGTATTATCCAAAACTTTATATATATATATGTGTGTGTGTGTGTGTGTATATATATAGTTATATTTATGGTCATGAGTTCATTCTTAGTCCTCCCAGATTCTCAGTTGTAATCAGACCAGGTTCCTCTGAAAATTTTACACGTCGTTTAGCAAATCTGAATGCAGTCTTCAACTTACAAAATAAGTTGCATCTCAAACCTTGGTTCTGTAAGTCCTTTGAAGCGTGTCCTTAAAGATAGTTCCTTAACTAAATAATGTTATTCATAGCGTACAGTTGCATCTTGGGCTGCTAGGAATCTGTTTTCACTTCCTCCTAGGAAATAGACTTTGGCTCCCAGGAAGGAAATTCATACCATGACGGAGGCTGTGGACTTTTATGAAGCAGGTACCGCAGGTGTAGAGCTGCTTCCTGTCTTCCCAAGTCTTGACCTTTGCCGTTGGCTCCGGGTGCTGATCACAAGTGTAGCTGCTGCCACGGAGCTCGCAGGATTTCTGGCACGCGTGCTGGGGTGGGGCAGGGAGTGGGCGCCCCCTTCCCGGGGCGTGGATTATTTTAAATTTGGGTACCATTTGTAAAGCTTTTATTTCCTGTTATTCACTTGAACTTTATGGTGTAAATAAAAGAATACCTACAGTTTTGATGTAGATTAATTCTTACGGATTCAGATAGTTTATTATAATATTGAAAATTATGGGATATTTTATATACCTGTGAGGCTGCCCCATAGCCATGAGAATTCCTGGACATCCTATTTTCTATACAGTGATGATTCATAGAGTTTTAATAGTCTTTAAATGTCCTCTCTGGGTATTCATTATCTTGCTTAATATTACAAAGTAACCAACTAGAATTCTTTCAGAACTGAAATTTAAGCTTTTATTTATGAAAACATTCCACTTTGTAGGATTTTGTGCTATTTATCAAAAAGTAAAGTGATACTAATCTTTAACTTGCTCCTCTAGATCTAATTCCCCTGAAATCTTTGATATTTAAAGAGTAATACAAAAATATGACTTACGAATATTTTCATTCCTTTTATAAATTGAGTGCTTGCTTCTAAAAGAGCCAGTGAAACAAATCTGTTAAATGGTATTATTAAGTCACTAAACACAGAGTAAATTTTGATCAGTCTTAATATTGCTTAAAATAATGTACAAAGGTAAGTCGTTATTTTAATGAGAGTGAAAAAACAACTGTCAGTATTCTTGAAACTGCTTATAAGAGAAATTTATCACTGGGTTATGTTATTAGTGCTATAACTTAGCAGTAAAAACATTTCCTAGTGTAAAAGAAAAATAGTAAAGCTGTTGCCTTCCCTTACACCTCTGTGAAGTATTACCCCAGTTTCTCTTGAACAAATAACAGGAAATCGTGGTTCCCTTCTGGATGATTGACGTTTGTTTCTCAGGAATAGTCTGTGACTCATTGTGGGAAGGGGAGAGTGCCCACACTTGTCTATTTTATCCCGTTCTAATTGCTAAACAAATGCCCTTGTGTAACTGCTCTTCCCTTATCTCATTTTGGATAAGGTCTGCTGTATTACTGTAATGCCATGATTTGTTTAATTGTTATACTAGGTCTTCAACTTTATGCAGTTATGACTAATAAGAGTAAACTCTTCTCTCTTTGGAGTCTCATTACTATATTCTGGATCAACTTCAAGAGCTATAGAAGGCACATCGTAAGACCCACTACAACAGAATCGTGTGTATTTAAAAAACACTCCAGAAACCCACAGTTAAATATATCCAAGTTAATCAGAGCCTGCAATTGCTAATTTGTATGCAGAATTCCAGTAGTTAATAGGAAATCAACAAAATAGCGCGTCATTCCAGGGGTGCCCCCGCCCTGCATGTGCTCCCCCGCCCCATACCAGGAAATGTTCTCGGGTTAAACATATTAAGGCTCTCATAAAATGTCTATGGTAAGGACTCTAAGGTTCTGAGTGAGGTGGAAATCTTCCATTGAGTTCACTGTAGTCTGTGTATTTTAGAATGATTTTAAAACTTGTTTTAAGAAAAGAAGTTTATGAATAATAAGTATTACTATGAAATTTCACAAACCAAATTATCCCATATTTATTACAATCACATTTTATATTATTCACACATAATATGTTTATTTAAATAAGCCTGTGTTGAAATATATTTCCCCATTTCAGGAGGGGTAAATGGAATTAGAAATTTGTTCAGAGTTGCTTGATATCCATTGAGCCTTGGAAAGTCTAGATTTTCTTCCTATTAGTTATATGAATGGCACATGGTAATATTAATTTATTAGTTACATAAATTCTTATAAAATTTCATAATTAATATTTATAAAATATTAATTTGTTTTTCATATGGTTTGTAATATAAAGTTGGCTTTATTTTATAGCAAATTTAATTCCTCATAAACTCCTATTTGCTTTTATAATTTTTAATTTTGGAAATAAAATTGAACAGAACTTTTTAGCTTAATTTTAGACCTCAACAAATTATATTCTTATTCTGCAAACATACAATTGAGAATTCTTCTATCCTCACAAATCCTTTTTCCTACTTTTAACTTCTTACGCTTATCCCTTATAATAATCTTTCCATGTAGTGTGGCTATAATTATCTCAATTAGTAAATAGTCTTCTCTGCCCAGAAGATCAACGATGAACTTGGATGCGTACTTGAGAATTGCTTTCCCTTCTATCTCAAATTGGTATCTACCATTATTTCCTGTTTCTTCCTTGGAAATACATGTCATTTTTAGGTAACTTTCCTGACTAAACGAGTGTATATCCACCTTTCCAGGACTCCAATAAATTATTTACCATTTGTCTCATTGAACACCATCTGTTCTCAACAGCAGTTCCCTTAAAACACTTAGCATATTAGGAAAGTTTATGCTGCTTCTGGTTACCTGGTTTTTTAAAAGGTGTGTTTTTCTCTACTGCCTATGGATCCTTCTGGCCTGTCTTTTGCTGCCTGTGATGTGGTCTGGGTTGAACACGCCCATCGGCCAGGGCAGGCAGGGCTCCAGCGGGCCAGGACAAGCTGGGGGAACTCCCGGGGTGAGGCAGACTTCGGCACCTCACAGTTTATCTGCCCCAACATTGTTATATTTCTGCCCCTGAACTTGACCTGGTCAAGGCCAGCCACCTTATCTCCTGCTGTGGAGCTCAACCCTGTGACCACTGTGCAGATGGCTGTGATTCTGTTGACTGGTTTCCAATGGCCTCCCTTACTTGTAAGCTTTCCTTGTCATCACTCTGGGCGTCTCTGTGCCCACTGGCTCCGGCAGGCGTGCTTTTTCTGGGTGCGCCTTGTCAGCCTCCCTTTCTTCTCTTCATGCTTCCCCTGGACTTTCTTGTCCCAGCCCTGTGTCCCTCCTCAGGTGTCCACACTGGCTTCTGAAAGTTGCCTCCTGTCCTTGTGACCCACCCTGCTGGGATCCCAGCACAAAATCCCCAGAGCCAACTCCTTCTTTTCTGGGTCTTTAAAATGATGTAATCAGTTTGGATATATTTTACTAAATTAAGGGGGGAAGAAAGGCCAAGATGCCGTCTTGATTCCTAAACATTATTTTACTGTATTAAAAGGAATGATGGAGGGGAGGGTATAGCTCAGCGGTAGAGCACCTGCTTAGCATGCATGAGGTCCTGGGTTCAATCCCCAGTACCTCCACTAAAAAAAAAAAAATTGTGTTAGTGACCATATTCTTTAAACCATGTAGAATTTGCCCAGATATAAATACATATGTGTATACACATCTGTATTATGTTCCCTTTATTTGAAAATCTTATATTTTCTCTCTACCAAAGAGGACACATAGTATATACACTGTTTCAGACACTAGAAAAGAGAATATTGATATAGGTTTTAAATTTTCAGTTGCAAACAGGTGTTGATAGAGCGTATATGAAGTGTCCTTGAAATCAAGTTAGGGCACCTGGGAGTCCTAGTTCCGTGGCACTGAGATGAAACACAGCAGATTTAGTAAATCTTCCTTTAGGTATTTCCATATAATAAAATAGAAAGAGGAAGGCCAGGATCCCTCCTATCACTGGTGGTGGTATCAGGTGGCCATCCCTCTGTTTCTCCTCTGGCAGCAGTGGTGGCAGGAGGACATTTTTGAAGCAAGAAAGATCTAAGTGACCTCTACACTGCTTCTTGCCTTGTTGCTGTTAAACCTGTAGGAACGCCCTTCCTCGACTTCACCATCTTTCATCACTATTTATAGGCACTCTGAAAAAAATATTTTTCACAAACTCCAGTGAAACTGCTTCTGACCACTAAACAGTGTCATATATGCTTTGATATCTATGCCATTTGCCTTGTTTTAAAAATGTTTTTCATCTTTTCTCAGATCTGTTCCAAAGGCAAAAGCCTAACTTAATTTTTTAAACTTTAGAGAAACGCTTCTGTAATTGCTTTTAAGAATGTCAGGAAAATGATAAAAGTTATTTTGGTGCATTTAGCAGTTGCCTTTCATGAGTACAGCTTTCTGCAACATTGGAAGATAATTAAAAATCCAATATTAACATCAGTTGTAAAAGTATGAGTACCTTTTATTTGAAGGGCTACCACACCTCAGTGAAAGCAAGAAAAGATTGGCATATTTACTTGAACAAATTCCAAGGGCATTTTCACACACACACACACACCCCACACACACCCCACACACACTCAGGATTAAACAGTGAAAGTATATATTTAAATCCTGGTTCAGTACTCTTGGGAGCACATTCTTTAATCTCATGACTCTCATCTCATTTATAAGAGATAGGAGGTACATTGCGTTAACTGAACCTAGACCTTTCTTTTCGGTTTTTCATGCTTTGAGGAAGGGCTGTTGTAAGCAAGCTTGAGAGAATTTCGTTAAGAGTGGGGAAAATAATTTAAAATTGTTCCCAAAGTTAATCCATATATTAATATTCCTTTACTTTCCAATAGGGATGTGTCCGCAAGCCTGGCTTCACCACCCCCCTCTCAGCCTGAGAACGTGATTTCCAAACATCAGGGATTTTAGTGTATTTTGTTAGCTGATATGTATCAAGGACTTAGAACAATGCCTGGCATATGCTAGGTCCTTGGTAATGCTATTGAGTAAATGAAAAGAGGGACAAAAACCTGTTTACTGCTCATAGCACACGACCTATCTGCTTGGAGGGAGATTTGGGGCTAATTCTCCCTTTTCCTTAGCAACAGAGATACGGTGAGGAAGGAGGTATAAGTGAATAGCTAGAAAACAGGTGGGTCCACTACTGGCAAATATCTAAATGGTCTTGATTTCAAGTTAAATTAAATATTAGAACACTTTTTTAAGGGGCATTAATATTCTTTTTTTTTTTTTTCATTCCAAATTTTTTAAAATGGGATTACAGTCAGTACAATGTGTCAATTTCTGGTGCACAGCACCATGTCCCAATCATACATACACATGCATGTATTTGTTTTCATATTCTTTTTCATTAAAGGTTATTATAAGATATTGAATATAGTTCCCTGTGCTATAGGGATGAAACTTGTTTTTATCTATTTTTATATATAGTGGTTAACATTTGCAAATCTCAAACTCCCAAATTTATCCCTTCCCACCCCCTGTTCCCCTGGTAACCATAAGATTGTTTACTATGTCTGCAAGTCTGTTTCTGTTTTGTAGATGAGTTCATTAATGTCCTCTTTTTTTCCCCCCCATATTTCACATATAAGTGCTATCATATGGTATTTTTCTTCCTCTTTCTGGCTTACTTCACTTCGAATGATGATCTCTAGGTCCAACCATGTTGCTGCAAATGGCTTTATTGTGTTATATATACTCAGTGGAATACTACTCACCCATAAAAAAGAATAAAATAATGCCATTTGCAGAAATACTGAAACACTTCCAATGTCTGCTCTGCAAGGACCAGATAGGCCCACACCTCTGATACTAGTGGTAGCTTTTCTCTCGAAGCAGAAATATGTATGAAAGCAGGGTTGGGGCAGAAGGAAGTGGGACAGAGATGGGAAGAGAGGTATGAAGAAGCAGAGTATTTGGTAGATTTTTTTCCTTAAGAGTAAAGTGGGGTGCAAGATACTTAGAAAAGATGATAGCTAATTAAATAAATAAATTCTACATTTTTATGTACCTTTGTGTTGGCCGCACGGAGCTGCACTGAGTCAGCACGTGCGTGCATGCACTCTTAGCTAGCCAAAGACCAGTCTTTCTGCAGCCTTGGGCTTCCAGTCTTTTCAGAGGAAGGAAATCAAAGAAACAGCCCCAGACTTCAAGCTCTAAGAAAGATAAAGACCCATAGAAAGTACACAGGATTCTGTCATTGTTCTGTTCATGCTGAGTCAGGAAATGAGCAGATAGTTCTGTTTATTAAATTTTTATTTTTATGTATTTTATAAATATAGGATAAAAGATGGATGGACCTGGAGATTTTCATTCTAAGTGAAATAAACCAGAAAGAGAAAGAAAAATATTATATGATATCACTTATATGTGGAACCTAAAAAAAAAAAAGACAAACGAACTTATTTGCAAAACAGAAACAGACTCTCAGACAGAGAACAAATTTATGGTTAGCTGGGGGAAGAGTGGTGGGAGGGGATAAATTAAGAGTCAGAGATTTGCAGATACTAACTGATAATATATAGAATAGATAAACAAGTTTATACTGTATAGCGCAGGAAACTATATTCGATATCTTGTAGTAAGTTACGGTGAAAAAGAATATGGAAACGAATATATGTGTGTACATGCACACCAGAAATTGACACCACATTGTAAACTGACTATACTTCAAGTAAAAAAAAAAAAATATATATATATATATATATATATGTATATATATATATATATACACAAAAGAATTTTTTTAACTAGCATTTCAGGTAAAAACAGAAGTACTGAAATTGATCAGAAAAAATAAACAAAGTATAGAACAACAGTTTTTAAAATAATAGCCAAAATCACCAGAGAATGTGGTAGTGGAAGGGACCGGCGCAGTGTTGGGGGTGGGATAAGCAGTGTTGAACTTCACCCCGTCCTTCCTTGTGTCACCTTGGAGGCCTGAGACCGTCATCCTTAGCAGGTGCTGTTGCCCACGTCACAGTAGATGATCGTCTTACTGACTTAGAAGTGCTGTGCTGTGGTAGACAGGTGAAGCCAGTGGCCAGACGTGTGTCAGATGGAACCATAAGAAATTCCTGATTCTGCAGGTCAAAAACAGTCGGAAAGCATCGTCTTCATATGGCCTAATCCTGCAAAGTGTGCTTAAGTGGGAGAGGTGTACAAGGCAGCTCTGTAGGGAACTTCAAGGTGAGCATTGACAGCTCCTGATGGAACAGTGCGGCATTGATTCCTCCATCCTGAGAGGACGGAGGAGGGGTTGGAAAGGTGCCTCTGAACTACTTTGCAGACTCAGTTATCCAAACCCACTACCTAGTGGCCTAGGGTTGCTCCTACGTGAAGCCTCTGCCTTTTTTTTTTTCTCCCGAGGAAATTCTTAATGAAAATTACCTGCAGGGCAGAAGAACACTGCAGAAGATTCTGGCATGTTCGAGTGTCCGTGTGTGATTCTCTTTAGGTATATGGGCACACACACACCTTCTTTTCAGAGCTTACCAGTGGGGCCGGTCATTAGCCTGAGTAGCATTTTGCCACACTGACAAAACTGTTCTTTGTGGGGACGCCTTCCAACAGGACCCAGATGCAAGTCACACCGCCTTTAAGCAGAGTAAGGTCAGGGTTACTCTTCCTGTGTGTGGTTATACTGTAGGCTTCTGTGGAGAAAACCCTCATAACTAGAAAAATTTCTTAGTGTTTTGAAAAGGGCCATTATTTTTTTTCCACCTGTGATAAGCTAATGTGTGAATGGGAAAGATTTATTTTGATAGATGCCTTATAACTTTACTGAAAAACAGAGTATTAAGCTGACCAGAAAATAGTGATGCTTCACAATTATAGAATTAACCCTAAGAAAATACGTTTATTATTTGGGATTTTTTTTCAGTTTTTTTTCCCCTAACTCTCAAGTGATACCTCACTGATTATTCAGAAACTGAGATATTAGAAAGGGAATTCATTTGATCCAATTAATCTGAGCATTCCTTGCAACTTTTGATGCCTTGTTAAGTTGCTGATTTTAATATTTGGAGGAGTGGTAACTGCTCAGAATCAAACACTGAGTAGGTTGAAGTAAACAGGGCGTGGTGTCATGTTTACTGTCCCCAAGAGTGCTAGGACATTGTCATTAATGTCATTGATTTATAGATTTTGGAGTGAGCATCTCTAAACCTATCACCTGTAAATTCTTGAAATAACGAAGGCTGTCCCTTTACCCCATGTGGAAAAACTTAGAATGAGGCAGGTAGAAAGTGGCAGTTGAAAAGCCTCTGTGATCTTACGTATGAGCAGCAGTAGTAGCTGAATTGAGCTGGCAAACCAGAGGGCAGTAACAGCGGCACTGAAAATTATTATTTCTAGACTGCACGAAAAACAACTCAGGGAAAAAGCTGTTTGGAGTTTTGACTCATTAATTAAATGTATAGAGAGAAGCTATATTCTGTTGCTCAGAAAGGCCACGATGAAGCATGTGTTACATCAGCTTCTTGAAAATGTGATAAGCTAAAAACACACTGAAATCAGTAATTTCTAAATAACTCAGGTTCAAGATCCACAGCTTGGTCCAGCACCCACGAGTGCTCGGTGTCTCATGCCATTGGTCTCAGCATCAAAGTCTGCATCTTAACACAAGGATAGTTAATGTTCAGGCAGAACGTAAAATCATGTTTAATATTTATAGTATGTGTCAAAAGCAAAGTCACTGTAATTAAAAACACTCAAGCAAGCATTTTGTGGTAATCTCCTTAAAACCTCCTTTAATACAACTCAAGCAGGTATTTAGACGTAATCTCCTTAAAACATACTTTATAAAGTACTGACCCGCAGATGATGTGATAAGTCCACGATTCCATCCCAGGGGATGCTAAGTAACTAACTTACAATGTGTATAAATAGACTCACACATGCCAGTGATCGCAGGGGCAAAATAAAATGTGGAGGCTTTTTTTTTTTTTAGCACATACATTTGGTCATTGTATTAGCAACCACTGACCGGCATGTGTGTGCTCAGTGCATGTTTCTGAAGATGATTTGATGTTAGATCTGTTTAGAGGCTGCATAGGCTCAAATTACCAGGTATTGTTTTATGACAAAGACAACTTGCATGAATATGGAAATTTCTTAATAGAGAAGATGAGGAGTGCCTTTCACTTTAATGTGGCTTATATATGCCATCTTACATATGCAGGAAAGACAGCCATCACTCAGGTCAGCGGTGTCAACGATGACCATGTCCCAGTGGTCAACCTTAAGTCTCAGCCTCTTGGTGGCATTTGACCCTGCTGGTCTCCCATTCCTGATCTCCTCTCTTTGATTACAAGACTGTGTTGTCTTGCCTTCCTGCCTCTTTGGTCTTTCTTCTTCTTTGATTTTTCTTCCTCTTTGGTTTGCTAGCTAGTTCTTTCCCTGCCTGACCAGAAATGCTAGTTTTCTGTAGATTGCCACCTATGACTTTCTTTTCTCTTCATTTTACCTTTCGCTCAGGTGAGCTCATCCGTGGTTCCATGAATAAAATCTAGAAACCTTGCTCCCTGAGAGCAACCTGCCTTTTAAGTAGGTTTCAGCCTTTCTCTTGTTGAGCATGTTTTCCCTGCTTGCCCTTCTCAGTGGTCCTTAGTTTCCTCCCAGGTCATCAGACCTTTCTGTGGTCATTGTCTACACTGTACATGTTAAAAACTATAACCGATCACTTTGTGTCCTCTAACGTGGTAGATCTGTGTACCCATCTCTCTTCATTTTCCGTGTCATGTTTTCAGTTGTCAACCAGATGTTTCAATTCATTGTCTGAGGATCATCTCTAACCACTTAATTTTGCCCTTTTCTGCACTTTTAGGATGCAGCTTGTCAAGTTCTGGACCCCAGTGTGTTTGTCCTGGTCTGGACTGCTTTCTTTCCCAGCTCATTTTCACACCGCCCCATTCCTCCCTGAAGCTGTCCGTCATCCCGGCAGCAAGTTATTGGGCTCTTTCTGAATTCTGACTCATTTTTAAGCCATGGATGACTCCTACCACACAGTGACTTGAATATTTATCGGTCTCCAGGTCTTACCTCCCCTACTCAGCTAAACTCAGTGAAAGTACAAGTGATTTGCCATCTTTGTGTCCTCAGAAGGACTTCCACATAACCCGTGTTTAGTAAAAATCATTTGATTAAAATGATTCATTAGCAGTACAGCGGCCAATAATTACATCTGACAGTTTTCTTTGTTTTTCTAGAAAATACATTTTAATCTAGATTTAAGTATTTTTGCCTATTTTCCAAAAAAATAGATTTTGCATATTTTGATCAAATATGTATTTGCCTAACCATAGTTTAAGGAGAAAAAGTTACTTGAATGCCCTTCTAGAATATATCCTTATTTTTAAAATGAAATTTTATACACACTAGGGTGGGCGTCAGTTTCTTATGATCCAAAATATTCCTACCTTTTTTTTTTCCTTTAATATCTGTCAGGATACTTTCCTGCTGTGCTGAAGCTGTGCTCTCTAGATTATAATTTTAATTCCTTTATGGGAAAATTGCATTCACTTAAATGAAATTCAGAGTAGAGAAAATACATCTCATTAAACAGAGCCACTCTAAGAAATATTACTAATCGTATAAACTTGTGAAAACAAACAAAAAAGTAAATTGGAAAAGACTAACCAGCCATCATTGTGCTTTAAATTTTATCTTCCAAGGTAGTTATGTCCCTGAATTTTCTGTGTCGGGTAACTTTGTCTGTAACTTTATTCATACATCTGAGATTGTAAGCTGTGTACCAATTATTTAATTCCTGTCTGTGGTGCATTATGAACCGTGATTTAAGAGGATGAATCTTATTTAGTGGTGAATTATCCTCCAAAACATTAATGATTCACTTATCATCAAAGATAATCCCATAAAAGAAAATGTTCCACAAGAATTACTCCCAAATAGTCCCCCTAAATAATGGGAAAACTAACATGAGATCCCTCAGGTTAAATATTGTGACTCAGGATGGATGCTTATCAAAACAAAAGGAAATAGCAAAAAGGTTTTTGGTTTTTTTTATTTTGCATATTTTGTATGTGGATGAAAACAAGGATTTTAGTAAACTAGTCCTTAAAGTCATTGATTTGTTTTTGAAACATATCTTTTGTATGTCAAGTGCTCTCCAAATTCTTCCGTTTCTCAGTGTTCTTTATATGAAAGAGTATATATTTGATAAACAATGATTTATCTTAATGATCTAATGTGGCTGTTCCCAACCTGCACGCTACAGACATCAGGGGAACCAGAGTTCTTACAAGAGACACCCAAACCCATTTGTACAAGGAACACTGCCTGTGCAGTAAGCAAACACCACGGCTGCTGGTGTACCACTCTCTTATACTATATTGTTAAAAACCTTTTTTTCTGCTACTAACCTATGTTTATACATGCTTATATAAATTTAAAGCAGTACAGAAAAATGTAATATAGAAAAGTAGAATTATCTATAGTTCCACTCCTATGGCAGTCACTGTTAAGAACTGTAGATCCCAAAACAGAAACAGACTCAGACATAGTAAACAATCTTATGGTTACCGGGGGAAAGGAGGTGGGAAGGGATAAATTTGGGAGTTTGAGATTTGCACATGTTAGCCACTATACATAAAAATGGATTTAAAAAACAAGTTTCTTCTGTAGAGCACAGGGAACTAGATTCAATGTCTTGTAATAACCTTGAATGAAGAAGAATATGAAAATGAATATATGCATGTATATGCATGACTGGGACATTGTGCTGTACAATTGTAACTGACTGTACTTCAGTTAAAAAAAAGAATTGTAGATCCAGTAGTAATACTGATTATTAATAGCCAGGATTTAAATAGCACTGACTATGTGTCAGACCCTGTGGTAAATGCTCTTAAATATACCAAGTAATTTAACCTGTAAGAACCCAGTAAGATAGCACTACTGTAATCACTACTTAACAAGTGACAAAACTGGCCCAGAAAGGTTACATACTCCTGATAAATATTGTTCCCAGTTTTTCCTATGGGTAGATTGTGATTTAATATTATTGCTATTCTACTATTTACAAAAAATAGGAACATAGCATACCAATACTGTTGTACCACTGTTGGGTCCACAACAGACCCCCCCAGACTGCTCTTCCCTCCAATCTGTAAATACAGATAGCACCGCCATCCAGTTTCTCTGTGGGTCCTGTTGGTACTGTCTACTTTTTTAAAAAGGCCATTTCTCTCACTGTCTTTACAACTTTAAGCTTAATCCAAGCTATTATCATCTCCTGCCCGGATAATTGCAGGAGCCAACTTGGCTGGTCTCCCCAGTTCCAACATCACCCACTCCTGTAGTCCATTCTCCAGACAGCAGCCAAAGTAAGATTTTTAAATGTCACTCAGATCATGTTACCCTTCTGCTTAAATCATCTCAATATTCACATCACTCGTGACGGCACTTAAAATAGCATCCTTCGTCGTTACCATAGCCCTGGAGACCCACGTGGTCCCTCTCTGTCTTCTTCCTGGCCCTCACAGCCCACCACCCCTAGCCCCTTCCTCCTCTCAGCCACGTCGCCCTTGTTTCCGTCCCTGGAACGTGTCACGTTCATTCTTGTCTCAGGGACTTTGCACTTGCTCTTCCCTCTGCTCGGCATCCTCCCACGCCTGGCCGTCTCCCCCGAGCCGACTTCTCAGGCCACCTTTCTAAAGAATCCGAACCCTCCACCATTCCATTCAATCTCAGTCTCTGTCATTTTCTTCATAGCATTCATCACTATCTGAATTTATTTCCTTCCTTCTGTATTGTCTTTCTCTCCTAATATGGCAGAAACTCCCAGAGAATAGGAACTTTCTCTTTCTTATTCAGCTGAGTGCCTAGAACAGTGGGGCCCATGGCGGGCTTCCAATGAACAGTTTAATGAATGATTGTGACACACCAGCATGTTCGGCTATAAGGCAGTTTCCTGAGGTGGTGTTTATATATTCCTCCAAATTCTCTATGTGCTGGGTAACTGAATGAATGCTTGAATTGACTGCATGTGGGGAAAAAACCTTTTCAGTAGCTGGTGGTGATGGTAGAAGTGTGTATCTGATGAAGTGATAGTGCAGAAGGGAGGTTTGTTTCCTTCACATTGAATTGAGTTTAAGAAATAAGACAAAGTGTTCTTTTCATCTGAAGAATTTCTGGCCACTGAATAGTGGATCAATCACTACTGTATTGTTATATAACTGTTAGGAAGGTGGGGAAAGACAGTTTTCCATATGGTAATTCCTGGAACAGCATGGCGCCTTATAGATTCTCAGCCAATTTCTCCAGTTATTTTTTGGTTGGTAAAAATCATGTTTTCTCACACAGCTTCTTACTGCTTCTCCCTAAGCATCCAGCTGTTTTGGGGGAAAAGATAGCCCAGTATGTGTTTTTGATGATTGGTTAGTATATCTGCCTCCCAGTTGTCACCAAAATCAGCATGAACCTTTGATTAATTTCCTCAATCTCTTCAATGAATCGCTAGAACTATTATATTTGGTGCTGAAAATAGTTACATCTTACTTGTGTTTCCCTGAGAGAGACACTGGGTTTACAAGTGGAAATACAATGTTCACTCATTTCTGCTTTATAGTATTTTACCATTTGTAGAAAATCCTATGAACTACCTTTATCTGTTGATTATCAACTTCTTTCTGTGAACAATGTGTCTTTGATTACCAAGACCAAAAATGACCAATTTGGGTCGTTTTTCCCAACTCGTCAATATTAAAATGTTTTTTAAGAGGTAGAATACCATTATAATGCGTACATTTATGCAGAAATTTTAAGCAAAATCAGCATAGAGATAATCATAGATGCGGGAAAGATTTTAAGTGCCATATGATTAGCTATTCTAGGAAAAGTAAGTTTTTACATGTAGATGTTTTTATGCTTGATCAGATCAAATAATGGCTATTTACTGTGTGTAATACATTGAATTTAATTTGAGCTTGAAATCCAATTTGACTGAAACTTTCAGTTTCAGAGATAACCACAAGATAGGGTCTCAATGGAGACTGGAGTTTTCCTGACCCACCCACACTTTGTGGCCTGTCTTCTGTGTCAGTAGTGCATATGCTTGTGGAATAGCTTGCTGAGCTTTTGAGGATAGTTTGTCTCCTTGGATGTGTTTTGTTTTTTTCTTTTCCCTCTGTGCAAAGCTAAATGAACCGTATAGGAATTGAATCTATAACCTTGGCCTCCTTCATTTACCTCCTGTAAAATCGCCTTTTGGAAATTTACATTCTACTGTCATGAGATTAAGAGTGTGATTTCATTTACTCAATAAATAGTACCAATGCTGCACTAATGGCAGCAGAGAGCACAGAGAGGCAGAGGACAAGGTCCTTGCCCTCAGGGGATTAGGATAAGTGCACAAGTCACGAATGTCAGGGCCACAGTGGTGACTGCTGAGGGAGGGGGGTTCGGGAAATGGGACAGTGAATCAGGACAACGGGACAGTGGGGCATCCTGCCGGGAGAACATCAGGGGCCCTTGGAGGAGGGACGGGTTTTGCAGGAGTTGGAGTGGGAGTCGGTGTACAGATGGCGGTACCCACAGCATCCCGATGGGGATGTAGGAGCCTGGTGAGCACAAGCTTGAGAAGACCAGCGGGGGAAGGCAGAGGAGGAAGAGGGACTGAAATGTTACCATTCACGGAGGTACTGGGTAGGGGTGAAGGTTTCTGAGCTGGAAAGTCATAGAACCAGAAATCTGTGACAGGAAACTTCATTTGTCAGCCACTGTAGAAGGAATTTGAGAGGGCAGGGTTGGGGGAGGTTGGGGAGGAACCCTGAGGAAGTGACAAGGGCTTGAACCAGTGTTCCCACCAGAGGAGTGAAGAGAAGCAATGGGAGAGGGTGCGAGGCTAAACGAGCAGGACTTGCAAACGGATTCGTTAAGGTTTGAACCTGGGCACCTAGCGGGTGGCAGTACCCTTCCAGAAGCCAGTAGCACAGAAAGGCAGGGAAGTTATGTGAAGGAGGTGAACATGTGAAATTGGAATGTGGGGAGAGGTTGGAGCTGGATGTACAGGTTCGGGAAGCCATTCCCCACAGGAGCTGTTTGGGCCAGGAAGACGGAGATCATTCAGGGGTAGAGTGGAGAAGTGAGAGGAAAGATGGCTGAAGGTCGAACGCCAGAGATCTACATCAATGACCAGGAAAATGAGAAGGAGCCCTGTTAGAGGGCTGCCGAGAGGCCTGCAGAGGCAAGCGTGTGCCTTCCTCATTGAGAGATGTTAGTGATCAACAAGGAAACATAATTCGGGTTTGCTTGAATCTTGTCATTAAGCAAAAGGACTTTTAATTTGAGTTTCACAATGCATCCTTTTTTGTGCTACACTTTCTCTTTGACTGCTCATTTGATTTCACTCCATACTTTTCATGCTCAGGACATTTAAAAACAAAGAATGTCCCTTTCTGTAAGTCAGAGCTCAGAATTGATGACTACTGTGAAAATGCCGATTATCTGAGATCACTCATTTATGCCAGGTGTTACCTGGGTGCCTACTAGGTACTGGGTACCATTCCATACACTGGGGACATAGTGGAAAACCAAACACCAAAGAAAATCTCAGCCCCTGTGGAGTTTACCTTCTTGTGTGGATGAAGGAAACAATAAACAGAGCAAACAGTAAACAGACCAAAGACGTAAAGAACAGACAACATGTGAGATAGTGTTATACCCTAGGGAGAAAAATAGAGCAGGAGGGGAAGGGGGTTGGGAAGAATGGATGTTTTCAGTAGAATGGTCAGGGAAGGCCTGACTGAGGAAGTGGTATTTGGATACAGTCCTGAAGGGAGGTGAGGGAGGGGGCTACAGAGATATCAGGGTGAACTGGGGGCAGCACATGCAAAGGCCCTGAGGTGGGAGCACACCTCAGATGTTTGAGGTCTAGCAAGGAGGCCAGTGTTGCTGAAGGCACTCAGGCAAGGGAAAGAGGTTAGTGAAGTCTTGGGCCAAATGAGGGCTCTGTGGTCAGAGGTTGACTTTGACTTTTCCTCTGAGTGTGAGGGAAATCCCTTGGATGGTTTTGAGCAAAGGACTGAATAAGGATCATTTTGGCTACCAGGGAAGGAAGAGGGCAGGGAGAAACAGGATGACCAGCCAACAGGCTTTTGCACATCCCTGGAAGAGGCGTTGATAGCTTGGACTGGCGTGGCACCGGAGGAGGTGTGGGAAGTGATTGGAGTTGGATGTCTTCTGAGGGTGAAGTAATTAGAATTTGACAGATGGGGAAAGAAAACAGAGAGAAAGAATAGTCAGAGGTGAGTCTAAGTTTCTGTACTGGTTGGCTCAGGCTCCCTAACAAAGTACCACAAATGGGTGGCTTACACAACAGGAGTGGATTATTTCCTGGTTCTGTAGGCACATCCAAGATGAACATGTTGGCTGCGTCAGTTCCTGCTGATGGCTGTGAGGGACAGTCTGCTGCATCCCTCTTCCAGCTTCTGGCAGCGTGCTGGCCATCTTTGGTATTCCTTGGCCTGTGAAAGAATCATTTCCTTCGTCTTCACAGGGCATTCCCCCTGTGTGTGTCTGTGTCCTCATTTCCTCATTTTAATAAGGACACCAGTCACATTGGATTAGGGGCCCACCTTCTCCAGAATGACCTCTCATCTTAACAAACCATCTCTGCTCTGACTGTGTGCCCAAAAAAAGATCACACTCTGATGTTCTCGGGGCTAGGACTTCGGCATAGGAATTGGAGGAGGGCACAATTCAGCCCATAACTGATGCCGTTAACTCAGCCCAGAAAGTGAGTTTGGAGAAGAAGGGGAGACTTCCAAAGACTAAAGTTAAGAGACTCTTAAGTTTGGGGACCATGACCAAGGTTCACAAAAATGTTAACTACAAATCCCTCAGATGTTTGCGGTTGTGGAAAAGCAATTACATGTTAATGATGATTTTTAAGTTACATTCTAATTGTTTACAAAGTCATGGTATTTCCCTGTGAAGCATTGGAGAGTCGGACAGAGTATGGATTGAGTTTTTACTGGCTGATCTGCCGGAGAAGTTACTGGTGCTGAAATGGAATGTTTTGAATGCCATAAAGAAGTCAAAGGACACTAATAAAAATAATAAAGAGTGCTTTTCTCAGAAGGAGAAACAACTTTGGAGAACATTGTTTCAGTCCTTGATGTAAGAACTCATTTTCTAGAAAGTCAGGCGTGCTCCAGCGCTCTGAGCAGCTGAATAGTTTGTTCCGTCATCTGTTTTTTGGTGAGAGTGTAGTTAAAACATAGCAAATCATGTTTTTTAAAAAAATTACCAAGGCAATATTATCACGTTTTGGCTAATTTGAGAAACAGAGAAATCATCACCATGACATAACCCTTCCAGCCTTTTATGTGTTTTCTTTGAGTCTGTTTCCCATGTTCCTGCTGTTTCACGTGGAGACAAAAGCCAGGACAGCAAGGTGACGGCAGCGCCATACCCCGAATCCATCCACCCTCCACACATCCGGCTCACATTTCTCTGAGCCATTGCACATCCTGCTTCCTCTGCCCTCTTTCTTTGTCTGGCTACCATCTAGTTGTGCTGCAAAACTCAGCTCAGCTGTCACCTCTCTGACTTGTGTACCCCCACCCTCCCCAGTACGGAAGGCTGAGCCTACAACATGCCGCCATATTACCCCACACCTAAGCACACACGGCCACAGTCCGTGTCTCCACCGACTTGGAGGACAGGGCCAGGGCTGTTTATATTCATTTCCTCAGTACCTTGCACAGGACTGGTGGGTGGATATTCAATAAATGCATGTGGATTAGGAATGAAAAAAAAATCAAATTTGTTGCCTGCTTGGTACCCACCTGTCACTGAGCTATGAGACCTTATTAGAATTTTAAACAGTGTTATTCAGATTGTGCCAGTAATGCATATATTGAGAAGAGTCTCCTTAAAAAGTGCATCTACAGATTGTTGCTTAAAAGGTTAACTTTGTCCCTAAAAACTGAACCCTTCAGTTTCTTACCATGAAAGATACCTGAGATAGTTACCATAGATGGCTTGTTCTTCGTATTGACTGTGTCTCTTCAAATTAGTAAGTATTTGTAAGTAAATAAGTAAGTAAATGAAGTAATTTGAACATACCTATATAAGGTAATGTGGAAGAAATGCAGGAGCTGGGAGGGGTGAAGTTATTGGCAGTAGAAGTAAGAATTATTTTTATTTTAATTAGTTGTTTTGGAGAGAGGAGACTTTTTTATCTGACATAATTGAGATATATAATCTGAGTCTGGGTGAAGAGAGTCAAGAAGTATTGTAACAACCCTCTGATGCCTAAAATACTTCCACGATGACTTGGCTCAAGATTTCTCTCCTCCCTGCTCACCTAGAATGCAAATAATGCTTTTCGGTAAATGTTAAATAGGAAAAGGTTTGCATGCGATTGTGTATGATTTCTTAGTACACAGAGAAGAGAGGCTTTGCTCTACAGAATTCTTGATACATCACTCCCCTTAGAGGGCTCTGCCTTCATTTTCTAAGTCACGTGGTATGTGACCCTACTGAGTACATTTACAGAACCACGATTACTGACAGACTTTGAGCTAAGCTGTATAGCATGTCAAATGTGCCATTACAGTGTAGTTATTTAAATCTCAATTTCTTTCCCCAGCTCTACTTTACGAAGTGTTTCTACTGGATCTTCAAGACCTTCCAAAATATGTTTGGTGTGTGGGGATGAGGCTTCAGGATGTCATTATGGGGTGGTAACCTGTGGCAGCTGCAAAGTCTTCTTCAAACGAGCAGTGGAAGGTAAATGTTCATGTGGGTGTTCCTTTTATGTATTACTTTCCTAGTGTGTCCTTCACTTGCACAGTTGGCGCTATAGCATTACTGGGAAGTAATTTTTAAAAATGTTTTTGAATGTGATCTGTCAGTGATCAATAGTAATAATGGCTTGTCTGGAAACCATCTGGAGAATTTCCACTAAGCAATATTGAACAGCCAGAATTTGAAATTATCAACTGAGATCAGCCTGTCAAAAAAAGACTGGGCTTTTGTTGTTGTTGTTGTTAGTTTGTCTCAGTTTACTTTTCACTGAGACTTAGAGAAATAATTCTGTGTCACCATAAATTTAATTCGCATGATCTAAAAGAGCGTTTTTACTAGGCATGCACAGAATAGAGCTTGTCTGCCTTTTCTGTGTTTCTGTATAAATATATGGTGTTTGTGGCAAATTAAAACATTCGTATCAGGATCATGTCTGTAATTTAAGTTTGTTTCCGTACAGAATAATGTCATCTAACAGCTGCTTGAGTTTCCAGGTCCCCACTTGAAATCCTACTGAAGATTTCCAAACCAGTACATTAAATGAGAAATTTGACTGAGATTCTTTAAGTGTATCTATTCTAGCTTTTGCTTCTGTCCAAGTAATTGTACTCTGTAGGAGAAATGGTCTTTTAGTTTGTCTTTGCCTTCCTCCAACCTTACGTACAAGGAATTAATTAACATCAGACTTAGGCCAGATGGTTTTATTAATGTTAGCTGCTATGACTGGTCAAAGTGTAGAATTTTTTGCTATCAGTAGAAGTATTCTGTAATTGGCACTCATTCTCTCTAAGGAGTTCAGCATAAGATTCCTGCAGGTGTGTTTCTCAGGACATTTTTCTGAGAGATGAATTGGTACTTCAGAGGCTTAAGTATAAACGACTCAAATGTTTTGTCTTTGTTTTGCTGATGAAATGTCCTCAGTTCTGGGATGGAATAAAGCTGACTGAGTAGTTATTCCTGTGCTTCTGGGATTGATTCTGCATTATTTAATTGATGGTACATGATTTTATATTAGTTACACTATTAATTATTTAGTAGTTCCCAAGCCCAGCATTGAATTGCTAATAGTAGTTCTGCATTTCTTTTTTTTTTTTTTAACATTTTTTATTGATTTATAATCATTTTACAATGTTGTGTCAAATTCCAGTGTTCAGCACAATTTTTCAGTTATTCATGGACATATACACACTCATTGTCACATTTTTTTCTCTGTGAGTTATCATAACATTTTGTGTATATTTCCCTGTGCTATACAGTGTAGTCTATTCTACAATTTTGAAATCCCAGTCTATCCCTTCCCACCCTCCACCCCCCTGGTAACCACAAGTCTGTATTCTCTGTCTGTGAGTCTATTTCTGTCCTTTATTTACGCTTTGTTTTTGTTTTTGTTTTTTAGATTCCACATATAAGCGATCTCATATGGTATTTTTCTTTCTCTTTCTGGCTTACTTCACTTAGAATGACATTCTCCAGGAGCATCCATGTTGCTGCAAATGGCATTATGTTGTCGGTTTTTATGGCTGAGTAGTATTCCATTGTATAAATATACCACCTCTTCTTTATCCAGTCACCTGTTGATGGACATTTAGGCTGTTTCCATGTTTTGGCTATTGTAAATAGTGCTGCTATGAACATTGGGGTGCAGGTGTCATCCTGAAGTAGATTTCCTTCTGGATACAAGCCCAGGAGTGGGATTCCTGGGTCATATGGTAAGTCGATTCCTAGTCTTTTGAGGAATCTCCACACTGTTTTCCATAGTGGCTGCACCAAACTGCATTCCCACCAGCAGTGTAGGAGGGTTCCCCTTTCTCCACAGCCTCTCCAGCATTTGTCATTTGTGAACTTTTGAATGACGGCCATTCTGACTGGTGTGAGGTGATACCTCATTGTAGTTTTGATTTGCATTTCTCTGATAATTAGTGATATTGAGCATTTTTTCATGTGCTTTTTGATCATTTGTATGTGTTCCTTGGAGAATTGCTTGTTTAGGTCTTCTGCCCATTTTTGGATTGGGTTGTTTATTTTTTTCTTATTGAGTCGTATGAGCTGCTTATATATTCTGGAGATCAAGCCTTTGTCGGTTTCACTTGCAAAAATTTTCTCCCATTCCGTAGGTTTTCTTCTTGTTTTATTTCTGGTTTCCTTTGCTGTGCAGAAGCTTGTAAGTTTCATTAGGTCCCATTTGTTTATTATTGCTTTTATTTCTTCTAGGAGAAAATTTTTGAGATGTATGTCAGATAATGTTTTGCCTATGTTTTCCTCTAGGAGGTTTATTGTATCTTGTCTTATGTTTAAGTCTTTAATCCATTTTGAGTTGATTTTTGTATATGGTGTAAGGGAGTGTTCTAGCTTCATTGTTTTACATGCTGCTGTCCAGTTTTCCCAACACCATTTGCTGAAGAGACTGTCTTTATTCCACTGTATATTCTTGCCTCCTTTGTCAAAGATGAGTTGACCAAAAGTTTGTGGGTTCATTTCTGGGCTCTCTATTCTGTTCCATTGGTCTATATGTCTGTTTTGGTACCAATACCATGCTGTCTTGATGACTGTAGCTCTATAGTATTGTCTGAAGTCTGGGAGAGTTATTCCTCCAGCCTCTTTCTTTCTCTTCAGTAATGCTTTGGCAATTCTAGGTCTTTGATGGTTCCATATAAATTTTATTATGATTTGTTCTAGTTCTGTGAAATATGTCCTGGGTAATTGGATAGGGATTGCATTAAATCTGTAGACTGCCTTGGGCAGTGTGACCATTTTAACAATATTGATTCTTCCAATCCAAGAGCATGGAATATCTTTCCATTTTTTAAAGTCTTCTTTAATTTCCTTCATCAATGGTTTATAGTTTTCTGTGTATAATTCTTTCACCTCCTTGGTTAGGTTTATTCCCAGATATTTTATTACTTTGGGTGCTATTTTAAAGGGGATTGTTTCTTTACTTTCTTCTTCTGTTGATTTATCGTTAGTGTAAAGAAATGCAACTGATTTTTGAACGTTAATTTTGTAACCTGCTACCTTGCTGAATTCTTCAATCAGCTCTAGTAGCTTTTGTGTGGACCTTTTAGGGTTTTCTATATATAGTAACATGTCATCAGCATATAATGACACTTTTACCTCTTCTTTTCCAATTTGGATCCCTTTTATTTCTTTCTCTTGCCTGACTGCTGTGGCTAGGACTTCCAGGACTATGTTGAATGGGAGTGGTGATAGTGGGCATCCTTGTCTTGTCCCAGATTTTAGTGGGAAGCTTTTGAGTTTTTCACCGTTGAGTACTATGCTGGCTGTAGGTTTGTCATATGTAGCTTTTATTATGTTGAGATACGTTCCCTCTATACCCACTTTGGTGAGAGTTTTTATCATAAATGGGTGTTGAATTTTATCAAATGCTTTTTCTGCATCGATTGAGATGATCATGTGGTTTTTGTCCTTTCTCTTGTTGATGTGATGTATTACACTGATTGATTTGCGTATGTTGAACCAGCCTTGTGTCCCTGGGATGAACCCCACTTGGTCATGATGTATAATCTTTTTTATGTGTTGTTGGATTCTATTTGCTAAAATTTTGGTGAGGATTTTGGCGTCTATGTTCATCAGTGATATTGGCCTATAATTCTCTTTTTTTGTAGTGTCTTTGCCTGGTTTTGGTATCAGGGTGATGGTGGCTTCATAGAATGAGTTTGGGAGTATTCCCTCCTTTTCAATCGTCTGGAAGAGTTTGAGAAGGACTGGTATGAGTTCTTCTTTGTATGTTTGGTAGAATTCCCCGGTGAAGCCGTCCGGTCCTGGACTTTTATTTGTAGGGAGGTTTTTAATTGCTATTTCTATTTCCTTTCTAGTGATCGGATTGTTCAAGTGTTCAGATTTTTCTTGATTCAGTTTTGGTGGACAGTATGTTTGCAGAAACTTGTCCATCTCCTCTAGGTTATCCAGTTTGGTTCCATATAGTTTTTCATAATATTCTCATTTGATATTCTGTATTTCTATTTTGTTTGTTGTAATTTCTCCATTTTCCTTTCTTATTTTGCTAATTTGTGCTCTCTCTTTTTTCTTCTTTGTGAGTTTGGCCAGAGGTTTGTCGATTTTATTTACTTTTTCAAAAAACCAGCTTTTGGTTTGGTTGATTTTTTCTATGGTCTTGTTAATCTCTATTGTATTTAATTCCTCTCTGATCTTTATTATTTCCTTCCTTCTGCTGCTTTTTGGGGCTTTTTGTTCTTCTTTTTCTAATTCATTCAGGTGGTGGGTTAAATTGTTTCTTTGAGATTGTTCTTCTTTTTTGAGGAAGGCCTGTATCGCTATAAACTTCCCTCTTAGCACTGCCTTTGCTGTGTCCCATAGGTTTTGAGTGGTTGTGCTTTCATTATCATTTGTCTCAAGGTATTTTTAATTTCAGCTTTGATTTCCTCATTGATCCATTGTTTTTTCAATAACATATTGTTTAATCTCCATGCTTTCCTTTTTTTCTCCTTTGTTTCTCTGTTGTTGACTTCCAGTTTCATGGCATTGTGGTCAGTAAAGATGCTTGAGATAATTTCTATCTTCTTAAAATTGTTGAGGTTTCTTTTGTGCCCAAGTACATGATCGATCCTGGAAAATGTTCCATGTGCACTTGAAAAGAATGTATATCCTATTATTGGGGGGGTGTAATGCTCTGAAAATATCCACCAAATCTAGTTTTTCTATTGTAGTATTTAATTTCTCTGTTGCCTTGTTTATTGTCTGTCTGGAAGATCTGTCTAGTGATGTTAATGCAGTGTTAAAATCTCCAACTATGATTGTATTCCCATCAATATCCCCCTTTATCTCTGTTAGTAATTCTTGTATGTACTTAGGTGCTCCTATATTGGGTGCATATATATTAACGAGTGTAATATCCTCATCTTGTATCACTCCTTTAATCATTATAAAATGTCCTTCTTTATCTTTCTTTATGGCCTTTGTTTTAAAGTCTATTTTGTCTGAAATCAGTACTGCAACACCTGCTTTTTTGGCTTTTCCATTTGCATGGAATATCCTTTTCCATCCTTTCACTCTCAATCTATATATGTGTCCTTCTCCCTAAAGTGGGTCTCTTGTATGCAGCATATTGAAGGTTCTTGCTTTATTATCCAGTCTGCCACTCTGTGTCTTTTGACTGGAGCATTTAGTCCATTAACATTTACAGTAATTAATGATAGATGTGTGTTTATTGCCATTTTGAACTTAGCTTTGCAGTTGAATTGGTATATCCTCTTTGTTCCTTCTTCCTTTTGTGGTTTGGTAATTTTCCTTTGTATTATCATGGATTTTATTTAATTTTTGTGACTCCTTTGTAAATTTTTGGCTTGTGGTTAGCCTTTTTTGTAAATCTATCAACCCATTACTATAACTGTTTTTATTAAACTGATAGTAACATGATCTCAAACCCATCCTACTGTTAACAAAATTTAAAAAAGAAAGAAAAAAATATTCTATATTTCCCTGCCTCCCTCTCCCACTCTCAGTGATTTGTATGTCTTCTTTTATAATTTCATGTTTACTTTATTTGTAATTCATGAGTTATCACCTTTCCAGTTGTGTGTTTCTCATTTCTGTAGCATCCTGCTGCTTTTCTATTTAGAATAGCCCTTTCAATATTTCTTTTAGCATGGGTTTAGTGTTGCTAAACTCCTGCAGCTTTTTTTTGTCTGTGAAACTTTTTTTCTCCTTCTATTCTCAAGGATAGCCTTGCTGGATAAAGGATCCTAGGCTGCATCTTTTTTTCATTCAGGGCTTTGAATATATCTTGCCACTCCCTTCTGGCCTGTAGTGTTTGTGTAGAGAAATCAGCTGAGAGCCTTATGGGGGTTCCCTTGTAACTTACTCTTTGCTTTTCTCTTGCTGCCTTTAGAATCATTTCTTTATCCTTGATTCTGGCCATCTTGATTATGATATGTCTTGGTGTGGGTCTATTTGGGTTCTTCCTGTTTGGGACCCTCTGAGCTTCCTGTACTTGGATATCTGATTCCTTCTTTAAGTTTGGGACATTTTCAGTCATGATTTCTTCAAAAACCTTTTCAATCCCCTTTGATCTTTCTTCTCCTTCTGGGACCCCTATTATGCGAAGATTGGGACGCTTTATATTATCCCATAGGTCCCTTATGCTATTTTCATTATTTTTTATTTGCTTCTCTTGTAGTTCTTCTGAATGGGTGCTTTCTATTGCCCTGTCTTCTAGATCACTAATTCGTTCCTCTGCATTATCTAGTCGGCTTTGCACAGCTATTAGATCATTCCTCATCTCTGTCAATGAGTTTACCCATTCTACTTGGCTCTTCTTTATAGCTTCAATTTCATTTTTGACATATTTTATATCTCTAAACACTATCTCTTTTAATTCCTTCAGCAATTCGATCACTCCTTTTTTGAAATCTTGATCTAGTTGGCTATCGATGTCTATTTCGTTGATCTTTCTTTCAGGGGATTTCTCTTGTTCTTTTAATTGGGAAAGGTTTTTCTGCTTCTTCATCTTGCTCATACCTCTTTGGCACTGTGGTTTATGGAGTATCAGTTGTTTATTTTGGTCCTTAAGGATTTTATCTATCTAATGCCTATTTAGGAATAGAACTTAGGAAAGAAAGAAAAAAAAAATAAGAGAGAGAGAGAATTCTAAAAGAAGGGAGAATGAGGGTTTGAAAACAGTGTATAATGAATAATAGAGGAGTGAGTTGAAGCAGAGTATTAATCAGGTTGAGACGTCCTTTTAAAACCTTTACAAAAAAAGGGGGGGGGGGAGATGAATAGATGTATTTGAAACCTGTGTCTAATCAATAGCAGGACATCAAAACCTAAGAGAAATAGAAATGAATTAAGAAGTAAAAATTAAGAGAGTAATAGAAAATAGAACAGGTAAAAACAGACTTAAAAAAAAAAGGGGGGGGGTTGTCGGTGTTCTCCTGGAGTCTGTGTGTTTTTAATGTGAAGTCTTTCTGTCTTCGTCCTGTTTTGGAAGCTCAGCTTGCTGTTTTCAGAGGCCCTCCGTTGGCGCCCTCTTCTGTGCTGCTCCCAGCACCTGTCGGCAAGCAGATCGCGCCTCCTCCTAACACTGGGTCAGATGCAGCTCTCTGCTGTGGGCGGGCGGGTTGCTGCCCCTCCGGATGCCGCAGTCAGATGTTGCAGACTGGCCGGGTAGGAGGGCGGGTCGTGACCCCTCCCAGCACCTCGGTCAGGGGCTGTGTTCCTGCCCGAAAGGCGGGGGGGGGGGGGGGGGGGGGGGCGCTCTCCCTCTACCTGCGCCGCTGGTAGCTCCGCTCTCTGTGCGGCTGCGCGCCCCGCCCTGGTCGGCGCTCCGCAGGTGGGCTCAGGGAAGACTGAGGCACAGCCCTGTCCCTGCTCCGAGCCAAAACCCAGCTCTTTGTCTTTGTGGAGCAAGTTCTCTGAGGGACCAGGATGGAAGGATCCTATCTGCCCCGGGCTGCTGCTAAGCCCTTTGGTGCGGATGCAGGTTTCGCCCCCGCCCCCGCCTGGGTGATCAGCGCGGAGGATATGGCGGCTGTGCCTGAGCCCCGCCTCTCTTCCCGGGAAAACTTTCCGCGGGTTTTCAGAGATGGGGGTGTGCACCCTTCCCCCCGAGAGCACATCAACCTTGCTGTTGTATGGAGGGCCCAGGTTATTCTGCCCTGTGCACCCACAGCCATGGCACGCAGCCCCTTGCATTCCCCCGGGGCTGCCTCCGTGCAGCCGCCCCCGTCCTCCGCCCGGCTTGTGCAGCCTGGCCCTGCCCGCCGCTGCCGGCCCGCGTCTCAGGCTGGGTGTTGGGGGGACGCTCTGTGCCCGTTTAACTTAGTTCTGTTAGTCAAGGGCTGCTCTGTACAGATCCGAGCCTCGGAGGCTCCCCCTCCGTCCCGCTGGCCTCTCAGTTGGAGAGGGGAGACCCAGCGAGCGAGCGCCAGTCCTCCTTTGCCGCTCCCTCCCCGCGGGACCCGTCCCGCGCTGCTTTGCCTTTTGTTCTTTCTTTTTTCCTTTTCTCCTACCAGATTTTTGGCGTCTTTATCTTTTGAAGAGGGCGATGTTCTGCCGGAGTTCTGCAGGTGCTCTGGTTGGCTGAGTGGGTCTGTAGATGTGGGTCTTGGTGTATTTGTGGGAGAGGGTGACCTGCGAGCGTCCTTCTACTCCGCCATCTTCTCCCAGTTCTTCATTTCTTTCTTGGGATTTGGGCTCTTGGTTATAGGTGACAGGAAAGTCAACACAGACTGGCTTAAGCACCAGTGTAAATTCATTGGCCCATATAACTGGAAAGTCCTATTGTGGGCTTGGTTTCAGGCAAGCCATGGTCTTAAGCCAGGTCATTTGAACTCACTCTCATTCTCTCCATTACTTGACTTTGCTCTTGCTCTAGTCCTGTGCAGGTTCCCTCATGGTGATGAGACAGCCACCAGGCTTCCATTAAAGAGGTTTTCAGTTCCCAGGCTTCCTTATGAAAGCCCCCAGTTGAATTTCCATAGACTGAACTTGACTCACGTGGCGCCCTCCCCACCAGTCACTGTGGCCGGGGAGTGCAGCCATCTGATAGGCTACTTCTGGCTGGAGTTGGCCAACCTGAACCACTTAGGCCGATGGTGGGCACCAGCATTTCCCTGAGAAAAAGGTGGGTTCCAGAAGGCTGATTTCCAGAAAATGGGGGAAGAAATTTTGTGTATAGTACTGAAATCAATGTATTTAATTTAAGACTATCGTCCCCGCCACTCTCTTCTGTCTTTCCTTAACTGTATGACTGGCTCAGGAGAAGGTAAGGAGGTAGGGTTTACCTCTGGCATCTTTCTAATGCCACTTTGTGCCTTCCAATACGAGGACTCCCCTCCTTGGCTTACTAACTGGTGAACAGAGGGATAAGTGAGAATAAACAGTGGGGAGAAGGGCATTTAGAGTGGGTGCCTCTTTGTAGCCCTGCCTGTGGGTCAGCCTTCATATCAGAACCCACATTTTGGCTATTTACAGAACCTGCTGTTCTCTGCTTCTGAAGCAAGAGAACTTTCTGGAGGTTTTTGCTTGGCTTTTGTTGTTTTAAGTAGTCTCTATGGAAGTAGCTGAGGAAAGAATTGTTTTTGTAACTGAGGCACGTATAAATACAGAAACGCCTAAGTATCTGCACATCTTTTTCTTTCATTGGAAAGCTGATCAGTGATGGATAATGAACCTTGACAGGTGCCATTTAAGACTTTTATCACTTTAGCTTATTCCTTGTGTGTGTGTGAATTAGAATTTTAACACTCATCTGTGTGAAACAAGGCTATACGTTTAAAATATAAACTTCATGAGAGTAAATGACTTACTTGTTTTTTTTCTGTATTTGTATCTGCTTACTGTTTAATTGTGTGTGAGAGAGAGAGAGAACATGTGAGAAATAGGACTATCTTTGTATCAGAACTTTTTGATTTAATAAGAAATTATTTTTTTAATGTTTTGTGTAATTGCAGGCACTAATTTCACAAAGTTCGGGTATATGCATGTTATTTTTATTCGTTTTTACAGGTAGACATTTGGGATCAGACCCAGTCAACTAATCTATTCATAATCATTGGGCCAAACTTAGATCCATATTAAAGTCTTATGATCCCAAACCTAGATCCAAACTAAGGCCTCATAACTCTAATAATCTCATAATCTGTTCTTTCCATTTTCCATCATTCCCGAGTTCATAAAAGTCCTTCTCTATATGTCATTGTGTTGATGCCTGCTTGTGATGATTAGGGAAGTGATGCAGACATTGAGACGAAGTGTGGTCCCCGTAGTGTGTCTCTATGCATATGTGGCTCTGTGTGTGCATACATACACACAGGCAAACATGCATGTGTGGTTTTATATTTGAATAATTATTAAGGTTGTTTTCTGGCTTTGACCTCACACTCCTCCTCAGATTACAAAAGCAGAGACTTCTAAGCAGGTAGAGGTTGCTGACAGGAGGGGAGTTCGTTACAATCGGAAGGAACTAAAAACACCAGGGGCAGAACTGGACATGACCGCTAGAGAGAAGGCGGGAGAAACACGACCTAGCGCTGACTATGTAGGGAGACTGCCTGCCATTTGTTTTCAGTGTAAGTTACGTTCTCTGTGTTCTGTTTAATGGGATGTATATATGCGCTTGTTTTTTCTTCCTAAACATTTAGTGTAGAAACACTTAGAAGCCTCATGCAGAAAACCTTTTTTTTAACCATTAATATCAGTTAAGAGCCATACTACTGTACCTTAAATTGGAAGCTTATCATTTTATTTTTAAATTTGAATTGTTAATTTGCCTGGAAGGTTTGTCAGGACCTTTCTATCTTAAGAAAAAGAATAAGCATACACACACACACACACACACACATTTTTTAAGTAGGGTTCTCCCTAGTGGTGGAAACTGGACTGACGTTAGGGTCCAAAAGACTTGGTTTTAACTTCCAGCTCTGCCACTCTCTAGGTATGAGATGACGGCAAGTTATTTAACCTACCTGGACCTCCGTTTCTTTATATGTAAGTGGAAAAGGTAGTATTGCCCTACCTATTGCTATGAAAACTTACATGAAAACACTGTTTTTGCAGATTTTATACATGGTAAAATGGCATCAAAATATTAGATCTTGACTCTGCTCTAGGAACAGATGCTGAAGTTCTCTGGGCATATCTGTGCACAGAGACTGTGTAAATGACTCAGCAACGTTGCACTGTTAGGTCTTCGTTTTTCCCATAATACGTAATTTTGCCCATAGAACTGCCCTTCGAGGCTGTAAGATCCTCCTTGGCCAGCAGTTCTCACAAAGGATGTCGGGGCAGGGCGGGTGGGGGAAATGGAGTGTCTGTCGAAATTTTCTGGAGGGGCTTTTCCACATTTTCCAACATGTGGACTGAACTACCAAGATTTACTCCTGTAACAAATCTCCTTAGCTCATGGGGACAGTCCCAACTTGGGAGCTGCACAGTAGAGAAAATACTGAGAGCCACGAACTGGACTTTTAGCTCCCCTGTTAGATGTCTTTAGGGCAGGACAGAGTCTTATCTCTGGAAACTGGCAACACCATAGATACTTAGTAGCCGCTAAATAAATGAGTGTACACGTGAATGTACCTGTATGGCATAAGCTCATTTGAGGTTAAATGACTTCCCTCCGAGTCAGTAAATTAGCAGTGAAACTGGCTCAAGAATTTACGCAGGCCTTTGGACTTCTATCTGCAACTTCTAATTCTAGTCTCAGTTCTTACTGTCTCAGTCTCTTTCCAACTGTAAATTGCTGTTAGTTTCATCTCCTGTGCATTTTACTTTGCGACCCCTCAAAGAACAGAGCCGACTACACTCAGCATACTATTTTATAACCTAATTTCCTTCCTGGATACTCAGTATATAAGCAGTGTCTGGAGGACGCAACGACCACAAATCACGGAAGAGTTATAGCACTGTAAAAGAGGAAGAGAGTTCATTGTTGTGTAAAGTCAACTAGATTTATAGTTTTGTAAGCAGACCTGTTAAGCCAAAGAGTCCAGATCTTGGTACGATCAGCCAAAATCATATGATGTCTTTTTCCACACTCAGACATTTCCCTTTAAGTACTTATAAATCTATTTCCTGAAATGAAATTGCCTTAAAAGATCTAATTGTAGATTAATTTCAGGAGTCCTCAAATACGCAGTTTTTAAGGTACCCAAGGCTGGAAACATGCACCTCATTCCTTTTACATGAACTTCACAGCATATAAGTAAGAAATCTTTCTTTTCTTGCAGGTTTTTTATTTACTTTTTTAAATTGAAGTATAGTCAGTTTACAATATTGTATTAATTTCTGGTGTACAGTGTAGTGTGACTCAGCTATATAGATATATTCCTTTTCATATTCTTTTTCATTATTGGCTATTATAAGGTATTGAATATAATTCCCTGTGCTACACAGTAGGGCCTTGTTTATCCATTTTATGTATAGTAGTTAGTATCTGCAAATCCTGGATCCTACTTTATCCCTCTACACCCCCCTTTCTCCCTCTGGTAACCAGAAGTAAGAAATCTTTAAACTCATAGATTGGTTATTCTGTGGGAGAAAATGTTCTTAAGGAAATGTAATGGTTGATTAACAGTTAATTTTCTTCGCCTTTCTAAAATGAATGTGTAAGCCGAACAGGTCCAGATGAAAGCATGTCTCACCGTGGCGTGGACCCAAGTTATCCCCATCGATGCCGCGTGCACTCTTGAGCAGGGGGTCCCAGCCAGCAAGAGTGTGAGCAAAGATGAGGTCTGGGGGAGTGGGTGGCAGCGGTGCAATTATGCCGCGGATAGAGAACTTGAGGGACACAAGCTAAAGCAGGATGGTATTACGTAACACTTGAAATATAGCTATCCCCTCAGCTGGCAATCTAAAATTAAGGAAATGATACAACAAGGAAATAACATATACTTATTAGATGTCTTCAGGTCACGACACGATTAGGCTCTCTCTGTTCCCGTGTGTCCAGTAGGAAGCTAGTTGGCATAAGAGGCTGTTGTCACTCCCGAAAAACTGCTGAGTCAGAGATAGGAAACCAAGGACTGTTCTGGCTTACAGTTTGCTCACAAAACACTTTAAAGATGAAGGGTTTTTTATTTTTTTTCCTTTACCAGAAATTAGGGGCCAGGTAACCTGATTCTTTCTAACTACTTAACTGTAAGAGCTTAAATAAATATCTACCCAGTAGATTGTATCTTTGATTTTTATGACTACTCTTTTCCTCCTTACATAAGCATGAGGCTCTAGTGTTAATTGTGAGTGTTTCCCCAGATATTTTGTAGCCCTTCAGTTGGTTGCCATAGAAACACAAGAGCCATGACATTTAGGCCAACCTGGAAGGTCAGGGAAGCTTCTTAAAGAATTGATCCCACAAAGTGAATCCTGAAAGATGAGAATTGGCAAAGCTGAGGGGGCACCAGAGGCAGTTGCCACTGTGAGCACGTGAGGTGTGAGGTGATGGAAGGGGAGGCCAAAGACGCAGACTGGGTCCAGGTCCTGGACTCCACGGAGGGGTCTGAATTTACCCTTGGGCAAAACAGAGCCTCTGGATGTTTTCATACAGCAGAATGGTAAGCGCAGGTGTGCATTTACTATCTGGCTGAAGGGAGGTATGCTTATTGAGAGAGGGACAGTTCCAGTGGCTCTTGTAAATCACTTTGGTAAGAGATGACCGGAGACAGAGCTAGACCAGCAGTGTTAGGGAGCGAGAGAGGAGGGACAGCTGACAGGACTACCTGGGAGGTAACACTGGTGGCTCTAGGTGGGAGGTAAGGAAGCAAAGATCTAGGATGATTCCCCAGGCGCGGCTACAGGTGCCCTTTGCTAAGACTGGGAACGCTGGAGTGGGAGCAGCTTTGGGGGCGTGGGAGGCAAAGTTCATTCATTCAACAAACAGTTACTCAGTATCTGGTAAATGCTAGACACTGTTGTAGGCATACCTGAGGACTTCTTGGGTGAAGATCAGGTGAACACAGTAGACAAAGATCCTCACCATGATGGAGCTTACATCCCAGTGAGGGGTGGTGGAGAGATGAACCACGATGGATGAGTTATTTGGGTAGCAGATGAAAAGCTGAGAGGCGCTATGGAAAAAAGCACTGCCAGGATAAAGGAGATTGGAATGAGATTCCATTTAGGACAGTGAGTTTGAAATGTCTGTAGAACATTCACATGCCTCTAACCGGCAGTTAGATGTGTGATTCTGAAGCTTGGGAAACAAAGTAGGGTTGAAAATAAAGGTTTTAGAATCATCATGCATGAAAGTTGCATGGATGCATTTGCCCAAGAAATGGGTATTTAGAGAAACAAAGAATAAGCAAAGGTTAGAACCTTAGAGAACATAAACCTAGGACATTGTTTTGTGTGCGTGTGTGTGTTTTATACACATGTGTGAATAATTTTTCTGTCTCCTCCAAACTGTACACAGAAGAGTCTTAGTTACTTGGTCTCTGAATCTTCCAGGTTTTAACTGAACTTCAGGCATTATTGTATCTTTGGAACTTTCAATTCCAGTTTTTGTTCTTTATTCATCCTTAAGCTTGATTCTTACTGAATCTTAGCCAGTCCAGAACCTACAACCAAACACAGGAGTGAGGAGATTCGATTTGCTAACCAGTGCAGAGATAATGCCAAACATGTAACAGGTGCTCGAGCCACATTTGTTGATTGATAACTATTTACGTATATGTATGGGATTCACCCTTCTTTCTGTCACTGTTTCTCCAAAGTCAAAAATATGTTGAAGTGACTTACTGGAAAATGATTCAAAGCAAGGACACATAGACCAAAAGCAAATTAGTATTATCCAAAGAGAGCTTCTCATGGCTTAACATGGTAAACGAAGGTGCACTTCACGCAGCACATTTGAAAAGTATAAATGAGAAGCGCAGTGATTAGTCTGCAGTTTTTCCCTATGTTTGTGTTTCTGTTCATCTTGTGCCAGAAAAGGATCCAAGGCAGCTCACAGCTTTCCATGAGTTAGAGAGAAATTTCTAAGGAGTGAAATGAAAAGCAGAACAAAGGGAAGATGAGAGTGAGAAAGAGAAAAATAGAGCCAGGAATGGGGATGGCACAGAGCATAGAGGCCCTTGGCCTTGACAGAGACTGGCCACTTCCTGGGTTTTCTAAGCCCCCCGCCTCCCCTGCCACAGACAGTGGTGAGTCACCTGGCCTACGATGTTCTTAAAAACGAGTTTAGGGGGTTGCCTATTTATAAGAAAACTTTCGTGAGCTGCTTTGGTTGTAATGTGCCTGTTCTTTTCATGTGAATTATAACCTGAAATTTAAAAAGTAACTTTCCCATCGGTATGAAGGGAACATAGCTTGGTTTATCTTAGGGAGCAGGGCTGGAAACGCTCTTCACCCTGTCGACCACCTGCTCCTGGAATAATGGCTGTCACGTACGGAGCAGCTACTAGACGCCAGGCAGGCGCTGTGCCAGGCACCCGACGTTTTATCTCAATTTCTCCTCATAGCAGTTTCTTAAATCTGGAAGTTTTGTGAGTTTTGAAAGGTAATATCTTTAAATCTGAACTCTTCTAAGCAAGTGTTGTGACAAGGAAAACACGGACTATTTTTTAACAAGGCTTAATGGTAGGATCCTTCCGCTCTGCAAATTAATAGCAACAGCAGTAAACATTTCAGGACTGACTTCGTGCTCATCACATGAAGGACTTTATTGTATATTATTATTTTAATCCTCCCAATAATCCTATGAAATAGGCACAGTTATTATCTATCCTTGTGTTAGCAGTCAGTCATCTGAGACATGTGCAAGGTGAGGGGGTCAGTCCCAGGTCCGCCAGATCGGAGGAAGTGGCCGAGCTGGGATTTGAACCCAGGAAGCCCAGGCACTGTGACTCTGTGTACTTGGCTCGTAAGCTACCCTGCCTCTCACGGAGTTACGTCAGATCCCAACTATTTTTACCCACCAAAAAGTAGGGCAATGTCTCTGGCTCTAGAACACTTAGGAAGAGCACATTATAATTTAACGGTTACCCCGCTCTACTCTAAATAATTAACTCCTAGCCATTCCAGGTTGAAACTCTAATTTGAATTTCTCTTGCCCCTAATGGGAAAGAAATTGGGTAGTCTCCATTTTTTTCCTTAAAAATGAACTCCTTATTTTATATATAAAAAAAAAATTATCGTTACCATCCTGAAGGACCTCTTGAACATCTTGATATTAATCTAAAGCTTTATTTAAAGTTTTTGTCATCTCGTGTTTCATTTCCTGGATATGGTAAAAATTAGATGTCACCCAGCAGGCTCAGAGCACTGGGGCAAGAACAGCCTTCCTCCTACAAAGCTGGAAGTTCCTAACTGTTCAGCTCTGCTGGCTGCTGGATGCCTGGGGGTCGGAAAATGGACCCGAGAGCGGAGGACACATGGCTTCTCTCACAGGACATCGCTCATGGTGCCCCTAAGATTGTGCAGCTTACCTGGTTCCATCCCCTTGAGAATGATTTGACACCAAAAATGAAAACTGCTGAATTGGCTGCAATCAATGCCAAACCAGAGCCCCGGGAAATGGGGAGGATGAGGAGGCAGTTAGGCATTGAAGTGGGTGTGGGTGGTGGAGGAATGGGAAGATGGGGGTTTGAACCAGAGTCTGCTCCCTGGAGGTTGTCAGGACCTGTCTGGTGCCCAGAGGTGGAGGTGGCGACTGAACAAAGACACCAGAGGCCAGACTCAGGCCCTCCTGTTGCAGTAAGAAATCTCAGCCCTTCTTAAACACAATGAGTCTCTTATAAGGACAAAATCAACACAGTGGCACAGGCAGTGTTGTCCCTTGGTGTCTGTGCAGTGGCCAGTGGCAGGCACCGCCTCGAGGAAGAGAAGATGACCAGGATGGGATTGTGGACGATGGAAAGTAAGAAGGGCCTGACTTGGGTGCAGTTGAGCAGAAGGCCTGGTTTGAGGGGTGAGAAGGACCCACTGGCAGGACCCCGACAGTGGGTCAGTTCTGGGAAATGACAGAGATCTCTGACGGAGACTTGGGAAGAAAACACTTTGAGAAAGGGGATGATGAGTTTAAAACTGTGCAGGCTGTAGACATCAGTTCATCAAAATGGATAAAGAGTCTCTATGGAAAAGCAGACACAAAATGCTGAAAAAGTTCACTTTTTTTACTTGGAGATATTTTCTTTCATATTTTAAAATAAACTGCATGGTTAGCTCTAAGACAGTTTGGTAGATCGGCTTAGTTTTAGGCAACAGATGTCAGAGGCTGCTTTGGCTGTTCGGTGCGGTATATGGAAGTTGTGCAGTGAAACTGAATGCGTTGAATGCTGGTGCCCGCAGCACCAGTGGAGCAGGCCTGCAGGGTGTGGGCTGTAGGGACCGTTGTGCCTTTGTTACTGCTCATATTAGAGGTTCTAAATGGTGATTTTTGCAGCTTATGACACTGTAGGAAGCCACAACATGAAGCCACTAATGATTGAAAAGGCAGAAAAATTCTGTGGGAAAAAAAAGCCAGTGTTTCAAGTCTCCAAAATTTTTGCTGTAATTTTTTTGCCCTTTAAAACTAGCCATATCCAGTGTAGTGATTTTGTTTTTCTCTTTTACACTTACTCCTTGGTGTCTTTGTTCACAGCCCATCCTGAGCTGTTAGATTGGAAAGAGAGAGAGAGGCTAATAATTTCCCTAGAAATAAGCAGATGCCCGTAACACGTGCACACACAAGCACACACATGCGTGCAGAGCCCTGCACCAGCTCACTCAGTCACCCAGTGACGGCTGTTCTAGGGGAAGCCTTGAATGTCAACAAGACGACTTCAGAACCACATGAAATTATCATACAAGCATCTGGGCACAGGCTCACATCCTCTCTCTGCCCCCCCCCACACGCCGCCCCCTCCAATATCACAGACCAAGTTCACATCTAGAGTAGAGCAGGCTGACACCAAGGAACGGTGGCACCACTCAGTAGCAATGTAGATTGTTTCCACTTGCCCTCGGGCTCACCCTATTTGAAGCTCCTTAACATGCTAGTGCTTGGAATTTGTTGACTGTAACATTCCTTTTACAAAAGCATTACCTTCCTGCATGTGCTGTGTTGCCAATTTAACAGGGAGCCTGGTGTAGCAAAGAGTGATCCCCAAGGAAGGGTGAGGAAAGTCCTTTCTCCTTACAGTGTGACTAAGGGCGCCACCAAATCGCTGGCGTCTGACAACCTCATGCATCCTTACAAAAATGTTCTGTTTACTTTTCTAATGGTAAAAACACAAAATAAAGCCAATGAAATGCAACAGAAGATTAAGGAATAGTCATCTAGAAGGGCATCATAACTGAACCGGCACTGAAAAGTCACCGTAGCACATTAGCTGAGGAGAAGATTGGGTGAGGTTTGAAGGAAGTTTAATAGAAATTTGCACTTTTACACATAGCACCATAGATGTAGTACTGGCTTGTTAAATTATATTTCTTTTATGGAACCCAAACTGTATAATTTGAGGGAAAATGCAAATGCCTTCTCCTCCCTCCTAGTCTCTTCATTTATTTTATTTTCTCCTTCGATTCAGAGGAAGAACCAGGGCTTCAGTTTGGAGACTCACACCGCCCTCTTAGAAGCCATACTGACCACTTACATTTTTAGTGAAAGGCTTTTTGGATATTATCCAACAATTTAAACACTTACTGTGAGAGTTCTCCAGTAAGAAGCTGTGTAATGAAACATCACCCACACAGTTTCCAAAATCATTTCTACATAGAGGTGTAATGTGAAGAGAGAGAATCGGTTTGACAGCCTGGACTGCAGGCCAGAATGACACTGCCCACTCTGAGTCTTTGAGCAAATAATTGAACTTCTGTTTCCTCTTCTAGAAATAGAAGAAAATAAATCTTAAAAGTGTCTGCCCTGCCCATCTCTCAGATTTAGGAGGATAAAAATTAGTACACGAATATTAAGCTGCTTTAGAAACAGTAAAGGGTTGCTTTACAAACATTACATTTAAAAATGAATTTTCCCCTTCTCAGGAAGTAATTAAGTCAGTATGCCTTGGTTCTCAAGAAAATGTGGAATATTTAAATTCTAGCTAGAGGGCAGGTGTGGGTATAGGGTACAGCTCAGTGGCAGAGCACATGCTTAACATGCACAAGGTCCTGGGTTCAATCCTCAATACCTCCACTAAAAAAAATTTTATGAAAAAATAAATTCTGGTTGCTTCCTGTACGTTAAGTATTTGATTTGAAGGAAGAAAAACAGTAAAAATTGTAGGAAAGCATATCTTACTTTAGGTAAGACTTTTAGAGTTTTGACCTCCTTGACATTGGTATAGGCATTATATTAGACTTACTGTTCATGAGCTTTGTACCCAGGGGCCAAGGTGGGGAAACCTCTGTATTTAAGATCAGGATTTAAATCAAATCTGCCTCAATACAGAATCATACAAAGAACAAAGGTAGTTTTCACTCTCTTTCTGCATCTTGTACAATTTGGGAGGTCATGACTACTTTTTACTTTCTTCTTCTTTTTTTTAATTAACTGTATCAGAATTTCTGAAACACATTGCATTCTCCTCCCTGCCACTCATGTTGAGTGATTTAATTGGAAAACCAGTGCAGAATTAGTCTAGGTTGATGGTCTTTCGTCTGGCCTGTGCACAGCATCTTCCCGGTTGAACTGGGCTCTGCGATTTGATATTGCTAGCATTACGTAAGTGCTAATTGTTTTATTTTTTCCTATCCAATATGAACTGAAGTTGCATTCAAAAAAGGATACGAATGGAGAGTGTTAGTAGCCATTAATTAGAAATCTTGAATAAAAATCACTATTTTAAAAGGAGAATAGTGGAGAAATGGTTGAGAAATGTCATTATTAAATGATAGAATAAAAGATCTTTCAGACAACCTTTCCTTTCAATATTTAAAATGTAATCATATGAGTGATGTCATATGGTATTTTTCCTTCTCTTTCTGCCTTACTTCACTTAGAATGATGATCTCTTGGTCCATCCATGTTGCTGCAAGTGGCATTACTTTATTGTTTTTTATGGCTGAGTGGTATTCCGTACTGTGAATTCATCTACAAAACAGAAACAGACTCATAGACTTAGTAAACAGTCTTGTGGTTACCAGGGAAAGGGGGTAGGAAGGGATAAATTTTGGGAGTTTGAGATTTACAAATGTTAACCATTATATATAAAAATAGATTTTTTAAAAAAAAGCTTCTGTGTAGCACAGGGAACTATATTCAATATCTCATAATAACCTTTAATGCAAAAGAATATGAAAACGAATATATGTATGTATATGCATGACTGGGACATTGTGCTGTACACCAGAAATTGACACATTGTAACTGATTGTACTTCAATGAAAAAAGTGCAATCAAATGTGGCAGCAGAACATTTAGATTTAGATTTGTTTGAAGTGCTTTAAAGCCATCATCGGGGATACTTAAAACTCAAAATATTTATGATTACAGCTCCCAAATATTGAAAGAGCTGACCTGTGCCTAATTTAACTAGCATCTCCCAGATCAGAGCTTTGATCATGACTAAGGTCAGATGTTATTGAAACATGAAGAATTAGGTCCAGAACTTGGAGAATCAAATCAGGAGCAGGTGCTATGAAGGCAAGTGGAGAGGCAAGGAACCAACAGGGCCAGAGCCAATATGGGATGAAGTGAACATGGGAAATGGAAAGGAAGATGCGCTACGTGTATCCACAGTGTTGACCCAGGCAGAAACCAGGCACGTTCCTTCAGTTCAGCCAGCGTCTCTTGGGTACTTACTAAGTCCTAGGCCCTGGGTATGCGCAGCAGTCCATTCATATTAACAGAAAGGCATGGGGATTCCAGATACCACACTTTTAAAAAATTCTAGACAGTGTGCATTCTTTTTATCCTCTACGATATCTTGAAAATTACATATAAAGCAGAAATTATCATAATGCACTTTAGGGATTAACTTTGTCCTTTTCCATGAAACAGCATAAATTGTGGAAAATATCAAATAGAACCGGGAAAAGAGTTCCTCTTTTACAAAGTTTCTTGCTGTTGAATTCAGTTTACTGGGTAGACAGTTAGAGTTTTCAGGTACTGATAGCTTTTTTTTTTTTTTTAACAGACTGAGTAAGTTGTAATTTATAGTCATAACCCACAGGGTGGGGATGGGAACCAAAAAAAGACATGATTTTCATAACAGAAATTAACCTCTATTGAGCCGTTAATGCATCCTTTATAAAACAAACCAGAAAATTAAAACAGTTTTTAAGTTATTTGAAAAATCTGGCAAATTGTCTTTCCTGTTGTGGCGGGAGAATGTCAGAAGTTTAACATAGAAGAGTTTCTCTTCGTTTATGTAAGAAAGCAGAGTAGGCTGTCTATTTTATCTTTACCATAACTTACCATTACAGAAATACTAATTCTGCTTTTTTTTTTTCACTATCCAATATGACCTGAAATTACAATTTAAAAAGGATAGTCACCTAAAAAGAATATTAGTAGAGATAAAAATCACTGTTTTCAAAAGAGAATAGATGGGGAAATAATTATGTAATTATAATAATTATACCATTGTTAAGTGTTTTTAGGTACAGAATTCCTTCAATCAGCTTTCCCTTTAAAATTGTTAAATTAAATGTACTCAACATACCTGATTTGGATTTTTAGAAGATCCTCAGTTGCTAGCCAGACTACAAGAAGAATGTTGCTTTGGATATTTGTGACTGTGCTTTCAATAAGGATTTTTTTAAGTCAAAAACTTTGATTTATCAGAAGATAACGATAAAGGTTTTTTAAAAATCAACTCTGTGCTATGTATTTTTACAGTTACTGAAGTGCAGTTGAGATTTAAATTGAGACATTAGTAAACATTTTTCATATGTAATTTTTTCTTTAGTAGTTGTACCGTGACATCATTCTGCTCTCCATTCTGTATGATTTGTTTTGGGGAGAACAGTTGCTAAAGAAATGTCATTATGCATAGAGGTGTGTACCTATGTTGTAGCCATGCTGCTTACTATAGACCAGGCTCTTTTAAAGTAGAAATTGTTGCCTCTAGAATTCCCAGAAAGGGCTCTCTGCCTTCTTTTATCACGTCCTATGAGGAGATGCCAACCATGCTGTTACCTTCAGGTTTCTAGAACACATGGTATGTACCCACTCGTTCTCACTAAATGGCTAATTAAGAAATCAATTGGAAATTAATTCCAGGTAGTGACTTATTTTATACAAGTAAATCAAAGGATAAATATTCTTACCACTGTTTAAGATTCTGCTAAGATCATGTAATAAAATAATTCTGTTATATTTAAAATAGATCATAATTCCATTTCCTTATGTAGAATTTCCAGCAAAGACAGTATTTCCAGATTGAGCTAATGAAGCTTAATGTTTACTTTAGGTTTGGGTTTTGGTTTTTATTGTGGTAAAATACACGTAACATAAAATTTACATCTTGCCATTTTTAAATGCACAGTTGAGTGGTATTGAATATATTCTCATGGTTGTGCAGGCATCACCACCTGCGATCCTCATAACTCTTTTCATCTTGCTAGGCTGGAATTCTGTATCCAATAAACAATCACACCCCACTCTTCCCTCCCCCTAACCCCTGTGAATGACAATTATACTTTGTCTTTATATGCTTTGTGTTTGTAACATATACTTTTTCTTAATTAGATGGAAACTAGATGATGGCCTCTCATTTTTCAGATCTAGTGTGGATGCACCCATCATAACCTTAGGACCCTGTGTTCAAATTCTGATGTTGCTGTAGTTCGCGCTGATCACATGAACACTTACCGAATGGGACTGTGAGCTAGGCACTGAAATGGGCATTTCTTGGTTTTATTTATGAACAGTTTCTGTTGGTGTTAAGTAGTATCTTTTTTGGATGGGGAAGTTAATTCGAGGACTTAAGCCATTTGTCCACAGTCATGCAGTGAATGACAGAGGTAGGAGTTGCAGGCAGGTCTTCTTGACTCCAGACTCTGTTCAGTTCTACAGGTGGCTCTGCTGGCCCCGAGACCTGAGCCAGTTACCAGCCTCTCCCCGATTCCTAGCTGTTAAATGGAGATGGGTAATACCTCGTGATGTTTTAGCGGTGAGAAGTGATATGTGCCAATTACCTGGCATGTTGTAAACGTTAACAAAATGATAGCTGTTCACAGTGCTCTTATTGCTTGTCAGACTGGACAAAGACCACAGCTTATGCAAAGCTCTCTAAGGGGTTCCTTGATGGATTAGTGTAGAAGATGTCAAGGGGCAATAATTTTATATGTCCGATTCCAATGCCCCTACACACATACTGAATATAAAACGTGTATTTGGTGCCAATAAAAGGGCTGTTTTGAATCCTGGTGGGAACAAATACCACTGAAATTAGATGTAGACCTAGGGCAAGTGGCTTTTCCAGTTGTGCAAACAGCCCTGTTTTATTATCAAATAGGGTGATGGGTGACATTAAAAGCTATAATACTATTTTGTGGAAGAGATTCACTGCATGATATTAGGTGTAGGCACAGATCAAAAACCCGAAACTGTACTTTTTCTCAAAAGGGTAATTTAAATTCTAACTTAAAACAATTTTACAAAAATTCTGCCCACCTAGGCTTAATATGGAAGTGTCCTTTAAAAAAAAAAAACTTTTGGAAGAAAAAGAAGGGAATGCAGTAATTAATAAAAATATTAGACAGTTTCTCTCCCTTCAAGACCAGATCTGCAGAAACCAAAATACACTGGCAGCCTGTGTTAAGATCATGTGGAATTGCTGCTAAGGAGGAAAACGCAGGGAGACTCACCTCCGTTTCTTCATATACAGTTACGACAGTAACGGTTTGTGTCTGTATGTGACTTCATACCAGCAAATGCTTGCCATTGAGTGGCTTTGGCAAGGGACCCAGCTGATCAGTGATAAAGCTTAGACACTCAAACTTGCATCTGACTCCAAAGCCAGTGCCAGTCCCTGACAAAGTAGCTGACACCGTGAGCCTGGAATTTTGGAGGAGAGTGGAAAGAGGGCGTGCCCCTTGGTTAAAAATTTTGAATTAGATTTAATTTACATCATCCAAAATTATTTATGTAGTCTTCTAGTGGTTTCCCCTGAAAATCCCTGAGATGCCCACCCATCTCATCCCCAAACCTACAGCTGTTTTGTTTTGTTTTAATGTGTAATGGTTTTTTATTTTTTAATTGTAGTACAGTCAGTTTACAGTGTTGTGTCAATTTCTGGTGTACAGCATAATGCTCAGTCATACATAGACATACATCTATTCCTTTTCATATTCTTCTTCATTATAGGTTACTGCAAGATATTGAATATAGTGCTGACTTAGAAGCAAGTATGTACACTAAGATTAAGAGGGTACCATTTACTGAGGATGGTGTTTGTGACACTAGCCCCTTAAACCAAGGAAGTCAATAAATGTCTCAGGATAGGACTCTGGTCTCCATCTGTCAAGGGGGTAGTTTTGTCAGGAATTAACTGCCAGCTCCACCTATACCTGTGGTCTGACCCTGTAGGTACACGTCAGCAAGAATTCACTGTGATATAAACCCCTTCTCTAACGTCCATGACTATCTCTCAAACCAATCCGTCATAATAACTCTGTACCCAATGCCAGTTATAAGTGCTCTAACCACAAGAAACTTTTCAGTTGCAGAAATTACAACAGTAATCATACAGTACTCTTCTTCAATAAACTGGTACCAACGTCACACTTGGCACACATTTAAATCATCAGATGATTTGCATTCCAAGACTTCCAAATGCTCTACTTCACCGTAAGAAGTCAGAATGGCTTCATATTTTCAATTATGAATATGTCATTGTCGACTCTTTGGACATATTTAGTGCCAGGGGGAGCGAGTTAGGATTACTGTTGGGAACCATTCAAGTGTGCCCCCTTTAAAGAGAGCCCGCTATGTGGAAGTCTGTATTCGTTGACCTGAAAATGACATAAATGATAAGCGAGGCTTCGGTTGGTATAGGTTATTCCTCAGTGTGTAAGGAGGTGCCTAGAGCCCTAGAAATCCAGGGAGACAGGTCTGGTCTCAAGCAGAACTCAGGGTACTAAGTGGATCCTAGAAATCCTTTTTAAAACTAATCACTGAGGCAGTTAAATGAAGTCAAATTAACTGTGCTCTCAGTTCTTTTTTGTAATGGTAATCAACTTATTAGTGGTACTTGAGAGATCCTGTTTATCATGGGGCTGTTATTTCTCAGATGTTTAAAAAAAAAAAAGCCTGTATAGAAGGAAACAGCCAACTACCTATTTTTTTAAATGAAAAAAAATCTGGATAAATCATGCTACCTAAAATGGTAACCTTTTTGCAACCAATTTATGTTTCTGATTTTATTAGGATCATTTTAATAGTATTTCATTTATGCCTTAAGTTAGTCTCATTGAGTAGACATAACATTTCTGATTGGGCAAAATATTTTGGAAAATTAAATATTTGAAGCTCAATGTGATTCACTTACATTTTCAGCTTCTTGTATGTTGGCATTATTTCTCTTTACTTTGTAACAGACTTCAAACTTCTCATCCTAGAGGAGAGTTGATCTGATGATAAAATCGCATTGATTAACCAGCTTTTTAACAAGTAGTCTTTTCTCCTGATCATATAAGAAAATATTTTCTTTAAAATTTTAGGGAAAAAAAGACGAGGAATTCAGAAAATAGCTATGCTTTGAGCATAGCAGGAAATTAGATGAGAGCCAATTGGTGTTATGTTTGCTTTACTGTGCAATAAAGGCAGGGCCCGCAATCATGAAAAATATATGTGTCAGGGACTCTTCCTAAAAATGGAGAGAGAATGCTTCCAAGATTTTTTTCTGACACGTGGGAAACTATGTATTTCCTTATACTTTTTATATTTGATTTGTTTCTAGACTAAGAGTTCTGAATCAAATGAGGATTTTAATTTTAAGAAATGTTGCTAGATTTCTTTCCAAAAGATTGAAATAATTCACATTTCCACCAGTCGCGTATTTTAGTACCCTTCCTCCATCCCCGCCAGCAGCGGGCACCACCGTGCTACTTTGTGCTAGTTCGGTAAGTGCACGTCGTTACTTTTTTTTGGTAAACCTTGGTAAGATACACATAACATAAATTTTGCCATCTTAAGGGTACAGTTCGGCAGCATTAAGTACATTCGCATTGTTGTTCAGCCATCGCCAACCTGTATCTCAACTCTTCGTCTTTCCCTGCTGAAACTCTGCCCACTAAATACGAAGTCCCCATTTCTCTCCCCCATCCCCTGCCAGCCGGCACGCTCCTTCCTGTCTCTAGGCATTTGACCCTTCTGGAATCATACAGTATTTGTCCTTTTGTGGCTGCCCTATTTCACTTAGCATAACGTTCTCAATAAAAATACGTTTTGATGGTGAAAGATAGCTCCTCAGGGCATGAGCGGCGCTTCCTGACGGCTTAGTCCCATGCGTCTGCGCAGTTGCCGTGGTGCCTTTCACGCGCTAGGAACTTGGAGCTCGCAGCAGGCTCTTGACATCCTCTGTCCACTCCTGGCCCTGCTCTCACTAGTCTCAACCAGAGACTCTCTCCCTTTGGCAGAAGACAAGACATTTAGAAACTGGTTTCCAACAGATAGGTCCGTGTTGTACTTCTGACGCACAGCCAGGTGCGTTTCTCCTCAGTGGACCATCTTCGCCAGTGTCTCCGTCAGCAACATCCTCACCATGAAAAAAAGAACAGCCCTTACTCACTCTACAGCAGATTGGGATGAACAGTAAATGTTTCCTGAAAGAACGTGAAGAGAAGGTTCAAGAAGAGCATGAAGAAATATTGAATACAAAACCTGCAAAACAGTAGGATGCATTTGTGAAGCCTACGCATGATCAAATAATGCAGCAGTATGGAGAACAGCCTGCTAGTTATGTTTCAGGAATCACGTTTTCTGCATTTGTGGGCTGCCTTGTTCCTTGTTGAGTTGTTGCAAGGGGTCCCAGTTAATGACATGCAGCAACTCCAGTACCTTGCTGTGAATACAGGTTGTTTCAAGCTTTCGTTGGGGACAACCAATCTTAGGCAGCAGTTTCCCATTTTGGAAACTTCTCTGATGTCAGTACCACCCGGATATGGAACTTGGCTGCCTGTGTGAAGGCCAGTAGCCTCATTTGCTGTATAATGACAATCTGGCTTCTTACATTAATATATCTGAAGAGGATTAAAGCTGGTCTTCTAAGAACATGCCATTCACTGGTTGTGTAAATAAAACTGTAGAATGACAAAAATAAAATAAAAGAGACGGACTTGGATGCCCTCCAAGGTGGGGAGATAAACAGTGTGTCAGCAGTCAGGTGAAGGAAGAGGCAGGACCCAGTGCTTAACTAAAGACTCCACACCTTGCAGAAGGCCTGCGGGTCCCAAATGTCATGGACCATGTTGCCCAAACTCATCTTTGCCTGTCTGAGAGCCTGGCCTTCAGTGAAAAGTGCATGACATTTAATGGTGTTGCAGAAACACCACCTTGACTGGCTCACTGTGCAGGAAGAGTGGCACCGGGTAGCAGATAACAGGCAAGCAGATGAACCAACCTAGAATTTGTGCATCTCCTTGGCTTTGCTTTTCAACCTTCCTTAAAATTCCTCGGTGTGATACAGGAGCTTTGAAACCTGCCTTCCTCCTAAGCTGCATCACTTCCCACTCCAGCCTCAGGATCTACTCCTGGGCCGCACTCAGCTCATGAAAGCATCCATCCCTCCCAGGTGTGTGTCTGCTGCCTGGCCCACTCCAGGGCCTTTACCCACATCTGTTTAATCCTCTTTTATCCTCCCTCTCTCTGATCTGTGCCAGCTGGTCCCTCCCAGGGCTTCAGTTCTCTGTTAGAGGTGGCTGCCTCGGAAGGCTTCCTTGACTCTGGTGTGTCCCGCGACACCTGAGCTTGTGCCATCACAGGTCGTAAAATGGCCTGTTTCTGTCTTCCCGCCACACTGCCAAGAGCAGGAGTGTGCCTGCTCTCGTCTTTTATTCCTACAAGTAATAGCACAGTGCCTAGTGCCCTGTGGGGGCATGAATAAATGATCTGGAAACCTCAATACTAAGGTCTCGTCAAAGTCATGGATAGTTTTTTAATGTGTGCCTTGTATCAGATCTTGGAAAATACAATATTTAAAAATTTAACTATGGGAGAAAAATGGAAGCTTATTATCTCTTGAACTGGGTGGGTCTCTGCAGTGCACTGTAATTCAACATCTGATTATGATTTTTTGATGCAATTTATTAATTGAAGTAGTCAGTTACAATGTGTCAATTTCTAGTGCATAGCATGATGTTTCAGTCATATATACATACATATATTCATTTTCATGATAGGTTATTACAAGATATTGAATATTTATATCTATTACTGTTTTTGAATTGTCCTCACACTTTTTTTTAAAATTGAGGTACTGGGGATTGAACCCAGGACCTTGTGCATGCTGAGCACACACTCTGCCAGTGAGCTATACCCACCCCCTCATGCTTTTGATAGCTTACTTCAGTTATATTATGGTGTTGGTTTTCTTGACCTCTCCTTTGTCTGGCAGAATGACTTCTTTTGATGCCGGTGTTGGTGGTAGGGATTTGCTCAAATTCCTCGCATTCTTATGGATGACATTAAGAAACTAAACTCATTTTTAACTTACAGGATCAGTCCAGTGGTAAAATTCAGCTGATGGAAAACATTATTTTGGCTTTGGGAAACAGGTATCAGAGAGAAATTTGAGTGTCATTTCCACCTGGGACTGTATAGTCTTTCCTGCCGAGGGGCTTTTTAAGTGGCTAAGCAGTGCCTCCTCCCTCATCGGGGTCCTAGTACTCAACGTACCAGATGAGGATGCCTGAATGTTGATACTTTTGCAAATAGAGTTTGTAATTTTAGACAAACATTTAAAATAATAATTTAAAATAGCAGTAATGGTATTGATCAGTTAGGGAAAGGGAAAAATGTGTTTGATGGTTTCCTCAGACAGTTTGTTCTAAATATTAGTTGAAAAGTTTATACTGAGATTTCTCATTTGAGATCCTCAGAATGTACATAAATTTCTCCTTGTGATATTTTGTATAAATGGAGTAAACTGTCAGAACCCATATTTAACCCATGTTTAATCTTAGTATCAGAGTATTTAAATGAATGATGCTAACAGATTTGGAAGTTCATTGGAAATAGTTTTAGCAAGTATACTGCTTGTTTCCTGACAGGGAAATTCACATTGCTTTTACTCACCTATTATAAACAATTTTGGCTTCACAAAAGAAAAATATCACACTATTCTACTCTATAAAGTGTATCAACTTTGTGCATTAGTATTCTTAACTTGAGTTTTAATACCATGTATTTTATTCTGTAATTTAATTTTTAAATATAAATCATTTTGACTTCTGCATAAAGAGCAACAGGAAAAAATTTCCCATTTTGTTTTTGGGCAGTGCTCCAACTTCTAAAGTTATTGAAGTGCTGCAGAATGTAAATTCATCTAGTCGGACTAATAAGTTCATAAAATTGTGTCACACTTCATTATAATCACTTTACCAAAGTAGAAAAGCCTTTTGGTTTATAAATTCCAGCTGTTTTTAATCTTTTAGTTTGATTTGGGTCTTAACATTTGTGGACATAAGTGCTGCTGAGAATTTTAATTATGATATTTTTAGGGTGAGGAGACCGTAAAAGAAATTGAAATGTTATTCAAATTCTAGGGCTACCCAAATGAGGTAAATGTGGGGAACACCTCCAAGTTTACTTTTAGTTTCTATTTTGGATTTCTAATTTAAATGTACACTCTGAGTCTCAAAATTGTTGTTTTTGGCAATATTTCTTAAACGATTAAATTATCCAATTGGAAAGTGAAAGTATCCTCCCTAGAATTGGAATGTTGTTTTCAAAATTTCACCACTGGGTGATTGTCCTAATTCTCATTTGATAAACTATAATCTATTTTACTATATTCAATACTGTTCATTGAATTTCATATTTCAGTGGTATTTGATATCTATATTATACATACAAAGATAAGGATGTTAAAGGTACAAATGTAAAATATCAGAGTCAAGGGATGGGATTTAAAAAGAGACCCTTTTAGCTTCTCCCTGCTGACGGCTAAAGTGTCCCAAAGGCAAAAGCTTGAGACTAACTATTGGAGACTTCATTACAGCCCACAAAGAATTGAGAACTGTAGCAAAATTCCATTAATTTTCAGTGATTTTACAGTGAGTTGCTTATAACGAGGGTGAGCATGTGTCCCAGTTTGCCTGGGATAGTTTGGGGTGAAGCCTGTTGTCTTGGTGGCATTTTTTATAGCTTCTCCTTTCACACTCAAAAGTGTTTCAATAATAATCCTTAAAAAAAAAAATCCAGCAACACAAACAAATGATGTGAGGAAACCTGTAGCATGTTCTATAGCAAAGCAGCATTAATAGAATAAGGTTACATTTTAAATTTTAATAATGAATTTTTCCCACTAGTATGTATAGTATTGCTTTGACATTTTATTATTTTTTTAGCGTGTCAGGCTAGTAAATGATATGACTACTCTACATATGATGCATTATAATTGTGACCACAAGTGTCTAGCTATGTACCACACTTCCCCAAAATTGTTTGACTTTTTTAAATGCTCAGAACTTAATAAAATATGAGTATTATTCCTGATTGTTAAATCATCTTTACTATATTTATAGTATCTCTAAACCTTCAAATAACTTTTCTGTGATTTTATTTTTAAGGCATACCCATTGCTAGTTCTGTATATTAATGGTACACATCCAAAGTGAATTATTCTAATATTAAGTTACCATTTCACCTCTATGAAAAGCCTGTAAGATTTCATTAGCTGCATCAACCATTCCTTTTCAGCTGAGACTGGAGATTTGAAAAGCAGAGCGCAAATGCTGATTCCTAGAGCAGACAGGAACACAGAAATATTTATACAGAAATGCATATTGAGGGGTAAGGATATAGCTCAAGTGGTAGAGTGCATGCTTATTTAGCATGCGTGAGGTCCTGGTTCAATCCCCAATACCTTATCTAAAAATAAGTAAATAACTAAACCTAATGACTACCCCCCCCCCAAAAAAAAGAAATGCATATTGGAAGCCACTGTTAGCTGGGTGGTAATTTACCTCAGCCTCTACGGTCTGGGCAGGGACGATGGTGGGGCAGTGCGCAACTGGTCTACCTCATAGTACAGTCCTATTCAGGCCTCCTGTAGTGTATTCAATTTTTCCCATTTCCTGAAGAGAGGGAATGATAAATTATATTCTGCTCTTCCCAAGGTGACCTGAGGTGGGGTGGGGGTGGGGGTGGAACCCTCCCCAGAGCTGCCCTAGTCTAGTCTTAGAAACACAGAAGAGTCGATTCAGGTCTCGTGTTTGCCCACCACTGCTGGTTGTGGCCGTCTGCCAACTGAGAGGTTATATGCAAAAGGGGAAGAACGTGTATTTCGTCCTCATAACTTGGCAAGGAGGAAATATGTTGGTAAAAATGGAGGAAAAAGGATAGTGTTAGTCTCAAAATCCAGTTGCTGATAGATACTGCTTTTTTGGGACTACTAGTATTTCAAGAAGAGAAAAAAAAAGCATGATTCTAAAACATAGCTAAGCTCCTACACTAACCATCGTTTAAGGAGAACTTTGTTTCACGACAACAACAACAACAAAATACTCCCCAAGTCCCCCCCAAAAAAAGTTCTCCTGGTTTAAAATTAAATCATTGTTCTGGTGGTCGTGCAACTGTACAAACTAAAAATCAATGAATGTGCACTTTCAGTGGGTGAATTGTGTGGATATAAATTATACCTCAGTGAAGCAGTTGAAAGTAAAAAAAAAAAAAAATTTCAGGGTGGTTTTGTTGTTATCTTTAAAAAAATCCACTGAACCATTCTGTTTTTAGCTCTTTATATTTTTAAATAAATATTTTTTAAACTTTATTATGGAAAATTTTTTAAATATACAATGGTAGATAAAATTGTATAATGAACTCTCAGATATCCATCACCCGGGTTCAACAACTACCAGTTTATTTCATTTTCTGCCTCCCTGGGTTACTTTAAAGCATGTCCTGGCATCTGTGACTCCTTCAATTTGTATCTTTAAGCTATAGGACTCTTCTTAAAATAAAACTAAAATTTAATTGTCACTTAAAATGCTAAGTATAATTACCACTCAAAGAATAATCATTGAAAACTTCCTAAGTAACATACAGTAAAGGTCTTTTTATAATTGTTCAAGTCAGGAATCAAGCCAGCTCCACAAATTTTAATGTCCTAAATAGCTTATAACCAAGATCTTAGAGGCGAGGGAGTTACAATGTTGAAAGTGATTTATTGACCATACCAAAGGTCTTTTTGTAAATATTTTCATCATATCATAAAATAGCAGATGTAGTTTTGTCCACATATCCTGTGAAAATATTTTCATGTAAAGTAGATCTGTCCAGTTTGTTTTAAAAGTCTTTGATTATTATATCACCTTCCTAAAATCTGACTCAGGGAAACTGTACATATTGGTTCAATGTATTAAGTAGGCAAAATGTTTTGAGACTCTTGACTGTACATGACAGAAACCAAACGTGTGTGGGAGGCTGCTTTGGGGGGGATTGCTTGTGGGTGATGGCCAACCAACCTCATAATTGTTTAGTAAATGTAGGCTATTTATTTCAAGTGATTTATAAGTAGATTATTTTATCCTCACAGTGGTTAAGCATTTATTGATAATTGCTTATTTTTTGTTTTGGGGGGCAAAAGAGCTGAATTCACAAAGTTTTAATGAGTTGTTCAAAATCGTTACTAGTTGTTTATTTGGACCTAGAATCTAGGTCTTTACGTGCAGTAGGAAACTATGTCTCTTAGAACATAGTACTTCCAGTCAACGCTTTAGAGCACTGTGCTTCTCACCGAATACAACTTAGGTGATTAATATGTCTAGGAATTAGAATACTCACCAAGAGGTGAAAATTACCTTGACAAATAGGTTCTAAGATCTTTACTCAGATGGCACTAAAAATAAAAATCTGTCTCAAGTCTTAGGCTGTATGACCACAACCATCCCCACTTGTGAATTTCACGTCTTAGAATTTACTTCGCGTTTCTGTTGCAAGAGTTTATTTTCAGTAACTGATACTTAGATTTTGAAAATTTGCTGAGCACATCTTTCGCATTCTTTAGCTGTTGCTAAACTTTAATGTGATACGAGGAACCACATGGTCTGTTGAATTTAGGACTAAGACTTAAAGCCTGATTATATTCTCCCATTTTTCCGGCACTCGAGCCTGTGCTTGCTTCTGATCCATCCTGCAGCACGGTTAGAACTGAGCATGCAAGCTGAAACGAAATGCAGGAAGAAGTTACTTAGCTGAGGCAAAGGTCTGGGTGTTCAGTAGGATATTCTATCATTTAGAACGCTTTTAGCTGGAATTAATTTTCAAAAATCCAACACAAACAGACTTCAATCATACAGAACATTACTGGCTCACATAATGACAAATTCAGAGGGAAGGCAGGTGTCAGGATTGGCAGATAGAGGAGAATAAAAATATCAGGCTCCGGGGTTGTTTCCTGTTCTCCCTTCTAAGTGCCTGTTTTACCCCCAGGAGCAACTGGAGCTGTGTGCTTTCTCTGTACAAGAGGAGAGAGAGAATTCTCATTTAAAAATAATAATAATAATAAATAAGTTTGCTTCGTTTTACCAGAAGTCCTCTGCAAACTTTTGGCCTTAGAGTTACACGCTCACCAGTGAACAGTTGTTGACATCAGGCTTGATATTACCTGTGGGATTAAGAATTATCCCTCGGCTGAGGTTGGAGTTCGCTCCCTTGAATCAACTCTGTGGGAAGAGATGGGAAGGGGGGGTATTTAGAGATCTTTGGGACGAGAGAAGGGGGAAAATGGGTAGTATGCGGACTTCAATAATGACCATTACAAGGTCTCTTTAATTTCAAGCAGTATATGAAAAGATCAGCTTTCTTCTAACTTTAAGTCAGAATCTTGGGCCAGAGGTCACCCAGTAAATTGTACTTTGGTGTCTTTTCTCTTTGATATGGCAGGTCAGAGGACTGGGAGACCTGGGTGTCATAGGAGTGTCTGTGACCTGTCAGGGCGTGCATCTCTGAGCTGAGAATGTCAGTATTCTCTACCCAGATCTCATCCCTTCCTGCCAGGAAAGCCACAGCCCAGATAGCATTTGTTGCTTTGGAATCAGGGTCGTGGGACCCTTTCCAGTCCCAGAGTTGGCATGTCCACTGGTCTCTAACCTCACTTGCTTTGGTCTGCTTTCAGCAGAAGGCTAAGAGGTGGCTTCCCCGCCTGTACCTTGTCTCTTTGTTCAGTGATCTTTTGCGTGGAGTCTGGACAAAACGTTTCCCCTGGTACCCAGGCCTTCCACTGGAATTGTTCATCCCGCCTCTGCCTCCCAGCTCTTTCATCCGTATCATGCCGGGGTTTGGACTGTGTCCTTGCCTTTCTCTCCTGCCAGCAGTCCGGCTGTGGCGGGAAGATTCTGTTTCTCTGAACGCTGTTATTATATAGGCTTGAATATGAGGTTTCCTAAACTGTATATTTACAGTTTGTATAGCTGACCCATTTTTTAAAAATAGGTATTTAAATCTCAGCAACTCTTCAGACTTTTTAAAGCCTTCTTCTGTTTTACTGTCTTTTCATAAAAAATTTTGGGGCTTTGCCACAATTTTGAGCTCTGCTCATCAAAAGATACCATTAAGAAAATGCAAAGGAAATACAGACTGAAGAAATTATTTACAACCTACATCTTGTACATCTGACAAAGGGCATGTTTATATAAGATGTGTATCGTCTTTATATATATATTTATATCTAAGTACATAGGGGTGTATATATATTCTTTTTTAAAAAGACAGATCACCCAATTTTTAAAAAGGAAATACTAATTGCAGCTTTCCTTGTTATTGCAAAATATTGGAAATAACCTAAATGGCCATACATAGGAGAATGGTTAAATCAGCCCTGGTACATCCACACAGTGGAGTGCTACAGAGCTTTGTGAAAGAATGAGAAAAAGCCAGAACTGATACGGACTTTTAGTTGAGTGGAAAAAGCAGAGTGCAAAAGTGCATCTATGTAATGCTACTGGTCATCTGAGAAAGATGAAAATATAAAGTTTAATATTCATATATCTGCATATTTGCGCATATTTGCACCGGTAGGATTAACCAGAAACTAAAGAGACTGGTTACAAATAAGGAATGAACCCTGTACTGTTGGACTGGAACAGGAAATAGCAGTATGAACTCATAATTTTTAATCCACATACATATAAGTAGATATAGATACATCTGTTTGTATATACATATATACACTTTCTTGTTCCTGAGAAGGCCCAGAAGCGGTGACACCAGTCGCAGTAAGGACACCCAGCATCCAGATCCTGATTTCTCATAAGTACCATTCTCCCACAAAACGGTCAGGATCTTTGGAGAAATGGTTGAATTTCCGGCTGGGGCAGGGAACATACAAGATGATCCTGGGACAACTCGTGGCACCAAAAAGTAATGGGGTCTTTAAAAAAAAAATGATGTAGGCAAGTCAGAAGTACACAACAGCCAATGTGCAGGAGCTCCCAGTGGCAAATCCTGGGACAACTTGAGCAACAAAATGACAAAAATGGGTTATAACCCAGAGTATAAATAAAGTATCCACAATCTATACACTGTAAATATGTAAGTGAGGGGAAATTAATGATTCTTCCTTACAGTACAATTCCATTAATAAATGTAGAAGAAATGAGAGCCACTGCTTGGCCAACACCGCAGTAATAATTGTTGCAAGTAAGAATGAGTAATGGATGCTAAATTAGTGGGTGAAAATATAAAAAGCAGGATACAGTTGTCCACCAGCGTCTGTAGAGGGTTGGCTCCAGGACGCCCTGCAGATATCAAAATCTGTGGATGCTCAAGTCCTTGATGTAAAATGTATGTCCCTTATGTACATGTATTTGCGTATACATACACACATCCTCCCGTAGGCTTTAAATCATCTCTTGATGACTTATAATACCTAACATGATATAAATAGTTGTAAATACAACATAAATGCTATATTAATGGTTGCCAGCATGCAGCAAATTCAAGTTTTGCGTTTTGGAACTTTCTGAAATTTTTATCCTCCAAATATTTTTGATCCATGGTTGGTTGAATCTGCAGATGCAGAAACCTGCGGGTATGGAGGGCTGACTGTATTTGCCTTGTCTCAAAATATCTCCCTCTAAAATATTTATTAATAACAGAGAAAAATAATGACACTATAGTGGAGGAACCTGGCAGACACTACTTGAACCAAGTAATCAAAGTTAATACCCCCAGTAAGGAGAAATGGCAACATCACATACATCTGATATGGTGCACTGAAAAGGGAACAGTATCACCTTTGTGATATTTTTGCCAAAAATACATAGCTGAATTTAAGCATGAGGGAATAACAGACAATTCAAGCTAAGAAGCATTCTACAAAATAACTAACCAATACTCTTTGATAGTACTGTGGTCATGAACAACAAAAACTGAGTGTCCCAAATTGGAGGAGAGAAACTAAGTAAACACAACAGCTAAATGCGGTGTGGAATCCTAGACTGGATCCTGAACCAGGAAAGTACATTAGTGGGACAGTTGATGATAGGAGAATATTGTCTGTGTCCTAGTTAATAGTACCGTAGCATAACTCAGTGGTAAGTCTACTGTGATTAGGCAGGATGTCAACATTTGGAGAAGCTGACTGATGGGTGTATAGGAACTCTTTGGACTTTTTTTCAACTTTTTTGTAAGCCTGAAATTACTTCAAAGTTAAAAAAGTATTAGCAGAAAGACTTGAGCACACGCTCCACCAGTGATTCTTGACCTGTAAGCACAAAGATGTTAACATCGTTAGCAGCCAGAGAAATACAAGTTGCACATTAAAACCTCAATGAGTCACTATTTCACACCTACAACATTTGGTGATAAAGATGGACATTACCAAATATCAGCCAGGGCATATATTAGCTGGATCTCTCAAATTTGCTGGGGGAAGTATACAATAGTACAACCATTTTAGAAAACAGTTTTTTAGTTTCCTAAAAAGTTTATGTGTACCCTATGCCTACCTAATATATGCCATATTTATCAAGTACAATGAAAACAATACACACAAATATATCTATGTAAATATTCATAGCATCTTTATTCACAATATGATAGACTATGTATATTCATGTAAGAGAATACTACTCAGCAGTGAAAAAGAATGAACTAGAGGCACACATAACAACTTGGGTGAATCTTAAAAACGTATGTTAAGAAGTCAGACACAGAAGAAGGCTTACTGTGCAGTTCCATTTGTATGAAGTTCAAAAGAAGGCAAAAACCAAACTATGGCATTTGAAATCTAAACAGTGATGGTCTAGTGGTAGGTGGGGATTGTCTGGAAGAGGCCCCAGGGGAACTTTCTGGGATAATGAAAAGATTCTGTATCTTGATTTGGTGGGGATATATATTTATCCAAATTGATTGGATTATGCAGTGAATTTTATCTTGATTAAACTCAAGACCCAGAATGGAGCAGAATACCTGGTATTGAATAAGCTCTTAGTAAAATTTGGAAGGAATGATCACTTAAGCAAGAATAGCATGTATAAAACTGGAACTTTAACTTAGTATTCATGTATGTAAAGCTTTCAGTAACTATTCTGTGGTAGATGCCTTAGGAAATTTTACTATGTGTTAGTTTTGATTAAACATATCTTAGGAAAGCATAGGCATTTTATCTTAATTTTATTTATCTTATATTATGGATTGCAGACATCTGAAAATACCTACTCTTACTTCAGTCAACTTCTGTACAAAGCTGGGATGTTGATTAGTAAGTCATAAACATCCATTTTGAAAAAGGTAAAAATGACCCAACTAATAGTACAGAATGTCAGATGTTTGAGTTCAGCTGAACTTAGAGTATAAAAATATTAGAATTATAATCTTCCAGATGAGTCTTCTGTTAAATGTTTCGCATTCACTTCATTTCCCCAAGAGATTGGTTTTTGTTAATAAAAAAGGTTTTTCATGTTATTTTCTAGTGACATCTTTCTGGAACTGAGTAAATCTGTTAGCAGCATAGAAGTGATATTGAAGTTCTCTTTTCAAAAGAGCTCTAATTATTGCCAAATTAGTCAAGTTTTAATATTCACAAATGATATATAATTCATTAGGAGCTGATGGGAATGAATATTTTCTAAATGAATATTTGTGTCAGTTTCAGCAGAGAAAAAAATTAAATTCCTACAGAATTCATAAAATAATTATGTATAAACTTTTGCAAACAAAGTTCTGGAGATGACGGAATTTATATTTTTATATCTGTTTTTGGAGGCATGGTTTGATGTAGTTTCATAATGAATTACATTTGCAAACATTGACTCATATTTTCTAATGTGTAGACAAACTTTTCTAGAAACTCACACAGCATTTTACAGACTGTTGTGTTGCTGATCGTTCAGCAGGACGTTTCTGTCTGTTGTCAAGCCTCCACGTGTTTCCTGTCGTCCACCAGAACTCTATGAATTTGGAGACAGGGTTCTCTAGAGTCTTGTGTCAGCTCGGGTAGGGGGTCAAGAAGATAAGATGCCAGTTAGAAGGGGAGGCCTTCAGGAGAAAGAAGAATAATCAATGTTTTATCAACAATATACTGTATATCTTCATAGCTTCCAGTCTGCCCAATGAAGATTCAAGGTTCCAATTTTATACGTGACATCCTTGCTTAAGTTATAATTCCTTAATATTTAATTTCTAGTAATATGTTCCTCTTTGTTCATCAGTTTTGCCTTGATTCAGCAGAAAGAGGAAAGGCTTGATTAAAATGGAAATGAGATGCCGGAATCTCAACTCTAGGAGGTTTTTTTTTTTTTCTCAAGGTAACTTTCCCCAAATAAGAGGGAAAATAAACAAATTTCTTTCCCTTATTCAGGCCCTATCACACGTGCTATCTCTTTTACTCTTCATAACAATCCTGTTAAATATATTGTTATTTGCATCTTTAAGTGAGGACATTGAAGTCATTACTTCCAGAAGCTTCATAGTTTTAAAATATATGGCAGAGCTGGGATTCTAACCCAGTTTGTTCACCTCCAGAGCCCAAATAGTTTCCCACATGCCACATTACCTCTCGAAATTTAGAATATGTGGAAATCCATAAGGTGTGAAAGAATTGAAAATGCTCTCCAGCTATGAAATATAAATACAGGGCTCACATTAGAGTTGAGAGAGAGCCTCGGTCACCGTGGTGTGCATAACCCACAATGTAATGCCACCTCGCTGTTTCTAATGGAAACACTTGGCCAGTTTACATGACCAGCGTTTATTCGTTGCTTGCTCTCTGCTTTTACTATGTGTTAGGATTGAAGAGGAGAAACAGATAAAATTCATTGTGCTTTGAATGTCAGATCATAAAATAGAATGGTACATTTTATTTTTTGATTAATAAGTATATGTGTATATAGGTAGTCTTTTATAAAATCTTGAAAGTGAAATACATTTTGTCCCTTAATCATAAAATTCTTGACTATACAGCTCATTAAATTTATTGTAAAATCACCTGCTTCTTCCTGAGAGTAGGCATTCCCATGTTGTCTATGCTAGTGGTTCTGACTCTCTGGTCCTTTCCCTTTTTCACTTAATCCCTTTGGTAAATTCAGGCAGCATATGTTTGTAAATGTCTCCAAAGTCAACATTGCCCTCTCTGCAGCTTCAGTCCTCTGTCATGTTCCTTAGGTTCATTTGCCTACAGAATCTTTCTATGCCTGTATTGTGCTGATGCTTAAGATAGAGGATGAAATGTGAACTTCTGAGCCTTCCTGCAAACTTGGCGATTCTTTCCAAATTCCACATTACTGTGAATGATACCACCATTATTATTTCAGACACTAAGGTTTATAACCTTGAAGTCATTTGGATTCAGCTCTTGCCTTTGTTCTTTATGTAAAATCAGTCTCCAAGTCTTAATTTACTCTTCCTTCAAAATGGCTCTGCTCTCCCTCCTCCATTTATTCAGGTATTTTTTTCTCCATCACTTGGCAGACTCCTCCCTGTCCCTAATCTTAGCCTACTACCGCTCAGCTGGTATTTTTCCAATGCTTATTTCTCCGTGCCTTCTTTTAATAAGAGCTCATCATAGCTCAGTAACAGTCTGACTTTGCTCCTAAATCAGATTCTACCTTCATCAACGACCAAATATTTATTGAAAGCCTGCCAGGCACAGTGGGGAGCACACAGATTTGTATAATACACAGGCCATGTGCTCCAGCCACTTTATGGTCTAGTTGGAGATTAAAACATATGTGTGAAAACAACACTAACAATGCATGATGGTGCCTAATGAGGACCAAATGAGGGCTTCCTTATGGGTCTTAAGCTGAGTCTTGGAGAAGAATAAGAGTTAGAGAAGCAGGGAAGGAGGAATGCATTTGAAACTGGGAGGGAGAATGAATGGAAATTTGAAGGCGGCATGAGGACTGTTTGGAGCTGCATGCCCAGCTCTGTAACACTGCTGCAGGGGAGGGGCTGTCTGCGCAGGGCCGGCTGGATGATCAGGTTGGACAGTGGGGCTGGAACCGGAATACCTTTGACTTCTCTAGCATTTCGGTTTTTAGCCCTTTTTAATCTTCTTTCTGATATCTTTCTAGAGAATTCCGGTTCACGTTTTTTGTTCCCTTCCACCCAAATGTGCATGTTAACTTTACCATACGTTTTTACCCCGATACCTTTTTCCTTCCTTTTACCCACTTTCTTTTCCGTCCCCTCCCAAACATTTATGTACAGTTGGCCCCTTTTATATAAGCACCTTGAGCATCTGTGGATTTTGGTATCCACAGAAGGTTGTGGAACCAATCCCCTGAGGGTGCCAGAGCATGACCCTGTATAGATCTCGACACTTCCAGTCTCTTCTGTGAATTCCCCAGGGCATAAAATGTTACCTGAAACATCTTTGTATCCCTATAGCATCTAAAAAGCTGGCACATGATCCATAAGCACTTATTTTATTGAACTGTGGCAAAACAAATGCCAGAGCGTCTACCTTCTCTGCTCCTTCCTTATAAGCGTTTCAGATGGCGAGCTACAGTGTTAATCTGAATTCCATATGGATCTCAATCAGACAGAACATATAACCTACATTTTTAAATTGTTTGGCTTTTATTATTTTCTTAATATCCTAAATGCTACCATTTGTAATGGAAATGAAGTACACTGAAAATTTTTATTCATCCAATGGTTCATAAATCAGTGTCTCCACTACTGGGTACACTGCCTCTCTTTCAACTATCATCTTTAAATTTTTTTAAGAATTATTGTTCCTTCTACCAGAGAGCAGACTTGTTGTTGAAGGTAATAGGAATTTGTCCCATTGCTTCTTTGTAGCATTGGATAACCAGAGTGAATTTCCTTCAGGCAAACACTGTTGGCTAAAGCGGGCTTTGGGCTCATGTACTAAATCAGAAGGCTTTTGTGTATGTAGCACCTGACGCCCTCCTAAAAAGTAGGAATCTACTGGGAATTTTAACTGTTCTTGCTCTCCTCATTCCCCATAACTGCAAATAACAAAAAATCTGTCATTTTAGGTGGTGGTTTATGCCTCTTTTTAAGATGTGTTCTAATACGAATGATGTTTCATTTAATTTCAAGACAATATAAAGATGGTGTTCCACAGATCAGACACACAAAAGTCCTGTTTGGCATCAGTGAGCTTTCTTTTGTATCAATAACAACCATAATAATAGCTAATGCTTACTGATTATTGATTGCTTATTGAGGAGTGATTGCATAATCAAGTAAGCTTAGTGAGTGCCAGAGAGGGTTCTAGCTCTTCATATATGATACCAAGTCATTTAATCCACACTCATAAATATCCACATACACACATACAAATCTGTAAGTTAGGTTACTATAATTGTTCCATATTAGAGTTTAAGATTATAGTACTATTTCTAAGCTGGCTTTACAGTGTAATAAGGATATGCTTTACCTCTGATTTAAATCTGTAGTTACTGGAGGTTTGGGGTTTTTTCTAGTCTCAATAAATAGGAAAAAAGATAAAGAAATTTTCATCGATTTGTTTTGAAGGCGCTTATCCAATTTCCTCTTCTAATTGTTATCATCCATTTCCTTTTTCATTTGTACTAGTTCATACAGTGACCACCAGTTTAACAGGTAGTCCCCTTCGAACTCCAGAAAGTCTGAGAATAAATTGCGGTGACTGAGAAAGACTTACTCTATGAGTTGTACGTCTTCGTCATGACTTTATAGCACTGCTACAGTGTTTGGAAATCTTGTTTGAGGTTTAGCAGATGTATTCCAAAAAAGTATTATTGGTAGGTTCACATCATAGTAAAGGCTTACGGTGTACCATTCACGCTCCTTAGCCACTATCTTCTGCCAGCATTGTCCCAAGAGATGGATGAGACCAACATGACATTCACAGGTTTCAACAGTAATTGCATCAGAAATTTGGTCTCACCTCCAGCTAATTCTTTGTACTTTCTGTATTTTCTTGTTTGCCAGCTTCTTTATTCCACTGCTCAGTATGCGATGGTAAAGCCTCTCAGAGCCTTCAAAAATGTTTGCTGATATAAAGAAGCAGATGTTAAAAACCTGGGATTAATCAGAGTCCATTCTGTGTATTTTTCACATCGACACAGTGCTGTCTCCCTACGCCCCCACATCCCGTCCACCCTAGTCCAGGTGAGGAGCAGAGATCCTTGCCACCAACTGCTGCCCAGGACAGCACTCGGCATCTCCAGATTTGTGCCGCTTTCTTGTCTGTTGCACCTGTAGCTGGGTTCTGTGAGGAAGTTTTCCTTTGACTATGAATTTTGTCTGCTTTGACCTTGGCATATGAAAATGCCTTCTGGTAGCCTCTAGAATCACAAGTCACTCCAATATTTCCTTAACATACGGTTTCCCTACTTCAGTGGTTCTAAAGGCTTTTAGTCGCAGGATTCCTTGACGTGCTTAAAAATGTTGAAGACCCCAAAGAGCTTTTGTCTGTTTAAGTTATAACTGTCTGTATTTTTCACATTAGAAATGAAAACAGACTTTTAAAAATATTTCTTAATTCCTTCCAGAACAATAATAAAACCCATTACACATGAACAATTACATATTTTTATGAAAAATAACTTTTCTGAAAAAAGTAGTGAGAAGAATAGCATTGATTTTTATTTTTGCAAATCTTTATTTTCTGGTTTAATGGAAGACAGCTGGATTCTCACGTTGTATTTGTTGGTAGTATATGAAGATGGTGTGGCTTCACCCAGACATATAGTTGAAAAAAAGTGTATTTAAGAGCCTTTTCAGATAATTGTAGGTACTTCTAGTCTCTGCAAAACTTCATTGTATACTCATAAAAGAATGAGAATGAAAATGGCAAATAATGTCTTGGTTCTGTATTTCATAATTATGCTTAGAACCCAATAATAAGATGGAAAACAACTCTTTTAAAAAATGAACAAATTTTTGAACATACACCAAAGAAGATAATATGAATGGCTCACAATTCCATGGAGGGATGGATGTTCAACATCGTAATCATTAAGGAAAAGTAAATTTAAGTCGTAGTGAAATTTCACCTCACGCCCACTAGAATGGCTATAATTAGAGATACAAAATAAAACAAATAATAATAAGTGTTAGTGACGATGTGAAAAAACTAGAACCCTTATATGTTGGTAGTGGAAACATAAAATGATGTAGCCGGTTTGAAAAGCAGTTTGTCAGTTTCTTTAAAAAAGTGAATGAGATTCCACTCTTAGGTTTCTTTCTACCCAAGAAAAATGAAAACATATGCCCCCACAAAGATTTATATACCAATGTTCGTGTGAGCATCATTCAGTATAGCAACAGTGTGGAAGCCATCCAGCGTTGATCAGTTGGTGAAAGATTCCACAATGCGGTGTATCCACGTTATGGAAGACTCTTCCGCTACAGAGAGGAATGAGGTGGTGTTTCAGTCTGCAGCACAGATGAACCTCAAAAGCGTTGCGTTAAGTGAAAAACGCCAACAGCAAAATACTATTTATTATATGATTTCATTGTACTAGCCTTAGAAAGGCAGTTCTAAAGAGAAAACAAATCAGTGATGGTTGGGGTAGAAGAGATGAGAACTGACTGCAGGGGAGCATCAGCGACCTTTTTGAGGTAATGGGGAGGTTCTAAAACTGGATTGTGGTGATAGTTGCTCAAGTCTATAAATGAACTAATAACTGTGGAATTGTACACTTAAAATGGGTGAGAAAACACCTATTTCTATACTTTTTTGAAAAGGGGTACTTGGAAAAATAAGAGAAGGGTAATACACCGAAATGTTACCTAAAACAAAACAATAAAACCACATAGGCTAATGTGAACTCTTGTTACCTGTGAGGGAATATGTAATTATATCCTGTAGCCTTTTAAATTCCTTAGAACAGTAGCATTTCCTATGATTGTGCAAAGTCGTGTGTTTGTATAATAGACCATTCAACTATAACATGTTTTTTGTTTGAAGATTCTCTTTGGATCACATTCTCAATGCACTACTTTGTTTTTGCCTCTGCTTATACATTTATATAAATATACATATATGTAAATATACACATATAGATAAACATTTGTATATATCCAATGGTTCCTATGCATTCTTACCAATAAAATCTTATTTCCATTTTTTTCTTCCATTAGTGTAACACCTATTGATTGTAACTACAATATTTACCCCTGTTTTTGTGCTTAAGCATATAGCAAATTCACAGCCTTAACACACTCCAGACACGGGGCTCCTAGTGTCTTAAGAAGTTAAGATCAAATGTTGGTAACTTTCTCTGTTGTACCACTCTGCTGAAGTTACATGGTACCCTTTAGAAAATTAAAACAAGACAACAAGACAATTTATCTGATTGAGTAAACCTCCCAGCAAGTAAAGACATGGAGCTGCAGTAGATTTGCCCTGGTTTTAAGAGGTTTTCCTGGTCTTTATGGTCAAAGGTGCCACCATTGAGGTTTCTTGCTGGTGAAAATGGATGTTCATGACAAGGGCCACTGTCCATTACACACGGTTCTGTCTGCCCCTCTCGGTATATATATAGTTCTCCACATCGGTCTTCTCCGTTTATAGCTCTAAGCTTCTTGGGTACTTGATAAGCAACAAGCCCTCAACCCCAATGAGACGGTGAAAAACTTTATACTCCTCTGGGTCCCAGGGCCCTGAATCCATATTTGGTGTCAGATCCTTGTAAGTAGACATAAGGAAGGAACAGTGGCCAGCGTCTCAGCACAGATCATCAAAAAGAAAAGATGGAAGGAGCCCGAAAGTCCACGGGAAGGGGAAAATCACAGTAGGAGAGTGGATCAGCCCCAGGAAGGCTTCAGTAGGAACAGGCACGCCGTGAGCAATGATTGCTGGCACAAATGGCCTGTGACCAGGGGAGGTTTAGGAAGACATGACTGGTGCTGCCCCCAGGTTGAAAAATCTCTGATTGTAATGTACCAGGTTGGACTCGGTGGGCCATGAGAGATTTTTCCTGTGCCTGTCAATAAGTTTATGTACTTTTGTTCAAAGGTAGAAGCGTATTCCCTGGACAGATTGCTTTCTTGTATGGTTTCCCTTGAGTTAAACCTAGCAAGGGAGATCATAAGAGATTCATACGGTAACTTTTTTCTGAGCCAGAGTCTTAAATACTTTCCAGAGCCAAAAAGGGGAATTCTGACCCCTGGAAACCCATTGCGGTCATGCAAATAAATGCTTTGCTCCTAATCATGTTTTATGTCTGCTTCTGTTTAAATGAATTGTTTTAACATTCTCACATGAGTTGCATTGCCTTTTCTAGCCATCTTGCTACTTTTTGTTCTTAATACAGTGTAGGCATCCAATTTTAGTTCAACTCCAGCTCATCCTCAGCTCTGTGGTGGTAGTTTTCAGCAAATATGGCTTTTTAAAAAATATATTTTTATTGAAGTGTAGTCAGTTTACAATGTTGTGTCAATTTCTGGTGTACAGCACAGTACTTCAGTCATATAGGAACATACATATGTTCGTTCTCATATTCGTCTTCACCATAGGTTTCTAAAAGATGTTGAATATGGTTCCCTGTGCTATATGGTATAAACTTGTTGTTTATCTATTTTGTATATAGTAGTTAGTATCTGCTAATCTTGAACTCCCAATTTATCCCTTCCTACCCCCTTTCCCCCCAGTAACCATAACTTTGTTTTCTATGTCTGTGAGTCTGTTTCTGTTTTATAAATAAGTTCGTTTGTCTTTTTTTTTTTTTTTTTAGATTCCACATATGAGTGATATCGTGTGAAATTTTTCTTTCTCTTTCTGGCTTGCTTCACTTAGAATGACATTCTCCAGGTTCATCTATGTTGCCACAAATGGCATTATTTTTCTTATTTTTATGGCTGAGTAGTGTTCCATTGTATACATATACTACAACTTCTTTATCAAGTCATTTGTCGATGGACATTTAGGTTGTTTCCATGTCTTGGCTATTGTAAATAGTCCTGCAATGAACTTTGGGGTGCTGGTGTCTTTTTGAATTAAGGTTCCCTCTGGATATATGCCCAGGAGTGGGATTGCTGGATCATATGGTAAGTGTATTTTTAGTCTTTTGAGGAATCTCCATACTGTTTTCCATAATGGCTGCACCAAACTACATTCCTACTAGCAGTGTAGGAGGGTTCCCTTTTCTCCACACCCTCTCCAGCATTTATCATTTGTGGACTTTGGAATAGTGGCCATTCTGACTGGTGTGAGGTGATACCTCATTGTAGTTTTGATTTGCATTTCTCTGATAATTAGCGGTATTTTTTCATGTGCCTATTGGCTATTCGTATGTCTTCATTGGAGAATTGCTTGTTTAGGTCTTCTGCCCATTTTTGGATTGAGTTGTTTGTTTTTTTCTTATTAATTTGTATGAGCTGTTTATATATTCTGGAAATTAAGCCCTTGTCAGTCTCATCTTTTGCAAATATTTTCTGCCATTCTGTAGGTTGTCTTTTTGTTTTGCTTATGGTTTCCTTTGCTGTGCAAAAGTTTATAAGTTTAATTAGGTCCCATTTGTTTATTTTTGCTTTTATTTCTATGGTCTGGGTAGACTGCCCTAGGAGAACATTGCTGAGATTTATGTCAGATAATGTTTTGCCTATGTTTTCTTCTAAGGTTTGTAGTGTCTTGTCTTATGTTTAAGTCTTTAAGCCATTTTGAGTTGATTTTTGTGTATGGTGTAAAGGAGTGTTCTAACTTCACTGACTTACATGCTGCTGCCCAGTTTTCCCAGCATCATTTGCTAAAGAGACAGTCTTTATTTCATTGTATGTTCTTGCCTTCTTTGTCAAAGATGAATTGACCAAAAGTTTGTGGGTTCATTTCTGGACTCTCTGTTCTGTTCCAGTGATCCATATGCCTGTCTTTGTACCAATACCATGCTGTTTTGATGACTGTAGCTCAGTAGTATTGTCTGAAGTGTGGAAGGGTTATTCTTCCAGCTTCATTCTTTTTCTTAAGTAATGCTTTGGCAATTCTAGGTCTTTTGTGATTCCATTTAAATTTTAGGATTATCTGTTCTAATCCTGTGAAAAATGTCCTGGGTAATTTGATAGGAATCACATTAAATCTGTAGATTGCTTTGGGTACTATGGCCAATATTAATATTAATATTAATTCTTCCAATCCAAGAACATGGGGTATCTATTCATTTCTTTAAGTCATCTTTAATTTCCTTAGTGAATGTTTTGTAGTCCTGCTCGTATAAGTCTTTCACTTCCTTGGTCAGATTTATTCCTAAGTATTTTATTTTTTTGGATACAATTTTAAAAGGGATTGTTTCTTTACTTTGCTTTTCTGATATTTCATTGTTAGTGTAAAGAAATGCCACTGATATCTGTATGTTAATCTTGTATCCTGCTACCTTGCCAGATTCTCTTTATTAGTGCTAGTAGTTTTTGTTTGGAGCCTTTTGGGTTTTCTATATATAGCATCATGTCATCCATATATAATGACAATTTTACCTCTTCTCTTCCAATTTGGATCCCTTTTATTTCTTTTTCTTGTCTAATTGCTACGGCTAGGACTTCCATTACTATGTTGAATAGAAGTGAGAGCGGGCATCCTTGTCTTGTTCCAGATTTTAGCGGAAAGGCTTTCAGCTTTTCACCATTAAGTATTTTGCTGGCTGTGGGTTTGTCATAAACAGCTTTTATTATGTTGAGATATGTTCCCTCTATACCCACTTTGGTAAGATTTTTTAATCTTAAATGGATGTTGAATTTTGTCAAATGCTTTTTCTGTATCTGTTGAGATGATCATGTGATTTTTGTCCTTTCTGTTGTTGATGTGGTGTATCACATTGATTGTTTTGCATATGTTGAACCATCTTTGTGTCCCTGGGATAAATTGAACTTGATCATGGTGTATGATCTCTTTTATGTGTGGTTGGATTCTGTTTGCTAATATTTTGTTGAGGAGCAAATATAGCTTTGGTAATCAGACTCTGGCCACCATCTGGGACTTAGCTTCTTAAGGACCTGTTGTATAATTTGATGCCTTTAAAGAACTTGTCTGTGATTGTGAACACAAATTAAGTAACAGGTCCAAAGAGCAGGGTGATCTGCATTCAAGATATAAAGCTCTTTGTCAGAAAGGCCATGTCTGATAATATTTGGTCCCTCAAAGCACAGGTCTAGGCATATACTAGTCCTCATTTTACTCCAGAAACACTAGTGGGAAACTTTTTTTTTTTAAACATTGAAATGTCTGGGTCCCATGTCCAATGACTCTGAGTTAGTAAATTGAGGGGATCCAGGTATCTGTATTTTTGAAAACTCTTTGGTAAGATTGCCCAGCCGGGGTGGAGAACCACTTTTTGTATGTGTAGCCCTCAGCATGTCACATGGAGCCCACAACCAGTGTGTTTGGGTTGAAATCCTGTCCGTCTACACTTAGGTAAGTTACTTGACTGCTCCAAGCCTTGGTGTTCTTAGATATAAAATGGAAATAATAAGAATATTTCACAGAGTTGTCATCATAATTAAATGGTTTATGATAATTGACCAGGAAATGCTGTTTCCTCTTGTTTATTTCTCTATATCAGGGGCCAGATCTGGCCGACTGATGGGTTTTGTATGGTTTCCGAGCTAAGAATGGATGACGGGAACAATCGAAAGAAAAATAGTATTTTGTGATACATAAAAAAATACATAAAATTCACATCTTGGTGTCCATAAGTAAAGTTTTATTGAACACAGTCATGTTCATTCATTGACATATCTTCTCTGGTTGCTTTCACACTCTAGTGGCGTCGTGAGAGTTATAACAGAAGCTGTGTGTCCCACAAAGCCTACAACATTCTATAGTTTGGCCCCTTCACAAAAAAATTTGTCTACCCTGGCTCTAGACCTTTGCAGTGCTCAGAGCGAGGGGGTTAATCACACCCACTCTCATGAGAACAGGACAGAGAAAGAGGAAGCTCATTTGCCTTGATGTTCTTGTGCTTTTGATGCCCTGGGTTACTTTACAGGGTGGGTGGAAGGAAGCACAAATTCAACAGCTATTTCAGTCCTGAGGTTACAAAGGCACATCTTCGGTCATGGGTGGCACTGCTGTGATTCGAGTTAATAAATCACCGCCGCCTTCTCTGTATTGTTTATCCACAGCATTTGCTACCTCACAAGGAAGGCTGGCTCCGCTTCCGTTAGCTTGCCAAGCACAGCCACCACCCGCACGCAGCAGTTTCGGGGATAAACGCCTCAAGGGCCTTTAATAACATTTGCAGCTTAGTGAGCTGGAATGGTTTTCCAGAGAACCGAGAGTCGATTTGAATGTTTTTCCCGATGCTCTGTGAAACACCAGAGGCATGTAGCAATGAATCCCAAGGACATAAGGGGAACGAAATTCAGGGACAAGCCTCTGTTCTGGCTGCCCTGTTTTTCCCCCCTCATACCCTCAGCAGGGTTTATATTATCCATCCTAACACCAATTCCCAGGGTTGACTGTGAATTCTGAGGCATAAAAATAAAAATCCAAATACAGAAGGCCAGATTCCTGCCCAGCAGTGCCTCAGTGGAGAACTCGCTCCTCACCCCTGGCTCCCACCCCACACGTGGGTGTGCCTGTCCTTCCAAGGGTTTCTTTGAATCTGATTGAAATCGAGCCTGCCAAGGTGTTTTTTTGGCCTGTACAATTTTGGGGGGGTGGGGTGGGAGGGAGAGGATTTTTTTAATGCATTGCTAGCATTTCAGAATTAGGAGATTTCCTTTAAAAATGTGGACAGCCAGCCTCTCTTGAAACAGTGGACAGTCAGGCATCACTACCCCTGCATTCCGCGTGCCAGCAGTTGGCATGCCTTAAGTAGCAGCTGTAGCAGCTGCCCTGTCCTTGGGCCGGGGCCCGCAGCCTCCTGCTGCCTTACTCAAGTCATCCTCTTGTGGCCGAAGCCTCATCGCAGCTCACTGAGCTGCGCCTTTCCCAGATGTGGTTCAGGTAGCTTTTCAGTAGAGTCTTCTCTGATTCCTTAGCTATAGTTAGTTTTCATTTGTCACCCGACATGCTAAATAAAATAGTCATAAAGCCAAATGCATTCACTTTGATCTCGATTGTCATTTGGGAAATCTTTTTGTGTTACTCCATTTTTAAGGTTGAAAAAACAAATTGTAGACAGTGAGTACATAAGTATATTACTCTGTAGCTTTCTGTATTTGTTTTTAACTTCTCAAAAGGAGAGCAGGATCAAATGAGCCCAGACAATATGGCAGACTGAAGCCAGGAGAGCCTGGTTGGTTCAAGCCTTGACTTTATAATCTGTGTTAATAGCTAAGCTATTTGCAGACCTATTCTGTTATGCACTATACTTGGCACTTTAAATATGTGTTTTTTCCTGTCCTTTACAATAGCAAGATAGATCATGTATTTACAATTGTACAGTTAAAGAAACTGACCTGTAAGAAGTAAAGTAACTTGCTCCAAGTCACACAGCTAATGACTAGATGAATTTGATTTCAAACCTAGGTCTCTTCATTTAAATTCTAGCATCTCTCTGTTACCTCTGTGACTTTGAGTACGCCCTAGGCTGGAGTGAACTGTGTCTCTCCAGCTCTAAAATGAGATAATTTTCTAAAATAAATAAAAACTATTTTATCTATAAGAAGCAAAAGTTTTAGTTTAACAAATGGAGGTAGTACCTAGTATTCAAACATCAAGGAGAACCACTTGTACCATTTCCCCCTGCCTTTTTAGAGTTCATGAACAAGTTGGAAAGTATTCCACCAACAGTCACGGTGACTGTAGTTTCATGGCATATTCATTATACGGTTTTACTGGGTGAAACAGAATCAGATTACAAAGATCTCATTTGCAAAAGTTCTAAGAACCTTGCATGCCCTGTTGAAGAAGATTTTATTTTAACTTTAATCAGAATTCAATTTAAATAATTTAGAGTGTTTTTAGGCAGAATGGCTGTGTGAAATGTAATGTCTTCTTTTCTTAAACTATTAGATTGTATTGACTTAAAGGTTGAATACATGCGGAAGACCGTATCCTTTGAAACTGCTGCATAATAATGCACAGCTTCCATTTCGTATGAGATAAATGTATTCAGTTCAGAATACTGTAAATATTAAAGTGGAAAACTGACTCTTTAGTAAGTTATCATGTTAACTTCAAACCTACACAAGAATGCCATTCGTTTGGGGAGATTCATTTCTCACCTTTTGTTTGACATTCCTTGGACTTTAGAATCATGTCTGATGATTTCTGTTTTCCCTTGGGTTTGGCAATGTGATTGTCTTCACATAGTAATATTTTTTGGTATCTTTATTATACTGATTTTAAAATTAATCTCATGACTTTATTGACTTTCACTATATAGTTCTTTTACTGACCTGTTCCAAATCCTATGTAGAAAGCACTGTGTGCACTAAAGGACCATGCTGCGGCAGCTTTGACCCGACCTAGGCAGGTATGGTCTCATCTGAAAAGAAGCATCAGTGTCCTTCCTTCTCCCTTCTCAGTTTGCAGAAACTGCATGTCTCCTTTAAGGTCCAGACAAAAGATGGCCTCTTCATCAAGCCTCTCTTGTGACTACTTGCTGTCCCCCTTCCTTCTCTCATTCATTTCCTCCCCTCTGTGATCTCATCAGACTTTTTTTTCAGCTTCATTGAGGTATGGTTGACAAATGAAATTATAATCTATTTAAAGTGTACAACAGGATGATTTGATACACATGTACACTGTGAAAGATTTCCCACCACAGAGTTAACCAACACATACATCAGCTCACATCCTAACCTTTTTAAGTATTTTTTTCTTTACAGTGAGAACACTTAAGTTCTACTCAGCAAATTACATTTATATAGTACATATGGTATACTATGTTTAATACATGCATGTGTCTGTATATATGTATGATATAGTATAACATTATCACCTATAATTGTCATGTTATATATTAGCTCCTTGGACCTTATTCATCTATAACTGAAAATGTGTACTCTTTTACCAGCTTCTTCCTATTCCTCCCACCTCCCAGCCCTGGGAAACTGTCATTCTACTCTGTTTCTATGAGTTTGACTTTTTTTTTTAACTCCACATGTAAGTGATACCATGCAGTATGTGTCTTTCTCTGACTTATTTCACTGAGCATAATGCCCTCTGGGTTCATCCATGTTGTTTCAAAGGGCAAGGTTTCCTTCTTTTTTAAGGCTGAATAATATTCCTCTGTGTGTGTGTGTGTGTGTGTGTGTGTGTGTGTGTGTGTGTGTGTGTGTATCTCATGTTTTCTTTAGCCATTCATCTGTCAGACCTTAGGATATTTCTGTACCTTGCCTGCTGAATAATCCTACAGTGAACGTAGGAGTTCAGATCATTCTTCAAGATAATGATCTCATTTCTTTTGGTTAAATACTGGGAAGTGGAATTGCTGGGTCATATGGTGGTTCTTCTCACTTCCAGATATTTCCTTTGCCCCCAGTGTATATTTGCCTTATTATATGATGACCCAATAACTCAAAACTCCTCTAGGGCAAGATTTTAAACATGAACTATTACTCTGCCAGACGCCCAGGCATTGCAAGGTTTGGGAGGAAACTGCAGTTCCCAGCACAGGATTGGTGCATCAGCTGACAAGATGAGGCGTTCCTGCCCCAGGTAAACAAGAAGATCGCACCCTGCTTCTGAGGGCAAGAGTATAACCCCGCCTGGAGCTATGTTCTAGGCGCCCTGGGGCTCTAGTGATACATGAGACACGCCCCCTACCTTGAAGATGTTACATACATTTACATATGAAGAAATGATGTACGAAAACCAGACCTTCACGTAGGAGAGGAAGCCACAGTTACCAGTGCGAAGTTGCCAGAGCACTAAGAACAACATGAAATGGGAGTACGTCTAATAGTGGATGGTATTCTTGCAAATCTCAGTTAAGATCATGCTGTGTTATGCGGCCCAACTCACCCGATGTTAGCTGGATCCCCGAGGTTCAAATAAAATGCAAGAGTGTGTCAGAGAGAGGAGATATATCTATCCAAGATCAGTGGAGGTTTCAGGAACAGTGGAGGGTTAGTCGGGCCCTTAGACACACATAGAGAGGATGTGAAAGTGTTCTGACCTAGTCTCTAGAAAAAGAGGAAGAACTGACTGATGATAAAGGCCGAAGCTTCCTCTACAGAAATACTGATACAAATTCCATTGTTTTATAATGGTTGATTCGTATTATGGATAATAAAACTAAGTCCCCCAGAAGACTGGACCAGTCCAGCTACATGTGCATGGCTGATATCTGGTGAATGCCATCCACCTTATTTTGACAGATGGAATTCAGAGCTGGGAAAAACGAGGCTATTTTTGGCCTACGAGCTGTATTTTGTTTATCACCATCCTGCCTCACTGAGGCACATTATCTCACGTAATTTGATCTAAGGTGTTAACCGTGGAATCCCTCTTGCTTTAATATTCTGGCAAAGCCACAGCTTAGCAAGTATAATAATCTCCAATTTTTCTTTGACTTAAAATATTACTTCTTTAAGTTAATGAACTTTTCCCTAATACTTTTAAGCAATTTTGTAATTGCAACATAAGATAAATACACTAAAATATATTATGTATATATAAATACATAAGCAAACAGCCTCCTCATAACTTCTCAGACTGCAGTGAGCAGGGGGAAAAAAATGAGGGGGAGTGAACCTTCCGTTTCTGTATTTTGTTTTTTCAATCTTGGAATATCTAATGAAAAATTTTAGTTTTTTTTTTTTAGAACATAGCTTCAAGATTGCAGTGTGATCCCTTTTTAACTTTCAACACTGTTGCAGTTACTTAAAATAAATGTATGAATAGATATCTGTACACATACATATGCAATCTTATATTTCTTTGTTGTTATTGTGTTTTTGGTTTTGTTTTTTTTTTTTATCTCCTGGAGTCCTTCTTAAATGTTATTTTCAAAAAAGTAATTTCCCTTATCTTTGACTGCCTTTTCTCATCAAAGGCCTTAGTGACTGCTCTTGAATTCTTTTAACTAATTTGCAATTCTGAGACTCGGGTGTGGGCTAAGGACAGTGATTACAGCTCCCTCTCCTGTCTTCAGCAGTTTATTCCTCCTCTGGCTTCTCTGGCTGCGCTGCGCATTTACACAGACAACAGGGGAAGGCTCCATTGCCCTATTTACTGCCTGTTCATCCTACTGGTGGCTTTGTAGCTCTGCCTCTGCTTTGGTCCCCTCTTCAGGACCAAAGAAGCAAAGAGAGAGAGAAGGACAGAGACAGTGGAGATCATCTAACCCCATCTCTACATTTTACAGGTAGGAGAAGGGATTTAGAAAGGCTGTAACTTGAGCAGGATGTTAGTGATTTACACACATTGCAGAGGAGCTTATATATGAAAACGTCTAACATATTAAAGTAGTAATGAGTTTGCTACTTGTGGATAGAAAAGGCTTAAAAACATCGCTGTGATTGCTTAGCACTTGCTTTCTCTCAGGGTTTCTTCCTTCTCACTGCGTGGCTCTGTACTTGAAACACATCTTAGGCCAGCTGGGAGTGAGGTGGAGAGTCGGAGGGGGAGGGTGTAGCAGGCCCCAGCCGTGGTCCAGGCGGATGGCTGGTGTGACGCCTCGGCGATCATGTCTCAGTGGGCAGGGCTGTAAAATGAGAATCCAGGTAGACAGTGGACATGTTGGAGTTTTACCCATGGTTTGTGGAGCTGAAACCATGTTGTAGAATGCAGGGATAATCGAGGAGGACTAGTAAGGGCACCCCAGCTATATCAGACTGGAGGCTATGACAGCAACTCGAGTTGGGGACCAAGACCAAGGCCGAGCCCTGCCTTAGACCCCAGTCCTTTCTCTCCGATTAGGAGGATGCACATGAACACTGATAAATGCAGAAGCAAATCACCTTGTTATAATGCACTGAACTTGAGCCCAGAGCCTGCTGGAGAGGATATTAGAAACCCAGAGTTAGTCAGTCGTCCCACCAAAGCAGACCTCTGTGTGCCCACCTTCATTCTCTGTCGGCAAAAAGGGACCGTCTTCTAGAAGCTGACCCGCTGGACCCTCCTCCAAGGAAAAGAGGACGTGGAACAGAGGCCTTGCTGACTTGGGACTTGAGGCCCAGTAGGGAAGGTTAGGCCTGGGAAACTCCTGTCCAGTGAGAGAACATTGTGCATCAGGTGCAGTGCTGAGCAAACTCAGCAGGCCAGCATCATAGATTGAGGAGTAAGAGGAAGGAAGGGCTGGAATGTTCTAGAACTTCCAGCCTTAAACAGGATCAACCCAGGGCCTAAGCCTTGATAAGACCTGCAGGTCAGAGACCTGGCCAGGCAGGTGAGGGCTGGAACAGCTATCCCAGGCCTATTTAGATTCTTCACTTGAGCTAGTGGTTTCCAGTTACATGGGCCACTGGAATGCACACATCTCTCTCATTGACAAGTGACTGCATTGATAGTTAGGCCGTCAACTTGTAATCTATATTTACAGTTAAATATATCATGCAGCCCTGCCTTTCTCATTCCCAGCCAACAGCTTGTCTTATTTTACAGAACAATTTCCCACAGTTCCTCTCCCCATCACCCTCTCTCATCTGATGCTAATCTTCAACTCCAAGTGGTAAAATAACATTATACTGAGTTCTAGTATATATGCAGCTTTGTATCTTGTACCACTTCTTCTTTGTAAGCACAAGAATTTTGGTTCAAACATACTAAAATTGTAAGTCATTTCTATTGAAAATAATTGGATAAAGGGGGACTGGGCCAGTTTAGAACGTTTAAAAAGAAAATACCCTGCTGTGGTACGGTAAGAAGTAACTGCTAGGCTGCCCTTTTTATCTCAAGCATACACATTATCTGTTTCTTTGGGACAATGATGGAACCTAGAGGCAGAAGTCGACAACTTTTCAGTTACAGAGTCGGAAAGGTGTGGAATATTTGCATGGAGGACCAGAAAGAAATAATTTAAGATGGCTTCAGATGTTCTCGCTTGGCTAATGAGTAGATGTTGAAGCAACTGAGAAAGGACGTTTGGGGCTACCGAGTAACAGAGATACTGATTAATTGGAAATTGTATCTCCTAATTGCTGTCTTTTAAGAGTCATCTGAATCCTGAGCTTAAGCAGTCCCTTTGCCCCTTCTCCAGGATATCTTCCACTGAGCTGCCAGAGTGAATTTTCTCAAACACAAACTGGCCCTGGACTGGCTTCCCAGTTGCCTAAAGATTCACGTCCAGCCTACGTAGCACGGCACAGCCAGGATCATCACTTTCTCTTCCATGGGCCTGTAGCTCTCTGTCGATGTGCTGTTCTGGCCCCAGGGTTTGATTTGCTTTAGGACCCCATGTCCCGCATTGGACTATGTATGAATCCCCCATGGACAGAGATCTCGTCTTATTCCTCTCTCCTCCCCTGTGCTGAACACAATCACTAGCATGTAATAGTCACTCAATAATTATTTGTTGAATTAATTAATAAATAAAAGAGCAAGCAGACCTTGAATTAGTAGTGCCTAACTTAATAAACAGAATGTATTTACTGTGGCTAAAAAAAAAAAATGTGTCCTAGAAAACCTCTGGAAAGATTCAGAGACATTGATAACAGTGGTGGCTTCTAGGGACAGGAACTGGGCAGCTGGAGGATGGGGAGGGACAGAGGACCTTTTCACCATATGCTCCCACGTGCCTGTTGAATTCCGTATCATGTACCTGCAGTGCGTTGTATCATTGTATACCTGAAACTAGTCTAATATAATGTGTGTGTGTGTGTTGGTGTGTATGAGTAGAGCAACCTTATATCATATGGTGTCATACTTTCTTTTCTTGCAAAAATTTAGATTGTTGGTAGAAGTGATCCAGGAAACAGAATCACGGGGCAAAAGGATGGTCGTGTCCCAGGTCTCTACATGCCTCACCAAGTGTGGGTCCTTGGCTTTGAGCAGGAAAGAATTCAAGAGTGAGCCACAGTTGAGTCAGGGTAGGTTTATTCAGAGAGATACATACTCCATAGACAGAGTGCAGACCGTTTTAGAAGGAAAGAGAAAGGACATGAGGTGTGGGGGTTCGTTACTCAGTAGATACAGTGATTCCGTAGACAGTGAGATCCATCTCACTCAAGAGGGAGAACAGCCACGAGGTGTGGGGGTTGTTAGTTTTAGCTCAGTGACTTCATTATTATTCCAGCCACTTTGGGGAAGGGGCTGGGATTCCCAGGATTTTTACTTTTTCTGGTCAGCCTCTGAACTGTCATGGTGGCGCCTGTGGGAGTGTCATTTACCATGTTAATATATTACAATGAGTGTATAATAAACCTCAAGGTCTACTAGAAGTCAAATCTTCCACTGTCTTGGACCTCAAAGCCTGTTGGGAGTTGGATTTTCCGCCATCTTGGTGTTAATTGCTGTGTCAGTTCTTGAATGGCTGTTCCCTGCCCCCTTCCTTCCTGTCTCAGAAGTTTATGATACAAGTTGTCCTTTATCACCAAAATAGCGCTCATCTGGGCTTTATTGGGGTTTAGATCTCCAAGGGTTGTTTAGAAACCAGGCCATCCCTGAGATAACACATAATGACCCACTGAGCTGTGTGGAGACCTTGAAATCTTAACAGTGGCTGAACAAGAGTCCCTCTGTCTTGCCCAGGTCTTGTTTCTACTTTTGAGATCTTGAGGGATTCGCTGGTTGGGCAGAAATGAATGAAGAAGAACCCAGTACACAGGATTTTTCAATTCTGCAGGGCTGTGCACGTGTCTGCTTTGAGGTCTGGGGTTTAGAGGTGCATTTGGATCAGGCAAAGAGAGGTAGACTGTGCAGTATGTACGTTTGCCATCCTACGTGTGTTTCATTTGAGGCTTGGACTTGTAGGTACGCCGACATTCACACGGTTTCCTTTGTCACGTGTCAGAGTTGTTAGTGATACTTTCGTGTAAGAGTTATCCATTATACTACAGCCTAAATATTTTTCACTGCAAAGGTTGTTTCTGTTCCATATCACCCTCTAGGTATAGACATCTTAAGGATACTTCTAATATGTATAAAGCGTAAGTGCTCTAACAGAAGAGTTCCAAGGATGAATCCCAGCTAAGCTAGCCACATGGTTTAGCCTCTGTCTTCACTGACAAAATGGGGATAATACGACCAATCTCACGGAGTTCCCTCTATAGGCTCTTTAAATTAAAGATTAAATTATATGATTGGTAAAGCACCTGTCCCATAATAGGAATTCAACCAATGTTAGTTCCCTGCCCACTGCCCTGAATAACCTACTCGTTTTTCTAGATAACAGATGTTTTGCATAGTCAAGTACAAGTATGTTAAATGCTTGCTATCGCACATGGGGGGTGCAAGTCACTCCTCCTGAAAAAAATGTTCCTTGTTCCTTTTCTGACTTGCTTGTCTTTTCTTATTACACATCATAATAAATGTTTCTCAAGGTTAAAAAGCTTACAGCACTTGGCTTTTGTCGTTTAATGTTTTCTTTGATTATCTTTCACTAAAATAGGCAGCCTGCCTAAAATTTAAGTCATGATAATTAGAACTTGTATTTTTTTAAATGAAAAGCTAACACCTTTCCCACTGAGAAGAATGTTTATCTGGAATTTGGTGCTTACCCACATGGGAAGAACTCTTGAAACACCACAGGGGAAAAAACAAGTCCAATCTGACTTCCAGATTAAAATCTTAGAATCCTAAAAACATAACTTCAAAAGATCTGTGTTTAAAGGTGGCAAAGGCAACCTGTACTTACTTCTCAAGTGAGTTCCACCCTCCTACCCCCCACCCCACCCTTTCTGGCATTTAAAACCTGTTAATCCAGGCTCAGTCATAAACCTCAGCAGCGGGGGATCATTGTTCATTGGTTTATTATGGGCAGACTGGACTGGTTTAAACCGAGCAGAGGAAGTTAATTATCAAATGTTTTAGCTGGCTCTAGCAATGAATAACCAGTTCTCGGTGGACACTGTCTTACTCACCAGGCAACATTGTAAGATGTGGGGAGTGGGGGGATGGGAAATCGCCCATCAGAATCTGCAATGCGGGAATTTGCTGGGACTGCCCTAATCTGTTCCCCAGGTTGTTCGAACCAGTTCAAGAGCAGTTAAACAAGGTTATGTAAGTGCCATGTGATGTAGCCCAAAATAGTGACTGCAAACACAGGCTGCCGTTGCTGGGCAGTTGTCAACTGCTTTAAAAAAAAAAAAAATCCTCCAGCAGGACAACAAATGGACGTCTAAAAATGAAATAGAGATTTAAGCAAAAAGTTTATTTTAAAAGGCATTTGTTGAAATTGCCTTTCAGATGCTGAAATTGAATGACATTTTCGAAAAGGGGACACTTATGTTCTACGTAAGATCTGGTTATTCTCAAGCAGCCATCGGGGTAGTTCAGTGAAAAAGGCTCTTAAAAAGTTTGGTTCGCTGCTCAAGTGCTGGGTTCCCACGTTTTAATGAACAGCAACAACAAAACCATCAGATTGGCTAATGGCTTTGGGCATGTAACAAATTATTGAGCAATGTATCATTCAGATAGTGATAACTATTAAGCTATTCTATGTTACTGTCCCTTTTAGTTGAATTCTCTTGTAGCTTCAAGGTGTGAAAAAGAAAATTACATTTCACGTAACACGGTAAGCATGAAAATAAGGCTTTTAAAGGAAAACAGGATTCTGCGGTGAAATGTCTTTGACAGATTGTTTTTTGAAAGGGAAACAAAACAGCAAGAGAAAAGGGTTTAAAATCTGTCTTAACTGTCATCCAGAGGTTTGCACCCTAAGATTTGGATTCCCACAGCGACCACATCATCTGGGTTCCCTGCCTTTTAAGAAGCTGTAGATCTGGGGAGGCAGGAATCCTGAGGTGAGATTCTGGGAGGTGGGCAGAGGGGACCATAGGATTCCTGTTGCAAGATTTGTGCTTGACAACTGCCCGGGTACCTGTCCCTGTTGCTGAGATCTGAGTCTCAGGGACTCTGGTGTGGGGTTCTCATCTCTCAGGGACCTGTGAAATAGCACTGCATTTCCCCACCTGGATTCTGGGCAAGCCAAGAAATAAAACAAAGCAGTGGCTGGTGAAAGATAAAATATCAACTTTTTTTGGAGGGGGTAAATACGTTGAAAGATACGGCTTGCTTAGTAGTAAGAACAAAAAGTGGGGGAGGGCCCTGCTCCCTGAGCCCCCCAAATTAGATACAGGGACAGGCAGTGCTGAATCAGGGCGAGCGCCCCACAACTGGAACCAGCACCTGCTCCCTGGGGGAGCCCCCCCCCCCCACCAAGAGGAAGAGAGTAGTGCTGAGGCAAGCAAGTCAGATTTATTCTTCTCAGACTTACTAGTGGAGGCAGAGTGAGTAAAGGAGCTGGAGAGAGGTGTGAAGTGTGGCATCACGGAGCTGTCTCCACCTGGAGGGAAACACCCCAGCGGGGGCGGGGGGTGGGGGCAGAAGGGTCCCCTCTGGTTTGCCCAGTCTGAGGCCCCAGGCCCAACTTCTCAGTGGGGATGGAGAGGGATCTGGGGTCCTGGGCGGGGCCAAATGTCAATGACCGGTGTGATAAGAAGTCATTTTTCAAGATATAGGTGTAGAATTTGGAGTATTCTCTTCAGTCTAAAATCACTTCACTTCCCTGCCTGGATGAATGCCTGCTCATAAAATCAAGTTCAACCACCTCCTTCTCCCTGCGTCTTTCTTTAAATATTCTAAAAGGTGTTTGTAGGTGTTCACTGTGGTTTTAGAGCTTCTAGAACATGGTTCTTTCCGTATCTAATTTGACCTGAGAAGTTTATTATTTTACTTGATAAAAGGGAACTACCTTGATGATCGGCCATGCTTATGCCTTAACTCCCACATGGGAGAAAAAGAAGAGAATTTTTTCCAGATGGTGTCGTTGGAGGCACAGAACATTGCTGGGGACTTGAAAGAGGTGTGTGCCTCCATAGATGTCGCTGAATATGAAGTCAGTGGAGCCAGAGGAAAGCAGAAATAGGACTCCTTCCTGAGGTCAGAAGAAGAGCTGATGGGGAAGGTGTGCGTCAGGGGCTCCCCTAGCCTAGGGCTGAGCTCCAGAGAGGGTCTGCCAGGCAGAGACCTGCTGGCTGCACGCTGCACGCCCCGGCTGCAGCCTGAGGATGTCTCTGAGGACGCTGTTTGTGGGTCAGGACTGACCTACGTGTCTGTACGTGTGAACAGACACAGATACACACAGTGACCAATCTTCTGAGTTTTTCCACTTTGTCAAAATAAGCCTCAACATATATTGTCTTTCACCCCAGTGATATGTAACACCAGTAGTAAGAACACCAGTAAAAATAACGATCCAGTGTTACTGTATCGAATGCCTCTGATCCAGGCTTTGCTTACTTTTCCCGAAATGGCAGTTAAGTTTTACTAAGCACATCTCTGAGCTCTGCCCACCTGCCCACCTCCCCTCCTTGGGCTCCGGTGGCTCCGTGTTACTTTGAATAAGGTGTGTAAGGATTTGGACTTGAGAGTTTAGGTAGTGAAGGGCCCTCAGAGGCCTCTCACCAGGTAGATGAGACAGTCAGATTTGTGATTCAGAAGCATCACTGTGCAGGCTGTACAGAAGATGGGAGGCTCGGGGCTGGGGATGGCTGCTCAGAGGAGCCCTGGTGGTCCAGTGGGACGCTGCCTGGGCCACTGATAGGTTCAAAGTGGGGGCAGGTTCAAAGGGACCAGGGGGGTCCCTTACATTCATTTCAACCAGGGTAGCTCTTCTTTTCCTCTTTTAACAGATTGAGGTCTATGTCAGAGTTAACATTTTTAGAAAGCTTTTAAAGTTTAAGACGCCTTTGATTTAGACATGGGGAAGTAACAGAGACAGGTAGACTAGTTACAAGTCCATTGAAATAATAATGAAAACATGCAGTGATCACGCTAACAGCCATCGTGAGTGGTAATAGCAGTGTTACAGCAGTAGCACCCCCATTCATTGGAGCCTCACTGGATGCCGGCAGCCGTTCTGGGTGCTGTGTGCGCTGTGTTAATCTTCAGGGGGAACTCATGAGATAGGCGCCTGGATAATTCCCACTTGACGAGAGGAAATTGATGGACAGAAAGGTTAAGTAACTTGTCTGAGGTCACACATAATAAGCAAGAGGCCAAATTTCATAATTCAGAAATTTAACCAGAAGAGCCTGAACGAAGGGGAGAAAGTACTAGTGAACATGGACAGGATTCCAGAGAAGCTTGGCAGCAGGGGGAGAGGGTCTTCAGGACACTGGGATCAATTGAGTGCAGAGCGTTTCAGGGATGGGGTGTCAATCAAGGATGACCCGGGGCTTTTAGCTGTGACACTTGGTTGTAGCTTTAAGGATAAGGAAGAGAAGAGGTTGGAAGGGGGCTCCGTGTAGGGTGGGGACGTTAAGCTTGGTTTGAAGTGTCAGACATTCAATTCAGGTGGGTGCTTGTGTGGGTCTGAAACCAAAAGGGAAGAGAGGGCTCAGGAGCCCACATGGCCTTGGCAGCCCCGGACGTCCTCTGGTCACCAGAGTGTGTAGCTGTTGCCTGCTCCTCGTCTGTACCCCTGCCTTCCTGGGCTTCAGCCAGCCAGACCAGGCACTCACTGCCTCTCCCTGTGCTCGCCCCTTGCTTGGGATGCCTGTGTGTCTATCCTGTTCCCAATCCGCAACATTCTTCAAGGCTCACCTTAGATGCTTTCTTCTTCCATAGAGCCGTCCTCATCTCCCCAGCTCAAATATTATCGCTTTCCCCTTTAAAGTCACACTACAGGAGCCCCATATGATTTCCCTTAATCATTAACATCTTCCCAGCCTTTGGAACATAAGGGTCTTGGAAGGAATGGACTGCATTTTGCCTCTTTATAGCCTGCTGACCTCTTCATCATCTTTGCTAAATGGAATTAAGTCATGGTCTGGGAACGCATTTTATATTATTTGTTTATTGAAGTACAGTCAGTTACAATGTGTCAATTTCTGGTGTACAGTGCAATGTCCCAGTCATGCATATATATAATATATTCATTTTCATATTCTTTTTCATTAAAGGTTACTACAAGATATTGAATATAGTTATTTGTGCTATACAGAAGAAACTTGGTTATTTAAATCTATTTTTATATATAGTGGCTAACATTTCCCAAATTTATCCCTTCCCATCCCCTTCCCCTTGGTAACCATAAGATTGTTCACTATGTCTGTGAGTCTGTTTCTGTCTTGTAGATGAATTCATTAGTGTCCTCTTTTCTTTTTTTAAGATTCCACATGTGAGTGATATCATATGGTATTTTTCTTTCTCTTTATGGCTTACTTCACTTAGGTCCATCCATGTTGCTGCAAATGACATTATTTTATTCATATTTTATGGCTGAGTAGTATTCCATTGTATAAATGTATATACACATCTCCTTTATCCATTCATCTGCAGATGGACATTTAGATTGTTTCCATGCCTTGGATGTTGTATATAGTGCTGTTGTGAACATTGGGGTGCATGTATCTTTTTGAATTAGAGCTAGGAACTCTAATTAGATTTAAATCTCAGAATCTCTTTTTCTTCTTTGTAAGAGTCTTGATCCTCAACCTGCTGGCCCCTAGATATCTGCTACTCCCACCTGGCCAAATGGAATTCGGTCTCCCAGATTCACCTTTCCTTCTACCCCTGAACACGTGAGCCTACTGACTTTTAAGAGTTTGGATATTAAGTTGTAATGGAAAACAGACAGGGGAGATGAGGAACAAAATACAAGGAAGCTGTAACTTCCCAGCATCTTACACTACTCCCACAGACGTGGGTGCTAGACTCAAATTCTTAGCTGAGTTGCAAACAGATCAGAGAGTCCTGACTTTTTGTGCTGTGTTTACCTTAAGGATACAGTTCACCACTCTCATATCCTTGTCAACACTTAGAAAAAGTTAAGGCTTAAAGATGAAATCAGAGCTGAGTGGTATTTACCATGTATCAAGTAGACCCTTTTCATCTAGAAGCCTTCCTAATTCAGTGGTCATAGTCACTCCCACAGGAAATTCTTTACTTACTTATATTTAGTTAAGAGTTGACTGTGTTTTTTCTTTGGATTTTCTTACACTTTTTTTTTTTTTTTCAAGACTGGGCTAATCAAATAGATGATGGATAATAACTATCACTTTTTTTTTAGGTTTGTTTGTGTTTGTTTGTTTGTTTGTTTAGTGGAGGTACTGGGGATTGAACCCAGGATGTCGTAAAGCTAGGCATGCACTCTACCCCTTCCCACTCACCTTTTTTTTTTTTTTTTTGAGTCCTTACCTCAGGCCAGGCTTTGTGCTGCTTGTTATATGTAATAATTTGAATCCATCCAACAACCTACAAAGTAGGCATTACTGTGTCCATTTCATAGATCAGGAAGCTGAGGCTCAGAACCATTTGGTAACTTGGCCAAGAATCTCATAATTCCCTGTTGACCGAGGTAGGATTAGAACCTGGTTTTATTTGGTTACAAAGTTGTGCCCTTCCCACTCACTGTATCTTCTCCCTGCTGCCTTTCGTGTTTCCACCTTTTCCACTATAGCATTACTGATGCTTTGAGGCAGGATCCATATGTCACCCAATCTGTACTTTCTTCTCTGGGACCAGCCCAAGTATAAAGAAATGACGTTGATAAAATAAATTGAAGGTTCGGGGACTTAGAGGTGGGGTTGGCAACTGGATTACATCCTTTATTGAAGTAGCCCATTGATGTTACTTTTTCTTAAAAAATATATTAGATGCTGATAGCTTGTCAATAATGTTTTGGAAAGTTTAGGTGTTTATGGAAAGGGTGCTCAACTTCATTAAAATTAATTTGTCCCCCCAAAAGCAGTAATGTAAATAGTTTAATACTTCTGAGAGGAACTTATATGGAGGCTGAATTTTGTGTTAAGTTTCCCCTTCGTGGAGATAGTCTTCATTGAAGTTCCACATGTATGTCCAGCTCTTGGCCTTCTCGGCACATGGTAAGATGACAATTCCAGCCTCCCTTGTGATTGGGTAGATCATTGGACTAAATCTGAGTAATGAAGAGTGAGTTGCCCACTCTGGGCTGGGGAATTAGATTCCCTTAGTCAGATGCTACAGCTCTCCTCTGCCGTGAGACTCACAACATCACTGTGGTGGCTGCTGCATCTCCCTGGGGCCCAGGGTGAGATGGCGTGGAACAGAATTCTCAGCCTATCTGCTGTTGCCTGATTAATAAATCTTTACCAAAAAGCCCACAACTTTTAGCTTTGTTGATTTTTCTCTACTGCTTGTCTTTTTTCCTTATCATTGATTTCTACACAGTTGTTTTATTCCTTCTTTTTAGTTTGTGTTTTTTTTTCTAGCTTCTTAAGGTAGAATTTTAGATTGTCAATTTTAAATCCTTCTTCTTTTCTAATATAAATATATAAAGCTAAAAATTTTCCTGTAAATACTGCTTTAGATATAATTTTGATAGGTTAAATTTTCATTATCATTCAGTTTGAAATATTCAGTAATTTCCTTGTAATTCCTTCATTGATCCATAAATTTTTGGAAGTATGTTGCTTAATTTTCAAATGTGGGGCTCTTCTCGATATCATTTTGTCAGTGATTGCTAATTTAGTTCCTTATGGTCAGAAAACACATTGTATATGATTTCAGTCCTTTTAGAATTTTAGACCTGTTTTATGGGTCAAGATGTAGTCTATCTTAGTGAGTATTTCATGTGCACTTGAAAAGAACGTGTATATTATGCAGTTGTGTGACCTAAATGTTAATTAGGTCAAAGTGTTTGATAATACTGTTCAAATCTTCTGTATCCTCCTAGTTTTTCTGGGCGGTGGTTGTTCTATTGGTTGCTGAGAGAGGGGTTTTTTTCATCTCCAACTGTGATTTTGGATTTATCTTTTTTCCCCTTAGTTCTGACAGTTTTTGCCTGATGAATTTTGGTTTATTTATTTATTTAATTTTTCTGGAGGGGGGAGGTAATGAGGCTTATTTATTTATTATATTTCTAGAGGAGGTACTGGGGATTGAACCCAGGACCTCATGCATGCTAAGCACACACTCTACCACTTGAGGCTTGATGAATTTTGAAGGTCTGCTATTAGGTGAGTTGATATTTAGGGCTATTATATCTTGATTTAATAATTTTGAAGTGATATCCTTTATCTTTGGTGATACTTTTTCTTGTGAAGTCTGCTTTGTCTGATTGTAATATAGCCACATTAACTTCCTTACGCTTACCTTTTTCATTGTATATATTTTTCGGTCTTTTAACCTTCACCCTGTCTGTGCCTTTATATTTAAAATGCATCATAAAACACACTTAGGTCTTGCATTTTTTTAAATCCAGTATACCATCTTTGATTTTTAATTGGAGTGTTTAGACCGTTTACATTTAGTGTAACTATTGATATAGTTGAGTTTATATTTCTTATCTTGATGTTTTGTTTTCTTTGTGTTTCCTCTTTAATTTGCTCCTTTATTTTTCCCTTCCTCTCCTTTTGGGTCAAGCATTTTCAGTATGCATTTTATACCTTTATTGTCTCTTGAGCTACATTTAGTGTTATTATTCTAGTACTTGTTTCATTTCTCAAAGATTGCAGTATTTCTCAGATTAATGGACATCAGAATCAACTGAAAGGTTAGATAAAACACAGATTTCTAGGTCCCATTCCAAAATTCTGAGTTAGTAGATCTGAAACTTGGCCTATGGATTTCCATTTCTGATGAATTCTTTGGCGATGCTGATACTACTTGCCCAGGGCCATACTTAGAGAACCATTGCTCTAGGGATTACGGAATGTACTCTTAACTTGTCATAGTCTACCCTGAATAATTTATACCATTTCAAGTATAATGTAAGAGATTTAAGAGCAGTAGCATTTCATTTATATCACTTTCTATTTTTTCTGCTATGTTTTCACTTTCACTTTAAACAGTCATTTAGCTTTTGAAGAATTTTTAAAAAGAAAAAAATTTTTAAGTTTTACTATCTACTTATCATTTCTAGTGTTTTTCTTTTCTGTACCCCCAGATTTCTCTCTTGTATCATTTCCCTTCAGCATAAAGAACTTTTTTTATTTCTTGTAATGTGATTCTACTAGCAATAAATTCTCTTAGCTTTAGTTTATCCAAAAGTGTCTTTATTTTACCTTCATTTTGAGAAATGTTCCCATTGGTTATTCTGGATTGGTGGTCTTTAAAGATCTTGTATGTTGTCATCTGGCCTCAATTATTTTTATAAAGAATCAGTTATTACTCTTAATCCTTGTTCCCCTTTATACAATGTAATTTTTATTGCTGCTGTCCTGGTTGCTTTTAAGAATTTTTATATTTATTTTTCATCAATTTAACTATGTTGTGCCTTAGTGGTTTTCTTTGTATTTATCTTTTGGGACATTTGCTAAGCTTTCTAGATTTGTAGGTTGTTGTTTTAGTCAAATTTGGAAATTGTTATATATATTTTTTTTTCTGACCTATTCTCTCTCTACTTTCCTCGAGGGCTCCAACTACACATATGTTAAATTACTTAATGCTGTCCCACAGGCCATTGGTTCCTTGTTTTATGTTTTAATTTTTCTCTCTTAGAGTTTCAGTTTTTATGATGTATATTTCTTTAATTTCACTGAATTTTTGTTAGTGCCCAGTGCATTATTAATTCCAAGCAAACATGTTTTATCTTAGATACTGTATTTTGTAGTTCTTTTATTTCCATTATGTTGTTGTTATAGTTTCCAAGTCTCTTCTGAGGCTCTCCATTTCTTCACCCCTTTTACTCATATTTTTTTTTAGAGTCTAACATATCAATTTAAAAATCCTTGTCTGGTCATTTCAACCTCTAGGTCATTTGTGAATCTGTTTCTACTGGCTAAGTTTTCTATTGACTCTGGTTTGCATTTTTCTGTTTTGTTCTAGTAATTATCGTTATACTCTAGACATTCTGGAAACTCCAGATTCTGTTGTATTTCTCTGAAGAATACTGAATTTTGTTCTAGTAGTCAGTTAAATTACTGACAGATCACTCTGAATATATAGGGCTTTTGCTTTATGTCTTTTTAGGGTAGGTCTGTTTTGGTTGTGCATTTAACCCTAAGGTAAATGCCTTAATTCTAGGATACAGTATTTCCTCCTAAGGCAGGAACCTTCTAGAATTTCAGTGAGAAGCCTGGTATTTATTGAGTCCTAATTTAGTGAGATTTGACCTCTGTCTCCCTGTAATTGGCAGTGGCTGAACTACCTGCTCAGTGATTTCAAGCCTTAAATTGTTTCACCCCTGGACTCTTTGGAGCCTCATGCTTGGTTCAGAGGTCAGCCAAAAATTTGAGGGGAGCCATATGTGCACCCCTCATGATACTTTCCTTTCCAAAATACTTACCCTTCTTTAATTTCTAGCTGTCCCCAAAGTCCCAGAGTCTGTTCTCTGCCTTCTCAGGTCAGTAAGATTGAGGATTTTGCTTGGTTTCTATCCAGACTCCACTGAAGGGAGTAGGAGTCCAAGACCCTCAGGAAAAAAGGCCATTCAAACATGAATCATGTTCAGGGTGATTCTCTTTTCTCAGGAGTCTGTTTTCCTCCAGTTTCTGCCTGATTTGATTGTATCCCGCCTCCCCCATTGCCTTTAAATCTTTCCCCTCCCTTTTTGTGGATCATTTATAATTGTTATCTGTAGGAAGTTTATCCAATTGAAGCTGTTCTGCCCCTACTAGAACTAGAATTCTTCCCCTAATGGACGTGCAACTTGAATGAGAGAGAAGTCTTTGTTTCCTTTACCACTGACATATTTTTGAACCACAGGATCATTCCTGTGATTACTACTCTAATATGTAGCTATTTACTTGCGTAAAGTCCATCTCTGAGAACGTTCAAGTAGACTGTTAGTAGTATTTCCTGCTGCCATTCTACCTACCTGGTACATCACCTTCAGATGAATGTTTCTGCAGTACAGCTCTGGACTTCACAGCCTGTAGCAAGAATCTCATCAGCTGGTGAATAAAATGAGTTTCTTAGCTTGTCGTTCAACGCCTCCACTGTCCGGTGCCCAGCATTCTGGTTGTCTGCCCTATGTTAACATTACAGTAGAAAATTACGTACCCCGAAAAGCCTGGAATGTGACTTATTCTGAATTAGCTATTTTTACACTAGGAGAGCACTGTATTTAAAAAGAACATGATCAAAAGTTTTTTATGTCTTCTAAATGCATTCTCTTGTTTTCATCATGGTTTTTTGGTTGTTGTTATTTCTATTTTTCAATATAGATAAGAGATGGGACACACATGACCTATTTGTGTCGGTGCAATTTAAATCTTTAATGTTTACACAACAAAAATACACATGACTGAGATTTGTCTCAAGACTGGTGTGATATATCCCTGCAGCGGTCCCTTACAACTCTCCCGCCCTGTTAGTGGAAGATGAATTGGTGACTGTGGCCACACCGTTTGGTAGAAACCAGCTACACTGTTTTAGGTACAGTACCTGGAAGGAAATTTTTTGCAGTTGTTACAGTAACATGGACTTTTTAAAGGTGTTCATTAAAAAAAATCCTTATAGAGCAATCGCAGCTTTTAGGAGTCTGTTTTTGAATCTTCTAGTGTGTTCATAAGACGGCAGGCATTTCTTATGCATTCTTGTATGCCTACAATGAAGAAACAGTCACATTTTATCATAGGTTCACAGAAATGGAAAGAACTATAGACTACCCCAGTCCCTTATGCAAATGTTTCGTGGCTTTGCACACATAGTAGGTCCCCAGTAAATACTTGCTGAAATGAAACCAATTAAAGTGACATTTAGTTATTTCTTTGGAAGTTAAAGTTTATTCAATTCATTGTGAGTTATTGATGAAATCTTTGGTTTTGTATTTCATTTCACACCATGGGAAAAAAGGCATATAATGCTGGTTGCCGGTGGGTGATAATGTAGAGTGTGCCTCATTCAAGGAATGTTTCTTTGTTTATTGTTTCCAAAGAGCACTTTTCAGTGTCCTGTGGGACCACCTGTAAATTACATTGCAAATTGATGTTCAGAAAAGCCTCCGGCCTTAAAGCACAGCCGCACTGTCAGACTTAACTGAATTCTGCTTCCAGCTCCACCTTTTTTGGGAAATCACTTGACCAGTTCTAGCATGAGTTTCTTCTTGTGAATAATAGCAGTAATAATTGCCTTACATATGTCGTAGGGTTGTTGTAAGGTTTAAATAAGATGGTGCTATAAGAGGGCCTTAAAATCTTATTTTTAAAATGGCAACTTCTTAAGATTCTGTGAAATGTTCTTCTAATTGACTTTAGTCTTTACCATGGATATTGATTGCCTTTGTGTAATTATCCAACCCTACCTCCATTCACTGAGAGCCTTCAGTTTTTAGGAAGTCCTTTGATTATTATAATTGTGGAGTTTCCTTTCTTCACTTGGATAGATTTCCCTGTTCTATGACTGTTGTTTTATTGTGATCATCCTTCCTAAGATTTACCATCATGTTACTGAGAATGTGCTCTAGGTTAAATTACTTTAATACCATTAGGTAATACACATTACTTTTATTGGTATTTGCTGCAGTTTACCTAGTAATTCTCAACCAAAAGAGTGTGATGGTCCAGTCAGTCTTCAGTGAGTCTCCTTCTACTTTGTCTGGATGTTTCCAGTGACCCATGACTCAGTCCTCAGACCTCTTCTCTTTCCAGTCTCCGAATGGTCTCCCCCAGTCTCACAACTTAAAATCATGACCACAGGCTGATGCCATCTCCACCCCGGACCTCTCCAGAACTCCAGACCCGTGTGTCTAACTGACCCCTTGGCACTTCCACTTAGACACCTCTCAGCTGTCTCAAACGTAGCGTGTCGAAGGCTAAGCCGGGGTAATTCCCCATCAGCCACATGGTCTCCATTTTAATTCATGGCAGTTCAGTTTTTAAGAATTTAATACCTCTTTAACTCCCCTTTATCACAGATCTCTCAGCAAATTCTAGCAACCCTACCTTCAAAATTCCTCTAGAGCCTGACCACTTTTTGTCACTGTCACTGCTCCCTCACTAACCCAACCTGCCATCATCTTCCCCTAGATTATAGGGACAGCCTCCCACCCCAGTCTCCATGCTTCTGTCCTTAGTCCTGTGCAGTCAGTTTTCTGCACAGCAGCCAGAGCGATCCAATTAAAGGTACGTCCCATCAAGTCATTTTTCTGTTCAAAGCTCTCCCGGCCCATGGCTTCGCATCTCACTCAAAGTCTTAAACGTGATCCTTAAGGCCTTACATGATCTGACTCACACTAGACTTTTTCCTCATCTCCTCTTACTGTTCACTCATTCTTTCTGTCTTTCACACTCGGCTATTCCTTAAACATGCCAGGTAACCACCCCAACCCTCCCTCATTTTGGTCTCCCTCTGCCCTTCTATATTTTCTCCTCAAGATGTCCACACAATTAGTGCCTTCCTTTTTTCAGACCTTTATTTAAAAAACACCTTCCAGCGAGGCTTTCCCTGCACTCTTTCTGAAATGTCAACACCCTCCCTCTCCTCCCCCACGTCATATGTCCCTTCCCTTCATTTTCCTCCCTAGCCCCTATTACTGTCTCACGTTTGTATGATTTACCTAATGACCTTGTCTGTTGACTGTCTCCCCCTCATTGAAAGGTCACGGGGGCCGGGACTTTGTCTGCTCCAGTGCTATTTCCCATTGTTTCTAGTGGTGCTTGGTCCCCAGTGGATGGTCAGTAACTTTGTTTTTGAATACATAAACAAGCAATAAAGCTAGGGTATAATTTTACATGTTGCCAGTAGGTGCCACTCTTTAAGTGTATTCCATGTCTGAATCCTCTTGGTGCCCGTCTGGCTTGCAGAATGAAATAGTTGAACATTTCCAGTTGTGTAATTGGCAAGTCTTCCCGCTGAAATCACATGTGTAAATGGGGTGGGGCAGGGTGGGGAGGAGGGTGGAGGCAGAGCAGCTTAAACAGCCACAGCAGGGCCTTTGTTTAGATTGGTGCGGGCGATGTCTGAGTGAAATGTGCACCGTCGCCTGAGAGGGCGCCTGCCGAGAAATTCAAACAGTGGGGAGTGTGACTCCACTTACATGAGGACCTGTAGGAAATCAGTGTAGTGTTAAACTTATCATCTGTAACCTAAAGTGTCAGCTGTGTTAAACTGACCATTCCTGTGCCTATGGTATTGGCAAACATGTTTGCTTTCTACTTTTTTGAAAAAGAGATTTCAAGGCACCGAAGAGGAAGTTTCATTATCTGGTAATACATATTAGTACTTTATATTAAAATGATAGTCTTTATTTTAACAATTTTTTTTTTATTTTGTTCAGGGCAACACAACTATTTATGTGCTGGAAGAAATGACTGCATAATTGATAAGATTCGGCGGAAGAATTGTCCTGCCTGCAGACTTCAGAAGTGTCTTCAAGCTGGGATGAATTTAGGAGGTGAGTTTTGCGTTTTTAGTTCAGCAAGAATTGTTAATAAGTTATGTAACACCTCGAGGCTCTGTGCCCTCCCAAAATTAAAGATGAAGCTAACATGAAGCAAAGATTTCTAAAAATCTGGTAAGTTCTGTATTTGTGCTAAAACATTTAGGAGAAAAGTATTTCTTAGAAGAGGTTAAAAAGAAGCATGTTACGTGGCTGTGGTCCTAGTGAAGTTTTCAACTCTGAGTTTTCTAAGGTTTCAAGAACTGGGCATATAAACCGAAATGAAAACAAAACAAAAAAATGAATGACATATAAAACTGTAGCTAACAGTTTTCATTGACATATCTGTTTAGAAATAAGACCTGTATGTGATAACATTAACCTGATAGGAATATATTCCTGACTGTAGGAGTAAATGTAATAAAGGAAAACCTGTATGAAAAACAACTTAAAAAATGGCAAAGGAGCTCACCAAAAGAGTGGGGGAGGTAAAGCCTTGAACAAAACACAAAAGTATACAATGTCCACGGATGGGAAGATTCATCTTCCTAAAGGTATCAGTTTTCTCTAAGGTAGTTTATAAATATTACCCAAGTCTAACAAGAGTACCACTTGGTGATTCTAAGTTCCTAAAGAACAGCCAGCAAAATTCTGGAAGAGATGAATAATGAGGGCATCTAGCTCTACCACATCATACAGCATATGATGCAGCTACAGTAATTAAAATAGTCTGTGTATTTGTTTATTGATTGTCAGATCAGCAGAAAGGCAAGAAAGAGATTCCAATAATGTGAGAATTTTGTACATAATAAAGTTGGCATTTCAGCTCAGTGGGAAAAGGATAGATTATTCAATAGAAATTGTTGTGACAACTGGGAAGCCATCTGGAAAACAAGAACCTGGAATCCAAACTCCTAATTGTCCTCCAAAATAAATTCTGGTCTTTCAAAGGTTTCAACTTTGAAATGTAACACAGAAGTCCTAACGGAAAACATGGATTTTTTTAAATACTCTGTAAGTGGAGAAGACTTTTTAAAGTATGAAATAAACCCAGAAGCTATGAAATAATTAAGGAAATCAACAGTACTTACGAATCAAATATTACTGCAAAGGCAAATAATAAGAAACCAGGGGCAAATACTTGCAACTCATAGACAAAGCATTTATTTCTCATGTAGATAAAGAACTCCTATAATTCCATAAGAGAAAGAAACCAACTCATTAGAAAAATAAGAATGAATGGAAAAAGAATATGAACAAAACATAGATTTTTAAAAATACAGTTGGTTCTTGAAACACGTGAAAAAATTGCTAATCTAATCCTAGTAAGAGAAATGTGAATTTAAAATGTGGGATATGATTTTTTACAAATGGCAAAGATGGAATAATTTGTGATATATTTGATGAATATAGAAGTAAAAGTGAAACTCAGTGTTGATCTCATGCATTTTAGGTGGACTTATAAATTGCTATAACCCCTATGGAGAGCAGTTTAGCTATTTCAATAAAATGTTAAAAGGCACACACCCTTTGACTCACCAGTTCGACTTTCAGGAATTTATTTTAAGTATATTCTGGCAACGTAAGAAATGATACATGCATAAGATATTCATTGTAGCATTATTAAATATCAGACATACATTAAATATGTGTCTGTTCAGAATTGATTAAATAAATTACAGAATACTCTTCAGAATAAGAATAAAAGGAGCTCTATGGACTGGTTTCCAATTTATTGTTTAATGAAGAAAATCAGGTTGCAAAATAGTGTGTTTTGTATACTACAAGTTGCATATCTGCTTTCAAAGAGGAATGTATATTGTATAGAACATTTCTGGAATGATATAAAAGAACTAGTAATGGTGGTTGTCTCAGTAGAAAGGACTGAGTAGCTGGGAGACAAGGAAAGGAAGGAAAATTAATTATAGCTATGATGAGAACCCTCGTTCCGCCACTTCCTGACCTTGTAATCCAGGGACAAGTTGCCACCTTTCAGTGCCCCTGCTTCCTTATCTTCAACTTGCGCTGATCCACGTACCTGCCTCCGAGGCTGTGGTGAGGAGTAAATGAGATAGTGTACAGTGAAAACAAGGGACCACTCAGTTCATGTCAGCAGCTGGTCACTGCAGGTCCCATAGCATTGTCACACACCATCTGAAGGACACGATTGCCCCGTGTCTTTGGTGATGGTGAACCTCAGGTCCCCAGAGAAGTGAAGTGACTTGCCCCAAGGTGCCACAGCCAGTGAGACAGTGAAGCTAGATCTTGGATCTTGGGACTCCCAATCTGGTGTTTCTGATGGACCACACTGCTTCCTTGTTCTAACATCTAAATCAGCACAGATGTGGCACAAAAGATCACCTTCTGAAGCACATGAGTGAGGATCGGGAGAGATTAATACTTTAAAATCTAAATAGCACAGTGGTATGACCATTGGTCATAAAATGAACTTGGAATCAGTTTTGTAAAATCTGCCATCTGAATTTACACACACAGACACAGTGCTGAGGTGTGTTATATCTTGACATAATTTTTATATAATGTTACAGATATTACATAATATATTTACATACAGTATGTAAATACTACTATAAATATTATATAATCACTTCATAAAATAGAATTACTATTGGTTACTATAAAATACTAATGAAATAGCCATACTTATAATTCCTACCCCTTAGGGTTGTGTTCAGGATTAACTGAGTCAATGCATAACCTTTAGAACAGAGTTTCTCTGTTCTGTTGGAATTTGAGGCGAGATCAGTCTTTGCTGTGGGGCCATCCTGTGTGTCATAGGATGTTTATCAGCCTCCCTGGTCTTCACTTACTAGATGTCAGTAGCCGTCCCTTCTTGCCCAGTTGTGACAACCAAAAATGTTTCCAAACTCTGCTAAGTGTCCCCTGGGTGGCGTTGAGACCTGCTGGTTTAGCAATAATAGTAAATAATTGTAAGCACTATTTAAGTGTGAGATATTTTCTGCTAGACTGTACATTCCCTCTTGGGGGAATTTTGGTCTGTTTTGTTCATGGCTTTATCCCCAGTGACTAGAATAGTGCCTGGTAAAAAGTAGGTGTTCTATGGCCATTTGTTGAATGAATGCATGATTAACTGTCATTTTTGAAGGTTGCATGTTCTCAGCATTCTGCTTCATGCGTATCATGCCTTTTTAACCTCACATAGCACTGTGCAATACATTCTATTAATCCATCCATTTTAGAAGTGAGTTCATGGAGGCCCTGAGAGGTTGAAGAGCTGGCCCACAGCCACAGCTCCAGGGAGTGGCAGAGCCAGACTGAGATCTCAGTCCTTGGTCAAAGCTGGTGCCCAACATCACTCTTCTGTGTGACCCAGGGCCCCTGTTTAAGATTGGCTTTTTTTTTAATGGCCCAGGTTGTCTGTCAGTGGCAGCTGTGGTACCCAGGTTTTTGACTTTTGTCTATAATGATCTGTGTGTGAGGTTTGGCACAGTACGTAATACACAATTCACATACGTTGCTGTTGGTTTCCGTACATGCAGGCTGGGTTTTGTGGATCTTGGTGTAAAACATTTTTACCAAAGAAAATTCTTCCCTTGAATCTTGAGCCCATTGAAAGCAGGGTCAAAAATGGGCAGAATGGAAATTATTATTTATAAAAGTCATATTTTCTTTAGGTTCAAGTTATAATTTAACTACTTTTGGTTCACAGGTTGAATAATTAACTTTTACTAATTATCCACTCATGGTAATAACATATGTTGTTTTTTCTTTAATAAAATTTATTTTGAAGCCTCACTTTCTGTTTTAACTTGGGCAAAAAGAAATGCAAGCGATTTGATTATATTAAAGTGGATAATATGACCATATTAAAAATTCAGGCTTTTAATGTGAAGCAGTTTTTTAATTAAATGTGTGAATTAAATTAAAACCTTTTAATATATGTTCCAATCTCACTCCTGTTTTCCTAGCAAAGCAGGCCTGTCCAGGCTTTTTTATTTATCCGTCTTCTCTCCTACCTCTCTTGGAGAATAAGGCAGATGCAACCCTGGATAATACTTGGAAGATGTTTTCTGTTAGTGAATGGTCATGACTCAGAGAACCGAATTAGCCATCCCGTTCTAAAGACATCAGGAATCCAAAACACTTGAGAATATTTTTTCCCCCGTGTTATCAGTTGGTTAGCATGTAATCCCAACCAGGTCCCCAAACTAGCCTCTCCCTTAGAAAGTGGAGGAAGGAAGGAGTAGGTTTATAGTTCTCAGAAAGTAAAGCCATAAAATGTGCCGCTTCCCTTTTCTCTGGGTCCCTTCCCTTCCTCTTGCTACCAGTGGTAACACTTTTCTTTAAAATCCTGCTGAGCTTCATTATCGCTAGTTATCAGAGAAATACAGATCAAAACTACAATGAGGTATCACCTTGCAACAGTCAGGATGGCCATTGTTCAAAAGTCCACGCACATTAAATGCCGGAGAGGGTGTGGAGAGAAGGGAACCCTCCTACACTGTTGGTGGGAATGTAGTTTGTTGCAGCCATTATGGAAAACAGTATGGAGATTCCTCAAGACTAAAAATAGACTTACCATGTGACCCAGCAGTCCCTCTCCTGGGCATATATCCAGAGGGAACCTTAATTCAAAGACACATGCACCCAATGTTCATAGCAGCACTATTTACAATAGCCAAGACATGGAAGCAACCTAAATGTCCATCGACAGATGACTAGATAAAGAAGTTGTAGATATTTATGTGATGGAATACTACTCAGTCATAAAAAATAATAAAATAATGCCATTTTCAGCAACATGGATGGACCTGGAGATTGTCATTCTAAGTGAAGTAGGACAGAAAGAGAAAGAAAAATACCATATGATATCACTCATATGTGGAATCTTAAAAAAAAAAAAAAGACAAACTTATTTACAAGTCAGAAACAGACTCACAGACGTAGAAAACAAACTTATGGTTACTGGGGGGGGATAAATTGAGAGTTTGAGATTTGCAGGTTCTAACTAATTTATACAAAATAGATAAACATCAAGTTTCTTCTGTATAACACCGGGAACTATGTTCAATATCTTATAGTAACCTGTGATGAGAAAGAATATGAAAACGAATATATGTATGTTCCTGTATGACTGAATTACTGTGCTGTACACCAGAAATTGACAGAACATTGTTAAAATGACTATACTTCAATAAGAAATAAGTAAAGAAAATAAAATCCTGCTGAGCTTTAGGCTGTGTGCAAAGGAAAATACAGCAGAAGATGTGAGAATGTCAGGAGAGAAATTGAAAGGAAAATCACAGTTCTTCCAGCCCTGGGCTGGGCCTGCCACTCAGAAAGCTGTGGTTCTCTTTACAAGAGAGTTTACTGCTTTTCAGAGCCTCCTCCAAAGGAATTAATCACTTCGCTTTTTCTCGCTAGTGTTTTGAAGAGGATGATCTGTGTGTGCTATCTAGAGCTTCTAAAATACATAAAGTGCAGCATTAAGGCTCTGTGGCCCTCAGACCACGAATGAGTCCTTTGGGGGTGTTTCTAGCTTGACCACCCTCTGGCCGTAGAATTCAGAGGAGCTCTTAGGGTTCTCCTATCCCAGTCCTCCCACGTACAGATGAGGAACTTGGAATCCAAGATTAGATCATCAGAGACTTGAAAAATGCAACCTAAGGATTCTAATACAGTTGTCTTTCCTCTTTTCCAACCCCCCCGCCCCATTTCATATTTCATCAGATATGATGCTAAATCCACTCGTACATGCCTTTAATGAAGGCTCTAAAATACTCCAGTCTTGCTTCCTGTAGCTTTAAACATGTAAACTTCACCAACCACCTGATCTTCCTAATTCTGGTTTCAATTTACTTCCAAGGCTATCTGCAGCTGTCCTTAACCCCAGCCAGCACTTTTACTGGGTTGAGCTGGATGGAGCCTTTAAAGGGTGGCCATCTCAGGTCTACCTTTTCCTCTTGGAATAGAACTTGTCCTGTGAAAAGAGAAAAGAATCTCAGAGCCAGGAAGCCACAGCAAAGGCAGACCTCACGGTTACTTTTTCAGAGACTGGAGAGAAGGCAGCTAGATGAGAAAAGGAAGAGAGACAAGAGGTTAATACTGGGAGCCATTCAAAGAAACAGATACTCTCGTATATTCTTGAGAAGAATGGAACCAGAGAGGAAACATTTAAATTAAAATCCATCCACAGAATGCAGTATTAATCCGGCAATAAAATTAACAGTGATGAAAAATCATAACAACACAGAATACTTTCTGCAAAAACGTAATAATGAAAAACGAGTATGCAAATGTATTTAGGTTCCTTATTCTGTGATTACAGCACTATATGAAAAGATTTGCATGAGTCAGAAGACTTAGGAGGAAACGGGAGAATAGCAAGAATGCTTGTGTGCATGAAGTGAGGTTACAGATAAGGTGTTTCTTCTCTCTTTTCTAGTTTATCAATCATACGAACACATTTTGTAATAAAACTCAAAGAGAATAGTGTTCACGATTTTGAACTAAAAACAAAGGAAACAGAAGATTAATCATGCTCCTGAGCCGAAGAGGTAAAGAATTAGACATGCAGAGAGCCAAAGTTTTCCCCAAACAGGAAGGAGGGGGAAAGGGAGGGGGGAGACTTAGAGACTTTAGTAAATCTCCTGCTGGGAAATGCTTTAAAAACTGAAATGGAGAAGTAAGTGAAAAACAAAAGACCCAGAAACCAAAGAATGACAGAACCTTGACTGACAGGGGGAGCCCAGAGAGAGAGATCTTTTTACTTGAGGAAAATTGGCTTTACCTGCCAGCAACTTGCTCCAACCAGCTGGTGTGGTCACCTGAGAAACTCACACGCAGTGTCAGTCTGGTGAGAGAAATTACAGGATCTACGCCAGGGACGGAGGAGCTTTAATATCTGAAATCCAATAAGAAAAACGGTTTTTATATCTTTAAGGGTCTCTTGAGGCAGGATATGCAGTAGTCTGTAGAAGTTTAGAAAGCCCAAGTGTACCAAGTTTTATGAAGAAATACCATTCCTCAGTATTTTTCTTTCCATTCCTCTTGCCTGTAGACAATAAGAATTTCAATGGGACTTCTGAGCAGTCAAATGGAGGGGAAAATAACACATTTCTATACATCAGAGGAAGTATGTTTTTTGAATCTTCATATATTAAGTTAAGCCATATTAATTGTCTCAGTAATACAACTTGAATTGAACAACTGGCATTTTTACCCTGCAAAATTCCCAGAGGAAAGTTCAGGATTGGTCCCAAAGCAAACCGCATTTAAAGATTTACTGTATTTCTTCAACTCTAAGGCATTTTTTTCCCCTTTCAGATTTTAACTGTTGTGATTATAATTTGCAACCAAGATGTAGATTTATTTTTTATTAGTTTCTTCAAAACTCTACTAAAATTGGTGTCCTATTTTGAGACTGATGACATCTTAGAATAGAAGCAATACAAGCATTCGAAGCAAACATTCATGCCTCCCAAGAATATATACGTCATTGTAGGCGCACACTTGTGCCTTGACTAGCTTACACAATAGGCTGCTTATCTTGGGTCTTTTAAAATATAAAACCCAGGAACATTGGAAACCCTCTGCTGGATATACAGATGTCATTGTTGCTTCTATCTTTTTTTTTTTTTTTTTTTTTAACTTCTTCATTTGCAGTCTGTCCTGGTAGGTCGTCTTACATAACGGGCCAGTGGTCCTAAGATTGTAACCTTCCCACCGTGGGGCCTGGGATGCCTTATTTGTGGTCTCAGTAGCCTAGAGGCAGAGACATCCTTCCTCCGTCTGAGACCGTCTCAGATACACAGGTCTCCTTGGCTGGTCTACAGCCACCTTCCGGTTACACACACTCGCTGATATTTCCTGTCACGCGCCATTGTTTTTCTAACTCCCCGGTAAAAGAGTGGGGGGTTTTGCTTTGTTCATAGTGGTTCATGTTATTCTAACTCCTTCAGGTTACCTCAGATGACGGAGTTTTATTATAAGAATATTGCTATTTTCACAGTGAGTCTTTGGGAAATACTGGGCTTGTGTCTTAGGATACAGTGTTTTTCAATTTCTAGGGCTTTTCTCTTTGATTTTTTTCTCTTTTTACCTGCTCTCCACCAAGCTGTCTCCTCCCCACTTTGTTGCTTTGGGTTTTCACTGCGCGTGTTTCTACTTAGTGCCATCTGTTGATCTCGCTTCATTGTCACCTGCGTGTCTTGTATTCAAACTTCCCAAAAGAAGGTCCCAGCCAATTGGTTGGTCACCATCCACCACAGAGCTTCTGATTGGATTGAGTCCTCCCGAGGGTGTAGACAAATAGCTGCCTTTGTCTCTGCTGTCCCCACCTTACCCAGGCTGGCACGGCCGGTTATAGGTCCCCATGGTAAAAAAACGTGACCACCCATGGCAAGAAGGCGTTTGACCCCGTTTTTCAGAAAGGAGCTGTAAGTATAGAGAGCAGAGTGTAGTGGATCCAGTGCAAACTCGTAACAGTCACCACCACCCATAAAGTATGGAGCATCCCTTAAATCATAGCCATTTTTCCAACACCCTGATTTTCAGTCACACATTATAAGTTATCCATCTATTTAGAAGTAAAAAAAAAAAAAAAACTGTCCATTTTTAGAAAGCCGATTGACAAAACAAAATAATAGCTTTTCATGCCTCTTGGAACAGAACCCTTTATTTTAGAGTTTGAGACTTTTTGATATAGCGACTTGGAAAACATACAAACCAAAAGAAAACACAAAAAGCATAAATAAAACAAATCTAAATTTTTTTTTTAATTACCCATTACTGTGTAAGGTTATAGAACATCTCTCTAAACCTGAATCAGCCCCTGTGCCTAAGAGCCAGGCTCTAGGATGGAGGGTGAGCTCTGGGCTCGTGGAAGAGGAGGGCGGAGGGACATGGAGACAGCAGGAAAGGAAGAAAAACCCGCGCCGCGCAGGTTTACCGCACTCAGCCGCCCAGAAAGCATAGATCCATCACTCGGGGCATGCTCTGCCTCTTCTCTAAGGCTCCACTTGTATCATCTGCCACAGATTTTGTTTTCTCAGGCTTCTAATCACTGATTTCATTCACTTTAAATTAACAGGCATGCACAGTAAGGAATATAACATAGTCTTTTTTTTTTTTTTTTTTTTGGAAAAATCTAGAGACTAGTAATCTGCTGCTTTTTGGCATTCTAAATAAATATCCTCTTCTCTTCATCTTCACAGTAATATATTGTGATTATAAAAATGGGGAGAGGGTGCAGATTATGTTACAGTAAAGTCCTCTGCCCTCACCTCTATAATGTACAGAAAATCAACTAACTTTCCAACAGCCCTTCAGTCTTCTGCAGTAAATCAGTACAATACTTCAGGTTACCTCAGTACAATACTTAATGGCAATATCTTTCAAGGTGATGATTTTTCTGGGGCAGGTAACCTACCTTTTAAAGGCTAATAACCCAGTTCTAACAGATTTTTTAAATTTCTTTATCATTTTATCAAGTCACAAAATACATATGCATTACAGTGATTGAAAAAGGAAAGTAAAAATTGTCTGTCATAAATTAGGGGACTGAAGATGGAAGAAGAGTCAGGATGTTTGCTGATTGGAAAATAATGATTTACATTTTGACAGAGAGACTCTTAGAAGCTGAACTAGCAGAGCTAATAAAAATGGTTTCTTCCGAATGTGCTGCTTCATTATTTTGAAAAGAAAATCTGCCAACAACAAATGTAAAAGCCAGTGGCTGAGTTAGGTCACAAAAACAAGAGACTCTAGGATGTAACTGTTGCATGTTCCTCCTTCAGTGTTTTGTACAGTGTTTGTTTTGAGAACATAATATTGTAAAACCATGCTTACATAGTGTTGAAGAAAAGCAGTTATTCTATTACCAGGTAATTATTAGGAGGGAAGGTTTCAGAATGTTTAAAAAGAACATCTCTGATGTACCTTCCCATTGATTCACTCAGCAAGTATCCATCATGCGCCTCCAAAATTCCAGATGTTGCCCGTGACGTTGCCACTGTAGCAGGGAGAAGGCAGGCACTGGCCTTGTTTTCAAAGAGCTAACCTCTCAGAATGAAGAAATTTATTATAGGCCAGGTTAGCAGTGGAAATTTAACAACCATGCACTGAAGAGCGCCCTCGGTGTTGACGATGGCCCAAACCCCTGGAGTTCTCTCTCCTTGCTTCAAATTGGCTTCGGCAACTTTGTGACTTACTTCTACTGCACAAGGTGGTGGCAAATCTGGATGCCTTTCTCTGACTCCTGTCCCTCTGTAATTGGGGGCATGCATCCTGGTTGTGTTCTTTGTGCATTGATCCCATCCAATGGCCCACTGGCTCCCACCGGTGCTTGTGTGGGGCGTCGTCTGCAAAGGAGCAGTTCTGTGCCGTGAAGTCCTGTGGAAGACCCGCCCGCCTTCCCAAGCACAGACCACAACATTCCAACTTCAGCATCAGCAGACCACAGTCTTCACTTGCTGTGGGCTCCCTCAACCCCGACTATGAAAATCAGCCCTTCGTATTCTTATCAAAAAATCTGAATCCAACTTTACTGGAAAGATTTTTGGCCTCCTTAGAGACTTTAAAAGTAGTGTCTCATCTGAGGATGGCTGAGGCAGCTCTGGTTGATCTCTTTGGCACGCACGCCTTGTCCATCTGTCTCATAGCTCTTACAGCAGATACTAGGAAACGTCCCTGAATTTAGGCTGGGACTCGGGGAGCCACTTCCTAGCAACCGACTTCCGGTCATCTTCCTTCGTTTCCTGACCGGCCCCAGCACGTTGCTGTCTCCCCTGGAAACTCTTTACAATTCATCTTCAGCACCACCAGAGAAACCAAGAGACACTTTTGTGAACAACGTTTAAAATTTTTTAATAATCAGAGATTTCTTTCAACATACAGTTTTCTTAATCTACCAGTCTTCAAGCCATTCTTAATTCTAAAATTAGCCTCATTCACCAGTGAAAATTCAAACAGTCACATCTTCATTTGCTCGATAAATGAAAGGCATTTCTTGTTAATTACTTAGAAACATTTGCAAATGTTAACTGGCACAGTTTTTACATTTTTAAAGCAAAAGCTTCAATCCCATAGAGCAAAAACAGTTTTCCATTCTGTAAATACTCCTGTTTTTAAATAAAGAGAGTTGAGTCAGATCAGAAATTTTAAACCACGTTCAGAAGCTTACATGTAAGAATGATGAGAATCTGGGGGGACTGTGTGATTAGCGATCCTGTGGGGTAGTTGTTCTCAGTTCTCACTGCCTGCCAGACTCCTTTGTCGGGTCTTTGTGTGTTAAGCACACTCACCTGTGCCCTGTGCCTAGAGACTCCATGCAGTAAATCTGAGCATGAACACCAGTCTTTACTTTATAAAACTCTGGATGTACATCACTTCACTAGAGCGAAGAACCTGTTCCAGGGGTTTTTGTAACAGCAGCAGCCTTTTTCTTCGGAGAAGGAAACCCTTTCATTGATTTTTTAAAGCCCTTTTGGTTTTAATTTTTTTTCCCCTCCATTTAATGTTGTAATTATTTTTCTCAAGTAAATCTCTGATCAGCATCTGGGAAATATTTCTTCACCAGAAGCCCCTAAAAATACTTTATGTTAATGTATTTGCATTTTTCTTGCCAGCGCTAACAACAAAGGGCCATGCTAGCGTTTAGCCCCCTGACATTACAAGTTTTGTGCCTCACAGAGCAATAACTTTAAGTATATTTGATAAGCTGTACATTTAAATGCTACAGATACCTGGGGCAGAGCGTTCAGAACTCAAAGAGGAAGGTAGGGTCCATATCTCCAGAGAGGACGGGTACTGAAACAATGACCCTGACAGTCTGTACTGGGGAGACACGTCTGGGGAAAGAGAAGGTGGGAATAATCTCAGGAAGGAACTGGAGCGGGAAAGAAGGGACCTGGGCAAGGTTTGTGATTTGTTATGAGAGAGGAAACAAATTTGGAAGTGTCAGCCTAAGTGTCACCCCACTTCTGCTCATTTGCCTCCACCCAGACACACCCTGGAATGAATGAGTGGGAAGTTAAACCTTGTTCATACATTATAAAACTGAATTGAGCAAAGAAAAAAAAGTTTCGTAACACAGTTCTTAAAGGCACAGTGCACTTCATTTTAAAACCAATCCCATAACCATAACAAAGATTCCAAGGATGATATTTTAAGAAAGTTCTGGTATAATTTTTTTTTTTCCATCCCTGTAGCAGGAAGGTACAGTTTCTGAGAAACATATAAATCTTGATCTTACATTGACTTAGATAGCATAATTTGGCAACTGCTTAAACGATAAGAAAAGGTTTTGTGTATCTCCTAAATCCTTGGTGAGAATTTTTAAGTGATGTCTTGATTATGATTATTTAACTGCACTTTTCTTCACGAGCATGGGAGGGCGGCAGGTGGCATTTGGGGACAGCTGTTGCTGCTGTTAAGGTGGGAGTTCTAGCCCTGTTCTGATAGTTCGTAGTGAAGCATTAAATTCAGGGTCAAGGGAAGCTAAGATGAGTTTGACCTCAAGTAAAAGGGCTGGAGAAATGAGCCTCCAAAATAAATGTAAAGAAAACAAGGACAAGAGGGAATGGAAAGATGAGAAAACAAAGGAGTGGGCAAACCCAAGAAAAATAGGTTAAGATGCAGCTTTGGTTGAGGAGCTTAGTGGAGTGAATCCCAAGGATTATTAACTGAATCAGTGGAATCCAGGTGTAACCCAAGGTCAAAGTCAGAGATCAGGGCTGATTTTGGGTGGAAATACCTGTCTCCCCACGAACTTCACCAGGATTGACAGAAACTCTTAGTCCAGGTTTGAGTGGTCAGTTGAGTAAGTGGAAATAAGCAATGCCATGTTCGTGGCCATAAACACAAAGACAGTACTGCAGCCCCATTTTGGGGAAACAGAGAAGCCTACCAGCTAGCAAAGAACATGTCATTCGGGAGGATCCGTAAGACCTTCATTCCTGAGAAAAGTGAGCGTGTACGTAACTGAGCGGTGTGAAACTACATTCCTGATCGAAGTCACTCTGTGCAGGTCATACCTGGACATCCCTTTACACTGTAGTCATGTTTAATTCTGCACTTAAGTCGGCTGGGTGCAGGGCTACCATTCCTGGGATGGGGGAAGGGTGCAACTTCCAAAGATGAGCAACAGACTATAAACCTGGGAGTGTGGACCATTCTCTCTCCAGATGGTGTCAACAGGAAGTTGATCTTGGGGAGCCACGCCAGCCACACAGCTGAAGGCAGATTATGTTTGGGGAGGGGGCAGTGGGGAGCTATTTCATCCCAGGAACAAATCTTTTTAATGGATGATTAGTAAGGAAACCTATTGTATGAAGCCCAGCTTGAATTTTAATATAAGAATGTCGAAATCCGTCAGCCATTACTCATTTTTTTTATGAGTGTAATAACAGAGACAGGCCAGTGCGGCCAGCCAACGCACACACCCTTTGGGCGTGGTGGGGGACTTGGCCAGGCCATGTGAATCGTAAACCTGTTGCTGTGAAGACCCCAGACTGCAGGAACTTCTCTAGTGTCCTCAACGTGTGTGCCTCCATTGCTTGTAAATTATGTCTGTGGTTTAAAAGTGTGGCACCGATAATAAAATTTGGATTTCTAGAAAACTAAATGTAAGTTTTAAATACATGGATGGGTTCTAATCTTTTACAACCCTAATGACGCATATCAGGAATTTTGCATTCACCTCTGCACAGAGCATAAAGGAAAAACTTCAGTGCTTTGTCCAGAGGGCGGGGAGCGGCCAGCTCTCAGCTCCAGGTGCCTGTTGCCTTGGGGGAGAACAGACAGGGTCGCCAGAATTTACGATTTCTTTTTGAGATATCAGAAATACAGACTTTTGTGAGAAATATGCCGAATTCTGGAAGATGAAAATGAAGTGTTTAAATTATCCTTAGCTCACTTCCTAGTTTATGACTCCTCCTATCAAGGAAACTAACTTTAGGAGCGTAAGGAATTAGCAGGCTTCTCATTTCGGCTCTCATTCGATTGTTTTTATATAGTCTAGGGATTTGATTCTCCAGCTTACTGTTCTTGTGTGTATCAATTTCCTCAGTATAGACCAGTGGTTCTCAATCAGGGGCAGTTGTACCCCCGGGGGGATATTTGGCAAAGTCTGGGAATATTTTTGGTTGTCACAACTTGGAGTCGGGGGATGCTACTGGTATCTTGGGAACAGAGGGCCAGGGACGCTGCAGAATATTCTACATTTGCACAGGACAGAACCTGACAACGAAGAATTATCCAGCCCAAAATATCAGTAGTGATGAGGCTGAGAAACCCCAGGTGTAACCCACGTTTTTATCCCTGTCTATTCCTCCCTCCCTCCCTCCCTCCCTCCCTTCCTACCTTTCTTTTAAAGAACCTCTTTCCAGATTCTGTTTTTCTGATTCTTTCTGTAATCTTATTCAAAACCTTTAGGCTGGTGGTTCTCCTTTGCAAAATGCAGAAAAAAAGTCACATGGAAATTTGTTAAAAATGAAGACTCCCAACTTATAGATAGTGTGACATGCAGACCTAGGATGGCCCAAGGTTCTGCATCCTGCTGAAAGCTCCCAGGTGATTCTAAGGGAGACCGTCCATGGACCACAGTTAGCTGAGCAGGAGGATGGTTTTTTGTCTTCATAATCTCCAGCCCTACAGCCCTATGCTTTTCTCCATCTCCTTTTTAGGTCCTGTAATTGTTGAACTTTTCAGCCATATCCTATTGCTCTTATAAAGCCCTTAAGATATGCATGGATTTTAATAATTATTTATTCTTTGGGAAATAAGTAAGTTAAAATGTATTTAAGGACAAAGAGTTGAAAGTATATCTAATTACATTTGGTCCTTATAAGTTGTCCCAGTAGCTGGACAGTATATCTTAGAATTTTTTTCCCCCAAATTTCTAGTCTCTTCCCCCTTTTTTTTTTTTTGTATTATATACCATATGTCTTCCCCATAAGAAATTGGTTGATAGTGGTCCCCTGACAGTACAAGATTAAAAATTTGTTTTTAAACATCTGAACTAATCAATAATTTTAAAAAAAAAGCATAGACTGTTACAGCTGAAAATATTGAAAATAATCCACGTAAGTGATTTCTCTAATCACACTGGTGCGTACAGAATCTTACGAAAGATTGACTTCCTGCGGATGTTAGTTTCTGCTGTGTGCTTGTTGCATGACGGCAAAATGGCGAAGACAGTTGTAGGGTCTGTAGGAGCTACTCCTCCAAAAACTGCTTGGCTCTTAGGAAAGCGGCATGTTTCTTCCCCTGTAGGGACCTGCCTCCAGGGGCTTCAACTCCTGTCTGACGGTCTGCGTGTTGCAATGTAGTGAATTCAAATTGAGTTCGTGGCGCTTTGATAGTTACTCAATGTCTTTTTGAAGTGTACAACTAGAACGGTAACTGGCAATGACTGGGTCACGTATCCGGGAATAGCCTCTGGTATATCATTACCAAAACGTGGGTGTCTCTCTGCGCAGGTAGGACAGCTCAGAATCATACAGTCCGTGGCGAGCCACCTTACCATCAGGAGTCGTGGGTAACTTTGTTTGTCCGGCTTTGATCGCTTCTCAGGATAACCCAAAGAAGCTATTTTTGAGAAAGCTGGAATTCCACTTGGTTAGCGTGTGCTTACACCAAACTAAACAGATAATAAAGTGATTGTTGGATGGCCCAGGGAGAGGCCTTTAAGCCTCTCCTTCATAATTTTCATCAGCTGCCTTCCAGTCTACCCTCTCTCTCATTGAGCAAATGTGCTTTTGCACGTTTCTCTAAGCCCCTCCTCTCTGAAAGTTCTGGTGCTGGCACTTCTAACAGGTTGCTGAACTTGAAATGATGAGATTAAGCGTATGTATACCTCCTCTCCCAACTGGAATCTTGGGCAAACCAGTTCGCTCTCTGGAACTTTATTTCCTTCTATTTAACATGAGATTAAACTTGCTGTTTTGTGATGGCCCTTCTGGCTCTAGAAGGCTGTGATTCTGTTAGGGTGCTCACAGTTTGGGTGTCCGAATGCTGAATTGGTGATGGTCATTTGGGGCAGAAGATCGTAACTTTTCTCTGCTTCCCCAAGGATGGGTCAGGGTCAAGGACAGGCAAGTGCATTCCCGTCATTACATCCACAAAAAGAATACCAAGCTGTTGTATCTGATTCAGCGATACTAATGGGCCCAAAGATTCGGGATGCAGAGTGACTCCTTCCTGGATGCTATCTTCAAAGGATGGCTCTTCTGTGAAGCTAAGGAGGTTAAAAGCTTCTTTTTAGCTTCTCCCCTATTTACCTCTCTTTAGACTCTCTCACGGGCAGAAGTGACAGGCTCCCTGCCCTTCATTACTGTCCTTGGCTTGCTGTTTCTTGGAGGATGCCTGGCTTGCCTCTGTTATCTAAGTCTGGGTGGAGTCTTGTCTAGAAACTAGGTCAGCTCGCTGGGGTTTGGGGTGAAACTTAGCATCCTTTCTATTTCCCTTAAAAGCCTTGTTAGAGAATGTTGGCTGTAGTCATTCACATTAAGAAGTGGAACCAGTCAGCAAAGCATTCATTCATTTGTTGATTTGTACTTTCTCTCCCTTTGTGCAGTAAGCACTTATTTAACACCTACTGTGTGCCCTGCAATAGAATACTTAGACAAGTTCTAGGCATGATAACCCAGAAGTAAAACAAAGTAACACAGTGTTTCATTACATTGGGCTCATGATCTTCATTCTCTATGCTCATATCTGTAAAGGGAGACTGAATCTAACAGAGAATTTTCATTCTAACTGTGGCCCAAAGAAAATATCATTACAGGGTAGAAGTTCTCTGAAGGGAAGATTATGGACTTGTTTCATCCCCATTCAAAGGCAGAAGTTAAAAATTGTTATGGGGGTTAAACATTGTGTTTTACGTGGTACGTGACTTAGAACCACATCATTCATTTGAAAATCATAGCGTGAAATTGGCCTTAACCCAGGTCAGCAGTGAAGAACTGACTCCTAGTCAAGGGTCAAGGGGTGACAGCCATGGGCCATGCTGCGACTCCAGAAGAGGCTTGTTCTAACACTAGCAAAGCCATCAGTGAAGTTCATCATCAGAGATAGGGTCCGTTCTTCAGAGCTCCGTAGAGGAGTGCTGGAATCACAGTGGACTGGCCAACTTTGTTTTAAATGAAGGGAAACCTGTCTTTGTAACATAAGCAGAATTTTCTTAGGAAAATGGTAAGCAATGTGTGAGGAGAAACAAATGACTGTTTCTTTCCCATCTCCTTATTGTAAATGAGATGTTGCACTAAAAATTACTAATAGTGACTGAAATGTGAATGGCAGCCCCAAAGAAAAACTTCCAGAAATGCCCCAGTTATCCTTCTTGAATGACTTACCCTCCTCAGGACAGCTCATCTCCCAGCTTTGATGGAGAAGGGCTGACTTGTCTCCATGTTTGTCTGTGGTTCGGTCTCATATGGTGAAAGAAAAAATACAGATTATAAGGACTCACTGAAAATAAAAAGACATTTACTGCGTCCTTCTAAAAGTTTCTTTTTCATAAGTTAACATCATGTTAAGAATTGTCTTAATTTCTTTCTTGGACTTTAAAAAAAATGCAGCTAAATAATATAACTTTGAAGAATCCTTCGGAACCTGGATGGAAAGTGTATTCTTTTAAAGATGCTTTTTGTTCAGCCTGCCGTGCTGAGCTGGGTTTGAGAGAGTCGCCAAAGCTTTGGAATTTACACTGTGGCAGCATACCAAACGCAGAAAGAGCAGTTTTTTCTTCTAAGCAGAGCTGTGAGGTCAGCCTGGGCGTCTGCCCACCCCACCCCCACTGGCAGGGCTCTGCTTGCGGCCAGGAGGCCACCTCCCCAGTAGTGACCTGCACCTGCCAACCCAAGACATCATCAAAGTGCCTCACGATGTTCCAGCACGAACCCTGTGTGCGGAGAGAAGCTGGAGTGAAAACACGAGAAGCAGAGGCAAGAGACTCACTCAAAAAAGGCCATTTGGTTTGGCCCAGCTTTTTTTTTTTTTTTTAACATTTTTTATTGAGTTATAATCATTTTACAATGTTGTGTCAAATTGCAGTGTAGAGCACAGTTTTTCAGTTATACATGAACATATATATATTCATTGTCACATATTTTTCTCTGTGAGCTACCATAAGATCTTGTATCTATTTCCCTGTGGTATACAGTATAATCTTGTTTATCTATTCTGCATTTTGAAATCCCAGTCTGTCCCTTCCCAACCCCCGCCCCCTTGGCAGCCACAAGTTTGTCTGGGAGTTTTCAGACCAATTCCGTCTGTATCCCGAAGAGACCCCAGCCTAGAAAAATAACTTTTTTGCAAGTACGTGCATCGTTGGCTACTATTAATTCTTAACTTAGACTCGTTCTGATAATGTCAGTGGAACACAGTGTGGAATAATATTTATTTAAAACGCATGAAAGCTATTAACATTGACATTAGTTTTCTTTTTCCTCAGGCCTATTTAATTTTTCCCCTAACTTGAGTGGCATCCTGTTAACTCATGAACATGTACTTATTACACTCATTCTTTTTTATGTGAGTGTTAGCTTCCAACATGAAGATTTTTTTTTAATTTCCTTGACTTTTTTGCCTTGCATTTGTAAAATGTTCTTAATACGTATGAGAGTGATAGTACTTAGAAATACAGAATATTTTCTGTGTTATACCCATTGTGAAAAATGGTGAAAATTCGTCTTGTATCAGTTCAGGGGATTATTATTTATTTGGTTACCTGCTTCACCAATTCTTTTCCTGACTAAGCAGTTTTAATCACTTTTAGTCATTCAGTTATAATCTCAATATCGATAGTCTCAACTAAAATCTGGTCAGTTTACTTTTTCAGATAAATAAGGTAAAGCATTACTTACAACTCAACTACAATTAAGGAGATCTTATATTAAAATGCTGTTAAATAATAGTTTTTGAAAGAATGATTATAATGTGGCTGTAAGTAATTATTTTACAAAGAATATTGAGGTAAGAGGGATGAAATATTTTGAAGAAAATTGGTACTGGAGCTAAAACTGTTTTACATCTGGGTATTTTCCCGTTCCGCTCCGTTGTTCTTACCTCTTATGTGCACAAATACTAAGCGTTAATACATTTCTGACATTGAATTTAGGCAACTTCCTTGGTTGCTTTCGAGTTCTCGGACACTTGCGCTTTGTAAGATCGTTGGGTACAATTAAAGGGACCCAGGTGAGGAAACCATTGCAGTAAAATAGCAGCAAATGTGAAGAGGGGAGAACAGAATAATTGAAACAGACCTAAAACCTGATGTGCAAACAAATGTTCATGCATTGTATTTTCTATGCCCTTTGAGAGCTTGTGGAAGGAATCTTCCATTGAAAATTTTATAAAGAAACATGGCATTTCCCAGTGGAAATACCTTCCTCGTGTATCTGTTGGGCGAACCCTTATTTTTCCATGTATAATATAACTTAGGGGAGATTCTGCTTAGCAGACTTGTGGGTGTGAGGAGGTGTGCTCAGGACCATCCCACTGGGGTTTCTGCCCAGCGTGAGTTCTAGCATCGAACCAGTTCCTTTCAGCCTGGATCTATGGACAATCGTGCCAGGACTGGGGAAGGCACCGTACATTAAGCTGGGTGCTGTAGTCTGTTTCCAGGTCACTGCCTTTTGCCTCTTTCTCGTACCTTGTTCACCCCTTGACCTTGTTAGAACAGTCATGTTTCTTCATAAAACATCCTTAATGAGACTATTTACCTTGCATCCGCAATGAGATCATGCTTCATGTAGTAAATTCTCTGCTCAGACATATGCCAAGAAGGCAGCTTTTGCAGCTGTTAAAGAATTAACTTTTTAACTGAGAGAAGGACCTTTTGCTGGGCAGCCACAGCGATCGTAGTGCTGTATTTCTTATTTTAAGTAGATTATAAAACTAGGGGGAGCTTTTCTGTCTTCTTTTTGCTTATTTGTTTGTGTTCTGTTTTACATACACACACATGTTCGTCTTGAACATAGCCTAGTTATTCCCAAAGAATAAAAATTTACAGAGCAGATAAACTATCTGCATTTTCTAAAGAATGCTCATTTGACTTTAAAAATATGTTTGTTCAGGGGGAGGGTATAGCTCAAGGGGTAGAGTGCCTGCTTGGCATGCACAAGGTCCTGGGTTCAATCCCCAGTACCTCCTCCAAATATAAATAAATAAATGAACCCAATTACCTCCCCCTTATAAAAAATTGTGTATATATATATATATATATATATATATATATTTTTTTTTTTTTTTTTTTTTTTTTTACTCAAAGAACTCAGCTGCCAGTTGCATGGAGCTTAGGAACTTTATTTTTAATTAGAAATTGTAAGGTTTTCCCCCAGTGAATTCTGTTTTTTAATCCAGGCTGATTTGATTTTTGCCTCTTTGACTTTTCCTCCCATCAAAATGAAGGTGCCAAAACAAGGAGCAAAAGCAAAAAGACTGGATTGGGGGGAGGATGTAGCTCAAGTGGTGGCACGCATGCTTAGCATACACAAGGTCCTGGGTTCAATCCCCAGTACTTCCTCTAAAAAATAAATAAATAAGTAAACCTAACTACCTCCCCCTGCAAAAAACAAAACAAAACAAAAGCAAAAAGATTGGCTTCTCTGCTGCAGCAACAGCCCCCGAGCACACAAACGTTAACTGCTCTGTCCGGGGACTTAGGAGAGAAGGCACCCTGTGCGTTGGTGCGGGTTGTTCTATGCCTCCCATTAAAAAGACCCATCTCTTCCCTAGAGGTGATCCAGCGGCAGCCTTGCTGATCATCTAGAAAAACCATTTGCGCTCTGGGTCCTTTTCACAGCCCTTTGACCTCCTGATTCGACATCATCTGCACACGTGATGTGGTTTCTCTATTCTCTTTTTCCATTACAGTCATTCTCCTCACTCTACCACAATGACTACATCCCATGCATGTGACCCCTACAAACCACTTCACCCCTGTGCACCATGATGCTAACAGTAGTACCTACCTCAGGGGCACTTATGAGGATTAAATGGGATAATATTTTTAAAAGATGTGGTTATCTTGATATCTGACATGCAGATTTTCAGTTAATGATAGCTCTTTACTATGATCTCTTTTCCCCACTTAAAAAAAAGGTATAGGAGAAACCATAGAGCATGTTTTAAACACAAATCTGAGCAAATAGCTCTGTAACTTAAATGGTAAAACTGAAAAGGAGAAAAAAAACATGTGAACGCTGCAGGGAAGGGTAGAAGGAAGCATATAGAACGCTTGTTGTTTTTTTCCAAGACGCTGGACATCCTTCTAAGATCACAGTATTTGCCCTTTGAGTATATTTTGGAAAAACATTTCTAAAATTATCTCTTAGCACACGTAGAAGCGTAAGGGATTTATTCCTGTGTTTCAGACAAATATGAGCCAGAGAAGTTCCTCTCAGACACACGGAAGGCTGGAATGTATGTTGGAGGCTGTATTTCCTTCCATGGTAGGGCTTGGATCTCAATAACTCATTTAATCACCCTTCTCCCGCAGGGCAGAGCTGCACTCAGGCAGGCAGGATACCTGTCTACCTATTACTCGGAGTTGTTAGAAAAGAATATTACATGTTCTTGCTGGTAATGCATTCCAGGCCCTCTCCAGAACACATTCCCGAACACTGGGAGGAAATTCTCCTAATGTCTAATCTAAATCCCGGCTTCTGCCCTTTAAACCCTTTTCATCTTATCTTGACCTCAGTAGAAGCAGAAAATGGATGCTCGCGTGATTCGGCCAGTGTCGCGTGAAGTTGCTGAAAACATTGCTCTTCAGTTTCTCCTGTCCCTCGCGGTCTCCTCGGGAGGAAGTCAGCCCCAGTCTTTGTCCACCTTTTTTCTTCCGTAAGCATTTTTTATCCAAAGCGTTGTGGATGGAGGATTTGTCCCTTTGCCGCTCCCTTCTGATACTTCCGGGGGGTGGGGGTGTATCGGCGCAGCGGCGGCAAGGTCCAGGTGGGAGGTGTTTGGGTAATAAAGCCCCAGTCCTCCCCACCTGGCCTGGGCGCCGGCTGCCTCCCTGCCCTGCCGCTGCCAGACGGAGTTTGGGAATTACAGTGGCTCAGCCCTCTGCCACTCAGTCCAGAGGCAGTCTCTTGTAATACAAAACCAGCGAAGGTTTCAGCAGAAGAAAGCTCTGGAAGGTTTCTGCATTACCCTGAGGCTATTACCAAGAGGTCATTTCTCAGACGTTTTGTTTCCCCTTCTGAGGTCCTTGCTTGGTTTCACGGGATCCCAGCCTGGCCAGACCTCAGAGACGTGCTGCCTCACCTTTAAAACTTTCGCCCAAGGTGGAACCCTCCCCCGACACGTCCTCGTTAGCACAAACATTCCTGAGTCTGACAGGCATTAAAAGAAAAAAAAGGGAGGAAAGAGTGTGGCTAAGTATTAGAGGAGAGAAAAAAAGAAAGAATAGAATTACAGAAAGTATAAAGGCCATGAAAACAACCATGTCAATCATCTCTCTAGCCCGAGAAGTATCTCACAGGCGGCTGCTGGCTTTGCCCCTTTCTGAATCCCTGTCTGCAGCGCAGAAGTGATCAGAATATGTCGCGGGGGATTGTCTTCCAGAACCTGGCCACCGTCTCTGCAAAATCACTGAGCCCCTCTTCTGTCTCCCTCAGATTCCCCTGAGTCTCTGGTCTGTGGGGCTCTCTTCTTAGGGGAGTTGGTGGTGCTTAACACTGGATGGATTCCCACACAGGGAAGTGACCTGCTCCTCGTGAGCCCTCAGTGTCATGTGAATGACACCAAAAGCAAACCAGGGCACGGTGGGAATTAACACAGAGGGATGTGGGAAAGTGCAAGCTCCTGTAAAAAGATGAAACAGTCTCCCTGTCATTGTCTGACTCTCCAAATATAGTCAGTAACACCGACCCAAAACTTACCATAGCCGCTTTATAAAGCTAATTGCTTTCTTATGTATTGACTCCACTTCCCTAAGATTGTAATCTCTTGTCTGGATTCAGATCTTGTTATTCAGCACCGCACTGCTCACAAAACCCGAGCGCATTCTGCACAATGGGGAAATATCACTGCCTTGCTAAGTAATGGATGAACGTATTCCACAACAATAGCAACAAAGTCGTGTTTACTATAGATACAGAGATATCTCTGGTGATCTGTGTACACACATTAAAATGTAATACATGGGGATCCGCTAATCTGGAATGTCTTTTTTTCTTAGATTTATTGAGGTTATGATTGATGAATATAAAATTGGGTATAATTAACATGTACAGTGTGGTACTGGGATATCAGTATACTTGTGTGATGATTACCACAATCAAGCTAATTAACATACCCATCACCTCACAGTTACCATCGTGTGTGTGTGTGTGTGTGTATGTGTAATGTCTTAAAGTCAAAAGTTGGGTTTGAGTTTGCCTTAGCATGTTTTTCATATTAGTAAAAAAAAATCAATAATGCCTATATATTAATGTGAGAACATTTAGGGATATTTTTTAAAAACACCTAGTTTTCAAATTCCTAACCACTCAAGGATATTTATAAACAATTGAAATGCCACTTCCTTATTATCAACTGAGAAGCTAATTATTTATTCATAAAGCAGCGTGCCCCTGACCCTCACTCCTGTCATATTAGTGTGTGTGGCATTGAGAATTATAGATGCTCTTTTTGCTATTAGTACAAATTAAAGAGATTTTGCTGCCAAACCTATGAAATCTGGAGAAAGATGGCATTCCTTCCTTTGGGTTTCAAGTCACAAAAATACTTGGTTGTTCCCCAAACTCTCAGCATCTTCCTCCCCGGCAGGAGGAAGGGAGAAGCCATGCAGATAAGGAGGATGAGGAAAGGAGGAAAGCCTGGGTGTGATGTGATGGCAAGAGAAAGGGTCTGTGAAGGAGCGAGGACGGGGCGGATGCTGTTACTGTCCTGTGGGTTTAGACCAGTAATTATACTTGGCCTGTGAACAGAAAAATACATGTTTTCATATAACCTCAATATATCCTCTCCAATACTGCCAGGACCTAAAATTTCAAGACATGGCATGAAGCACTTCTAAAATGACAGAATTTTCACTTTAGATCTTTCCAGCGAAATGTTGTAATTGAAAAAGTTTCCTGCCGGTCTTTTATTCTACTCCAGATGAAAAAAAAAAGCTGTTTCCTGGTTACCCATCCCTAAGTCTAAAAAGTCTTGAACACGCTTGAGAAAGGTAGTGATGAAAACACTGTCAGAATCCTGTTTATCTCATCGCTTCACTGTGGGATGCGAGAGTGATCGATGTCTCCTCGCCAGCCATCATTCTGCCACGCCAGTAGTTTGTCAAAGGGGGTTGGCCTCAGGAGGTAGAGCAAACCAAAAAAGGAAGTCAGACCGTGCTGTGTGTCAGGGTCTTTGTGAATCTTGAGATCCCATCAGGAATTTTTCACGGTTTTTATAGGGTCCCACCAGATGCTCCATTCTGCTTATCAGTCAGGAGAGGAAGCAGGGCCCGCCCATTGCACAGCTCCTGGAGGAGCAGTTCATGGAGAACCTGTAGTGTTCTGTCTCTCAGCGATGCCAGGAGGAAGTGGCTGCCAAGATGCTGCTGTTAATTAAGGACTTGGCACCTGGGGGCAGCTGCTAAGCATGTACTGTTACTGTAACATCCAGGGAGAACAAGTGAAATTCCCATAGGCTCAAATGGGACTGATGTTCACTGTCTTATTCACACACACACACACACACCCACACACACAACTGTTGCTGGCAGTTGAAAGATGAAGTGTGGCTCTGGGCCTCCTGGGAACATGAATTCCAGAGCCCAAAGGCCATTAAGTCCAAATTAATTTAGTAAGGTGGTAGGTAGTGATAAGACCCCAAATTTATGTTCACTGATGCTTTGGATAATGGAAACAAGTTCATTAAGTATCTTTGGCCAGAGATGTTCCTGTGTAATTAGCAAACATCTTAATTATACACTTGGATTGGAAGCTGTGCTAATCTTAAAGTATTTAAAAAAAACACACACACAAATGAGAGAAAAGTATTAGGAGAGAGACTGCATAGCATAGAGGTTAAGAGTGTGGGCTCTACAGGGAACTATATTCAGTATCTTGTAGTAACCTATCATGAAAAAGAATATGAAAAGGGATACATGTACGCATATGTATGACTGAAACGTTATGCTGTACACCAGGAATTGTCGCGGCACTGTAAACTGACAATCCTTAAAAAAAAAAAAAAGGAGTGAGGGCTCTGAGCCATGACTGGATGCAAAACCTAGCCCTGGTGTTTATCAGCTCTATACCCTGGAGGAATATTTCCTTCCTCTCTCTCTCTATCTGCTTTAGTTTCTCCACCTGGAAAGTGGAAATGAGATTACCTAATCATAGCGTTGTGGTGAGCACTGGAATGCTTAGGACATCTAAAAAGTGTTTTGAACTGTGCTTGGTGCATAAGTGCTCAATAAATTTATCCTACTGTCATCTTAGTTGTGGCCTTTTAAGAGTAATAACTCTGCAAATGGATCATTACACAGTAGACATTTTGAAAAGGAATAATAATTAACAATTCAGAAATTTTATCTTAAATAGCTCAGAAACTTATCTATATTTCCTGCATGGAAGTAAATTAATACTTTTATATAGGCAATAGTTTGTTACAATGTATTAAAACTTGAAAAATGAAATAAATGTAGTCAACAGCCATTTATGGAGTATCCATAAACATCATGGAAAGTGATGTCATAGGAATACATAAGACATTAGCAACTTTCAGGAGCTTTAATTTTAGAATACAGCATGTGTTAGAAGAAAAGTATAAAATTCTTAAGCATTTTAGAAGGGCTGCTTTGAGCAATATAATTATTATGTAACTGTACCCTCATGCTTGTAGAAAAAGATACTGGATGAATACATTTGGCTGAAGAATCTGCACACTGAAAATATTTATTTTCTTGAACTGTTTAAGTAAGTGTAGATAATTCCTCAATTCCAGGTGTTCCACATGTATTCATAAAATCACAGCGTGAAGTTAAATGTAACTGAAATGCTAACCATAATCTTGATACTCTGCTCATAGGTTCTGCTCCAGGCCACAGCCTTGTCTATACAAATACTGGAGAAAATATTAAGTATTCCTCATTCATAATATTTCATAACATTGACCTTAAATCAGCAGTAAGAATAAACACAGCATTATAGACCTAAGGCCTAAACCAAGTGTGAATTTTGTAATTAATTTGCAAGCAAATCTCACTTTTAATAAAATTTGAGAATATCACCCTTTGGCTATTTCTCGTCAATCAAATGAAGGTTATCATCAGATGATAGTCTTACAAAGGATAAGGACATTTTAATGGATTGGAAGAGTTTTAATTATTTGCAAAAGTATGGGAAAGAGTAGTGGTAACACTGAAGTGTTATTTCAGATGTTAGTAATAATTTTCCACATTGTTTTTGATCTTTTTATCCATTTAGCCCTTTGTGAGGTAAGAGGGGGAAGCATCATTATTCTCATTTTTCAGGTGAATCAGCTGAGACTTAGAGAAGAATCTATGTGACGGAGAGGCTGTTAGTTCCGAGTACCTGATACCCCAAATGGCTAATCTGTGCTATTGAGGATTACAGTCACCCATAGACCAGCATTTTGGATTATCTGCATGTTTGGTTCCTTTCTCCTCCTCTGTTTGCCCTAGTTTGTTTTTTGTTGTTGTTGTTGTTGTTTTATCTTTAATGGAGGTACTTGGGATTAAACCCAGGATGTCATGGGTGCTAAGCATGTGCTCCACCTCTGAGCTATACCCTCCCCGCTGTTTTGCCTAGTTTTTGAGGCACTTCCCTAATTCTTTTTTCTTTGCTTTGTTCATTCATTCATTCATCACAAGCATCTTGGTTACCTGCTGTGTGCTCGGTGCTGCCACCGAGGCAGTGGTGGACGAGGGGCAGTACTTGGTCAGCCGCTCCCTGTTAACAGACATGAATATGAGACATCTGCTTTTCATTCAGACAGTTCTCAGCATCCCATTTTTCTGCCTCAACTCTTTTATTGAAGGAGACAGTCTATGAGAAATGAAATGGTCTGAAATAATTGAAATTTTTCCGTTATTTTGCTAATTTCAAACTCCTTAAAGATCGGAATTATATCTTGTTCATCTCTCAAGCCCAGAATGTTCGGCAGGTCTGTCTGTTGCTGGGTAGTGACTTGTCCTTCGTCTGAATCAGTAAGTGTTTCTGTAATGAAGTCATGTGCGGCCATAATTATAAGCATGGATAGTTACTTTCAAAATGACGTTAACTGCTGTGACTTAGGCCTACGTTATGTTTTGTATCCTGTGTGTTCCTCACACATGTTAGAATTAAGTAGAAAGTGTCTGGTTCTTCAATAATCTTAAAATAAATTCTTCAATAGGGTGGAAAACCTTACAATTGCAAAGTAAGTTCTTACCACAGCTCTAAGCTCAGTTTGGCACTTCTGAGCTTTCGTTTGTCTTTATCTATTCATTCATTCACTCGCCCGCCTTCCCCAGCATCTATCCATCTATCCGCCAACTCCACCTACCTGCCATCCACCCCCAACCCTCCCATCTACCTTCCAATCCTCTTTTCCACCCCACCCCAGTCCTTCTGTTCCCATATCTATTGTAAGAACCCTTAAGAGAAATGTGAAAGGAAAGTGGTTGCTATTAAAGTTAATACTGATTCTTTGGTTTTAATTAAGATGAACACATTTATTGTCCAAAATGCGGCACTTCTAGGAGTAGCAGGGTGCTTATTGATGATCGTGCTGAGAAAACAGGCATAAACCAGGACCGTTGTGGGTAAATGAGAACATGGTCACTTGTTCATACATTCTCCTAAAAATCTAACAGGGTATTCCTGTGCAGTATTAAGATATCTTCGAGCTCTAGGCTATATGATATGTGAATTGTTTATATTAAAATACAGAATAGGAGAGACTTTTAAGGATTATGTTTGTGTATTGGTATAGCTCACATCTGAATTTTTAATAGCATTAATTCCAGTATACTTACTGGTTAGCTCTCCAGTTTGGAATCATCCAGATATTTCATTTCTTTAACCTTTGCTTGCCTTGCTTTGGGGTTGATTGTGCCCCTATTCATTCCGTGGGAAGGAATCTAAAAATCACTGGGTGCAGGCGTAGCATTTACCAAGGTGCCATGGGGGCTGTAAAAGAGGAGGAACACCCAATCTGTATGTCTCAGCAGGTCAAGTACAGCTGGGGATTTCGTGCTAGTGGCATCTGCACAAAGTAACTACTCCGTGTAAGCAGGTGGTTGCCTGCGGGCTACAGCAGGACGAGTACGTGGTAGAGAAGCACCGAAGAGGAGCAAGTAAAGGGCCAGGGGAGGCTAATTAAAGGGAGCAGAGCCCACGGTCAGGCCAGTCTAGCGCTTGTTCCCAGCTCTCTGGTGGATAATAGGTGGGAATTACTTGCTTATATAAGATTTAGTTGAGGCATTCGTAACTTATTAGCATATGAATTAATTTACCCTCCCTCTGAGCTCTTACCTCTGTTTTACATATACTAGCTGTGTGATCCTGGACAGATTTTTCTGACTCTTCTGATCTGTTTCCTCATTATAAAATGAAAACCATAATAGTACCCAGTCATAAAATTGTTCAGCGGTCAATTTCAAGCATTTGGGACAGTGCCTGGTATCAGAAAAATCTTGAAAAAGGTCCTGTTCCTATTAGTGTAACACAACATCTTTAGAGGAAATGTATGCTTTAATCAATAGAAGTCAGTATTTGATGGCAATAGCCCTCTTGTAAGGTATCCTGAGCATAGTCCTAATTTGCCCTGATTGTCTTTTTTTTTTTAACAGCTCGTAAGTCAAAGAAGTTGGGGAAGTTAAAAGGGATTCACGAGGAACAGTCACAGCTGCAGCAGCCCCCGCCCCCGCCCCCCCAGAGCCCCGAGGAGGGGACAACGTACATCGCTCCCGCGAAGGAGCCCTCGGTCAACTCGGCCCTGGTTCCTCAGCTCTCCACAATTTCACGAGCACTCACACCGTCTCCTTCTATGGTCCTGGAAACCATCGAACCCGAAATCGTGTACGCAGGCTATGACAGCTCAAAACCGGATACAGCCGAAAATCTGCTCTCCACTCTAAACCGCTTAGCGGGCAAACAGATGATCCAAGTCGTGAAGTGGGCAAAGGTACTGCCAGGTAGGATGGCGTCTCCGTTCACGGTCTGCATCCTGAACCACCAGGCAGGTCAGGCGAACAGATTGCACCAGATCCAGCAGTGCGATCGAGTTAGCTTTCTGTTACATCCCAGCATCAAAATTTTCTCTTAATGTCAAATTAATCAAGCATGGAGAAAAAAATCTGATTGATGGGCTCATTTCTCGCAAGAATTTATAAGTTCGATTGTTAATACAACATACGCATTTCTTAAGTTGAGGACTGCAATGGAGAATTTCAATTTTCCCATGGAAAATTTCACCCCAGTCTTAGTAATAAGGTAAAACACATTCTGTTTGTAAAAGCACAAAGTGAGCCCATTGTCCGCAGCTCTTAACCAGGGCTCATCTAACCTAAGCTTAGACCAAGTAAATCAGGACCTCTCAAGTAAGCTGTGTGAACTTACTTGAACTCTGAAAGATTGTTCTTTCTAAAAATGTCATCTTACCTCCAGCACCCTTTAAATTGTCCTTGAAATTCCTACTTTTGTCATTTTTTTATGCCTTGGGATTATATTCATCAGGCCCCTAAGTATCTATAGAAACATGGCTTAGAATTGTGATCACATAGTCCCAGTTCATTAATCTGGAACAGTTTCCTAGAAGACCTGAGGTCAACCAGCAGTCTTGCAAGAAAAGACTGGGGAAAGCTCTGATGACCGAGTCTTTGAAGAGGCGCTTGCCCTGTGAAACTAAACAAACAGAGGAAGAGAAAAGGAGCAAAAGAAAGGCTTGAGGCCCAGAAAGGAAGACTGGGGGTGAGGGGAGGACAGGTACCAAGCATGCTTATCCGCTTCAAAAGTCTGTTAAAGTCTGGTGTCATCCCAGACTAGGAGAAGTGAGGAATAATACTTTTTCAATCAGTGCAAACTCATGAGAATGACAAATTTTCCACTACTATTGCAGATATACAGGAACTGACGGTCACTAAGTTATCCTTTATTGTAAAGTTACCAGTTTTGAGTCAGATGAAGCAAGTTGTATGCATTAATGTAGATTCTTTCAGTCTAACTGAGGGTTGGGGACCACTGTCCACCATCCACCTTGAAACTCCCAGAACATCTCAGTTTTCTTGGCCCTGGCCATTCACCCCCCATCGAGAATTTAGGGTGAATTTAAAATGAAACGTTGATAACATTGTAAAGCAACTACACTTAAATAAAAAATAAAGTTCAAAAAAATTTTTTAATGAAAATAAAATAAAACATTTAAGGGGGCCAGGCCCATGATAGGTGCTCTGTAAACAGCTATGGAATTGATTTGAGTCGAGAGTAAGGGGGCTGCTTGGGGTTGACTTAAGAAGCTTCTTCCTGGAATGTACTTAAACTCTAACTGTATTTCTGTGATTAATTGTTCTGTTCTTCAGGATTTAAAAACTTGCCTCTTGAGGACCAAATTACCCTAATCCAGTATTCTTGGATGTGTCTGTCATCGTTCGCCTTGAGCTGGAGATCGTACAAACACACGAACAGCCAATTTCTCTATTTTGCACCAGACCTAGTCTTTAATGAGTAAGTACCTATTAATTAGCCTTCATAAAATAAACTGCAGATTGTTCGTTAGGCTTTTTCATGGTTTCTAAACAGATGTACATTTGTGAAAGAATCCACGGCTATAAACACTTGTAAGAGCTAAAAGTCTACCTTTGGGGAACTTAAAAATCGCTTTTTACAAAATGTATAATGTGTATGTCAGAGTGTGTATAAATCAGTGGATACAGATCTCACATAATAGTGTGAGGGAATTGTCCCAAAAAGAAAGATGGTCCAGTTGGCTCCAAAAACCTGATAGGTACAAAGCCACACTTAATAGAAAATAGTCTCTTTTGGTATCTACTCCAGTTGGGAAGACTGTCTAATTTCTAGGAAATGTGAATGTATAAAATGCCAGTTTTTTTGCACACATTCATGTAATGGTCCTTTTGTTAACAGTATACAGCTGCTCGGTGTGTTTTCGTGACAATCATAATTACCCTTCTCTGCAATCATAAAAGAAGCCAAAATGTTATTCTGTAGTGAAACATTTCTAGTTTTATGATGCATTTTTAAAAAATTGAAAGAATTGTAATAGAGTTTTCTTTGGCTGTGAATTCCTTCCCGTGTCAAGTTTACATTTTGATATTGTTTGCATACTATATGAGTACATTTCATTTATGTGTATACCCAGCCGTGCTTCTTTGTAATTGTTGGGTCAAGAAATATTTAAAATAAAAAGGACGTTTGAATTGCGAGAGCAACCACAGCCATAGCCTAACAGATGGCTCTCTCTAGAGATACGAAAATTGGGGTTTTCAGTAGGGAAGGAAACAGATGAGAAATAGATTGGTGATAAAAGAAAGAGAAATGATGTGAAAGATTAAACGTGGACACAGAGTGCCAAGCTATCTAAATTGTCCCAGTGGCAGTTTCCCCAAGAGTATGGCTTTGCCCAGATATGGTGGGCCGCAATGGCAGCTTTCCCCCAAGATAAATCAGGAACATCAGTCGTTGGTTCTTGGGGCAACCCCTCTTTTGGCAATTAGTCAGAACGAATAATTCTACTTCTGCATAAATTTTCACCCAAAGCCTGAAGTGAGGCCAAACAACTGACATGCACATTTTAATTTACTTGTTTCCCTTAGTAATCAGTTGATATTATTAAATAGTAAGCCTGTTTTTTAAATGTGGTCTGTAAACCAAAAGGTAAGCATGTTAGGGAAGGTCTTTGTTTTAAGAGGAAGTGTGGGTAAATAAGAATCTGTATTAATGTCATCCAGTGTGTCTCCTTTAGATTTTATGAGATTAAAATGATCCATTTAATCTTTTTCAGTGAATATCCATTCTTTGCCATAAAATACATATAATACAAGATTTTCCATTTTAACCATTTTTTTAGTGCACAATTCAGTAGCACTAATTGCATTAAAATTGTTGTGCCACCGTCCTCACTGTCCATCTCCAGTACTTTTTTCATCATCCCAGTCAGAATCTCTGGACCAGTTAAGCAGTAACTTGGCATCCTTCTTTTCCCCAAACCCCTGATTACCTCTAGTCTATGAATTTGCCTATTTCACATAATTGGAATCATAGAACATGTGTCCTCTGTGTCTGGCTTATTTCACTTACCATCATGTTCCCAAGGTTCATACTTATTGTAGCATGGATTAGAATTTCATTTCATGACTGAGTAATATTCCATTGTATGCGTATAGACTTGGCCTTGTTCGCAGATGCTGTATGTGTGAACTGGCCTTCTGGCTACATTTATTTGTAACCCCAGAGTCAGTACTCGCAGCACAGAGGCAATACATTTCAAGCACCGGCGTGTCCATTTCAGCTGAGACTCCATCTTCTCATTTCAGCGCTCATACTGTAAACACGTGTCCTTTTCATGGTCTGTTTAGTGCAATGTTTCTTGCACTGTTGTGCTTTTTGCTGGTGATTTCACTGTTTAAAATGACCCGCAAGGAGAGTGCCACAGTGCTGTCTAGTGTTCCTCAGTGTAAAAAGGCTTTGATATGCCTTAGGGATAAAATACAGGTGTTAGGTAAGCTTCTTTCAGACATGAGTGACAGTGCCATTGGCTGTGAGTTCAGTGTTAATGAATCAACAATGTATGTTAATGAGGTGTCTTTAAACAGAAGCACACACAAAATAAGATTATGTATAAATCAGTTGATGAAAATGTCGTGATCGGTCGCCCTCAGGAACCTCACCCTGCATGTCCCCTTGGAAGAGCAGCTCAGTAGTAGCTAATTCAGTGTCTGCTACATCTTTATAGAATACAACTACTGTGTTTATTTTTACCAAGTAAAGAGAGTTGACCCCATTTGGCTTACACATTCCCGGACACTTGGGTTGTGCCTGCCCTTGGCTATCATGGTAATGCTGCTATAAACATTTGCATATAAATATCTGTTTCAGTCCTTGCTATCATTGCCTTTAGGTATATACCTAGGAGTGGAATTCCCGGGGCATGTGGTAATTCTGAGTGTAGCTTTTGAGGAACCATTGAACTGTTTTCCACAGAAGTTGCACAATTTTGCATTCCCACCAGCAAGAGTAACAGTTCCAATTGCACCGCATCCTCGCTAACACTTATTTTCTGTTTATTGGTTTGGTTTAGTTTGTGGGTTTTTTTTTTTAATAGCTATACTAGTAGGCGTGAAGTATGTTAGGGGTTTTTGGTTTGTTTTTATTGAAATATATTTGTCATATAACATTGTGTGAATTTAAGGTAAAAAAATGTTATTTGATACATTTATATATTGTAATATGATTGCCATTTTAGCAGTAGTTAGCATCTCTGTCACATAATCATTTCTTTTTTTGTGATGGGAATAATCAAGATCTAGTCTCTTGGCAGGTTTGTTGAATACAACACAGCATTATTGTCTGTATTCACTGTACTGTGCATTAGATCTCCAGGACTTATCTGTCCACTTAAGCAACATCCCTGCTCTTCCCCACCCCCCAGTCCCTGGCAACCACCATTCTACTCTGTTTTTCCAAGTTTGCCTATTTTAGGCTCCATATGTAAGTGATATCATACAGTACTGGTCTTCCTCCGTCTGACTTACCTCTTACTAAGTGTGACGTACTGTCGGTGTGGTTTTGATTTACACTTCCCTAATGACTAATGATATTGAGCATCTTTTCATAGACTTGTGGGCCATTTGTACATCTTCTTTGGAGAAATGTCCATTCAAGTCCTTTGCCCATTTTTAATCAGGTTGTTTGTCTTTTTGTTCTCGAGTTGTAGGAGTTCTTTATATATTCTGGATATTAAACCCTTATCAGATATACGATTGGTATGTTTCTCCCATTCTGTGGGTTGTCTTTTCATTCTCTTGACAGTGTCTTTTGATGTACTTTTAAAATTATAGTTTTTAATTTTAATGAAGTCCAGTTCATCTATTTTTTGTTGTTGTTTTCTGTGTTTTTGGTGCCATCTATTCATTTCTAATTGTGAGAATCTTTTTCAGTGAATGAAACTTAGGGGAAAGCACCTTGTATTTGAAGCCTGGGGAACTTACTGTCATTGAAGAGTTTTGGAAAGAAACAAGAAATAAGAAACGAAAGAAAGAAAAAAGAAAAGATCACTTAGACTCTATGCATTTGTCCATTCTAGAAAATATGAATAGACATAAAATGGAAACAACAGAAAATTGGTTTCTAATGTTATAAGTAGTGAAATAATATGATATTGTATAATTATTAGAATGAACATTTTGTTCTCTATTCTTAAAACTTTTGACCTCAAAAAGCCTAGACTTCTTAAGTTCTCTCTCAACCAGAAAGTACAGGGCAGAGCTGTGTTTTTCAAAGGGGGAGGGGGGACCTACTCCCAGGAAACACTTGGAAGTGACATAAAGCCTTTTGATCAAATCGCATCGACAAGTGGACTTGTTGTGGTAACTGTCACAGACCCTGTGTTTTTTAGGGAAACTAGTAAGTTTCAGAGGATGGGTGCACCTGACGTTTGAAAGCATATGTGTGCTTTATCCTACGTCTATTCAGGAAATATTTACTAACAGCCATCAGTTTCCTAAGCAGTGGCTTTAGAATAGCGAAATATATATCCTGTCTCATGAAACTTACAGTCTAATGGAAGAGACAGAAATTATCAAAAAAAAAAAAAAGTCCTAATGTTATCATTGCGATAAGTATTGGAAGGAGGGGTACTTTGAGAGTGGTTGATGGGAGGTATTGGTCGACAGCAGAGGCTTCTCTGGAATTGATTAAGCTGGTGTCACAGGAGGAGGCAAGCTGATCCAAGCTGAGGGACCAGCACTGAATACAAGGCAGTGTAATGATGGACCTGGAGAGAAATGCAGAGATGTTGAAAGGCAGAATCAACAGGAACTGGGGACAGTTGGATTCTGATAGAACTTGGAGGGGAGGAGGAAGCAGATGTCTACAGTGACTTCCAGTGTCAGCCTGAAGAGCCAGGGAGGAATTGGCATCACCCACCAGGTTAGGGAGCAAGAGCAGAAGGCCAGGGTTTGAAAGGGAAGAGCGTGAGGCCAGTTTTAAACATGCTAAGATTGAACTGCCTTTGAAACTTATCCAAGAGGAGATAGCAGACTGGCAGTTTTTTATACAGATCAGAAGCCTAAAGAGAGGTCCCGCTGGAGGGAGAAATTTTGAACTCATCTCAGAGGCAGTGGCTGAAGGAGGAAAGACAGGAAAGACATGTTTTGTCACGGATCCCAAGGAAAAAGAGGGCTTCGAGAAGGAAAGCGTGGCTACTGGTGTTGAATGCTGTTGCAATCCCAGTGAGACAGGAGTTAGGACACCTCTGCCAGCCAACACCCTGCACGTTCGTGTCTTCTGAACATGTCCCCTTGTGTCCCCTGCCAGTGCCCCTGCCTCCATATCCTTCACCAAAGTGAAGGAAACAGTCTGGCATTTTGTGCAAGGGAGTAACACATGCCGCTGAGGATAGACTGCCCTTGCTCTCCCCCCACCCTTGCCTGTCTTGGACCCCCTCTCACCCACACTGGCAGCTCTTCTTAGGTGTCTGTATCCCTCTCTTCTTTGACTGGCACCTCCTCATGGCAGTCACAGACTCTGTCTTAATCATTTTTTAACTTCCAGCACGTGGCCTTGTGTCCAGAACACAGCAGGTCCTCCATAAACGGTGGCTGAACGAATGAATTATTGAGCAGATGAACCAAACCATCTATTAATCAAAGTAGAAGGGGTTTCTAAATTGTCGTTGCTCATTACAGGGTGGAGTTTATGATAAAGTAGTACACCTTGTCGTGAACAGAGGCGTTGCTCTGTTTAAAACGATGAAGAAAACTTTAATAGCTTATCATTTGTGTTTGCTTTCAACTGTGAGACGGACCTGAAAGTTCCCAAAGATCTTATCCTTTGGCTGTGTACTGGCTTTATTGGAATTGGAGGAAAGGTGAGAAGTAGGGAACAATTAAGGAAAACATTCCTTCTGATTTTTTATTAAACATTGAGGTGAAGACAGGAGTTAATACTCTAAATTAAAATAGAACTTTTCTTATTATAAACTCAAAACTTTTCAAACATGTATTAAATGATTAATTATTCAATTTTACCTTGAAACAGCTTATCCTATATGGCTCCAGACCACTGCAAGTATTCACATTTCTTATCAATTTCAGTACACATATTAAAACTCCCATTTAAGTCTGTAATGAAATTTCTTCAATTTTTTTTTAACTTCTGCAATGAAGGTTCAGTGTTACACCCTCTTTTAAGTCTCAGCCAATATTTTAGAATTAAAAGTATGTTTAAAAGCGTATGCATATTGTTTCAAGTTGTAGTTTGAAAAAGGAATTTTTGGTGGCCTTTCACTGTCTTTGTAGTTCTGAGCCTTATGGAGATATAGGACTGTTATCCGTCATTTCCAGCCGTGTTTTTGTAGAGGGTTGCCCACCCCTGCTGTGTCCCCACTGGGGGTCCTTGTACTGCCATGATCTGGCTGTCCTAAATGTGGTGGTCTTCCCAGGCAACAGGACAGCCCCCTTAAGGTCCCTCTGCACCTTTGATGGGGCTGGCTCACACCGCCGTGTGGTCCAGCTGTGTCACTGATGTTCAGGCTGGGATCAGTGTCCCCACGGGAGCCCAGGGGGTTGGCGTGACAGTGTGGTGCACCCCACCCTCACCTCCCCAGGGGGTTGCTTAGTATTTCTGAGCCACGGGAGATGACTTCTGCGCTGGACCCTTGCTCTGGCAGGTTAGGGCTGGCGATGGACACGGGGCAGGGGTGCTGATGAGGGAGCCGCCGGAGGGGTGGGATGAGCCCTGGTGGGGACAGGGATCACCCTCGCCTGAGCAGGGTGAGAAGGCTGAAGAGAACAGGCTTCATTTGAAACTAGAACCACAGGTAGACTTTCTAACTCACTTCCTGATCTGTCTTGTTTTTCACCAAACCCTGCCTCTCTTTTTCGACCACTCTGGGGAGGAGGGAAAAAGTGATGTTCACCCAATGCGTTCATTGGACAAATACTTCTTGAGCAACTTGAATGCACGTGGCACTGTTCCAGGCACTGGGAATTCAACACTGGCCAAAACAGGGGCTCACGCTCTGGTGGCAGGTGGGTGGGATCGTGGGAAGAGTGAAGGCAGCGTCATGTAGAAATCCCACGTGCTGTATCCCCAGGGAATATGGCTCAGGTAACATACCTAGGACCATGAAAGAGTTTGAAAATAGTAAGGTGCTGTTGGAAGGAATTCTCTGAGCAGATTTGCCGGCGCCTTGGTCAGCACCGCCCATGACCTTTTAGTGCTTTGAAGGATCCGAGCTCCTCCTTGGCTTGGGCCTCCGCACGTGCTGTTCACTCTGTGGAGCAGAATGGTGCTTAACTTCTCGTCTCAGCCCAGCATACTCCAATTCAGACAGATTTTGCCTGATGGCCAGATGTAGAGGACTCTCCACCCTCCACCCAGTCCCTCCCATCAGATCACATTTATGTTCTGGGTAGCAGATCTCCTCACCCCATAACGTAGGCTCAGGGAGGTTAGGAAGCTGGTCTGTGTGGTACAGCTTCACGTGGCCAGCAGCTCGGACACTGTCTGGCATTAGTAAGTGCTTGAAGAACGAATTAATTTTAAAATGCGATATTCAGCGTTATTTCCCACTGCTTCCCGGCACAAACTCTGTGCCAGCCAAATTCACCTTCCTCTTCCCTTCGTCCCTACTTCCCACTGCTGGGCCTTGGCTCCTAACATTTTCCTTCCTTCCTCAAGCTCAGCCCACAGGATGCTTTCTCTCTGATCACTTCTCTTACCATCAAAGTCAGGAGTGACTTTTTTCCCCCAAATAGTTACCTCTATCAGTTCTTCCTGTGTCAGTCCTTTGCTATGTTTTGTGTTTTATGTATACGTTTTTACTCCAGATATCCTATAAACTCCTAGAAAACAAGGAATATTTTTACATTTTTCCATAATGTCTGGCAAAATGCCTTCTATGTAATTGGCACTATTTGGGATTGATTCATCAGTCTTCTTTCCAGTACAAGGGTCAGAAGCAAGATTCCCGACGTGGGTTTGACCCTACAGTGTTTTCAGGGCCAGCATGTGAACTTGATGAGAAGGATTCCCCTTGCAAGTTTTACTTCCAAGAACAGTGCCATAGGTTATTTCTTGCATGGTGTTTCTTGTGGTGTACTTGAGAAATTTCTTAAGTAGTTAATGAAGCTGGGTAATTGCCAGTATCATATGAAATTAAAGCAAAACAAATAGGAAACTGCAAATGGGATGAACTGTTTAAGCTTTTTATAACTGCGTTGGAATCACAGAGTAGTAATGAGGCAAGAAATTTGTCCCAGCTTTATTCTGGCTAACTAGAGGGAGCTATTTTTCATTTTGAATAAACATCAAAACCATTTTAAGATCATACATTATCTTTAAAAGGTTGAATGCAGCTAATATTAGCATGTTGGTCTTTATTTCAGTTAAAGTGCTCAAGGGCTTCCGTCTCGTCAGCTAAAAATACTCTTCGATACAAAATAAAATAACTGGGGTGAATTTCCTTATTGAAAAATTGATAGGGAAAAATCAGTTTTGATGCAGTGAGTATATTGCAAGATAGGGCAGATGGCAAGTAATGGATTACTCAGTTCAAAAAAACTAAGGGGGGCTCCAGGTGTCCTCCCTTGACAGAGGTCATAAAATGCAAAGACAGTAGCTTTGATGGTGCCCCTCTGTACTGGAGGAGAACACACTTGCTGTGTCTTGATATAGAAAGTATCTTCTCTTTTTTGTATGTATATATATATATATTTTTTTTATTGAAGTACAGTCAGTTTACAGTGTGTGAATTTCTGGTGTACAGCACATGCTTCAGTCGTACATGAACATGCATATATTCATTTTTGTATTCTTTTTCACCGTAAGTTACTACAAGATGTTGAGTATAGTTCCCTGTGCTGTACAGTATGAACTTGTTTATGAACTTGTTGTCTGTCTATTTTGTATATAGAAAGTATTTTCTGAACTTGTGTCTTTAGACACTTCTAGAACCAGAACCGAGCCATGTGATGATCCGTTTCTGTTGAGTCACACATGGGAGATGATTATGGTTTTAGATCCCTCCCTTCCATCCATGAAACCCTAAGCTAATTTAATAGGGTTGTGTTTGGGGAGGGCTCTGAAAAGGCTGTTTAATTTTGTGTAAGCTCTGAGATTGATACTTTTCTGAAAGAAAGAAGTGGAGAGGGGAGAAAAACCAAAAAAAGGAGGTCCTATTTGGAGACGCTTGGTCTTCTTATTTAAAGCTCATCTGTGTGTCTGGATCGTTGGTGCTGCAGCAGGAGTGTCACCCCAGCCGACGCACGTATATACAGGTGTCACAGCCTTGTGTAACTGGGCCCGTCTTCTGTGCCCCTCCAGCTTGAAATAGAAGCTGCTTCAAAAGAATCAATGGAACCAGTGGTTTATAAGTTCCTAATTCCCCTTCTGCTACCGGCATGATATCCCTCTCTGTCTTAGGCACCTCAGGCCAGGTGGTTTAAAAAACAGACATTTATTTCTCACAGTGTTAGAGGCTGGAAGTCCAAGATCAGGATGCCAGCTTGGTGGGGTTCTGGTGAAGGCCTTCTCACTGGCTTGCAGAGGGAGGGCTGCCTTCTCACTATCTTCACATGGTGGAGAAAGGAAGCTCTGGTGTCTCTGCTGCTTTTTATAAGGGCACTAATCTCACCATGGGGGATCCACCCTCATGACCTCATTTAACTGTAGTTGCCTCTCAACGCCCCCCCATACCACTGCATTGAAGGGTTAGAACTTCAACATATGAATTGGCCAGGTTGGTGGTAGGGGTGTGGGGACACAAATATTCAGTCGATAACACTCCCCATTTACATGGATATTAGAGTGCAAAGTAATTAATAATCACACAGTTTAGAGGGTGAATTTGAAGGATTATAAGCCGATGCTGAAAGCTTGTGAAAGTCATTATGCTATATGCTGTCTCCCACACATGGTCCTGTTTCAGCCTTACGGCTTTGTAATGTGGGAATTTATTATCTCTTTCAAAGATGAAGAGACGAAGGCTCAAAGTTTTGAACCCAGATGTCTCAGAGTCCAAAACTCGATTTTTCAGCTACAGCAAGGCTTGTTCCTTGACCATGGAACTTAATTTTTCAGGCAGTTACACCCGAGTGGACCTTTGGAGCAAATACTGGTTTCATTAGGTGGTTTCAGGCACCATATATATTTGGAACCTTTATTGACCAATCGTATATCATCTTTCATAAGAGATATTCTTTAAAATGGGTGAGAACATGCCCAGTGTATAAAGAACACAAATGGGAAATAAAACGTTCTTAGAAGAACTGGAGCTTTGGTTCAAAGTGTGAACTAGTCCTCCAGGTCTGTGTCCTTCCTTTCTGATACCACGGCAGTACGTAAGAGCTCCTTTGTTGAGCATGGTCCCTGGGCTCAGTCCCTAATTTTGCTGGTAAGGACCTTGACGTCCAGTGAGTGAGTTACCTTCACGGCGCCCTCATCTCCCTCCTGCAGCATGAAAGAATTGGACCAGATGAGCGATTCACAGATTTTCTGTTCTCAGGACCCCCTTTATGCTCTTAAAATCATTGCAGACTCCAAAGAGCTTTTTGTTTATGTAAGTTATAGCTGTTGGTATTTACCTGTATCAGAAATTGAAACAGGAATTTTTTAAAATACTGATTTAGCAATTCATTTAAAAATAACAATAACCTATTACATATTATATAAACAGCACAACATAAATACAATAGCACATATATTTTATTTAAAAATAACTCTTTTCAAAACAAAAAAATTTGAAGCATGGTATTGTTTAGACTTCTTTGCAAATTCCTTCAATCGGACTGAAATGAAGACAGTTGCATCCTCTTATTGGCTTCTGACATCCAGTCTTTTGTGATTGGTTGTTTGGTTGAAGTGTAGGAAAAAGATTCAGCCTCATCACATGTGGAGTCAGAGAAAGGAGTGACTCCTGACTCCTGGAAAGGGTCCTGACTGACTCCTGGAAAGGGTCCTGAGGATGCCCTGCCATCCTCAGATCACACATTGAGAACCACTGGTCTCGGTGATCTTTAAACCCCAACCCAGCCCCTGAGTCTGCTTGGCTTTTGGGAAGCTTCTCTTGAGGTCCAGATCTCTGTTTCTCATTTAATCATCTGTACGTCCCACACCAGAGAATCGGAGCTCAGTAGAACATAGTCTCTGTGCTTAAAAGTTCTAGTAGCAGAATCCTCATGGGACCGCCATGTGCCCTTAGCTCTGCGTAACGCTTTTGTATAACCAATCTCGTTTATAGACAATCATTTTAAAACAAGTGTGATTGTCACTGTTTTGTAAATGGTACAGCTGCCTTGGATGGAGGGAGTTTCAGGAGATCATCCCAGATCACATAACCATGGTGAGGTGGACCTCAGGCATGAGCCCAGGACTGCCCTGAACGCTCACCTTGTTTGCATCACACCACGTGTGTCCCCTCATCTCCAAAGTAATGGCGATGGAAGGCTCGCGGGGTTCCCTTCCAGCCTCTTGCAGTCTGTGATTCTTTAGTTCTGCTTTGCCAATTGGAGCACTTACAGCTGTGAGCATTTGTGTTAGAATGAGGAGGACAATATTAAATCACTTCCCCCAAAGTGAAATTTAAATCTCTTTATTTTTATTGTTTAGCAAAAAAAGAAAAAAGAAAAATGACTGGCTTTTCACCAGTCAGGAGTAAATATTAAGGAATATCTGCAATGTACAAGGCTCTGTGATGGCTGCTATAAGGAGTCCAGAGTGAAAGTCACAGTTTCCGTCCTCCCGAATTCAGTTGTGGGGTTGGTGAATTAAGACACAAGCACAGGAATGGCATCCTGCCTAGATGAAGCATGGATGATCAATGACAAAGGCGTTTTTCCTAAGGCGGGTGCTCCGGGAGCCTAAGGAGAAAGGGACCCCTCAAGGAAAGCTGCTGGCAGAGTTGTCTCGCTTTGAAGGCTGTGTCCACCCCCAAAGGAGGGTTAGCATCATGCTGGGCAGAGTGCAGAGGCGGTGCGTGTGGTCCAGGCATGAGAAACCATCCCGAGAGGAGAGGGGATGAGTCTCTGGGATGCAGAATTGAAGTGGTGGAGCCACAGGGGCTGCAGGTTCACCCTCAGGAGTGGAGGGGACTCTCTCTCTCCCTCTCCTCTTCTCGCTGTTTCTGCCTTCCCTCCCCTCCTTCTCACTACAGCTGGCCCCTCCCCTTTGTCTCCTCGCATCCCTCCACTTCTGCTTGACCCCATTCCCTCCCTTCCTCCCCATTTTCTGGCTTTCTCTCCCCCTTTCCCCTCCTGTCTTCTCCCTTCGATGTCTCTCATGGAGACTGAGACGTTATCACCAAATACCGCATTTATTGAATCAAAGGGTTCCACCCCGATATCTTAACGTTGAAATCAGGTGCCTTAAGGCTTTTTCACATTTTTTAGAGGGGAGAAAACTGATGACCGAAGTTGCTTTTTTTACTTCACTGTGACTCTTGGGCTCTTTCCTTTGGAATGGTAACCCTCCACGGAAAACTTGTTTCTCACAAGCTCCACCAGTCTTGGTCTTGAAATCATTGACATTTCTGTCCCAGATGTTCCTGGGAGGGATGATTTTGCTTTTCTAATTTTTATCGTATTTCCTATTTTCCTGACTGCTGCCCTTTGTCCTCGTTGCAGAGAACATTGCTGCCAAGCGGCTGCCCATGCCCCCCAGCCACACCCCCAGTTCTTGGTGCAGAGCATACACGGAGGGGGCCTTAAGTGGCCGCCACTTCTCTTGCTGGCGTGGGCTGAGGACTGGGGTCCTGCCTGCTCAGGGGACCCCAGGGAGCTAACGCTTCTGCAGCTTGGGCCTTAACTCTCTTGGCTTCTAGGCAATGAACACAAAAACCCAAAGAATCATTTGTTTGTCATTCAGGAGAGACTCCGTGGCCACTTTGTTCTAATTAGAAGAAGTTCAGAACTTCACCGAATTTCTGAGTAGAAGAGAAGGTTAGACGGCGTCTGCTGTGCTCCTTGGCTGTCTTGATCAGCAGTTCTCCACCAGCAGATAAAACAGAGAAGAACCGTTGAGGCTGTCCTATGAATAAGCATTCATTGTGCTCATGTCCTTTCGTGTGCGGGGGCAGCGTGTGCTCCAGTGTTGACGTTTATGGGGCACGGGTGGCCCTCCCAGGCGGCGGCCTGCTGGTGTGGTACTTCTCCCCCCGCCAACCCCGGCATGAATGATGCAGTTGTTCAGCATGTCCTGAACAAAATCTGCCTTGTGACAGATGTGCAGCATCAGTAAGAAAAAAGGACATGTGGCTAAGTTCTAATAAATTAATTGAGTCAAACATCATCTTTTTTTTTTTTAAATTTAGGCAGATGCTTTATCAGCTTTTCAAATGATTCAAACAAGAGACACTACCTTTCCCCCAGGATTATGGCACCGGAAAATGTTTTCTAGGACCCAGTTTGATTAAGGAATTGAATAGGGTCTGTGGTAGCAGTCTCTGAACGCTTAGCTGTTTCCTTCTTCCAAAGCAAGACTTTCAAGGTAGAAGGACTCTGGGGTCCAGCTGGCTTTCCGCCTTCCTCGTCTCCATCCTAACACACACACTCCAGCGCCACCTCCGCAAGGGTGAGTGGCTCTGCCGTCGCCCTGGAAGCATGGCCGCACACCCGGGCGTTACCAGCACAGACGTCCTCCTATATCACCTACGCCAGGTCCCGGTTGCTCGGCGTATGTGACTTTTGCCTCAGGAAGAAAATGACTCCGTAAATTGCAGTTTAATATAAATCTCTTACTGTTCAAGGAGAAAGTGGTTTGCTCTCGCCCTTTACCCAAACAACAGTCCAGCGACACTTCTAAATTCAGTGCATTCTTGAAATTCAGTAGTTCTCAAGTGGGAATCTTACCTTTATTATGGCCCATTTTTACAAATGAGAAAAACTATGTTCGTTTATGGAAATTAAGCAAGATCCTTAAGTGCATACCCCAAATGCCCCTGTTGGAAGCAATAATTGCTCACTGAAGGTTTTCTGTCTTCGAGTGAACTATCTGTTGTCTACAGTCTGTTAAATTTCCCAAAATTTACTCTGGAAATCTACAGCCAACAAAAATGAGACTTGATGATGTAAAAACAAAATTCTTTCACGAGAGAATATTGCTCTTTTGTATCCCTTCTGTGTGTCGAACAATTCCAGCACTGAGTCTGAGCATGGATAGCACTTAACTACGTCTCAGAAGGTTCCAGGAATGCTGTTGGGGATTTTAACCTTAATATGGTAGCTGAGCAAGGCTGAGAGACCAGAGTGCTTGGATTCAAATCCTAGAATACTATTTTCAAGGAGGTTTGACTTCCTTGTTTTTACTTGGAATCAGGAAGTCACTTTATCTAGTCAAGAACTAGAGCCCACTTCTTGGTCAAGGACCTATGTAAACTTCCTTCCCAAAGCCAAGAATCAAAACATTTGGTTCACTAGGTCTTAAAATGTCCAGGGAACAATCAGGCCGGTCTCTGTGCCCCTGCTAGACTGACTGCTGGCAGCAGGAAGGGAGTGCTGGTGGTTTTCACCTGTTTGCCTGTGCCGAAGGCCCCCTACTGATGTAGCTGACAGTCAGTGAGCCGTTACTGTAAATCTTCTGCAGTTTGCTGTGGTCCTTAGCTTACTTAGTGTGAGGGATTTAGTCAAACATCCCAGGGACGGAAGTGGCTCACAGGATACAATACATAGCGTCATGGAAAGTTGCTTAGAAATCACTTTTCAAAGTGAATTATATTGTAACTGACCTGCAGAAATTCACAGTGCAGTGAACGCTAAGATTAAACCTTTGGTCAAGCCAAAACATTTTTCCCATGTGACTTATCACCAGTGCCCCCAATTTAACTTGCTCTGAAATCTGAATTTTCACAATGGGTTATGGCTATATAAACATAGAGGTTTCTTTCTTCTTTGAAAAACGTGTGGCCTGGACCCAAAAGAAACTGTAATAACTATACAAGTACTTAAAAATTTAAGGTACAGAGGAATGTTTTATTGCAAGCTGTGTAAGAAACTATGATGCTAACTAGATGAGTATTTAAAAATCAAAAGCACAGAAAAATGTTTTACCAAGAACTGTGTATAAAATGTATGTTAAAGAAAATTGTTTTCTAGGCCTGTCAGTGGTAAAGGCCCTTTCTAGATGTTTAGATGGTCACATATTACTATTTTGATCTGCGTAACAGCCATTAAGGTCAGTGGAAATTGTGATGCTTAGGTCAAGGGCAGTTCTATGAAATACATCCCTTCTGGAACATCAATTAAGGTAATGAACAAACCCCTGAACTAGCCTTTAACTATTACTAGTCTTGACCATGTGAAGTTAATAGAGAATACGGGAATGTCATGAGGACCCCTGGGACGCCACTCCCTGTGGCGCATAAGTCCAGTGAAGCAAACCACAGACAACCTTAGCGATTCCTAAGCAGCTGAGTTCTCCCCTGGCTGTTAATAAATGATGTAAATACTATCAAAATGGACAGACGTCAAAACTGCAGCTGGCAAAATGGTCCTCCTACAGATGTATCTTGTTTGTCAGTTAAGGAAAAATCTAGTAAGCCTCTGAAAAAAAATTAAAAACCATAAACTGGAATAATTTGAATGCTCAAATTGAGGTCATTTTTATTCTAATTAAGATTTTTTTTTAAAAAAAGGACTGTTTCTGCATGCTGTTTTTAGGAAAATAACAAGCTTGAGACGGGGACCATCTGTCATGCTGACCATGTAACAAGATGTTAGATTTATTCAGACATAATGATGTGGTTGCAGTATCAGATGTAAGGTCTGGTCCTTCAGAGCTGCTGTGATTATCTGTGTACACCACACCACTCAAATTATGTAACTCTCTGCTGTAAGACTGACACTATTTCTGCATTACAGCAGTGTAACACACACACACACATTTATGGAAGTAAGAGCATGTTCGCAAACAGGTTTATTAAGAGATTCCTGGAGATTCTAGAGATTTCAAAGAGTTCAACCCTCAACGAGCACTGATTTTCTTTGTTATATTTATATTTGAAGAGCAAAATCTGTGAAGTCCATTGGATCTACCTGTTCTTTGTAGCTCTCAGATAATTATTTAGCACTCACAATTTTGGACCTATGCACTGTGCAAAAATCAATCATAGAAAGATAAGTGCCTTATTATCCAGAAAAAAGGACACAGACTTTCCAGGTGATGAGAGCTGCCTATTAATCCAAGGGCTAACGTGAAATATTTCAAGGGTTTATTTTTCTAGGTCCTTACTAAATAAAGTGATGCCTTACACACATAAAAGATGTGCAGGTGGCAGAGGTACAGTTTGGTGCAGTATTGCTAAAGGATCTTAAGTTTGAAAATGTCATGTACCTTTCATAGGCTCCCGTGGGTAGGAGACTCAGGGACCTCTTGTGCTGTGGCATTTATAAAACCAGCCAGTGTGAAAGGATTGCAGTTATTAAATGTGAGTTCTTGGAAAGAGAAAGGAGTGATAAAGGTAGTTCTATTTCCCCTTCCCCCCTTAGGGTACCAAAACTACAGCAGACAGGCCTTTAAGGAACTGTTTCTGACTGCCTTTTTGAAACTATGGCTTATTAAAGAATTTTCACTCTTCCTGCTTTCAAAAAGCATTTAGCACAGCTTCCAATAAAAACATGGACACCATAAGACTAAAAATCTATCAAAACACAAAAAGGCAAAAGGCAAGTAGTAAAAATAGAGGAGAAAGGAGATATTTTATATATTAGAAGAGGAATGAATGAAAAACCTGAACCCTAAGAGAATTAAACACAAATCTTAGTTTCTTAATCTCTATCAAAGTATAGCAGGAAGGATCATGGGTTGCAGGGATTCCCTTTTTTTTCCCCCTTAAATTGAGGTATAGTTGATGTACAACATTATATTAAGTTTCAGGTATACAACAGACTGATTCACAATTTTTAGCTTATCTATTTTATACATAGTAGTTTGTACTTCTTTCTACTCCATCCCTATCTTGCTCCTCCCCTCCTCCCCTCTCTATATCTGTGAGTCTGCCTCTGTTTTGTTATATTCACTTATTAGTTTTATTTTTTAGATTCCACATATAAGTGATAACATACCGTATTTGTCTTTCTCTGTCTGATATATTTCAGTAAGCATAATACCCACCAAGTCCATCTGTGTTTTTGCACATGGCAAAATTCCATTCTTTTTTATGACTGAGTAGTATTCCATTGTATATATAAATCATATTGTCTTTATCTAGTCATCTGTTGATGGACACTTAGGCTGCGTCCATATCTTGGCAATTATAAATAATGCTGCTATGAACTTTGGGGTGCATGTATCTTTTCAAATTAGTGTTTTCATTTTCTTCAGATACATACCCAGCAGTGGAATTGCTAGATGATATGGTAGTTCGATTTTTAGTTTTTTGAGATACCTCCATACTGTTTTCCACGATGGTTGCATCAATTTACATTGCCACCAAAACAGTGTATAAGGGCTCCCATTTTTCAACACCCTTGCCAACATTTTTTCTTTGTGGGTTTTTTTTTTTTTTTTTTTTTGATGACAGCCCTTCTGACAGGTGTGAGGTGATAGCTCATTATAGTTTTAATTTTCATTTCTCTGATGATTAATGACATTGAGCATCTTCTCATGTGCTTGTTGGCCATGTCTCCCCTAGAAAAAGTGTCTATTCAGATCTTCTGCCCTTCTTTTAATTGTGTTGTTTGTTTTTTTGATATTGAGTTGTATGAGCTGTTTATATATCTTGGATATTAACCCTTTATTGGTCATATGATTTGCAAGTGTTTTCTTTTTTAATTAAAAAATTTTCAATTGTGATAAAATACTCATAAAATTTATCATCTTAACCAGTTTTAACTACATAGTTCAATGATGTCAAATATATTCACATTGTTATGTAAACAAATCCCTACCTCCCCCACCCCCAACCCCTGGTAACAACCATTCTACTTCCTGTCTCTATGAATTTGACTACTCCAGGTAACTCATATACGTGAACTCATACTGTATTTGGCTTTTTGTGACTGCCTTATTTCACATTGCATAATGTCATCAAGGTTCATCCATGTTGTAGCGTGTGTCAGAATATCCTTCCTTTTCTGGGCTAAGTAATATTTCACTGCATGTATGTACCACGCTTTGGTTATCATTCATCTGTTGATGGGCACTTGGGTCGCTTCCACCTTCTGGATATTGTTAACAGTGCTGTTATGGACATGATGCACAAATATCTCTTCAAGACCCTGCTTTCAATTCTTGCAGAAATTCTTTAAATAGAAGTTGGCTTGCATTCTCCTTGTTGATGGTCACAGCATGAGGAGTCTCTGGAGGTATTCTGGCTAATTCTTTGAGCTCCCAACGTCTCCATAGGCTGGAATGTTATGTGGTTTGGGCTTATCAAATGTCTAGTTCTGTCAGAACAGAACATGAATATGATTCCAGGAATGTATTTAGTTTGGGGTAGTAATTTCCCAAATCAGCTGCCTCCAATATGGACCTCCAGATAACTGAGTAACTAAGCTTTTCGAATACTTTTGTTAGCAGTATTTCGGTAAGCCAGTACTTAAATACCAAAGCAGGAGTGTTCCTTCTGACAGCCACTAGGCAATGGTTTCAGTGGACCATTCTCATAATGTGAAATAGAACAACATTGTTAACATTTAATCATGGCAAGAGAACATGAGTTCTTTAGATACAAAAGTTGTTCAGATCTTTTAGCTACAACATTAAGAGCAGGCAACTAACATACCAATTATTTAAATTGTGAATGCCCTTCCCACTCTGATTTTAATGGGCCTTTTTCTGATTCCTACTCTTATGTGAATAAATTCCATTTCCAACCCTAAATTCTCTGGGAAGCCTGGAAAAAAGTATTTTCTAACTCTTTTGATTATTCACTTTTGTTCTAAGTGAATCAGGTTTAGAGATACTAGATTATTTTAATATTTTTAAACTATTTCCAAATGGTCTTGTGATTGCAGTTTACTGTAATGGGTGTTCTAAGCAAGGACTGGATGGAGTTTCTATGAAGACAATTGGTTTCCTAGTTTGAGAAAAGGACAAAACTATTGAAATGTTTCTCTTCTCTTCTTTTTTTTTTTTAAGAGTTTCTTTGAAAATATTTTAGAACTATCATGCTCGTGGATTTTAACTCCAGGTCTTTGGAATTGGACCTGGGTCTCTCTTGGCTGTTGTATTTATTTCTTTGAAAGTGGAGTTTATTCTGTTCCTGCAAATGAGATGACATTTATAAATGGATAATGTGTGTCCAGGTTCAGAACTAGAGACTGATGACTGTCAGTTATTCAGGTCTGACGTCCACTTTCATACAGGAATATTTCCTACCCCCAAAATCTCCTGCTTCCTTTACATTAGCCCAGCGGGTTCAAGGGTGACTTTTGCATTTACTTTTATTTTTTAGAAGAATTAAACGAATTTTCTTTCCCAAAGTAGTCTATATATTTTTTAATCAAAACAAGGTAAGATTATTAAATGAATAAAAGCATGGGGCAGAGTATTTCTGTGAAGTAATGCTGCAAAATTAATCCCAGTTTCGTGCCAAAAAGACTCTCCTTGTTTCAACTTCTTTGGACATACATTTCTGTGCATTTAATCTAATTGTGCAAAAATGATGGGATGTAAGATGTGTTTTTAAGATGGCCTATTTTCTTGAAACTTCAAGCTATATTGAGTACACAGTACTCTTCATTTAGAGAACTCAATTTCACGCCGTGGCAACGGCAATGGAATTTGAAAACACAAAATCTTGCCACATAATGGGGAGCAAAAAATAATAACATAATAACAAATCATATGAGTACCAGATATCTCTTTATAGGTGTAGAGAAATACTCTGGAGAAAAGAGCTATAAACAATTGAGCCAGCAGCATGGAGAGAGGAAAAGTCATGTGTCTGGAAGAAAAAAAAAAAAAACCCTGGGTTTAGGTACACAGCTACACCATGTGCCTAAATTTCCTTATCATGAGTATGAGGATGATTCTGTACAAAGGATGTGAGAATTGGCGAGACAAAGTTTAATTTTGGGTACAGTAGGCACTGCATAAATGATAGCTATGAAAATGATGGAGGTTATTCAGAGAATAATACCTCAAGAAAGAGTTAAAGAGATGCTTTCATGTTGAAGTGACAAAAAGTGCTTTTTTAGGTGTGTTGTTACACATTAACTTTCTAATCTGTTTTCAAGTAGAACCTGAGGTCTCTCTTTAACCTTTTATCCAGGTGGAGACGTTCTAACTGATAACAGAAACACTTTGACATGGAGGTGTTGAGTTCGCATCCTACTAGGGGCAAGTCATGTCTGCCTTCCTAAAAATTTGCATCCTGTCTGGTTTTTCTCTGGATTTACTATCCTATGTAGAAAAATAATAACCAGAACACAGTATTATTCTCCTGGAAAGTCATTTTTAAGAATCTGATTATTTCTTAGTCTGTTTTAACCAAAATGATCATTGGTCTCTCAAGAATCTTTATTCTCTCCATGATACCCGCAACAGTGACAAAAGTGGAATGTTCATACAGTGCTTTGTAATTTAAGGACTTCCATACTGTTGGTCCCTACATCTCTACAAAGCAGGGATTAGGAGTAATTCCTAAATTTACGTATGATAAGCCGGGATTTCAGAAGTGACACAATGAGCAGCTCACAAAGCCAGCCCGCTGAGGGGCTGGTGGGTTGCGCATCTCCGGGCCCCACTGTGGCAAAGCCAGAGGTGCCGGTTCTACCTTCAGCACAGAGGAGCTGAGGGGATCAAATGCTCAGTAGTGCGCTTTTTTTTTTTTTTTGGAAACAAAGTTTATTCTAGGGAGAGCAACTCACTGAGAGATAAAAAGCCATTTTAAAATTTATATATATGTACTGTTCATTGTTTCTAAGAACAATTTAGAGCTTTAGCTTTTTAAAGTTACATAGTTATCAGAGGAATAAAGCCAACTACAAAATAAGAATCAACAGAATGTGGTAATCCAATCATAAAGGGCAGTCAGGTGGGCTTACTCATATTCAAGAAATCAGTCATCTAAGTTATAAATAATTAGTTCATTTAAGTCTATTTTTTTAGGTTTCCACATATGAGTGATATCATATGGCATTTTTCTTTCTCTTTCTGGCTTACTTAGAATGACCATCTCCAGGTCCATATGTGTTGCTGCAAATGGCATTATTTTGTTATTTTTTATGGCTGAGTAATATTCCATTTTACACATGTGCGCGCGCGCGCACACACACACACACACACACAGATACCACATCTTCTTTATTCAGTCATCTGTCGATGGACATTTGGGATGCTTCCCTGTCTTGGCTATTGTAAATAGTGCTGCTGTTGAACGTTGGAGTGCACTTTTTAAACAACAGAGGGTCAAATGTGTGTCATGTTATATTCCACAGATGTCCTGGTTTGCAATCTACTACACCCCATTTTACAATCTAAATCTCTCGTTTTTTGGAGAAGCTTTTCATGAGCTTCACAGATGCCTTATCTCTTGCATGAGCCATTTGCTTTTACTTTCTGTAAAGGTTCAGTATTACCTCTCTCTCATCATGGTTCTCATATGCGTATGTGTATGTGTGGCATTCATTTTGTTGTCTTCACTTATCCTCTTTCCTTGTTTCTTCTCTGTCATTCATTCATGAAATATTTTGGAGCAAAGATGGACACATGGCACTTGTCTAGCATACTCTGACATTCACAAAGGTTTAGTCAGACACATGTCTTGCCTTTTAAGAACAGATGAATGGATAAAGAACATGTGATATAGAGATACATACACACACACACACACACACACAATGGAATACTACTCAGTCATAAAAATGAAATAATGCAATTTGCATTAATATGGATGGACATAGAGATTATCTTATTAAGTGAAGTAAGTCAGATGGAGAAAGACAAATATTGTATGGTATCACTTATTTATGGGATCTTAAAAATATGATACAAATTTTATTTACAAACTGAAAGTAGACTCACAAACATAGAAAACAAATTATGGTTACCAAAGGGGAAAGGGCAGGGGGAGGAATAAATTAGAAGTTTTGAGATTAACAGATAACACACTACTATATATAAAATAGATAAACAACAAGGACCTGCTGTATAGAACAGGAAACTATATTCAATTTCTTGTAATAACATAATGAAAAAGGAATCTGAAATATATATATATATATGTATAACTGAATTGCTTTGCTGTACACCTGAAACTAACACTGTAAATCAACTATACTTCAATAAAAAATTAAAAAAAAATCTTAGTGTATGTTAAAAAAAAAAAAAGCTTCTAGTTAGCAATCAGAATGGTGCTACTGAACTGGGCCTTTTTTTCCCTCTAAACACATAGAATTTTGCATTTTAAAAAGTCTTAAATATATAACCAAGCTCAAAAGAAGAAAAAAAAAAAAAACAGGTTGCAAGAACAGGGAATGCACAGCCAGAGTGGTTTAACTTGGAGCTAAATCTACACTTGGCCCACAAACTATTGGATGTAGAAAAAGGCTTTAGGGGTGGGTCTTAGAACACAAACAGGAACAGGAGACAAGAATGTAGACTCCAGCAAGGCTGTGGCCTGAAGTGGTGCCCTGTGCACAAAGCCAGGCTCAGCAAAGGTTTTACTGTCTGCTAACAAGGACAGGATAGCGTAAGCCAGCCAGCCAGCCAGACCAGGTTCACGGCAAGGAAGGTGAAAGAAATAAGAAATACAGACCTGCACCATATCAAGTGTGGAGTCTAAATTTAAACCTCACAAGTCTTGGGGGAGGGTATAGCTCAGTGGTAGAGTGCACGCTTAGCCTCATCCCCAGTACCTCCATTAACATACACACACACACACGCGCGCGCACACACACACACACACACACACACTCTACACAAGCTTTGCGAAAAGCATTTAAGCTGAGAAATTAGCATAAAGCTGGTCCAGGACAAGTGAAATACTTAACACCCCTGATGGTTATCAATGCCGAACCTTCCTATAGAGTCCCTTCCACAAGACAGTGCCCCTGGGATTCATCCAGAAAACAATATTTGCGAAATAATACATGTTAGATTTGCATATTGGCATCCCCAAAAATGGATGTAAAAAATTTGAGGAAACTATAAAATAAACATGTTAAAAGCATTAAGAGATACAACAGGTAAAGTGTAATTTAGAGAAAGGAGATATAATAACCAAAAAGTAAGAAGTATCTCATGGAAAATAGCAGGAATGGTTAAGAACTACATAGAACATTTCTAGGCATGTAGACACGAAAAACATTAAACTTAAAACACTGTAAGAATTAAACAGATTAGACACAGAAAAAAAAATATTAGAAAGTAGATCTGAGCAAATCACCTAGAATGCAGTACTGATAGAAGGAAAAATAGAAACTGTGAAAGGGAGGTTAATGTGGAAGACACAGTGTGAAGGTCCAAAACACAGTTAATAGGAGCCCAAAAAGGAAAAATAGCAGGAATGGAGGAGGGGTGGTATTTGAAGAAATGATGTCTGAGAACATTTCAGAACTGAAGACATACCTACACCTTCACATCAAATAAGGATACTGAGTTCTGAGCAGGAGAAATGGAGTCAGTCTGCACCTAGGTCCTTCACACTGAAACTGCAGACATCAAAAATAAATGGCTGGGATGGGTGAGGGGGAGATGTATAGCTCAGTGGTAGAGTGTGTGTGCCTAGCCAGGTACTGGATCAATCCCCAGTACCTCCATTTAAAAAAACTAACTAAATAAAATCTAATTACCTCCCCCTTTTAAAAAATAAAATTAAAAAGGAAAAAATTTTAAGCCACCAGAGAGAAAATGCAGGTGCCCTACCTATCAAAAACATTGGCAGTTCCACTAACAAGAAATTTCCCCAAAGCAGCAGTGAAAGCCAGCTGTAGTGGAATACTATCTTCAAAGTACTGAGGGAAATTACCTGTCACACTAGAAATCTTTAATGTTTTAAACTGTCATTCAGGAATGAAGATAAAATAAAGACACTTGTAGGCAAATGAAGACTGAAAGATTTGAACATTCAGTGACTGAATGCTGCAGAAAGAATTACCAAAAAAAAAAAAATTCTTCAATAAGTAATAAATGGAATCCAGTAATACAGTATAGAGTGCAAGAAACTGTGGTGATCGGAGAAACACATTAGTAACTCTAAACAGATATGGGGTATGGATGTGTAAGAGAGGAAGAAACTAATTTCGGGGGGATTTGAAAATAAGCTGAAATTTAAATACTAAAGATGTGGAAGGAAGATGGGGCACAGACCAAAGATGAAGGACTCTGAGTATTTTTTTCTGTTCCATGGAAAAGCTATCAACTAACTTTAGACTTTAAGTATGCAAGTTTATAACTTAATAATTATTTTAAGGGGAAAAATAGAATGTATACCTTCTAAATCCAGTAGAGGAACAAAGAAGGTTTAAAAAAAAAAAAAAAAAGAGCTGCACCCGGGGAGATATGTCACAAAGACAGATACCCAGATTTCTGTATTTAAAACTGTGGCTATCAGAAGGGAAGGGATGGAGAGGAATAGATTAGGAGTTCGGGATCAACAGATACACATTACTATATATATAATAGATAAACAACAAGGACCTGCTGTATAGCACAGGGAACTTGATTCAATACCTTGTAATAGCCTGTAATGAAAAAGAATATGAAAAGAAAGTGTGTGCGTGTGTGTGTGTATATATATATGAATCGCTTTGCTGTGCACCTAAACTAACATTGTAAACTGACTATACTTTGATAAAAAAAAATAAAAATTTTTTTAAAAAGGAGCTGGATCCATCTTAAAAGGAAGGAAAATAGAAAGAAAGAAGGAAAGGAGGGGAGAGAGTTAAAATGGCAGAAAAAACCCAAATATATTAGTGATCATGATAAATGAAAACAGATTAAACTGAGCTATTATAATACAGTGACACTTAGTTTTTTTAATCCAGCTTTTTGTTGTTTATAAACAACATGTGTGAAATATAATTATGTGGGGAATTTGAAAACAAGGAATTTTTTTACAAGGGCATTCCAGGCAAATCCTAAAGAGAGAGCATAAGAAAGAGACAGAAAGGAAGAACCGGGGGGAGGGAATAAAGAAGGAATAATATTAACACAATATTAACATCAGACAAAATTTTTAAGGCAAATAATATTATGAATAAAGAGGCGATTAGTGATAGGAGAAAAAAAAATGCTTAAAGAGGATAAATATGTGAAGAGACAAATCACCAAAGAAGAGACCCAAGTTGTTCAGAAAGCACGTGAAGAAATGTTCTTGTGATGGTGGAAATGCAAATAAAAGCAACAGTGGGGCCACCCTTTCAACCCCCCGTCAGACGGCAGAAAAATGTAAATTGGATAATGACACGTATTGGTGGGATGTGGGAATCATCTCATCTACTAGTGGGAATGTAAGCAGATGTGCACACATCTGTGACTCAGCAGTTCTATTTTTGTCCTGTATCCTAGAGAAATGCCCAAGAATGTCCCTAGGGCATCATCTCTAATAGCAGTAAAGAGGAAACAACCCAGGTGTCCATCCAGAGTGGAATGGATGAGTAAACCGTGATGTATTCAAACAAATAAAACTCGCCCCAGCGAGAATGGCTTGGCTTAGCGTTACCTGTGTTAAAATGGATGCATCGCAGAATTGCAGCGTTGAATAAAAAGAAATTGCAGAGGGATGTGCAAATCTAATTTCAAGTTGACAGAAGACAAAGCAGTCCTGTGTACTGTTTTATCCATACATACGCGTGTGTAAAATAGACACATTGGGGAAGAAATGATCTCCCAAAGAGGGTGGCTCCCTTCTCAAATGAGGAGGATGAATGGGGACCTGGAGGGAGACAGAGTAGGTCTGAACTCAGCCATGTTTAATTTTTAAAGATCTGCAGCGAATATGGCAAAGATATTAGCATTTATTTATACTGTTAACCCTGGAGGGTGGACCCACAGGCTCCTGCTTTTATTCTCTGTGTGTGTTGGTGCGTGCGTGTATGTTTTAAAAATATTTCCTTAATTAAAAATAGCTTCCAGCTTACTATGGGAAAGGAAAGACATGGAGCAGTAATACCAAGCAGAATGCTCTGTGTTCCTCGACGGGTTCTTTACAAAGCGCTTTCAGGCTGGAGATGAGAGAGATTTCTGCCGTTTGAACCCAGGAGTGCATCCTGGAAGAGGTGTCACAGGGTTGCTTTCCTACAGACCTGCCTTCAGTCACTCTTAGAAATAGATCAGCCGTCCTAGCCTGCTTTTCCACCTTCGTCAAGTCCTGTCCCGTTTCTCACTAGTCGTCTCTGTTTCACTGATTATTCTCATCATCGTAAAACAGTACTTACCCAGGCCTCCCAGGACATTTTTATTACTTTGAGGGAAAACATCTGAAAAGCTAAATGACACCTTGCTTACTTCTCACAGAAAGACAGTAATGATGCCTGTTGTCATATGATGTGTGTTTTTATGGAAACCTGTGGATTGGGTGCTCGGGGGGTTGTTTGAATGGACACATGTAGGTATCGTGCAAACCCCCAAGTCACTTTCTCCCTTAAGCAGGGAGATTCTGTTTGAGGCTCTCACCTTTTTAAATGTTGTCTCTTTTTTTTTTTAAATTTTTATTTATTTTATTATTATTGGGGGAGGAAGGGAGGTAATTAGGTTTGTTTGTTTGTTTGTTTGTTTGTTGAATGGCGGTACCGGGGATTGAACCCAGGACCTCGTGCATGCTAAGCATGCACTCTACCACTTGCGCTATACCCTCCCCCCCCACCCCGTTACCACTTTTGACATGAAATGAAATAATGGCATGCGTTGAAAAAGGTTGGTTTCAGTACTTCTGATGCATTCTCAGAGGGTGCACTTGAACGAGCTGGCTGTGTCGGTCCAGACGCAGTTTACCAATCCCCATGCGAGGCAGCTAATGTGTCTCTCCAGTGCTCGCTTGCTCCACATCGAAGCCAGAAGCAGACCTGTGACTCCGATCTCTCGTTAGGCTGCCTTGGGCTGCTGGTGGGGGTCTGCCCGTGGCCCCGCCTTCTCAGACGTGTCTGCTCTCCCTTTGCAGGGAGAAGATGCACCAGTCTGCCATGTACGAGCTCTGCCAGGGCATGCACCAGATCAGCCTTCAGTTCGTCCGGCTGCAGCTCACCTTCGAGGAGTACACCATAATGAAAGTGCTGCTGCTGCTGAGCACAAGTAAGTTGACATCCTCCTGGCACTTGTCCTCCATTGTCACATCACCCGCCCTTTAGGAGAGCAGCCTATTTATAGTGTCAGGTAGTTGCTATAAAAAAAAATAAATAAATAAATAATAATAATAATAATAATAAGGAGGTGGGAGGAGGGCTTTGGTGTTTGATGAACCAAGTCACTTGCAGAGTGTGAAGGACCGAAGGGCATCTGCCTTGATTCCTTCATCCGTCCAACCACGGAGCCTTTGTTCAGTGTCTGTTATGTGTATGGTGGGGCGGGGCAGTTCAGGAACCCCGGTGAATGAGGCACGGTCTCAACCCCCAGGCAGTTTTACCGCAAGATAAATTCCAAGGTAATTTTAATACATTGTGGAAAGGGATTGTCTACCATGATGCAGAGAAGGAATGTCATGGGGGCTCAGAGAAGGGAAGAGCATGCTCCATTCTGGGCCTCGGGGAGGGATTTGTGACACAGCTGCATCTTGGAGAGTGTTGCCAGGGTGAGGGGTTGCATCTGAGGCGCGAGCTGGCCTTCCCGGCCAGGAAGGGCGCGAGGGAGCGTGGCAGTGGGGCCAAGTGGACCAAGGCAATAGCCCTTGGTTCTGGGGTATTATTTTGCCTGTTAATGTTTTAATTTTTTATCTTATTTATGTATTAATTTTTCAAGGCGCTTCGGGTCGTGTTGGGTTGTGGAGGAGAGGGGAATAAGGTTGGGATGTAGATTGGACCAGGAGATTCATGCCCCTTGAAGACATCTGGTGTTTATCAGGCGAGCTGAGGGGTGGGGTGCCAGAGGCTCTGAGCGGGGTGGGGTGGGGGTGACGTGATCAGAGCCGTACTTCATGGCTTGATGAAGATGTATCTGGCAGTAGACTGGATGGAAAGGGAACAGAAAGGAGAGGGAGAGAGGCAAAGACAGAGAATTTAGCCAGACTGGAGGCACAGAGACCTGCTGTGAGGCTGTTAACAAGTCTGGATGGTGATGGTCTGGTCAGTGGTGTGATGGGCAGCAGCAAATGCATTCAAGCAACACCGCAGACTTGGCCTTGGCCACTGACTAGAAGAGGAGAGGAAAATGGTCTGGGTCAGAAGTGACCCGGGTTCAGAGCGCGGAGAAACGACTGGGATGGTAGTAGTGTTAACCCTTAAGAGAACTGTGCTAATGTTGGGACTTTGAGCAGATTTTGTGGAGCATAAAATGACTCGTCTTTCGGATGGGTTCATTTTCAGAGGCAACCTAATAAAGACACCGAAAGAGGGGGAAACTGGGGGACTTGAACTCAGAGGACAGGTTTGGGTATTGAGATACATACCTGAAATTAACCTTGTAGAAAATTGGAGTCTAAACTCGAATGGCAAGTGGGGTGCCATGGCACAGAGAGAAGAAAGATCCAGCTGAGTCCACGAAAGGAGGATGGCCAAGGCTGAGGGACAGACGGAACTGCCAGTGAGGCAGAGAAACGCGGAGAGAGGGCAGTGATGGAAGCCAAGAGTTAAAGGTTTCCAAAGGGGCATGACTAACAGCATAGCTTCCAGGGAAAGCTGAGAGCGCTGACAGCAGCCTGCTGGGGTTGACCAGACAGCCAGGGACTTGCAGATTGATGGGAAGCTTTTTTAGGCAGCTGGAACCCAGGATGAGAGGGGAAACGTTGATGGCATAAGGTGCCAGAAGGGACAAGGGAGGGCAGGATTAGCTTGGCGAGGATGCCGAGTGCTTCTGCACAGGCCAAACGGAAGGGTAGGGCTCTGAAGGAGCCCCCCTCCGCTGAGGGTGGGACCAAGAATGATGGCAGGAGGCAGGATGGAGAGGAAGTCTCAGAGCCAGGTGTCGTGGCCACTTAGAAAACTGAGACGTGTTCTGGATATCAAGGACGCTGGGGCAAGTGGTGTGGGCTTCAAAGGAGGAGAGGTTGTTGAGTGACCACCTGGAAGCCGAAAGGAACATCCAGAGACACACCCAACCCCCCCCCCCCTTGGCCCAGGGACTAACAGCTTTGCTAAAGAAGGGGCAGCTTTCAGTAGAGTCGTTTGGATCAAACTGGCGTCCATAGCCAAGTACTAAGGATAGAATGGATCAGAAGAGCTGTTATTTCCAGCAAGGAGGGGCTTGGGCTGGGGAAGGCTGAGCCTGGGTCGGGTAGAACAGGAAAGGAGATGGCAGCAGCAGATGTGGGTCAGTACTGGTTCTACTGTGTTTAGCATCTCTCAGTTTCCAAGGTGTTTTTCCATCTATCGAATTTAATGCCCAAAACAACCCTGCAGGATTGAGAGTTGACTTCTGAAGTGGAGAAGACAGAGGCACGAGGTGTGATCTGTGCCAGTCTCCTTGGTGAGTTAGGACTCAAACCCAGGGCTTTGGCCTTGGCTGCCAGCGATTCCCATTCCCCCCAGAGCAGGAATGCAGGGGCGGGATGCAGGCTGGGGGCACGTGACCGCAGCAGGGATCTGGGAGGGCGAGCAGGCCTGGCTGGACTCCAGCAGCAGGAGAGCTCAGCAGCCTGGTAGGGAGGGCGGCCTGCACTTCACAGCTGTGTTTTGTTTGGCTGGCAAGGTTTTCAAGGTTGCTTTAGGCCTCTAGTCTTATTTTATTTTTGTTGAATTTGATTGCACAGGGCAGCCCGTGCTCTCCCCAGTTTGCCGCAGGCCCCACCGTTCCTCACTGTCCACTCAGCCCATGTCCAGGGACCTCTGTTTCCAGCCCCTCGTCTGCAGGGTCAGGAGAGCCAGGCCCTTCTACCCTCCCCACTGTTCCTCAAGGTTTCTGAGTTGTCCAGTTTATCCATTCTGGAATAAAACTTTAGGAATGTGATCTTTCAGTTCAGTGACAGTGATTTTTATTCCCGTTTCCAAGCTATGTTATTAACCATGAGTCCTAGAAAAATATTAAAAAAACTAATTATATCAAATGAACGATAGAATTTAAATGTTTCCCTAAAAATGCGTGTGATACTAATTCTTTATCAATTTTGACCACTCAATTGTAATCGATGTCTTATCCTTTTACATCCATTTAATCAGTCAGCCTATAATCAATTCTGAGATCATTTTGAAACTTCCCAAATCAATTCATTAGCTTCCAAATAGCACAGTGCTGTTTTTTTGTAGATGCAGAAAAAGCAAAATAAAAAAGCAGGGAAACAGAAGTAAAGAGTTTTATGAATCATGAAAACTGCAGGCTTCAGTATGCTTCTTTTAATAATCTGTGATGGAACATATGAAAATGTTTCTTCTTATTTAGAATGTCAGATCACACACCTGATGTCCAGTCTATCAGGAAAGTTTTCCGGCAGTGACACCAAGAAAAGATCGTTTCCGTTTTGCTCACGTAGAGTAAGGAGGGCAGACCCTCTTCTACCCCTTTGTCTCTGCTCCTCTCCAGCTCATAGATTTTGGGTGGTTTCCAGCCGCCCTGCTGCATTTAATAAGTAAATTCAGAAAATCTGGGCAGACCTCCAAAATTTGAGGTTTTGCCTAAGTTCTCTTTATTTGTGGGTTTGTTTCAACTTCTGAAATGTCTGGCTGGGAAAATGGTACAATATATTTCAATCCCAGCAGTAAAATGCAAGTAATACATGACACAGGTTGTTCATAATCTTGAGAACTTTTGATAACACAGCTATCAGGACTATGACGACCTGTGGTTCATCTTGGTAGCTATCCCAAATAGCACTGAAATACAGTAGTGACATGGAGTCACGCTGTGCTAAGCTTAGGTGATTTTTTTAATGTATGACATTTGTAAGTATCGATATTGAAAAAATAAAGATTTACTCCATATATATATATATATTTTTTTTTAGACTGGAACAGGACAGGTTTTATTCAATGGTTAAAGAATGAAGAAGCAGGAGCCTAGTTCTCAAATCAATTTCTCCTCCGTAAAATTTCTAAACTTAAAAAAATAAATAAACATGTATATATATGTACGACTGAATCACTATGTTGGATACCAGAAACTAACACAACATTATAAGTCAACTATACAGCAATTAAAAGATTAAAAGAAATGTTTATATGTGGGTTAAAATTTTGGTAGAAAGTGGACCTATAGTTTTACTATTAACATTCTGGTTGTCTCCATCCTTTATGTTTTTTATACTTTTAAACCAAGGGTTTAATTTTAAAGGGAAAAAAAATAATCTCTTTGTTACATAATGGATGACATTCACATTTATGAATTCAATTTATGAATGTGAATGTCAGATACTTGAAACCACAACTAACACTGTGGCAGACTCAGGAATTTCTGCAGTTGCTATTAGGGGTTTATTCTTCCCCCACAAAAATAGACTTAGATAAACCACAAATCAAAAGCCTCAACAGTTAAACTCAAGGAGAAGAGTGTTAGCATAATGTGTGAAGCTAATTGACAAGATAATTCACCTCTTTATACAGGACAACAGGGTCTATTTAGAAACGGTGGTGTGCCTGACTCCCAGGGTTACACATAACACTCAAGAATGTACTTAGCCGTTCTAAAGTGCTGGTGGCCCAATAAAATTATTATTTATACCAGTTATGATAAATTAGCAAGTATGATGTGCAATTAAGAAATGAAAGCAATTTCTGACTCGGAATATTAATATCACAAGATGAATTTTTATTGTCTTCATCTTCTAAAAAAAGTTCTAAGTGATTTCATTTCTCAAAGTTAAAGCAGAAACATAAGTACATATGGGCTGTAATGAATGAAAGCAAACATGTACGTAGATTTTCAAAGGGGACACCTGTAGCTGACACATTACCCTACGTCCCCCTCCAGAACGCAGGTGCAGGTGTGCCCCTTCTCCATAAAATGTGTTCACCTGTGTCCTCGGATGAGCCTCCCCTTCCGGCAGGTGACGGAAGCACTTGATATGTTTCGCAGTGCTGATGTCAAAGTATTATTTTTTGTGAGATTTTTTTCATTTAACCAGAAAAGCTAGCCACTACATAGAAGGATAGAAGAAAACATAATCCTTAATTTTCTATCTTACTGAAGGTAAAGATGAGCATTCTTTCTCTTCTCTTTCAAAGTTTTTGATCTTGCCTCACGTGCCAAGCTCTGTTGTGTTACATATCACACACTCAGCCCAGTGCACAGGCTCGCCATCAGGTGTCTGGGTGGTCACGTGACAGCACCTCGGTGGTCATGTGACCTCAGAGCAAAGAGGATGGAAAGTGCTTATTGGCAGCACGGAGTCCCCCTGGTAGACAGCCAGTTTCTCCGTGTGTCTTTGACGTTGGAACTTGAATACGAAGATGTTGCTTTCTAAGTCCAGCCTCTGCTTAGATTGTCTGGGGCTCTTCCAGTTTTTCTGGAAAATTAAAGTGTATTTCCCGACCTCTGAGCTGTTGGCAAGTTAGGATTCATAAAAAGTTTGACGACAGGCCATGAGGCAATGTAGTGTTGTGGTTAAGACAGGCTTTGGAGACAGACCTAGGTTTATAACCTTTCTCTGCCATTTATTTATTGTGATTAAACCTCCAGTCTTCAGTTTCCACTTCTGTAAAATGTGAATAATACAATGAAGATGGATGTCAAGGTTAAGCGAGCTTGTAGAAGCAAAGCGCATTATAACATATACCCAATAGGTCTATTACTGTTCTTTTGTATGTGTATGTCTATGAGGGCTCACCGTTCTGTACCTGCCATATTTAGTCATAAATGCGATAACTGAGGTTCAGGAGCAATCTGCAAGTGCGAGCCTGTGACGTCAAAATACTCCAAGCCATTTAAGTACAAAGATGCTAAGGCTGTTTTCCATCTTGGAAATTGACATGTCCGTATTCCTTAAACACAGTTCCAAAGGATGGCCTCAAAAGCCAGGCTGCGTTTGAAGAAATGAGGACAAATTACATCAAAGAACTGAGGAAGATGGTGACTAAATGCCCCAACAACTCTGGGCAGAGCTGGCAGAGGTTCTACCAACTGACCAAGCTCCTGGACTCCATGCACGACGTAAGTAGAGCCTTCTGGTGCCTTAAATGGAGGGCCCACAACCACGCACTGTGGACCCTGAGAAAGTTCTTGGGGCTTTGGGAAGAACAGGGGTGAATTATCCAGTGGAAGGCAGCAAGAGTTGAAACTGAGTAGGAAGGCAGTGTTTCTTCAGAATACCTTTGAAAGGTTGCAGAAAATCCAGTCTGTTCTAGAAATGTAAGTGGCTTTTCCAGTACGTAGTGTTTCAAATATCGAAGCCTATGGTAAACGTACAGATAAGGAGAAGGTAACGCACTCCTGGGTATAATACAGTCCTTTAAATCATAACGCCATCCCCATAATACAGCAGGCAGATGACTTCACCGTGCGGTCCACACCTGGCTTATCCAGACTCTCACGTGAACGACTCAGCTGCGGCTGAACAATGAATTTCATAATGTGGGCCACAAATGCCCACAGATGGAAGTACCTCCTAAGAGCAAAACCCCTGAGCTCTGGGCCAGGGCAGGCCCTCAGATTTGCCGCAGGTGTCCAAGCAAGTGTCCCATTTTCTGCTTGCAATTTAGGAAATGTTTGCTTAATGAAAATGTGTGCTTTCACATTGCCTAAATAGTGTCCGCCTTCCACAACTGTTAATCTAATAACCGCATTTTTCAGCAACATTATTAGTGGTCCTGGGGCCGGCTGGGATCGTCTCGTTCTTTGCCAACTTTGGGATTTTCTAGTCACTGTTCTTCATAGGAGTCCCCTTTCTTGTGTAAACATGGAAAGTAAACTCGGAGCTTGTTCCTGATTTACTCAGTTACAGACGTAGCCGAGGTGTGTGTTAGCAGTTTCTGTGAAATAGTGATCTGGGGCGCTTGCTTTCTTATGGCCCGGAAAATGTGCTTCTTGTTTCACTTTGTAAGCCGTTTCTCCAGTTCTGGCTTTTAAAAAAAAAAACAGTTGTACACAGTCATGCTAATTCAGTGTTTTTCTATTTGGGAGTTTTCCATACTTGCTTTTGGAAAATGTATTGCCCGAGTTCAGCCCATATGGTTTGTATGAGAAATCCCTTTTCAAATATTTCTGTGTTGTGAAGGAAGATGTTGACAAAATTGGTGACCAATATTGGAATAGTATTACAATTGAAATAACAGAAATAATGCTTTAGAGATCTGTTTGCGCCAGCGGAGTGGGTTGATTGATAAAAGAATGTCCCTTTCCAGGTTTTCACACTGAAGACCCAGCGTGTAGCACATTGGCCTTTGCTTTCTCCAGGCTTCTCATGTGATAAGAGTCAAACCCCCCCAAGGTGAATTCAGTGATCCATAGTTGTGCTAATTATCAGTGGCCTAAAAGCATAGTTTCATGGAAAATCTCGGGAATCCGTGATGATGGTCAACATGACTTTGGAGAACACAGCAAATGATGTTTCCCACACTCTAACTAAAAGAAGGGGAACTAGAGCCTGAAATGGGACGCTCTCCCTGGGAACAGGAGCGTGGTTACTTTTTTCTGTTGGTTTCTTTCTTGTGTTGGTTTTGTCAAAAGCCCTTCTTCGTGGAGCCGGGGTGGGAGGAGCGGGGAGCAGGAGGTGTAATTCTTGATGAATTCTCTTATCTGTTCAAATGATCAGGCAGGCGCAAGGGCAGTTGCGAAATGAGTATGTAGTTGTGGTCACAACACATGAAAAGGGGTGATACATGTTGAAGCAATTTGCACGTAAGGAGAGTGACAGCCGAAGTTCACACTTGTTGATCTGTAGTCTTTCAGAATCTCTGAGCCTTACGCACAATAGGAGGGGAGAGCCCCCAGAGGCCACCCCAGTGGTCAGTGTCAAACTGTCTTCTGCTCGCTTGTTTTTACCGCCAGCACAGTGCTCGGCACGAGATAGGAACTCAGTGAACAGTTGCCAAATGGCCAACCCATAAATGATGATTTTCTGCAAAATTCCCCAGGGTAAATCAATGTGTTTTTAGTATTTTTTTTTGATCAAGGTATAATTAATACACAGTAAACTGAACATATTTAAAGCGTACCATTAGAGAAGTTTGACACATGTTATACACCCATGAAACAGTCATCACCTCAGGATAACAAACAGACCCATCACTCTGAAAGTTTCCTTGTGCCTTTTTTTTTTCAACCTTTCCTGCTCCCTACTGCTCCCCAGCTGCTTTCTGCATTGCTTTCTGGCAATTAGATTCGTTTGTATGTTCAGGTGTTTCGCATGAATGGAATGATGTTGCATGTGGTCTTTTGTATCTGGCTCCCTTCACTTTGTGTAATTGCTTTGGGAGTCATCCACTGGTGTTGCCCTATGTCAGTACTTCATTCCTACTCACTGCTGAGCAGTGTCCCATCGTGAAGACGTGCCTCATTTTGGTAGTCCCGTCACCTACTGATGGACGTTTGGGTGGCTTCTCAGACTGGGGACTAGTACGGATACAGTTGCCCTGAGCATTGTGTGTACGTCTTTGTGTGAACGTCACTCTCTTTTCCTTGAGTGAATACGTAGCTGTTGGAGATCTGGGTCCTTTGGTGGGTGTGTTTTCATTGTTTACGAGACTGTTTTCCAAAGTGGTTGGACAGTTGAACCTTCCCTTGAGAAGTGTGTGTGGGTTCAGATTGCTCCACATCCTTGCTGCCTCTCAGTATGATCAATCTTTGTAGTTTTAGCTATTCTGATCGCTGTGTGGTGATGTCTCCCTGTGGTTTTAATTTGTGTTTATTTCCCTAATGACTAATGATCTTTTCTCGTGCTTATTCCTCCTCTTCGCATCTTCTTTGCTGAAGTATCTGTTCTACTCTTTTGCCCATTTTTTAAAACCTGGATTGTTTGTTTTTAATTGGATTTTTGAGTTTTGAGAGTTCCTCCTATATTCTAGATACAATTCCTTTATAAGTTATGTGATCTGCAAGTATTTTCTCTCAGTCTGTGGCTTATCTTTTCATTCTCTTAACAATGTCTTTTGAAGAGCAAAAGTTTTAAATTATAATAAAGTCCAGTCGATTTTTTTTCTTCTGTGAGTCATGTTTTTGGCGTTGCAGCTAAGAAATGCTTGCCTCAGCCAGTGTCACAGAACTTTTCTCCTCTGCTTTCTTCTAGAGACCACTGTCCTTCACTGAACTGACATGTAGGGTCTCAGAAACCATTTCTTCATGTCTTTTTTTCCTGAGCATTTTTGGTTGTTTCTGGCAGGAAGGTAAATCCAATCTGCCTTGCTCCACTTTGGCTGGAAGGAGGACATTCTTTGGGGAATCACTGGAATCACTTGAATCCTAAAACCTTTATTCTAAATTATCAAAAATGTTTGCTCTTAGAAGTAGCCTAACAGACGCGTCTTGGATGCTCTATTTTTATTCCCATCCCGGACAGAACATTGGAAAATGCATTGTAAGTCTGGAGGGACCTTTCTAAGTCCCCTCGGTGACTCGGACTTGAGACTGCCCACTGCTTTTTCATTAGAGTGAATTAGTGAGTCAACGTTTGTGGAATTTTCTTCTAGGGAACAAAGAGCTTCACAAGGACAGGCTCTGTACTCGGAGCCTCGTTTTGGTCACCTTGTGGAAAAGGAGCATATGTTCCTAAGGGCCCCACAAACAAGAGCCCTGTGCATGTAAGTCAGAGTACTGCTTAAATCGCATGCATGGTACGCCAGCCCTCAGGACACACATCTGTGGCTCTTGGGACGCATGGTTTTCTCCCACATGGTGCACACACGCGTTGGCAGAGCAGTGCCAAGGTGAGTGAAGGGAACATTCTCTGAAGAACAGGTTGGCAGTTGAGTATTTGAGTCGGTCAGTAACTTGAATGAATCATAAGCCCTTCGAACAAGTCTTCCACTCCAAAAAAGGTTCCCAGAAAGCAGCTGTGGTCAGGCTCCTAGGAAGCATGTTCTTGCATTGAGAACATTTGGACGTTATCTGTACAACATATAGATTCCTTATTCTTCTAGGGAGAATGGAGAATTACTGGTCGTTTTCTAGCTATTGCTAGGAGTGACAGTTAATTTCCTATGGGTTTAAGAGGCTCATTTCTAATGAATTCATTGGTAACTTTTGTTCATTCATGGAGATCAAAGGCTATTTATTTATGTGATAATCAGTGTGTAGAACAGCAAGTAAACGTTAAATGATAATATTAATAGCATTTCCTAGAGGCAAAAAAATTGCCCTTCTTCTGTTCCACAGTTGCAAGGTTGTGCTGTTGTAATTGACTATTTCAGGGTACACACCGGCCTGCACGGTGTCTCAGGCCTGGCAAAACGGATGAGACTACAGAGGATGGAAAAGGAATCCATGACACCAACCCAACCCTCAAATAGCTGGGATTCTAGAAACACAGTGAGAGCGCAGTGCAAGGCAGGAGCAGGCAGCGAGGGGCCGAGACCGGCCTCCTGGGCAGCAGGACCTTGGAGAGCACACGTGTGCACTTCATGCCTGTCAGTGAGCCCCTACCCCGTTCTAGGACCAGAGGGGCAAGTGTAAACAGAATGCCTGTCCTTAGGAATCCCACTTGCTCTGATGGAGAAAGAGGATCATCTCCTTCAGAAGGGGAAGCAGAGGGGTGAATGTGTGTTCGGCACCTGTCACATAGAGGGTGCCTGATTACCTGTGTTATTTCGGGCACTTCTACAAATTCCCTGTAAGACGAGTGTGATTCTCATTATCCCCATTCCTGTCCTTAGGATTCCCACTTGCTCTGATAGAGGAGAGGTTCGTCTCATTCAGCAAATCCATCAGTGTCTAAAAGCATCAGGCAGTGCGCTAGAGGGGAAGCCCCTGGCCTGGCCTCCAGGAGCTTTCCGCCGGCTCAGGGCAATCAGATAGCCGTGTACAGGGGGCTGAGAGCCTGAAGAGGTGAGCACACCATGCGTTCTGGGCTCCCCGATGTTTACTCTGAGTTGCTGGAAACCCTTGTTGAGAAGATCTGGGCGCCAGCTGTGCTGAGCAGAGGTCATGTCATGGAAGACCTGGGGGGTGGGTCTCAGAGAATCTTTATGTCATGGAAGAAGAGACAGAGGTCCAGAGAGTGATTTCTCAAGGTCCCTAGGTAGCCAGTGACAGCTGGAACCCTCTTGACTGTCTGATGGTCATCCCGGCACCACCCGCCTGATGCAGGGGCGCTTCAGGCTGGTCACAGCTGCTGGGGTTCAGGCTGGGCTGCATCTTTGGAGATCAGCAGATTAGCCCGAGGAACATTGGAAGCAGCTGCACCACGCTCACTCCAGCTCTCCAGACTCATTTGGCTCTTCCCTGCCATCTTCTGGAATGCATCGTTTCTGTGAGGCACGGGGTTCCATCTTGAAGGCAGCGAATCCGGTGTTGATGCTCAAATGTCACACATGTTCAGCAGTTCCCAAAACCAGACGTTGGGTCGGCCTCACCATAAGCTGAGCCGGCTTCGGTGGGAGGTTTTTGTCTCTCCTGATAATCATTAAACCCAGCTAAGAACCTACCCATTGCTTGGGTGAGCACCGGTGTCTCCCTTGGTTGTGACCAGAGGGTCGTGTTGCTGAGCGGTTGCTTTCTGTGGTTGCAGAGAGAAGGCTGCACAACCCAAGTGGCTCTCCTCCAGCCAGGCTCCCTCCCGCAAGGGGAAGGTGGGTGCGATGGGAGCAGAACATCTGGTGATACAGCACCTGCTCCACATGCACACCGGAGGCTCTGGGAGACTCCACTGTTTACATGGAGAGACTGTTACATTTCAGTGACACAGTCACCAACAAAAGAGACATTACTGCAAGCGGCCAGGGCTGTTAACACATTATTTTGAAGTCCCCATTGCTCATTTAATGAGCGGGTGCTTTTGCATTTGAGCAGTGGTGTTGGCCATCTCCACCAAGACTATTACTCAAGGTGGTTTTGAGAGCAGCAACCAACCTATTTTAAGCGTTTCTTCCTGCACACTGAAGCCTGCCAGCCCCAAGCAGGGTGGATCCACCCTTTGGACTGTTCCTTGCTTTCACGTTTGACTCTGTTTCACATCTTCACAGTCAGCGTCTCCTCCAGGAAAGTTCTGAGGCCCCAAAAGGAGTCTGCCACAGACTTGTGACCTCTGGGGACAGCAGAGAGAACATGGCCTGTGCTGCTCCACCAACAGTTATCTCAGTCAGCTTGGGCGCTTCACTTAAAGTTTTTGGCCCTCAGTTTCTTAAAATGGGACTAATAGCCATCTTAGAGGGAATTTTTAGAAGTGCATGAAATAACACAGGTACTAAGGCGCCGAACACATGTTCACCACTCTGCTTCCCCTTTTCCAAGATGGTGTTTGGGTTTCCCCAAAACCGTGTCTCTGCACCACCAAAGAGTATCCATCAGGCCGTTTTAGTTTCCTCTAAGGACAGAGACACTCCAGTACATGGCAAGTGCCTTCAAGGAGCGACAGTCGGCAGTTTTCAAGACCAAGCAGAGCAGTGGGTAGAAAAGGCCATCTACAGTGTGGGGCAGTCATCTGGTAGCAAATCACATAGCCTGCGATCACTTAGAAGCCTTTCCAAGGCACTTCAAGTGTCAGTGCCCCCCAGAGTCAACTTCCTGTGCGTCCGTCCTGCCATTTAGCAGGGGAGCCTGATGGTATTAGAACATGTTGGGTGTGCTTGAGATGCTTTGTGATTCACTGAGGGCATGAAAGGGGTTTTGTGATGGAGATGAGGGCAGACTGCAGGGAGGTCACCATCAGGAAGGACTGATGTTGGGGAACGGAAAACCCTTGTCCTCGTGTTGTCAAAACACTGCTGATAAGTGATGCCTGGCCAGGCTGCCTCAGCGTGTGGAGGCACATTTCCTCCCTTCCCCTCACTCAGGTTACAATGAGGTGAGGTTATTTGATTCTGTATCTGTAATAAAGTACCCAGAGCTGGCAGTACCACCCCTGTGTGTGTGTGTGAGAGAGAGAGATCAAGATGCAAAGCTGTATTCTATCTCACCGGGTGAGACCACCACCTAATACAATTGTTAGCAGTGTTACACTGCCTCCTTCTCTGACAGGACCGTGACTAAGATAGATTCTAAATAAAGGAAGAGTTGTTTGTGTCAGAGTCAGCTAAGCGAGCAAAGCCTTATCTTCCAGGGCACCAGGGAGGGAGAAAGACCCAGTCCTCGGGGAAGAGAAACCTACATGGGTAAAGATTTCAAATTAACGGAGTAATTGACATAGCAGACCCTCTTCTTTGTCTAGTTGGTGAAACCAATGAGACAGTTACTAATGGTTCACAGCAACTCTTTCTACAGCCTTATTTTGGTGTTTGCCTTTACAGATTTCTCATTTCAAGGGTATAGCAGAGTTCTGAATGCATTGCCCTTGGTGAATTGTGCCAATGAGTGCTAATTTTCATCTGAAAAAGTTTTTCTTTATGTTTTTATAGCTGAAAAATGCATCAAACATATTTAAAGATAAAAATGGGGAAAAGGGAAAAATAATTGGTCAGAATGTTGTAGTTTTTCGATATTGTGGGTAAATAGGGAATGGATGATTTGGGTGTGGTGTGGGAAGGACTGGGTGGTTCCAGGACTGGTGTGTTTCATGTGCTGGTAACTGGGGCCATGAAGCCCAGCTGGGAGACATGACTCCCTGTGGATGCAAAGGGCGCCCTTGTCTGTTGGACCTCCTTTGTTCACTACGTCCATGGTTAAGGGCATTGCTGCTCCGTGACCGCGGTTGTGTTTCTCCAGGCTCTCCTGTTGATGCCCTGGGAGACTGCTGCTTGATGTAGTCTACTTGTTGAACTTTGCTTTTGTCACTTGTGTGTCTGGTGTCATATCCAAAAAATCATTGCCAAGATCAATGTCAAGGGGCCCCGGGCAGGCAGGTGCACGCACAGCAGCCTCCACTAGGCCAGGCACTGTGCTGGTGCTGAGGGTACAATGACGGCCAGAGACTCAGTCCCTGCCCTCAGAGTGTGCAGTGTAGTGGAAGCAGAGGAGACAAGTAAGCGGAGAACCTGACCACAGTGTGATGGGTGCTCGATGTGGACTGGAAGGCCTATAGGTAGGGTATCCAGAAGGGGGAGTGTCAGGGAGGAGATGGGCCAGGGCATGAGATGAGGGACGTGATGCCCAAGCTGTGCCCCAAAGGCGAAGCAGGAGTTGGCCAGACAGGCAGAGGGAAGCTAACCCAAGCAAAGGAGTTAATATCCCAAGGGAGAAAGCACATGGTGATTTGGAGAAATGGAGAATTTCATTGTATCCAAGAACGTCAGGAAAGAATGGAGAGAAAGAAGGATGGAGACAGCGAAAGGATCTGTAGAGCACGTTGAGGGGTTTTGAGCACATCTATGGAGACTAGCGCTGACCCTTTCAATGTGGTAACCACTGGGCACAGATGGCTACTGACATGTAAATTTAGTAAAATTTAAAATTCAGCCCCCAGTCACACGAAACCACATCCCAAGTGCTCAGCAGCCACGTGTGGCTAGTTGCCAGCATCTCGGGCAGTGCAGATGGTCGTATTGGACAGTCCTGATCTAGAGAGTCTGTTAGAGGAGGCGCAGAGGGCCAGTTAGGATCTGGTGCAGGACGGGGGCTGGGGGCTAAGTTAGCGCAGGGGCAGGGGGACAAGGACATAGTCAGGTGGTCGGATGGATGGCTTTTGGTGGTGGATAGGACGTGGGGGTTCAGAGAGGACGGAGTGGGTCTAAGATGACCCTCAGGATTCAGGCATAGATTGGTGGGTGGGGCAGCACCAGCACTGGGGCTGGGTGGTGGTGGGGGTGCAAGGGGAGGAGCTTTGTGGGCAGATGATGAATGTGGTTTGGGTGCACAGATTTGAGGTGACCAGGGGAGATGGCAGGTGAGCTCAGGGCTCTGCGGAGATGAGGATGAGGAAGCGAAGTGCTGATGCCCCTTCAGGAGGTACTGCACGTGGTGGTCCCTGAAGCCTGGGGGGTGGGGTCAATAGAACTGCGTGGGTGTTGTTTTGGCAACATGGTAGATAGAACTGAACCCCGGGGGAAGATAACCACCAAGGAACCCAAAACGAGAAGGCACCACAGAGGTGAGACAGGGAGACAAAACAATGAACACAGAGGACAAGCCAGAAAAGTGTGTCCCACACTGTGCGAACGAGGGGTCAGCGGGGCGGAAGCTGCGGACAGGTCAGTTAGCAACCAGTCTGAAAACCTGTTCAGTAACCATAGCAACGAGGAGGAAGGGCAGATTGGTTCGGCTTGTGCTGATGCTCACGAGGTTTCTGGTACCTCTGTCAGAAGCCACACAGCAAACAGGGAAAACAATAAACTTAAAAAAAAAAAAAAGTCAGGTGTTATCCAGTAAAACTGCTTTAATAAATAGAAGTACGAGTCTTTCTGGGATGTGATGGCATGCATGTAACAGGAGCGTTTTGAATGTGGTTGAGAGAACTTGCAAAGTTTTGTGCTTATGTGTTTCAGTACAGCTAAGAAATCACAGTGGCTTAGCAAACTTTATAAATAACCCCCAAACAAACTTTATTATGGACCTAGACCCATGTATGAGTAATTTTGAATCAGTGGAAGCTTTATTATATATTATATACACATATGTAATGTACTGTTTACATGTATATGTGCTACTTAGAGAGAGAGAGATCTGTAGGCAGATGGATAGGTGAGTGTTAGGCATTGAGGAGCTGTAGATATACATGTGAGAATTTGGTAGCAAAGGCCGCCATGATGCTTCCGAGCTGATCTTGCGTTTCAAGTCATGGTTTTACTGGTAATACTGGTCCTGAGTCCTTTCTCACCCATCACTTTCACATTACACCTTAAGTATCATGACAGTTAATCTCCACGTGCAGCCACAGAACGTCATCTCCTTTGGTCTTCTGTGTTTGGTCTTGGTTTTCTGTGGCTGATTTAGGGCAAAATCTGGGTTGTTTCCTTACCTTGGAAAAGGGTGAGTTAAAACACTTAAACATTTTCAGTGGCTCATGTTTAGACTACTTAAGATAGTGCATACCAATTGCTGATCAGACAGCACTCTAAGATGCAGTTGTAAAAGAATATGAAAACAAATATATGCATGTATATGCAAGACTGGGACACTGTGCTGTACACCAGATATTGACACATTATAACTGACTACTTCAATTTTCAAAAACAGGTGTAGTTGTATTGGACTTTAGAGAAGTGAGAAAAGAAACTTCAGTATAGGAGTTTGTCATTCCTTTTTTCTTTCAATTGTGGTAAAACACACAAACATAAAATGTACTACTTCAGCTATTATAAAGTGTACAGTTCAGTAGAGTCAAGTACATTCACACTGTGGTGCAGCCAATCTCCAGAACTCTTTATGTTGCAAAACTGAGACTCTAGACATGGAAACTCCCATTTCCCCTCCCCCAGCCAGAAAGCCAGCATTCTCCTTCCTGTCTGAATCTGACTGCTCTAGGCACCTCATGTATGTGGACTGATACAGTATTTGTTTGAGCCTGGCTTGTATCATTTAGTATAATGTCCTCCATCGTCATCCGCGTTGTAGCATGTGTCAGAACTGCCTTCCATTCTAAGGTACATAGTACTCCATTGTGTGTATAGACCACACTCTGTCTCTATGCTGCCAACAGACTCTTGGGTCTTGGCTATTGTGAATAATGCTCCTATGGACATGGGTGTGCAGATATCTCTTTGAGACCCTACTTTCCATTGGGGGTTGGTATATACCTAGAAATAGAATTGCTGAGTCATCTGATAATTCTGTATTTAATTTTTTGAGGAACCTCCACAGTTTTTGACTTTCCCACCAACAGGTCGTAAGGGTTCCAATGTGTCTACATCCTGACAACTTGTTACTTGCTGGGTTTCTTTGATAGTGGCCTTCCTGATGGGTTTTAAAGTGGTATCTCATTGTGGTACTGGTTTGCATTTCCCTAATGATTAGTGATACTGAGCATCTTTTCATGTGCTTATTGGCCGTTTCTATGTGTCCTCTGGAGACTTGTCCAAGTTCTTCGCCCATGTTTTTAATTGGTTGTTTTTCTGTTGTTGAGTTGTAGGAATTCTTTATTCTGATTTTAACCCCTTATCCAATATATGATTGGCAATTATTTTCTCCCATTCCATGGGTTTTGTTTGTCTTGGTGTCAAAGTCTTTCTCCTATGAACTTATAATGATAATAGACAATGGTTTGTTTCTTTTAATCCTTAGCTGGCAAAAGTAAAAGTTATATCTGATCCCAATTTATTTAAAGAGAGGCAGGGAAAAAGCATTATTTCTTATAACCATTCCTTTGGCCTCATCATTGATTTTGTAAGTTTCATAAGTACATGCACAGGACGTGTGCTGCTGTTCACAGCTGGTTTTGGAAATCTGCAAGAGAATAACGTGCTGTAGGAATGCGGGGGAGAAACTAGGACCTTGTCTTGTGTGGGGAGGTTAAAGGAATTGTGCTTTCCATTTCTACCTGATTCGGTGAGATTTATGATCCCTCAGGGCTAGCTTTCTGGAAAAAAAAACAAAATTTCAGATAGAAAGAGCCACTGAGGGTCCTGGAAGCCATGCTCCTAGAAAATCACGTCCGACGTGCAGGAACCTCCTCCTAATCTGAAACTATCTAGGGAAGATTCTGGAAACCGATCTCATTGTCTAACACCTGTGTCAGTAAATCCCTCTCACCCGAGGTGGCCTCAGTCTCTCCTCTTTCAGTGTAAAATACCTGTATAATACCTGGGATTTACCTAGTGCCTTTCTTCCTAATGCCATCAGTAAATCCTTCTCATGCCTCCATGAGGCAGGGATGACTAAATATTACGATTTACACTTAATCACCTCCTCTCAGTTCCTTTCTCCATTTTGAAAAGGGAATAATAGTCATATTTACTCATTTCTTTACCCTTTTTTATGAGAGAGGAGAATTAAGGCAGGGAGGGATCACACGCATTTTCCCTGGTCCCTGAAGTGAGGCAGGCCCTGAAGGCAGGAGCGGAGGCGGGCACGGAGCACCTGTGGGGGGGCGTCAGGCAGAGCCAGCCCGGCACCTGGTGAGCCCCGTGGTTCCCCACGGCTCAGCTGTCACTTCAGAGCCCCGCACATAAAAAGGCCTCACTCTTGGCTCAACGTGCTGCCCTTGCCATCTTGAAGTTCTTAGTAAATTTTAAACAGGGGGCCCAGGTTTCATTTGGCACCAGGCTCCGCAAGTAATGCAGCCTGTCCTGGGCTCAAGCTAATCGACTTAAGATCGTGTTGCTCAGAGGAGATAATGAGAGTGAAGAGCCTTGGTCAGCCATGGTGCACTCAGCACGTGTGTCTGTGGAAGAGGGCAGCGGGGCCACACAGGGCAGAAGGGTTCAGTGGAGCAGGGCACGAGGACTCGGAACAGGAGACTCGCCGATCCACTGGAAAGGAACCTTAAAACTAAAGCCAAACTAAACACACACACAAAGAGTGAAGAAATTTCACAAGGGAGAGAGACATTGTTAGGCAATAGGAAAGGGGAGTGTTGATATCCCAGAGCTGTTTTAGACTCAGGCAGATCAGTTTAAAGGACCAAGGATGAAAGGGCTGGGAAGATGCCCGTTGATCAGTTTTGTTTATCAAGGTCAAGGTTAAAGGGACGAGAAAGGGTATATAGTTTCACACCAGCTGATCATCATTGTGTACAAAGTCCGTATTCATGAGTTTGCCTACTAGTTAAAATGTATTTGTAACCCTCAAGTCAACACTCATGGCACTTTCATGGTCATTTACAGACTTGCACAGAGCATTATAACAGGAGTTAAAACGATGCTGTTAGCTGTGAGTTAGGTGTTGAGTCAGCCACGTACATTGAATAAGGTTTCTTTACACAGAAACACACATGAAACAAGGTTATGTATGGATCGTTTAATGAAAATGTTGTGACCCGTAGCTCACAGGAACCTAACCCTGCATTTCCCTAGGAGCAAAGTTTCTGTATTCGCTAATTCACTGTAGATAATGACTTTATAGAATGTAATCCTGCAAACAGTGAGGATCAACAGTAAATGTGTGTAACCTGCAGGGACTAGAGAGTCAAAGGGAAATAACTCCTAAACCAATGGCAGATAATGGAAGATGTGAGTGATGGCAGCTCTCCACTTTTTTGTGTGTGTGTTTAATATATTTTCTTTGAAGTGTAGTCAGTTTACAATGTCCTGTCAATTTCTGGAGTACAGCACAATACTTCAGTCATATAGGAACATACATATATTTGTTTTCATATTCTTTTTCACCATAAGTTACTACAAGATATTGAATGTAGTTCCCTGTGCTGTACAGTACAAACTTGTTGTTTATCTATTTTATATATAGTAGTTAGTATCTGAAAATCTTGAACTCCCAATTTATCCCTTCTCACCCCCTTCCCCACTCTGGTAACCACAAGTTTGTTTCCTGTCTGTGAGTCTGTTTCTGTTCTATAAATATGTTCATTTGTCTTTTTTTTTAATTAGAGTCCACATATAAGTGATATCATATGGTATTTTTCTTTCTCTTTCTGGCTTACTTCACTTAGAATGACATTCTCCAGGTCCATCCATGTTGCTGCAAGTGGCATTATTTTATTCCTTTTCATGACTGAGTAGTATTCCATTGTGTAAATATACCACAACTTCTTTATCTGGTCATCTATTGATGAACATTTAACTTGTTTCCATGTCTTGGCTATTGTAAATAGTCCTGCTATGAACATTGGGGTGCTGGTGTCTTTTTGAATTAAGGTTCCCTCTGGATATATGACCAGGAGTGGGAATGCTGGGTCATATGGTTAAGTCTGTTTTTAGTCTTTTGAGGAATCTCCATACTGTTTTCCATAATGGCTGCACCAAACTATATTCCCACCAACAGTGTAGGAAGGTTCCCTTTTCTCCAGCATTTATTGTTTGTGAACTTTTGAGTGATGGCCATTCTGACTGGTGTGAGGTGATACCTCATTGTAGTTTTGATTTGCATCTCTCTGATAATAAGTGATATTGAGCATTTTTCTCATGTACCTATTGGCCATTTCTGTGTCTTCATTGGAGAATTGCTTGTTTAGGTCTTCTGCCCATTTTTGGATTGGGTTTGTTTTTTTTCTTACTAAGTTGTATGAGCTGTGTATATATTCTGGAAATTAAGCCCTTGTCATTTAAAAGACAACTTCTGGAGCCTTTAAGTTGGACAAACCCTTCAGTTACCTCGTTCAACCCCCTTACATACAAGGATTCTTTCTAAAGCATTTCCTGAGGGCTCGGAGAATCTGTATTTTATTTGGAAAACCAGATCTAGCCACGACTTTTTTTCACCCCACATTTACTATTTCTGAAGTCAGGAGACATCTCATACTTGACTTATTTATTTTAGCCAGCAACCAAAACTTGCTCTCCCTTAGCTATTACTAAATCTCTGGCGTGCCTTCCAATCCAGGGCCAGCAGACTTTTTTCCATCAAGGACCAGCTGGTAAATGCTGCAGGCTTTGTGGGCCCCAGAGGCTTTGTCACAGCTACTCAGCTCTGCCTTTGTAGCATGAAAGCAGCGACAGATAATATCTAAGTGAGTGAGCATGGCTGTATTCCAGGAAAACTTTTTTCCTATAATTTTTGCATGTCACAAAATAGTCTCTTGATTTTTTTCCAACCATTTAAAAGTGTAAAAAAAAAAAAAAGAAAAAAAAACCTTACAAAAATGATTAGGCCAGATTTGGCCTTGGAGACCCTACTCTGCTGGCTTCTGATTCATTCACTGGTGTCAACAGAATCAAAGGAATAGATTCGGCCACCTTGGTGTCTACTGTCTTATCCGTACTTGGATCAGAAGAGGCCTTTAGCCCTGGCCAGTGGTGTCTGCCCCTTTATTGCTCAGTGTTCCTTTTCTTCAGGAGATTGAAGTAAAGGTTTAACTGCTTCATCTTGATGGAGCCAGATATTAAAGTTGGTAACTTTTAAATATGAATTGGTTTAGATTTTTACAGTGCTCAGTGTAGTGTACTTGTGCAAGAAAGATCTAGGAAATAATGGAAAACAGAATTAGGAAAAGTTCATACTTCTATATACAGTAACGTGCCAGTGCGTTCCAGGCACAACCCTTTCATTAGATTTCTTTTGTTCAGCAATGTTCTAATTATCCCTTTATCTTTAAGCTCCACTTTCTGCCTTTCCATTGTGTCATTTTTCTTTGTGGGTTTCGCATGTACAATAGACCTTATTCACAAGAAGGCGGAGCTATGATCTAGAACGAGGCTTGTAATACAAGGAAACTTAAAACAGGGTGGAAATTAAATAAATTCAAGTTAAAAAAAAAAAGTTAGAAGGAAACTGAACCCATCTTGCTTAGCACAGCATCCAAACGACATGTTTTGAAGACTGAATGTTTATCACTGACTGGAGAGCAATGACTGGTGTTGAATTTTTTATAAAAATGGTGATGAAGGACAAATTAAAATGTAATCTCAGATAACAATCAGATGCTACAGGGTTGGGGGCAGAGGTGAGTTTTCAGAAATACCTTGGCTTTCCTTGAGATTCTCCTTCCCACCCCAGCAGCCAGCCCATTCCTACCCGGGCACCGGGTCTGGCCCAGTTTATTCCTGCACCAGCCGAGGGTCAGGAACCAGCCCTGTGAAGCCTCATGGTACAACCCTGCCTTCCTCACTGGCCAGGCAGCGGGGCCTCTCTGGAAGCAGGGTCACCGGGGGAGCACAGCTCACAGCAGAGCACACAGCCCCACTGAGCCTTGTCTCCTGCTGTGGGGACACACTCGAATCCAGATGCCCATGGCCATGTGGGCTGGCCCTCGGCAGAGGAGGGCAGTTTTTTGAAATAGGGAACCAACCAAAGCTACCCCTTCCAGCTGGCAGCTTTGCTCAGGGCCCCAGAGCACCCCACTAAGTTCCCCCCAAAGCCTCCCACAGCTGATGCCCCAAGTGTACTCACCTCTAAGCTTTTGGCCAAGAAATGCCTTTTGGTGAGTATTTAAAAACTGATTGTTTTAGATACTTTTCTGATGGTACCTTTTTTTTAATTGAAATATAATTGATATATAACTCTGCAAGTTTAAGGTATCCAACATGTTGCTTTGATACATTTATGTATTGCAAAATGATTACTACCATAGCATTAGTTAACACCTCCATCATGTCACATAATTATTTCTTTTTTGTGGTGGGAACAACTAAGATCTAGTCTCTAAGCAACTTTAAAGTTTATAAAACAGTATTGTTGTCTATAATCACTGTGGTGAGCATTAGATCTCTAGGACTTATTTATCTATAGGTTGCAAGTTTGTACCCTCAAACACCTCCTCCCCAATTCTACCATCCCCCTGGTAACTACTGTTCTACTGTTTTTATGTTTGGCTTTTTTAAGAGTCCATATTTAAGTGAGATCATACAATACTTGTCTTTCTCTGTCTGGCTTATCTTGCTTAGCATAAGACCTTCCCAGCTCATCCATGCTGTTGCAAATAGCAGGATTTCATTCTTTTTGATGTCAGAGTAATATTTCATTGTGTATGTATACAACATCATCTTTCTTCATTCATCTGTTGCTATTGTGAATAATGCTGTAGGGATCGTGAGAGTGCATATATCTCTTCAATATCCTGTTTTCATCTCCTTCAGATATTTACTTAGGATTGGAGTTGCTGGATTGTGGGGTAGTTCTAGTTATGTAATGTTTCGGGGAACCTCCATTCTGTTTTCCACAGTGGCTGAACCACTTTGTATTCCCAGCAACAGCAGTGCACACATGTTCCCTTTTCTTCACATCCTCAGTAACACTCTCTCTTGTCTTCTTGGTGATAGCCATTCTAACAGTGATATCTAACAATGATATCAGTGAGATCTTGGATATTAACCACTTATCTGATACACGGTTTGCAGAGACTGTCTCCCATTCTGTAGTTTGCCTTTTCTTTCTTTTTTGATTATTTCTTTTGTTCTGCAGAAGCCTTCTAGCTTGATGGAGTTGTTGTTGTTAAACTTTGCTTTTGTTACTTATGCTTTTGTGGGTATATCCAAAAAAATCATTGCCAAGACCAGTGTCAGGGAGCTTCTTTTCCTATGTTTTCTTCTAGGATTCTTACTGAATCAGCTCTGATGTTTAAGTCTTTAATCCATTTTGAGTTAATTTTCGTGAGTGGTGTAAGCAGGAGTCCAGTCTCATCCTTCTGTGTGTGGTTTTCTAGTTTCCCCAGCACCACTTGTTGAAGAACCTATGCTTTCCCCATGGAGTGTTCTTGGCTCTCTTGTCAGGTATTAGTCGATCACATATGCAGGAGTTTATTTTGGGGCTCTCTTCCTGGCCCATTTGTCTGTGTCTCTATTTGCCACACTATTTTAATTAATACAGCTTTGCAGTATAGTTTGAAATCAGGACATGTGATGCTTCTGACTCTCAAGACTGCTTTGGCTATTTTGAAGTCTTTTGTGGTTTCATACAAAATTTGAAGGTTGTTTTTTCTATTTCTGTGAAAACTTGGAATTTTGATAGGGATTGTATTGAATCTATAGATGGCTTTGGGTAGTATGAACATTTTAACAATATAAGTCTTTTGACCCATGAAAACAGGATCTCTTCCCATTTGTTTGGGTCTTCAGTTTCCTCAGAGTCATGTAGTTTTCATTGTGCAAATCCTTCACTTCTCTGGGTAAATTTATTCCTAAGTATGTTATTGTTTTGAAGTTACTGTGAATGGGATAGCTTTCTTTTTCAGATGTCCCACTGTTAGTACATAAAAGTGAAACTAATTTCTGTATGTTGATTTTGTGTCCTGCAGCTTCACTGAATTTGTTAATTTGTTCCAAAGGTTGTGGGTTGAGTCTTTAGGATTTTCTATATATAGAATCATATCATCTGCAAATAGAGATCATTTTACTTCTTTTCTGGCTTGGATGCCTTTATTTATTTGACTTACATAATTGCTCTGGCTAGGATTTCCAGTACTTTTATCAGTTAAGAGGGGTGAGCGTCCAGCATCCTTATCTTGTACCTGATACTAGAGCAAAAGCTTTCAATTATCTCCATTGAGTATGATGTTAGCTGTGAGTTTGTCAGGTATGGCCTTTATTATGTTGAAGTATGTTCCCTCTATACCAAATTTGTTGAGTATTTTTATCATGAAAGGATGTTGTATTTCATCATATGCTTTTTCTGCATCTATTGAGATGATTATATGGTCTTTATTTTAATTCTGTTAATGTAGTGTACCACATTTATTAATTTGCATATGTTGAATCATCCTTGCATCTCAGGGATGATTTCTACCTTATAATGTACTATTGAATTTTGCCTGCTAATCTTTTGTTGAGAACTTTTGCATCTATATTCATCAGGGATATTGGTCTATAGTTTTCTTATAGTGTCTTTGGCTTGGTGTCAGGGTAACGCTGGCCTGGTAAAATGAGTTTGGAAGTGTCCCCTCTTCTTCAGTTTCTGGGAAGAGTTTGAGAAGTATTGATATTAATTCTTTAAATGTTTGGTAGAATTTGCCAATGAAGCCACCTGGTCCAAAGTTTTCTATATTTGGAGATTTTTGATTACTGATTCAGTCTCCATACTCGTTACTGATTAGTTCAGATTTTGTTTCTTCTTGATTCAGTATAAGCAGTTTATATATTTCTAGGAATGTATTCATTTCTTCTAGGTTGTCCAACTTGTTAGCATATAATTATTCATAGTAGCCTCTTATGATCCTTTGTATTTCTGTAGTATCCATTTTAATGTCTCCTCTTTCATTTCTGATTTTATTTAAGTCTTCTGACTTTTTTTCATAATCTTTTTGAAAAACCAGCTCTTACCTTCATTTTTTTTTCTATTGTTTTTCTGGTCTCTATTTCATTTATTTCTACTCTGATCTTTGTTATTTCCTTCCTTCTGCTAACTTGGGGCTTAGTCTGTCCATTTTTTCCCCTTGCTCCCTTGAGGTGTAAAGTTAGGTTATTTGAAATGTTCTTAATATATGCATTTATCATCATAAACTCCTCTCAGAACTGCCCCTGCAGCATTCCAAAGGTTTTGGTATGTTGTGTTTCCATTTTCACTAGTTTTGAGATTTTTTTTTAATTTCCCTTTTGATTTCTTCTTTGACCCACTGGTTGTACAGGAGTGTGTTGTTTGATTGCTACATACTTGTAGATTTTCCAAGCTTTCCTCTTGTTGATTTCTAGTTTCATAACATTGTGGTCAGAAAACTTCTTGGTATGATCTCTATCTCCTGAAGTCTGCCGAGACTTATTTTGTGTTCTGTCATATGGTCAGTCCTGGAGAATGTTCCACGTGTACATTAAAAGAATGTATATTCTGCTTCTGTTGCATAGTATGTTCTATTAAGCTCTCTTTGTACTAATGCCTGGTTCAAATCTGGTGTTTACTTCTTGACTTTCTGTCTGCATCTATTCATTGCTGAAAGTGGGGTTTTGAAGTCCCCTACAATTATTGTGTTGCTGTCTACTCTGTCAGATATGTTAGTATTTGCTTAATATATTTAGGTGCTCCAATGTTGCATGTGATATAAGCATAATTATGTTTTCTTGATGAATTTACCTCTAAATCGTTACATACTGACCTTCTTTGACTCTTGTTACCATGTTTAGCTTAAAGTCTGTTTTGTCTGATAAAGGTATAGTCACTTCCACTTTCCTTTGGATTCTACTTGCATGGTACATCTTTTTCTATCCCTTCACTCTGAGCCTGTGTGTGTCCTTAAAGTTGAAGTAAGTCTCTTGTAGGCAGCATATAGTTGGGGTTTTTTTTTTTTTTTTACCCATCCATCCACTATCTTTTGATGATGAATTTAAATGATTTACATTTAGAGTTATTGCTTGTATAAAGAACTTGGTAATGCCATCCTAGTCATTGTTCTCTGGTTGCATTGTGTTTCTGCACACCTTTGTGATGGGTGATTTTCCATCGCGGTATGCTCCATTACCCATGTATCTACCTGTTATGCGTCTACTCTAGGTGTTTTGGTTTGTGGTTACTGTAAGGCTTACGTAAGACATTGCATAGATAGAACAGTGCATTTTAAGTTCAGGGCAACCTAACTTCAGTTGTCTACACAAGCTCTACCCTTTTACTCCCCCTTTTATATTTTTAATGTCATTATCTACCTCTTTTTATATTGTGTATTTAGCAAATTATAGTTACCGTAATTATAATTTTAATACTCTTCCTTTGACCTTTAAATTATGGTTAAGTGGTTAACACACTATCCTATTACAGAATTGGAAAATGCTAAGTCTTCCTCTATATTTGCCTTTACCGGTGTGTGTATATTCTTGTATGTTTTCATGTCACTGATTAGCATCCATTGATTTCAGCCTGGAGTATTCCTTTCAGAATTTCTTGCAAGACAGGTCTACTGGAGATGAACTCCTTCAGCTTTTGTCTGTCTTGGAAAGTCTTTTTGTCCTATGTATTTGAAAGATAACTTGGCCAGATAGTTCTTGGTTGGCAATTTTTCTTTCAACACTTTGAATAAGACATTCCACTCTTTCCTGGTATGTAGAATTTCTGCAGAGAAATTTTCTGATAGCCTAATAGGAGTTCTTTTGTAGGTTATAATATTTTTTCCCCTGGCTGTTTTTAGAATTCTTTACCTTTGATTATTTGATAGTTTTATTATAATGTGTCTTAGAGTAAGTCTTTTTGCATTGAGATATTAAGAGTCATTTTGGAACTTTGTGAACTTGGATGTCCATTTCTTTCTTCAGGTTTGGGAAGTTCCCACCTATTATTTCTTTAAATAAATTTTCTGCCCCCTTCCCTCTCTTTACTTCTTCTGGAACCCTAATTTTTCTAATACTTTTGGTTTTTTTGATGGAATCCCTTAAATCACATAAGCTTTCTTCACTCTTCTTTGCTTTCGAGTATCTCAGAATCTTCCGACTCATGTTACTGAAGGCAACTATGAGGACAGACAAACTGAAACATCAAAGTTTGGAGCAGAGAAGGGTTTACTGCAGGGCCGAGCAAGGAAGATGGGGTGGCTCATGCCCAAGAAAACGCTGAACTCCCCAAAGGATTTCACCAAGCATATTTAAAGGCCAGGTGGTGGCGGTGGGGCAAGGGGGAGGTATGTTGCAGAATATGTTATCAGCTCGTGCACAATCCTCTGATTGGCTGAAGTGGAGGGAACAGGGCACTCAACAGTGTCAACCCCTTGGGTGCTGGAAAGTCTGGGGGCTATGCATTCTCGATCATCAAGTAGCTAACTTCTTCCCTTTAGCGGTGGTTTTAAGCATCTGAAAAATTTGGGAAATATGTATGAGACACTATTATCTGGGTACTTCAGAGAGGAGCTGCAGCAGAGGGTATGGGGGAGTGAGTGGTCTGACCCTGGAGGGCCCCACAGGGTCCTACTCGGTTACAGTGATTCTTCCATTTGTTCTGCTCCACTGCAGATGCTGTCTATAGCATTTCTTCATTTCAGTCCTTGAGCTCCTAAGCTTTCTGCTTGGTTCTTTTTTTATGATTTCTGGTTCTTTGGTAAGTAACTCATTTTAAACCTGTATTTTTTCAGGACTTTGTTGAATTGTCTGAGTTTTCTTGTAGCTCTTTTGAGTTTCTTCAAAACAGCTTTCTTGAATTTAGCTAGATTGCAAAATTCCATGCCTTTGAATTCCATGCCTTTGAATTCCATGCCTTTGAGCTCAATTATTGGAGAATTATTATCTTTTGGTGATGGTATATTTTCTTGACTTTTCATTTCTTTGTAGTACTGCATTGCCTTTTTGTTTTTTGTGTTTTTTTTTTTTGCACTGGAAGGGGCAGATACCTCCTTCAGTTTGTGCTAGTTGAGTTCAGATGGGGTATTCTGTTCAGTGGTGTTCCTGGAGTCTGGGGGTTCTCTTTTTGCTTTCTCTGTGGCAGAATCTTCAGCTTTTATGTCGTCTCTGATTCTTACAGCTCACCAGGCTGGCTTCTGGACACCTCTCTTGTCTTCCAGGAGGCAGTGCTATAGCTCAAGTTTGTGGCTTCTTGCTGGCCACAGAGTAGGGGAAGGTGTAAGCTTAGCACTCAGGGCTTTAGTGGGTAACTGGGGACCCTCTAGGGAGATCCTCAGAGGCTCATGGGTAGGTATTAATGGGTGTGTGTCACTTTAATACCCTTTGATCTTATTTGCTTCTTTCCCAATCTCCTCCCTCCCCAAGTCTTAGAGGTCCCACCTTAGTACTCTGCTGCTTGAGAGAAACAGGTTCTCCAGCTGTGTCTGTCCTACACCACTGGGGTAGCTGATCACCACTCTTTCCCCCCCAGGACAAAGGTTGCTAATACTGTTACCGAGTCCAAACTCATTCTGCTCGCCACACAACAGGCCAATAAATCAGGAGACGAGGTGTCGGGGCAAGGAATAGCGACTTTATTTGGAAAGCCGGCAGACCGAGAGGGTGGAAGACTAACGTCTTGGAGAACCATCCTGCTCTAGTCAGAATGCAGGCTCCTTTTATTCAAACAAACAGGGGAAGGGGGTGTGGTTGGTGGCAAACTTCTTGGTGTAGGAATTTTTTTGTTCCTGCAGCCGTCCACGTGGGCCAGGTCATGATGCTCCTGCAAAACCTCCAACAAGACAGAAGTTATTCTCTATTCTGCAACCTGTTATCTTTACGTGAGTGTAGAGCTAGCCAGACCAAGCCTAGGAAACAGGGCGCAGGGTTAAAGCCAAAGGAACAGATCTAATATGGAGTCAGATCTGTTCTTTTCTATTACAATACCTGATAATTTGGACTCCTGCAGCGTTGCCTCACAAGGGCTGGGGCAGTGCTGGTAAAGTTTTTTCCATTTCCATTTGTTTTTATTGCTCCAATGGTATGCTGGCTTTCTGCAGTTTCTCTCGTCAGTGGGTATCTGCCCAGGTCAGCAGCCTCCAGGTATTTTCCCGACCATGGCAGGATGGGCTGGGGCAAGTTCACTGCTCTGCCAGTTCCACAGCCCATGGCAGGGTCCCCCTGCCTAGCACCAGAGGCACAAGCGGGCAAGACTCCTCCCGGGGCCCTTTGTAGGTGGTGATGGATCCCAGAGCCCCACAACCGTGCTTTTGTTCACTGATGAGTGACTAATTCTTTGTTAAAAGGGGGGGTCAAAAAGGAGGACCCGTCTTATGCTGCCACGATGCTAACATTACTGCATGATGGTCTCTTTCTTTCTCTCAGTTGTGTGTAGGCCTTCCGAACTCTCCTAAACTCAGCCTTTAGGAGAGCTCAGCGGAGAAGCCACACTGCAGGGTTTGGGTTTTTAGAGGGAATCCCTAAGTAGTGGTCTAACCTTGTCTTCTGGCTATTGAAACAAATGCTGCTAAATTGCCCGGGGAGGGAGGGGGTCCTTTGTTACCTCTGACCACGTTACCATCACATTTTGCTGAGACACCAGCAGCCATGCAGGGGCCGCCGCCTGTGCACACGCCAGCCTGCCCCGCCCTCGCGTGCGCTGGGGAGAGGCTGGGGCTTCTGGCTGAAGGCCAGGGTCCTTACGTAATCACTGCGTGTCATCTTCCAGTGTTCACGAGGCTGTCGCGGGAACACCTGGGGTAAATGCTTGTTGGCACGGTATTTAGAGTTGAAGCTAAGTATTGTTTGTCCCTAACCCTATGAATATAGCTGGCTAAAATTCTGATCTTTGAAAATAAAGCTTCAAACCTTCCCCCAGTGCTGATTTCAGGCAAAAGTTTGATCCTAACTTGGAGAAAGTTGTGGAGTTGGCAGCAAACTTACTTAAGAGACACAAGTAGGCTGTCAAAACCACACCGACCCTGCTTCAGAGAGGCTATTGTCATTCAGGCGTTCCGTCACTGCTCACGGATGGTGTGACCTTAGAACAGCAGTGCCAAACCCTCCCTGCATGGCACCCAAAGAGACCGTAGCTTGTGGTGGGGGCAGGGCACAGCTCCTGGCCAGCCCTTGGAGATGGCTCTGTGGAGAGAGGGGGGGAAGAGGTACTGACAGTGCCCAAGAGCTGCAGTGTCCCCAGTTGCACTGTGACCCTGACGTCAGGCTGGAGAAGTTATGCTGAGCGTCCAGCAGAAGTTCTGTGGTCCCAGCAGATGCATCCTGTACAGAGTGAAAAGGCAGCGAGTGCACGCACAGGGCTTTCTCCGATTACTAATCACGTGGGCTCTTAGTATTTAGGGTTCCTGCCTTGCCGTCTAGCCTGGTATCTACCAGGAAAGCCAGGCTGGGAGTCGGTATAGCGACTCCCCCCGCCCCCCCACCCCCAGCCTGGCCATGTGTCTCCTTGAAGGCATTCGTGCTGAGGGGCCGGCAGGGCAGAGCTGCTCTCTCTGTCGTCATGACCATCCCTCTAACTACAGAGAGCAGTGACCGGGCATACAAAGTCACATTAAACCTTGGTATAAACAAAGCAAAGGACATCAGAATGACAGGGAGAGATGAAAGGTGTGTACTGATGAAAAAGGTGAGCTTCATGTATCAAGGTCTGCATTATTTACTTAGTGCCACTACAAATGAATAGGCCCATTTGACTTACTCAGTTTTTGTTTTGGTTCATTGATTAAAAACTAGCAACCAGCTGCCATTAAAAAGTACTGCCATAAGTTGTTCCTGAGCACTTAGGAGGGAGTCAGAGGAACACAGGCAGCGGGCCAGGCAGCCAGAGCGCTGAGTCCCTCAAACCTGCAGCAGGGCTGCATGCGTGGCTCCTGCCTTCAAGGAGCTTGTAGGCCACTACGGGAGCTGTTAGGTGGGAAACACGTAAGAGATGGGAACCACTGGATAAAAGAGAAGGTGGGGGCAGCATCCTAGGAGAGGAAGGACTCCTTCCGGCTGAGGCTCCAGGTATGTGGAGTTGGAGGGCTGTGGAGAGTGACTGCAGGAAGGGGGGGATCCCTGACAGAGGGTAAGAGACTCAGAAACAAGCAGAAACCAATACTCACATCATTTGAAAAGCAGGTGACGGCACGTGCATCACACCGGGCTGTCCTTGTGTCTTCTGGCTCCTCTGGGCTCAGGCAGAGGCCCCACCTGCCTTGCAACAGGAGACCCCCATGCATGTGTGTGGCCGTTAGACACTTCACAGCGACACACCCATTTGGCTCAGCATCCCTGCTGACCCAGTTCCACATATGACTCCCCGGGGGCCTAGTCTCTACTGCTTCGTGCTCTGACCACCTGCAGCCCCGCCCTCTTTGCACCCTGCTTTTTCCAGTAGGGATGGTGCCCTTTCCCGCAGCAACAACCCACCTCAGACATCTCTCAGGGATCCATGGGTCCTGGTGCACTGGCTGTGGGGGGTGGCCCTTGTCCTCGTTGCCCAGAGACTGGGGCCACCCGGCTTTGATTCTCAGATGATCCCTGACCTCACCAACTGCAGCCACTGGCTCAGGCCTTGCTGGGTTGGGGTCTTTAGAGGTTTTTAGCCTTCTAAGGGCAGGTGGGCCAGGCTGTTGGGGCCCCCTGGGCATCTTGGCCACCCCAAGAGTTAGGCATGAGTCCTTTCCTGGGGTGGTTGTGGTGACAGGGTTCCCCCCTCCAGGTGTTCACAGGGTCAAAGGCCCAGCCCTGGCTGCCAGCCTGACCCCACGTGCCCCAGGAGAGCCCCCATCCCTCTGCAGCTGGTCAAGGCATCTGCTCTGAACAGAAGCCCTGGGTGTAGGAAACGCCAGCCCCAGGTTAATGTGCAGGGTCCGTGAGGAGTGCCCAGCCCCAGCCTCTCTCTGGTCTGTTTCCCCAGCACCTGCTAGGTGATGCTCACGTGGGTGTTAAATACAGGGGCAGGGGACCTGTCCCCCACCAGGGTGCTCCCTGCAAGCTGCCTCAGGTTCAAGAGCTGATTCACTCCGCTCCGTATCTCCTATCACACGTCAGAATCAGCAGTGCTGTCACCTGTTTACACACAAGCCCTTACGCAGCCCTGGCCGTCCAGGTAACGTGTGTCGGTTATCAGGGAAATCAGGTTGTCAGCCAACAGGCAGTGCCTCACGAGCCCCCGCTGCTCTGAGCACACTGAGTGACCCACCTCCACCCTTTCAGGCCATGTGCCAAGGCCACCTTTCCACTCCGACCACCTTCCTCCTCCCCTTCCCAGTGCCTGACCCAGAGCAGGTGCTTGGTCACTGGGATGGATGGACGAGGAGGGTGAGTCGTGGGTAGGACCTCGGCCTCCACCCCAAACGCTCTGAGCACCGGGAGCTCTGGTCTCTGGACGAGGGCCAGCCCCAGCCCCAGAGCTGGGAAGGGTGGGGCTGCCGGGCTGTCCTACTCAGGGACTGATCTGGCCTAGAAACTCGGATGTCTAACCTCAGGTTAAAATTTCAAAGTGAAAAACAGACCCACAGGTGCCCACACGGAGAGACCTCAGGGGCTGCAGCAGGAGCAGAGACCAGGGTGAACTTACACTGTGTCCTTCACACCCTCGGCCCTGGCCCTCTGCCCCGTGAGGCTCGTTTGTGGCAGCCCGGCTAGAGCCCAGGATCTGGCTTGGCTTTTAGCTCCCACAGCCACTGGCCCATCACTGGGGAAGTGAAGAAACTTACCCTCCCAGTTCTGTTTCCACAGTCTCCTTCCTGGAAAGGCCAAACACAAAGTGCTCCCATCTCGCCTTTTCTAGAAGGGAGGCCTGAGGACCAAGTTACACAATGACCCAGAGCAGGTTTTGCTCCTGCAGTGCCTCTCAACACCGTGACTAAGAGCTGACATACGCTCAGCACATCCTCCACGCCAGCCCCCTGACTCCGCCTCCAGCAACCCTGTGCAGCAGGCACTAGTATTACCCCCCCCCCTTGCACAGGTGTGGAAACTGAGGTACGTCATTTGCTAAGCAAGCACGTGTGTGTGTGAACAAGCCCAGAGCAGACCCAGTGGCTCGTGCTAGTTCCCAGCTTCCCATGGGCACAGAGCAGCCAGTCCTTGGAACCGACGGAGGGAGAGAGCAGTCTGCAGACCGAGGGCGTGTTCAGGCACAGACAGAAGCATGAGATGTTTCTCCCACTGACTGTTTCTTGATTCCTGGTTTGTAGTGAAGGCCTTTAGCAGTTATTTATTAACCAACTCAAATTAAGCCTGCTAATTGAGTTTAAAAAATTCCTGAGGGAAAGTTACAGATGTCTATTCACCAGAATCTCTTTAAGACTACAGAGTTACTTTATGACATGTAGTATTAATATTGTCTGCTTTAACACAGTGGGAAATGACCCAAAGTCATTTTTTTTCCCATAATAGGATATGGAATTAACTGAAGAAAAATGAGAATATATACTTTCCAACTTGAAATTGTATTCCTAGTAATTAGAAGAGAAATGAGTAATGCTATACTGCATTTGTGGGTGGTGGTTTTTTGTTTTTTTAACTTACCAAATTGGGAGTGGCTCAGGTCCAGGAGGATGGACAGGTCCTTGGGTCACAGAGTTGGAGAAATGGCTGGATCGGTGAGAAGACATAAAAGTGCTCCTTGATGTTTTCATGCTTTCAAAGTGGCTGAAAATGGATAAAGAAAATTTGGTGTATATACACACACACACACACAATGGAGTATTGTTCAGCGGTGAGAATGAAGGAAACCCCACCATTTGCAACAACATGGACGGACCTTAAGGGCATGACGCTAAGTGACATAAGTCAGGACTAATACTGCATGATCTCACTTACCCGTGGGATCTGGAAAAGCAAACTAATAGAAACAGGGAGTAGAAGGGTGGTTACCAGAAGGTGGGGGAACGAGATGTTGGTCAGAGTACAAACTTCTGCTTATAAGAGGAGAAGTTCTGGGGATCTGGTGTACACCACGGCGACTAGAGTAACAATGCTGTATTACATACTCAAAAGCTGCCAAGTGAGATCTTAAAAGTTCTCATCACAAAAAAGAAATGTAAGTATGTAACGTGATAGAAGTGTTAATCATTTTGCAAACTGTAAGCGCATCAAATCAACCCTTTGTACACCTTAAAATACACAAAGTTATACGTCAGTTATATCTTAATAAGCCAGGGGTGGTAGGGAGAAGTTTCAGCCCTGCCCCCAGCTCAGGACTGGGAGCCTGAAGGGAGACAGTGGCGAGATGAGGGGCCAGGGGCTGCCCCCCTGCCAGCCACAGCTCCCTCAGCAGGGCCCAGCGCCTGGATCCAACAACATACACACCTGCCTGCCCCACACAGTTCACCCATTTCGAAATGAGAATTGGATGAAAGCAGTTTGGTGACCCCACCACTCTGCACCGTTACTGGCCCTTTTGCCACCAAGACAGTTAATGTTCAACCATGACATAGCTCTGGTTTGAATCTGTTTTATGTAACAGGCATATTACATGCATCAGATGTGAACACCCGTCTTCCTCCACCGGGACAGGCGACTTGGCCACCTTACCTCGCTTGGCAGCCTTGTAGACATGATCGGATTTCCGAGTGTTGCTCTGAGCTTGCACCAGAGTTGGGACACGGAGGGGCCTGGGGACAGGGTAGGGATCGGGTCTCGATGTCACATCCCCTCTGTCTGTGTTGCAGCTGGTGAGTGACTTGTTGGAATTTTGCTTCTATACCTTCCGGGAGTCCCAGGCCCTGAAAGTGGAGTTCCCAGCAATGCTGGTGGAGATCATCAGCGACCAGCTGCCAAAGGTAGAGTCCGGGAACGCCAAGACCCTCTACTTTCACAGGAAGTGACGGGAGACGTCCCACCAAAAGAACTTTGCCTTAAGTTTCCCCATGTTATTCCACACCTACGAAGGACCCAAGAAAATCACATTTTTAACACAGGATGGTTGATTCCCACTTGTTCAGCAGTTTCTCAAGTTGAAAAATCACGTCCAGGGTCCGGAGGCGGGCGAGCAGGGTGACGTGGATTTGGCGACACCTGTGCAGTCTGAGGAGTTCTTCCCTCTCCAACCTCCCAGCGCTTAGAAACACGTTCCTGTTCCTCTGGATGAAAAGCCATATCTAGTCAATAACTCTCTGATTTTGATATTTTAACAGATGGAAGTTTTAACTCTGCCATGTAGTTTCTGGTATCGTTCGCTTGTTTTAAGAGTTCAATGACTAACGAACTTTTTCAAACTCACCCTTGGTTTGCACATAAAACGTATAGTCAATATGGGGCATTAATATTCTTTTGTTATTTAAAAAAACAACAAAAAAAAAGAAAAACATATACAGATTCCTGTTGTGTAATAACAGAGCACGTGGACTGGACTAGCGGCCCCATCCAGGGCTCTTCCCCGCCCACGTCTTTCTGCATCACTGGTACCCACACCCTCTAGCGTCCACTTATTATTTAATTAGAATGGGTAAGATGTTAAAACAAATGCCTTGGTTTCAATTTCTAGTATCTATTGTGTTGGCTTTACAAATAATTTTTGCAGTCTTTTGCTGTGCTGTACATTACTGTATGTATAAAATTGTGAAGGACCTAAAATAAGGTATAAGGAACTTTTGTAAATGAGACACATATGAAAAAAAAAACTTTAAAGGTTAATAGGATGAATGGGAAAGTATTTTTGAAAGAATTCTATTTTGCTGGAGACTATTTAAGTACTATCTTTGTCTAAACAAACAAGGTAAAAAAAAATTTTTTTTGTAAAGTGAAATGTTCTGCATGCACCATGAACCGTTTACAGTGTATTTAAGAAAGGGAAAGCTGTGCCTTTTTTAGCTTCATATCTAATTTACCATTTTACAGTCTCTGTTGTAAATAACCACACTTAGACCTCTTCGGTTGTCTTTAAGCCTTTCTACTCTTTCTGTACCTTTGTTGTCCTTGGTCTCCCGCGTGGGGTGTTTGTGGGACTCGAGCACGTTTTCCGGCTTCTGCTCCATCCTCCTTCCATCGGGGACGGCGCATGGTGGCACCTGCAGCTCCCTGAAGGCGTCATTTGCCAGCACACCCATGAGAGGATGTCCTGGGAGTGCCAGCTTTGGAAAAGCTGTCTCTTTTCCTTTTTTCCTCCAGAAGCAGAATCCACTCCAGGAGAGTGAGACTGGAGACGCGATGGCTCAGAGTGCATCTCCTCGTCCCACTTCAGAAAAAATCATGTTTTCTCCTTTGGGGGAAAAAAAAAATTCCACACACTCTCTATGCCTGCAGAAGGTGAAATGTTCACTTCCGGTCTGGGAAGGGGGCTTTGCACTCGGGGAACTGGTCATGGGAACACGTAGGTCACAGCAGGACACACTGAGAAGATGCTTTCTGGCACAGTTCAGTTGAGACAGCGTGGAGACCGCATGATCACTATAGGGTTTTTAGATTTTTAAAAGGTAGGTTTTAAAAATCAATTTTATACATAAACAGTTTCGGGGGGGAAAAAAAAACTACAGATCATAGAAGCAAGACAGTGGCACTAAAAATTTTTAATTCACTAATCTGTTTGGCACTGATGCAATTTATGGCTTTTCTCTTACCCCAAATCACAAACATATATATCTTTGGGGAAACTTAGTATGATTGCACTAAACTACTTTGAATAGAGGCCAAATTAATCTTTTAAAAATGATGATAATCATCAGGTACTCAGTGAAAACTGTATTATTTTCCAAAACCTAAAAGTTGTAGCAGAAGAAGCCCAGGGCCGGGAGAAGGCAGCGTTAGGGTCAACACTTTTTCCCAGGGTTCACCATGCGGGCAACATTACCTTGTCTTTTGGAAGACACCTGCCTTACGCACGGGGGAACCTGTGAGAGCTGCACTCAGACGGAGGAGTTTTTCTTACCTAATTTGCAATTTCAGGAATTTAATTTATAAGCAGATCTTTAAATACCGTCAACTTACATGCACAGCAATATGAAAGTCACACTCGGAAGGTGATGAATACACAGCATGCAGACTGGGAGTTTCTAGAAAAGAAATGGCTTAACCAGAGCAGCTTGTAGCTCAGACTGACTTTTTACGAAATCAGAATTGCAACCTAACCAGATTTGGGATAGAGACGGTCTGCATCAGCTTTTTCTATTAACAAAGTTACTGGCTCTTTGTGTGTCTCCGGGTAACTTTGCTTGGTCAAACAGCAAAGCCATATTCTAAATTCACTGTTGAATGCCTGTCCCAGTCCAAATTGTCTGTCTGCTCTTATTTTTGTACCATATTGCTCTTAAAAAATCTTGGTTTGGTACAATTCATAATTCACCAAAACTTCTTCATATAATTAAAAAAAAAACACACTAAATTAGTTTAAAATGAAGCAATTTATATCTTTATGCAAAAACATATGTCTGTCTTTGCAAAGGACTGTAAGCAGATTACAATAAATCCTTTACTTTAATCACCTGTTGTTTTGGAAACAGTTCATTTGCACGTCTGTAGGAACATGTGGATTTTGTGCCCTTCTAAAATCCTGATTATATGCCTGTCTGCCTATACCCAAGATGGAGTCACCATTTTTCCCCCATGTTAGAAAGCCCTGTGTTAGCCACATATTAATCATCCCCTTTGGGGACTGGCTAGATGTCGTGTTTCTTACTGCTGATACTTGGCTCCCTGAAATACCCTGTAACAATTTTGTAACAGTGATTGCTTCCCATGTCCCTGCTAAACACTGCATGTACATGGACTCATTTATCTTTCCAACCATGTGGACACTTGTTCGTTTTACAGACTTTGAGACTCACCTGAGTAGACCAGATGTCGCGTCTCATTCCCAGATCTTCCTGCATGCAGTGGAGTCTTGTTCCAGGTCCTCTTGGGTTATCAAGAGACTCAATCGCCCAACAGCCGCAATGCAACTCACAGTCCTTTCAGGCTGCTCCGCTAGATCGCACTCATTAATAGGGACCACAAAAGAGCAGTAAGCAATTATCAGCTCATTTAAAAACTAGAAAATACCTCCCACAAGAGAAATTCATATCCATTTTTAATGTGATCGGTCAAACCAGAAGACTCTTTGAGAGTTAAACACAATTTCACTTTAACACAACTGATATATTTCTGAAACATATTTCTGAAACACAACATAGCCATGAAACAAAACATAGCCCAGGAAAATAAAAATTCATTTAAAAAACTTTTGAGTTGTGTGCATCAATTTGTAAAACATCTATTATGAATGAAGGTAAATTTGTATCTTAAAGTGTATGCAGTCTGACCTGTCAGGGAGTAGGGTTTTTCACAGAGAGCCCCTCACTTCAAACAAGCCATCAAGGACTGTGAGGCTGCCGAGCTTGTGGGTGGGAGGTTCCACCGATGTGCACCCTTGGTTAAAGCAGGCGCCCTTCCTGAATAAAGCAGGCTCGGGCTTGGGTCAAGTGTGACTATATTTCTAAGAATGTCTAGAAGTGCTCTCAGGCCCAAAGAATCCAGCTACACATTTAATAATCACTAAGAACGAAGTGTCGGCCACTGAGACAGCCAGCCACACTGTATACCAAAGCAGTAAAAATTATGCATAGTGATGCATATATAATTAGGAGTTTGCGTCTGAATGATGAATGTCCCTCAGGCAAATAGAAAACATCGTTCCTTTATGTTGAAGTCAGCTCCAACGTACTTTCTGATAAACTATAAACTGCAAGTGTACAACAGACCAAAATGACTTGATTACAAGTATCTCCGGCACTTGAATTTCAAGTCATCCAGTTGCTGGTACAGCAATTTTCTTGGAAATAAAACAAGTGGCTTCCCAACAGCATTGAAGAAGAGAAGATTAAGATAAGAACTTAACATTCAGCATGGACCAAGACTGGATCCAAAGCGAAGTCAGTGATGGGGCAGAATAGCAAGACATCCCAAAACTGAGTGGTTTAAATCAACCATCGTTTATGATTTCTCATGAGTTAGCAGGCAGGGTAGGGGGTGTGGGGTTCTGCTGATGCGGCCAGGCTCAGATGGGTCGGGCCAGTCACCCTTCTGTGGGCAGCCTGCACCCAGCCGGTCTGGGATGGCTGTGCTCCACGGGGCCTCACGTCCTCCAGCAGGCTAGCCTGGGCATATACTCGTGGTAGAAGCAAGGCTGTAAGAGAGACTGCTGAAAGGTACAGGCAGCGCTTTTCAAGCCCTTGCTTGCATCAAGTCAGCCTCTGTCCCAATGGCCAAAGCCACTTACAAGGTCAAGGCCAGTGTCAGCGTGGGAGGGCTTCACGGAAGGAGGGGTGAAATTTGGGATCATTCAACCCACGTACCACTCACGCCACGTTAGGTATTTTTTCAGACTTCGTTGTCAAAACAGTGATTGTCAAGTTTTCCGTGCTCTGAAAAACCTATTATGCCCCGGGCCAGTGAGGGTCGGTCGTGGCGCTAGTGAAAACTGGCTTGAGCTGAGTCAGGTCGTGCTCCACCCACTCCCCCGAGCTATTCCGCCTACAGTGTTTCCTCAGCTGCCAAACCCTCCAAGGAAGGAAAAATCCAGACACTAACGCATGGGACCGAGCTGCCGAAATGAACCCCGTGCACCTACTGCCCGAGTCCAAAGCGCATGTCTCTCGTTTGGACAAGAATCAAAAGTCTGCTTTCCAATCAAGCTGATCTTCTGATAGGAAAGAATTCTCCAAGATAGTCTACCCAGCAGATTGAGACACTTTTAGCCCAGACGTTAAAGCATTAGGAGCATGTGCCAGGATACCCAGATGGGGCAGCAATAAATTACTGCCCAGGCCAGGCAAGGAAAAAGAGTGCTGACAAGCATCAGAGAAGACATTTGCAGAACCAGGACCGGGGAAGCTGTTTGAGGACACTCTCCTGGAATAACTTCCTCCAGCAGGAGGGAGGAAAGAAAGTTGGGTGGCTCAAGAAGATCTCAAGGGCCTTGGAAAACATCTGGCTGAGGAAGGAGTCACTGAGACTGGCTTTGAGAGACTCGAGGGGAGGACCAGGAAGAAGTTGGGAAGGGGCCCAGAACTGAAGCAAACGGGGAACAAAGACAAAACTAAGATGAAAGAGGCAAGATGTGCACTTAGGAAGGCAGGGAAAGGCCGAACGATGTAGGCACGGCCTTGGCGATGGTACGCTGGAGGTAAAGCAGAGGGTGGCTGGAGATGAGAAGAGGGACAGAGACTGACCCCCCCCACCACCACGTACCCTGCCGGCTCCCTCCTCCCACCTCCCGCGTTCACTAAATCATCTCTCTCGCCTTGTACCCTTCAGGCACTTAACAGCATCATTTGTCACAACGTCCCAGGGAGGTTGGTACCACTCTCTCCATTTCACGGAAGGAAAGTGAAGCATAACGAGGTCAAGTGAACTTGCCCAAGGTCACTAAGGTATAAAATAATGAAAATAGGATTTCACAATAGGTGGTTGTTTTTTAACTCAAAACACGCACTTTTAGCCCATTTTAGTTTCCTAGAACTACCGTCAAGAGGTACTACAAACTGGGTGGCTGAAAAACAACAGAAAGGTTCTGTCTCCCAGTTTGGGAGGCTAGAAGTCTCAGATCATCAGGGTTGGTTCCTTCCAAAGACCGTGAGGAGGATCTATTCCAAGGCCCCCTCTCCTTGGCTCACACATGGCCACCTTCTCCCTGTGTCTCTTTGCACTCCCTTCCCTCTCTGCTTGTCTCAGCGCCCAAATCTCCCCTCTTTAGAAGGACACCAGTCATCCTGGATTAGAGCCCAACCCTAGAGACCTCATCTTAACTAATTACATCTGCAATGATCCTGTGTGCCAAATGAGGTCATATTCTGAGGTCCGGGGTCGGGGGGGAGTTAGGACTTCAACAAATGAATTTTGTAAAAGGCAGGGTAGGGGGCACAACTCAACTCATAGCTCCTACAGGCCCCCAGAGGCAGGACAGTAGAACAGAAAGAACATCTGACTAGCTTATTGAACCTGAACAAAGCTCTTCGCTCGTGAAAGCTTCCATTAAAATGGGATCACTCCCCTGGCTCAGTCAGTCCCCGTGCTCCACTGCCCTCCCCACCCGTACCCCCAGCTGCAGATGTTTCTGCGCAGGTTACAGCTCCCATAGGCCATTTGGCTCTGTTCTCACCTGGCATCTCTTTTACAAGCACAGAGACACCCCAGGGCCAGCCCTTGGTGACACCATCACATGCCAGGCCCCTGAGCATCCTCTCTTGCCCAGAGGGTCCCACCCCCACCCATCGTGCCTCTGGAAGAACACAGGCTGAGATGTCTAACCCAAGGGGGGCCTGAGCAACATGCTCGGGATCAGCCACCCCCATGCAGCAAAAACACAGGAAAAATACCCCTTCCCCACTGCTCCACTTCTCACCTGGAGAAATGAAGTTCTGCCAGTGGAAGAGAACAGCTCCTGACCCCATCACGAAGCAGCCTCTGGGCCTGGACCAAAGGGAAGCCCCCCGGCCAGGGGCCTTGGCCGGCCCAGCCACACGGGTCCTATAGGCAGAGGAAGACACCCTTCCCTCACCTGTCTGAGGCTTCATTCCCACCCCACTGTCATCCTATAGCACCCAGATGTCCCTGATGACAAAAATACAGGTGAACCACAGTAGGAACAGTACAGGGAACAGCACTGCCCACTAACTGAGCACGTACTAAGTACAGGGCACACTACTTACATTCAGTCACTTTGGCCCCAAACCTCCAAGTACTGTTATCTTCTTAGGAGGCAGTGACAGAATCATAGTCAACTTAATTTGTCCAAAACCGCACGAGTAGCCAGACTTAGCAGAAACCTCCATGACCACGTGAGTGGTAACAAACACACTTTGGCAGTAGAGAACAGTTTGGGGGCAACAGCAGGTTGGGGGCACCTGTGAATGACGGAATCTTCCTCAGGCAGGTAAAGGAATCAAGTCCCAGTATGGGGGGTCTTATTTCTACTGCCCTATGGATACACACCAGTTCAGAACACTGCCTGGACTCACTCCCAGCGCTCACCTGGCCCCACTCCCTGTAACTGCCCACAGGCTTGCATTTTCCCAGAGAAACGGGAAAGTTTGTCACAAGCCAAGTTTCTCACCGGCCAAGTCTCCCCTCTACGTCCCTAAGCAGCGGGCAAGGGCTGGAAGTATAACTCAGAGGACACTCGGGATTCTGCCACACCCCCACCGCCTAGCCGGGTCCAGCCCTCAGCTCAGGGCTGGTCACTGTCCTGAGGCCCTGGGCTCCTCAGCTGTCCCAGTGCTCTCCACCGGGCCCCCAGTTCAGTATTTTAATTACACTGCATGGAGACTGTCCTTACCTTTATGTAGAACATGGATACTTTTCAACAGGCCTATTCCCCTGTGCACACCTGACCCCAAACTTGACACCTTACATGGTCCAGGGGAGGCGGCTTCCAACCTGATTACCAGCGCTCTTGAATCAGCTCACCTGGGGAAGAGGAGACAGACACATCCTTTGTGATAATCTTAGGGGAGAACTCTGATGGGCCGAGGAGCCTCCCATAGGGAAGAGAGACGTGCCAGACCCCCAGAGCAGACCCGGCTTCAGAATCCTGAGGCCCCTAAAAACAAGCTCCACGTTGCAGGGACTCCAGACTGGGGACAGAGAAGTCCTCCACTTCCAGGAGAGGCTGCGACTATGCCTGTGACTCGGAGGCTGGAAGACAGAGGAAGAAGCATCAGGGCGGGGCCCAGGCATGGCAGGGGGTCCTCCAGGAAGAGTCCAAATGCCTGACCTGCTCCCTGCAGCCCGGCTCAATCTGGATGGAGAGATTAGCGCTGAGGCCTGGAAAACAGAGGGAGTGAGGGTGGGGTGAGGACACAGTGACACACTGAGGCTGGCAGGGAGGGCTGGCCTCCACAGCACACACCCAAACCCCTAGGGGGCAGCGCCACGGCCCCATCCTGGTCAGGACTCACGCAGGTCACGGGGAAAGGTCTGTCCAGGCGGCTAGAGGGGTGTCTGCCGGGATCTCACGCATCAGAGAGGCTGCTGACTCCAGAAACACACCCTGCTCTGAGTAAGCAAGGCTCCTCATTCATCGGTTCTACCTGTGAGCATGGCCCAACCTCAGGGGAAAGTGAGCTTCCATCGGGGGGCTGCCAAACCATGACATGGTACAGGGAGGGAGTCCACAACCTCTTCCCCGCGGTAGGACACAGATCCAAGAGTGAATTCTGTTTTATTTCATGTACAGACAACTTGGGGCAGAAAGGGGGTGTCTGGAAGCACACAGGTGAGCAGCACGGAGAAGCGTGCTGTGAATCCGCCGGTGCCTGAAGTTCAGTGAGCACGGGGTCCCCAGAGCAGCCATCCGGGGAGGAGTGTCTGGGTTTAGACCAATGCGTCGCCCACCCGCCAGCAGCAGCCTCCAGAGCTGAGCGCGAGCGCATCCAGCCAGCACAGCTCTCTTTCCCATCTGGCGGCAGGTGCGTGGGGAGGTGTCTGGGGGTGCAGCCGCCAGTGGGAGAGGTGGGCCGGCAGAAGGCTGTCCTCCCTCTCTCACTCTCCAAACCGGGTAATTAAAAACCACAAGTCCCAAGGCTTGACAAATGAAAAGTCCGTCCTGTTAATCCTGACACTCTTCTCCGCCACACAGACCTGCAAGATTCTGTGCAGGGCATCTCCCTCCTCCCACCTCGAGCAGTGTGTCCCCCACCCCCTGACCCTGGAGTGGCAATCTGTGATCTGTCATTCCTGCGTGTCCAGGTGGCTGTGGGTTCCGCCCGGGAGGAAGATGGCAGCTCGTTGCCCCCAGGCAGGTCCTTGGGGGCCAGGGTCTGCGCGGGGGGCCCCCACGGGCCCAGCGCTACAGCAGCTTGACGTAGTTCTGTGGAATCAGCCCCCTCTTGCCATTCAAAGTCCCTTCCAGCCAGCCAGGTTCCCTTGACGTTTGCACTGAAAAGGAAGAGAAATCCCTTTTTACCAAAATGCCCCCAAAGTACTTGCTTCCTGTGAGTTCACTATTTGGCTCGGCACCTTAAAGGTTCAACCAATACCGAACAGGGGCCATTTCTGGGATGTCTGGGCACAAATCTTCCCAAGAGTTATTTATAGGTGCCCCCTGGCCATCACAGCCTCCTAACTGGTCCCCCAGCTTCCAGTCAGGCTCCTTCCAACCCACACTGCACAAAGGAGCTCAGTGAACTTTCCAGAATGCACAACTGATCACAGCATCCCCCTGCTTAAAGTCCACCATATGCAGGAACAAACCCAAGCTTCCATGAGTCTGGCACACAGGCACCTGGCCCTGCCACCTCCCCAGCCTCCCCTTACTCTGCCCAAAAGCACAGCATCTGGGTCACAGGCAGGGAATCATCTGAAGATATCCTCGACCGTGCCACTGGGCCTTTGCACGTGCAGTGCCTTCTACTGGCATACCTTTCCGCCACTTCTTCACTGGGGAATTCTTCCTTTTTAGAGAACTCTAGATGCCTTCTCCTCCAGGGAATCTGCCTCAGCCATTCTCAGCACTTACAGGCCTGACTGTCCTCGTCTGGGCTCTTGTCTGACTGCCACCCTGGATGGGGAGCTCTGGAGGGCAAGGCAAGGGCTTCCACACCAGGGTACAGCACCTGGCACACTGCACGTTCCATAAGCAGCCATGACGGGTACATAGAGGATGACTGTGGGCTGGATGGCAAAGGGCACAGGGTCCCAGCACTTGTCACCAGGGCTGGGGAGCACTTAATGGCCCCCAGCTGTGGCCATGGCCACAGCCAGGAGCAGACGTGGTGGCCACATGCCTAGGACAAAGGGGAGAGGTGGGCTGGCCCAGCTGACTGGCCCAGGGGCTGGCTGCACGCGGCAGCCGTGGTCACAAGCCCTCAGAGCCATGACGACCACAGGACTGATACTGAGGACACAGACACATGCCTGACACACACACGTCCCAAGACAACGCTTCTCTCACTATGTGCAGTGCACTCTGTTCTATTACTGTTCAGTGCCCTCTTCAACTCAGCAATGGCGCTGGAAGCCCACTCGGTGTAGCAGCCCGCAGTCGGACCTGTGCATGCTGCTCCTCTGCTCTCCTGCCCCGCTTCTGCCTGGACCACACCTCCTCAGCCTTCAGCTACCAGCTTAGGTAGCCCCTCCCCCCAAGCCCACGCCCAACACCCCAGACCGGGTCAGAGCCCCCATATGTGCACCCTGCACACTCCCTGTGTGTTGGGTGGGGGGTGAGACAGACACGCACAGGGACTCTCCCGGCTCGCCCAGGCTCTAACATAAGATGCCGGCATTCCCCGGCACAGGGCCTGACCATGAGCATTTGCCAAAAGGATGAACAAACAAGAGAAGGGGAGCTGCGCCCTCCAGGTGTCTTTCTTGGTACTGTCACTGACCTTCACCCTGACCTCGCTCCTCATGGCAGGATTTTTAAAGGCTGTCACTTAATCCTGCACTGGCAATGCCACCAGAGCTCAGTGCCCGTCAGGGAAGGGGGCTGGATTCCATGGGAAAGGTGCCCAGGGATCCTGCCCAAGGAGCTCCCTGACTCAAGCATTCCTGGAGGTGGTGACCGTGGGAAAGGAATGTGGACAATTCCTCCTCATTCCCTGATGTCCAGATGCCACCTGGCCACCATCTCCTGCGGGGACAGGGCAGATCGGTAGCTCCAGGCCCCACACCAAGGGGCTGCATACTGAACGCTCCCAGACACATGGCAGACAGAACTGCATCCCCTCAGCACGCACTGGGACCACCTCTGCCACAGACCCTGTCCAGCCACCTCCCAGCTGTGTGGCCCTGGGCGAGTCCCACATCTGTACGGACCCAATGAGTACATGATGAGCTACACCAATGCTCCCTGCTTTCATGATTTTTTTAAATTGTGGTACAATACACATAACGTAACATCAACCATTTTAACCATTTCTGAATGCACAGGTCAGTGGCATTAAGTAACTGTATATACATTTTTAGAACTTTTTCATCTTCCCAAACTGAAACTCTGTACCCATTAAACCCTAACTCCCCATTCCCCCTTCCCTGAGCTCCTGGTAACCTTATTCTACTTTCTGTCTCTAGAGTGTGCCTCTTGTAAGTATTTCCTATCAGTGGACTCATACAACATTTGTCCTTCGGTGTCTGGGTTATCTCACCTAGCATAACGTGCTCCAGGTCCATCCAGGTTGGAGCGTGTGTCAGAATTTCATTCCTTTTATGGCTGAATATGCTCTTCTATGTACAGACCACATAATGTTTATCCATCCATCTGTCACAGGACATTTGGGTTGCTTCTCCTCTGGCTATTGTGAATAATGCAGCTTCGAACATGTGTGTACAAGTTTCTGTTTGAGTTTCTGCTTTTGAGTCTTTGAGGTCTCTACCCAGAAGGGGAATTACTGGACTCTATGGTAATTCTAGGATTGATTTTTGAACACCTGCCATGCTGTTTTCCACAGCAGCTGCACCATTTTACATTCCCAGCAGCCATGCACAAGGGTTCCAATTTCTGCACACCCTTGCCAGCACTTGTCAGTTTTTGATAATAGCCATCCTAATGAGTGTAAGGTTCAATCTCACTGTGGCTTTTCATGTCCTTCCGATTTACCATCCAATAACAAGGACAGTGAACTAGTGACAAGAATAATTTGTGAGGTGCTTTCTCCAGAACAGAATCTGTTCTCAGTTTGGGGTATTTTTTTAGCATAATGTAAACAATATGAATGACAAACATCTAAATCATCATAATACAACAAACAGTAGGAACCCACGCCTAACTTAAGAACTGCAGCATGGCCGATGTGGAGGCCTCCGTCCTGGGCTCATTCCTGCATCCCATCTCCCAACCTCACACCCTCCCTACCCCAAGAGGAGCAGCAGCTTCCATGCCGTATTTCTCATTCTCTTTTATTTAACATGATTTTCTAAGATTCCCTCATGTTAAGAATATACGTAGGAACACAAAGGTTAGGTCACGGGGTTTAGATGGATGAACTTTCTAAGATAATGCCAAACTATTTTCCAAAGATTACTCTTTATATATTGGAGGCCTTTTAATGGAATCATCAACAGCTTTTACAGATTAATCTGGGCCACTACTGTTTCCCCCCACAATGGACAGATCCTGTTTCCAGGTTAAAAATAAGCAGTCTGGCAAGCCAGACAGCCCGTCTCCCCGCCTGGACTGGTGGGTCCAGCCGCTGCAGGGCCACTTATCTGGAGAGAGAACAGGACTGACTGGTCACCAGGGGAAAGTACTTCTGAGGTTTTCCAAGCCCAGGGAAAAGGGGAAGGTCCCCCATGGCAGTCACAGGAACACCGGCTGCCCTGAGACCTTATACATGCAACACCCCCTGAGGGATACGGGATGCACTTCCCCGGAACAAAGGCTAAACAAGCATTAGTGTGTCTACTCCAGAAATCAGTCTTCAGCCTCGACTTTAAACTCCAGTGCAGGCCCACACGGTAGGAGTGACTGAGCAAGGCGATCACTGAAGACCCTTTTCCCTTCCACACTCGGGGATAGATTTCCTACTGCTGTTTACATTTGCAACCACATAACTCCTGACAATGTGGCCCAGGGGACACTCTGACCTGGATCTTGTCTTCTCCAAAGGCCACTGGGCTTTTTAAACCAATTTCCTTTGTTGCCTGCAGGAGGGACAAGAGGGGACCATGAGGCAAGAGCATGTATGATCGCTGGAAGGCTCCACGTGAACAAGCAAACACAGGAAGAATGCCCTGGGCACTTCAGGGAGGCTGCGCACTGCTGGTCTGCAGAAAGGATGTATTCCTGGTGACCCTCCGGTGGCTGAGCTATAAACAGTGGCCACCTGGAGTGACAGAAGCCGATGCCGGGCGAGCTGCCAGTCTGCCTGGCCTGCGGCGATCATCATCAGGACGGACCCACAGCCACTCTACGAGGCCATCACTAGACGTGCTCTGAGCAGGTAAACACTTCTAACTGCTTATTAAGTCTCGCTAAGCGATCAACTATGCACAGAAGATGAAGATGCAAAGTGCACAGAAAAGAATAAATCCTGCTAAAAGGTCTCCCCTTTTCTGTGTCCTTTAAGAACCACCCTGAGAAGCAGTCAGTCTGGTGACGTGGGTGCTGCGCGCATTCCCCGTGCATGTCTGCCACAGCAGGAGGACAGGGGAGGCGCCTGCAAGACTAGGAGCTCATGTGAGATGAGATGCTCGTGTGCTCATGTAGGGGGAGGGTGTCAATGCAACAAGCCACCTCTGGAGCAGCCTGCCTGTGGGTAGGGTCTGAGGAACACTCGAGACTCCCTGGGTGCCCCAGCCGGCCACCCAGACAGCACTGGATACCAGCACCACAGAGCCCCGAATCCGAGGCAGGCATGCCTGGGCTCAGAACAGATCCAGGTCCTCGGGGCGCCACATGAGGCTCTGTGGCCAACATTCTCCACAGATGTCTGCACGGAACTCGTGGCCCCAAATGCCGCCATGACGCATGGCCACCCATGGGAACACCCTTGTGGATCAGGGTGGAGAATCTGATGCAGGGAGAACTTAAGGAACTCATCCAGGGTCACACGGAAAGTGGAAAAGCCAATTTGATGTCAGGAAGATAAGTGCAGAGTTGACAATCCACAGCTACCTGCTGTCAACCACTCCTGTGTCCCCACAACACACAGATACAAGTAAGTGTGTGATGGTGTGTATGTGCATGCACACATGGACATGTATACAAAAATCAGAGAAAGAAACACATACACACATGCTGTTTTATAGGAGGACTCCTGCAAGTCACCAGAGGACTTCAGAGGTGGGGAACTTCAGTCTCCCATGTCAGACACCTATCAGCCTTTCCCGATATCCATGCTGGCAGGATCGGATTTGGTTGAAGTCCTGAGCCCCATTCCCGTGTCTGTGTGCCCAGAGGAGGAGCCCCTGTGCCCAGTGTCGTGCTGATAGGTCTGAAGTCCTTGCCAGCAATGGGTTTAAGGTAAGCATATGACCTCACCTCTTTAGGGCAGGTAAATGAGGAAGGAAGTTCTGGAAAAGCTTTCTCATTCTTAAAAAGAAAAAAAAAGAAAGTAAGGATGAGGCGCCTCTTCAGAACTGGGGCAGCCATCCCCTCCACTGGGGAAACCAGCCAGAGGCTCTGGTCCACAAGCTGAGCACAGTTCAGCAGAGACAGACACTCTGCGGTCACTGACCACATCTCTGAGAATCTGATTAACTGAGCCTGGAGCTCCCCACTTGCAGACTTCTTCCTGTGTGAGTGAACCCGTTTTCATGACTGACTTGACCAGTGTTTGTTACTTGCAGCCAAAGGCACCCTACCAGATACACCTTCCACCCAGGTGACTGTCACACGGACGATACTGTATGGGGGTTCCAGAGGCTCCAGACAAGTGCTCATCACACAGGGTGAAAATTCATCGTCATTTCTCAAAGGCGGCTCGTCAACGCTCTCAGCTTTCCCTGGTGGAGAAATTGCCGTGTGGAGCGCCAACACGTGACAGGCCTGGTGCCAGGTGGCTATTAACCCCGCGCTCCCGGCAGAACCACACGCATGCACGTTATGGTGAGAGAGGAATGATCTTGCTTCCACTCCAAGTGTAATTCTGTCATATGTGGGCTTTTTTGTTGTTGTTGTTTTGTTTTCTGACACTATCAGGAGTCTCTGGCTCTCAGGAGTACCACACAGATATAGCAATCTCTTCCAAATGAAGCAACTTGCTTTCTAAAAAAAACCACCACCGACAAATGCATCCCTGACGATATACTGCTAGGCGCTGTGCTGATCTGTCCCATATATTCCAAGCATTCTGGCTAATCAGCCATTCCATTTTGAGCATCTAAGGTTCTCACTGCTTCTCCAGAACTCTTTTTGGGCAGCTCCACCCACATACAACATCACTGTTTCCACAGCAACCAGTGAATTTCATAATGAGCAGGACTGGGAAGGAAGAAATCAAGGGCGGGAGGGGAGAAGAGAGACACACGCTGAATCATGGGAGGAGTCTGCGAAATCTTAAAGCCGGGCACAGCTCCTAAATGCTTCATGTGTAAATATTAAACATGCAAATATAATCTATACCTTGGTTTCAATATGCAAAATCAATACCCACATTTAGAGATTCACACACTTCTTAAAATGAGCTAAAATTACATACAGCCTGAGAACGGTAAGGGAACTATAAACCGAAACGTGTCGACAATCGTTCTCCTCTGTAACCCGGATCTGGCAAACCTGAAGCATTTGGGAGGCTTGGCTGGGGACTCTGGGAGAGGAAGACAGAGGACGCAAACTTGAACTATTTCTTAACTCCAAGCGACACTGACCTCTTTACATCAGGAGAAACATGTCCCAAATGAAGACCCTCAAGAGTTAAAGGGGTTGGAGAAGCACCAAGATTAAAGCCAAGGTGCTCTCCCACAGCCCCCTGGGCTTCGGGTCCTGGGAGCCACACAGGCTGGCTCTGGTCCATCCAAAGCATCAAGGGACAGACTTGTGCTCCCGAGAAGCCCACGACCAGGGACCGCCTGCCCACTCTGGGCTTGCAGACAGCCTACCACAAAGCTCCTGCTAATACTTACCATCCTCGAAAATCGCTCCGATTTCAAAAGATAATTCCGAGCTGTGTTCTGCTTCACACGGATACACCGCCCGAGCCTTCCGATGGATGACGCTGGAAGGGGAGCACACAGGATACACGCTGAAACGTGCGGAAACGGGAGCGAGAAACCTCACCTTTCCCCCACCCGCTCTGCCCGAACCTCCTGGGTATGTCGGCAGCGGGGCCACGCCTTCCAAAAAAGAAATTAGCAGGGACATGAACATCAAACAAACCCACAGCACTTGACTCATAAATGATGGGTTTCAAACTCAAATCTTTCTTGAGGGAGCCTCTCTGAAAAGCTTTCCCCGAACCTCTTCAGCTAATTCTCCTCTCCGCTTGGTGGGATGCCCTTTCGTAGCATTCAGCATCACTAGGGCCACAAGGCATGTTTATTTCCACAGCATTTCAGTTTATCTATGAAAGAAAAGCACTGGTGTCTCGAGACGGAAGGCGGGCAGTGACGGGCAGAGGCACACAGACACGAGTGGCTACAGCCATGCACCGCAGACTCCGATCTGTCTACACTGACAGCCTGCTTCCTTGCCACCCTGGAAGGGGCTCGTTGTCCTCAGCGGGATCTTCTTTATCTGACCCCCTCACTCTTGCCCCCAAGAGGCACATCAGGCTCAGCTTCTCACCAAGTGTCAAAACGTCCTGTGTCCTTGCAGGAAACGAACACAAGTGGGGAAGGATGGAAACCACGCTACCAGCCAGGTGCACCCAAGCCAGGAGGAAGTAAGACGAGGGGAAGCCACTGATGGGAAGAGGAGCCTCAGCCGGCTGCCCCCGAGGAAGGGCTTGCTAACAGCCAGCACCTCTGGCCCTTTAAGCGGCTGTTAAAAACTGTTTCCAGTGCCCAGTTTATCTTCACTGAAAACAAAGCACGTGCTTTGTATTCATGTATAAAAAGTTCTTCAAGGGGGGAGGATATATATAGCTCAAGTGGTAAAGCGCATGCTTAGCATGTACAAGGTCCTGGGTTCAATCCCCAGTACCTCCTCTAAAAGTAAATAAATAAACCTAATTACCTCTCCCCCAAAGAGGGGTAAAAAAAACCTAAAAAAAAAAGTTCTTAAAAAATAAGCAGTTTCATAGATGCACAACCCACACCAAAAAGATTAGGTTCGAGCAGGTCTCTCGTACGGCAAATTTCCCCTAAGAATGTACTTGCCCTCGAACTAAAGCTAAGACAGTGTAAGACAAGGCTGTGAACGCTGCCCACGACGTCCAGGAGGCCGGGAGCACCGGAGCCAGCTTCCTCCGCGCGGGGAGCACAAACACCTGCTCAGGCTGATCCCACCCCTCCGTGTGCCGCCCCACCATTGATGTCACACTCAAACCTCGTACCTGTCAGGTGGCTTGTCCGCTATGGTAGCAGGAAGTGAGGGAGGGAAAGGCGAAGGCTTGGGTGAAGGCGGTGTAACAGCCGGGGTGCAGCTCGGGGTGGCTGGAGACTGGGGGTTAAGCCACTGCACCGTGGATGATCGTGTCTGGCTCGGGCTAAGGGTGGAAGTTTGGAGAACAGGATTAATAGTATAAAGGCCACAGAACACCAAATACATCACACTTCACTCTAAGTGGTGAGGATGACAGCTCCTTTCTCTCTCCAGATGGCCAAGTCCTTTCCATGTCCTCCCAGGTCTGTAGCCCCGAGAGCCACACCCCCAAACTAGAGATGCCTTATTGTACTTCTCCAGGTTTGTGGAGAAGACCTAGTCTTGTCCAACCTGGCGCCACATTGGCTCACTCATTAGGACACCAGAATCCAATGACCAAAACTAGTTGCTTGGACTTTTGAGACATTCAGGTTTTCTGCTTATAAAGTCACAAGAACCTACAGTCAAGCCCATGATCTACAGCTCTAAAACGTCAACACTTACCGCTTAATGTTTAAAGCTCTTCCATCTGGTCATGTACATGTAACAACTCAGAAAAAAAAATGCCAGTGGGAATCAAGATTCCTCTTGAGTGGACCAAACACTATCATTTAAGGGAGAAACCAATGAATAGTAAACCTTTGGTGAGCTTAACATTCATCCTTAATATTTGCAGATTTTGAAAATAATGTAAGAAAGTCAGTGAACGGACTCATGGAGGGGCCTCTATACGTGTCGATCTGAATTAAATGATTCTTCAGTGATTTCAAAACTGGAGGCTTATCCCTACGGTCTTTGAAGCTTGCTTTAAAAGCCACCATGTGGAAAGCTCATTTCATTCCAATACATGTTTAACACACAAGTATCCAATGTTGCTGCACCCATATGCTCTGCATCTCAAATTCACCCTCTTTGGCTCAAACCAGTTTCCGTGAGCAGCTTCCTTGTCCTTCCACATTCCTGAGCATTATCTTTGAGGCTTCTTCTCTAGCAGAACTAACGTCACGTCCTGGCCATTTTTACTTCAAAAAGCTCCCAGGGCCTGTCCCTTTGTCTCCCCTCTTATCATTAACAGGAGACTACCCCATTCTCACCACCCATGCCCGTGTTACCCCTGCGGTCTCCCAGCCAAACCCCCAGCCCATTCCTCCAATTCGACCAGCTCAACTGGCCACACTCCAGCCACCTGGGTAAGACCTAGTCTCCCCCATCTGCCTCCACAAGAACAGATGTATTCCCCCACCTTCCCTCCAGGGGCTCCCCCACTGCTCCAGCAGCCTGGCCACTCTGCCCACAGCTCCACTTCCTGACGGTCCCCCATCCCGTCTCACAGTCCTCCTCCCCTGCTGTCGGTCATCCGTCCCTTCCTCCACTCAGCCCCAGCTGCCTCCCCGGGAAGTACCACTCCTTTGGCCTCTTGAAGTCACAGACCCTCTCCGAAGGCCTGGAGCACCAATAGGTGGGAAGCCAGGTTGCCATGAGTTGTTCTGTGATGCTTTCAGACACTTCTCTCGCCTTTGTGGTAAAAGCGGGTGCTTAACTCTTTCCGGAGACCTCACAAAGCCAGGCAGGGTGCTTGGCACAGAAAGCTTTCAGCAACATCTGAGCAACCAATTCAGATGTTCTCACATGACAACCGGGTTTTGTAAGTCAGGCACATGAACTATCACTGCATTAATCACTTGATAGGTATTTAGCACACAGAAGGTTTGCTACCCTTTGATCAGAAAAGGTGGAGTGCATTTTAAACACATTATCCTTCGAACAACATATTTATAGCCCCCCCTTTGCAGCCATTCATTTGGAAGTCATAAAACCTATTTCATGCCAAGCAAAGAAACCTGTAAATCCCAAAGTGATCTACATCACCAGCAGCAAAGGCACTCAATTCTTTAGCAGAAAACGAACCTGTAACGGTGTCTTACTAATCAGTCAGGGAGAGGAAGGCATGAGTGACGCTCTGACAGGGAATTTAAGACCAGAGTTTTAGCCCAACCATTGCCATTTTCTCTCCCAGCAATTACTCGAGGTGCTTGGAGGTGGAGGTGGTGGTGGTGGAGGACGAGATGTTTTACCACACTGCCAACAGCCATTCCTCGTCATAGAGTTAAGCGCTTAAATGACAGCTGTCTACCTGCAGAGAGAGAGGACAGCCACGAGAGGAAGACAAAGCGACAATGTGTGGATTGATCAGGCTCTTTAAAACTAAAGGTCATTATTTTATAGCTATTATCTACTTAATCCTCACATCTTTCTTTTTAAAAAAAAAAAAGTGTGTGTCTGTGTGTTTTTGGGGGTTTTTTGTAAAGGGAAAATACCCCTTTTAAAGTGTTGCAAAGCAGATGCAGAGGGTAAGGGCTTGTCTGTCCTTAGGCAGGCTTTCTCCAGCCTGTCCCCAAACAGGAACTCAGGGTCAGATGTCCCAGTCCAGAGTCAAGCTCTCAACACAAGCCTTTTTTGTTTCTTCGTTTGTTTCCCATGATCTTTTTGTTGTCTTTCAACGTCCAGATGTGCTATGCGACCCTACACTCACTGGTTCGCCAAGAGAGCCCGGCAGACTCCAGCTTAGCCCTAAATTTCTCTATTTGAGCTCCTGGGTTTCCCCACAGCATCTCAGAAGTCCCAGCTCAGGACCTCTCCTTTGGATTTTCGAATCCCATGTGGACACAAACTTTGCAAGCTGGAATGTTCTTTGAGAGGAAGCAAAACCAAGTCTGGAAACAGTCTCTATGGAGATGAGGCATAAGAAGTCACGTGGAGAACTGGAGTCCCGTGAAAGAGGAGACGCGCACAGCCAAAGTTTGGGGAACAGAACAGAGTAGCTGCGTGAAAATAAGAAACTTTTCACCAACATCTGCACCGGGCAGGAGTAGGGGTGAGGCAAGAAGCGGTTAAATAAATGTTCTGAGACCCAAGCAGAGTTCTCCCCTTGGCCAGCAAGGGCCAGAGGATGGCATGTCTCACAGGTGTCTCCCATAAGTAAACCACCCAAATCTTTCTTTTCAACACAGGAAATTGTAAACATGAGCTTCCTTCTATAAACCATCTCCCCCCTACTTTTTAGAATTTGGGGTTTATTTTGTTTTTTTGGTAACAAGAATCAAAAATTTTTTCTTAACTATTGAATTCTTTAGAATATAATATTTACATTTTCTCAAAAAGCAGTAGAAGAAAGTATTACTTTTTAAAAAATTTTTTATTGAAGTATAGCTGATTCACAATGTTGTGTTAGTTTCTGGTGGACAGCAAAGTGATTCAGTTATATACACAGATACAGATATTCTTTTTCAGAGTCTTTTCCATCATAGGCTATTACAAGATACTGAATATAGTTCCCTGCGCTCTACAGTAGGTCCTTGTTGTTTACTTGGAAAGTATTACTTTTAAAAGAGAATTTCTGATAGTCTCTTTCTCTTCTTTGATTCAAAGCATTTTAGAGGAACTCTAGGCATTTGGGAAATAACAGCCGATAGCAAAGGTCTAGCAGTTTTGCTCAGCCCAGGCCCTAGGAGAGAATGAGGTCCCAGGGCATCCATGTACGTAATGAATTAACATCTCTTCTCTACATCTAGAATCGTTCCAGCTACCTATGTGCTGGGACACAATTCTCTTTGGGTCTCCGGTGTTTCTGTACTTCTAGTGAGCAGACATACTGGCTGCTTTGGTCCTGGACTGTCTTTTCAAGGATGTTTGTAGAGCACAGAGCCTTGGAAGATAAAGTTTGTGTCTTCCCCTAGAGCGAACAGCAGGCTTGACCGCCTGTCATAAAAGATCTGGTTTTCCTGAAATCTGGGTTCCTCTCTTGTAACACTCCACAGGCAGGTGTCATCAGGCCCTCTGTGGGGACTGGGCCTTGAGGAATTCATACTCTGAGGACCATGATAGCGGTGATCAGTACAGTCCTCGACTCTGACTTGGAGTCCCCCATCTGCTTCCAGCATCCTTGGAATCATGGCAGGCAAATGTGGGAGTCAAATGTCAGGCTTCACACTTCCTGACATCAGCATCCTTGGGAGCAGGGGAAAACACTTGGGTCCTTTTTTGTATCCTGTGGTTCAGAGGAGAATCCTGGCTAAGAAAGTCTCGAGGTTAACAATCAAAAACGATACGTGACCTAAGAAGAAAAAGCCCGTTCACTACCTGCTAGGACATAGAGAAATATTTTGAGTGTCCTCTTCTACCACTTTCCAAATTTGAGTATTTAAAAAAAACCTATTTAGTTCCTTCTTCCTGCTGCCCCTTTAACTATGGATTTTTGATGAGTAGGACTGGCATGATCGCAAACACGGATTTTACTTAATAATGAGCGGCTGACCAGTTACCAAAAAGCACCTACGTGCCGCACATTTCCTGAAAGCCAACTTGTGGTTTGCAAAACTGGAAGCAGAAGTCAACTCTTCCTGAAAAGCTCAAAAACCACATTTAGTGAAAACAGAAACAAATTACAGAGAAGCCCTAGTATCCGTTTCTCTGCTGCCTGTCCAGTTTCACACGCTAACCTGAAGGAATCTCGACTCTTCTCCGTTTTCAGGGCAGAAGAGCCAACACCATCACCACCTTTCTTTGAGAAGAACTCTTTCCTTCTTGAAGAAAAGAAAGGGAAACGAGAGGGTTTCAGTAAAAACACAAAGCTTTCTTACTGCTAACTCAAACTCATCCTTGAAAACACATATTGAACATCTACCGGGCATGTATCCAGAGGGAACTCTAATTCAAAAAGACACCTGCACCCCAATGTTCACAGCAGCACTATTTACAATAGCCAAGACGTGGAAGCAACCTAAGTGTCCATCGACAGATGACTGGATAAAGAAGTTGTGGCTTATTTATATAATGCCATAAAAAAGAATAAAATAATGCCATTTGCAGCAACATGGATGGACCTGGAGAATGTCATTCTAAGTGAAGTAAGCCAGAAAGAGGAAAGAAAAATACCATATGATATCGCTGATATGTGGAATTAAACACACAAAAAAGGATAAACTTATTTACAAAACAGAAACAGACTCACAGACATAGAAAACATACTTATGGTTACCAGCGTGGGAAGGGATAAATTGGGAGTTCGAGATTTGCAGATACTAACTACTATACATAAAACAGATAAACAACAAGTTTATACTATAGAGTACAGGGAACTATATTCAATACCTTGTAGTAACTTGCAGTGAAAAAGAATATGAAAACGAATATATGTATGCTCATGTATGACTTAAGTATTGTGCTGTACACCAGAAACTGACACAACATTGTAAACTGACTGTACTTCAATAAAAATATTAAAGCCAAAAAGAAAAAGAAAAAGAAAGTGCACTGGGTATTCCTAAGGCAACAGAGGGGTCTCCTGCCTTGGGGCAGGGTGGGCGGAGGGGCTGGGGAATAGAACACACGTCTGTGAAGGTGATGAGAGAATTCCCCCCAACAGAAAGAACATGTGCCTTGGAGAAACAGGTCTGTATCTCCGGGACAGAGCCTGCGGCTTTCGCGACAGGAAGGAAGAAACCCTCAAGAACAAAGAATTATGATGGCAGCTGCGGATGTGTCCCCTCTACAGCTTTTACTTTTCGAAATCTAACAAACCAGCAGTATTGCTGCTTCTGGTTCAAACTGTGACCCAATCTTATCTAATGCCAGACTCCACGCGCCATGCATATTAAAAAAATTTCTGGCAGCAAAAGAGCACAAACATTTCGGAAATGGGGGAGGGGAGTCAGGGCCTTAACTTAAAATTCGGCAACAGCTGCACCCGTCACCCGAGCGCGTCTGCGTCTATAACAAACATTTCTTGCACAGCAGAGATGGGTCAGGCGGTGGGCAGTGCTGGCGATACAAGTCTTGGAGCACAGAGCGGAATTTAAAATTCGAAGAGAGAAAACATATTAAGAAAAGAAATGACTGCTTCTCTGAAGTGATTAACCCCCCCCCCCAACCAAGATCTTTGACTATGGTTTTCTGATGTCGGCATCAAGTCAAAAGTTTGCACTGGAAGGAAAGACATTCAAAACCTCATTTGCAAGGTCTCCGAGCAGAAGCTAACACATTAGTGAAATGATCTCTCATTCCAGCCCGGGAAACATACAGCATAAGTCTAGAACAGCTGTCCTGGGCAAAAGTGTTTGAAAATGTTAATAAAGACAGAAGGAAATATTGTAGATCTGTATATTATGGGAAATCTCTGTTCAAATAAATGCCACTGTTCTTCCTTAAGTGCCACAGAGGGAGAATTCCTCAGCCAGCACACTGCTGGGTCCAAATGAGCACAGGGAGGGGGACGCCAGGGGAGAAGAGCAAAAGCCTGGGTCAGTCACCGTAACCCACAGTGTTCAGTGAGGAGGCCTTTACTGACCATTAGGAGGGTTCGAAGTGGACCCCGTTCACTCATCATTCACGGTCTGAGAACCACCTGTCGGCCCCGTGCTAGGCCCTGGGGGGACACTCAGGGAACTGTGACATCTGTTTTGCACGAGCTCCCAGTCAGGTGAGAAGAGAATGACAGACTGATCGCCACAACACAGGGTGATGATGACGTAAAGAGTTCCCAGGGTCCCGCAGGAGAGCAGAGGAGGGGGCAGCCGACTGTCACGTGGGCACGAGGGAAGGCTTTCTGCCCTGAGCAGATGCTCCCGTGGTCAGAATCACCACCTCCCTACCCCTGGGCAGTGCACCACCCACTCCAGGCTATGCTGTCTCTCCGCATGACACATAAGAAGACCACCACAGAGAGGTGAAGGTGCCTCACTGAGGGTCATGTCAGTCCTGAGCCCTGGTGCGACAGGCCTGCAGGGAGCTCACAGCCTTAAGTCCCTGCCAGGGGCTGGAACAGAACACAAGGGGCCAAATGGAGGTAGGTGGGAGGCAGAGATCCTCCGGGCACAGGACCACTGAATCCGACACTCCCAGACAGGGCAGCTGAAGGGTTTTATTACACAAATTGTAAGTGCATGAAATGCTGCCACTCTCAGAGACACCTGGCTTGTGAAGACAGCTCTGGCCATGTGCCCATTTGCAGTTCCTGAATCTCCCTAAGCTTGTTCCTTTTTTTTTTGTTTTAAAAGGGGGGGAGGGGGGAGGTCACTTCTCACTCACAAAGGCTGGGGCACAGATGGCATTATTAGCCCCCACTGAGGGTCCACAACTGAAATCTGGGCAAGTTGCAATCTCCTTGGCCTCAGTTTCCTGAAAAGTGAAAGCACTGGTTAGTCGGCTGGGTGGCTGTGAGATGCAAATGACATGACAGCTGTAAAGCACACAGCAGTGAGTGGAGACAGGGAGAACCCAGTAACGCCCTTATTACGAGCATCAGGTGTTGCTGCCTCTGCCTTCCAGGCATACGCCATCACTGACGAATCGTTTTCTTTACCAAAAGACAACAAACGATGTCAAAAAGGGGAAAACTACAGATATTAGGTAAATGTCATCACTTAAAAAAATTGTTAAATACAATACGATCTCGTGGACTGGATCCTGGAACAAAAAGGACATGAGTGGAATCAGTGAAATCCAAATAAAGTCTGTATTTAATAGTATCATACCAATGTGAATTTCTCATTTTTAACCAAAGCACCACAGTTTTGTGTAAGATATTAACAGTAGGGGAAGCGGGGTGAAGGGTCTAAGGCGGACTCTACTATCTTTGTAAATTTTCTGTAAATCTACAACTATTCTGAAATACAATTTTTTTTAAACCATAGGTTGTAAAAAGAATGACCCCAAATAAACTTTTTATTCATTGAAATACTAAAGGCCTTTTGAAATTATGATTTCACACTTGAAGACATCCAAAAACCATAAGCAAAACTTTTGGTTGGTTCAGTGACATGAGAAGATATGTCAGTTACTTTTAAAAGCCACCTGCACAGCCCACCTAAAACACGGCAATTAATCACACTGGTTGAAAGCAGGTTTTAAGAAACGTGGGCTTTTCCGAAAAGATCAGTTTCGTTTACAGACTAGATCGAGCGCAACAAACGTTTTCTGTAAAGGGCTAGACAGCAAATACATCCGGGTTTGCAGCCTGCAGGTCTCGCAAATGCTTAACCCTGCCATCACAGCAGCACAAAGCTGTCGCTGACAAAATGGAAATCACTGGGTGCCGGTGTTCCAGCAAAGCTTGACTGATGATCACAGGCAGCAGTTGGCTGATCCCTGGAGCAGATGGACCAGATGAGAATCCACCTTGTAGTGGAGAGCTGTGGGAGATGAAGACAACGACGGCAGACGCCCCGGCGCTTGAGAAGCCTGCTCTCCTCCATCTTCCCTGCTCTATGGCACGGGGATCCCGTGCGTGCCAGACACCAGTCGGCAAACACCCAGGACGTTCCTGCAGCAGCAGCTCTCCCCCACAACTGCTCGTGGTCACCTCCATGCAGGAGGGAGGCAGCCAATACATCAAGCCAGCACAGAAAAGCAACAGCTCGATCACCCTTGAGAAAAGCCCCTTCTGCAGGAAGTGGGCAGGGAGAGGGGGAAGGGCACCGAAGGAAATCCCTCGAGCACAGATAAATAAGACAAAGCCTTTTGGGGCTGGACACGGCCACCCTGGACTCTCATTCCCCCGATGTGGGATGCCAAGGCTGCCGGGGGCAGCACCATCCTATCACCCCAGATCTTACAAAGTTCACCCCCAGCTTGATCATTTTCTTGGGTTTTGCCATGAAAGAAATCTCAGAATTACATCTCTGGCCAATCTTTCCCTGAGCATGTTCCTTGAATTCCATTTCTCTTCTCCCAGATGATCACTATGGAATCTGGTACGAGGGCTGGATGGGAGCTTGCTCGCTGAACAGAAAAGGAGCTATCGCTTCCTTTCAGAAAATCGTGGGGCTTTACAGGTCTCAGCAGGGTCACTGACAGGGATGTCTCTACCAGCTCGATTCATTTGTGGAAAACAGCCATGAAACAGGGGCTCCAAAGCACAGCTCAAAAGGGGTACAACACTACTCTGCCAAGAAAGCCCTCTGGTCACCCCCCCCCCCAGCTGTTTTGCAGGTTACCGTCGGTGACAGGTGAGCTCCCCTCACCGCTCAGAATACTTCACAGAGGCGGCTGGGTCCCAGTGGGAAGCCCATGCCTTGGTCATGCGATACTCAAGGGCCCTGTTCTCAGAGGCTTCTCCAAGGGAGGCACTGACAGAGCCAGGTGCCCTGAGTCCTCCCGGAAGAACTACTGTAACTGCTGGAAACGACACAACTTCAGGTCAATATCTGAGGCTTCTCTGGGACAAGCGAGGTTAATTCCCTGCGTCATTTAGTGAGGAGATCACATAACCGGTGAACCAGGTAGTCAGGTCAAGCTAAACTAAGAGCATCAAATTAGGTTCTCAGAGGAAAGGAAGAGGCAAGCAGGTGGCCGCCTAGGGCCCCCAGGGGAGCCGTGACTGGGCTTTATTACATGTGGTACCTTGAACACAACAACCCCAAGGGGCTCTTATTCCCCCTTTACAGATAATCTTGCTAAGCCTTGGTTTGCTCCAGCCATTTGCGTAAGGCCTCCAAAGCTTTAAGAACCAGAATAAGGATGCAACGCTCGGTGTGACTCAAAAGGCAGTGCTTTCCCGTTCTAACTCATGGTCCTCCGACTTAGGGAAAGCGCACGGGGTCCCTGCCTGCATTTCAATGCTGAGACACAGCCAACCAGTCTACGCACGGCCAGTGACAAATTACAACAACAGAAATCCATGAAACTAAGAAGAAAAAGAAAAACAAAACAACACTCACAAGGATTGTTTTTCTTTCTTTGTTTTTTTCTTTTTTTTGAGTCTTAAAGCAGTAGAAAAGCTATTACCAAAATTCAGACGTGTGCCTTTCTTTTGGGAAGTCAACTTTTCATCACAGGCCTTAAAAGTTACAGGAACGATCGACAACCTGGCGTGAAAATAAACCCTCCGTGTCTCAGAACCTGTAGTTCACAGTACAGCAAAGAAAGGCGTGAATTAGGCCCCACGCAAGTGCCAAGTGCACAGTACAAATACCAAAAATACCCCAGAAGACACAAGGGGCAGGTATGGAAGGCTGGGAAGATGCGAGGTAGTCGGTCCAGCAAAATTCCTATAAAAGTTGGAGGGAAGAGTGAAGAAAACACACAGAACTAAACTCATCCCCCCTAAAATGCATGTGACTAGGCTGATGGTCGACGGCCAAGTATGTGGGCCCTGAGCTTTCCTGGATATCATGTTACTCATAAAAAGATTATGGAAGCTGCCCTGTTGCAAAATATCAAATTTCCAAGCTTCTCACTCTGGTGCAGGGGACGATGGCCTCCTCCCCAAATCACAGCCAGAGGTGCTAGATGATGAATGTGCAGCAATTCCGATTCAAGTGTTTATTCCCCGTAGATAATTATAAACCACAGCCACCTGACTTAACACAGGGTCAGCGCTCCCTCATCAAAACAGGGGCAGCAGCCAGCCGACAGCCGCTGGCATCTCCCTGGGTCTCAGAATCAGGGGGAAGCTACAACTTGATGAGGTTCCCACATGCGACCAGACAATTTCAGTAACAACAGTAAAACAGATCTAAGGGAACCACAGATCACAGGGGCAGACAGATCAGGGTCAGGCTCCACCTGTACCCTTTACTGTGTGGCCTGGGGCAATTTTCCTACCTCTCTGTGCCTCCGTTTCCCTACCTTTAACAATGAGTCTGTCTCTGGGGGGAGGGTATATAGCTGAGTGGTAGATCGCATGCTTACTTAGCATGCACAAGGTTCTGGGTTCAATTCCAGTACTGCCACTGAAAAAAAAAAGCAAAACAACAGAGTATATCTCTATTCCACTGGCTTTGACATGAGGACTAACATGAAATGTTTATCAAGCAGCTACAACGAAATGAGGTGGCCCCCAACAGCTAACACACAGTTATCAAGATTTCTCCACAGCCTCTAATCACCAGCCACTGCTGAAGCCAAAGCTTCTGCTCTAAGTCTCCAGCCCCCCAACAGGTCCAGAAGGGGCTAACCTCTGAGCAGAACTCCCAAGGCTGCCGGGGCTCCCAGCACGGCGACGCGCTCCTCCTGCTCACCTGCCCCGGGCTTCCTGACACTTGGGCTACCTTAGACCTCAATCTTCCTGAACCCACCAGGGACTCTTCTGCTCACTGAGGATGGGAGAGGGGACTGGCTTCCAGTTTACAGCACCCAGCACCAGAGGGTACATCCACCCATGTGACAGCACAAGCTCTACGAAGACCCTGGTCCATGGAACCCACCACTTTCCATAACCAGTGCCCATCTACAGAGAAGCAGAGAAGGAGAGGCGCTCTCCCCCTTCCTTAGGTTGTGATCTCCTGACTCGCCAATAAAGACACTGGGAATTTCTGTGATGGATAATTCACTTTGGTGGTGGGGGGCTTAAATACCACCCTCTCCTGATCTCTTTTTAAATTTACATAGCTTTTCTCCCCTTGTTTGAAAAGCCGTATGTCTTAGTCAAGTTAGCAAAAAAGCAGATATGCAAAAAAAAAAAAAAAAAAAAACCAAAACAAAACCCCAAAACCCAGAACTTTTAAAAGATAAATTCCCTATTTTCTTTGCAAACCATCATCATAAGAAGACAGATACAGATTAAAGACATCAACTCCTAGGGTGGACTGACTGGCCCTGGCAGGGTCAGGAGCAGTAAAGTCAAGGAGCGATGGGGTTAAGGAAGCCCTCCCTGCAGGGGTGGAGGAGAGTTCAACAGGGAAGAGAGAGGAAGGGAAGAGGTGAAGACAACGTTGGCCTACGTACAACTGCTACCTTATCATTTCTGGGTGTGCACCCAATTTCAGCAAAATCTGCTAAAAACTGCTTAAGATGATTATTTTTCTGAACTTCAGACAAATCACTTGTGGTTTGCTGTGAGACACAAATCAATGTAAGGCGTACTCTGATATCTCCCCACAAAATTCATCAACTCCTGAGAAAAGCAATCATGGAACCAAGAGTCCAGTAATTTCCAGTGCCCAGTAGTTGTCTCTGGGGAACCTCTATTTGTTTGCCCAGCTCAGAGGACATTATTTCATAGACAAGAATAAAAACAGTCACCAGTGAGGGCGCACGGAGTCTGTGGATGACACGCACAAGGCTGTAAGTGGGCGTGCGAGTCTGCTGTCTAATGACTTTAAGCAACTAGCATCATGTCTGGGTAGCCACGAATCTCTGCCACGCAACAGTGGCTCAGGGGAGCCCCTGAGAGCATCTTCACATTCAGGATAAACTAAGCCACGCCTCTCATCGGGTGGGAGAGAAGGACTATTGCCCCCTGGCCTGCCAGAGCACAGACTGAGTTACAGCTCAGGGTCCCAACACTCCCAGCTACCATCTTGAATGTGGGAATGTGCCAGTTTTTCATCTGAAATACGTAGAGGAAACAGATAGCAATGTCCACTATCTCTTACAAGAGACTTTCTTTTGTGGCAGGGAACTGGAGGGAAAAAAAAATTGCTTGTCAAGGACTTGCTCCATCATTTAAAAATCGAAGAGAAACCTCCTTTATTGGGAAAAAGAATGACTTTGGAACATGTGAAATACCTTGACCTATGATGTAATGTCCTCTAAGGAGACTGAGCCAGTAATTTTTCACTGGCAATGAAGTCGCCCATCACCTCAATGAGTGTACAGGTCGTAATAGCTCCAGACTGACTGACTGCAATAAATAAGACCCACAAGTCATAAACATCAGCGGAAACCCAAGAAATGCAATTCTGCTATATTGTTTTCTACCTGTCAGAGGCCACAGCTGTATTTACACACTGCCTGTATCAGAATCTCAGCTGCTGTAGGTTTTCCTCTGTAAGTTTGCTTCCCGGTGGCTGGGATCACGGCATTTCTGTACGACAGAGCTACAGGGGTCCTAGGTGATCTGTATATATTTGGTCTTCATTTTTCAGGACCTGAGATTAAGGCAAGTGTGAATTTTGGAACAGAGAGTCACCGCTCTAGATTAAAACCAGGCAGTCCAGGCAAGGCCTCGTTGTTTAAGGCTCTGAGTAGCATGTCAATGACCTTGGCAGCAGCTTTGGTTTTATTCGATTTATTCAGATGCTACTATAATCAATACTGTGCAGCTGGTATGCAGAAATGATAGATTAAAAAAGAAAGAAACGAAAAGGAAAGCAAAGCACACGATAAGAACTAAATGTGCAAATGCTAAGGACCTTTTTTTTTTTAATGCTATAAAGAGAAAATGGTGAGATTAATTCTGTGAAATTCCTCGGAGAAGAGTTTTTTATCTTTATAAAGAAGGAGGAAGATGGATCAGAAACCAAACATAGCTGCCTAAGAGACACTCAGTGACACACAGAAAGAAATGAGATTTCCAGAGGGAAAGCATTTTGACAAATACATAATCATTAAAATAGGAAATAAAATATGTATTCATAACTATGTCAAGTATCACTAAAAAGTTCAAAGGGTGTAAGAAATTCCCATCATCAAGAATTTTACGGTCAATCTTGGGGTGAGAGAAAAATTAAACAGGGTTATGGACCTCGTGTTGGTGTGCCCCTCCCAGGGGTGGTATTAGGAGGCGGGGCCTTCGGTGGGGGGAACCAGGATTAGGTGAGGTCGTGAGAGTGGAATCCTCAGGAATGCGGTGAGTGTCCTTCTAAGAGCCACCAGAGAGCCTGCTTCCTCCCTCTGCTCTCCATCACCTGAGGATACAGGGGGACGTCAGCAAGTCTGCAAACCAGAAGCAGACTCCCACCAGACCCTCCAGGCTGACACCCTGATCTTGGACTGCTGGCCTCCAAAACTGTGGGAAATAAATTCCTGTGGTTCACAAGCCCCTCCATCAAAGTACTGTTGTGACAGCAGCCGGAACTAAATAAGATAGATAAGCAGGCAGATGGAGGTGCTGACGTAGATACCTAGACACATATCCACACTACTGCTACCAGATAACGACACACGGTAAGTACTCACTAATAATGGGAGGGATCCGTTTCCTAGCATCAGGGATTGGCTATAGACAGAGAAGGGTGTTATTTACAATCCTCCCGTAGATCAGAGCAAGAGAGAGGGCTTCCTGGAAGTGAAAACTAAATTAAGCCCTGAAGACAAGTCAGGATTATCTTGAGCAAAAAGGGAGACACTTCAGGCAGAGGGAGTCCAAGTCTGCAGGAGGCACACAGGGGCTGCTTGAGGACCACAAACACTACCCCAGGAAGACAAAGGCGGGGGAGTGGGGACCACTGTCACTCTCCCACGCACACTCCTCAGAGAAGCTGTTTACAGCAGCACGTGCCTAGAGCCATGAGGGGAGGGACGGACAGGAGTCTGTATTAGGGCTTGCCAAACACCACTTGGGAATACGTTAGAAATGCACATTTTCAGGCTCCCCCTCAACCCTAAGAGTCACTCTGGGGTGGGCCCCAGCACTGTGGGCTTCACAAGCCTTCCAGGGATGCTCAAGTCTCAGAAGAGTTCCCCGATGTAATGAGAAATCTGGACTGAAAGGTCCTCAGGTCAGTCCTTTCAAAGATACACAGGAAACATCCTACAGACTGAAGAGAAACAGAGACGAATTTTCTCCAGTGCACAGAAAAAAAACAGTCAAGCTCTTCCAGTAGGAGAAAGCCTACATTATGACCAGAATCTCCTTTCCGGACTTGCTTCAACCACTTATTTCGCCTCCTCTCCCTTTCTGGCCTCTCAAGGTTGGAGTGCTTTCAGTGACATTTTTAAATCTGTATGAATAGGAAGCTGGGGGAATTCACTCCTCGTTGGATTTATGACCCAAAATATTAAGTTCTTCCTGTTTCAGCCACGGACGTGCTGTGAATTGAGCTGTGGCTGTATCGTGGCTCAGAATGCCACTTCTCCACGGAACCACAATGGAAGAAGAGTGACCAACACCACCATTCTCCACTGACTGTGATACATCTTACTGACAGACATGATGCGAGATCTGGTTTGCGCTTAACACACACATACTCACAATACAAACACACATACACACACAACACGAATTGGACCCCTAGAGCGCCCAGGATTACAGATTCTCATTCCTCTGTAACCATTGTCTTTGTTACTTGGAGCACCAAAGTGGAATAGTGTCCTTATTTTGAAAGAAAGAATTGCAGCCGTGACAGGCATGCGTGAGGACATATAACTCAAATCCATCACGCACAGTCTTCAGCACTTAAATATACATACGTGACCATCTCGAAGGGACAAAAAAAAAATCTCATCTGGGGAACGGGTATCCATATTTCAAGTTTCACTTTGATTTTCCCTTAGATTTTCAAAATCTCCAGGTCACCCCCAAATTTTAGCATACCAAATCTCTCCCAGCCTCTTTTAATACTTAATAAGTTCATAATGATTTCATATGAATCCAGCAGTAACTATAAAAAGCCAAGGAAATATGAGGAACACTCGCCAACTCCATTTAAAGTCCCAAGAATGCCCAGCGAGGGTCAAATGACATCATTATCTGTGACTTATTTTAAGTAACTTAGATTTTTTTTTTTAACTTTAAAGACAGGACAGCCAAATACTCTCAGGCTGAATTATAGACGTATTTTTAGATGTAACTTGATTGACTAATCAAGTAATGTTACAGAATTATTAGTGGAGTTCTATTTTATTTATTTTTTCTCCTTCTCTGAGCATTTGTTTGAAATCTGACGTCCCACATCACCACTAATCTGCATTCACCCCCCAGCCTCAGTAAGCACAGAAAGACGAACCCTCACGGGGTCAAACCAGGTCCACGGCAGTTTGTCTGCACTGATGTTATTTGTCCTAATGTACCTCAGCTGATCTGCACACGCCAGGCACTAAACCAAACCGAGAAGATACAATCAGGTATTTCACCCATCAGTTGTCAGTTACCCAGGGTGCTAATGGAGTAGACAGGGCAGGACGCTAGTATAAAGCTCTCAAAAGTTCATATAAATGAAGCGTCCTTCTATAGGAAATGTCAGAAGTCTGCATCGATCATGATATATGCGTTCACATCTCTCTAGAAGTTTGCACACCTAGTGAGAAAGCATCCTCTGTGCAACCCCCTACGAGCACGCAGTGAACTTAAAGCAGATCTGAAACAGCACTCACCCACCCCTTCCATCCTGGGAACACCGAGACCCTGTTCAAGAAGGGCCTTGTTTCATGGGCCCTTCTCCCTTGGGCAGCCCCACTGAGGAGAGAACAAAAGTCCTTAGATCTAACGGCCTCAGTACCCGCCAGACAAGCACACTTTAAAATGAAGGTCACAGCCCTCCTCTGTCCCTCAGAACCAAACAGAAGAGCACAGCTACTTACACAGTGGACACCCAGTCCCCAAAGCTGCCCCCATCTGCCAGAAGGTGATTTCTGTCTGGTCCGGGAGGCCCGTAGGCAGCGGCCATCGTGGGAGACGGGGAGGAAAGTGAGTCCAGGCTGCTGGGAGGGGTGTCCTCCTTGAGAAGACTGGGGTTGTCACCTAGGGAGGAGAAAAAGGCATCAACTTTCACACAACCACAAACAAGTACGCGGCATCGCTTGATTGGTCAATCAAATTATATTCAAAATTACATTTACAGTTCAGTCTGAGAGTATGTTGGTGTCCTATCTTTAAGGATTCTGTTGTTGATTTATTTTTTAACCAAAGATGCTTAAAATAAATCATAGACAATACACAGTGAGGAGTGTTTTCCCCACAAGAAGAAAATAATGCAAATCAGACAAGATGGAAGATGAAATGCTTTCATGGTGGCCCCAACGACTCCCTGCTCTATAAGGAGCACAGACATAAGTCAATGACAACCTTGAGAGCCACTCAGAGCAGTGTACCAGCCCTGCGGAGTCCAGCCTCTCGCTTTCTAGTCTTTAAGCCACTGCTGGTCTCCACCCGGCACATAACAAATCAAACAACTTGCAAGGGACCTGGTCTTCTGAGCCGATGTCTCGGATGATGATTTAACAGCCCAATTTGTTAAATCCGGGACACAGAGGAACTTCCATGTTCCTGTGAATATTAGGGAGGAGGTTCTACAAGAACCTACAGTGACTGCAGGGGATGACTTTAAACCAAAACTTAAAAGCATTTCTTAAATGGGTTGCATGAGTTATTCACTCGAAGAGGATCATTTTATAAAATATGTTGAGTATCATTCATGCACACTATGGGCTTGGGTAGAAGATGGAGAAGAGCTCCCAAGAGCAGCCATTTCCCTCAACTGCTCTTCTGGCTTTTGCAGTTCTCCTGGCTGCCACCAACGCACCTGAAGTCCCCATTGAAGCTTGGAGCCTTCAGCCAAAGTGACAGTCCCCGTTACATAGTGACTGCTCCGGGGTGTCTTACGGAAGCAGCAACTTACTAAGACAGCGCCGCCTCGGCCTGGATTTTATAAATGACGGGTCCTAACTGTTGTTCAACAAACCACCATGGAACCAGATGACACACATGACCCAGCCCCACACAGCTTCTAGCTGATGAAACCTTCCTTCTTCCTCAGCCCTCTGTCCCAGAAACAGAGCCTGCATGAGCGCCAACAACAGCAAGGCTCCTGCTCTCCCAAGACTGTCTTAGATGGATTTCAAGTCTACTGATCACAGAGCCCAAGAGAAACACTGGGCTCTGAGTGAGCTCCACCCTGAGATACTAACCTTGAAAACTGACTGTAGAAAATAATTCTTCCTTGACTCTGACCCAGCTTACAACTAAGGCTAAAAGAAACTTCCAAGTGAGATCTAGAAAAGCTGGATTCAGGCAGGTAGGAATGAGAGGCGGTGGTGATGGCTGAAGAAGGGATTCCTTACAGAAGCAGCTGGGGTGATGCATGACCCTGTGCAGAAGATTGTGGTAAAGGAGAGTCTTCAGAGCTTCCGTTTTCTAAGCACATGTCAGGGAGAGACATCTGGCGGCACAAGAGGTGAACACACTCTCTGTGGGCAGGTCTTGTCCCAGCCCACGTCTCTATAAGCCTTGCCCTGTCCCTGTTCACAGACACACAGTCCAGAGAACTGCATGTTTCCTCTTTCAGTCAAGTCCCTGTTTCTATAGCCCTCCACCCCAAAGGTATTTAGCTAACTGAAATAATCCAGCCCCAAACAGAATGGCTAATTCTCAGGCAAATGACCTGAAACCCACTGACAGACCACTACGATTTCTTGTTGACTTCTTTTCCTTCTGGGATACAGTCCACTTTGAAACAAAGGTGGCTTCTCCCTCAGGGCCTGGATAGCTCAATTCATCCAGTTCTCTTCTGCAAACGAGCCCAAGAACAAAGGTTTTCCCGGCCCCTGGCCTGTGCCCCTCGGTCATCTGGGCAATGACACCCTTTGAAACTAAGATGGTCTCACATGTAACCCGGGGAAACTCCTGAATGTTCAGCTACACAACAGCTGCTGATTCAGGGCTTGTCTGGAAGCTGCAAAATATGGCTGGTTCTGAAGCAGAACAGGACAACCCCCACAGTGAGTCACACGCCAGCATTCTCCTGGCTGCAGGAGGCTGGATGCCAGCCCTCTGCATCCTGGGCCTCGGGCCCTGTCTCTGGGGCCAGACATGACACGGGGAAAGCAGCTGATAAGAGTCTGGGCCCAGCTAGTCCCCAACTCACTCCTCCAGGGAGAAACCTGTCAGTGAGCAGCAGCTTTGGGGAAGTCGAGCCCAAGGTCTAAGGTTCCTTTCAAAAGGTCCCTGAAATGTTTTCGCAACCAGATACGCACACTCCCCAACACCACCCCCAGTCCTGTCCCCAAGCAGACTGCCACAGCACGAACTCATTCAGCACATTCACTCACACGCTAGTAAGAGAATTTCTCTCTTCCTTTCTGCCAAAGAGTGGCAATCTGAAGCCTCAAGTGAAAAGAATACAGAGAGAAGGAACAGGTTTGCACAAACTCATCAGATGAAGAGATCCCTCAGCCTGCTTTACTGCTTTCTGTGTCCCCAAATTCCTTCTCCTCTCATGGCTCAGGAATGAGCTTACCAACTAGAGAATCATTGAATTTGAAGAAACACTAATATCAGGCAACTAACAGTTAAGTATTCTAAAACTTCAGTTCATCAAAATCAAATGACTTCTTTTGAACTAGTCTGAAAATAATCAAGCTTCAAAAAAAAAGTTCTATGTTTGACAATTTAGGTAATAAAGATTTTTCAATCCTGTGAAACGAACTTGCATTTGAGAATTAACGTCAGGCACACTCATCATTTGTCACCTTTGGCTTCTCTGGAGCGTCACACAACTGCTTTCCTTAGGTGCTACCCTTTCACAGGCACCCACAGCCAGACACGTCACCTACGAGTAACAAGGCTGTTCCGGGTATGGGAACAAAAATGGGGCTGAAGGACTGTCACTGTAAACAGACTCCAAGGTAAGACACTCACGAGATAGAAGCACCATCATCCAGAAAAGAAAATGGCTTTCTCGCCACATCCAGCTCCACTCCCACCTTCCCCACCAAGCGCTCGCCAACCACCTTTTCTGTGGGTTCTCTTTTCTCACAACTGCAAGCAGCAATCAAGTTTACATGGCAGTGTCTATGAATGGTTTCATGACCTGGTTTTAGCTCTCCATCTCTGTGATGCATCTTTAAAGGGTGAAGACCGTATCTCATCTTGGTAATCTTTAGAGAACACAACACAGTGCCAGGCAAATCAGGAGGCTTTCAGGAACTACTGACTGTGAACACACTGTCACAGAAAAGATCGAGAAATTGAAAAGCCAATGCCTCTAGGAATTAAGAAAAGGCAAGGGGAGGGGAGGAGGTGAAATCTATAAACCTCAAACAACTGTCACAAAATCCGCACAGTTTCTGAGGATCAAGCCTCATCTCTCTTTAATCAACCAGCCTTTACTGAGCTTCCACACACAAGGTACACAGTGGATGCCGAGTTACAAAGGTGAGGAATCGGTCCCCAAGCCGAAGGGGCAGAAGACAGCCAGGTAAAAACATCATAGCAGAAGGTGGGTGGAGCTTTCCATATCTCACTGAGGCATCTGGATTTGTGCTCTGGGGATTAGGAAGTCATTGCAGGGATTAAGCAGCAAAGTAATACTATCAAAAGAATCGATGCAAGAGATATTCAGGTATTACAGCTATCAGAACTCTGTGAGCAGAGGTGAAGGGTGAAAGAGGAACCTACCATGAGCCTCAAGTTCTTGGCTTAGGAAACTGGGTGAACGGTGAATTATCGATTGAAATAGGGAATGAAAAACAAGGAGCAAGATAAACAACACAGGGAACTATTCAATGGCTTGTAGTAATGAAAAAGAATATGGAAAGGAGTATTACATATATATATTACATATATAAAACCAAATCATTATGCTATATACCAGAAACTAATTTACGATTGACAGCATCGTAAATCAACTATACTGCAATTATAAAAATGGGAAAAAATAAAACAAGGAGCAAACGGGGTTGCAGACATGCTGGGGCTGAGCTGTCAGTAACAGATCCGGGGACGATGTCCAGAGGAGAGCTGCTTATTCGGCCCCAGGGCTCTGGGACAGTTTTACTGATGTAAGAGGCACGTGGTTAGAGCTGAAGTTGTGGGATCGGATGGACAGAGCAAAGGGGAAGATGGAGAAATGTAAGAAAGCCCCAGAGAAACCTCAGCATAAGGAGCGGGCTTCTCCCTACTGGTGGCCGTGGTTATTGCTGTTATCATGGTAAATAGAGAGAAGTGTTGTCTTGCAAGTATTTCGGATTCTCTCTTGTCATCCCAACAGACATAGATTCTCATTAAAAAAAAAAAATAGACAAAAAAAAAAGTATTGAAGAGAGTGTGCCTTTCACGCCAGCTACTAGATTTCAGCATTTAGTCTGATTTCCTTATGACCCTAAGCACGAGCACAAGTGTTTCGTTTCCATGAGAGACTGACACAAGCTGGAACGACTGGCAGAAAGCTGAACAGGCAGACGGAACATGCGTTTGATCATTGCACCATAGCTAACAATACGGAGCATGCTTATCGCCTACATTTTAACATGCTGATACACTTTTACTATAGTTAGCTGGGCGTTCTCGTTCTGATGGTGACAAGCAATGCGCTCCACTCGCCTTCTGCTCATTTCAGGGAAACGCAGCTGCTACGGCACTGCTGGAAGGCCCAAGGCTGAGAGCTGCCCTCCCCTTGTGTTCATGTCTTCTTTGTCCTCCCCGCAGATACACTTTCCAGCCGTTATGGAGTCAGAGAGAGCTCTCTTGCCTCCCTACCTGTTGTTCTCTACTTAGCCTAGCGTGTTTGAATGTTTGAAGACAGTTTGGAAAATTTCTCAGAGATGGGCTGTCTCCACTAGTAAGGCTAGTCCACGATGCCCTCTCTCAAACACCCTGGCTTACGAATTAGCAGAAGAAAGAAAGAAAAGGAAAAGGGACCGAAAAGAGGAAAGAACAAAGAAAGGAAACGAGAGAAAAGATCGAATGCATTAGTTGAACTTAATTCTAATAACTCCAGAGTTAGGTATTGGGTCAAATGGAAGACAACCGCAGACCCTCTGCAGTTCCACAGACACACAGATAAGCCTCCCATCGGGTCAGAATGACCTTAGAGGCTTCTAAACATCAAACAGCTGGTCATTAGGATCAAAGTCAGAGTTACTGAGAACAAAGTAACTCCATTTATAACAACACACAGTAACACTTTAACAATTAAGGTCAGTCAGGAAATTTCCAGTCAAAGTGACAATGAAATTTTAAGTGGAAACCCACCTCTCCCCACACATATGACCAACAACCACAACAAAAAAAAATTTTTTAAAGACATTCAAAAGATAAATTAAAAACTGTAACGGCACTTGAAAACTTGTTACGTATCTCCGTGAAAGAGAAGGAAATGGTTTCAGAGCTCAGCAGCAGCACAAGCCAAAAGTCTCCTGGCTCCAGGACTCATCAAAAGCAGCAGAACCAGCAGACGTTGAAATCCTGTGGTGCCACTGGGCCAGTACACCTACAACACACCAGGCATGGGTCAAGGTAGAAACAGGATCCCCACGTGGAACCAGGGTGAAGAGATGCTCCCCATACTCAATGGAGGCCACAAATCTATGACAAAGCTCCCCACTTGCCTGGTGAAATGGGTCTGATACGTCCACCCACTCCTGTCCCTGGGATGAGAGTTAAGCACAGGATTAAATAGCTGGTTCTGAACCAAAGCACCTGGTTCGATCTGGTGTGCCTGGCAGAGGCAAGAGCTGGAGAGGGAGTAGAAAAAAGAAAGAAGGAAGAGAAAGAGGCTCCAGGTCATCATAAATGCAAGTACCCACACAAAATCCCCCCTCACCATGGACTTACCACTAACTTTAACTTCTAAGAACACAAAGAAAACTAAGACAGCAAACTCAACATCAACAACAAAGAAAAAAATTCAGAGATTTAGAGGTTTGTAATATGTAAAATAGAAGTAAAATTGCCCAGAAGAAGAAATACATTGAGAAGAAATATTTAAAGAAAGGATGACCAATTGCACAAAATGAAAGAACCTCAAGGACTTCAATCTAAATGACTCCGAGCATCAAACAGGGAAATAAAGAAAACGCTGCACATGAGGTACATTGCTGTGAAATTTAATATCAAATACAAAGAAAAAAAGGCCTCCTGACAGAGCAGATCATACTTAAAAAAAAAAAAAAAAAGGACCCAGATTGACATCAGAGTTCTCAACAGCAAATCTGAATTTACAACAATTCTGAAGTCGTATCTCTCCAATACTGAAGGAGAAGAATTTTGAGTGTAGAACTGCATATTCAAACTGCCAAACTGCTGTTCAAACGTGAGGGCACAATGAACACATTAGACATAAAAACACCCAGGGTTTGCTACGTAAAACCTATAGTGGTAACACTCTTAGAAAGCAGGCTTCAAGTATTTACATAAAAGAAACAATACGAGATTTTCAATGTCTACTGCTGTCTTCTAAAAAGTCTAGGGCAAAAGAAAAGGGAGAAAAAAGAACCCAAAATGGTCCAGAATCTAGAAAATATCAACATGGTATGAGTAGATAGCCCACAAAAGATGACACTCCATTATTTATTTATCTTACTAGAGATAAAGAGAGAAACACAGTTGAGTTTAAGAAGTCAACAGATAAATGAGATTATAAATCTCAAAATAAAGGCAACCACCTTAGAAACAAACACAGAATATACATTATTAGAAACAGCATAATAGTTGCTTGTGTAAAGAAAAAGGAGGAAAGGAAAAATAAGTTATCAAAATTATTAAACAAAAATTATAAAATGACAGAAATTCTAACATAATGGTAATTACAATATGTATAAATGCATTAAACTCACCAATTAAAAGACAGTGATTCTCCAAATGTATTTTTAATTCCAATAACATGTCAACGACAAGAAACAAGCTTAAAACAAAAAGACAAACAAAGGTTGAAAATAAAAAAAAATGTGAAGCTATCTTAGACAAATATAAACCAAAATAAAGATAATTATCTTAATAAATTACACAAGAGACAAAGAGAATCATTTTGCACTGATAAAGGGGCAAGGCAACAGAACATGAAGATAAGCACCTAATGACACAGCCTCAAGCAGCAGACAGAACTGTAAGGGAAAGCAGGAAAATCAACTGGTGTAATTGGAGATTTTAACACACACTTCTCAGGCACTGCTATTAGGGAGCCCCTTTCCAAAAAGGAAAAAAAAAAAGAAAAAGAAAAAGAAAAAGAGAGAGAGACATATCTGTAGTCAACAGTACAAGGCTGCCTGCTTTATGCACACACATGCACAGCACCTTGCAATAAAAAAGGACAGTCTTCAAGAACAAATATTTTTGAGGAAAATGTTTTGAAGGACGACTATTATATATACTCTCTTCTCAGACTGAAACTACAAAATACTTAGAATTTAATAAACAAAAGGACAGATTTTTCAATTTTATATGCTGGTAAACGAAACATGGCTAAATAGAAAGTCATAATGCAAATTAAGGTGTAGAACTCAATGACAAAGACATTTTATAACAAAATTTGTGAAACATGGCACCATAATACCAAGGAGAATTTTTTAGCGCTAAAATATTTATTAGGAAATAAAGAATAATTAGAACACTTTTATGCCATATTTAAATAGACAATTTTCCTAAATATTGATAGTCAAAGGGTCATCACAAGTGTTTAAATATTCAATTCATATTTAATAAATTCATAAATATTCAATTCAAATTAAATTCAGTCAGGGTAAACTCTCAAAATTAGAATGTACTAAAATATATTTGATGTCTTTTATACTTTAGTGTCCTCATTCAACAGGGATTACTTGTATACCATAATTAATATACACAGGTTATCCATAAAATGAAAAGCTAATATTCTTAACTATTATTTTCATTATTTACCAGTATATAAGACTTTCTGGAGGAAAAAGAAATCTCCAAAATCACAGTGGAAATTGATGAGAAAATATGACTTGACATATAAAAACTCAATACGTAAGTACAGAAAAATAAATCTCAAGGCTAAACATGATCTACTTTACTTCTGAGGGTGGCTTCAACCAAAACTAGGTGGAACCTTTCCCCAGCATGGGGCGAACAGAGCTGTTGTGACGACACCCGCCCCATGCCCCTCACCCCTCGCACCTGGATTCATTCCCTTGTCATTTCACATTATAATTATCCTCCTGTCATTCTGCATTTCCTGTGTTTTAAATGGGGCTGCACAATAATAACCAACAACACCTTGCTTAGAGACTTTCAATGTCTTCTCTGCCCATTTGGTGTGACGGCTCTAATGATGCTGTAACCATGGAAGACTTGAGCACCAAAAATTTAGGCCTCGTGTCTGAAGCTGAAAAGGGTGCAGCCTGCAGGGAATCCTCAAGAAAAAGCATGTCTGGGGACGGGGCACAGTAGCGGACAGACTAATGGCTCTGGGAATGAAACTGATGGGAAGGGCTAAAACTGGGAGGGGAGCAGGAAATGCTGCAGCAGGAGGAGAGTTGTGTTTGTTTTGCTAACTTATATAAGCCTGTTCAAAATACAACCTTTGATCCAAGCAGAAAATAGCCATGCCGCCCTAGTTTCCATCATGTGGCAGATATTATGACATCAATAAAATCTCCTTCGAGCCATAGCGATCTTTCCTCCTAATGTCACCCAGGACATAGAGGGTACTGAAAAGGAAGAGTGACTAGTATCAAGACAAACACTCCCAAACTCATTTCACAGACACTCTGACATCATTTCCATTCTGTTCAAATAAAGTCTGAGTTGCTTTACTTCATCACATCAAAAACTAGTTCTAATTACTGCACTGACTAGGGTACACTAGAATGAACCAAAACTTATGTTTTCCCTCCTCCCTGCTCAATTGCTGTTGGACTTGACATTGTAAATAAAACCCAACGCTGAACAATAAAAATGGAAGTGGCCTCTATAAAGCTCAATCTGTCTAGGAGCTGGTAAGAAAGTTCAGATATACGAAACAGTAGAAAGAAAACACTTTCCCACCAATGTTCACAAAGTCAACACAGCAGAAGGGATGGGGGGGGGCCAACAATGGCATTTTAAGGCTGATAGAAGTCAAAGGATACAACTAGATCTATGATCTTCTCTAATGATCTGGTGCACGGGAAGGGGAGCACGCACTATGCAGTGCTGGACCCTAAAATGTGGTTAATACAGACCAGTATACTACTTAACTCATCTTAGAACTGTCATGCTGGATGGGAACACTAACCCCTCCAGGACAGAATCCTGCTTTAACAAGGACACTCAAGAACACTCAAGTCATCCGTGGCCTCACTTTTCCTACCTAAGTCTTGGAAGTACATCGTAATGAACGTCTCCTTGCCTTCAAATGACTGAGTGAAACTGTTGTAGACAATGAAACATTCAAGAGTTCCACCTCCGAGTAAAGGAGCAAGACCTCCAGAACACGACTTCACTCACTACTGCTCCAAAGGGAGGATTACCGTTTTGTCCAGCGTTTTGTTTTTGCATCTGGTCTTTAGCGTTAGCATCCCCGTAATTACTGACTTGCAGATACCAGGGTGACCAGATGCTCAAATTTACTACCACAAAGAAGGACAGCCTGTCTTGCCTAGCTGCATTATCTAAGACTGGTTTTGTACAAGCGGCCCACTCCTTGATTGCTGAAGAAAAGTGAACAGGCCTGTTTCTTCACAACCTACTCAGATACTCGGCCAGAACCTCAGAGAGTTCTACTGGCTTCTCTAACTACAAGCTTCAGTGCGCACATGGAAAGACCAGCACCCGGCAGAGCAGCCTGTGAGCAGCAAGGCTGAGAAGGGTCAGGATCAGATCCCAAACCAAATTCATACCTATCCAGCCAAAGAGAACCCGGCCCTCCCTACACATCTTTCCATATGCTGGTCTACTTCAACGAAAATGGCCAAGGAACTGCTTTATGAGGCACAAACAGGTAAAATCTACAGAAAGAGAAAGAGCCCAAAGCAAGATAAAAATTAAAGTTGATACATTTTTAGGCCAGATATTTATTCTTATCTTTCTCGAAACACAGGCCAGAAGAGTTATGTCATATTATTTTATACATGAGTTTTCATGAACTGGAAAAGTATACACACACACACTTAATTCCTTCCTTACATTAATTTAAATAATAAAGATAGGTTAGGAAACTCAAAGTTTGACTTTAAAATTGAACTTTTAAAATTGCTAACGTAAATTGGGAGTTCAAGATTTGTAGATACTCATATATATAAAATAAACAAGTTCATACAGTACAGCACAGGGAACTATATTCACTATCTTGTAGTAACTTATAATAAAAAAGAATACGAAAATGAATATATGTATGTTCACGTATGACTGAAGCATTATGCTGTACCAGAAACTGAAAACACTATAAACTGATTATACTTCAATAAAAACACATATTTAAAAAATTTGCTAATGTAACTGGGTATCTTTCTTTAAAAAAGAAAAAAGGCAAAGCCATGCAAAGGGCATTCCTCTTTGCTGGCTATGCAGTAGTAGGTGGTAAATGATTACTGTGAGAAAACAGTCTAGAGTCCTTGATCAGAGAATCCTCCCTAAGTCTTACATTAGGGAAAAAAGGGGAAGAGGTTTAAGAAATTAACCCTGCCAACTGCCCATTAAGGAAAGAAAGCTAATTGTATTTCACAGCAGTGGGAGGTGCACTGAGAGACGGGTTATAATTGCCAAGTGGAAGGAAAGGTTCCTAAAGTCCCACTTACCCCAATTCTTGGCTCTGCTGCAAGTTAAAGCAATGTCGTGCGGCGTAGGGGGCAAGATGTCCCAGTTCCTCTCATCCCATTTTGCCCTCATCAAACAAAACAAACCATAATGGGAAACACAGTAAAGCTAAATAACATGCAGACTAATGACAGTCAGTGGCTGGATAAGAATAATTCCCTTGGGTAATGTAATTTCTTTATTTGAAATCATGTCCAGGAAAGGGAAATGTGACTCCCACCCCCAGTCCCAAAAGTTCAAATAAATCAAAAGTACACATAGATATACATCCCCCCCAAAACACTGAGAGGAAAGTCGACTCCTGAACTATAAACTAAACTGTCCCTTTAAGGCATGAAAAGAGGTAATGAAATTGCCATGCCATTATAAAGCAGATTTTATTTTCTGTTGTCTGAAGATACAAAAATTTAAGCATAATGCTTGCCCCAAGAGCTACAGAATGGCTCAGATGAGCCAAAAGTGTATGCTAGGAAAAGCTAATGAGGGAATCAGCTGTGTTCTAATCACATGACATAAAACAGAGACCTCATTATAACGGTACAGCAGCAGCTAACAGGCATTAGGTTACAACTCCGGGAACCACCTCTACTACTTACAAAGGTCAATGGAAGTCTGTAGCAATTCAATTATAAAGTGAATAAGACCAGTTCAGCTGCAATGTCAATAGAAGTCAAAGCCAATTGCTTTACTCTGCGAAGAAGCCGAGGGCAGGCTTTTATCGTCATCACAGTCCTGAGGTATTATTTACAGACTGAGATTTCTGCCTGTATAAACAAACAAAAAATGTAACAACCACGGACTGTTATCCTTAGGAACCAAGAAGTAATCAGACACTGAATCAAGCTGTCTTCCATAAACTTCTGAGGAAGACCTGACACTTGGACAGCTCAGGAAATTTAGAGCAATGTGCTCCGAACACACTCCAGTCCAGCTGAGACTCGGAGGGCTGGTAGACTCCTAGCTATTTACCTGTCCTCCTCTTCCCCCAAACCCCATTCTTTTCACCCAAACAATGTAAATCATTATTAATTGCCAGACTAAGACTGCGGCTAGCAACCAATAAGTCTACTTATTAAGCTGGACAAAAATAAGACAAAGTTACATTTTCTTTGAAAGAATACCACATACAACAATGTATTTGAAGCTCTCTATTTTACACATCAGCTTCTCAAGAAAATATAAGCTAAAGTTCTTCAGTATTTCCTAAACATCGGGTGGTTTATAGCCATCAATTCAGTTGTTCTTGGCAAAAGCCATGTGAAAATTTATTGACCCAAACTCATGAGGTTTCTACGGGAATTTGCTGAGATCATAAAAGACCGTAAGAAGAGGACAGGGATTTAAACCCAGGTTAGTTTAAATCCAGAATTAACCACAAACAATTCTACCACTCACTAAAACTCTGTGCTGCCTAAGTATTTCCAGTGACAGTGATCCCCAAAATGCTAGGACAATGTGACCAAGAGCAGTCCAGGTAGAAGGTGAAAGATACAGGAAACCTAACAGGAAAACTCTAAGCACCATTCTCAACATGGTGCCTAGGAAGTTTTCTTCAGCTCATGCTAGCGGGATGCCATATGCTTTTTTCTAGGGCTCTGCTTCATTCTTTCTACTTCAAAATCTTACACCCAACACACCAAATAGCAAGCACAGATTGCATCAGTATTAGGCTGAAACTTTTGTAACTGAAACACATATATATGAGTCTATGATGTATGTATGTATATGTGTATTTATGTGTGTATGTAACAAGTAATACACTACAGGAAAAAGAACTACAGATATGTACAAAGAAGAAAATCACCAAACTCTCACCTCTTAAGGATAAACACTGTCATAACTGGTTAATATTCTTCCAGACTTATTTCTACACTTACACATGTATTTATACAGCTTTTCCTTTAGAAGTGAGGTTATTCTGAAATCCTGTTTTGTAACTTGCTTTATTCATTCAAAAGCATATCATGGGTATTATATCTGTGGAAACATTTTTATTACCATTGAAAGGCTGGAAGCCTGTGTGTGGTTAGTAAGGGACCTGCATCGTCTGCTTGCATTTGGCTGTAGAATACAAGGCCTCTTAGGAGTATGCCCACACAACAGAACTCAGAATACTACACAGCAGTGAAAAAGGGAGAGGGTATTCTCTTTGTATTGGCATAAAAAGCAACACAAGATATACCTAAAGTTTTTCTTTTTAAGTAAGTTACACAACTAGCTTTTGGGTACATGGTGGGTAAATACAAATCTATATTCATATATGCTTATATATACATGAAGAACTCCAAAAGAAAAAATAAGAAACTTCAGGTTGAACCACGTGAAACTGCTGCCATTCAATCATTTTGGACATACACAAACAGCAGGTTTCATATGGTCCGACCCAACTAATTCAGTGGTTCGCAATCCATTCGGAATTTCAGCTTGGAAAGAACTTAAGAAACTACAGGTTGAAATGACATGAAACTCCTTTTGCTTTACTATGTTGGAAGCACTAGATGAAAAAAAAAAAACTGAAATTGCCACTACTAGATAACTTTGGAACTAAGGGTGCCACCTCTTACATGGCTCATGGTTACAGAGCTGCAAGCACCATAGGGAGCAGGGAATGAGTGGATAGGACTGAATGGCAATTTTTCACTTTGTATCATTTTACATCTTTTGGTGTTTCAAGCTAAGGAACTTACTGCCTTTTTTTTTTTTTTAATTTTTTTAAGAATGAACAGACAAAAGAAAAATAACAGCAAAAATTGAGTATATTCAGGCAGCATCAAATTCCTGACTGTATTCAGTTCACGCATTTCTAACAACTTATCAAGGCATCAGGTCCCTGAGATATCTGCGTTGCAGCTAACTTTAAAGCCAGATATTTGTTCATTTAGATCAATGGTTGCACAAATCATAAAATAAATATAACACTAAAATAAAATGATTGTTTCCCCTCCCCTTTGCTCATAAAAATGAGCATTCCCCTTTCTCCAGGAGGGCCCATTTTTGTTGCAGTGGATCATGATAAAAATTACCCTAAGAGTGTTGCCTACAGTTAACATAACCAAACAAACCCAGATGTCCTGGGTTTAAACCATACTCATCTCTGGCTCTTTCTTTTCCTTCATTAAAATCGTAACCCTGATTCCTTTACAATAAAACTAGCCACGGTCTTTAATGGAAAAACGAAGAATCATTCTTAACATTTAAAAAGAATGAATCAATATATTGCTTGAAAGGCACATGGTATCTCTGAAGACTGGCCGTGGAAAACTCCAGGGAAGACGACCATCTGCTGAGCACTTGTGTTCGCACTTGAGCAGAGTGGGAAGCCAAGACTCTGGGACCAGACTGGGCAATCCCGGCTGTGGCACTGACAAGCTGGGAGATACAGGTAAGCTACTGACCTTCTCTGAGCCCAGTTTCCTGAACTATAAAATATGGGTATTACTGTTACCTATAGGACTGTTAGAAGGATTAGCTAAGTTTGACAGATACTGCTAAAACCAGTAGCTGGCACATGGTATGGTATATGTAACTGTATACTTTTATGACCCTCCAAATTTTGCATCCTGTTCTCATATTCACTATTACAAGTTTTTTAAAAAAGGATCCACCTTTAAAAGTAACTAAGATAATAAACAGAGCCTTAAGGAATCACTATTTCTGTTCTGATCCAAAGGGAAAAATAAGACCATGATTATAATCACATTTCAAGCTAAAAAATATCACGTTGCTGAGTTGAGAGAACAAATATTAGTCCATGCAAAATGTCAGCCGAATAATTCACTGTAATAAGCTTGAAGATTTCTTTTTCCATCCAAGGATGACATTGGATCCCTCTAAATACTGCTCAGAAGACACGCAGGGATGCCATGGGAAGTTGAATGAGCATTCAGAAGGAGCCGGGCTGCAGAGCTGCAACCCAGAGTTCATAAAAGGCAACGAGGTGGGTGAGAGGAGGGTGTAGCTCAGTGGTAGAGCACATGCTTAGCCTGCACAAGGTCCTGGGTTCAATCTCCAGTACCTCCATCAAAATAAAATAAAATAAAAGGCAATGAGTGACAACTTGTAACACACAGTTGACTCAATCTCACATCATTTCCTTTTTCCTCAACAGCTGGTAAGGATTCAGTAAATAAAATAAACTGGCCACAGTTTGCTTATATTAATGGTAGACAACACTTTAATCTCCTGGTAATTTTTACCATGGTCCACAAGAGTTTTCTGAGTAACAGAAGTTGTTTGGAATTGGCTGCACTGAGATAATACCTTCCCTTTCAAGATTTCTGTTCATCTTCCTGGCTACCAAAGAAAACGTTTCCCATCAGTCACTCTTGACAGCCTTAAAAATTCTACTTCATTCAGGATAAACAATACTTTGGTTGGTTTGAAAAAATGTTTCTTAGACAGTCCAGCTACCTCCTACGCGGCAAGAGTTTCAAAGAAGGGCTACAAAGAAAGTTGACAGCTGCTTGAATTCAGAACCAGAAATTAAAATAGGACCTATTAGAAGTGAAGGAAAAACCCACACCACAGGGAGACGAGCTTTAAAGAATTTTTCTCTCGTCTATAAATTCTAGTTACCTGCCATGAACTTATTTTCACCACAGAAGCAGCTATGTAATTTTTTTAAGACATTAACTAAGCTTTTTTTTTCCCCTCCAGAGAAAGGGGGAAATGTTCATCCCACACAGAAGCACAGTTGAGATTATAGAGGAAGTTCATCTAAGAAGTTGCCGTGTGCTTTGTCACTGACATTAGAGGGGCTGAGTTTCGGGGAGGCGCCTGGGGCAACGCCAGAGCAGGGGAGGCAACGTGTATGATTTATGGGCACACCACAACTGCATCACAGCCCCGCCATTTCTGGCAGCCTTTTCCAACCCATTGATCTCATCATTGTAAAAGCGAGTTCAGAAATAATCTGTCTACATGCACCATTCCTGATCCAAGCCTGGTCTTAGATTTAACTTCACAACACAGCAATTCCACGCCAAGGAATCATGACTTTACTCTGAAGAGGGGGCAGGAGACCTCGACACTCGGGAAGTTATCATCCAGAGCCCACCCATGGGGTGTCATGCAAAAAAATTGGTAAGAATCCAGAGAAGACTGCCAAGCATAAGACAAAGATCTGCTTGTGGCCAGATACATGTGTGGATTATAATTCTGTGCAAGCTGATCAGACAGATATACATATAAGGGAAGGTCAAGAGCTGGAGGAGGTCACTAAGAATCCACGTCCACAATGGTTTTACACACATTTCTTCTCACAAATACGTGTCCTGATACAATTTAAGAGAGGATGGGGTAGTTACAACTCACTTACAAAAGCATGTTTTCAGGAAGGTGATTTCTAAAGTAACTCTCTAGGGAACAGAGATGAGCAAGAACACAGCCGGCCGCCAGGACGGTCAGCTACTGGCCCCTGACTGCTGATGACACAAACATCTTTCAGTGCGGTGGCCTCCTCCTATCCTTTACATACGCCTATGAATGAACGTGGATATATGTCTCTGAACTCTACACTGTTCACAACTAGGAGACTATTTTTTCTCTAAGGAGACATAACATTTTTAGTCATTATTTAATATTTCTCTGTCCACTGACTTTTCATATACACTATTTATATGAAACCTATTTTATAGAACAGTTATATGCAACAATATGCATTGAAGATACTAATAAAACAAGACATTTTCTTCTATTTGGTGGAAAGATGGTCTACATATTTGTTTTTAAAAACCCCTCAGGGCACAACTAAGACATAAAACAAGGGCAGATTTACCAATGAGCCTAAAGTGCGCCTGACGACCTCTGTTTTGATTACCTGCCTTCATCCTCCACACTGGGTCAGTAAAGAAGTCCCAACAACTTGCTTTGATATCTCTACCAGATATCCATTTTATTTTCAAATCCTAGTGCTGATTCAAGCCTACATCAACCAAAGCTTAGATTACTCAACCAGCCTTTTACCAGGGTCTGCTTGGTTCCTACAGACAGATCTGTCCTACTCTGATGCTAGAGACTGGTCCCTATCAGGATAGGGTTTCTCCTTTAAGATAGAAGGAAAATGGTCAGGCTTCACCATTAAACCATCTTCCTGTCAACAGTTGTATTTTTGCTTTTTTGTTTACAAGGCTCTGCATCTTCGTCGTGATATCTACCGCACTGTAGGACCACAATAATACATGTTCAACAAATGTGCTGCAGTTAGCACATCCGGGATCCAAGTGGGAACGTGCCAACCTAACGATACCCAAGTAAGAACTATTCTAAAATAATATTAAATCCTGCCAATTGGCTTGCAAGATGATTTTGTTTTCAACTCGTTATAAGTCATATTTTTTTGTTGTCTAAATAAACAAACTGCCAAATCATGTACAGAAGAAGATCGGCACAGAATACCTAATTACCCAAGAAGATACAAATAAAAACTAGTCCTGTGACTGTCTACTTCGGTTTAAAATTAGAGCTAGCATCAAGGAAGAGAGAGCTTAGTCAAAACTCAGATGATAATCTTCTCACTCCCCAAACTTTCTTTAAAATTTTTTTTCCTGCCTTGAATGAAAAAAATAGCAAAGAACAGGGAACTATATTCAATATCTTGTAGTAACTTGGGAGTGAAAAAGAATATGAAAACAAATATATGTATGTTCATGTATGACTGAAGCATTGTGCTGTACACCAGAAATTGACAATACTGTAAACTGACTATACTTCAATAAAAAATTAAATGTACAAAAAAATAGCAAAGAATATACCTCATATAGCCTCATGGACTTTCCTTGTATATGGGAGCATTACAATAAACACAACAGTCCCTCTTTATATAAAAAGGGTCCGGGGCCAGCCCCATCTACCAGACACTGCAGCCACAGCCACGTTCCCACCACAGAAAGAGAGCACATGCAGCCCACATAGGGACACTCCCTGAGTGCCTGGCTCTGGTGGCCAGGCATGAGTGCACTTCTCAGCCCTACAGGGCATCTCCGCTTCTTCCATGATGAGAAAGACAGCTGATTTACCGAATGCATAGAAACAAACACAGAATAAGGCACAAAACGAGGAGACAGAGGAACACATTCCAGTCGAAAGAACAAGACTAAAACCTCAGAAAAAGAACTAAAAGAAACGAAGATAAGCAATCTACCTGATAGGGAGTTCAAGATAATGGTCCTAAAGATACTCAGTGAACTTGGGAGAAGAGTCGATGAACATCATGAGAACTTTAACAGAAAGATGGCATATGTAAGAAAGTACCAAACAGAAGTTATAACTGAACTGAAAAATATACTGAAGGGGTTCAACAGCAGACTATATGAGGCAAAAGAACAATCGGCAAGCTGGAAGACAAAACAATAGAATTCACCCAGGCAGAGCAGCAAAAAAAAAAAAAAAAAAAAAAAGTGAAGATATCTTAAGGGACCTCTGGGTAACATCAAGCAGAATAATATTCATAATAGGGGTCCCAGGAGGAAAAGAAGGAGATAAAGGGCCAGAAAACTTATTTGAAGAAATAGTGGCTGAAAATGTCCCTAATCTGGGAAGGAAGCAGACATCCAGGTTGGAAGCCCAAAAAATTCCAAACAAGATGAAACCAAAGAGACACACACCAAAACACATTATAATTAAAATGGTAAAAGTTAAGAATAAAGAGATTACATGTGTGTATCAGTGAAGAATAGAAACCAATGTAGTCCTCTCTCATTCCCTGAGTGGAAGCCTCTTCTTTTCCTTTTCTTTTCTTTTTTTTTTTTTTTTTTTTTTTGATTTTATTGAAGTATACTCAGTTATAATGTATTGATTTCTGGTATACAGTACAATGTCCCAGTCATATATATATACACATATAGTTCATTTTCATACTTTTTCATTAAAGGTTATTACAAAATATTGAATATAGTTTCCTGTGCTGTACAGAAGAAACCTGTTTTAGCTGTTATAGACTGAATATAAATGGAATCAGATCATATATGTGACCCCACAGCCTATTTTTTCACTGGATAATATTTCTTGGCAACCATCTTAGGTTAGCACATGGAACTAACTTATAGTATTGATGAGTGGGAAGTCTCAATTTTACCATGCCAGCCCAGACAGCATCTAGGTCTTTTAACAAAACTATTTGGAATTCTATGAGTTTGAACCTTATTCTAAAGGTAAAAACCACATGTTTGCTGTAAAGATTTTTCTGTATAAACAGTGATAACACACAAATATCTGCATGGAATAAAATAGTAGCAAACCATGGGGAAAAAAAAGAATAAAGAGAGAATCCTAAAAACAGCAAAAGAAAAACAACTTGTTGCATACAAGAAAAATCCCATAAGGCTATCAGCTAATTTTTCAGCAGAAAAACTTCCAACCAAGAATTCTCTACCCACAAAGTTACCATTCAGAGTTGAAGGAGAGATTAAGAGTTTCCCAGATAAGCTAAAGCTAAAGGAGTTCATCACCACTAAACCAGCCCTACAAGAAATGCTACAGTGATTTCTTTCAGCTGAAAAAAATGACACTAATTAATAATAAGAAAACACAAAAGTAAAAATGCCACTGGAAAAGATAAATATATAAGAAAGGTAATGGATCAACCTCTAACAATACAAACATGATGGTTAAAAGACAAAAATAATAAAATTAACTAAAATTAAAATAACTAGTTAAGAGATGCACGAAGTCTAAAGATGTCAAATATATCACCAAAAGCATAAAATGTGATGAGAGGAGTAAAAAGAAATCTGAACACATTCCAAAGCTTTAAGTTGCTACCAACTTAAAACAGGGTACTATTTACATAAGATGTTATATGTAAGCCTCACTGTAACCACAAGAAAAAAAGTCTTACAGTAAACACACAAAAGAAAATGAGGAAGGAATCTAAACATAACACTAAAGAAAACTACGAAGACACAAAGGAAGAGAAAGGAACAGAGAAGAACTACAAAAACAGCCAGAGAATAACTAACATACTGGAAATAAGTGTATACTTATCAATAATTACTTTAAATATAAATGGACCAAATTTGCCAATTAAAACACAGGGTGGCTGAATACATTTAAAAAAAATAATCCTACCTATGCTGCCCAAGAGAGCCTCACAAGAGACTCACTTCAGAAGAAAGAGCACACACAGACTGAAAGTGAAGGGATGTAAAAGGCCATTCCATGCACATGGAAATGAAAGAAAGCTGGAGAAGCTATACTCTTACCAGACAAAACAGACTTTAAAACAAAGACTGTAATAAAAGACAAAAAAGGGCATTACATAACGATAAAGGGGTCAATCCATCAAGAAGATAAAATATGTAGAAATGTATATGCACTTAAAAGAGGATTAACCAGATAAATAGAGCAAATATTAATGAACATAAAGAAATTAAAGGCAATAATAATGGAGGACTTTAACACCCTATTTACAATGTATAGATAATCCAGACAGAAAATCAATACGAAAACGTTGAATTTAAAGAACACATTAGATCTGAAAAGATAAACAAAACTGACAAACCTTTAGCTATATTACCAAGAAAAACAGAAGACTGAACTAAATAAAATCAGAGATGAAACGGGAAGTAACAACTGATACCCAAGAAATACAAAGACTCCTAAGAGACTACTGCAAACAATTCTATGCTAACACATTGGATAACCTAGAAGAAATGGATAAATTCCTAGAAACATACAATCTTCCAAGACTGAATCATGAAGAAATAGTAAATCTGAAAAGATCAACTACCAGTAAGGAGACTGAAACAGTCATCAAAAATCTCCCAACAAAAACCCAGGCTGATGGCTTCACTGGCAAATTCTACAAAATGCTCCAAGAAGATGTAATACCTATCCTTTTCAAACTCTTCCAAAAAATTGAAGATAAATCTTCCAAACACATTTTATGAAGCCAGCATTACCCTGATGCCAAAGCAGACAAGGACACCACAAAACAAGAAAACTACAGGCCAGTATTCTTGATGAACATAGATGGAAAAATCCTCAAAAAGTATTAACAAACTGAATCCAACAAAACACTAAATATATTAAAAGAATCCTACACCACAATCAAGTAGGATTTATTCCAGGAATGCAAAATTGGTTCAACATCCATAGATCAATCAACATGATATATCACATTAACAAAATGAAGGATAAAAATCATATGATCATCTCAATAGACACCAGAAAAGTATTTTACAAAATTCAACATCCATTTATGATAAAAATTCTCAACAAAGTGGATACAGAAGGCATGTACCTTTACATAATTGTGGCCATATATGACTAACCCACAGCTAACATCATACTCCAATGGTGAAAAGCTGTAAGCTTTTCCTGTAAGATCAGGTACAAGACAAGGATGCCCATTTCACCACTTTTATTCAACACAGTACTGGAAGTCCTAGCCACAGTAATCAGGTAGGAAAAAGAAATAAAAGACATCCAAGTCAGAAGAAAGAAGTAAAACTGTCACTATCTACAGATGACATGATACTATACACAGAAACCTCTAAAACCTCCACCAAAAACCGTTAGAATAAATGAATTCATTAAAGACACAAGATACAAAATCAATATACGGAAATCTGTGGCATTTACACACACTAACAACAAACTACCAGCAACAGAAATTAACAATCTCATTTACAATTGCTTCAAAAATAATGAAATACATGGAAATAAAAGTAACCAAGGAGGTAAAAGATCTGAAAACTATTATTAGACAATGGAAAGAAATTGAGGACACAAATGTAAAGAAATTCCATGCTCATGGATTAGAAAAATTAATATTGCTAAAATGTCCATGCTACCCAGAGCAATCTACAGATTCAATAAAATCCCTATCAAAATGCCAATGGCATATTTCACAGAACCAAAACAAATAATTCTAAAATTGTATGGAACTACAAAAGACTCCAAATAGTCAAAACAATCTTGAGAAAGAAGAACAAAGCTGATATTATTACACTCCCTGACTTCCAACTATACTACAAAGCTATTGTAATCAAAACAATATGGTACTGGAACAAAAGCAGACACACAGATCAATGGAACAGAATGGAGAGTCCAGGAATAAACCCTACATCTATGGACAATTAAATTATGACAAAGGAGTAAAAAAGATACCATAGAGAAATGACAGTTTTTTCAATAAATGGTATTGGAAAAACTGGACAGCCATATGCAAACGTATGAAACTAGATCACTATCTTACACCACACACAAAAATTAACTCAAAATGGATTAAACACTTGAATGTGAGAGCTGAAACCATAAAATTCCTAGAATAAAACATAGCTGGTAACCTCACTGACATCAATCTGAGCTATGTTTTTGTGGAGCTGACTCCAAAGGCAAGGGAAACAAAAGCAAAAATAAACAAATGAGACTACATCAGACGAAAAGAGCTGCACAGCAAAGGAAACCATTAGCAAAATGAAAAGGCAACCTATTGAGTGGGAGACGATATTAGCAAGTCACATATCCAATGAGGCATAAATAGAACAAAATACAAAAAAATATCAAAATATGTGAAGAACTCATACAACTCAACAACAGAAACCCAATTTAAAAATGGGAACAGGATGTGAAGAGACATTTTCCAAAGAAGACAGAGATGGCCTACAGATACATGAAAGCAACATCATTAATTATTAGGAAAACGCAAATCAAAACCCCAATAAGTTATCACCTCATACCTGTTAGAGTAGCTATAACCAAAGACAAAAAATAATAAATGCTGCAGAGGATGTGGAGGCCAGGGAACCCTAGTACACTGCTGGTGGGAATGTAACTTGGTGCAGCCACTCTGGAAAGCAGTACGGAGGTTCCTCAAAAAATTAAGACTAGAACTACCATATGACCCAGCTATTCCACTTCTGAGTATTTATCTGAAGAACACAAAAACACTAATTCAAAAAGATCCATGCACCCCAATTTTCACTGCAACATTATTTACAATAGCCAAGATATGGAAACAACCTAATTGTCCATTGATGGGTGAATGGATAAAGAAGATGATTTCACTCATATGTGAAATCTGAAAAGACAAAACAAACAAAATGAAGCAAAAACAAACAGAGGGGAAGGGGATACAAAGATGGGTGAAATGGATGAAGGGGGTCACTGTGTGGTGATGGATGGTAACCAGACTTGGCATGGTGATCACTTTGTAGTGTATAGAGATGTCGAATTACAATGCTGTACACCTGAAATTTACATAACAAAAAAGAGGTAGCAAGGAGATAAATTTGGAGCAGGCAGGAGAAAACAGACACACAACACACACTGAACTTTCTTAGAGTTACTGTACTATTTCTAAGGAAATAAAAACACAGAATAAAACAGAAAGAAGTCTTTGGTTTTTCATTATCTTTTTGGCACTTAGCACCCTACCTCATATTTTCCTATTCCACAACAACTGATTTAGCCAAATCTACGCAGCTTTGAGGTTCATGAGATTATGAAATGCTATATGAAAATGATCAATAAGTCCTCTACAAAACAGTAAAAGAATTTTGGTAAAGATTTAACAGCTGCTCTATTTGAAGAAATCTAGCTAGATACCACATCCATTTCAGTTCCTATTAATCATCAACAGAGATCCTTAAGCAGTAACCAGAATTTTATTCTGCAAATACTAAGTTTAATACCATTAAATCACATATTACAAGGAAAAAAGATGAGCATTGTGTATGCAGTATGGCTAAACGTGCCAAGGTTAATTAAAGCCTTTGTTAAAGGAAAGATACTAAGTGTTTTTAATTAAACTGGGGGGCGGGAGGTTGAAAAAAAAAAAAACATGACAAAAACCATATCTGATTTCTCTCCTATTTCATGCCAGCTAGGATTCTCTGCTTCTAGGTCCATCCTTTTGGCTCATGCAAATGGCCTTGCAGACTTCTAATAAAGACTTTCTGATCTGCCTAGTGTTGAACCGAAACCAATTCTCAGTGTCTTCCAGAGTTAGTAAATCACAGTTTCATACTCTACTCGCAGAAGAAAGATACCACAAACCACTTTGTTCAATCAGATCCATGACTAAATCATAGAGCTGAAGAAAATCTCCAATCATCCAATCTAGTTCTTTGATCTTGGAAAATAGTCTACCTAACTTTGAAACAAAAACAATTTGTCCTGGATTTTATGAAGTCAAATTTAATTTGGACTACAGTGTAAATGGGATGGGGGGTGGGGAAACATATCTGCATTTAAATTTTTTATCAGACTCATAATAAACCAAAGAATTTGGAAAAATAATTCATACCTTAACCAAAACTAGGTAAGCATGGAAAATGACTCAACTGCCATCAGTAAGAAAAAACACATAAAAAGATTTTGAAAATTTCAAAAAGAGTTGACAATTAAATGACTCAGGCTTCTGAAAAACATTTAAGTCCTGGTGACAAGAAGAGATTTTTTTTTGTGGGGGGTGGGTAGAATGTTCAGTATGTTAAGAGATAATCAATAACATAGTTTTTTAGTATTCCTTCCTTGTTTGCTTCCTTTCAAAAGCATTTTCCCCTCCTTTCTTTATTTATTTCCTTTTTCAGAATATGCAAAACCCAGACCCCGCTTTGTTCTCTCCAAAATAATTCTTTTTCACACAACTTGAGTTTCACTAAAGCTTAGCTACAAATAATGGGGATGGAGAAGGGATAAATAACAGATTTTAATTGCTTTATCTTCTGACCTCTGCGATAAAATAGTATCACTCCCTGATCAAATCATGGGCTTTTCTGATTCTGACAACTTTCAAAAAAAAAACAAAACAAAGGCTGCAGTCAAGAAAGATTAATGTAAAGTTATAAAATGCAAAATGTAGACTAAAACATCATATAAATAGTGAACATCCAACTAAAGGAGTTAAATATTTGACAATCTTCTTTCTCCTTTTCTAATTAAATATTTTTAAGAATTATTACATAGTGTAAAAATTAGGAAAGCTGTAACTGTATACCATTTTGAGCATTCCCACGTGACGTGGGGCCTAACATTAGTAAAGGGTGAACTGTTTCTGGAAAGAAAAAAAAAATGTGCTAAATACTTCAGCAGCTTCCTACCCATTAATAATCACTCAGCAACCCAATGATCAAAAGTTTAGTACAGTACGTACACAGGACTGGATATTACGACTTGATTCCTAAAAACACCCCCAAAGTTGATGTGACTCTAAAATAAAAGGTCCCTCTTTGGTCATTTCCTTTATGAAATAAGAGTCAACTCAGTGTTGCTCAAGAACCGGTGGGCCCATGTAGGTATCATCTCATGTCTCCTTGATTTTTTTCCCCCTCCTACTTTCCAACATTTGCCTTATTCACTATTATTTAACACTCCCACCGGAAGACAAGTGAGATATAAGAAAAGGTGCAATTCAAACCAGTCAGTTTTACTCCTTATTAGCAACTCTGCTGAGAAAGAATGAAAGTGAGAAAAAAGAGAATAAAAAGTTAGCTGAGCTCAGAACCTGAAACTAACGTCTAAAAAGAAGCTTTAAAATTACAGGTTGACTTTAATAAATCATGCCCTGCCTCTGGAAAATAAGGACCTGACTGTAAAACTTGTGTTTGTATCATATGCATGCATGTCTTGAACAATTTAAAAGAATACCGGGCAAAGGGAACTATACTCAGTATCTTGCAGTGACTATGGTGAAAAACAATATGAAAATGAATATATGTATGTTCATGTCTGATGAAGCATTATGCTGTACACCAAAAATTGACACAATATTGTAAACTGACTATACTTCAATAAATATATGTATGCACAAGAGAAAAAAAGAATGTCAGAACATCTTAGCCCTCAGTGTCATTACCAGAGGCATTTGCACCCTCCTGCACAGACCTGAGAATTAGTTAAAGACAGCTGTCCCTTGCTTGCATGAATCTCTGGGTATTAGCTTTGTGGACCTTTGATTATATAGCTGCCTGTGATGAAGGCACTGAATTTATTTCTATCCTCATTTCCTTCCTCCTTTTGACAATCATCTCATACCTCCAAACCAATAAAACCTCGTCAGCTTAGATGGTACCCTCCACATCAATAACCACATGATTATACATCGGCAGCTGGTGGTCTCGACAAGGCACTCAGTCTTGTTTTGTAGGAATCAGAGCTTACAATTCCAATTTCTAGGCACTCTGTAAAAAACGAGGCCATTTGGCAATACTGAGAGAAGGTGGCCACATGACCATGAGTTGGAAAAGGGCAGCATGGACAGGGAGTGAGGACTTCCATTTATCAGAGTCCCACCGCAGCCCAGTTCACTCTTCCTCGCCGCCGAAGGTGGTCGACCTGCCACCCCGCCATACGGTGAGATGCCTGCCTGAAGAGCAAGTCGGAGGAACGGGGCAAGTATGGTGCAGGAGCCACAGACCTCAGTGCCACGGGGCCCTGTGCCTTTGATCCCAATGCATTTCACATCAGACTCGACCTGCTCCTCTCTCAAAGATTTGCTTTAATTTTAGTTTCTCTTCCAGTTTGTCTCAGGGTTATGTAACCTCACAGGAGGTCACACAAGTCTCCCAAAAAAGAAATTTAAGCTGTCTTTTCAAAATAAAAAAAAGCACCATGCATAACAAAGACAAACACAAAACTGAAACTTGCCTTCTTCCCCTGACAAGAAAGCTTTACCCTCCCTGTTAATCTCCAAAATTACAATCTTAAGGGGAAAAGAAATGAAAACACAAAGGATGGAAGACCGTGGCCTGCCCTGGGGATGCAGGCTATGCCGCACTCCCAACGCACCATCAAGAAGAAGAATGTAATTAACATCTTACCCTCTTCCAGCTCAAGACAAAGATTATACACGGCCACAGGTCGCTTAGTCCTCTGGCCTTGTCTCTTCGATTGCCTTGGTGGAGCATTTGGGGGCGACACTGACAGGGAGACTGGCTCAGGGAACGTGGCATCAGGCAGGGTCCGAAAAATCTGCCATCAAAACACAAAGGACATTAATTGTTTTCCATGAGCAGAAACCTGGGTAATTCAACAATACACCAGTATCAGACAACATTTGATTTGGAGTTCACCCAAAAGGGACTGGAGCCAAAAACCCGTTCCTTCACATTTGGGGTGTAAGTCATGAGTCTTTTTTTTTTTTTTTTAACAGGAGATTCCAAAATAAAATTTCTCATTAAAATTAAGTAAAGGCAACATCAAATCATTATCCTTCAAAATAAACCCACACCCAAACCAAACAGGCGTCATCATCTTCACCAGATGGAGGCAATATCACAGCTCTTCATCCATAAAGGAAGTAACCAGGATAAAACGCTGAAAACAAATATCCCACTAAATGTCACACAGGGTTATATTTATGACAAAATGCTATTCTCAATTTTTTTTCAGACTACGTAAACAGAAACATACGACTGCAAACATTTTTTACACGTTTAAAAATAGCCTGTGCTTATGAAATTACCTTTCAAATTCCCACATACGTTTCTATTAAAACACTTTGTGGATTTTATCCATTTGTTTAATGGCCGCCAACTTCTCTTGAGCATCTCCCCTTCATTTATGACACCTAGAATGTCAACACCTTGCTCATCTATAGTGTCATTCCTCTATCAGCAATGACAATGTGAATTAAAATGTGCTGCCTCCTTGCTTAGCAATTTTTTTTTTCCTTTTGAGAAAAGCCAACTGTGCCACACAGGGAAGGATGTCATACAGAGGTGACTTAGAGTTTCCACGGCTGCCAAGACCTGAGTTCAGAAACCTCCCCTCCCCAACGACACTGGAGTCCTTTCAGCCTTCAATAAAGTCGTTAACAGAAAATATTTGGACAACACCATAACAGACACTATCTCCGGAGGGCTGGCGTTCTAACAGTGGATGCAGAAAGAGCTCCAGCTAGCATTAAACAAAACTGAAATGTAAAACTCACAATAAAAGGCACCGTTTGAAAGTCCCACTGTTTCAAGGAGATTATCCTTTATGTATTTGAATAAAAACAAGCACGTGACCTGTGTATATAACTGAGGGTATTGCTTACATACATGTAGCACATTTAATAAGTAGCCAACAGGGGGAGGGTATAGCTCAAGTGGTAGAGTGCATGCTTAGCATGCACAAGGTCCTGGGTTCAATCCCCAGCACCTCCTCTAAACATAAATAAATGAATAAACCCAATTACCTTCCCACTCAAAAAAAAAATTAATAACTAACCAACTGGTCAGAATTAGAATCACAGCCTAAAAGTCCTCATGTAGAAACTACCATATACCATAATAAAAATAAACAACTTCAACAGAGCATTTCCTTTATAGTACCATACTGCCCCCTCATGTGGAAACAGAATTTAAAAATGGTTTAAATTACTGCAGACAAATATTTGCTAGTGAAAATTTACTTTAGTGCTCCAGCTGGTAACCTGCTCTTCCCATATTTCCACAGACTCTGTGTTCCAAGAGGGCACTCCAGCAAACAGCAAACGACTTCTCTGCCTTAAAAAATCCTCTGCCGTCTAGACTATCATCCACAGCTGGATTTATTGCCATCTGTCATTGTTCACATTACAGAAGGTTGTGGAGCGGTGGGCACAGGAGAGTAGTCAGGCTGAGAAGAGGATGACAGTGATGAAAAAAAGAAAAGATAGGAAAATTTAATTCCATGGAAAGAAACTAGCATGTGTGTGTGACCCACACTGGGAATGGCTCGTAGACTTACTTACGTTTGATCTTTACAAATATAGTACAGGCCTCTGGAACGATACTGGAATAGGAAACCGAACAATATACAGAGTGAGGACACCCAAAGCTTAAACTAGCTGTGGAAAAATTATATCCTAAGTACCGGCCCTGGATAGCTGATACCCCTCTGAGCAAAGATCACACAAACTGGACTGATGCAAACGCTGCCAATCATTTCCCCCAACCCTCCCCCTCCACCAGCACCACCACTCGGGGTGAGGGGGACAGGAGCAGGGTGTGGCAGCAGCCCCCGGCTGCAGAGCCAGACAACCAAGCACAATGGGAGTCAGGAGTGTGGCTCCTATGTTCCTTGGGGACTGATCAGAGGCACCCCAGAGTTGGGCCTACAGGAGTCCCAGGAAGACCTAGGCCATTGTTCAGTTCACATCAGAGTGCCTAGGAGAGTACTATTCAGCCAGAAGGAAGAAGAAAGTCCTGCTGTTTGCAACAACACGGATGAACCCTGACGGCGCTGTGTTCCATGGACTAAGCCAGACAAAGACGAGACTTCATGATCCCATTTATATGTGGAATAATAATAAAAAAAAAAATCATAGAAACAGAACAGACTGGTGGTTGCTAGGGGTGGCTCGGGTAATGGGGGAAGGTGGTCAAAATATACAAACTTCTTCCAGCTATAAGATAAGTAAGTTCTGGGGATGTAGTGTCCAGCATGGTGACCGTAGTTAACAGTGCTGCATTATATATTTGAAAGCTGCTAACAGAGTACATCTTAAAAATCGTCCTCATAAGAAAAATAAATTGTGACTCTGTGAGGGTGATGGATGGTAACTAAACTTATTGTGGCAATCTTTTGCAATATACACAACTAGCAAACCATTATGTTGGACATCTTAAACTAATACAATATTACGTGTCAATCACTTCTCAATAAAACTAGGGGAGGGAGGATATCTGGGCATGGGGACTGGGCTTCAGTTTGAAGTTTAAAGCTACCCGGGTGGTTCTTTTGTGTGCTCAAGGCTGAGAAACCCCGAAATTCCACAGCATTCTGTCTTTGTCTTGGCTGGACCAAAGTATAGATTAAAACACCAGAAAGATTATTTCAGAAAAATGGGGCACTGGACATCATGCAGTCAAGTGGAGCGTCCAAAGAGCCCTAATTAGGCATAAAATGCTTCAAAGACTCTAAAGACCAACCATCCCCTTAACACGCCCTATGCTGTATTAGCATTTCAAAGAGCTAACCTACCGTCCAGATCAGGGGGTTCCAAAGCACAGAAGCTGCTTGAGAAGACACTATCCTGGCTTTTGAGTCTTCTCGATGAGGGAGGCTTAGATACAGTAAAAATACTGTATCTCGTTTTCTCATTCAAATGAGGACCATAATACATACATCTCAAGTTACTCCAACAAGTAAATGAGGCAGTATGTATGCAGTGTTTGGCACAATCCTTAGCACATAATAACCAGAAATAAATGGTAGCTACTGCATTTGTAGTATGATCACATCCAGTAAATAATAATAAAAATGGATGCAGACCCCTTATTACTTCACTCAACCACCATTTTGAGAGGTCACTAATTTCTTGGTGGCCTGGAATATTCCTCAGATTTAGTGTTTAGTTAATTGAAAGTGTCTGTGGAAAAGCTCACCAAACAATGGGCTACAGGGATGCAATAAATAGAGCCTCTTATCAAAACTCCCAAGTCACCTAGAATCACACAATTGTTTTGTGTGTCTACTTCTGCATTTCAGCACTGAAATTTGAGATTTAAATTACTTTCTCTCTCATTGAATACATTTAACATTTCATAAACACCTACTAGGTGGTAGGCTTTCTCTGAAGCACTTCAATATTCTCAAAAACTTTTGAGGTAAGAATTGTTCCCCACATTTTAAAACGATACAAGTGCAAAGACTGAACAATTAGCCCAAGTCGCCACCATTTGAAAATGGTACAGTTGGTACCCTAACTCTCAACTCTGATTCCAAAGCCACTTTAAAAAACAAATAAAATTTGCTTTCTATGTCTGTGGGTCCGTTTCTGTTCTGTAAATGAGTTCATTTGTGTCTTTTCTTCAGATTCCACACATAAGCGATATCATGTGGTATTTTTCTTTCTCTTACGGCTACCAGTGGGGGAAGGGATAAATTGGGAGTCTGAGATTTGCAGATATTACTATATATAAAAATAGATAAATAACAAGTTTCTACAGTATATGACAGGGAACTATATTCAATATCTTATACTAATCCATAATGAAAAAGAATACAAAAAGGAATTTACATATGTATCATATGACTGAAACATTATGCTGTACACCAGAAATTGACACAGCAGTGTAAACTGACTATACTTCAATAAAAAAAAAAATGTAATCCTCAAGGGAAAAAAAATCACCAACTATACTGTTCTGTATCTGTTTAGAAAAAATAAAACTGGAGAATTATCTATACAGGCTCACCATCATCGTGCTATGTTCTCCTAGATGTTTCAAGAATGCATCACTTTTTTTTAAATGTTTTTTTATTTTTTTTTATTATTGCATTATTTAATTATTTTATATGTGGGGAGGTAATTAGATTTATTTATTTTTAGACGAGGTACTGGGGACTGAACCCAGGACCTCATGCATGCTAAGCATGTGCTCTACCACTTGAGCTATACCCTCCCCCCAAGAATGCATCACATTTAAAGTGCATTTTATCTCATCACTGCACTAGCCTCAGTTTTTTTTCTTTTTAAGCTACAAAGCTATGCTCTCATGGTTCCCTCTGAAACATCAGAAAGACATTCTTTTTACATTCAGAAGAGGAAGAAACAGTCAATTTTATTTACTTTAACATGTTGTCCTGCTTTTTGGCAATCTGACTTGAGAAGTTAAAATTTAGCTTCTCTTGTTTTGTGTAGCCAAGATGTGCATCCTCTTTAAATATGACATTGATTATCCAATTCTAGAGCCATGGCCTGGATGCAAACTCCTCTACCACCCGGGTCTCTTTCCAAAATTGTGTGACTCTCTCAACTCCCTTCCATCCTGTCACCTTTGTTCTGGGGCAGGTAAACTCATCTGAAGCAAAGCAAAAGATTAAGTTTACTCAAAACTTTTTTTTTTTCCGGGTCAAAAATTTCTTCACTGCACCTACGGTGGAAGTGTAACAGAAGGAAAACTCAGAGCAGACGATCCACTGACAAAAAACAAAACTCCACGCGTAGGCGCGTCAGGGAAGGAAGGCTTATTCAGGTCTCTGAAGGGTGTGAGCACAAACAGAAGTCTGGCACTGCCGCTCAGAGTCGCAGACTCCTCAGACTCAGCACACTGGATGTTTATGCCCGCGGGACGTAGCCGTCCATGTGAGTATCTCCCCAAGCCCGTCATGCTGCTCCCAGGGGGCCACGTGCGGAAATGACTGGGCCACCTCTGCCGGAAATACCTTGCAGAGAACAGGAAATAAGCAAGTCCTCTGCAACTTTTACTTTAATACCCACCGCAAACCGTCAGCATTTGGTTCAGCTGAGTTAATAAATACTTTGCATAAAGGAAATTAAGGGGGATGAGGTAACTTTTAAAAAGAGGTTTCTAACGCAGAGTTCGGGGGTCTTTATTGGGACAGGAAGATGACTTACAGGCCTGTGGATTCCTACCATCTCGAATACAAACAGTCTCCACTACTGGGTACTTGCAACATGCCCGACATTACGCCAAGTGCCTGACTTAACAGAGATGTGAACCCAGACGTCCTGATTCCGGCACGCGTGTCTTGGACACAATGTCTGCCCTGCCGCCTCCAACGTAACCCGGTCATGTTAAGCCCCGTTCATACTGTGTCAGCTTGGGTGATGTCATGTCTCACATAACTATGTCCATCCCTAAACAGGGGTGTGACCGGAGACAGCGGGAAATCAATGCGTACTCTCCTCAGTAAACCTGTCACATAGAAAGGAGGCACAAAGTAAAATTTCTAAATCCCTTTCTAAAATACATAACTACAAGATGGCCAAATATTTCTTTCAGCTTCAGAGTCTACAATGTGTTTAGACAGACGTTCGTTACCTTGGGGCTGCACGACTCAAAGAGGCAGCCCGGACCATCATCCGTCTACGACATGAATTCAGGGTTTGGCTGTGGTGTGCTCTGAAGACGTTCCAGCCACGTGTCCTTGAGCCAGCACTCAGCCCAGGACTAAGTAAGGTCCTTTTATAGGAAATTCAACTAGAACTGATAACCAGGACTGACAGAGAGATAGCAGTTGGGTCTGGGCCAGATGAGGCCGCATGTTTGTTCTGGTTCATTCAAACTCAGAATCTCAGAGCTGAAGGGCCTCCTGGGTATCGCTGAGCCCAGCCCCTGTATCTCACAGCTGAACAAGGGGAGGCCCTCCTTGTTCATGAGAGGAGGAAGGGAGGGGCAGGAGACATCGCCAGCCTGGTGGTCACCCAGCCCGCAGGCGCCGGCTTTGACAGCAGCCCTGACTTACCATGAGCTTTTTGAAAACAACTTCAATTTTGGTTTACAAACAAACAAAAGAAGAAAAGCCAAAAGTATGTTTTGAGGATGTTATTAAATTGGTAGAGTTTCTGTTTTTCTTTTTCTTTCTAAGGTTTCAGTTTAAATTTTTGGAGACATTTTCAGACCTCTTCCCAAGTCCTAACAGGATCTGTACCACACCGATTCCTGCAGTACTCTGTGCCCTAAACAGAGGACTATATGACTGACTTCACATTTTGACTGCAAGACTTCAGTAGATGACAACCTTTATCAACTAGAATTTACAAAATGGAACACACCCCAGAACTACCTTCCCCAATTCACAGGCATTTTCAGTGAATAAACTGTGGATGCAACACCAGTGACCTGGTCTTCATAGTGTTTAACAGAGACCAACAGAGGTATTAATAATAATAATTAAAAATAAGAATTGTGATAACTTTGATAACATATTGGAACCAAGAGGCATTAAAGAAATTTGCACATGCCCACTAAATAATGTTCCCCCGAGTCAGTTCATGAGGGGAACCTCTCCTGATCAAGCCAAAGCTGCACTGCTCTGGTAGTCATGGTGCAAACATACATTCCCAGTTATAAAATGTTGTTTTCTGGTTTACAAACCTTTAAAAACACTCCAGGTGCATTTTTATCAATTTGCACCTGCAAACATTTGGGAAACGCAAGTGCACACTCCCCGAAGTCAGAAAACACGTTCCAAACACAGCTGCAACTTGCCTTTCACAACCCAAGTGTCTACAAATATCCTTAACTGAATAGAAAGCCAACGCATACCGAGAATTTCTCTTCCAACGTGTCCTTTGTTCACGTACAAACAGAAAGTGTATAATTCTGCAATAAAAGCCCAGAATAACATTTAAGAAATACAGATACTCTGCATCAGCGACAAGGCATCCTCCTTACATGTTCCTTTGTTTTCCCCTTCCTCCTCCTTCAATTTAGGTGTACCACTTCTCCAGAGGTTCTTTTTCCTCTCTGTCAGCCTTCATCTCTCCAGGACGTAAGCCTGCCGACGGCAGCAGAGAGGATGAGAACCCAGGAAGCGCAGTGTTCGCAGCCCCCAAAGGCCTGGGCACCCGCAAGGAGAGGCCTCCCCACCCAGGGCTAGCTCCGGCCGCGACAGAGAGCAGGCCCCTCGCTCAGTGTGACCTGTGGGTCTTTAAAGTGAAGGTAAGTAAACCTGTTTAGAACTGACCCATCATCTTATGAAACTTTCAAGGTGAATGACCCTTTTCCTTTTGGAATATAAGCTATGACCCCCTAGTCATTTGGGTAGGCGGGAGTGACCATTTCCCTGGGGGGCGGGACAATAAGCCCTGGACGTGTTCATTCTACAAAAGGAAATGTGTGAATGTTAATCAGTGAAGAAAACATCTCCTGAAGACATGCATATGATATTTATCAGAAGCATCTGAAATCTTTTTCCAAGTATGAACGCCCCCAGGCATGGCCTACATATTTAAGAGATAATGCAACACATCTTTTTTTCCCCCCTATTTTAGCTCTCATAACAATAAAATGCCTTAAAGCAAAACCATGTTTTGAAGGTGGTCCATGATGATACTTTATAACAAGCTGCACGGGAGGTGTGGGGAGTGGTTTCAGCCTTCATGTTTAATCACTGCTCCTAAAATTTATGGGAATAGTTTGGTTTCCATTTTTTAATAATAACCTTTTTTTCAAATTACAATTTATTCATGCTACGAAAGTGATAAGTAATACACATTACATTCCTCGCTGAAATTCTAGTACACACACACACACAAAACCTCTTCAAAGACGATAGAAACCACCCATCATTCCACACACAGAAACATTTCTGTTAAAATGTTGATGACTATGCAATAGGGTTTTTTTTTCTTTCCATGCAACATATGTCTCACTTTAAAGAAGCCAATACATCAGGACAACTGTATGTGGACCTCAAGTTCCTAGAATTTCCCAGTATTCAGCCTCTACATACTTGAAAGGTGACCTGTGCTATATGCATCTGTTAAGAATAAGCTCTGGGCAATATTCGATTTCTAAACACATTAGGACACAGCTAGATTTTACCTCCCAGTTGAAATGTTTCTAATTAGGGGTTTAGCAAATATTCATGTACAATTTTAAGAACATTCCAAACGGCTTCCAATGTTTAGACCCTCATCTTCACCAACTCAAGGTAAATGAAGGTCACGTATATTAGAGCCCCAAAGCCCGCTACTAGCCTCTCAGCGCACACAGACAATTCATTTTCATAAGCATTTTTTTTGCTTTGTTTTGTTTTTTAATGGTGGTACTGGGGGTTGAACCCAGGACCTCATGCAAGCTAAGCACAAACTCTACCACTGAGCTATACCCTCCCCCATATAAATCTTAAGATATGATGAAAGCATTATCTGGACCAATTTCCTGCACCTTAAGAGGAGAGTCTAGAAAGGTTAATGCTTATTAAGATGCCTGGATTCCACCTCAGCTGGGAGCTTGCTCACTCTCCGTTATTAGTGGCTGTGTTGGAAGTGCAAGAAGAAATATTTCCCTCAGCTGATCTCCCTTTTCTTGGGACCAGCTTTGACACAAACGTTTCCAGTCATGAGGGGCAGTGCAATGATATGTTAACTGGAAGGAGAGACAACAGGATAAAACAGCCGTAGAGTCACACCCCGAGGTGAGCGGAACCCCCTTCACCCGTATTGCTGTTGACATTCCAATAAGCAAGTGTTTGGCACTTACATTAGTATAAAATGTTTAGTACCCGTCAAATTGGGTCATGCATGCTTATCTTTGTCACAAATGACTTCAAGATTCCAACACTGCTTTCATGTTTATGTTACATTTATCATGTTACGTTTATTTACTGGGAGAGGAGCACACCATGTTTAAAATGTATGCGTAATTTAAATCTCAATACCTAAATGTGGAGGAGCCAGTAATGAACACTAACATTAAAGGGTAAAAGTCTGCTGAAGAACAAATTCTTCAATATTGTCAGGGTATCTCCTACTGGATCACCATCAATTACAAAGAGATAGGCACATCTGCAATTGAGAAATCTGGCAGTCACCACCCGTAGCAGTTTTAAAACATGGCTACAGATTCTTCGACATTCTTCCCAGCCAGGAGTGGTGTCTATGCCCCCTCCCCTTGAATCTGGGCAGGTCCCCGACTAAATCAATCAACAGCATATGTGTTAGTGATGCTAGATCACAAACAGCCTTCCAGTCTCTGCCAGGCTGGCTGGAGCCCTCACTCAGAGCCCTGAGGCTGCCACGTACTGTGGGGAAGCCCAAGCCAGAGGAAGGGGCCTGTGTGTGTGGCTCTGCTCAACAGCTCCGGAGGAGCCCAGCCTCCCAGTCCAGGCATCAGATGTGAGTTTGGAAGCCTCCAGTGGGGTTCCAGACCCCCGCCATTCTAGACCTCCCAGCTGATGGACTTTGAAGAATCAACATCATTCACCTACCGCCCCAAAATACAACACCTAGACCTAATCATGAAAAGCCAAATTTCAGACCGTTTTGCAAAACAACTGGCCGGTATGCTTTAAAAGTACCAGTATCAGAAAAAAAAACAAAGATGGAGAAGTGAATTCCATCCAAATTAAAGGACACTTAAAGAGATGTGACAATCATTAAATACAATGCATGACCCTGGATCGGCTCCTGCACTGGGGGACATTTTTCTAGAATAGGTACCGTTTGAGGACTGGCGAAGTATGAATACGGATTACCCATTAGATTAGTGCCTCTCAAATACCGATGAGGGTACAAGTCCCTTGGAGGGCTGTGAAAACGCAGGTTCTGATTCATCAGGTCTGAGGTGGGGTCCCAAATTCTCACTTCTAGCAAATTCCCAATTTGTGTCAGCACACTGGAATATGGTCACACTTAGAAACACAATATATTAGATAACAATATAGTGTCCATGTCAAACTTCCCGAATTTGTCCTTGTTTTTTAAGACACATGTTGACGTCTTTAGAAATGAGGGGTCATGATGTAAGGGAACTCAGTCTCAAATGGTTCAACAAGAGTAATAATAATTACACCTCACAGGGTATACAAATGTTTATTGTACTGCTGTTGCAACTTTTCTGTGAGCCTGAAACTTTTCAAAAGAAATTTTTGAAAAGGAAAGGGTATTATGTAAATTAACATCAACAACCCTACAAGGTTGCTATTTTGATTTCAGTGATACAGATGAGGAAACAGATGCTGGAAGAGATTAAATAACTTGTGCACGATCATATTACTAATAAAGAGCCACAAGGTCAGAAAGTTAAGTGATGAACTTGCTTGCTTGACAAGTATTGTTAAGTAGTTGCTATTTGATTTTCACAACTGCACTGTGACCTTGGAGAGTAACTTAACCTCTCTAGCCCTCAGTTTCCGGATCCAGCTAGAAGTGTTGCACCAGACCAGAAGACTTCTAGCATCTCAAACACCGTGTTATCAACACGAGTCAATGCACCTTTCAGTCACCATATTCCCCACCCACTTCATCACGGCAGGGCTCTAGTCTCCCTCCACCTTCCTGGTGGAATGAAAGGGTAAAAGCAAACATAGCTAGAAACTGTACCCACCCGATCAAGACCAAATCACAGGCATTTATGAAGTTTGGAATTAGTTAACAACAATACACATAATTTCAAAAATTTAAAAAAAAGTTCTGGAATTAAGGTATTTTCAAAAATTGAATCCTAACTCTGCAACAATAACAACAAAAAATGGTACACGTGTATGGGGCAAGAGAACTGAAGCCATGGAAGCCCTTCTGAAAAATGGAGATTCCAAATGAGGCTCTGGATTGATTTCTAAAGGGCTGCTGAGCACCTGGAAAAGCAGAACAGCTAACTGGAACTACACAGGTTAACTAGCAACCTGCCAATTAATTTCCTTCAGTCCAGGGCTTTCGGGCTGGGAAACAGAAAAACATTCTGAGCATCTAGATTCTAGCAAGGCCTTTAAAACTGTCACTCATGACAGGGTGTCCTCACACAGAAAATGAAGAAATATAGCCTAGTCAGAGGTACTTACAACTTTTTTCTTCTCAGGACTCCTTTATACTCTTAAAAATTACTGGTCTCAAAGAACTTTTGTGTGGATTCTGTCTATTGATATTCCCAGTGTTAGAAATAAGAACTGAAATACAAAATGTTTCAAAAGTACCTATCAGTTGATTAAAAAAAGAATAAACCTTTATAAATTAACATAATCCTGGCAATAATTGTTTTCCAAAAATGATTCCATGAAGAGGATGGTATTGTTTTACATTTTGTAAATCTATTTCATGTCAGATTTAAAAGACAGATGGATTCTCATCTCTGCTTCTGCATTCAATCTGTTTTGATATCAGAGGTCATATCACCTCTGGAAAACTCCCCTCTACAAATTCAAAAGAATGAAGTATAGCACAGGAAACTATATTCAATATCCTGTAATAATCTTTAATGAAAAAGAATATGAAAATGAATATAAGTATGTATATGCATGACTGGGACATTGTGCTGTACACCAGAAACTGACACACTGTAACTGTACTTCAATTTTTAAAACTAATTTTTAAAAAATGAGTGGAAAAGGCAATCACCTCACAGACCCCTTAAAGGGTCAGTTCACATTTTGAGAATCCCTGTCTCAGATGCTGAAATGTCTGATTAACGAGATTAAAAATATCATCTCCACCCGACATTCTTTAGGAAGTACCATCCCCGCCAGACATTCTGCAGGAGAACTACATTAATCCAGAAGAGGGCTTTTCAATCTCAGCAACACTGACGTTTTGGGTCTGATCACTCTTGTTGGAGAGCATGCCCTGTGTATCTTTAACAGCATCCCTGGCCTTCACCACCACATACCAGTAGCCTCCACCCTAGATCTAACAATCAAAAATGTCTCTGTGCTTCACCGCATGTCCCCTGGGGCTTGAGATCCACTGTCATAAGTCACCCGTGGTTGGGATCCACTGCTACAAACCTAGAGAAATACTTCCAGTGGTACGTCTCAGAGCTCTAGTTCACTATCTGTCACCAACAGCTTGGTCTTCACCGGCAGACAACGCAAAAGCTGGAGAGAGACTGAATAATTTCCTGAAGTGTGCCCAAGCAGCCCTCAGAAGTTTGGAAACAAAAAGACCAGCAATACGGATCTAAGAGAAAAAACTGTCTGCTCCCCACATGTTTAAAAAGCAGCCGCATAGGTATCGGATGGGGACCACGTGCCTCAGAAGCCAGCGAAGACAGTAAGGGCAGGATGAGGCCACCACGCGTCCTGGCTGGCAAACAGACATCATCGTAGACGGGATTAAGTGACACAGAGTAGACCCTGAACAAGAAAGATGCTAATCCCAACTGCACTCCCGACTGGGTGGACGGGGCGAGGGACTGCACTCCGTTCTGCAGTTTGAGTCTCTGGGGAACCCAAGTGTCTCCCCAGTGGAGTATAAAGATCCTGGTCCTTGACTCCAACGTGCAGGGAGGGTCTCCCCCACCAACAGGCCATTCTCCAACACCAACTGGGGGGCCTACAATTCAGCACAATTCTGACACTGCCTACCTGCAGACAGGATCAGACCCCGCTGGTTGGAAGTTCAGCCCCACAAAATGAACCCCCGCTTCAGATGCCAACCCCAAGCCCAGCTTGTTACCTGTGCTTCCAATAGACTGGCTGTAAATCAGAGGCTCCCATGACGCCCTCTCCTTGGGGTCAATTAATTCGCTGGAGTGGCTCAGAGAACTCAGGAACCCCATGTACTCACTAGATGGCCGACTTATTATGACGGATATTAAAGGATACGAATCAACAGCCAGATAAAGAGATACACGGGGCAAGGTCCCAAAGGAGCTTCTGTTCTCACGGAGTTCAGGGCCCCACAAGGCAGCAGGCAGAAGCTTCTGGCTCTGCAATCTGGAAGCTCTCTGAATCCCCTCCTTTTTGGGTTTTTAGGGAGGCTTCATTACATAGGCATGGTACATTAAATCACTGGCCGTTGGTGACTGATTCAACCTCCAGCCCCACTCCTCTTCCCCCCAAATCAAGGAGTGGGGCTGAAAGTTCCAACCCTCTATTCACGGTTGGTTCTCTAGCAGATTCCTGCCATCCTTAGCTGCTTTCCCAAGTCACCTAATTAATACAGCCCCAGTTGTGGTGGAAACGGGCTAGTCATGAATGGGAAGGTACCTATCCCATCTTTAAAGCTCTTAAGTGATTTTAGGAACTGAGGACAAGAAACAAAATATAAGGGGGGAGGGTGTAGCTCAGGGGTAGAGCACATGCTTAGCAGGCACGAGGTCCTGGGTTCAAGCACCAGCACTTCCATTTAAAAATTAATTAAATTATTAATTAATTAAACCTAATTACCTCCCCAACATCCCCCCCCAAAAGAAACAAAATATAACAAAGATGTTCCTATTGCTCTTATCGCTCAGGAAATTGCAAGGGTCTCAGGAGCTGTGAGCCAGGAACCGTGGACGAAGACCAAATATATATTTCTTACTATAAATCACGACACAGAATGTCACCAGAAGGTAGGAAATCCAAAACAAAGTCATACAAGTGCAGGACCTGAAAAGAAATCCAACAGGAACTATTCCAAAAACACTCTCACATGGAAGAGGGATTCATCTTGTACACGGCCCAGAGATTAAACCAGGGCTCATGGGCTTGGGAATCAAAAGAGGCACATGACAGCTGAATACGAGGGGGACAACTTTCTGGACTGGTGAAGTCACACAACTCCTGGGCGGGCTGACTTGGGAGAGAGTGAGTTCCATGTCACCAGAGTTTTACAAGGTAAGACTCGGGGCATTCCAAAAGAGGTTCAGATACAACACCCAGGGCTTGAATAGTTGACCCACGAATCCCTCAGTGAGAAAATATACACCCATCCCCCCAAGAAATTCTCACTCACCAAGCTGTGTGAGCCAAGTGACTCACACTTCTCAATACAGCAGCCAGCCTGTCACGCTGACCTGTCACCCTTTTCTGCAGGACAGGACAACCTCTCCGATTCCCTGATAAACACACCCTGTGCCACGCCGGGACCTGACCTCTCTTCTCACCCAAATCCAAGGCGGCCACGTTCTGGGTTCTGACTACATCCCACAGTGCACGGTTATTAACAAGCCCAAGGGGCGGCCCTGACTGTCCTGGGAGCAATCTCATCTCAACACTCCTCTTAATCTGACTTTCTCTTTCCAAAAGCAGCACACATCTGCTATTAACAAGTACGTGAAAAGGCTTTGTAAACTGGTACCGTTTCATTATAAATAAAGTGATCTTTGCTCGGCCCCCTCGCATACTAACCTTGTGATTCCTCCACAGACAAGTCCAAGAGCATAATGACTAGCCTCTTGAAGGTTTACTAAGAGCCACAGCACCTAGAGGCATTTTAACCTGATTCTCCTGTAACATGTTACACAAAAACATGTAGACAAACAAACAAATAAAAAAAACTATACAAGAGCTACAGTCATACTGAGTACTGTTCCCAAAAAGGCCCGGGAGTCCCACTGAGAAGTCAAGCCCCCGTGCTGGGGAAGGACGAGAGGGAGGAGGGCGGCAGGGTGGAAGCTCAGCCAGGGGGATAGGGTTCTAAAATTGCTGTCAATCTGGGGAGAAGTATATGAGAAGATAATGAATGACCTGCAGAACCTGTATCATATTTTCATTTTTAGAACTTTCTCTGTATGGAAAGATGCAGATAACACACTGTTCTGTAAATGCATAACCTTTAAAAATATACCTTTTCCCACCTAAAAGAACACTCCTCTGGAAGGCAATAGGGAGAGAGACTCACTCAACCAAACCTCATTTCCATCACAACAGTGGGACACTCCTGTCCATGGCTGCTTAACAGAACTCTCCCACGCTTAGTGGTTTCCAACAAGTGCCATTTAATTATGCTCCCGATTCTCTGGCTCTGGGATCCGGGCAACATGGCCCAGCAGGAAGGACCAGCCTCACGGGGGTCCGGCACGCAGCTGGGCACGGCTGGAACGGCGACTGGGCCCTAAGTTTGGGAGCTCAGTTTTGGTTGTCTGCTGGCGTCTGGGATGACGCCAGGGATGGGCTGGCTGGGCGCCTCTGTCCCTCTCACCTCCCAGCCTCCTCCCAGCCCGCCACTCTTAGGGTGGCTGGATCTCCTCCAGGACAGCTGACTTCCACCAGAAGGAGCATCCAAGAGGAAGGAAGTGGCCTGTCTCTTCAAGCCAGAGTTCTGAGTCCCTTCTGCCACAGTCTTAAGGACCTCAGGGGCCAGCAAGATTTAAGAGAAGACCCTGAGTCTCCTGTCTCTATGGGAGGAGTGGGAACAAATTCGTGGCCACCTTCCATTTCATTTCCCTTCTGGTATCATGTGTAGAAGCAAGTGATAGTTTGGATACGAGCAAAATAACCCCTCCCAAAGTGACTTCAAGATACAAACACTTCACAATGAAGAAAAGGTGCTAAACAGATCCTTAGTACCAACACTCCTCTCACCTTTGCTTCATGTCTTCATCATCTAAGGACAAGATGGCAACACAAGGGCTTCATTTATCAGAAAGGAAAGATGTGGAAGAACGAAAGAAGCTCAAACTCAAAAAAGGTTCAGACTCATGGCTTAACATTTCTTCAAACTGAAACCTGATTTCCAGTTGTGTCCAACAGACCAGTCATACAGACAGATATTCTGACATGCTGAGATCCAGAACTAGAGCACTGATTTGTTCATTCAATAACGTAAATTTAAGCATGCAGTGGTTGCCTTATTTTTTTAAGTCTAAAAAGAAAACTGCAATTGAGCCACCATCTACCCATCCTGACAACACTGTTGATGATCCTGACACACATAGAACAATGGAAAAATACTGAGTCCTCACCTCCCCAGCAAGGCAATCATTGTCAATAGTTTCTTTGATTCCTTCTAAGAAAATTTTAAAGGTTGCCTATGCATGGGCCTGCATGGATGTATAATTTCTATGTACAGAGGATCATAAGAGAGATACAGTTCCTCACCTCAATTTCTGACTATCCCTTCAAATATTAACCGAATGCCTATTATGAGACATGCAACCTTCTGGATATTGGAAGTAAATGAGTAAGTGCAAAGGCCCCGAGGTACAAATTCACCTTGCCTTTTCCAGGAATACACCAAAGAGGCCAGGGTACATGAGGGTACAAAAGGGAAACTGGATCACTAAATAGCACGAGATTATTTTTTTTAATTTAATTCAATGTGAGACAGTATGTCAATGTCCTAGGGATCAAATAATTTCAGTGCATGCATCTACTATTGCTGTGTAACGAATGAGCACAAACTCACAGGCTGAAAACATGTTTACTACTATTGTGTTTTCTATCTCTTGTTGTAAATAAGAACGTTATCAATTATCTCAGAGTTCCCACATGTCAGGAGCCCAGAGCCCATCTTAACTGGGGCCTCTACTCAGGGTTTCAGTTCACAAGGCTGTGATCAAGGTGTCCGCCAGCCTGTATTACGGTGTCTCCTCTGTGAATGAATCCACTCCTGAGCTCATATGAGTTGTTGGCAGAATTATTTCTTTGCGGTCGGAGGTCTCAGCTCCTGACTTTCTGCTGCTATGGGCTGGGGGCCTCCCGCAGTTTCCTAAAACGTGGTCCTCTCCGTGGCTGTTTGCTTCTTGCAGGCCAGCAGGGGACCCTCTCTCTCCAGTCTGCTCCGATGGAATCATACATAACCAAACAATCATGGCAAAGAATCCCATCACCTTAGATTCTATTGGTTAGAACCAAGCAGGTCCCACCGGCACCCATGGGCCTGGATCACTGGGTCACCTTCGGGTAGGTCCACCACAACCAGTATCCGTATTTACAAATCTCCCTCATTCTTTTTAACGGCCTACTGTATGTTTCTTCCTCTGGTCATTGCGTAATTTATTTACCCTTCTTCCCCATCACTGAAGACCGTTTGTTTCTGATTTTTTGCACTGAGAAATACACACGGCAGTGAACATGTCCTACATTCTTGCAAAAGGTTAGGAGAATATCTGTAGAGTGTTTTGGAAGCCGAGAGACTGCCTTCCAAGCAGAAGTGCACTTTCGTCTCTGCTGGGCGCGGCCAAACCATCTCAGAAAGGCTGCTCCAATTCAACCCTCCGATCAGGCACGTACAAGACCACTTATTTCCTCCTCTCAGAGAGACTGTGCCACATTCCTTAGTGGAGCGTCATAGTTTTCATCAAGTAGGTGTTCTTCACTCTTGATTTAGGCTTACACCTGGGTGATTTATCTTTTCTCGACTTAGCCTTACACCTCACTTAGGGTAATTTATCTCTTCGAATGCCATCAATAATACACCCTATTCTCCCACTGTATTTTCTGCTGCTTGTTGTATATAAAGAAGCTATCGGTTTTGGTAATTACTTTTAATCCTTCACTGCAATGAGTCGTCTTCAATCTGTTCTTCTTGGGCTATCTATGTATACAATCCTATCTGTAAATAACGCAAGATTTTCCCCTTCCAGTTTTCATACTGCCTCTTCCCCACTCCCCTACCTCCTCCACTTTCTTGTCTAACAATCACAGGACAAGAATTAATTAGTAACAATGAATCAAGTCAGCATTTCAACATTTAAAGCATTTCAATAATTAAACAAACACGAACTTAAGGGTTAAAATACACGTTTTGAATCATTTTAAGGAAGCATCCAAAATTTCTACTTTATTAAAGTATTTTATTAGGAAATATGTAAATTTGGGGAAGTGCTTTTAGGCATCTGCTGAAAGATTTTCTCCTCTGACTTAATAATGTGGTGTATTCTATTAGTGTGCTTCCTAACACTGAGCCGCCCTCACATTTCAGGGATGAACTCAGCTAAGACTGAAATATTTCGTGCTGCCGCTATTTGCTGATGTATTATTTAAGATCTCTGCATAAATATTCATAAGCAAAACTGATCTACAACTTTACCTTTGACAGGCTTTGTTAGGGCCCCACTGGCATCACAGAATGAGTTTCAAGTTTTCCTCCCCTATGCTGTGGACCAGTTTGAATACCAACAGACTGAACTGTTTCTTCTAAGTTTAAATGCATTCACCTGTGATTACGTCTAAGCCTGTTGCTTCTCAGGGAATGCATGGTGGCTCTTTGAAAAATCTTCTCAGTTTCTTTTATTATTCTTTCACTAATTTCACTTAGATTTTCAAAATTCTGTACACTGTATCGGTGGTCATTTCCAAATCGGTTTCTATTTACATTTGTAAGCTGTCTCTCTCATTGCTTTTTCTTGACTAACCTAGCCCAGGGTTTATATGCTCTCTTTTATGCTCTGTAGTCCCTCAAAAATGTAGGAGGTATTTATAAAAAGCCATCTTTGTTTCTTTTCTAATTAATTACTTTCATCTTTAATATTTATTTTCTTTTTCAAATTTAGGAGGAGGTGAGTGGATGGAAGCTTAAGTTACTTCATTCTTTCTGGCTTATCCAGTTACAAATAAAAACCTTAAAAGGTTATAAATTTCCCTCAGAATAGAATTTTCTTCCCTATCCTTGAAGATTCAATGTGCTTGTTTTCATATTTTTCTAGGTAATCTACAATTTTTTATTTCCATTTTGATCCACAAATCATGAAAGTTTTAAAAATTTCCAGAGGGCCAAGGACTTCATTTTCTTTTATTATTATTACTGTTTTAAAATTTCTGGATTTAGAGTATTATGGATCAGAAACAGTGGTTTATATTTTTTCTGCCTTTTGAAATCTGGCATTTTCCTTTGTGGACAAAAGTAGGAACTCAAGACTTAGAGATTGCTTTATTATCTTCTGAGTTGCTGTAGGAAAATATGAGGCAACCAGATGTATTCTCCCAGTGCAATTTTTATTCTTCCTCAAAAATCCAATAACTGAACCACACTGTGTCTCTATATGAATGATTCTGAATGACTCAGAATTCATCAGTGGTGTTTCCTGACATTCAGTGAACACTCTGATCAGATTACAGTCTCTGATTCAGAAAATGACCTTCTCATCATTAAAGTTGTATTCTAAACAAGTTTCTACTGTATAGTACAGGGAACAATATTCACTATCTTGTAGTAACCTATAATGAAAAAGAATATGAAAATGAATATATGTATGTATATGTATGACTGAACCATTATGCTGCACCAGAAATTGACACAACATTGTAAACTGACTAGACTTTAAAAAAAAAAATGTGTTCCATGTACTTGGCGCTGTACTCCCGTGACAACACCCTCCAATGGGTCAGCTTTGCCCTCCAAGCCTACTGTTCTGACTCCTGTAACCTCTCTCCTTTCATTGAATCTGACTGTTTCCTCAATGATGATAATCTGTGTTTTAACCTCTGATTCTATTCATTTCCATTTTCCATTTGCTCATCTGTGTTGAAATGTTGCTGGAGGTGTCAGTCTTTCTTGAGCTCAGCATGCAGCTTTAAAAAATCCTCTCTTATCACTTTATTTTTGAACTCCCATTTTACTGAATAAATATTTAGTTCTTCTACAGAGATCAATTATAGTAAATTCACGTCTTCTCTTTCCCCAAATAGTATTTCTTCCAAAATAGATTCTTCCTCTACAGTTCACATTTTTCCCCTTCTGCTGCAATATATTCACACAGACCCCACACAGGCTATTTTGGGTTGATGTCAATCATATTAATGTTTTAAATGGGCAGCTTTGTCAACACGTTCTATTCAGGCCACTACACTTTGGGTGACATCTCCTTGAATCTCTTCTCGTATCTGGGATGTCTGTTTCCTTCTTCTATGTACTACAGTTTTGCCTGCCCTGCCCAGGGTTCTGTAGCCTGAAAGAATGGTGGGTTCGTCTGCTAAGGTCGCCACAATGGAATGCCACAGCTAGGTGGTTTAAACAACAGAAACCTATTTTCTCATACTTCTGGAGGCTAGAAGTCTGAGATCAAGGTTCCACACAGGGCTGGTTCTTCTGAGGCCTCTTTCCTGGGCTTGCACACAGGACTCCTCCTCGCTGTGTCCTCACATGGTCTTTCTTCTGTGCATGCACATCCTTAGTGCCTCTTCCTCTTCTCATAAGGACAGCAGTCCTACTGGATTAGAGCTCAACCTATGACATCATTTAATTTTAATTATCTCCTTAAAGACTCCATCTCCAAAGAGAGTCACCCTGGAGGCGAGGGCTTCGATACATGAATTCTGAGGGACAATTCCGTCCATAACCAATGGGTATGGGGAGGACAAGAACTCAACCAAGGACGTATGCACCTTAGTCTTTGACCTCATCCCTGTGGTTTTGCCAAAATGCCCATCTATGCGTTCACTGCCCCCACCTGCTCTGTACATGATTCCTGCAGAGGGCTTGGCCTGTCAGCCCCACTAGGAGCATTGGTCCTACATGGCCAGTTTAGCAAACACTTCCCATTGTTCTCCAGGCAGAAGATGGAGATGATGACTTCCGGGTGCTCATGCTGGAAGTTACCAGGGTGGGAAGTGACACTCCTCACTCTACTCTCAGCGTTCATTTTCCTTATCTTTCTCTCCCGCAGAAGTTCTTTTTCATTGGGTTTTGAAGTTTTCTTTTTGACTCACTTTCTATTTATTGCTGGAGATCACTGACCCTGGAGTGTCTCTGAGAGGGAGTCCCTGGTATGTCACACCCCAGCTACTCTGGCAGCAGAGCAGGGTGGCCAGGAGGAGTTTCTGCCCCTGTTGAAATTGCACATCTTTACCCTAGGCTGCCTGAACGAGCTCCTCTATCTCCCTCCAAAGGGGGGTGACTGAGGACTGCCTAGGCGTCTGTCCCCTACTGCGTCTGTGGAAGGTCAAGTTAGGGGTAAAACAGAGAAAGCCCATGCCAATTTTTGGAAACTTCATTTGGTGGTCTCCAGGCTTTTTCCTCTATGTGACTTATATCAAGGGTTTTTCCCTTTATTAACCTATTTTTTGTGAGATCTGTCTTTACTCTTATGCCATGAGAAAGCATGTGTTTCTTTTAATCTCAAACTCCTAATTTATACCTACCCCACTTTTGCTTTTGGTAATTATGGTTTGTTTTCTATGACCGTGAGTCTATTTCTGGTTTGTAAGTAAAATTTTTCTCTTTTTTTATATTCCACATATAAGTGATACCATATGATATTTGTCTTTCTCTGTCCAACTTAATTCACTTAATAGGATAATCTCTAGATCCATCCTGTATAGCACAGAGAACTATATTCAATTTCTTACAACAAACTATAATGGAAAAGAATCTGAAGAAATATATATATATATGTATGTATGTACATGTATAACAGAACTGCTTTGCTGTACACCTGAAACTAACATTGTAAATCAACTACACTTCAATAAAAAGTAAAATCAAACAAAAAGAAAGTATGTGTTTGAAATACCTGTTTTAGATAATAAATGGACAATAAATAATACTGGTAAATACATAAGCAAAAAGTAATATACCATCACATGTGGAAACCTATAACTTGATAAACTTCACTTACCCCACTGCACATTGTGGGCCACATTTCTATTAAATTATTTCAATATCACCCAAGTTAATTTCATCTAGAGCAAGAGTTCCTTAACTGTGATAAAGAGATGTCTCTTACAGACTTCAGTGTTACTACATGTCCTAAAATCATACGTGAATGGCGCATATGCATTTGCATTTTTTCAGAAAACAGGATTGATCGTTACCTTCCAAATTCTTGATGGGGTATGAAACATTAAAACTGGTTAAGAATCACTGACCTAGAGTAATGAACAGGCAAGCTGCCAAGAATGGGGAAACAGTGGAGAATTAGAAACAATTTACAACAGGTTGGATTTATCTGAATAATGAAGTGAAAGAATTTTCTTTTAAGTTACATGGGATTTGGATAAAGCCACAGCAGACTTCCAAAAAAGTTCAAGTGTGGATGTGTTTGTGGCCCTGGACGTTGTAGGAAACAGTTCTGTAGGAACCACGGAACTAGTGGTTATACACATTAAACAATTATCACTCCAAAGACCTTTCCACATCAATACATCAGTAAGTACAGCTTACTCTGAGCTTATTAGCACATTAATCACAAACGACCTAATTCCTTCATTAAATTTTGAAAATGATGACTAATCCTCTTAGGGGTCATTTCCCTCACTTCCACCTAACGAGAAATAACATTCCAGAGAAACCAAGGGTTTGAAACCCTCCCGGGAGAAAGAATGTCTCCACTTTTACCTACTGCTGAGGTAGGGAAAGAAAAACAATTACCTAAAGAAAAAAACATAGCCTATAAATGAATTCCATTTTCAATATACAAAAAAAGAAAACAGTCAGCAACAAATGAAAGGGAACAGGAGGTAGATACCGAGAATAACGTGCTTGAGTTTACGACCCAGGTTTTGTGTGAGTTTCTGATGTGCAGTTTCTTTATAGGAACATAGACAGAATTACTATCATTTACAAAGGATTATAAATAGTCCTCAAAACCTATTAATCCAACCACTGTAGATGTTTGGTTTGGCACAATCTGCAGTCTGTAGCCCGTGTGCACTTTCGGTAATTAAGAATAAGGGATAATGATGACAAACTACACACCAGTGGTGCAATGACGAGTAAGAATTTTCTCGTGCATGTGACTGGGCATCAGCATGCGTGGTTCCAGCGACTATGTAAAGCTCATGACTTTATGAAATCAAATTCAGCAATTTCCTTTCTTCCTTCCACACATTCCAACAGAGACATACATAAGCACTTTTGTGCAGTTTAAACTTGGGAGCCGTCCATGTAGTAATATTGACTGAAACACTATGCATCATTTAAGCTTAAAAAGAAAAAAAATACGACCCTGTTTTTCTTGGGATGGTAGAGAGACCACAAGGAACTTTCTAACTGTGTGGCTGCACTGACTGAAATCCTTTTTGGAACGAGGCAGGCTGTAAATGAATAAAGCAAGCTGTGTGACCTTAGGTAAGTTAATTTCAACTCCCCAAGCTTCGGTTTCTTGTCTGAGTTTATAAAATGTGGACAAACCCACGCTCCCTGCCTGCTTGGCATTGGCTGGTGGATTCCCGGTCAGTGTGACTAGAGCTAGCCAGCATCTGGGGCTCCAGGTGCTCAGGAAGCCCTTGGTGCCGAACCTCTTCCCTAAACGGACTAGCAGGCGTAGGAAAAGGAACCTCACGTTTCACCATCACACCCACTGTATCCACTGCAGGACTCACTCACGGCTGTGAATGGAGGAGGTTAAGTATCTTCTGAAGGAAACAACTAAGGTGATTCACAAAGGGATGCCTAGCACCTTAAGTCTTTCAAGTGCAAAAATGGCCTTAACCTGGCTTTGGACAAAGAAAGCCACTAGCTTCTCATAGGTCCAACCTCAAACACAAACTTCAGACCAGGTAACTAGACCTCTGCTGTGTCAGTCAGCTGCACCACTGTCTTTCTTGCTAAATGTTGGAATTCTGGAAAGCAAGATCTGCTTTTTTTTTTTTTTAATCTTTCTGCCTGTCCATATAGTACAAGTCATGAAAAAGCAGCTTAATAAATGCCTGTTGGATGAATGAATAATTGTATAAAGGAAATGATGCCAGCACCAAATCAGATTATTGAACTTTTATCATCGATAATTTTATATATACAGACAAGTAAGAAGAAGATTATAATGAACTCCTATGTCCACATCACCTGGATGCCTCACGCACTAACTGATGCTCCATCTTGGTTCATCCATAGTCCCCAGTTGGTGTGAAGCAGATTCAAGGCTAAGTACTGTACTTACAGGTCTCAGGAAGTTTTAGGTGAGTAAGTTTGTAACCGAGCAGGACCCTGTGGGGCCTTCCAGGGTCAGACCCCTCCCCCACATCCTCTGCTGCAGCTCCTCTCTGAAGTACCCAGATAATAGTATCTCATGTATATTTCCTGGGTTTTTCAGATGCATAAAACCACCACTGAAGGGAAGAAATGAACTACTTGATGATCAAGAGTGCATGGCAACCAGACCTTCTGGTGCCCAGGGGTTGACGGTGTTGACCGCCCTGTTCCCTCCACATCAACCAGTCAGAGGATTGTGTACGAGCTGCTCAGGTACCCTGCTACCACCCTCCCTTATCTGTCCTTTAACTATGCTTTGCTGAAACCCTTCGGGGAGTTCGGGGTTTTCTTGGGCATGAGCCACCCTGTCCTCCTTGCGGGGCCCTGCAGTAAACCTTTCTCTGCTCCAAACCTAAACGTCTCAGTTTGTTTGGCCTCATGGTGTGTGGCGGGCACACAAACTTGCCTTCAGTAACAGGTTTTGCTCTCCTCTAGAATTCCAGATAACTCGTATCTCTAGAGTAACAGGAAACACAAACTACTGCATAAAGATGAACAGAACTCACCACTCCCTGGTCAAGAGGACCTGTGACACAAACAAAAGTAAAAATCAAGCCCTTCCTCTACACTGCTATGGATCAGGGGGTACTCTTAGTATGCATATCATTAAGATATCCCCCCCCCAAAAAAATGAAAAGAATTTTACAGATTTGTAGAAAGAATTTTACAAATATTTGCATGAAAAGAAATAATGACCTTGAGACAGCTCATGGGAGGGGGAAGACCGTGTGAATACTGGATGGTGAGCTCGGAATCCTGACAAGGCTGCAGAGAGCTCTTTAAACTTTGTAATGAAAAGGGCTTTTGGAGAAAAATCCAGAAGATTAATCACAGGGAGGAGCAGGTCTGAGGAGGGTCAGTGTCACCCAGACACCAGGAAGCCCAGGCTGCGGTAAGGCGGGGAGTTTCAACCTGGTGCAGAGGAAAGGGGTCAGGACAGACACGGCAGCACCTAGATCCTTGAGAAAATGTCCAGAGACATGAGTCCAGGGACAGCACTCAACAGAGCTCAAGGGTGAAACAGAAGTAAAGCTAACAAAACTGACTCCTGCCCTCTGGGGTCACTCTCAAGGAGAAATCAACCAACTGGAAAGTTAAAACAAGAAGGGCTTTTGAGGGACGTTCCATCCTGTGCCAAATTAATCCAGTGACATAAGGTTGCATGGCTTGAAATTTACTTAACCCGGACTGACCACATTCTTTCTCGATTGTGGTGCTTCTCAGTAAAATTAATCCCGCACTTTTCAAGAGGGCGGACAACATGCACTTTCCCGACAGGATGGGGAAGACATTTCCAGAGCAGAAAGGGGAAAGGCTGTGAATCCCAATGACAGAGAACATCCTTGCGGGAGAAACAGGAACTCACCCTCGCCCCTGCCCCTCAAGCTCCTCACGGAGGCAGGGAAAAGATGCTCGGTGTACAGAAAAGAGCAAACAGAGCGGGTCTGGGACGGCCATCCTTGGAAAGTCCTGCTTCCAAGTTGGCCCTTGGCTTGCATATGGGAACTTGGGTGATAAAGTTAACTCAACCGATATAAAACATTCCCTAAATGGTTGGGAGGGCCCACTGGGCCTCAACTGTCTGCACACAAATGTGCATGTGCACAAGTTATGCGGACACCTGCTTTCCCTCTGGGAGTCTAGAATTTTGATACCCACTCCACAAAGGATGCCAACGTGACCATCTCCCAGCAGGCACTGAGTCTCTAAGGCGCTTCCCTGAACGGAAACATATGCACGTGGCTGTATTTTCAGCGCTGGTGGGGGAGAGTCTGCTGTGTGTGACCCTTCCTGGGAGGTGACAGTAGGAGGAAAATTACGTGTGAGTCCTCCAGACTCCATCTGTGCCATCATCTGCTCCTGTGTGTTCTTAGCACATCGGCATGATAAGCCAGTGAGTACCATACACGCTGATGCCCGTGAGTCCCTCCAGCAAACCCCTAGACGGGGCGGTGGTCGTGAGAACTCCAGACACACCCAGGTAGGCCAGCGCTCGACTTCATGGGAAGATCTCTACTCAGACGACCCTCTGCAGTAGCTGCTTCACCAAGTCATCATTTTACCCACTCCCACCTTTAGTTCCAGTGACAACTGGAGGATTAATGGAAGCCCAGCAGAAATGGAACACTTACGCCCCAGTGTCCGTGAATTAAGACTGTCGATCTTTAGTTTGGCTAATATTCACTAGCCAGTTGGGGAGGACGTGAGTGTTGGCTATTCTAAAGGTACGGAGGTCCTAGCACGTGGTCCGCACTCCGTCATCACTGACTGAGTGCAGCAGCGTGGTTTCAGAACGGTTTTAACTTCAGGGAAACACAACAGACTTCAAATGAGATCTCGAGGCTGCACTCTGAAGACCTGACAGGGACAGAGACGCTGTCTTCAATCGGCCCCTTGCGGATTTCCTCCCTCCGGCCCTGTGGCACGTCGCAAAACAATGGAAAGGGGCTCCTTTCATTAGTTAAGCAGAAGACCTTTCAATGGGGGCTCAGCAAGTTACGGAGCCTCCCTGAGCCTCGTTTTCCTTCTCTATAAAGCAGCTCCCCGCATCCTTGCCTTAGTGATGCCGACCTCACAGACGATGGAGCAGACAAGGAGGTTAAGTCGGGGGCCCAGGTCACAGAGGCCACACAACTTGGTGAGGCTGAGATTCCAACCCCAGGAACTTCGCTTTGGAGCCTGCTCTGCTGTTATGTGATAATCCTACAGAATAGTGCAAGAAAAGCTCAGGTAAGGAGCTGAGCCCAGTCCTCTCTGCCAGTCCTGGCTATTGTAATTATTACTGTTCTCAATTTTATCTTGTGAGAGATGGAAGAGACGGCTCTGAAAGCTGGTTTCCTTATCTGACAGAGAAATGTTGAAAGGGGGCACTTCGTCCACACAAAAAGCCAAGCCCACTCCACAGTCCCCTGAGGAAAGGCACCCACGGCCACCTCACACTCTCAGACTCTGATTTTCCCCTCCATGTACTCTCGGTGTTGCTGGGAATACAAACAACATAAATGGAGGTGAACAAGAGGATCATGTTGGTCCTCATCACTTTTAATTCTATGGATACCAACGAGCGCCAAGTCCCAGGCGCTGAGACGTGCTCTGAGACCCTGTCATTGCATGTCTGTGTCTCCAGAGACCCTGGCAGAGAACTTCAGAGTGGGCCAGATGTCACATGTCGGTTAGCTTCCCTCCAACTCCCCAATCCCATCTCTAATACGAGCAGAGTCTCATGATTAAAAATATGAAGTTGTCCCCTCCGCTAAATCTAAACCTCCCCTCCGGGCAAGTTCTGCTCACTTGTACCGAGCACGCTTTCTTAGATAACAAAGAGTAAGTCTACCCCCCTTTCTAGACTGTAGCTCTTGACTCTTCCTGAGACAGACTCGGTGCTTTGTCTCAACTGGACCCTAAGATGCTGCGGGATGCAAGACCCTTGTGTCCCAAATTTCCCCACATCAAACCACTTTGGTCCCACTGGAACATACTGTCTGCCACCTACAGGGCAACGGCACGGTGCGAAGCAGAGCGTCCTATGCCGCGGCTAAGTGAACAGAGCAGACCTGGGAAGACACTGTCAGTATTATTTTCCAATTCCCCTTAAAGGAAGGAGAAAGACAAAGTTTTCTGTGCTTTTAAACTGTCTTTTTTAAACACTCCAGAAAATGCAAGGCCCTGTTGAGAAAGAAAAAAAAATCTAATAGTAAAGTAAGTTTGAGAGGTTCTGCCAAAGGGGCCAACTGTTGTGAAAACTGGAAGGGGCAGAAAATAAAAATAAAAACACCCTCTGAAAATTGGTCAGATATCCTTGCTTCATCAGGGATTGATGGTCCATGTGGAACGGTCAGCCACTTAGGCAGATGCTGACTTCTGGAAACTCTGGAGTTTTATCACTGTTGCTGTTGTTTAAGACATTTATTTCTCTCTCACACGAAAACTGGTGTGGCTTAGCAACCCAGTGCCAGCCAAGCTAAATCAAGATGCATTGCAGGCTGGGTTCTTCTTTAAAAAGAACTCTTCTTCCCATTAAAAGACAAGCTCTAAGACAGGAAGGTGCCTCGCCCTCAACGGAAAACGGTTTGTACACAACTCACTCAGGCCTCGCTGGCATTAAAGGGCGGCAGAGGCCAGCCCGCAGAGGGCGAGGCTGAGTGTCGTTTCTGCAGCAACGGGGATGGAAGGCCAGGCTGCCCCGGTCACACACAGTCCACATGTGGCTGCCACTGACCTGCAAGTGGGGACTGAACAGGGTGTCCCTCCCACCACGAACGAACCTGGGAGCAGGGACGTGCTGTTCCAGCTTTTGGCAAAGACAGGTGGATGCAGGTCAGAAAGTCAGTCCCAGACATGGAAACAATCTAAAGGTCCATTGACAGAGGACTGGATAAAGAAGTTGTGGTATATTTATTTAATGGAATACTGCTCAGCCATTAAAAAAAAAAATGAAATAATGCCATTTGCAGCAACATGGATGGACCTGAAGATTGCCATTGTAAGTGAAATAGGCTAAAAAGAGAAAGAAAAATACCATATGATATCACTTATATGTGGAATCTTAAAAAAATAAAAGACAAACTTATTTACAAAACAGAAACAGACTCACAGACATAGAAAACAAACTTAAGATTATGGGGGTGATCAACATATGAGAACGATGAGTGAGCGGTCTACAACTCTGCTGCAGGGGTCCCACTCCATCCTTCCCTCCCCCATCACATCTGCTCTGACTCTTCCTCCCACATATTCCTCCATCCAACGGGAAAAGCCAGAAGTAGAGCCATACGATTTATCATCCATTCCTAAACACTCAAGGCCTTGCAAGCTGCTCTCAACAGACGTTTCACTCTCGGGGAGAACACACGCTGTCTGCTGGGCCCCATACCTGTCCATCTCCTGACGCACGTGGCACCACCGGCAACGCCCCTCGACCACCTGACACCGAACTTGTCTGGGCTCCTCCTGCCTCCTCTTTTATCACTAAGAGTAAAATCTCGGTGCTTCTCAGAAATACGGTTCTTACTACTCTCTCCTAGTGATGAAAAGTAAAAGCTTTAGAGTTGAACAATCCTTACCACAGACCCAAGTATTGCCACTTACCAGCTGTGTGCCCGTGAGCAAGCACTCTGTCACCCTCCGGTTTTCTCATACTTATAAAGGGATAAGACATGTAAAAAAAATTCTGTACATATACAAGGATACCATTACAGATGTATGCAATGGGGATTACACACACATGCGTCACATGAGATAAATACCCTAATAAATAGTAAATGAACCAATACATTCTTTCTCACACCTGTATCATGTCCTTATACCATATATTACACTTTCTACCACTAAATTTTCTCCCCAGGTTGAGCCCCACAATTCCAGCTGTCCGCTGGGCTTCTCTTGCTGGATATCCAGACAACAACTAAAATTCTGCACGTTGTAGACTAAACTCTTCTTAATTCCCTTTTCTTCCTTTCATTAATAACACCAAGATAAACTCTCGGGATTGAGTACTCAGCGCCATTTACAACACCTTCCTCTGAGATGCCCCACAAATCCCATGCCTGGGTTTTGTCTATTCCTCCTCACCAAGCAATGCTCTCCCCCTCTGAGTCCCCAGTCTCATGCCCACATCACATGACCTCTCACCTGGCCTTTGATTTCTCTATTTGCTTCTGCAAACCCTGCTGCCAGAGTAAGCAGTTCACCTGAAAACCGAGAGAGGCCCTGGTGCCTCTAAAATTAAATCCAAAGCCCTCTGGTGGTGTTCCCCACCTCCCCACAGCTGCCCAAGGCTCTTTCCCATCTCATCTCCTGCCCCCACCCTCGATCCAACAGGAGCTTTTCCAGAACATATGCCAACTCTGCTTCTCTGATGACATTGACTCCTGAAATGTCCCCTTAAAACCCCTTCACCTGCTACAACTCCATCCTAAAGCCGACCCAAATCACCTACTCAGGAAACTCTCCAGACTCCCTACAGTTGGATGTAAACGCAACCCTGAAGTCTCGGCAGCCTTCTCTGCATCTGTCTGAGAGCGTCTCCTCTCCAGCATCGTTCCTTTTCCCCACCAGCCTGCCTCTGCCTCTCCCGCATCTCACACCAGGTCTGACTCAGAGCAGGAGCTTATCACAAATGCACGGAATGAATCCGTAACAGGTACAGCCGGCCTTCCCTGGGTCCTGTGTCATCAGATGCAACCAACGGTGGAATGAACATATCCCCCCACCATCAAAAAAAGTTCTAGAAAGTTCCAAAGAGCAAAACTTGAATTTGCCGCACACCGGCAACTATTTACATAGCACTTACATTGTATTAGGCATTACAAGTAATCTAGAGATGATTTAAATGAGGGGAGAATGTGAACAGGGTATATGCTAATAACACTATGCCATCTTATATAAGGGACTGGAGCATCTGTGGAGTTTAGTATCTGCAGGAGGTCCTGGAACCAATCCCCCACAGATACTGAGGGACCACTGTATACCATAACAACGAAACTTATGCAAAACACACAAATTTTACGGCTCAACCCCAATTTGAAAATCCTTGGGAGTTTCACAGTACCCTTTCCACCTGGGAAATGCAATTTTCTGGTTTGCAAGGGAAGAAAGACTTTGATAATATTTTTGGCCCATGGAAAACTTCTTTTAAAACAACATCTTAAGGTACTGAGCGGAAATGAAGCCAAAACATATGGATTAAGTTTCCCATAAGGTACGTATGGATTGTATGAAAACAGCAAAGAGGCTTGGACAAAATGTGATCTCCAAAGCAGATTAACCAGGGGTCTTTTTCTAACTCCAAATTTAATCTGGCACTTTCTTGCTTTAATTACATGTTGAAAGTTTCCTTCTTCTGACTTAGTGACTTTCCTGGTCAGAGTTAACATTTTTCACATTCCGGGGGAAGAAAAATAAGTAACTGAGGAAAAGAAAACATTTTCCTTCTATTGTCATTTCCCCTGCTCCGCTCTCCTTCACCAACTCTACTGAGCCTCTTCATTTCACTGCTAGGGCCCCCCCTCCTGTTTTGAATTAAAATTGCCCCTTCCTCACAAGACTATTCTTTTTAACCTTTCCTATCCTTCCTCCCTGTCCTTTTGCTTTTCGTTCTCAAACATTAAGAGGAGCTGTATCCCTGCCTCGCCACGTTCAAGGCAAACAGAAGCTCCTATGGGTGGTCCATGGGGATAGGTCATCAAGGAAACCTCTGGCTTGGACGGGAGGGGCCAGGCATCCATGGGAAGTGTCTCCACACAACCACCCTTGTCAGCAGAAACTCTCTGCCACACGGCAGAGCCTGGACTCCGAGGTGAAGTCTGGTTAAGCAGGAACAGAGCTGGGAGTGAGAGTCAAAACGGCCAAGGATGAGATCGGAGGGGAAAAAAAGAGGTTGTGGGGAAATTAAGTTCTCAAAAATGTCCACTAGCCTAAGCTAACAGCCACTCCGTCCACCCCCACCCCAAGCAGCCCTCTGCTTCCAAACCTAAGCCCACGTGCTCAGCAAAGTATCTGAAACTCAGTATCTCACCTCCTCTTGGTGGGAAACCTCAGCACTTCACCTAACACCAGTTGTGCATCCATAGCGCTAGCCAGCCTGGCCGCAGAAAGAAAGAGGGGAACTAAGAGGCTGCTCAGCTCCATCTCAGAGAGTGGGTCCAGTGTCATGTGCCGTGTAACCATTGTAACTGGCTCGCCAATGCCACTTGGAGGTTCCTGTAGGATTTGGTAACAAGGTGAGAGCCGCCTTCTCTACCGCCCAGCAGGAAAAACCACGTACTTATCTCCTCAGCTTCAAATAAGATAAGAAAACAGGAAGCTTCAGCCTGAGATGGAAAGTCTTTTACCTGAGAGCAAGACCCAGAGCCAGGAGTTTCGCAAATAAATTGGATAAAACTTCTCCACTTGGGATTTAATCTAATGAGCACTGCACTCCTAACTATTGTCTCAAGGTAATAGTCTAAGTATAGTAGCCACCGTTGCATGAAGCTGTCTGGACAGCTCACCAAACACGCTAATGATGCTGAATGACAGTTTGACAAGACCCCAAAAGGAGGCAGAAATTCACCACAAGCTGCCAAAAAACAAAAACATAAGCCAAAAAACCCAGAAACGTCTGACACCCATACCCCAGCTGCTTTTTACCACACTGGTAAAGAAAATCTCTGGCCAGGTTCCAAGCTTAACTTTTCAGTGGGAATTGATGTTCGCACAAGCTTAGAACGGCTCTAGCAAACAGCCAACACAGCAAGAATCCAAGAAACGCCCTTGCATTGCTTTGCTCAAAGGGCCTCCACCTCCCAGAAACTCACAGACATATAAAGCAAACTTGAGGTTACCAGGGGGAAAGGGGGGCAGGGAGGTGGAGGGATAAATTGGGAGTTCGAGATTTGCAGACATCAACCACTATATATAAAAGGGATAAACAATGGGGATCTACTGTATATCCATTACCTTGTAATAGCCTATGAGGAAAAAAAATATAAAAAGGGACATATATACAGACATATAACTGAGCCACTATGCCGTATACCAGAAATTAACACAGCCTTGTAACCTGACTATACATCAGTAAAGAAAGGGACTGTACCTGCCTTTGTCTGCCTCTTTCCCACTCCCCCGACCCCGTTAAATTTCACTGAATCCATTAATTCATCAAATAAATACTAACTGAGCACCTAACATGTACCAGGTATTATTCTAAACGTTCAAAAAGATCTCTGCCCTCAAAGATCTAGGAGAGAGAACTCCATAACAACTAGGAAAATAAGTAAATTACACAGGGCGTTAGACCAGCATGTGTGCACGGGATACGAGTCCCAGAACAGGGCTCCAGCCCCCAGACGGCAACCTGTTTACCATCAGGGGCTGTAATGTTCTTCCTCACATTCCAGCACCTCATGCCTGCTTGGCATATAATGCAATCTCAATGTAACAAAATAATAATAAACAAGCTGCTGTCCATGCATTTTAACCATTTTCAAATTCCCTGTCTTAGAAGGAGAATGGAGGAAAGTTATTAGCAAGGTCCTGATCTACATGAACAGAATGGGGGGGGGGGGATGTAAAAGGTCCTGAGTCTACTGTATTTTGAAAAATCATGTATTCCCTTGAATACAGAGAAACACACAACAAGATATATTACCTAAGAGATTATTCATTTTAAACCAGAGATTCTTAAACTAGAGTCCCCAGAGTCAAGGACGTTAGCACAACTGTACGGAGAGGGAGAGCTGTGTGTGTTTTTCTGGGGAGAATAAGACACAGATTGACAGAAATATCTTCCTTGTGTTACAGAAAATAGAATTTGAGGGAGAAATCCAAGGATAGGAACAAAGCCAGCAAAAACCATCAACAGTCCACAATAACATTGCTGATATTCATTTGCATCTGGATTAAACATTTCCTCCTTAAATCAGTGAGATAACAGACAACCAGGTAAGCTTCAGATTTCTGGAAAAACTCTTATCAGAAGACAGAAGGTCACCACTCACCACCATGATAATAAAATTAAATAGAGAGAGAGAAGGAAAATCTAAGAGGTTAGCTCTAACTCTCATGGAGACAAGCCCAGACCAGGAATTTCCTTAAGGAAAAAACAACAACAAAAAGAAGTTTTACCTTTTCATGGTTTTCAATTAAAATTTCCACGACAATATTCTGAAATTTCAAATCCATGATGGCTGCAACAGTTTCTTCCTGTGGCCTCATCAGAGTTGGTCCAAACACCACTCCTAAATTTGCCACGGTCATGAGGTTGTGCTTGGAGTGATTGGAAACACTAGTATTGATGAGGGGAAAAGAAAGGTCTTTGGTTAAAAGAAGGGCAGTAACTACGGAAAGTACAATACTCTACAACTCTGTATTCCCCTAAAAACAAGGGGTCAGACACCACTGTTCTCAACATCTGCCACTCAAGTACCCGGATCTGACAAAGCCCTAGGTCAGGAGGTCCCTGCCTACCTTCCTACTTCTCTTTCTTTGATGTTCTGCTTAGCCATATGTCTTTTTTAATAATCTCATGTATATGCTAAGCTTGGGTCCCTGACAGCCTTCATTTACTGTTCCAATTATTTCGAACATCCTTTCTTTCCCCAGATCATTATCCCTTTGCTACCAAGGAATACGAGACCACATGGTACGTTTGTCAAAATTACCCTCACAAGCACACAGAGTTTGGTCAGAACACCCACACTCATCTCTTTGGCCCAGTACCATTGTGCAGTGAACAACCTGGACAACTGTTCTTAGCAGCCCTGACACCTAATTCAGGTCTCAACTCAAAAGGTCACATCCTCGAAGAGACCTTCCATAACCATCTTCGTAGTCCCACACTCAATATATACTCTTTATCCCTCATTCTACTTCATCTTTTTGTCATTTAATCACCTGAAACCATTTTCTATTTTTATTTGTCATCTGTTTATGATCTTTTCCCTCTTAGAAAGAAGGGACTTCATGAAAGTAGGGACTTTGTCTATCTTGTTCAACTATGCCCTTGTATCAGCTAGTGCCTTAAGGAGGCATTCAACACCTATTTGCTGACCAAATGAATGAATGGTGATACCAATAGTAGGACCCTTGGGAGGCCATAATATCGTCTGGCTTTCTGTTTCTTTTTCACATGAAATAAAGGTTCTAAAACACAGCGTTCCTCAGCTTCCTCTCACCTCTAAAATTCTACAGTTATCGTGATCTAGGAGTCACTTATATTTGAAGAAAGAGCTAATTTCTCCACTGAATTAATCAGATTTTGCTTGCTTTTTCACTGAAATATAGTTGATTTACAATGTGTTAATTTCTGGTGTACAGTATAGTGATTCATTTATTTATATATATGCACACAAACATATTCCTTTTCATGTTCTTTTTCATTACAGGCCATTCGATTTTGCTTGCTTTTTAAAGGAGTAATGAAAGGAATAGAATGGATCCTACAAAATAACTACCTATTACCAGATTAAACTCACTGAAAGGACATGTTCAGACTTAGAGTTGGGAAGGTGTGAAACCATGCTAAATTTGCTAACAGACTTATAATCGCATTTCCAGAATCTGTGCACAGGGAAACGTATAATGTTCTCTTTTCTTACTTCAACTCAAACCCTGAGTTGCTGGCAGCGATGTTAAGCAAATAATTATATGACTTTGTGAAAGCATTGCATTTCACCACTCCTGTCCAAAACACACACAGTGAGTCAAGTGTCCAGCCTGCCCTTGCAGGTGTGGTCCCTGGTCCTGTGTACGCAGCCCCACTTCCAAGCGATCCAGATTCAACACCACCACACAGCACCCAGAGCAAAACGAAGGAAGGAAGGAAGGGAGGCTTACTTAGTTAAGTGTTTCACCAAAATATCCAGCATTTCTTTATTTTTCTCCGGCAGTTTGTGTACCAAGAAATGGATAGCGTTAACACGCGATTCTGGGCTGCCGCTTTCTTTAGGGGGAAAAAAAAAGAAGAAGGAAAAAAAATAGTTAGCAGAGAACTCAGAATCAAATATATCCCGAAAAACAAACAATTACAACAGCTCATCTGTTAAATCTTCAAACAGAGAATTTACACCTATCTTGCCACCTTTCAGAAAAAAAGAAAAGAAAATCCATCTTTGTCCCTATTATTAATCTTCTATGCCTCCCCTACGAGGTCATTTCGGCGCAGCTGCAGTCACTGCCTTTCCTCAGCTGACGTTTAAGAACAGATCCCTCTGGCTCGTTGCCCTTCCAGCCTGCTCCTCACTCACTGGAGGAGTCTAGTTGCCGGGTCCTGCCCCACCAGGGGATGCCAATAAAATGTTAGCAAAGAAGTTCCTCCCTCTTAGGGGTTAAATTTTATCACCCAAAACAATAACCACCCCGTATCTCAGAATGTGACTGTTTTAAAATGTACCGGGGAACTGCTGCCATCAGGTGTGGTAGGACATGCAGACACAAAAACGACTGTGATGGAGGAGGAAGTGTATCCTCACGCACCCCCAGAAACAGCAGGCATGCCAGGCAGGGCCACAGGGAAGCACCGGGATGGGTCACGGGGCAACAGGCAAGGAGAGAACTCGGGCAAGAGGCTTAGCTGCAGCACCCACGGGAAGGAGCAGGCAAGGCAGGGCAGGCAGGCTTAGCACTGGTGGTGCGAGTTTTTCAGCAGGCTTAGGACTGCTGGGTGTAGAGAGGGTTCCTGATTATCTGGTACCTGGCCCTGAGGTGGTTAAAGCAACAGAATATTAGTCTGGAGGGTAAGAACCAGAAGGATGGGGTCGGGGGAGGGAAAGTGGGCTCTGGATGGGTTAGTCTGCATACGGGAAGTGCACCCAGGTTTCCTATCTCTAGGAGTTGGTCAGCCCCGGAAAGGGCAGTCTCCCCAGGGTCATTAAGGCCTTGGATATTGAAACATCAGAATAAAAAGATGTGTTTAACACAGCGGTCATGTGATATAAGGTCACTGCAGATGTCACAAGTTAAGGTGAGACCACAGGGTCCTTTAATCCAACATGACTGGTACCCTTACAAGAAAACAAAGACACAGAGGGAAGATGGCCATGTGAAGACAGATACAGGGGAGACGATCATGTGACCATGGAGACAGAATGGACTGATGTGTGCACAAGCCAAGGACTGCCAGGAAACCCCGGGAGGTGGAGGAGGCGAGGAAGGGTCCTTCCCTAGAGCCTTCAGAGGGAGCACGGCCCTGCTGACACCTTGAATTTGGGCCTCACCTCTTGAACGGTGAGAGAGTATATTTCTGTTATTTTAAACCATTCAGTTTGTGGTACTGTTATAGCAGCCCTAGGAATCAAACATATTCTCTTTATCCCTTAGACCTTAGAAGTATCATCACCCATGGTTCTCATTAACAATGTGCCCAAATTCCCTCTATTGCGTTCCTGATAGGAAATTATGGAGCAAATCAATAAAATGATTATTGAGAATTATGCAAGAGGCGGGGTGGGTATAGCTCAGTGGTAGAGCTTGCTTAGCATGCACGAGGTCCTCAGGTCAGTCCCTGCCAGCTCTCTGTGAGCCTCCTTCCTTCCTGCTTTGGTAAACTGAGCACCTCATTCTCATAAGGCAGTTTGTTGATGCCCCTGAAACCTCTAGCATAATTGTTTTTGTTTTTTTTTTTCTTTTTAAACGGAGGTGCTGGGGATTGAATCCAGGACCTCATGCATGCTGGCGGGGAAGCTCAGGGAGGTTTCACATAAGGGAGAGCATTTGAGCTGGTGCTTAAAGAAAACAGGGAAGATTTCCAGGAAGGGCAGAATTGAAGAGGTGAGGGGTACACCCCAGATTCAGCCAGCAGTAGAAGCAAATACACAGTCTATCCAGAGACAGCACCTCAAGCTTACAGAATGGTAGTCGGAGGCCAAACTTTGGTCTGTAAAGACCACTTGGAAGAACTTGGCTTTACTAGTGGCTTCTGAATTAGTCACTGAAAGTAAAGCAAAGAAGAAATACAAGCAGAGTTAAATTTGGGGAAGACACACCTTACATTTCTAGAGGATGAATTAAGATGGGGAAAAGAGCAAATTAAGAAGGAAATACTATCTGGGCAAGAAGTCATGAGGCAGGAAGGGGCGGGGGGCAGGGCAGGGGTAGGACTACAAATAAGGAAATAGAGCAAAGAAGTATGATCTACGGTCAGATGGTGGAATCACTGCTTCCACCTGACAGCTGAGTGGACTTAGGCAAGTTACCTAACCTCTCTGGGCCTCAGTTTCCTCATCTGCAAGATGAAGTGAACAGCACTTTCTCCGAAGGCCACTATGAGATTCAGTGAGGTGACATGCAGAAAGCATTTGTTTACCCCAGTGGTTGGCCAACAGAGGCACTCAACCGCTGGGAGCCAGCACCACTGTTGCCGTCTGTGTTACTATTACATGAGAGCACAATGGAAGGAGTAGAATGGAGGGGATTTAGCCTCCGACTGGCTGAGGGTCAGGAGGAAGAAGGCAAAGATGAGTGAGGCTTCATGTCTGGGTTAGCTGGGGTATGGGCACTTCTGCTGACGGACAGGAGTGCAGAGGCAAAGAGGGTTTGAGGTGGAAGACGATGATGGAAGTAACGGAGAAAGCGATACTCAAGAGGCTGGTCTTCTCGCAGGCAGCTGGGAAGGGGGCAGGTCTCAGAGACGAAGGCTAGCTGCATGACCTGCAGCACGTAGCCAAGGATGCCGGACTACTGCGGAGCCTAAGAGAGGACATTTGGGGGAAAAGAGCTCAAAAGACGTACAGGGGAGATGCCACTGGCAACTAAGCCAAGCAAAGGAGGAGGAAGAGAGGGGGCGCCCAGGGTGGGGTTCAGTGTCATCAGAATGTCAAGTGAGAAGAAACCTGCAAAGACTGCGAAGCTAGTGCTATCAAGAGGTAAGGAAAGACTGGGGCATTGTGCTGGACACCAGAAACTGCACGTTGTAATCAACTGTACTTCAGTTAAAAAAAAGAGTTAAGGAGAAACCAGGAAATACAAAGACAGAGAAGGGGCCCTGGATATGGCTGAACTGACCACATTTAACAAAAACAGGGAGGTCAAAGAGTGAGGTCCTGAAGAGATGCCCAAAGTGGGATTTCAGACCAGAGGTTCAAAAATCGAGAAACTGAAGGGGAGGGGAAGAAAACTAAAGCAATCCCCCCTCTTGAAAGGGGAGTTTGATGGGATTTTTTGCTGTTTTTTTAAATTGAAGTACTGAGGGGAGGGTACAGTTCAAGTGGTAGACTACGTGCTTACTAAGCACGAGGTCCTGGGTTCAATCCCCAGCACCTCCATTGAAAAAATAAATAAACCTAATTACCTCTCCCCCTGCAAAAAAACAAGAAAAACAAACAAACAAAAAACCCAACAGTTAATTTTCAGGTGTTGGTAGATTTTTTTAAATTAAATAAACAAACAAACAAATAAACTGAAGTACAGTTGACAAGTAACATTATATTAGTTTCAGGTGTACAACATAATGATTCAATATCTGTACGTATTGCAAGATGGGCATCACCATAAGCCTAGTTACCATCTGTCATCACACATAGCTAAAACATTTATTTCTTGTGAGGAGAACTTTTAAGATCTACTCTCTTAGCAACTTTCAAATATGCAAGACAGTATTACCAATTACAGTCATCACACTGCAAATCACATCCCCATGACTCGTTTATCTTACAACTAGAAGTTTGTACCTTTTGACTCCCTTCACCCTTTTTGCCCACCTCCATGTCTGTAACTGCCAATCTGTTCTCTGTATCTCTGAATTTGGTTTTGGGGTTTGGTTTGGTTTGGTTTGGTTTGGTTTGGTTTGGTTTTAAAGATTCCACAAGTAAGTGAGATCATACAGTATTTGTCTTTCTCTGCCGGACTTGGCATTTTTTTTTCAAGATGATAATAGCTTCACTTTTCTGTTACTGGAAAAATTAAATATCTGCTCAATTTTAGAAAACTTAATTTTGCTAAAATTTTCGGAAAAAACTGATAAAAAGTTCAGTGAATAAAATCACTAAAAATCTGAAATATATTTAGTCAAGCAAGAACTGCCACAAATCAGGCAGAAAAGAGAGACAACCCAAAAGAAAAACAGGGGAGGGTCTGGAGCAGAAACTTCATGACAGGGGACCTCTATGTGACCAACACACGTGTAAAATGAAAAGACGCTAAACCTCATTAGTTACCAGGAAAACAGAAATTAAAACCACAATGAGGGACCAACCATTCACCCATCAGGATGGCTTTCAATGAACACCAAACTCTGGCCAGCACATGAAGCAACTGGATCTGTCATACGCTAACTGGGTGGGAATAATTAACTGGCGCAACCACTCTGGAGAACTGTTATCTGCAGTATCTGCCAACCTAGAACACACACGTTGCCAGCGACCCAAAAATGCCTCTCATATGACCATTCGCTAAAAGACACAAGATGGAATGGTCAGAGCAGTCGCCTCTTGGTAACGGTCCAAACCAGAACTCCAGTACCCACCGAGAGCAGAAGAGGCAGACTGCGGTATAGTCCCACAACGGAACACTGAGCTTCAACGAGAGTGCAAGGTCTACTGCGTCGCTCAACAGGGATGGACCTCGCAGGGTGAGCAGAAGCAGCCCAACGTGTTAGTCTGCTCTGCATGATTCCACTTACAGGAAACTCAAGTGCAGCAACACGTGACTATGATGTCACAGGTCAGGAGGCTGCTCACCCGGCACGGGGGTGGAGAGTGACCACGCGGGGGCGAGGAAGGGCTTCTGCCAAGCTTTTATCTCTGGGGGCTGATTACATGGCTGCCTTCGCTTGGGGAAAATATACTACGCTGTATGCTTATTATTTACACTTATTATTTGTACACGTCTCTTATGTTTCCATAAAAAGCTGCTTAAAGTTATTTGTAACAAATCTCACCTAAGAAATTGTAATTTTTAACTTTCATCTTTTCAGAGTTTTCCTTCCTTTTCTGTAATGAGATGTTCAAACAGCCCCTTTCGTGAAATACGTCATGGACATCTCGACATGTCGTTGGATGGATGCCACACGATCAACTGCACGAACATCTAAGTTGCTCCCCATGTTTGTAAAGTTAGATTTGTTTCCATTTACGCTTTCAGGAGTGGGGTTTGGGAGGAATGAGATTTTACAACACAGGACACCTTGTTGCTAAGGAGAAAGGAAGCAGAAGAGACTAAGAAATGGAAAGGTATGTAGGTAAAGCAGAACACAAACAATCCAATCACGTCACATAATAGAAGACTGAGATACAGACTACATTTGTCACTGAGAACAAAAGTACAACTACCTAAAGAGTTAGGGGATCAATTATAATCAAGATTTTAATCTGGAGTTAAAGCCAAGATAATGCCTTCCTAAATCAAAGCTGGAGAAAAATAAAAAGCAATAAAAATACAGTAACATTTCCAATTCACAGCTTTGATTTTAAAAATAAAATTAAGGCGGGGACTCTGAAAAACAGTGAAAAATTCCAAAGGAAGAAAAAGCCGCCTACGGTAAGAATTTTGTACATTCAAAAATTGACAATTTTTGAGAACTTTGCACTAAAAAGCTGTTTCTAACTCATGTGTCTATCTTGTCGTTAATAATCATCTTTTGCCAAAGAAAACCTAATTTTAAAAATTATTTATTTATTACTTCTTCAGAAACACAAGATAGAAAAAATAGTTTCCCACCTTCTAAGGATAAGGTCCTGCATTTCTAAAAATACTAGAATTGGTTTTGAAAATAGAATCAAAACCTTCCACTCCCTTTCTTAAGGGGCCCCCCTACTGGCTTACCCCCATCTCACTTGAAATGATATACTCATTTTTGCTAAGCCTGGTTTCCCCTCTTCTTCCAAAGAATACTTTTTGGATGTCAGGCTTGTAAAGTAAAACTATTTTTTCTCCATTTTGTGCCATTTTGACATGAATCAAAGCTTTCTAAGAATGGACATCTTCATGTGGCTACAACATAATAATGACTTTAAGGTACTCAAAACAGAAACAAAAAAAGGTCTCCTAAGACGAATTATCTTTAGTTGCTTATGCTGTATGCATTCCATTATATTTTAATTGATGTAAGTTGACAAAGAACACCAAGGCATACGTAACTTTTTGAAAAATCTAAGATACTGAATTAATAACACCCAATTCCTGGCATTTGGCAGGGGCAGGAGTTTACTGTCACAGCAAAAGCATTTCTCATCGTGAAACTACACACATCAGCGTTCACAACACTTAATGTCGATCTGCTCGTGTTGCCGCACCAACTAACGGAGACTGAGAAAGATGTGATCATAGCTTACTGGAGCTTATCAAAGATACACAGACAAATTTAAATTCAATACTTAAACGTCATAAGTCAACAATACTGTAATTTTAGGAAAGCATTAGCAGTAACCATTCAAGCACTTCCCAAGAGATAATGGTGGCTTCAGTCAGCCGACATCAAGTACTCGAGTTCTTCTGCAGGAGACCTTATCTCCTGGAAACAATGCATCTAGAGGCTAAGAGAGCTTGATGTCATTAACCATCCAATTCCTTTAATTTCCAGACTTCCGAGTCCCTCCCCACCAAGATGACATGATTTCGTCTTGCTTCCCACGCAGGTTTACCAACAAGGACAGAACCCTCCGGCTAGGCAGACACCAGTGCCCTGGACCCCATAACAGTTTTGTTTTTCATCATTAATGACCAAAGAACCTTGTGATTATGATACTGCTTCCCAGGTAACTTGACTACAGGAAGAAAACATACAAACATAGCAAGACAGGTCTTCTGGTGCGGGGGACAGAAATTTTTCCTGTGATTCCAAATTAGGCGTCCAACTTCAGCTGCCATTCTCAAACTTAGTTTAACATGCATCTAACCTCGAATCTTGGGTCCAAGTCTTACCGATATGACATGTATCAAGGACTCTGAGCCTGAAAGGCTGAAACACACACCATGGACCACAACATTCTCGAAGGTAATAAACATCATGCAGTCACGTATCCAGGTAGATGCCTACAAACCTTCCCCAGGTGGACACAATCTTCTGCATTCCCGTGTAGACCAAGCAAAGTGTATTTTCATCTTACAAATTTCTGTACTAAAAGCCCATTAATTTATCTTACAAGATGATGTTGTGAAATAATAGGAAACATATATATATATTGGTCTCTGCCCTCAGTTCCTGACACAGAGCTCCTAAAACTCTTGTAAAGGGAAGCACTCAGAAAATCTTTTGTTCTAATATTTTTAGTGCCAGACACAAAGCTCCCAGAAGCTCTGTAATCTCCTGAGTGATAGGATCGTCTGACACCGAGCTCTTAAGTCCCTTGGAATTTGGGGGTTGATAAGAACACCTTTTGGTTTAATGGAGCAACTTTGGGTGGGCTCCTTGGCTGGTCACCAGAGAGACCAAGTCATGACTAGAAGCTGAGAATTTTCAGGTCCACCCATCATTCTCTGGAGAGGGGAGAGAGGCTAGAAATGGAACCAATAATCTATCATGCCTACATGAAACCTTCATAAAAATCCCAAGAGTATGGGGTCTGGAGAGTTTCCAAGGGGATGAACATACCCACATACTGGGAGGTCTTCACAGGGACAAAAGCTCCTGTGCTCAGGACACTTCTGTACCTCGCCCTATGTATCTGACTGTTCGTTGGTATCCTTTATCAGATCCTTTATTATATCATAAGCTGGTAAATGGACTTCTGTGTTTCCCTGAGTTCTGTGAACCACTCAAGCAAATTCTCATATCCAACATGAGGGTTATCAGAATGCTGATTTCTAGCCAGGCAGTCAGATGTACCAGGGATGACCTAGGACTGGTGTCTGAAGTGAGGGGGTCTTGTAGGACCAAGTCCTTCACTTGTGGGATCAGCTGCTAACTCTAAGTAGATAGAAACGGAACTGAATCCAACTGTAGAACGCTCAGCTGGCATCGCAGAATTGGTTGGTGGAGGGGAAACCCCACACATTTGGTGACCAGAAGTGAAGTATTGTGTGTGAGAGTCCAGGAGACACAGAGGAGAGACTGTCCTAGACAGATGGTCTCTGGTTTCTTTTAGCAATTTTAAATTAACTCCCGCAGCTGAAAAGGTTTATTATTTTAATTTCTCATTGCATTCCACATTGAACAGTAAGGTTTTTTTTCTTGGTTTTTTTTTTTTTTATAACGAATGAGGAAGAAAAATGTTTGCCTTCTGTGGTGACAGCAAAGAAAAAATTTGTATTTGTATCAGAGACTCCAGACTTAACTCACAGGTTCTCAACAGAACTCTGCAAGAAGGAAACTGATGGGAAAAAGAGAACGTACCCAGAAGAACCCGTCAGAACCCTCAGCAGGGAGAGGAGGAGAGACAATCTCAACACCACGGAACAGATGGAAACTACCGCACGCGACTGAAAAGAATCAAAAATTAGTCTCCATGCTGGTGTGAGAGGCGGTAACAAGAGAATGGTGATGCTCGGTAATTTCAGCAGTCAGCTCAGCTAAGACACTTCGGCAAAACAAGGTAATCTCTGCCCCATTGTTAATGGAAAATGATAGCTTCACCACAATCCCAATTTTCCAACAGTATTCAAGGGGAGACTAGTTCTGACCACCTGATTTCTGTAACTGCTTTATTCAAACCTTGAAAGGACACGTGCAAAAGATTAGAGGATCTGCTCCCACACTCTTTCCTAAGAGAGGCCCCAGGAGCACAGAAAAGGGCGTTCACGGGAGAGTCAAACAAGAAATTAAAGTCTACTCTGGAAATGTTGGTCACTAAAATAACACTCATCTAATATATGGACGTTTTTCCCCACTAAATAAGGTATGCGCCGACAGGTCCCACGCCAACTGCAACTCCACTTAGGGGCAAATGCCCGCCAACAATTACAGAAGCCACAGTATCTCTCTGGAACAGGCCTGTTATTCCAATCATTGTGAAGACCATATAGATCCCTCCAAAGCCAGGGAGCAAACACAAGGTACTGGTCTAGGAGGTAACGATCCTTCTCCTATTTAAACACGCTCTTCTTCCACATTGCTCAAGGAGAGCCTCCACAAACTCCTTCAACCCACCCCCCGTCCCCGCGGACTCCGTTACCACCTATTAAGTCTCGACCTCTGAGGAAGCCCTCATCTGGTAAAAACACGTTGGTGTTCGAATTTCCAGCACCCTGGCTTCGGTTCTCTGGCGCGATCATGATACTAACTCGGGGTAATTTAAAACTTCATTCCATAATCACTTTATCTTTCTCCAATTCTCAGAGGATTCTAGATTAAAATTGGCACTCTTCTGCTTTTTCCAGTCTCCGAGGCAAACAACATGAAACAATTGTCCTCCAGCTCGACTTTAATTTCTCTTTCCCCACTTTGCCAAAAATGCCACAGGGAAGAAATCAAAACAACTAAGCGTTTGCTTGAGTTTTTGCCAAGAAAACTTTCCCTGACTTCCCTGATGGCACAAATTCCCTTTAAAAAAAAAAAAAAAATCCTCTTCCACGTGAAAACAAAAGTGAAAAGAACCATGTTTCTGCCTTTTCCAAAAGCCCGTTTTATATGGATAGTCCAACTGGGCCTACCCATGGCCTCTTTCTGCAAACCCCCGGGAACCTTTACACTGGCTGGAGCAAGGACCTCACAAGAAGATAACATTTACAGCGATGTTCGGGCAGCAGTAACACAGGACCCAAAGGGACTGCTCTAAGTTTTCCAACAGATTAAACTATGGAATACATCCAAGGGAAAAAAATAAAAAGGAAATGAAAATACAATTACAGCTACTGTCAGTGCACCTGTGAAAACCAATACGGCAGGTTTTAGCCAGTGGAACTGGGGTTTTGAATTTGAAATAAAGATCTCTATAATCTGGCAAGTTACTTAACGTGTCTCAACCTTCATTTCCATGACTATTAAATACCAAACGTCGGAGTATTTCGGGAGACTACGGTGATTAAACACCATGTGTCAAAACTGACACATTGTAATTGACCGTTCTTCAATAAATAAATAAATAGTAAACCAGAAAAAATATATAAATAAATAAAAAATAAACACCATGTGTCAAATATAAAAACCGAGGTGTATAATAGAAAGAAAATAAGAAAACTTCAAATGAGTATGACTCACACAAGATTTAATCCCATATTGAATTTCTCCCAACTATAAGCCTTTTTCATTTAGCATTTTATCACATATAATTCACTCTCTATCAAATACTGTGTGGGTGTCTGGCTCACAATAGTCCTTCTGCCTGCAATTTCCATCTAAATATCTTTCTATGGGAAGCCATTTCCAACCTGCTAATCTCTCCAAATCTGCTAATCTCCCCAACAATCTGCAAGTTAAGTCCTTCTGTGTTCCCACAGCATTTTGGTGATTATATATATTACACTACAGTGAGAGGCGTATCTGCCCCAAGACTTGCTAGAAACCTGGCTTCCGGGGGCGGAAATCCTGTCGTGGCCGATATATTCATTACCTACCAGTGACTAGCACACAGTAGGCAATGAATGAATGAATGAATATATTAATTGTCCCTTTTTTCATCTTCTAAAACCAGGGGGGAAAACCCAAACACCTCCTAAAGTGATTTTCATTTTTAACACAGACTACAGCAACATAAAGATAAATTTTTCATGTGGACATTTGAGTTTATACCCGCTACCAGCCACCAAAGGGCTTCTATCGCCTCTACACAATACTCACTGGCTGGAACAATGAAATCACCATGTAACTCATAGGTCATAAGCGGCTCAGGAAGACTCCTGTAGGAAAAAGACAGCTGAGAATTACTGAACAAATACGAACAGGGCATCTCTCTCACGTTCATTTTTGATAAAAGGATATGAAATATGTCGTGCATTTCTTGGTTAATGTGCAGAACTTCCCTAGGAGATACATTTTTACATATCAAAGAAGATACATCATTCAAATGAACCCCTTTAGTAAGTGTTATCTGCACCAGGCGTATCAAAGCTTAAGCAGCTATCAATCCCTGTCTAGCAAATAGCATTTCACATTTAATCTTGGAAAGTACCTTTACAAACATCTGATTTCATATCCAAAACTTCCTTCCACATATTATTTAGAGTCAAACATTCTATCCAGCCAATATAATATACATAATATAAGCATTATATTAATATATGTTATAATACTATAAGCATACAATTTTGAAAATCATCTCTGGGATATTAATTGGAGATGCCAAAAAAATATAGAAAAGAGTAAACATATTTAAAGAAATCAAATCTTCTCCTCTTACAACTCTATTATAAAAATACAATATCCAATTTTGAATCATGCCTATGAAACAATAGAGATATGAAATAAAATTGATAGTAACTTTAAAAACACTCACATCCTTTTAATTTTCTACAAAACAGATTACATAAATAGTAGATTTTATCCTACAGTCAACAGAATGTTACAGTTCAGTCAACATTTATACATATTAAGTTTTAAAAAGACCAGATCCGCAAACTCCAAACATGTAAAGAACACTAAGACAAGTAGCAACCTGTACAGCCTTTCTTGAGGGCAGTTTGGCAAGATAAAAGATAAACACTTTTAAAAGGTTTAAATCATGAAGCCCAGAAATTCCTCTTCAAATGCTTAAAAAAAAAAAAAAAACAAAGATACACACAAAAGAATATTAAAAACATATGCAAAAGCCAAGAAAAATGCCAGGGATAAAGGAGGTCATTTCATACTGATAAAGAAGTCAATTCATCAAGAAGGTGTAACAGTCCTACATATTTATGGGTCTAGTAACACGGTCTTCAAAATACACGAAACAAAAATTGATGGAACTGTGAGGAGAAATCCGTAACTATGGCTGTAGACGTAAATACCTCGGTGTCTCGGTAACTGACAAAACAAATGGACGCAAAGTTAGGGTACGGAAGATCTGAACAAAGCCCTCAACCAACTTCACCTAATTGGTAAGTCCTTCATCTAACTGACACTCCATCCAAAAGCAACAGAAAACACATTCCTACAGTGGGCGTGAAACATTTATTGAGATAAAGATATTTTGGACCATGAAACAGATCTCAATAAATTTAAAAGGGTTCAATTTATACAGGACATTTCTCTGATTACAATAAAAACTGAATTAAAAATTAGTAACAGAAAGATAACTGGAAAACCTGAAAGGAAGGGAAAGCAGGAAGTATCTTGAACTGAATAGAAATGAAAATACAACATATCAGAATTTAAGGGATATCAGTAAAACAACAATTAGGGGTAAATTTATACCACTAAGTACCCATCTTAGAAAAATAGGTCTTAAACTTTTTACCCTAAACAGCCAAAAAGGGAGTAAGTTAAACCCAAAATAAGCAGAAAAAAACAGAAACAAGTATCAGATCAGAAAACAATTAAACAGAAAACAAAATAAAACAAAAAAATAGAGAAAACAAGTGAATCCAAAAACTGATTCTTCAAAATAATCAATAAAGTTGGTAAGTCTAGCCAGAGTATTTAGGAAATAAAAGAGAGAGAACACAAATTACCAACGTCAGGAATAATAAAGGTGACTGAAGAATCTCTGCAGGCTCTAAAGGTATTAATAAGAAAACATTATGAACAATCTCATGCCCACAAATTCAACAGTTTAGATGAAATGGACATACGTTTTGAAAGACACAAACTGCCAAAGCTCACTTCAGAAGAAAGAGGTAACCTGAGTAGTCCCATTATCTATTACAGAAAATGCATATGTACTTAAAAGTCGCACCAGTAAGGAAACTCTAGGCCCAGATGACCTCACTGGCAAATTCTACCAAACAATTAAAGAAGAAATAATACCAATTCTATGCAAGTCCTTTCAAAAAAAATATCAGGGAACACTTTCTAACTCACTCTGATGTCAGCATTACCCTAGTATCAAAATTAAAGACATTACAAGAAAACTACTGACCAATCTGACTCACGAATGTCAATGCAACTATTCTAAATAAAATGTTAGCATCTGGAATCCAACAAGGTAAGTGAGAGGATAATACATCACGACTAAGTTGGGTTTAATCAGAGAAATGTAACACTGCCTTCATCTTAAAATAAGATCAATTCAACTCACTACACTAGCAAGCTAAAAACGAAAAATTGTAAAATCATCTCAATATACAATTCAGGGGAGAAAGGATATACTTTCCTACAAATGGTACTACAACAACTGGACATCCATATCAAAAGTGAACTTGGATCCATTCTTCACATCTTACACAAAACTAACTCAAAATAGACCACAGATCTAAGTGTAAAACCTAAAACTACATAACTTCTATAATAAAACATAAGAGAAAATCTCTATGACTTTGGATTAGGCAGAAGGATAGTCCATAAAGTACAGTCCCTATAAACTGACAAAATGGACTTCATCAAAACTTTTAAATGTCCTTTGAAAGGCACTATTAACAGAATGAGAAGACAAGCCACAGACTGAAGAGAACTTTTAAAAAGCACGTATCTAGGAGGGGAGGGTATAGCTCAAGTGGTAGAGCACATGCTTAGCATGCACGAGGTCCCGGGTTCAATCTCTAGTACCTCTGTTAAAAATAAATAAATCTAATTACCTTCCCCACCCAACCAAAAGATAATAAAGTAGTACAATAATAAATAAAATATTTTTTAATTAAATTAAAAATAAATAAATAAAAAGCACGTATCTAAGCCCTTGTATCCAAAATATTAAGACTTGGCAAGGGTAGAGAGGAAATAGAACTCTTGCACATTGTTAGTGGGAATGTAAAGAAATATAACTCCTTTGAAAAAAATTTGTCAGTCTCCCAAAAAGTTAAACATACACCTACCATGTGATCTGGGCATTATAATCCCAGGATTTACCCAAGAGAAATGAAAGCCTTTGTTCAAAGGTTTGTACACAAAGGTTTCTAGTAGCTTTATTTGTAATAGCCAAAAGCTACTGATAACCAAAATGTCCATTAACAGGTAAATGGATACAAAAGAAAGTTCTGGTATATCCATAAAATGGAACACTTGTTAGCATTAACAAAAAATGAACTATGGGTATTTGCTACAACATGGGTGAATCTCTGATTATGCTGAGTGAAAGAATCCAGATTTTTAAAATTACAGGAAACACAAATTAACGTATACTGACAGAAAGCAGACCAGAGGTTTGTCCAGGGATGAGGGAATGAGAAGGGAAGAGTGAGAGAGAGTTCAAAGGGGCTCAAGGAAACTTTAGGGGAGATGGGTAGGTTCACCGTCTTGATGATGGTGATGGCTTCAGAGATATATGCATGCATCAAACTTATCAAAATATATGCTGTCAATATATGCAGTTTATTGTATGTCAATTACACTTTAATAAAAATTATTTAACAAAATAGTTGCAAAAATATATCTACAGTCCCCACATATAGTTTTTTAATTGAATAAATTTCACTTGGAACATTGTGTAAGTTGAAGGTGTACAGCGTGTTATTTTAATACATTTACATATTGTGGCAGATATGACCACAGATGTAGCAATATTCATCACAAATGTATATATATAATTATAGTACACTACTATTGTCTACATTCATTATGCTGTGCATTCGATCTCTGTGGTCTATTTACTACTCATTACACGTTTGTACCCTTAAACACCATCAATCTTATTCCTCCACCATCCCCTAGTGGCTGTCATTTTATCTTACATACAATCTATGATGCTGCAGGACACACACACACACACACAATAACAACTGTAGGCCCTGAAACTAAAACTTAAAGCACTAGTCAAGACAAACTGTTCTCTTACTTCCTTTCTCTCCCTTCTTCATCCCCTACAGTCTCATTTAAAGCAAAATAAAATGAATTTCACCACAGCCTAAATAAAGAAAAAGAAGGGGCAATCAGAAGCAAGCCTCTGGTTTTGTTTCAAAATATGGACAAGCAGGAAGGAGCAATAAAGATGAAAATGCTAACCTGTCAGAGAACGAAAGTTCAAGTTCTGAAAAGAAAGGGGAGGAACGGGGGGGGGATGAGAACAACCAGAAACCCCATAGAGAGAATTTTCTTTTCCAATAAAAATAAATTTGTATCTAAGTGTCTTCTACATGCTACTTATACCATTGCTGTATGTCCATCCAGGCAATGCAGCATGAAAAAATAAGTATTCAGTACTTTTAATATTAGGGAAGCAATAATAAAAATGATGAGTTCCCCAAATAAAATTTATTATACTGAGTCACCGTATCTGTCAACTTCCCACCCAACATGAGCTGCCTCTCTGGACCACTAGTCAGGATCTGTCTGGGGATATAAAGTGTAATATTTACTAAGTCAGTATTTTCTTCCCCCAGAAGTCCCATTCCTATTTCCAGTCTTTAAACATTTCTTCCAGGTAAAATCATTTTACTACAAACCTCACAAAATAGCTCATTTGTCCCCTCACAATGGCAAAACATTGAAATGAACACATTACTGGAAAATAAAATTATGGTCTGAATAGCTAGGAAATCAACCATAGGGCTGGTAGTCAGCCGTCTAAAGCAGAACTAGTTAAAAAAAAAAAAGTCTCAAATCAGTAGAAGAAAAAGAGAGATGCCACACATACATCTACTGCACATATTTTTCCATCTCCCAGACCCCTGAGGTTTTGCTTCTTGTTTTAGTTTAGTGTTTGGTGGGGGTGGGGAGGAGGCCTCTTTCTCGTCTTCCACCTCCAACCTCCCATCCAGGATTCGCAGAGAAAAGAAGTCAAGGGCAATAGTTTCTCTGCTGAGGACAGCTACAGTCAGCTTCGGGCTGTGGTGCTGGAAGAGACAGAGCTGGGAATCCAAGGCAGGCAGGCTGGCGCCGGGGCACGTCCTCGGGGCCATCACACTCTGTTACCTCTCACGCTCAAAGAAAGACGTTTGCTCGGCCATGACCAGGTAGCCACGATGAAGGTACATAAAAACTCAATTTTCTCCTATTTGGTGCATGCCCCAGAAAAAGTGTATCAGTTACATCCTAACTGCATTCTCACTGGATAAAAAATAACATAGGGGAAACAAACAGCAACCTAACTTTCCCGTCTCCCGAGGCACCTGCCGTTTTATGATAATCACTTTATCACATTCAGGCAGAACGTGTATACTGTCAGGAGAGAAGTTACATAAGAACAGCATCTCATCACGTGCTTCTGTAGGCACTGTCTGCTTAAAAGCGGACTTCAATAGGATGAAGCAACGTGATGAGAGAAAAAGACAGAAAAAAAACAACACAAGACCAGGGGCAATAAGGAGCTAACTTCAGAAAGCGTCAAGAACCAAGAATTGTATGTATTGAATAAAAAGACTCTCTAGTCTATTAAACTAATTCCCCCAACAGGGGAGAAAAGAACCATGAGAAGCAGGAGGGGGGGCGGAATGCAATTTACTACAAAAGAACTGGATTTTTGCCCTTCATTTCCCACCAATAACCAAATCATCTTGGTCAATCCGTTTAACTGAACCAGGCATGTTTACCAACAGTAAATTGGGTTTAAGGCTACCTTCCAGAGAGGCAGCATGCGTTGTTGGTCAAGTTAACATGTGCAATTCACCCATTCTTTCCTTCATCCATCTAGTACAGATCTTAATCTTGGCAATACTAATACTTTGCACATTTGGAGACAAGAGAGGGCCGTCTTGTGCATTGCGGGATGGTCAGCAGCCCATCCTGGCCTCCACCCATTGGATGCCAGCAGCATCCCCTCTTCAGCAATCCTGCAAACCAAAACTGTCTCCAGATATTGCCAAATAGCCCCTATTTGGGGTGGGGGGCCCAAAATTGTCCCCAGTTCAGAACCACTCTCGTATTTGAGTGACAGGGGCAGCTCTAGGTGCTGGGGATACCGCAGTGAACAAACCACATAAATTGTCAATCTTCAGGAAGCTTACATTCCAATCCCAGGGTGGGAGCTAACAGATTATTACCAAAATCCTCATCTAAACCAGTTCATCACCACCAGAGGCAAGACAGACATGACCACATGGCCTTAGCCTTAATTTTACCCCTTTATAGAACAGGGATAATGATAATGTACCATCATCCCTCAGTATAGGTAGGAGATTGGTTCTAGGACCTGATACCAAAATCTGTGGATGCTCAAGTTCTATCGTCAGCCCTCCATATCCACAGATTCAACCAAATGTGGATCCTAAACATTCTACATCATCTGCTGTTGGCTGAAGCAGCAAATGTGAGACCAACCTCTGGATACGGTGGCTCAAAACATCATGTTTAAATAACATACTGGAAAATAGGTAATACACAGCTGAAGTCATCGATAAATTAGAATTTCATTAAAAAGTGGGACAACCAGACAATACAGGACTCTTGATGTAATATCACAACAAGATGTATAAAGCACGGCTAGGATGTATTTTTGCAACGAATAAATGTCTAAACTGAATCTAATGAAGCCTACAGATTTAACTCTTCATTGAGGGAAACATGATAGATAACAGAGACACCAGTCAGCAACACCACGAGGATACCATCAGCCATCTCTACAATGCAGAAAATTCTGTTTTAAAAAAATGACTGAGGTGGGGGGAGGGTACAGCTCAAGTGGTAGAGCGCATGCTTAGCATACATGAGGCCCTGGGTTCAATCCCCAGCACCTCCATTTAAAAAATAATTAAAGAAAAAAAACCTAATTACCTCCAACCCTCCCCCTGAAAAAAATCTAAAAATTAAAAAATGACTCAGGTTCATCAAATTAAGTGCTAGGGGCGTGAGGAATGTGGGTAGAGGCAGGGGGTCACACGGATTAAAAACGACTTGAAACCTATCAACCAAATGTGTCCACACTGTTGAAGTCCTCCAGGATTTAAAATAAATATAAAATAACTATTTTGAAAAAAACAATAAAAATGGAACACAGGAGGAGTCCTGGATCACATGAATTTTGTTAGGTAAGGTAATTACATTCTTTCTGTCTTCATGATAGCATCCTTTTTTTTTTTTTAGTCCTTATTTTTTTTTGAGATATACATTCAAGAATTTATGAATGCAGCAATATGATGTCTCAGAAAATCTTTAAAGTCTTATCCCAAAAAAGTGGCAGGAAGGAGACCCATGGAACAAGAAGGGTCAAAAGTGGAAAACTGAAGAAGGAAAATAATGGGCCATGAGGATTCATTATACCCCTCTCTCTGTTTACATATATTTGAAAATTTTTTAAATATGTGTGTTTTTAAATATAAAATATGTAATAGAAGTTGATTCTAATGTGTTTGTTGGAACCGGAATAATATTCACCAGAAAGACAACACTGCGTGTTGGTTAAAAAGAAATGATGCTGCGGGGTGGGGGGGAGGGCCCTCCCATTTGTTTGCCAGACAAAAATCACTGTCCCCAACAGAACCACAGCGTAAGGACCACGATCGTGACTGTTTCCCATCCCTTTATTCTGTGTACCTATTTCTCATCTAAACTCAAGCTATGTCATCATTAAATTTCTTTCTTTTTTAAAGAGAAATGCCGAGCCTTTTCTAATTCTCGTCCTAGACATCTTCTATAGCAAATGTAAAACTTTAAAGTTTATCTTCCTAAAAAAAAACCTCATCCAGGACACTTGTTTTCAAATAGCTTTGTGTCTGTGTGTCATCATTATAAGCCTTTAAGTTCAAACAGTTTAAATTTAAACTAAAACACCTCTATTTTAACCTAAAACAGCCTTCCTTCCTCACCATCTCAGAGTATTTAATTCCGAAAACTCACATTCCCCCATAGACTCTATTTCACAACCCAAGTCTATTCCAGTTCTGTTCTGTTGCAATTTATCGACCAACGGATGTTCACTGACTATGTACCACGCTTGCTGGGACATCAGTAGATACCTCATCAACATTCTCCTTTCTCGTAAGCTTCCGAGCTGTACGTGCAGAGCCGGCACTGCTTGTGTGTCAGACACGCAAACAGCCCACTCTTCCCTCCGCCACTGAGAGGAGCTCACCTCAAATACTGCTTCAGGGCACTGGTGATTGTCTTCACTTCCCAATCTACAGAATTCTCCAGGTCCACCTCATTGCAGGTCTTCACATCTAGCGAGCAAGCAAGAAGGAAAAAAAATAATTAAAATCTTGAAACATTCAAAGGCCTTCTTGACTGGCTGACAAAGCTTCCATTTTTAAATGGCCAAGCCACAAATAATGAATTCTCTGGTTTCCTATAAAAGGCATTACACACAATTTCTTATAATATTATAACCCAGGTTCCGTTATGAGACATTCCTAGCACTTCAGAAAATCGGTAGTGGAGATCAAAGTAAAGGGAGAAGAGTCGGCAGGGAGTTGGGGAGAAATGGACACAGCATATCCAATATGCACAACTACAAAGCAGGTACAGCTATGATAACTAGCAGCCACGGCTCATGTAGCTGTGACTTATATGGCATTTGCAGCATCGATATATTTTAACTTGTTTCCATTGACATTACTGCTATCACACCGTGTTATGACAGGGGGAACAGGTAGCACCCTTAATGGCAACATTACTATTAGAATAGCAACAAGTCGGTGGGGAAGACGATGGTAAGTCTGGTCCCACACGTCCAAGATTTGTACTCATTATCTTTCTAATGATTAATACATGATCAACCAAAGTAGACACGTGATGACAGATCAACTTAAAAAGTCTTTTATGGGTAATCTTTCACACTAACATTAGTTTATACACTCATCCAGGAAATATTTATTGGAAGCCTCTATTTAGCACTTGTGACATTCATCCTAAATTACACTAGATCTTTTGGTCCTGAAAGTATATTAATGACGCATTTCTTCTAAATGCCTTTTCAAATACCTAGTCTGCTCTAAAGAAGATGTAAAACATGCACTAAAAAAAAAAGGAGGAAGAGGAGGAGGAGGGGGCAGTTAACTCTGAAAAGGAAAAAGTCAGTCTCGGTTGAAACAAAAGGAAAGGATGGTGGGGAGAGTGAGCATTCTGAGTATGGTGGCATCTCTGAGCCTTGAGGTTGGACCGCTGCCCCGGGCTGTGACAGGGCAGCAGAGAGGGGAGTGCGGCAAAGGTTCATAAACCTGGGCTAAAATCCCGCCACAACCCTGACCAGCCCCGCCACCCCCACGCAAGTCAATTCCAAACCTATCTGAACTGCAGCTCTTCATCTGCACAATGGAGATCATGTAAACGCTCTTAGGGAACTACTGACAGCATCAAAGCCAGTCAGGAATGTATACAGATTTCCATAAACTATTAAATGAGTAGGTAATCAGCACAGCTGAGTTACCAAACATCTAAGCATTCAGTGGTGGTACCCACTCAACGGGAGGGAGCAGTGAATGGGTCGTGGTGAGTGACGTCCACCAATCAATAGAAACTTGCCTGGGTTTCTACACTGTGGTCACATAAAGGGGAAAATAAGAGATTTGTGGAAGAGACTTATTTCTCCCTCACTCCAGAATGATGTTTCAACTAAGATTCAAAAAAAAAATTTTTTTAAAGTCGTTTCAGGGTTTTTTACACTGTATTTGTCTATATTCGGAAGGAAACATCTTGTTAGTACTCCCTTTTCAAATTAAAGCTCTAAAAAGAAAATCTTGTCCAAATGGGACCACCACGTTAAGTCATGCATGCCACTCAAAAAGTTTTAGGCTTAGGCACGAGGAAGGATGGGTGACAATGCAATGTTATTTCCCAACTTCTTGAAAGGAAAGTGAAACAGGAAGTGATGGTTATTTCATGGCCAGAACATCATACATATGGAGTCCATTACTCAAAAGTCTGGAGATTTTTTAAAGCAATTCAACAGTTCTTGATTACAGCAACTGACAGCAATATGCAATAAACCACAACAATGGCAATTGACACTGATTACATTTTGATCAGTTCCTACAATTCCGAGCTCATTTGTTACTGAGCTTGTCAGACAAGCTGCAGATACATTCAAGAAATCAAATTAAGCGCTCTGATTAAAGGTGCAATCCTTTATAACTAGGACTAAATAATTCTGTTCTGGAGGCTTTGCCAACCAATTACTGCAGTAACTGAATATTCTCTGTCTCATTAAATCAATTATTTAAATCTCATACAAGTCAGATAACATTTTCAATCAACTGGCTACCAGCAAATCACCATTTTAAAATCCAGGAGGCTTCTAAAAGCAATCTTTTATTTTCTGCTTCTGACCAAAGGATCATTCTATATTTTGAGAACCATATGGAAAAACAAGCCATCCTTTGAATTCATGGAATAAAAAGTAGCGGTCACACCAGAAGCCAAAGACTACACAGTGTCTGTGGTACCGATCCGCTGTTAAAGTTGCACTGTTTTCAAATCACTCAATCACCCCTCGCAGCTCTTTACAAGATGCCCTGGGACTAGATAAATTTGTTAATACCTTACTTGGGATTCAAACCTAAAAATGCACTTAAGAGTGTTCTATCAGAATATATGTTCTACCATAAATAAGGTAGAAATTCTGGCTCCTTTCTGGCCAAGGAACACCACCTCGTGGATTAGTCTGAAACCTACACTAATAAGCACAGATACAAATAGATGACTTTTTTATTTGGGTGAATGTTTCCTAATCATATAAACCAGTGGTCATTTTTTTGAAACTGGAAACTTCCAGCCCAGCCCTAAGCTCTGGCTCCCTACCGGACACTGACTTGGGTCCCACTTGAAAGTACCTGAAGCAGCACAGTGACTGAATGAGTTCTGAGAATATTCTTTATCAATCCAAAATCCGAATTTTTTTTCACCTACATTAGTTTACTTTTTCACCAAATCTATGTGAAAAAGTTGTCCTACAAACAAACAAGTAAGGTGATATTTTTCAAGTAAAATCCTTCTAAATTAGTCTTATTTCTGGCTCTCTATGGTTGTGTCTTAAGTAAAATCATCCAGCTGTTTTTGTACATTAAATTCAGAAATAAACAGTAAATTCATCAGCACACACAAGCTACCACAGCATTTTTTCAGAACTTCGCCTCCCTGCTTTGACGTCTTCATTGCAAAGTGGAGAATACGGGACAATTATAACTCGTTTCAGTTGTAACCTACCGATAGCTATTGTAATTCATCTGTTACATTCTCACTCCACTTACTAAAAAACGGTGACTCACCCAAAGACACCTCAGCTGATATTTCTCCCTGCCTTCCCCAAATGCAAGTTTCTATTAAAAAAAAAAAAAAGCACAAAAAACACAAAAACTTTTACTAGACTATGTGTCTGCTGTTAGACAAAAAAAAAGAAGAAAAGGAAGAACACCTGTAAAGGGAAGGAAGGCAACTGCCCACTGGGACACATTCTTATGGAACCTTAAGAAGTGTGGTCCAGGGAAAAGCTAGGAGGCTGCTGGAAAATCCAGTAGATGGCTACCTTCTGTCCCCAGGATGGAAGATGACTGAGATGGCAAACAATTCTCATCGCCCAGGGAGGAAGGCAGCTGCCCACTCCTTTACCTGACCTGGAGGAGTACAAACGATGTGCCTCTTTGGAGGAATGTCTACAGTCAGCTGCCATTAGTATTTCATGCATGGTGGAGAGGAGAGAGGGGGCAGGGGAGACGGAAGGGGAAGGGGGAAGAGGAAGAATGGAGAGAAACATTTTTCTCTACTTTAATCTTAAACATGAAGGGTAAAGACACAATCAAAAAAAGAGGCAAGTGAAGAAGACATGCAAGATACTAAGCATGCATCTTTCCTTTAGAAATAATCACAAACTTTTATGCATGAGTATTTAAGAATGCTGAAAATATTTCAATACAAAAACATTTTATGTAAAATGAGAATAACAGAAAAACAACAGTAAAGTCAATAATTAGGTCTTAAGAACTAAAGAGAACTATGCAAAGTAAATAGAATTTCTTGTCAAAAAATACAAAACTACCTGGAACTTTTTCTCAGATACTTAAAAGGTTAGATTATTTTTCATATCTACAAATAAAAATGGATTACAAACGTAACGGATTTTGAAAAAATTCAAGTTTGAGATAAACATTACCTGGAGGAATAAACGTTTTTTAAATTAACCACCTAGTACGATGAATGGGCAAAATTATCAGATTTAATTTTCTATAGGAGGGGAAAATACCGACTGGTATGAAAAACAAAGTTAAAAATCTGGCAGATTCACCCAATTTTTTTCTCTCCAACATACATAACCTTGAAGAAATGTAGAGAGGTTGGGAAAAGCTGGAGAGAAACAGCATGTATGGAGCAGTGTGTACACAACTATTCAGAAACTCAAAAAAAAATTTTTTTTAGGAAGAGGAATAAATTGTTTCCATTTGAACACTTGCTGAATTAGGAAGAAAGGAAAGAAATATGTTAAGGAAATCTTACATGTCTTAGGAAATAGTAAACAAATCTAATTTGTTAAAATCCAAAGTTTGAGTTGGTAATGTAAATAACAAGAAAATGACATCAATGCTTAAAAAAAAAAAAAGTCCACAGTTTATGATGGACAATGCTAAATTTCATCTTAGGAATTATTTATAAATGAAGTAAAACAAATGTATGCTTTGCAGCCCTCTTAAATGAATCACTTAAGAAGATAACAAGTCAGTTATCTTTTCCTTGAGTCAATTCTCTAATCTCTGTTTGCAGAATGGTATTACTGGAAACATTGCATCTCCTCCACCAGCAGCTTAAATGAGGTTGTATCACCCTTGTGCCCTGGAGGTCTACCTTGAGTCTCAGGGAAAGCAAACACAGTCTTCTAGGTCATGAAGTTTTGAGGGTTTAGATATTTTAAACGCCTTGCAAGTTAAGGACCATCTTGGGACATTTCCCATGAGCAGAGGAAACTACCACCTTGGGGATGCTGGTGACCGCGTGGGATTTTATGAGACTGAGAACAAATTCTGAGACAGCTGAACATCTCAGGGTGACCAAAGAGACACTTGCTTGTTCGAACTTGCCTTGAACGTGAACAAGAAGCTAGTAAAAATAACGCTAGGACCCTTAGGACCAATCCTATCGCCAAGTGCGCCTTTCAGCCAAAATCTCCCCTTCTGATACCAAGAGAGTCTTCCAGTTCTAATCATTATAACACTGTCTTGGAAAAGAGACGTGTTTCTAATTTTAAAATTAACTAAAAGCAGATGCCACAGCCCCATTAAACTCTTACAGCTGCTACTGAACCACTGGCAACCCGAGTCTATTTAATTTGGAGACCACTCCTGGTAAAGAGGAAAATCTGACTGCCAAAACTGCACACCCAAGTTAAACCAGAGAGGCAGAAAATGAAAACAGCTCATAAAAGCAAATGTATTCTAATAAGGCTCTCTCTAAGGGATGATAAGCAATTTTTCCTGTGGTTAATGCCTAAGGAAAAAAAGGGCGGGGGGTGTGCTGCTTATTAAATTCTGAATTCAAATACAGCCAAATAAGCAATGTTGTCTGTAACATCTCAGCTGATTTTATCCACCTCGGTTTATGCTTCCTGAAAATGAGTCTTTGCCACGATGCTTTAGGATGCAGACAGGTTTAGATGCATTGACAATACCCCCTGGAGGTTGTTAATATTGATTAATTAAAAGTGAGACATCAAATTAATTAATAGTTAGCAAGGTCATAAGGACAGATTAGTTTCACACCAGTGAGTTATCATCACCCCTCAAGAGGCAGTCTGCTTTGGGCTGGGGGGAGAAACGGGGCATCTTACAGGTGGCCCTGAGCCGACAGCCGAGTGTAATGTAAAAGCGCTTTGTCATTCCCATAATGTCTGGGGTAATGAAATGAATTCACTTTCTGGCTTCCTCTAGTCTGCGATGCCAAAGAACACTGTGTTATCAGCACAGATGGAGCAGGCGTGGTTCTGGAGAAGAGCCTGGTGCAAACTACAAACAAGCCACTGTGAATACCAATGAATCCCTGAGCATCAGACCCTTGCTGATGAGTGACCGCTCTGGAAGCACCATAAAAAAAAAGCGCATCTCAGGGGGCTTGTCCAACCAAATGTACTGTCAAGACTTCGGACAGGCAATTTGGAAGCCACACAAATCACAGAGGCCAGGCTGCTCCTTTCCTGTGAGAAGCAAGCACAGGAAGACATTCACCCATGAGCTGCGTTCTTTTCTTCCTTTATTTCTCAGTAAGTAAAGAGGCAGCGGGTCACCTGTGCTGAGCAAATACTAATCTACCTCTCTGAGCCCGCCATCCCTGCTCAGGAGAAAACGACTCTAGGAAAGAACGGATTCACTAGTGTGCTGCACATGGCTGTGAAACATGAAGTTGTCAAGTCAATGAACACAAACACATAACGCAGGGGAAATGATTAGAAAAGAGGCATACCCATCAACAAGCTCAGAAGCTTCTGGACCTTTGAACTCACCCCCACAACTCTGTACAATCCTTGGTCGTTTATACCTATTGGAAGAGAGGACATGTTAGCAAAATACCAACCAAATTTTTTAAAGCTGTCAACAAATAGTCGCATTTAGAAACTTTGCTAACTCACATTAGCAGCCTTCCTCTGACTATAAAAATAACTGGTCCACAAAAGCAAGTGTTTACCAACTTGTTTTAGCAGCTTGGTATTCATGAGTTATGGCTGGAAAATAATCTCATAAAACAATTCTCCATGTGCACAAAATGTAAGGTGCTGGTGCTAACGAAGTCAGTCAGCTAACCGTGCTAACATATCCCAATGTAATTTGTAAAGATACACTGTACCTCTCATGTTTTTTATGTTTACTTATTCTTGACATTTTTCTTGGAAAGTTTTAGCCTTTTAAAAATAATACGGTGCTGACTTGTACACAGAAAGAAATCGTCGTTTGGCTGATTCTTGAAGACCATGGAAATCATTCACTCAAAAGTAAGGCAAAACGTGTTTTAAGAGCTGTTATATGCACTGCCCAGTGAGGAGCACTGAAACTCCAAATGAGCATCACAGCAAAATTATACGTCACAGTGAACCAAATCACCACAGGGCCCTGGAAACAAAGCATCTCTGGGGCCAACAGAAAAGAAACAAAGGCAAGAAAATGCATTGTCAAGTATAACTTAATATGTTGGGCACATGATTTTATTTGGATTCTGATGTGAACAAACCAATTGTAAAAGGACATTTTTGAGGCAATCAGGAAACTTTGAGTGGCATCGGGGTTATGTTAGAAATCACCTATTTTTTTTGTCATATACCACAAGGGGTGAGAGTAACCTGTCTTAGATTTGCTTGAAGAGGGAGGGAGGGATAGGTGGAGCGACTGTAGGAGAATCTTGATGGAGGTCATGAGGGTGGACCCTAATCCAATACGACTGGCATCCTCACAAGAAGAGATGAGGATACAGACACAGAGGGAAGGTTTTGTGAAAACACTGGGAGAAGGTGGCCGTCTACAAGCCAAGGAGCAGGACCCTCAGAGGGAACCAACCCAGGCGACACCCCGTCTCGGACCTCTAGCCCCGAGAGATGTGAGGAAATCACTTTCTGCTGTGTAAGCCCTCCAGTCTGGGGTACTTGAGCACGGCAGCCCCAGCAAACAGACATGCCCTTATCTCCACAGAGCACAAAGAACCCACGTGCAAAGGCTGGCCCCGCAGCCTCCACGGGACTCCAGGCACCTTCACGATGGGAAACGCTCACAGACTCCAAAAGAGGAGGAAAATGCAGGTCAGCCCTGCCAGGAGTTGGGAAAGAGAAACTACCAAGAAACACAGAAGTCAACAGGGTGAGCTGCTACAGGAGAAGAGACCAGACCTCACTCCTTCCTCCTCCTACAGGCTAGACGGCCATGTCCAGAGAGTCTGAAATACCAGAGGATTTTTTTTCAATGCTCCTCTATTGAAGAAACCTAAAATAGCTTGGCCTCCATGCCAGGAGCCAAAAGAGCAAGTCATCTTCTGCAAACAAACGTGCCTCTGTGAGAAGTGCCCGACAGACGTAGAGAAATGAAGCGAGGATGTTATTTCGGCAATAATCATCACTCTGTGCTGGTAATTACTATCAACTAATTGATCAAGTTCAAATTCATAACCTGAGAGAAGGAAAGTTAATTGCTAAGGCATCATGAAAGGTGCGAGGGGGAACTCATGCTACACAACACAGTTTTTACTTCAGTAAAATGAAATTTAAATAAACCTCATACAAAAGCAGCTTGGAAACAGCACGTAAACACGTAACAGTCATGTAGGATCTTTTGTTTTAATCTGTGAGGTTTTTTTGTTTATTCGTCTTAATGGAGGTACTGGGGACTGAACTGAGGACCTCGTGCATGTTAAGCATGTGCCCTACCACTGAGCTACACCCTCCTCCACTTGAGTCATGTAGGGTTTTTGGTTGTTGCACTGTCCTTTGAAGCTCTAGACTAAGAAAATCAGAACATACTTTATATCTAAGAACACGCATATCATATAAAAGACATCATACAAATACATTTGAAGAATATAAACCAATCAATATGTCAAGTCATAGGATTTCAAAGCCTATCTTTTTTTTTTTTTTTATTGTAGCATAGTCAGTTTACAATGTTGTGTCAATTTCTGGGGTACAGCATAATGTTTCAGTCATATGTGAACATACATACATTCCTTTTCACATTTTTTCAATATAGATTACTACAAGATACTGAATATAGTTTCCTGTGCTATACAGACAAAACTTGTTATCTATTTTATATATAGTAGTTAGTATCTGCAAATCTCAGATTCCTAATTTATCCCTCCACCCCCCTGCCCCCAATAACCATAAGTTTGTTTTTATGTCTATGAGTGCTTCTGTTTTGTAAATAAATTCATTTGTCTTTTTTTTTTTTTAATTCCACATATGAGTGATATCATGTAGTACTTTTCTTTTTCTTTCTGGCTTACTTCAATTAGAATGACATTCTCCAGGTCCATCCATGTTGCTGCAAATGGCACTATTTTCTTCATTTTTATGGCTGAGTAGTATCCCATTGTATAAATATACCACAGCTTCTTTATCCAGTCATCTGTTGATGGACATTTAGGTTGTTTCCATGTCTTGGCTACTGTAAATAGTGCTGCTCTGAACACTGGAGTGCATGTATCTTTTTGAATTACAGTTGCCTCCAGATATACGCCCAGGAGTGGAATTGCTGGATGATATGGTTAAGTCTGTTTTTAGTTTTTTTGAGGAGTCACCTTACTGTCAAGGCTTATCTTCTCTACCTTCCCTTCCCAATTTCCCTCTTTCAGCCAAAGAGGGATCACTATTTCTTATCACCAAGTATCAGAATTTTGAAATTTTATTTGATTCCTCCCTGTCACTTTCCAAACTCCACAGATCAACATCTACCTTTTCTTCACACTTCAGATCAATCTCTGCTTCTTCAACACGGCCTTGAACTTTATGCACACACATTTATTAGGGCCCGTGCGCACACACACAACCATAATCCATTCTGAACACCATCATCATTTTCTCCATCTTTTTATTTTTTGAGCCACTCTGATGCTCTCAGGTCTCCTCCACCCCACTGAAGAGTAAGTCATCCAATCAAGTCCAAAGTCCTCAGCTGAATGAGCTCGTAAGGAAGACATAAACACATAACCCTCCAGAATAGGCCCCAGCTCACCTTCCTGCATTCACTGCAGAGTATTCGCTGTAAATCAGAGCAGACACCTGACTGTCACCCACAAATGGCCAAACTCATTGCCTCCTCAGGCACAAGTCTCCTCTGACAGGAAGGTCCTTCCCCTTTGCTCCACTGATTACTCATCTGCCAAATATTTACTCATCAAATACGTGACAGGTGCTATTCCAGGTGCCCAAGATTCAACAGTCAGCAAAATCAAGTCCCAGCCAGACCTTCAAAACCAGAAAAAAGAAAAAACATGCCACCTTGTCCGACACCGCCCCACGGTGATGCTCCTTTTTTTGGAACATGACTTTTCACTCCTTTTAACACCTGATGACATTTTTTAAAACAAGCCCACCATTCACAACCCCTAAAATCAAAAATCTGAATGCTTGACCGGACGTCTGGTTATTTAGGTCTGTATTTTTCCCCACTCAGTGTCAATATTCTTATTTCACCATGTTCAAAGTAATTTCCACCCCAAACTTATCTAGAGCTGCTCTGTGCTCTATAGCATATGTCCCATATTACAGTCTCTCAAACACACCCACCTCAGAATTTTCAGATAGAGAATTGGGGACCAGCGTTCTTCCTTCTCTCCCAAAATACTGAGATATTATCCAGAGAGATACTAGGTTAACCTTGGTTTTAGGGGTGAGGTGCAGGGGGAGGAGAAATTGTTTGTTACTAATACCTTTCACAGTGCCTTGCATAGAATGGTAAACCTAGATGATTCGACTTGAAATAACTTTAGGACTACAGATATAGATTGGACTTGGGCCAAAACAGACATTCCACTTAGGAACTAAAAACTTACAGAATTAAATATCCAAGGTATTAAAACTTTTCCAGCATATCAAAGCTCACTGACAGATATCATTACTATAATATTTTCTAATTTTTAACAAAAACCTATAATCTGGTCAAAGTGTTTATATGCCCAAGTTTTTCTCCTTTTTAACAAATCAAATGGGTTCTGGTCAGTACAAAAAGAAAGGCAAGGGCTTTCCACTCAGTGATGAGCAGCTGACGACAGCCAACCCTGGGCAAAGTGGCTCCAGTGAAATCAAATGTGTCTTCCTTCTCACCACCACCCGTCTCCCCCAGTTTCACACAGTGCTGTCACAGAGCACCACCCACGTCTTCCTTGAGGAGAGGGTCAGAAAGGAGCAATGAGTCAGGTTGCATCATCATATCTGTCTCACTGTTTCCCTCTCGGAACCCAGATGATGCTGCCAGAGCCATCGTCCACTCCACCCTGGGAAACGCCCGCGTGGACCACTGGTGAATACCCAGAGGCCCCGGCAGGTGGGCTGGAGAATCCGAGGAGAAAATGAGATGCTCTGTGACAAGAAAAGAACGACATGCAAAAGGAAAAAACGTTTTAAAGGGCTGGTAGAGTCTGTTAAACAGCAGAGGGGGAGGCAAAGGCTGGGGAGGCTAAACTGACAAGTGAATGTGGTGAGCAAGAAGAACACAAAGTGGCTCTCAGAGTCAAGGAAGCAGAAGAGAGAAGACAGGTAGTAAAGCTGCACACAGGAAACGTAAACAGGGAGAAGAGGAACAGACAATGAAAGGCAGGAGAAGTAGGGAGGAAACGAGAAGGTAACAGGCTAGGAATTATAACACATTTCAGTTCCTGTTAACATCATAAAAAGTACTGAGTACTTACTATATCCCAGACACTAATGTGGAATCCAGGGTAGACAGAGGGTAAAATTAAGAAGAGTTAAAAATGAAAAGAGAGAGCAACTCGAGGCCAACCCAGCCATAAAGTCTTTACTTCAGAAAAAGAAACTTGGTTTCAGAAGCAGACTCTGTGCCTGAAAGCACATGATATACATTTAATAAATAAGGCTGAATATATCAATAAACTGAAAAAATGATTGATAAGTTGATGGCTGCTTAGTAAAGAGATACGGAAAGAAAATAAAGAGACAGAAAAGATTATTTGTAACTAGAAAACGTCAATACTTTTGATGGTAACAGGCACAAGTAAAAAGAATTTTCCAGGTGTATGATTCTACAGAAGTCGATGATCAAATTTTGTGGGTCTATAAACTACACACATCCAGTTTTCATCTAGTAAACAGCAGAGTGCTTGGCACAAACAGAGGTCCCTGATCAGTATTTACAGATGGAGTGCAATGTTCATTCACATTTGTATGTGTTGACAACAGGGGTGAAAGGTCATTAACGTTCCTGTAGGCATTCACAGGAGTGACATCAAGTGTGCAACGTGTCATTATGAACATGCATGAATACAAATAGAGGTTTACATATCGCACCAGCACTGCGAAGACAGATTCCCCTGTGGGCTATGAAATGAGCGAACATAAACTTTCATGCATGTATGTGTACGTAAAATAATTGTAAATGTTTTATAATTGTATCATATATAATTATAAATACTTGCTAATCTTGAAAGATTCTTGCAAATGAAAAGGAAACACGTAACAGGTGAAATGATTAGGAAAAATTTGTGAAGGAGTACCTGGTGATGAGGCTTAAGGATGATATGCTACAAAGGTTACTCAAAGCAATGAAGAGGCTCATGAATATTGTTTCAGTTCATAGGTGAATTATAAAAACTTGATAGTATGTCCCTTACGTATATTTATAACTAAACCTCAATAAGCATGATGTTTCAGTGTCTGTGTAAGTACAGGAAATGCTTTCCAGGCTAACCACTACATTGAGTTACATAAAAATAAATAGGTTCATACACAGTGATACCCGTCCAAGATACAGGGCGATGCATAATATTTTAAGGTCCTGTCAAAAACATGTTTCTATTAGTTTTAAATACAAGCACACAGAACCAAGAACGAGTCACTCTTCCATCAAAAGGACATACCATTCAACATCATAAATTGAAGAAATTGCATGTATAAAATTGCAGAATTCTAAAACCTTAGAAGAATGCATTATTTTTAATACTTACAATGTATTAAATATTGCAAAAAGCAGGGTAAGAGACAAGTTCTAAGCACTGGGACAGTTAGAAGATTAACTATACCTGTATGAAAATGAGAAGCTCAAAGCTGAAAATGATACGGAGTAACATTTTAACCTCTCAAGATCTTGGTCCCCTCATTTAAAAAAAAAGCATATCCTAGAAACACAAATTTGTTACAGTTGTAAGATATGAATTATTACAAATTAAGGTTACTGATATCTTGGAAACTTCCAACTCTCCCACCTCCCAGTTGTATGACCTGGCATATCACTTTATTTCTCTGTTTCACCTTTCTCTGAAAAATGAGGTTAATGATGGAATGAGGTTGTTGTGAAAATTAAAGGAGATAATGCTTATAAAGCATACGCATGAGCCTCACGTGACAAGCACTCAAGAAAACCTTTCTAATTGTAGCATAATATTCAAAATTAAGACCAAAATAGCTTGGCATAATACATATAAAAGTCACCCTAACCAAGGCCTGTAGCCTACAGCCCTCTTCCATAAAATAAAGCATATGTTGGGAAGAGAGTCCAAGTTTATCGAATATGCATGACTCATGGAAAATACAAAATTCCTGATCTCCAATAACATTTGGAATTTCTCCCCCTGGATGCTAATTATTTGGTGGCAGGTAAGAAAGCGCTGCAGACTGTGCCGATCTGCCAGGAACCGAGCAGCGTTCCCTTCCTATGAAGTCTCCTCATGTAAATCCACTTCTGTGCTGTGAGCAGGAGCCTCCCTGGCAGCAGGCGCTCCAAGGAGAGGGCTCATGACCTCATTCCCATGTTCATTTCACACTCACACCGACCCAAGACTGAGCTCAGGAATCCGCCAGCTCGGCACCCCTGGGGCTGGCCGTCCCGTGCACTTCCGCCCCTGCCTCCTATCCCAGCAGAAGTGACAAATATTTAATTAAAAAAAAAAGTACTTCAGGTCCAAGCCAGGATCTTCGGACGGACTGCCAATTTCAGGACTCTTCGGACACACCTCTAGCCCTGACTCAAAGTCTCATCCTCTCGAATCCAACTCTCAAACCCAAAGGGTGTTTGGTTTATCAAGGGCTACCTTTGTATTCGGGTCAGAATGGACTGCAGAATGCTCCTAGCACTCTGTGTGGCTGGCCTCGGCTCCAGTGTCTAGCCAGCACAAGAGAAAGCGTTTTTGTTCAGACCAGACAACCCCTAGACTTGTTGCTATTCCTGGTACAACCGCCCAAGCCCGCGGGCAGGATGCCTAGAGGAGGCAGCTCCAGGGTAACAGGGAGTGTCCCCTCTCTTCAGGACCGCTCAGAGTCCCACTCTCTTCCCAGAGGTCGAGTGTCTAGCTGTGCCAGGATCTCACACATCTAGCTGCGACTCCTTCAATGTGCCCTCCAGTCCTTCCTCATAGGCTGAACGCTGGGGTAAGAAACATCTCACAGCCTCTGGGCCTTGAGGCGGAACTCAGCTCCCCGATCACCACTAAGTTGCACTGTCAACCAACTCTTCCCCTCACTTGACTTCTTCTGCCACAAGATGATGCTTGCTTAAGAGCTGGAGACCAGGATTGGAATTCCAGCCCTGCCACTTTCTACGTGTCTCCTCATATGCACCTGAGCCTAGTAAAGAAGCTAAGTCCGTTCAACTACCTACGGAGTGGTGGAGGGGGTGGGTGACCTGGAGTACAGGAAACCCTCGGAAAACCTAAAATGCTATTTATTAGGATTTAAACATTGTCAGATGCAGCTTCCACACTGACACTAAGAGGCTTTCCAAGGCATTGCAGAGATTTTTCAGAAAAGTGGACAAATCTTTCTTGGGTTGATGGGACACCCTCCGAGGTCCATGATGGGGTTGCTGTGGAGAGAAGGCAGGGAAGGCAGGTGTAACTTCAGAAAGGCTTCATCCCAAATCTAGGGGGGCACTTCAGAGAACGATGCTCAAATCTTCCCTCCCCACTTTCCTTTCCTATCACCTGGAGTTTCAAAACTCCTCTGTTCTTTAAAAATTTGTCTCCTCTTTATTTGTTCATCCACCTCCAACATCTTCAGGTCAGCCTTGAAAGTCCCCAACTCCTTGTGCTCACTATGGTTAAGGACAGGAGAAGAGCCAGTCTTGGATTTGAGCTGGAGCCTGCTTCTCTCCAGCCCTGAGACTCACTCGGGTCAGCGGACGACTCTTCAGGTCAGCTGCATGTGTAAAGTGGAGAAATACCAGTGCGTCACGGGGTTCTTGTGAGAACAACACGTGCAAAGGACAACTCGTACAACCCTGTTCTTCAACAAGGGACAACCCATACGACTTCGTTCTTCTCTCGTTTCTTGACTTCCTGCCTTCCCAGGGGTGGTTTCTTGGTCTTCTTCCTGCCTGAACCATGCAGGGCATTTGATACTGTCCACATCCTCCTCCCTGGAATCTCCCACTGGATTCCTTTACACTCCAAATTTCACTCTCTGAAAATGAGGCCCATCATCTCTCTGGCTGCTTCCTTCCCTTTCTGACAGAAATGTCACAGGTACCTTGAATTCAAGATAGATCGAAAACCCATCTCTATTCTTCCCAACCCTACTGCTCCTCTTGCATTCCCTGTCTTGGCTAAAGATATCTTCATCGATCGTGGCTGGAAAGCTTAGGGTCAGGTTTTTACTTTTCCCTTTCACTGCCTTTTACATCCAACATCCATCAGATTCTATTTTTCTGCCAAGTCTCTCTTCCTATTCATCCTTTCTTTCATTGCCAATGCCCTAGTTTAAGCCTCATCATCTTTTTTCTAGATTATTTCTAAAATCCAACCAGTCATCTCTCCTTCTGTGCCCCGCCCCCACCCCATCAGCTCTACTTCCTGTCAAAGGTCTGAATACACCCCTGCTCCCATCTGTCAATGTCTCACCACTGCCTACAGCACTGAGGCAAATACACAGCACAGCACCTGCGATCGGCCACACTCGGGCCTCATCTGCTCACAGAGCACCTTCTCACATCACATCCACCCACTCACCTCTGCCAGCAACCCCCCAGGGTGGGTGAATACCATCTGTTCCAGCACCTCCCTCCAGAGCAAAGAACAGGTTTGCTTGCAGCCTTGGAAAATAGTGTCCATCTAGCACAAATGGTAGGCATGCCTGCCAGTCATTCCAAGAGAGCTGAGTTTCCTACATTCAGAATTATTCCCGTATACCACAACCCATTGCGTATGCAGATATCATCTGACCGACCATCTTTGCAAGTGCCCTTGGGAACCAGGGCTCAGAGCACCAACACAAAATGTGATACTCTGGCTACTGAGAGTAATAAATTGTCCTTCATCTCTGATCCAGAAGACTTGTGTCTTCTACCAGCACCCATGAAACTATGCAGGGCAACTTGTTTATACAAAAGTAACACAGAATCTCAGAGCCTTCACTATCTTGAGACTAAAGTTAATATTTAAGAGGAGGAACCATCCCTCTACCATTTCCCCCCAAAATTTTCCCTTTAAGAAACACCAAAAAAGTGTTGAGTAAGATCCATCTAACACGTGCACACCCGGGAACAAGTGAGGATTAAGGTAAGCTGGAGTGGATGGGCAGCAAAGTCAGAGGCACCATTTTACTCTCAAACTCATCACTTGTGTGGTTCAAGTTTAAGTAGTTATAAAATTTTGCTTATATAAAAGAGACTCAAACTCAAGGCAAAAGTTGGCCATTGCTCTTTGCGAGATTCCCTTTCAGCCCTCCTCTATGACGGGCACGCTGGCAGAGGTCTAACGGTGCCTCGCCGCTGCCACCTGCCTCCTCTCCACCTCAAAGCATCAAATCAGTGTTAGGCAGCCTTGGAAAATCTCCTCCTTACTGTGGTTGTTTTTTTGGTTTGTTTTTTGTTTTTTGTTTTTTAAGACTGAGATAATCTAAAGCCATTGGCTTCTTCCAAATCCTCTCTGGTTTTCTCATTGCACTCTGGCCGTATAACTGCTCAAGTGTCCACAAGACACTGAGGGAAGGAAGGTTGAAAGTCAAGCCAGTAAATTTTGCTGCTTGTCACAAGCGCTACATAAAATTGCTCTGATAAAGTGAACTCAGATGATTTATTGCCCTATGTAAATTACTATTTTTCAAAAGCAAAGTTCCTTGGTGCTCCCAAAGCCTCAAATCAATAATGGGACTGTTTAATTATGATTGGCCTGAATTCAGAGTTACTTCTAAATAAGCAACTCACACTGAGCACTTGGCAGACGGCAATGTCCCAAGTATCCTCTTTTCATTCTCACAACCATCCTACATAAAAGTCACTACAGTTCTCCCGTATTACACAGGATAAAATCAAGACAGGTTATCTACCTAACTTGCACGGCTGCAGAGCTAGTAAGTGGAGAGATTCTAATCAGGGCTGATTTGGGGTTCCTGTTCTCCAGCACCAAGCTAAGAGCGCCCTAAAGAGCCTTACAAGAAGATGTCCATGCACCTCATCCAAACGTGAACCAACACACAAAACCTCACCTGCCTACTAGTAGCAAGAGAGTTTAACCATTTGTTCTGAATTAACTTTACTCAGCCATTCATTTGGAAGCTAAAAACTTTGGGAGCTTATTGTTTTAAAACAAATAAGATTACTAATTGAGAAAATGAATGATCAGCCCCAGCTCGCCTGGAGTTAGCATTTCAGCTCAGTATTTGCATTTCTGTAGACACCACAAGCATCCTGAGCTCCCTCCCACATAAGACAGTCCTCTGTATCCACCCACACTCATCTCACACCCATTCTGATTAAAAAAGAGACAGTGAGCGAGTAACTCTAGTTCACTTGCTGTAAATTTTTCGGGGACAGCTGTTCTTTATTTTCTTCGTTTTGCACGTAATTTGCCCCTGGCACTTCAAGATTAATGCACAATCATGGTAAAATATGTTGCAAGTTCACTTTAGGCATCTTCCCTCCCACAAAGATTAATACTGAAACCAGACATCACCATCACCTACCAGGGCCTTCCTGAACCCCCATGCAACTCCAGAAGTGCTCTGGAAGCAGAAAAATCCTCCAGCCAACCTCAGAATGCTTTTCCGAAAACCTGAAACTTCGCTTCTCAGAGAAAGAGAAATGCACTTCCACATGCGACAATTCAAAGACTGTCACATCTTAGAGGCAGCTTCCTACTTCTCCACCCCATGAATTCACAGCTCGTTACAAAGCTGAATTTGATAACTGACAGCTTGCCTAGACCGACGTTTGAATGCCACGCTCTAGAAATTAAAGTGAATATTCAAATTACCCACATATGGAAGATTTTTTTTAAGAGAAACTTTATAAACAAAAGTGACATACATATTTAGTTTTAAATCATGGCAACTATTTTAAAAATAGCAACTAAAAGAAGTTTTTTAAGCAAAGAGAGTCTTACTTTGTTTTTGCATAGTTTACAATGCACCTGAAATACTTGGAGTCACCAGTTCCCAAAAAAGACAATCTACTGGGCATGGGAGGCTGTTCTTTGAGTTACTTAAGGAAATCATTCTCCAAGCTCTTCAACCGTAAGATTTTTTTTCACATGTAACATGATGTACCTTTCTATCTATGTCTAAAATATTACCCATAATTCAGAAAGATGCAAACAAATTCATAAAGGAGTGAAAACCAATCCTACATGTTATTTTAAAGTAATAATTCCAACCACCTAGAGAAGAATAAATTCTTCCAATAATTTTATACATTATTGGAATACATAATATTGACAATGTGGCATTTGAGTCAAATCCTTGAGCACTCAAGCACAAATCAATTGCGTACTGAGGGCTATGTGTGCAATGTACTATACTTAGAAATGAGAAGAGGCAAGTAAAGGATAAATAAGATATTTTCTCTATTTCAAGGAAAAAGTAAAGTTCCATAAACAAAATAAATATGTGAGGTATAATGAACAACACCAGGCAATATAACTGTCAGGTTAAGAACATGGGTATCTCAGAATTAAAACAATTCAGGGTAAGGATGGAAAGAGGAAACAAAGAAATACATTTAATGAGCAGTAAAATCTACCGGCTACAAAAATTAGCTCTTTTACCTTCACAAACGTGGATGGCAGTAGATGTGAACGAACTTCCCACTTGCAATCATTTAGAAACTAAGAGTTTGAAAGGTTAAGAAAGGGTTACCAAACTTTGGAGCTTAAACCTGACAACTCCTTATGAACCCAGAAAAAGGTAGACCTTCTAGAGTAATCCAAGTGCCCCCCAACACACACGCCCCGCCAGCCACTCCTCCAACCCCGCCCATGGCTGTCAGGTCCCAGATGCGGCACATGCAAACATCTTCACTTCAACACCCAATCTCTCCCCTGCCGAAACTCCTCACTTCTGACGCCCCGGACACGTGCACCTAGACAACATCCCCTCGCCCCCTGGAAGGCAGCCCACGTGCCGGGTCCTCAGGGAAGCCTTGAGTCCATGGTATTTCAGAGGCCCGGGAGGGCCAAAGGGGAAGACTGAGCCCACTGTCAGCTTCCAGAGGCACCTGGAACGGCAGGCGCCGTCGTGAGAATGCCACGGAGCAAGGCAGCTGCACAGTCATGGAAGGGCGGTTGTGTGAATCTGCTTGAGGATAACGGGGTCTTTTCCCGCAAAGGGGGAAACTACCACAGGGCCCCAGGAACTAGGCATCATGCAGACAAGAGTAGGTAGGAGGGGCTGGTGGTAGGGTGAGTGAACGAGAACTCCCGTCAATACTTTTCAATTTGCCTTGAATTCACCGGCAAAGTATCTAAATATGGTGCGTGGCTTCAGATACACTGAGACTTGGCCACTTTGAGCCATTTTGGATTTCTCCTCTTAACTTCACTTTTTAGGAGAAAGATTCTACCTTACATCATTTATGCTCTCTCTCGTAATCCCCAAAGCTACACGGACCCAGGACCGAGGGCCCTCGTAAACTTTACCTTCCAGGAAAGCATCCTCTAAAAAATAGAAGATGAGAAAATTCCTTTCTCCACTTGACTATTCCCATTGGGCCTCTCACTGTCTACAGCAGAGGCCCAGCTACCAATGATTTTGATTCAATAAAGCTGATTGAGCCCAGGAATCTGCCTTTTCAAGAAGCACCCCAGTGATCCTAATACATTTCATCAGGTCTGCCAGGGACCTCTGAGCTTCCTTGACATCCTTTGCTTCCTGAACTAAAACTTGAAGGTGAAATTCCTTGCAGAACTCTGATCCTGCATGTACAACCAACTGCTGAGAGTGACTTCTTCATCTGCTGGATGACTTGGAGGTATCCATGCTCTCCGACCCCATGGCCAAACCGACAGTCCAGAATCAGTCACCTCCCCTGTGGAACGCTCCAACCTACACAGAACTCTGGGTCTTCTCGGCACCAGACCATCCTCCGCCTGGGTACCATACTAGTTTCCAGATCTACCTTTGTAAGCCTGCTCCTCTGCCCTTCCCTCCTCTAGTACTTACCCAGTTTCTTGCCAATTAAATGCAAGTGCCCGAGTCCTTCCTTTCACTCTGTTTCTTCCTGCTTCCTTTCCTTTCCTTTTTTTTTCTTTTGGCTTGTTTCTGTCACATTCTGTCTCCATGTCTTTGCTGAGGTCTCTCTAAAGGCCAAAATGTACTTTTCTAATCCTTTAAATCCAAAGAAGGCTGGTCCTAAACACAGTCCTTAGTAAAGAGCAAGGACTCAGCGATCCATCGTAACCGACTATACTTCAATTTAAAAAAAAAGTTATAGCATCACTCAGCTGGTTCTCACCAAAAAACAGAAAAAAAGTAGAATACTCTCTGGCCTCAAGAGAATTAAAATCTCACTGTTAAGGCGTACTATATATGTTAAAAAATAAACATTATTTGTTTAAATATCTTACTATGCTGTTAAACTTTGAGGGAAAGAAAAAAACAATTCTCTCGATCCATGCAAACCTGTAGCACTTTTCAGTACCTGGTATACTCCACTCACTTTCAATATCTGTATTTTGTCTACCATGAATGGATCAAGCATAATAGGTAACCAGACTTTCATGTGTATCCCAAAGGCCCAGAGCAAGGTTACCGGCACTCTGTGATTACTCAGTAAACACTGGTTGACTGGCTTCAGATCAGAACTAGGGTTTAACAACGCTAAGCCACCTGTTACTGAGGGAGGGAAAAGAACACCGTGCTATTTTCTTCAGAAGTTTTGTTTTGTTTGGGTGTAGGCTGGGTTACTTTTAAAAAGAAGTTAAAAGTTCCCCCACGTAGCCGGACACTATAAACATAAAGATAACAATCACGTGTCCCATCGCTCCAATCCACTAGAAACTCTTCCATGAGGACGGCAGTGCCTAAACTTTACTACATTATCACCTGGGGAGCACTGAAAATCCGGCTTCCTAGCTCACACCCACCAGCAATGACATCCGACTGGCTGGGGGTGGGAGTTAGGCATCAGCCCTGCTTAACAGTCCCAGGGGATTTCACTGCGCAGCCCTGTCTGAGAGCTGCTGCTTTCGGAAGTCCTTCCGCCTGGGAACATCAGAAGTACTTTCCTAGTGGTGCTCAGACAGCCTGCATCTGTTAAGAGCTGGTACACATCATTAACAAATCCTTGGTAAACGGATGAAAGATCAGTTGATCTGACTCTCGTGTGTGCTGTAACTTCATGAACAAACAACTCTAAGGACAGGAAGAGTATGATCTGTAATCAATGCTGATACTGCAGTGACATGGGGTTTGTTCTGATGCCAAAAGTACAGAAACCGCTAACAGTCCCATGCAGGCCAGTATACATCATTATGTTATGTATTATATATGCATCATATATTATACGTGTTATCTGCATTTGTATGTGCATATACTAAAAATGTTACCTTTTCTCAGGGTCCTGAGGGCTATAGTAAACGGTAGACAAAATAAAAAATTAAAAAATGAATATATGTATGTTCATGTATGACTGAAACATTGTGCTGTACACCAGAAATTGACACAACATTGTAAACTGACTATACTTCAACAAAAAAAAATTAAAAATAAAAAAAGTAAATGTTAGACACTTGTCTGATACTTGGCAAATACTAAAGTGATGTCACAAATAAAGCTGATAAAAATACCAAATGTCATTTTTTAAAGGAACATGGCTAGGTAAAAGTTGCACTAACTTTTAACAGAAACATGTGAAATGGTAGTTTACAGACAGTGAGAGTCATGGTTAGAATGCTGGGAAAAAAGTGATTAGAAATAATTCTTCAATCAGATCTCATCAGATGCCTCTGGACACGAGGCATGTAGACCCAGGAATCACAGGCAGCAGTCACTGATGCTATTCACCAATAGCATTAGTTCTCGCCCTCTGCGCGCCCTCTGTGCTATGTAGACTCTTTGGGGCTGAGTGGGGCTACGTGGCTCTTTCTGACCAATCAGCTGTGAGCAAATGAAACTCACTTCAAGACCAGAGCACCCATTTGCAAGTCCAAAGCCCCCCAGAGCTGCTGCCCTCCGGCAAGGCAGGCAAGAACCCGGGAGCCCAGGAATCCAGCGATGGGCAAAGCCCCCTAGCAACACCTCAGTGAGAAGTAAGTCTTGTTGTTTTAAGCTACAGAGAATTTCAGATTTCCCGTAATACGAACATAAACTAGCTTTTATCCTGACTGATGAAAAAACTACGTGAGCCAACAACGTCTGTAGCATTTAAAAAAAAAAAGATCAGCAGCAGTGATAGCTGATTTGGGGGAAATCATTCAGAGCAATATTGCCTGAGGGAACCTCCAAATTTAGGATAAAAGCCTCAGAGAGTCTACAAAGTTCCCTGTGATATTGACTAACGTGACCTGACAGTCGATTCTTTTAACTCTATTTTTAGTCTCCTACTCCATTAAAGACAAAAGGCTTTAGTAATGGAAGACCTTCAGGAACAAAAGATTTGAAAGGAACAAACATAAACATTTCTTTTTTAATTTTCAAATGGGAAAATCCAACTTAAAATGTGTAGACTCGGTCTTCCGTTAAAAACCTCCAACAATTTATTTATTTACAGTGAAAACACGTTCAACATATGCAGATCCTACTACACATATTCCATTCAATGTACACAACACTCCATAAAACTACACGTACCAATCAAAAAGCATTCTAGATAGATTCTTATCTGCTCAGGCAGAAGTATGTATAAATTATACCCTTTGGGGAAAGGATTTTATTTACCAAAATAACAAGCATGCAAGCGATACAATTAAGGTTCTTAAGAAGCTTGGGGAAAAGAGAAACATGAATGATGAAGTGAGGGATACAAAAACCACAGTACTTTTTTCCTCAACTCTGGACATTTTTGAAGCACTAGGAAAAAGAAGAAATTTGTCAGCTCAACCTCAGTGTAGTTGAAATGAATGAAAATCCGTCACCGCCTGAATTACCACTGTAAGAGAGAACGGGAGAAAAGCTTTCTGTGGCTTGGGTTTTTATTACCGATGGGCAAACCCCCAAATCATAAAACAGCTCATATTCATCTGTTATCCATCCCTCTAATTTCACAGGTGGCAGTCCTGGCTTTATAACAAAGACCCTGTTTTGACAGAAAACACAAGTGCAATGCTTCACCCCGCTAAGTCATCCAGAGTAGGGCTGAGAGATACAATAGATGAGAGTGAATTAAAAATTCAATTTATCCATACTTCACTAGGCTGTAAACAAAGAGAACTCCAACCTCCAGAAAGAGCCTGTTTTGTAATGTTCAATATTTAGTTTCTCTGCAGTCTGCTGGCATGGCTGTAAAAGCACCAGGGGCCTGGTTTTCCTTAGGGATACTAAAGAAAAGAGCTTTTGGTCAGGAGAACAACGGGGAGAGACTATCTTTCCTTCAATTAAAATGGAAACAATCCAAATATTATCAACAGGCAGATGAATAAACAAAGTGCAGTATATCCATATAATGAAACACCACCTAGCAAAAAAAAAAAAAAAAAAGAGCTAAGGATATATGCAACAAGATGAGTCTCAAAAGCCTTATGCTCAGGGAAGTGGGGGGAAGGGATAAACTGGGAGTTTGAGATTTGCAGATACTAACTACTACATACAAAATAGATAAATAACAAGTTTATACTGTATAGCACAGGGAACTATATTCAACATCTTATAGTAACTTATGGTGAAAAAGAAGATGAAAACGAGTATGTGTATATGTTCCTATATGACTGAAGCATTGTGCTGTACACCAGAAATTGGCACAACATTGTAAACTGACTATACTTCAATAAAAATAAATACCCATAAAAAAAGCATAATAAAGAGGCCAGACTCAAAAGTCTAATTCTGCATAATTCCCTTCATTTAAAATGCTGGGGGGAGGGGCAGGGAAGACAGAGCTAATGTGATGAAAAGCAGCTCAAGAGTTGCCAAGGACGAAGTTGGGAAAGGAGACTGACTGCAAAGGGGCACAAAGGAATTGGGGGAGGGGAAGCAGGTGACAGAAATCTCCGATGGCTGTGGTGGCAGTCACAACTACACTACTTGTCAAAACTCATCAATCTGTACAGTTAAAATCAGCAAACTTCACCATATGTAAATTACATCTCAATGACGCTGATTTTTAAACAGGAAGCCAACAGGACAATGGAAGACGGAAATATCTTACTAGCGTGTGAACAAGAAGTGATTAAGATTGGTCGTCCAACACTGCTGATTCTTCTCATGATTCTCATCTGAGCACTGACTTCACATTTCAGTGCAAGGGAGAAACATGCAAATAAAAAGGAAAACCCCATCCTGTCAGAGTAAATGAACAACTGAATCTCTAGAATGTGCATTTTGCATTAACGTATTTTATTCTACAAACTTGACCATGCAATAAGCATTCTAAATGACCCTTAGATTTTACATACCTATCGCCTGTCATGAATAAAATGATTCAATCATGTTACCTCGTGCTTCAACTGCACTGATGCATTTTCTAAGAATTGTGAATCCCATTTTATCCAACTGTGCACCTGAAAGAAATACAGTTATAAAATATTAAAGGCATAACTAATTACCCATAATTCTCTCCCTTAAAAAATAGGACAATATTACTTAAGTCCAATCTAATTTTTATTTCACTCTTTAAAAAAAAAAAAAAAAGAAGAGAGAAAACTAAAGGCCAGATATTCCCTGTTTAAGTAACATAAATGAGAATTTCCTATATTAAGAGGAGCATCTACTGGAATATCTGGACATCTATTACCAGTATTTATAAATAAATTAATAATTTAACATAACTTTTAAGTTAATAAATATGTTATTTTAAATAATGGAAAGAAAGTGATACAAGTCTTTAGGGGAAGCTATCTAAAAATAGTTAACATTTTGCCCAAATTCCAACAACAGCTAAGTTTTTTCTTAATTATATATATGAGTGAAAGTTCTTAAATTAATTAACAGCTAAAGAAATGACGAACCTTTTTTTTAAACCTAGAGAAAAAACCTAGAGAAAAAAAAGTTAAGAAATCTTAAAAAATAATATTTGGGCCACGAGCTTGAAATTTTTTTCATATTTTACACCATGCTCTAAGTGTTTAAAATAGTATTTTATTATTCCTAATGAATTTATTACAGATTCATGTAGCAAAAAAAGATTATTTTGAAAATATAATTTTATATATTTTTTCTGACATAGACATTTGACCATAATTAGTCAAATTTGACCTATTTGAGTATCCTAATACAAGGCAACTCTTCTTGCAAAACTGAAATCAGGGAAGGTGAATGCTTCATTCTGTATTTAAGGAGCAGTAACAGTAACTTTTGGTTCTCAGCGGGGAGAGCATGAACAATTCATGAACATAAACTTTACAGACTTAAAGCTGAGCTTGAAGAGTATATTAATAAAAAAAAAAACTGGGCTGCGGTTTACTTTTTAAGGGTCCACTATTCACAACGTTTTATAAAATGCAAGCGTTTCTTTCTGCTTCACAAAACTACTTTTCTAAAACATGGCATGACTTCATATCTCTATAAAAACAAGAAAAAAAAGGGAAGGGAGAAGAAGAAAAGGAGAAAAAGAGGGGAAAAGGAAAAGAAGAAAGTGAAAGAAAAGGAAAAAGGAAGAAGAGAAAGACAAGAGGGGAAAGGTCAGGCAGGTGCTTCTGTAGACGGACAACTTCCCGTGGCATCTGGTCAATTTCCAGGGCCGGGCTAGAGGAGACATCCTCCATTCCAGGGTTGGCTCAAGTGACACACACATTGTGATCATTTTGAAATCATGTGTTATGTAACCATGTTTCCAAACTGTGGGCATCTGACAAACAGAGCTTAATTCCTCCAAAGCCATTAAAAGTAGATTTGTAAACAATCCAGCAAATTTGATCACATTTTCATTTCATCTCAGTAAAAATCAGTCAAAGTGCAGAGCTAGGTAGTACTTCACATCAACGCCAGGTGACAAGCACTGTCCCAGAATATCTGAAGGCGCCTGACTGCTGTTGCGTGTTATTTTCTACGGTGCAATGCGGTACCATTGGTGCAGCCTATACTCCAAAGACGTTAAGGATAAAGGACATCAGGGCAGAGGTAAGGGGGGTTGGGAACAGGCGACCTGATTAACAGTTCCTACCCACAGGAGTTCAAACCTTAGGAAGTTGAAAGTTGCATTCCTGAAACTCGTATGTGTTCATTTGTGGCTGTAAGAATAATACCAAAGTGAACTATAGAAAAGGTATTTTGTTTTTTATAGAGAAAGACTATGGGGGCAGGGGGAAGGCTCAGAGCTGGGACAGATCAATGAAGGTCCCAGCAGTTGAGGGGAACTAGAGGAAGTTCTCAGTGGATAAGACAGAACACATCTACTACTTAGAGAACTAGCGTACGGTGCAGAGCGACAGGCTGACATCAGAAATAAAAACAGTAGTTCGTGGGAAAGGGAGACAACAGTCAATTTCAATCAACTAGCACTTACTTCCTTCTGGTCTTGGGATGATGGCTCTATTAAAACTATAGAACACCTAGTAAAAGAGAAAAAAGGGAAACAGCATTTTTAGCAAATCAGTAAAAATGGTTCTAGTAGACATACCTAGGACTGTACAAAAAATACACTGACATTGGTTAAGCCATTTCATGTGCTCAGATGCAAAGACAGGTAACAAAAAGGAGCACTCCGAGTCTACTTTGTCTCTTGTGGAGGCATGCCAAAGTAGCCAAAATAAGATGAAAAGGGGTTAGGACTGAAAGGTAAATTTGAAATGCTCAGATTGCATTCTAACCAATACGGTGAAGCCCAATTTTTTCGCCACTATTTCTAAAATCTAGTATTTCCTTAAGAAAGACGTGACTTCTGCCCATAATCTGAATGACCACATCTGAAACCCTGAGGTGATTCCGGGCTGCTTCTTAGAATTCTAGCACTGCCCCATTATTTGCAAGCTACATAATCAATTGGAAAAAATACATGGTACCTTAAGAGTCCCCACATAAACACATAGCTGAATATTTTCTTTCTGCAGACTTGCTTTTGTATATTGCAAATTAATTACTTGGCTTTTTACTCTAAAGGAGAGGTTTGTATGTCTTCAAGGTTACATTGCCTTTGGCAACAGACTTATGGCTACATGACTTAGTCACGTGGTCATTTTGCTCTGCAGGTATGCAAACTCAACTTTCCAAAGCCATTCTTGCATCTCTGGGGGGATAAGTCCTGATCAGTGCATTGCCCTTGCTGGAGAGGATTAGGATAACCTGTTCTGGATCTCAGCAACTATCAATGCTGTAAATCCTCTTGACTCTCAGCTAAAAATTTCAAGGACAAATTAAGAATAAAGAGACAGAACTAAAACCACAGAGACTAAACGTAGATAGAGTATAATAAAGTGATACACAAATCTGATCACTGCTTTCTTCCTCCAAGGATGATACATATTTTAAAAATAGATCCTATATAGGAGAATGTAACTTGGGCTTCCATTTGTCAAACACAACACCAAGGCTGCTGCCCAGCCCCTGTGCCCTATTCCCTCTATTCTCAGTGTCCTCCCCATTACCACCAGATAACATTATCTTTTGCCCGTTTCTTAAGCTCAGTTCTGACACCTCCCCACCTCCTTTTTTTTTTCTTGTAAACTATATATGACCCCTCTTCTATTTCGCAAACCATACTCTTTCCCTCTCTTTAAATCCGGCTAAAATGGCAAATGCTTTCCAGATGAGCCCACCTGGTACCTGCACTGGCTGTTTACTTAGAGTCATAATACTTCAAGCAGAGTTTATTTAAATTGGTTTAAAAAGGTGTTTTCTATAATTATCCTCACTAAGCTCCCCATTCAATACGTGATCTGCCAAATTCTCAACTCCCAGATGCCACCGGTCCACTGAAACGAAAGCAGTTTATAAAGTGGCAAACAGACTGCCTCTGGGTCTCCATCATCGCCTTTAATTTATTCCTCAAACCAGTCAGAAGACAGAGGCCCATTCACGAAGGCTACATAATATTGCAGACAGCGAGCCATGAGGCTAAACCATAAATTGTTCAATCAAACAACATTAGTACAGCAGTCACGTGTAACACCACCAGCACAGCCTCATAGGTACGGCTCCATCTCCTCTGAGAATCAAAACGAACTGCAAGCATTTACTGCCTTCATCACCCAAAGTACTGTCAGGTAGGAAGGAAGAAATTGAGAATGTGGATGACTTCCTCAAGCAAAGCAAATCAAAGCGGCGAAGTCAAGAGAAATCAAAAATAAAAACTAACGATACAGCAGCCTTCCATGTGCCGCTGAGACCTCAAGCCAAATTACTAGGATATTGGATGCTTCCAAGAGGAATTCAGACACCAGCTTTAGCAGGGAATTTTTTTCAACTACTATAAAGCAAAAATAACAGGAAAATGAACACAAGTCCACTCTAAAGGATCTGAAGGAAAACTCAACCATCAGTTATTCTTACAGCTTCTTTTCCACCCAGAGCTTCCAACCACTGCTTCCGTTCCTCCTCGGAGAACGCCTGCATGGTCAAGGAAACACCGGGCCTGAAAGACACCAGGAACAGATCAAGTTACCCCTTGGTTGCTGAAAACAAACCTTTTCTCTCTCATGTTTTATGGTGGTAATTAAGTTGCTTGCTTTAAATTTTTAATTGTGATAAAATACACAGGACAAAGTTTACCATTGTCACCATTTTGAACTACACAGTTCAGCAGTATCGAATACTGTCATTCCATTGGGCAACCAACCTCCAGAACGCTTCCTCTTCTAAAACTGAAACTCTCATATCCAATGAACAACAACTGTTTCCCCTCCTCCCAGCCCCTGACAACCACCTCTTACTTTGTCTCTAGGAATTTGATTGCCCTAGCTAACTATTACAGCACTTGTCCTTCTGAGACTGGTTTACTTCACTTGGTATAATCCCCTCCACTTTCATCCATGTTACAGCGTGTGTCAGAACTCCTTTCCTTTCCAAGGCTGAATGGTATTCATTGTATGTATACACCACATTTTGTTTATCCATTCATCCATCAATGGACACTTGGGTGATTTCTACTTTTTGATTACCATAAACAATGCTACTAACATAGGTGTATGAATACCTCCTCAAGACCTGGCTTACAATTCTTTTGGGCATATACCTGTTGACTGAAAAAAATATGTACAACCTCAAAGTTGAGAGTTATGTTTTATTCGGCGGCCTTTGTGAGTACTCGAGCCTGGGAGGCAGCCTCTCAGATAGTGCTGTGGGACTGCTCCAAAAAGGCAAGGGAGGAGCCAGGATATATTTGAGTTTTTGCAATAAAGACCAGGTAGTCAGAACATCAAAAGATTACAAAAGTCTGAGCTCACTGAAATCATTCCTTTCATATGCACCTTAGCTATCCAGGGCCAGTATCCTGCGTCTTTCTCATCCTGAGCTCCCTCTGCTCACCATCAGGGGTGGCGGTAGCGGATGATGACTCGATGGCCACAGCATCCTTTGTTTACTGATATGGCAGGCAATATTGTTCATTCACATACCCAGAAGTGGAAATTTTGGATGTGACATAACAAATACATGTTTGGTCTCTGACCTGACTTCCTGGTACACAGCTCCTAAAATCCTTACACTCTCTGAAATGGTATCAATTTATATACTAATGAGACAATGGGGCTAGGGGCTCCTGGAGAGCCTCAGGATGGGGGCTGGCTGCCAGAGGAGCCAACCCCACGATTAAAGGATTAGAAATTTCAGCTCTACACTCTCCCCCACCCCATTCACCTCCCAGGAGGGGAGCAGGCTGGAGATTAGCTTCAAACACCAAATGCTCAATGACTTCATCAATCGTTCCTACACAATGAAGCCTCCATAAATATCCCTGGGGTTCAGAGAGCTTGCAGGTTGGTGAGCACATGGAGATGCTGGGAGGCAGTGCACTCAGAGAAGACACAGAAGCTCCAAGCCCCTTCCTCCATCCTTTGCCCTCTCCATCTCTTCATCTGGCTGTTCATTTGTTTACATTAAAGCATCCTTTGTAATAAATCAGCAACAGCAAGTAAACTGTTTTCCTGAGTTCTGTGAGACATCCTAGCAATTTACCAAACTTGAGAGGGTCATAGGAACACCTGATTTATAGTCAAAAGCACAGGTGACAACCTGGTCTTATAACTGGTATCCAAAGTGGGAGGGAGCAGTCTTCTGGGACGGAGCCTTTACTCTGTGGGGTCTTCACTAACTCTAGTTAGTGCCAAAACTGAGTTAAATCGTAGGACACCTGGTGTCCACAGGGAACTGTAGAACTGCTTAGTGTAGAGAAACCCACACATCTGGAGGACAGAAGTATTCTGTGAGTACAGAGAAATAGTTCTATCTCACAAGAGGGGGGTCAAATGGTCATTTTATTGGTAAGTTTTTGAGAAACTGCCACACTGCTTCCACAGCAGCTGCCCTGTTGTGTGTTCCTGCTAACAGTGCGTAGGGTTCCAATTTCTCCATATCCTCACCAACACTGGTTATTTCTTCTCTTTTTCTCTTTTTTTTAAAGTAGCCATCCTAACGGGCGTGAGGCGGGTAGTGATGATTAACTTTTTATTTATCAAAGAGATACATGTTTACCTGTTACCCAGGCATGGACAGAGTAAAGCCAGAAAGTCATTTTTCACCCCATCCAAACTGCACTCCCAAGAAGGCAGCACTGTTAACCGCTCGGGGCGTTTCCTTCGTATTTGCATTGAGCCCTGTGTTGGTCCTCAGCGCCACATGTCCGTCTTTCTCAGTTCAGTTTATTTAGACATTTAGAGATTCTGCCAGAAAACTCTCAACACTGGGAAAGAATACTAGGTTAAAAAGGCATTAATAATCCCTCTTGTGGGGAAGGGTACAGCTCAAGTGGTGGAGCGCATGCTTAGCATATACAGGGTCCTGGGTTCAATCCCCAGTACCTCCCCTAAAAATAAATAAGTAAACCTAACTATCCCCCCACCAAAAAAATAAATAAATAAAATTTCAAGAATAATAATCCTTCTTAAACTGGTGGTTTCTCAAATTAAACACATTTTGCACATCTGATCAAAAGTATTAAAAATGAACTTTTCTGGCAAGGGGTTCAAAGGTAGAATACTCTAAACCACAGAAAACTGGAAATGAAAGATGGCTGAAATGGAAAGTAAATACTCATTCCTGTTTCATACTGGATATACTTTTTAAAGTTATCACTCCTGTAATAGTGTTTCACCTCGTTTTCAAATACTGGATAATCTTTTACCATAAGGCAAGTGGCAGCAATCAAGTGTAATTCAATAATCACTACAATTTTTATAAAATGCTATAAAGCATGCAGTACTCCAAAAGCGCCGTGCCCAACACTCACTCCCACGGGCACTGTGCTTTCTCTCCGCCTCATGGTTATAAAGCTGAAGCAGAAGTTCCCTGCTTCAAGTTCATGACAAAGTACCTAGAGCTGCAACTGACAGGCTCTTGGCTACCACCATTTTCTCCAGACCATGAACTTGGGGGGAAGGGGCGCGCGGCGAGGGGAAACCATTTGTAATGCCCCAACTCCACTCGCAAACAATAAAATGGATCTTTCCTGACTACCCCAGACATTCATGCGTGAACCCAGCTCTGCCATCACCTTGGCACCACGGAGCTCACAACCACGGTTCCACCTCCTCTCGCTCTGCTATGCACAGCATCCTTTTGGAGCAAGAATCAAGGCAAGATGCCCAGAAAAGCAGGCTGTTTTAAGAAGTTCCTCGACTGGGACGTGAAGATTTTGGCCCTTATTCTTAGTAACCCACACTGTGCTCAGGGGAGTTAATTACAATTGTGAGGGAAAACTTCAGATGGCATGAATGTTTTTCTTTACATCCGTTATGTGATAAAACAATATTTACACACGGGGGTCTCAGGACGGAATGAGTGCTCCATTCCTGTAAAGAATAAAAAAGCATCGAAAGACCTCTCTAAAAATTCTATGTAGTGAAACATTTAATATGTAATTAAGTGAACTAAAGTATAAAATGTGCAATAAGATGCTATAGCAAATACCTAAGAGAAAGCTGATGACTTTCTAATCCAGGAATGGCCAAACTAGCAAAGAATATGGGACCCAAGGCCAAAAATGGCCAAGTCTGTCATGGGAACACAAACACAAGGTTTACAAACTTTCAATTCAACAAACTCTGAATGACTATTTACTCGGCTTTAGGTCATGTGCCAGAAGGTCAGGAATTATTGAATATCTTACTATGTGCTGGACACAGGGCTAAGCATACAGCCCACGAAGGACTGACTGTCTAGCAAAGAAAGCGCAAGGTAAACAAATGACAAGTAATCCACTCATTACCACTACACAGCGCTGCAGGGAGTCAGGGAAGGGTAAATGAGTCGAGCCAGCCACCTAGAAGGGAAAGAGGAAGTGACGATGACATCAGAAGGTGGATGCCCGAATCCGGAAGCATTCAATTTCAAATGTGCTAAATTACTGTGGTCACGTGAGCCAAGTCAGCCACCAGTCTCTCTAGAAGCAATTCAGGATTTCAAGGGGCTAAGGGAGCAAGAAAGGAAAGCCTGACGTAACCCTGGAAGTGAGACTTCCCTGGGAAAGGGACATTTCATCTGAGGCTTTAAGGATGAGTGAGCCGTCAAGGAGCCACAGGGCCAGAGTCGTCCCCCGGGCTGACAAGGCACAAAGAGCGGACAAGCACACGTGGAGGAGCCGGGATCAGCCTCTTCACGGGTCCTGTAAACCAGCTGGTGATGCAGCCTGGGGTTCAGCCACAGAGGGCCTCCCTGGCCAGGCTAAGGGACCGCTGATCAGCATTGTCACTGAAAGGTTTTAGCAAGGGGTTACCGTGATCAGATTAACGGTGCACATCAAGACTGACTGCTGGGTGGAAAACAGACTGAAGATAGGCAGGAGCTGCCCACAAAGATGTGTCAGAAGACAGATGAGACAGAATGACCAAAAGGAAGGGAAAAGGATGAATGGACCTGAGAAGTAGTCAAGAGGCCCTGTACATGCTGTGGACGACACAACGAGCAGGAAAGCTGCCACTCCAGGCATAAAAAGTGACAGATCAATTACAATACAGTGTCAACAACCAGGACGGGGATTCCATGAAGGCCAAAAACAACTGTAGCAAATAAGGACTTAATATACTTACAATGCTCCCAACCAGACGCTGAACCTGATGACATTCCTTGTGCTTTCTAGTCCCTTTTTGTTTTCTTCTAAGGGTTTCCATTCATACGTGGAAATAATACTTACTACAGGTAGACGGTGGGATATTCTTAACCAAGGTGCACATAGAGCAGCAAACAGAGATGTTGGCTAAGAGGAGGAGTGACTGGTTCTAATAACTTGGAATGCAGGACAGAAGTGTTGAAAGTTGGAGAGTTTAAAGAGTTATGAGCTAGAATGACAGATCCTGAAGTGAGGAGCAAAGCAATTGTCAGGCTTCAGAGGAAACAGCCACATTATGTCTGGATAGAAATCCAATGTGGCACCAAAAGGAAAGTGTCATTCTATTCCTTGTCTCCAGACGTGATGCCTCAGGCCTGAGGCCCCAGCTCTCTGAGGCATACAGGGGGGAACAAACCAAAATGCTGAAAGATGCGAGATTAAGCTGAAATATATTACCTACGAGGAAAAGAATTCTGTTTCTGTTTACACTGTGACAAATAAGAACGCGCGGACTCAAAACAATTCCACTTCCAAGAATTATCTCACCACACGGCACATTCGTCAGAACACTGCCCACTTGTCACACATTACTTAAAGGATCTGTCCCCAGTATCACCGAGAGCCGTGTTCCCGGCGATCACAGACACGGCTCACGGGCATCCTGTTTACTGCGCCCCTACCTTGAAATAAAACGTAGTGCACTGAAACATGTTTCAACCATTTTAAATTTCACAGGTTTCTTTCCTTGTTTGGTAATCAATGGCTAGGAAATCGTTAAACAAAACTGAGACTTAAGGAAACACTGGGCCCATTTTAAATGACAGTATTAATAGCATCTCATTGTTCAAACAAATTAGAAAATTTCTCTAGGCTTTAGCAGGGTGGGGTAACAGCTCAGTGGTAGAGCACATGCTTAGCACACTGGATTCAATCCCCAGCACCTCCACTGAAAATAAATAAATTTTTTAAAAATTTCTCTAGATTTTGAAACAAAGGGAAGATGATTAATTAGTAAAATTTAATAGATATATAGAAGAACATGGTGAATACGAGGCTGGCGAAGAACAGAAAACTTTGCCACGATGTGCCAGATTATTCACATAAAGAAAGAAATCTCAACGATCTCTTCGTTTCATGGAGAAGCTACAGTAACATTAGTGATGCCACTGGAGCTAGAACCAGAATTGAGAAAGTTCTACTTTGGGGTTGTTGGAGCAGACACTGCGCCATGCTCTGCACTGGTCCCACTGGAGAGAGCCTTGTCTTCCTTCAAAGACTTCACTTCCACCAAACTAACATCTGGTCCGTACTCAGGGCCAGACACTGTGCTCAGCCCTGGATAATTCACCATGCACAGCAAGGCAGAACACATTCTTGGTGATTACAAAGGCAGACGTATCAACCTCATGAAGTAAAAGTAGGTCAGATAAAAGACAGCACCTGGCCAGGATGGTCTGTCTAAACTTAAAACCGAAATTACTATTAGCAGAACATAAGGTTGAGAATTAATATCTGAAGCAAGAAACACTCCGATTCAACAAGCTCTTGTTGTAAATCAGCATCTCAATCTCTTTTCATTCATTCATCCAAAAAACACTCCTCTGCACCAGGCTCTACCCCAGGCCCAAGAGTGAGAAGCAGTTTACAGAGCTATTATTGTCTGTTTTCTGCATTTGACCCTGTATCTACTAATTCTCTTTCAACTGCATTTTTTTATATTTCTATCAACGCACGTGGAAGACATGCATTTTCCTTATATTCTACGTGACAGACCAATGAGCCCGTAAATTAAGAAAATACATAAAAAGGTAAAGAGTGGAGAGAAACAGTCACAAGACATTTATGAGATGTCAATTAATAAGATATCATTGTAAATGGAGAAATTAAGAGAAAAACTAAGAAGCAACTACCAAAACTTATGACGGTAACAATCAGGAAATATTCTAATGCCTTTCTAAGAGGAACGTTGAAAGGAAAGGGGGAAAGAAACCCAGCACATTGTAAGTCCTGTGCTACATTTTACTGTAAGGAAAAAGTGTGAGAGCCAAGGAACTTTTTCAGTTATAGAAATGTAGTCGTCATACTCAGCTTCTCATAAGGGTTGCTGGGAAAAAAATTTTAAATACAATCTGTGAATCAGATATTTTTCCAGAGATGATTAAGCATGTTGCCTGATTTTACTAATAGTGAAGACTCTCTAACAATTTCTTTCTTCTGTCCACCGAAAAGGTGTTTCAAATGGAGCAAGTAAGCAATGATATAGTCACAAGTTGGATTTTCTCCAAAGTGAATTCAAACCATCAATCACTAGAGAACAGCTGCTGCTTCTTAGAACACAGAAGTTGTAAGAGAACACAGCATGAACCGTAACATGAACAGCATGAGCACCTTAACAGCATGAGATGGAAAACCTACAAAACCAGTGTTTCTTTAACTTTCTTGATTGAAGTGTAGTTGCTTTGCAATGTTGCGTTAGTTTCTAGTGTACAGCACAGTGATTCAGTTATACAGATATATATTCTTTTTCATATTTTTTCATTATAGGTTATGATAAACTATTGAATATAGTTCCCTGTGCTATACAGTAGGTCCTTGTTGTTTATCTATTTTATATATAGTAGTTTGTATCTGCTAATCCCAAACTCCTAATTTATCCTTCTCCTTCTTTTCCCCCTTGGTAACCATAAATTTGTTTTCCATGTCTATGAGTCTGTTTCTATTTTGTAAATAAGTTCATTTGTATCATTTTTTAGATTCCACATAAAACTGATACCATATGGTATTTGTCTTTCTCTGTCTGACTTACTTTGCTTAGTATGATCATTTCTAGGTCCATCTAGTAGTGTTTTTTTTTTTGATAACCATCTGAGAACTGGAGATACAAAAAAAAAAAAAAAAAAAAACGAAACACCTAATGAACTAACATGAAGAAAGTAACAAGTGCTTTCTTGGAGAGAAGGTGTGTACATGTGCACACAGCTGTTTTCATCTTTTGTGAAGCAGCAAGACACAGGAGGGCATCAGGGATGAGGAAAACAGGATTCTAACAAAGTTTTAAAGGTAGAGTATGGGCTGGTGCCATGGTTTAGAATCCTTAGGAGAACAGACACAAATTGAATGTGAACCTCCCCTTTCATTCCTTCCCATCGGATCTCCCCAAATGCTCCCGGGGCCGTCTGAGAGCAGTGTGGAAAGAGGTGCGTGTGCTAGAATGAGGGGCAGGGCAGGAGAACTTCCAGAGATGGTCTGACAGCGTCCTCAAATCACATATAGCCCATGACTTCGAACAGAACCTAATTAAAGTAACAACAGGGCTGAATCTCGGCTCAACCACCAACCAACGTGACACAGGACATGACATAGGACATAACACATAGGACGTGACAGCCCTATACCCTAGTAGCCTGATGGGAAAATGGGCACGCCCTTTACCAGGTATGATTTAGTTTCTTTTGCTCTTTAGTCTCTATTGCTCTCTTACAATCCCTGGAATTCAACCAAAAAAAATTAGAAGGTATAAAAAATTAGAAGCAAAGATATGTAACCCAACATCGGGAGAGGAGGCAGTCAAGAGAACCAGAACCAGAAACAGCCCAGGTATTGGAGGGCAGAGGAGCCATGCCGAAACCTAAAAACAATTATAAATATGTTAAAGGATTCAGTGCAAAAGGGGGTCAACATGCATAAACTGATGGGAATTTTAGCAAAGAGATAGAAGCTTTTAAAAAGAGACAAAGGGATAGGCAAGAAATGGAAAACAAAGTAACAGTGATGAAGAGTTCAGGAACACAGCTTTCACGTGCAAACCAACCAATCCCGAATCCCCAACCATCCCTTTTACGTAACTCTTACTCACCAAGCCAGTATTCCCCCCTCCCAAATCACCCCCAGGCCAGACACCAGATAAGTAAAAACCAACCCCTACAGCCTAGAGCCCACCAGCATTATTCAGACTAGTCAGCTAAAGCTTTTCCCCCTTCTCTGCCTTGCCTTTCCCATGTGAAGCCCCCATAAAGGCTATGGTCTAGGATTTCCTCTCACTCCTTCCTGACTCCTGACCTGGTGTGGTCCCATGTGGCCCCAAGTGGCATGGCTTGCCCTCTTCTCTTGGGAACTGTAAGTAATACAATTCTCTTCTAATGGCATCAGCCTCTCCATGTCATCATTCAGTCGTCTTTGTAAATTAAAATCCTGCAGGTACATCTGAAACCAGTATCAAATGGTCTAACATAATGCAATCACACAATCCCAGAAGGTAAAGAGAAAAATGGGCAGAAAGAGCATAGGAAGAGATAATGGCTAAGAGTTTCTGAATCTGGTAAGAATTCTCACCCCCTATATGCAAGGACTTCAGTGAACCCCAAGCAGGATAAAACAAAGAAAACCAGATGTGCTGTGTAGTCACATCATAAAAAGAAAATTTTGAAAGCAACAAAAGCAGACAATGCACAAAAGAATGCTAAGAAAGACAGATGACTTGTCATGAGAAAAAAGAAAATGGAGGCTAAAGAAAATGGAATGACTTCTCTCAAGTGCTGGGGAAAAAACTATCAATCCAGAATTCCACATCCAACAAAATAAAAGTAAAATAAAAACATTTCAGACAGGCAAAACATGAAAAAATTCTCCAGCAGATGCACCTTGTAAGAAATGTCAAATGAAATTAGCCTAACGAACTTAAGGGAAATAGAACAAGACAGAAACTTAGTTCTGCAGAAGAAAACTGAAGAAAATCAGAATGAATAAATATGTTGGTATTAAAAGACAAAAAAATTATACACACACATCCCTATATATGTAAATAAAACATTAAATTTCTTTAAAAGGTTACTGATTATTGATTTCATCACATAGAATTAGTAACGTATTATTGGGCTCATAGTATATGTAGAATTACAGTATATAAAACAAAGGTGCAGAGGGCAAAAGGCTGGTAATTGGAAATCTACTCTAGGAAGGTTCTTACATTGTTTATGAAAAGGTAAATAATATGATAACTTAAAAATGCATCTTATTTTCTGTACGACAACTATTAAAACATGCACAAAGAAGCATAACTAAAAATCATGTAATAGAAGAGATAAAATGGAATACTAAAAAATATTCAATTCACTAAAAAGAAGGCAGAAAAGGAAGAACAGAAGAACAAAGAGCAAACAGGACAAAGTGAAAACATAGCCAAGATGGCAGGCTTCAACCTATACATATCCATAATGATAGACACATTAACTAAAACCCTGATTTAAAAGCAAAGGCTAATAGACTGGATTTTTTAAAACTAGGACTAAAAAAAAAAATTTAAACATATAGAAACAGATAAAAGGAAAAGGATGAAAAAAATGCCAAGTAAACACCAAGCATAAGAAAACCAGTGTAGCTATATTAATATCAAACAAGGCAGATTTCAAGATAACGATTACCACAGAAACATAGACATTTCATAATGATTAAAGGGTCACTTCTTCAAGAAGACAATCACAAATGCACATACACACAATAAAGATTTCAAATATTCAGTACATGAAACAAAAATTACACATTCAAAGGGAAACAGGTAAGTCTTAATCAGATTTAGAGATTTTTTTTTTTTAATTGAAGTACAGTCAGTTATAATGTGTCAATTTCTGGTGTACAGCATAAAGTCCAGGTCATGCACATATATACATATATTCATTTTCATATTTTTTCATTAAAGGTTATTACAAGATCAGAGTTAGAGATCTTAACATCCCTAGTTTACTCACTGATAGAAAAATATCAAAAATTAAAATATAGAAGATTTGCACAACATCAAACAACTTGATCCAATTGACATTTGGAGAACACTGCACCCAACAACAGCAGAAAAATCACTGTTCTCAAGTACACGTGGATCATTTACTAAACGGGCCACATTTGGGACAATGAAATAAGCCCAGTAAAGTTCAATTTATTGATAAAATACAGAGTTTGTTAACTGACCAAAAAAGAATTAAAGTAGAAAGACAAGAATAATACTGCACATAAAATATCTCCATCCATTTGGAATTTTTTAAATACCTTTCTAAATAACACCTGAGTTACAAGTCAGCACCTATGCCCTAATCACACAAAAAAATTTGAAATTCTTTGGAACTGAATTCCAATGAAAACACTACACATCAAAATTTGTGGGATGCAAGCAAAAGCAGTTTTAGAAGGAAATTTATAGATTTAAATGTCTACATTCATAATAAAATGGAAAATCAATGCTTCCATCTTAAGAAATGTTTAAAAGAAAAACAAAATCCAGAGGCAATAAAGATAAAAGCAAAATCCAGTGAAATATAATCCAGACAATATGGATCATCTGGAAAAAATTAACAAAACTGATAAAGTTCTAGGCAAGACTTTCTGAGAAACAATTTAAAATATTCAGTATCAAGTATTAGAAAAGAAGTATCACTACAGATCCTCTTCAAAAATAAACGGATATTATGAAGAAATTTATGCCAAAAAAGTCAACAGCTTAGAAGAAATAAACAAATTCCTTAAAAACTAATTTATCAAAACTAACACACAAAAATAGGAAATCTGAATATCTCTTTATATACTAAATAAATTCAATCCTTAATTTATAAGCTTCCCCCCACCAAAAAAAGAAAAAAGAAAAAAAAAACAGCAGACCAAAATGGCTTCACAGGAAAATTCTCTCACTTAAACCACTTTGAGATACTTTGAGACAACAGAGTCAGATGGAAAACTTTTCAACTAACTCTTCCAAAGTCACCATAACCCTGATATCAAAATCAGAAAAAAACATTACAAAAAAAGAACACAACACATAAAATCCATCATGAACACAAATACAAATATCCTCAACCAAATATTAGCAAAATAAATACAGCAACATTTAAAGACACTAATACATCACTACCAAGTACAGTTAACCTCAGAAATGCAAGTTTAGTTTAACTAAGAAAACTTAATGCAATTCACCCATCAACAGATTCAAGAAAAATCTTTAATGATCATTTCAATAGATACTGACAAGCATTTTTTCAAAAGTCAACATTTATTTGTGATTAAAACTAGGAAAGACAAAAACTTTCTCAATATAAAAGGCATCTATGAACAATCTTCAACTAACATAATACTTTACAGTGAATTATAAATGCTTTTCCCCTTAAGATGGAGAATAAGCCAAGATGCCCAATATCACCACTTCCATTCGACTTATTATTAGAGGTCTTGGCAGTGCAAAAGGACAAGTAAAAGAAATAAAGGCATATAGATTGGAAAGGAAAAAAAAGCTGCCTTTATTCACATATGGTACCACTGTGTACAATTAAAAATCTTACAGAAATACAGGAAGCAATAAATCAACTCAGCAAAACTGTAGAACACAAAAACCAACTGCATTTTTATATACCAACAGCATACTGGAAAATGAAATGGAAAACATAATACATTTTATAATAGCAGCCGGAAACATAAAATGCCTAGGGAAATTTAACAAAAGATATCCATGACCCTATACTGAAAATCATAAAACACTGCTGAGAGAAATTAGAGATTAAATTAACAGAAAGTCAGACTCATGAATTATTAAGGCTCCATGTTGATAATATTGGCCTCTAGATTTTTTTGATGACAGATCCTGATGAAGGATTAGCATACAGAATACTGAAAATAATTCCTACAAATAAACTGGCTGTAAAACTTATATAGAAATGCAAAGGATCTAGAATGGCCAAAATAATTTTGGAAGGAAAAAAACAAACAGAGGAATCACACCACCTGGCTTCAAGAGTTACTACAAAGCTACAGTAATAATGATAAGTAGGGGTGGGGGAGGGTATAGCCCAGTGGTAGACTGCATGCATAGTGTGCACACGGTCCTGGGTTCAATCCCCAGCACCTCTATTAAACAAACAAACAAACCTAATTACCTTCCCCTACAAATAAATAAATAAAATAATGATACTGTGCAAGTGGCAAGAGGACAAATAAACCAATGGAACATAATAGAGAATCTAGATTTAGACCTGCAAATACACAAATGATTTATGACAAAGATGCCTACACAATTCAATGACAGGGAAGTCCTTTGCAACACATGGTGCTAGAAATACTGGATATCTGTATAGGAAAAAATACATACCACTCAATCTCCACAAATAACACCACACACTACCCAAAAAAATCTTCACAAGTCATTGATCAATTATAAGGCTTTTATAAGAAAACATGGGAAAATATTTTCACAACTTTGGGATAGATAAAGATTTCTCAGAGTTCTACCAATAATTTTTTTTAACTGATAAATTTAACCTCATCAAAATTAGTATGTTCTTCTCATCAAAGGACACTGCTAAGAGAATATGCAAGCTACAGATAATAGAAAATATTCACAATATTCACAATTAATATATTCAAAATTAATATGGCTGATGTAGAATTAGTATCCAGAATACTTAAAATAATTCAGTAACAAAAAGACCAACAACATATTTTAAATGAGCAAAAGATTTTACTAGAACTTCACAATGTTAGAAGTATAAATGGCCAGAAAGCACACGGTAAAGCACTCAACACTAGGCATGATTAGCTTAAATGAAAAACACTAACATAATCAAAGGTTGGTAAGGAGACGGAGCAACTGGAACTGTCATGTGTTGCTGGCAGTAGGATAAAATTACTTTGGACAATGGTCAATTTTCTTAAAAATCAGACACACACACACACACACACACACACCACAGACCCAGCAATCCCACTCAGAGGTATTTATCCAAGAAAAATGAAAACATGTGTCCACAAAACCTTGTATACAACTGCTCAATACAACTTTATCTACAAAGGCTAAACATGTTTTGATGATCCACACTCCAATGTCCTTTAGCATGCATTTTCACGAATAAATTCAGGATAAATTTATATGAATGTTAAGTTCAGATTTTCCTTTAAATATTAGAATTAATATAAAATATGGCTTTCAGTATGCCACTATCAACAACACTATCCTTGGGGTAAAATCTTGTGTTCTATGAAAAACACAGACGCCTATGTACAAGAAATGCTATTTCTAATTCTACCCCTTTCATTTTCTACCAATTGCGTCTAAATTCTTTAAAAAAATTACTTCCTTTCCTCTTCTCTCTACACTGGAATCTTAGCAAAATTCTTGAATGACGCGCCACACTTGAAAGGATAAAGCCAGACAGAGCCTGTCGCACTGTGGTTTTAATCATCCCCTGCACTACAACAAATTATGCTGCTGTTACACTTCTTTAAATTGAAATGTACACCAGGTATACATCCATGCACACATGCAACAGAAGCCAGTACAATTCCATTTCATTCCACAAACTGTTGGAGTTGTCTTTTCAAATGCTTTAAAGCAGGGCTTCTCAACAGCAACCCTACTGAGTGAGAGGTTGGACCAGATGATACTTTGCTATGTAGAGCTGTCCTATCCTGGGCAGTCCTGCTCTGTGCAGCATGTCTGGCCTCCATCCACTAGATGGCAGTAGAAACAGCCTGCAGCTCAACTGTGACAGAAAATCACTCACTGTTAAGAAACTTTGACTTTAAGGATTATCTCAACATGTTTTCTAAAGATTTGATTCCTTCTGCCTTGCCCTTCCTCAAAGTTGCCAAACTGTTACCAAATCCTCAAGATTAAATTTAACAATCCATGTTTCTAGTACAACCTTTCCCAGCCAGCCCTACTCTCTCCTGCTTCTCATCTCCCAAAGCACCTTAGATCTCTGAACGGTTGTTTGTTTCCAAATACTCATAGCCTGTCAATTCCCTTAAGGTCAAGCCTTTTGGTCCCTGGCTCACTCTTGTTTCCTCTGGCAAACACAGTCCATGACAGTTTAGATGCCTGAATGGCATACATCATAAAATACCTACAAATCTTGCTACAGCTAATGTGCTGCAGAAAATGTTATTATTTTTCAATCCAATTGCATGGGCTTCTGGAAGCAATATGTTCTTAATTCACTCTTTTTAAAGTAACAGAGTACATTACCATGCACATAGATATTACATAACGTAATCGGTATAAATGCATTCTAAAATGCATAATGCTCCAGACACACAGGTGATTCCACTGTCCCATCGCCACCACAAAAATATAAATGGGTGAATTAGAAAAAGAAGTATCCTTTCAAGTGCAATACACTAGAAACCAGGCAAAATCAAGCCAAATATAATATTCGAAATGTCTGACTAATGAAAGCAAAACGGGAAGCACTTTCTCTAAGCAGTGCCTGAATGCGATGTGTGGGAGAACTTCATGGAATGGTAATTATTTATCAAGCAAGCGTGTGGGGGTCACAGCACAATGCGGCATGTGGCAAGCATGCCAATGAAGCAAAAAGCATGTTATATAACAAAACTGTTGAGGTGGGGGAAGGGGGATGATACTTCACCCTTCAGGGAGGAGAGCTGCGTCTGCTGAGGGACTACAGCTTGCCACAGGAAAAATAACTATGCCAAGTGCTTTCTTCTCCAACCCAGAATGAGTGACATGATCACTTCACAGCCCGTGGTATGTGAAATATGGCTGGCATGAAGCAGTCAATGTTTACAGGCATTTAAAAGCCTTATTTTAGTGATAGTATTTATTTGCAGCTGTGTTCCTTTTTTTTTTTAAAGCTTTATTGAGATAATTCACACCGTAACATTTACCTAGAGTGGACAGTTCAATGGCTTTTAATATAGTCACAGAGTCGTACAACCATCACTAAAATCAATTTTAGAATGTTTTCATTACCCCTTTAAAAAAAAAAAAAAAACCATACCCATGAGCCATTACTCTTTATTTCCCTCCAAACCCCCAGCCCTGGGCAACCACTAATCTGCTTTCTGTCTACATAGATTTGCCTGTTCTGGATGTTTCATATAAATGGAATCAAACAACATGTAGTCTTTTGGGACTGGCTTATTTCACTCAGCAGACTGTTTGCAAGGTTCCTCCACACTGAAGCGTGTTGCGTTGTGGTTTGATATAATTTCGGATCTTCTTGTTTATGACAACAGTGAAGCTGTTGTTAAGAGTGAAGCTGTTCTCCAGAACAAAGTTATAGCTTTGATATAAAAGGGAACTCATGAGTCAGGAGGTCATCACCCACAGCTGGAGTTGCTGGAAGCACTCAGGAAGTAGCTCAGCTAGTGAAGGGCACCGCTGGGGGCTTACCCATAAGAACATGTGAAGAAGCAGCTGTGGAAAGGGGGCATTTACACTATGAATACACAACATTTGTGACGGCTGTCCGCCTGAGTTCGGTCTGGGCAAGGCTACCCTCTGCTGATCTAAATGTTAGGCAGTTAGATAGAAATGAGGACTGGGCAAGAGGAAAGGAGGGGGAAGGGAGCAACTGAGAAAATAACAGTATGTCTGCACTCAGGATAAGGGGCTCCAAAAATTTTTACTTTCTCTAAATGACGGCCAGCAAAGAAGCCGGCTAGAATCGAACTGCGGCTGCACAGTAGAGAGAAGGACCCGGCTTCACTTGGCCCAATGCTCATTATAATGTAATTAACATTGCAGTGTGAGCCCCTTCTTGTAGGTTTCTCTGTGTGTGTCACGGGTAAGAGTGTGCACAAAAGAGACCGGCGTGCCTGAGCACAGGGAAGATGAGCCGTCAATCAATCAATCATAAAAAAAAAAAAAAAAATCCTCTAAGCCAGGATATAAGGAGAAACAAAGGAGCGGCACCATTTTTTTCCTCTCTGGGATGGCCCGCCCCCAAGTCTTGGGAGTGTACTATATTTTACTACCTTTTCACTTTTGATAAGATCTTCTGTTTATATCATGCTTTCTTGTGTCTTATTAAAAATTCATTTTGGGGGGGTGACAAAGAACCAAGGTATCTTTTTTCCCCTCCTCCAGGTAACATAAATAGCTCTCTGGAGACCTTGGGGCATTAGCTCTTGCTGTGGTGAAGGTCACTCTGACCAGCAGTGGCAAAAGCCATGCAGCAGCCCCAGGAAGATCTTGTCCATCAACACGGGTGCCTTTGTTCCCTACCAACATGCTCTATGAACTGGGGACTTGCCACGCCTGTTCTCAGTCGGCCAAGCTGTCTCTCCCAAGGACCAACTGGTAGAAAGATACACCTCAACTAAATATGGACTCTATTCCCTTCACCTTTTGCCTGAATCAATAGTTTAATTAACCTATCACTGGTTTGGAGTATATTATTTCTTTATTAGCTTATTAAGAGACATTATGTAGGCTATTAGAGACAGTATGTACTAAGAAACATGATGCATCCTGTACGCTGTTGTCTTGTGAAATTATTGTAATTCCCACAGTGAACCAGTGGTAAATAAAATATTGGCAAAGACAGTCTCTGAATATAAGCTGCTTCAAAATGAAACAGCACATATTAGCTCTTCATTTCTGTTTATTGCCAAATCACAGTTGATCATATGGGTGTACCACATTTTATCTATCCATTCATCAGCTGATGGATATCTGGCTTGTTTCTACTTTTTGGTAATTATGTATAATGCTTCTATGAACATTCTTGTGCAAGTTTTCAGGTAGACGTAGGTTTATTTCTCTTGTTTATATAGCTAGGGGTGGAATTTTCTGGGTCAAGTTGTAACTTTATGTTTAACTTCTTGAAGAGTGACAAACTGTTTCAAAGCAGCTATGCCATTTCAAATTCCCACCATCAATTTCTCCACATCCTCACCAATACTGGTTATTATCTGGATTTTTCAATTACAGTCATCTCAGTGAGTATATCTCATTGTGGTTTAGACTGGCATTTTTCCCTAATAGCTAGTGATGTTAAGCCTCTTTTCACATGCTTATAGCCACCCCATGTATTTTCTTTGAAGAAATGGCTGAATCAGAACTTTTGCCCACGTTTAATTGGTTTGTCTTTTTCTTATGGAGTTATGAGTTCTGTATATTTTCTGGATACAAGTCCCTCATCAGACGAATCATTTGCAGGTATTTTCTCCCATTCTGTGGGCTGACTTTTCACTTTTTTCATGGTGTTCTTAGCACATGTGTTCTTAAACACTACCTCTTAGTTAACCAAGACAGTCGAAGCAATCTTTCAGTGAACTGAGGGAAGGAAAATGACACACACACTACATGGCCATTGATAATCAAACCAGTCATGATTGGCTAGTTGGAAACCAGCCCCACCCAGATCTTCTCCCCTTCATTCTTGATAATAGATTCCCCAAGTATCAGAACACTACATGGAGTCTGGAAACAGAAGACAGCAATTTCCTTGCCTCAGCACTTCCTAGCCTCCCTTGCAGCGAGGTATAGCCAATACCTCCATTTAGGCCAGTGGTACACGAGCAAAAGTAGTGTGTGCTTCCTCTGGAAAGTGTTCCCACAAGAGATAAGGCTATATAATAAATGGGAGCCAGCATCTTGGACCTCAGGTGACCAGGAAGGTAAACCATGGGGAGGGAGAGTGTCTGACACCAAGACACATATCAACCTTAACCTGACCATCTCTAGGCTTCCTCAGAAAGAAGGGGAAAAAAGATCAACTTTTACCCTGTTTAAGCCATCTGATTTTGAGTTTGTCTGTCACATGCAATCAAACCTGATTTGAATTCATGTGGCAATTAAATGAAAGCCCTTGATTGGCACCCACACAGATCAAATGCAAGGCCAGGCTCCATTCTGCAGTTTATTACCTATTGTCACAGCGCTACCTGACTGCATCTTCAAGACAAGGAATAAAAAATAGCAAAGACTGATGCCACGAGAGAAGACAAAACAACTTTGCTTTAAACATAGGCAATCAACTTTGAAACTGCTCTGTGAAGGCATGCAATTGGAATTCTGCATAAAGCCCATCAGAAACTCATTGGCAATACCCACATACTCCAAAGTGGGTTTATTTTCTTTAAGCAGAATGCAAACACTGGAGCTCACAGTTCCACAGCATGTACACAAGAAAAACAGTTCACCTGATTGAATCTAATCCTGGCTCTGCCACTTCTAAGCAACAGTCTAATTTCATTCAATCCAGTACAGATGTGGTGAATGCCCACCACGTATAAAGCATTGCATTTGGTGTCGCAGTACCAAGTAATACTAAGATGGGGTTCCTACCTCATGGAATTCATAATCTGATAGACAAGGAACAAATTACTTATAATTCCCAATAGTCGGCCTGGCCAAGAATCAGGGAAATAGAAAAGAGAAGAGTCTATCTCATTCAAACTTTTCACTCAATAATGCCTTCAAAACCCCAAAATTAGGATAGATTTTGCTCCAGAAGTGGGAAACCAACAGCAATACACAGTGGCAGGGGCGGTGGGGGAGAAACCTAAGGGGCCCCACAAACACTTATCCACTTAAACCTGAATAGTTTTTCCCCTGTTTAAAAATAAGGAAATAGACCAAAGACAACAAAAGTCTGTGATCCAACTGGAAAGTCACATGATCCTGAAGACTCAAGGAGACACAAACATGAAAATTTTCCAAGTTAACCAAAGAGCTTTAGAAAAAGACTTACAATAAGCATGTATTGGTTTTTTTTAATGATTTATATATTAGTATTTATAGGATAAGACAATGAACATACCTATATAAAATGTTGGCTCCATAAAGAGTGTTTTTCCCCCCAAGAATTCTTAGAAAATTTATAAATAACCCAATTATTCTCTCCTACCCCAGCACTGTTTGAAATGCTATCATACATCCCAGAAGCAACTGAGTTGGCAGCTGGATATAAAAACTTGGAGTTCAGGGAAGAGATCCAAGGTAGATAATAAATTTGGAAGTTACCACCATATGGATGGCACTTAAGAGTCCAGCAGCTAGATGAGACCACTAGGGTAAGGGAGAGGGGATCCAAAGACTGAGCTCCAGAGAAAGCCAACATCAAGAGGTCTGGGAAGAGAGCAACTGGCAGAGGAGTCTAAAAACTGAAAAGCTGATGGGGTAGGAGAAAAAGCAGGCAGACGTGATGTTGTTGAGCCAAGAGCAGCAAGTGTATCACAGAGGAGACAGTGACTGGCCACGTCAGATGCTGCTGCCAGGAAAGAACAGGAGGACTGAGGACTGACTGGATGAGGAAGCACACGAAGACCGTGGTGGCCTTGAGGAAACCACCACAGTGCAGAGGGGAAGGCAAGGGCCTGACTGGAGAGAGCTCAGGTGAGAGCAGGAAGGAGGAAATGAGAGGCCTTAGTAGAAGAGCTTTCTGAAGAACTTCTGCTGTTTATGAAAAAAGAGAAGTGGGCCATAGACAAAAGGGAAGACTGGTCAAGACAGGGTCTTTTCATTGGTGATGGTGGTGGTGGTTATCGTGTCACAATATATATGTAATTAAATCATCACGTTGTAAACCTTCAAAAAAAAATCAAATTGTACAACTTAAACACTTGTTAAATTTGTCAAAATAAAAATAAAAGACAAAAGAGTAACTTTCATAAGTATGAAATTTACACCAAGGAAGGAAAGAAATGAGGGTGTGAGGGGCTGAGGAACAGTAGGATCAGCTGATCAAAGGCCTCGGTGGGGAAGCCAAGGATACTCACTAGAAAAGAGCAATAAGCAGCAAAGGAGAGAAGGCGGTGTCAGAAGAAAGCTTTGCAAACTAGATGACGGAGGGGGTGCAGCCCTTGTGATGACAGAATCTAAGCAGCGGGCAGGAGAGGGGACGGCTGAGGGAAGGCCAAGAACCAGATGACTGAAGCAGAGGGGCCCAAGAAAGCAGCGAAGTGCTCAAAGGGTCATCTGAAGTGATGCCAAAATTACCAAGAAAACAGTAAAAGGAAGAAGAGACCTGGAGACATACCCTAGAGCGAACTGAAGGTTCTAAAAGCAGCTCCAAACACAGAAAAGGGTAAGAAAAATAGAAATTGGAGAGATAGAGACTTGGAGGGTGAAATCACGCAATCGGACAGAGAAAAACCAACAAGACAACGGTGGGAAATAACACTTAAGGAGCAAGGGCTGAAAATGAAAAGGTCCAAAAACTCAGGGGAGAAGCAGCATGGTGCCCTGTGGAGGAAGGCAAGCGCCAAGTCCGATGTTGCTAAAGCTGCCAAGTGCTGCGCCGTTTCCCGCTGAGTGGCCCACAGCAATCTAAGTCAACAGGACCACAGCTGAAGTCACCATCTTCCTCAACCCTCCTCTGTGCTGCATCTTGGTAAATGGCACCAGCTAGTTGCTCAAGCCAGAAACCTTCCCCTTCTCCTCCCTATACTCCAACATTCAATTTCCCTCTAAAAGTTTCTCCCAAAGAGATCCCCTGGCCTCCATTCCTGCTATGACCACACCAACCCACATCCCTTCCATCCAATCCTGCCATCTCTAAACTTCCTTTGCTCTGCCAGAGTGAGAGTTTAAAATGTATCACTCGCTGCCCTCCTTAAAACCATTTAATGGATTAAACTCAAAACCCTCAAGGTCAGGCCCTTGCCCCCATCTCAGGCCTCATCTCCCATCCTCCCTGGCTCTTTGCTCTAGTGATGCTGGGTTTCCCTGGGGACCAGAAACGGGCCACGCTGTCTCTTGCCACCAGAACTTTACATATGCTACTCACTCTGCCTGGAATGTATATCTCAGTCCCAGCAGACTCCAAATAAAACTTCAGTCATCAATTCAGACATCAGATCCTCTGTGTGCCTTTCTTGAATCATCTAGCCTAGATGAGCCGTCCCCCCGCACCCAGGTCCCGGAAAGTGGCTTTGGGTATCAATGGAAGTAAAGCAGAGATTTCTGTAAGAAGAAGGAAGTTGAGAGGGTGGGGATCCAGGCCCCCTCCCCTGCTTTAATAAGGGAACTCTGTTCTTCTGTTTTCTATACGCATAAATGTAAATTTTTTATTTGAAAATAAAGTTTTCTTCCCAGGTGGTTTGCAAACAAGTAGACTAGAGCACCTCTAAGGTCTCCCCAAGTTCTCAGAGTCTCCTTACAAGTTATGATCACGATGAAAACAACTCCGTAGTAATTTGTCGGCAACCTCTGTGAGGGCGGAAAATAGTTTTAATCATATTAAGGATCCCAGTTGAGGAAGAGCGTTTTGCATGATCAAGGTCTCAGAAAAAGTATAGAGTTAGGCAAGAAATAATACAAATTGTGTTAAAATAATATACAGAACTACAGAAGTACCTTTTCAAAACGAAGCAGGTTAACTGACACATTTTCTAACAGACATCACTGCTGACTCACGACTGTCAGTTACTTGGGAAGCAACACACTGTCACGGTTATACTCTGACGCCCACAGCACAGGGGCTAAGAGTCTGGGCTCCAGAGGCAGAATGCACGAGTTCCAATCCTAGCCCTTCCACTTCTAACTATGTGGCCTTGGGAGAGTCACTTAAGTTCTCTCTGCCCTGGTTTCCCATCATAAAATAAGAAGGATAATATCTGCCTGATGGAGTTGGGGTGAGGATGAAATAAGACAGAGCCCAGAAGAATTCAGAACGCTGTCTGGCATTTAGACAAAATTCAGTAAGTGCTTACTGTGGGTGTATGTCCACATATTTATGCTCAAGCTGTATCACACAGCCTGGATCTCTTCTTGAAGTTTTTGAACCAGTCCATACCGGCTTGACATGTAATCTCTTTCACTATGACATTCTCTTGCATTTTTTTCTCAGTCTTGGCAAAATGCCCGCCAACCACCTGCCCTTTCCATGGCAGTGCCGTATTTACCATAGTGCATAAGCACATAGTTTTATGTACCTGGTCTTCAACCCATATATTGGAAAGCAAAGCACAGATCTTCCTGCTCTGCACTAACGCCACAGACTCGGTTATATCATCTGAGGGAAGAGGAGGCATTAATTATTTTTATGTTCTTGGGTCCTCACCTGAAATGAACCTGTGTTGAAAAAAACCTCATCCTGTAAATTTTATTTTACAAATATGAAACAGTGTTATCTAAAGACCATAGGTGCCAAAACCAGGGCTGGCAAGGAGCCTCCATAATGTCGGCCACTGAAAAAGAAATATTCTACCACGTTGTCCTCAGTGCTTGCAGAAATAAATCCCAGACAAGTAGTAACACTGACCAACGAGCTTTGTTCTTCTTTCTTTTTTTAACTTCCTTCTCTCTGGCAAGGATTCTTTTCTAACTAAATAACTGCAAGTCAGACAACGGGAAAAAGATAACCAGTCTTGAATAAACAGAGTTTTGCCTCTGACTCTCCATCACACACAGAGTATATATATGGAAACCCTCCCCCGCAAAAATGAATACGTTTCTGTATTGACAGCCACGACCACCTCTTTTTAGCTTTGTCGCTGTTTCCTTACTTTCACTCATTATTCTTTCAGTGCCACAGATCAGGCTTAGATCAGCAATGAAATGCGCCAAGGTTATTTTTTAAGTGACAACACGTGTTAAAATGACTCCACACTTCAGCCAAGACTAAGCTATCACTTCTCAGCTAAATACAGCGACCAAGACTCAACAGCTCACAGTGAAAACACAGCCTGGAAACGCACTAAGATCACATTCTTCCAGGCCATCGAAACCTCAGTTGCAATTAACTATTATATATTTTTTAAATCATTTTTTTAAAAATGATTCTTTTCATCAAGTCCAATAAATTCCAGCAACTTACCGGTCAGCAGCTTCTACATCGAAACAAAACCTTCTGTCAATGGAGTCAGTATGCCTTTTGGTACATTCTTTCAGAAAGAACACCTCTCCATCCCCCTGCAAATAAGCATTTGAAACATTCTCAGCAACTACAGGATCAACATACACAGAGTAAAACACCCTATATGGGGGGTGGGGGGGGCCAAGGTTGAGGTTTTATCCTACCCTCCTTCAAACCCGTTTATTTAATCACTAATTAGAATCTTCACCATTTTTGTCATTCTCCTTTCCTTCAGGTTTTCTAGATCCTGCTTTGATTACAATAACATTAAACCAGACCTCAGGAGTGTTCATTTTAAAAGGTGGATTCACAATACAGTTTCCACATGTCTAATATGTGTTATTCTCTTATTGTACTCTTGTTAAAAGAATAATTTGATTCTATTTCATACACATTATACCACACGAAACAGTCAACGTGTATGACGTAGTCAATGTGTGACCACTCCTGACCTAGGAAAAATATCAATTCCATATGAATCTTCCTAAAAATGCACCAAGGACCCTGGATCAGCCACTGCAATCATCTAGCTAGAACCATTCAATCTATGTGGATTCGCTCTTCCCTGAGTGAAACACCCTGAATTTATCTTCACTAAATTTTTGTTTAAATATGGTACTATTTTACTTCACTAAACCATCCTTTCTCTAAGAGCATTAAAAAGACATAGACAGGAGATAGAAGCAATGCAGAAACAGGTTCTCAGTTAAGAACTATAAGAAGTCTGAGTAAACACTTCTAGAATATTTTTATATTTTCTGGATGTGAAGATCTCTAATATTAAACAGTCAGACATTAAAATGTTCAAAATAACATACTCATTAGATTTTTTAATGTATTTTTTATCATTTGGTGCCCAAAATAGAAAGACATGACTAAGCAGTCACGTCTTGGGACTTGAGTTCATTCACAGTTGCACCTCATGCTCAGTCTTACCCCTACCACCCTCCAAGAGTGACCTCCTCACTTCCTCCTCTTTGTCATGGTCCTGAAGTTCCATGTCTGTTTCATTATCACAAAAATGCACTTGTATTACAAGCTGCTTTAGGTATTTTTCGGGAAGATGTAAAGCACAGATAAACAGAAGTGAACTTGGGTTAATTCTGTTTTCACATAAGCAAAATTATGCCCATCCACCCAGCAAGCAATGAACTAGCCTTCTTAAAATCTGCTAAGTTAGGTTCAGCACTGGTGGGAAGAGCTTTGTTCTGACTATTACTGCTGCAATGAGCGGCAGCTTCCGCTTAAAACACATGCAGACGGCCCCTTTCCTCCCCAGCCAGCTCCGGGGTCTCCCCGCTCCTTTACAGGAGGAGCAAGTAAATGGGGAGCACGCGCGAATACTCACAAGCTTCCCCCCAGACCTGTGCTCGAACGGGATGATGTTGAACTTCTTGGCTGCTTTCCGATACATGCAGTAGTGCTTGACCCAGCTGGAACCGAAGGGGGGCGGCCCTTCAACAAGAAACAGAACTTGCCGTTTTTGCTCATAAATAAGCACTCAATGCAGAGCCCCAAACACATCACTAAAGAGGGAAACCCCAAGAAGCAGCACCTAACAAAGCTCAAGGAAACAAAGCAGCAACACGGAGGGTCCTCAGGCAAGGGCAAAGCCAGGGGAAATGATAAGGCTCGTAGGGGTAGTTTGCAGAAAGGTCCTAACAGCTTTCAGCAACACAGAAGTAATTTAAACACATACTGTTTTTTCTTTTTTCTTTTTTTTTTTTTTTTTTTGCGGGGGAGGGAGGTGATTAGGTTTGTTTATTTATTTAATGGAGGTACTGGGGACTGAACCCAGGACCCTGCGCATGCTAAGCACATGCTCTACCACTTAAACTATATCTTCCCCTAAAGACACTTTTCAAAGAGTTTGCTAGACGATGATCTCATACCTGAAAATCTCTTCATCGTAAACTCTATTTCTTGTGTGTGTCTATGTATGAAGAACTCATGAGGGTTTCAAGAATTCCACTGAATTTATGTGATGGTTTTGGATTCAATGCTGGCCTCTCAAAATGACACAACTGTAGAATCACACGCTGCAAAGCATCTAGTCTAGAAATCCATCAAGCACTGTAAGCCCACCATGGTACTTCATAAGCAGCTCACTGACTAATAACGGTAAAGCTAAGCTTTAAAATGAAGTGTGAAGGATCTAGGGGTAAGCTGACCACGTGTGCACCAGAACATTCTCGGAACCATTTTTAACCTCTTGCTAAGTCAGTATTACAACCATCAGAGCTCTTCAAAGACGATGGGCTAAGTCGGGGGAGCTAGCATCTAGAACTTCAAAGAGCCAGTGACGTTCCCATCATAACAAAACAAAAGTTAGCCCCAACACAGTTTGATAATCTTTTCTTTTACCAAGTAAAGACATCCAATTTTTTTAAAAAGCAATTAATACCTATTATCACCATCATTTCACCTACAAACAAATAAACCCCTTATACCTAAAAATCTAGAAGGACAAACTTAGGAGAGGAAAAGGAGTCATGTGAAAGAAATGCATTTAGCTTTAGGAAGAATGAATTACATTATCTTGGGGGTGGGGGAGGGGGATGAAAGGGGTTACTGGACCACAATAAATCTCATCTCAGACCATCATTAGTGCAAAGACCAGAGTTCAGGCAACTCTGGTATGTGTGTGTTATCAATAATAAGCATTTGTATTGAATTTTATGGTTCATAAAAATACTAGAGTATTTCATTCAATACCAAGAAAAGTGCCTTGAGGAGGAATACATACATGATTGTCTTTTTAATCTTAAAAAATCTTAAGCTTAGACCAAATGCCTGAGAAATGAGTCAAACCTCAGAGTCTTTGGCCCCAAATATTAAGGTCCTTCTGCTAATTAAGCTGCCATCCTCTCCTAACACTAACTGACCCTACTCAACAAGCCCTGAGCATAGAAATTAATGACTGTTTCTCACACCGCCAAACCTTCAGGCAATACTGTGGGGGAGAATGCAACACGGACTCCAGTCTCAGACAAATCCAGCATTTAGGAAGCTGAATGATCCAGGATAACATCATTTACCTCTCAGCGCTTCCGTGTTCTCAATGGTAAATGGGGTCATAACAGCACTTACACTTCATAAAGGTTTTTAATGGATTAAATGAAACAAGTTGTATAAAAAATTTGTAGCTGGGGAGAGGGTATGGCTCGGTGGTAGAGTCCATACTTAGCATGCATGAGGTCCTGGGTTCCATCCCCAGTACCTCCACTAAAATAAATAATAACATAAAAACTTAAAAATAAATAAATTAAAAAAAAAAGAAATTAGCCCAGTGCCTGGTACACAGTTAACAAGAGAAGAATTCTAACACTATCGTTTTTGTTGTTTTTTTCTGTGCAATTTCAGCCCAGTTTCTCTCAAAGCCAGTCAAGTGACAGTTTTGAATCTAAAAATTAAAGTTTCCTCTGCTTTTCCACTTGGACCTATAAGGTCTGTGTCCCGTCTTTTAATTTAGTTCTCTCAACTTCAGTAAACAAATTGAGAATAAGAACATAAAGCATCAGAAAAATTTAGAGTGCCACCATGCTACATAACTCTTCTTCCTGAGATGTGAAGACTGAGCCCACAGTCAATGAGGGCAAATGAAAAAAGAACCACCGTTACGACAGTAACACCACTATCACAGGGCTGGCCCTGAGGATGCTCTGCTGTGGCACTGCTCAGTTTCAAGGTCCTGTCAATCAGCCGCAGTTAACAAATGAAATGAAAATTCCAAAGCACCCTGGCTTCAGTCCAGGGGAAGAAGGGAGGAAAAGAGGAAATACAGAAACATCTTCACATGCTCCTCCTTTCTACTAACTGGCAACCAAGCTCGACAGGCGAAGAGGTCCTGTAAGAGCTTCATCGTTAAAGTAACACCAAACTGTCAGAAGTATGAAAGAGTTTTGGGGGGCCTTAATTTCAAAATCAGGCTACCCTATGCACTGCACACTCACTAAGACAGCAACAAGACTGAAAACTCGGTGAGATAAGTAAAGATGCCATCTAGGAACGTTTTTTTACAGCCCTGTGCAATTGCCCTGATAATTTTAGAAAGAACTAATGATTTCAGATAGGTACGGAAAGAAATGGTGTGAAAGAAGAGAAATACGTCCTTGACTTTAACATGGAGCAGGTTTATGGGGTGGGGGGGGTGCATATGTATATGAATGTGTGTGTGTTGATATAAATGGAGGTGAGAGGAAAGGAGGAAAAAGGTACTACTCATTTTCAGCCTTCCACCAAACCCCAGCTCCTCTGCAAGCAAGTTTTAGCAAAGCGTGGCACAGAATTCAAGGACGTGGCTGGAAAGCAGGGTGCTCACAGAGTTCCTAACCACACCGTCCTCTCCCTAGGGCAGGAATGTGTTTCCCCCACAAAAAAAAAAAGTGCAACATTCACCTTCTAGCATAGGAGAGAGAAAAGAAAGTGGTAGGAATAATTATTCCAAAAACATCAGAGTAAGGACAGTAAGGGGTTTTTTAATAAGTTTTAATTGGCCCTCCCATTAAAGCACTCATCACTGTTGACAAGCCTCTTACTTTTTTCCTGTACATACAGGTAGCCTTCTGCAGTGAACTGACTTGCCCGTTTGTGGTCCCTGGGATTCTGTCTAATTTTGTTCATAAGTTCTTCCACTTCTGATCTTGTTCCTTCAAAACGATTCCGTGTCTGAAACAGATTGAAAAAATATATATATATATAAATTTTAAGTTCTCACATGAGCTTTTTCACATACATGTTTAAGTCTCTGGATAACTAATAAAATTTGTAGCATTTTCCTATTAATTTCTCAAAATATACCCATCCTTTCCAGTGGGTCTCTGTTGAGATTGCTGTTCATAGAAAAAAAAAAAAAAAGCAGTGGTTACGTAGTTAATAGAGGAGTAGAAATCAAGGTTACTAGAGGTTATTTACTATGGAAACTCTCTAACACCAAGAATAACTCCATTATTCAACATAAGAATTCCTGCCTCCAGGTCTCACAATATTACTAAATCTTAAAGGTTTTCAAAAAATGGGAAGTCTTTCCTTTGAAACAATCAATCTGACTCCTTACTATCACATTAGCAATAGGTTTAAGTACTCAGAATCTGAGAAATTTAATTCTTCTTTGCAAACTAATCAATATGAGTGTCATTTTTTTCAGGTCATGGCAATTGCGCTTGAAAATGACATTTCTTCATAGAAGAAGGTGGGGGTGGGGGAGTCTCACCTATAAATAATGTCTTTGATACCTAAAGAGACAAATCACATTGCCAAAACCCAGGGGACTTGGGATGCCAACATCTCTGTCAAACAGCTAGACTGAAAACGGACATGCAAGGTGAAGTGACAAAATTACCCAGGCAAACGTGCTGAGTCAGCACCGCCAAGTTTCTGGACATTTCTTTCATCCACACTCAAAAATAATTGTATTAATACTGAAAAACTGCTGATGTGAAACTGCGGAGGAGCTGAGATGAAAAATTATTATTGAAATTTCTCCTCTCTCCTCCCTACAAGGGAAGAGGTTACCAAGGGTTCCAAATGCAGAAAAATGATAGAATGGCACATGTTTTAGGGGGATGGAGAGTCTGATAAATGTAGATTGTAGAGGGGAAACTTAACTGCAGAGGCTTATTTTAAACACAAGCTGAGAGGTGGTTTTTGGTTTTTGTTTTAACTCCTTTATATAAAGTACAGGGCAGCAAAGAGGGTGGGGCTCACTTGCGGATGGCCAGTCCCCTCTCTTGCCTTCCCACTTCTCATGCCTCTGGGATTTCTTGTCCCCATCTTAATACTGATTATACCCTTATTTTATTCTTCTTTGTCACTATACTGAGATTCCTCTCAATCCTCACTTCATTCCATCTCTGTGTCTAACAACTATACATACACACACACATATGTGCATGCCATATATGACACATGCTAGCACATACACAGTCCTGTTAACCTCATGAGTTCCATCTCAGTATTTAGGTTAATGCCCAAATCATAGGTTAATGCTCAAATCATCCTGGATTTGACCAGCAGGCGTCCCTTCTAGCTGGCACCTGTGTCTTCTGACATACTCTCTTAATTTTCTGAGTAACCCCTTACTTTCTGATCCAAAAAGGTATCCCAGGTTTACCTTATACCTCCTCTGGCCCAGTCCTCACATCAGCCATTCCCCAAAGGAGCCCTTACTCCCTTCAGTGGTGTGTAGTATTTAGAAGCCAAGGTCTAGGCACAACGTGCTCACAGCTAAGGGGGTGTCACTGCTTCTAGGTTTTCCTGGAAGAAAAGACTGAGGAAATGTGTATATGTGTATACATACACAGACATACATATATATGTACATATACATATCACAACTTCTGTATCTATCTGTGTATTTTAAAACACATGAGTTCATATCATGACATTTAATTCCAATCCAATACTTCCTTTGGATACAGATTTCTTTCTAGATTATCCTTTTCTAATTCTGCACTTTTCAGACAGTGAAAAATCTGGCTCCCATTACTCTCAGTATATTTACTTATTTGCTCGATTAACATATCTGTTCAATGTAACCAGTCTCCCAAATATTCCAGCCACCTCCTCCGCATGCTGCCTCTGTGCCCTCCCACCCTCACTTTCATTGCTGCAGACCCTCCATATGGTGGTACCCCCTGCCCTCACTGCCCTCCTTCCTCAGATGCTTGTGACTCGGCACCGGGAAGGGAAAGGAAGGTTTTGCTACTTTTTTTTTAATGTATCGTTTCAGGTTAATTATGAGTAATGGTGAAAATTACATTTTTTAAATTTGAGCACAAACAATAGAGTGGCTGGAACCTGGCAATTTCTAATTCTAAATTCTAGGTGTATGGGTCAGTATCAAGTAATAGTAATGTTAGACTGGAAGCATTATAATAGGTCACATGAGAGTGTTCATGTGTTTCCAAGGGGCTGGTCTTTCTAAAGGGAAAAGAATTAGCTAGAAGCAAAAATGAAGAGCAAAGGAGACTCCTAGATCAGGTGTTCTCGACACAGAAGGTGAGGTGGGAAAGAGCCTCTACCTGTAGAGACGCAGGACCAGCCTCAGAAAGAGCCAGAATCATAGGCAGAGAGGAGAGTTTGGGGAAGAGGTTGGGGATTGGGCAATTTACTAATGACAACCCGTAAGTTACAGGGGGTACAGAAAATGAGTATTTTTTATTCTTTGCTCATTTCTCTATGTGAAACGAATGTTACCACGCATGTGTGTTAGGGTCTTAACATACAAAGGATATTAACCAGGTGAATCATTTCAATGACAGCTGCCTTCAAATTTTGTTTATAGCATTTCATGCCTGAGTGTCGCTCATTCCCATTTAAATCTTAGGTCTTTCTCATACAAATAGCCAAAAGGCACATGAAAAAATGCTCAATATCACTAATTATTAGAGAAATGCAAATCCAAATTATAATGAGGTATCACTTCACACCAGTCAGAATGGTCATTACTCAAAAGTCCATGAACAATAAATGTTGGAGAGGCTGTGGAGAAAAGGGAAGGAACCCTCCTACAATGCTGGTGGGAATGCAGTTTACTGCAGTCTCTGTGGAAAACAGTATGGAGGTTCCTCAAAAGACTTAAAATAGACTTACCATATGACTCAGCAATCCCACTCTAGGGCATATATCCAGAGGGAACCTTAATTCAAAAAGACACCTGCACCTCAATGTTCATAGCAGCACTACTTACAATAGCCAAGACATGGAAACAAACCTAAGTGTCCACTGACAGATGAATGGATAAAGAAATTGTGGTATATTTATACAATGGAATATTACTCAGCCATAAAAAAGAATAAAATAATGCCATTTGCAGCAACATGGATGGACCTAAAGATTATCATTCTGTGAAATAATCCAGAAAGAGAAAGAAAAATACCATGATATCACTCATATGTGGAATCTTAAAAAAAAAAAAAGAAAGAAATAATAAAAGGACACTATGAACTCGTCTACAAAACAGAAACAGACTCGCAGACATAGCAAACAATCTTATGGTTACCGGAGAGAGGGGGTGGGAAGGATAAATTTAGGAGTTTGAAATGTACAAATGTTAGCCACTATATATAAAAATAGATTAAAACAAGTTTCTGCTGTATAGCACAGGGAATTACATTCAATATCTTGTAATAACCTTTAATGAAAAAAATATGAAAGTGAATATATGTATGTATATGCATGACTGGGACATGGTGCTGTACACCAGAAACTGACACATTGTAACTAACAGTATTTTAACAGATAGACAGACAGACAGATCAATCTTGGGTCTTTCCAAAATCACTGTGGTGTATGTAAAGTAACAATATCCTCCTGACCCCAAGGGTGTGTGATGAATGAACTGCCACACATAAGCCAGCCGTGCAGGGGTAGTTTCTCACACCTCACCCCAGACCTTGAGGTGGAGCTGGCTTCACAGGCAGGTAGTCTCAGAAGGTCGGGCACTTAATTTAATGCTTGGCTGTTGCTGTCTTGAAATCCTTCATTTTTGAATAAGAGGTCTTGCCTCCTCATTTTACACAAATCAGGGATTCAGTTCTGCCTGAAGGGTCTCATCCAGGCCAGCCCTACACTTGACCGATGAGGTACAGACAGAAAAATGGATTCTACAAGTTAATATAGCCAGTTGGCGGAGAGTAAGAAAAATCAGGATTATAGCCTCATCTGCTAAACTACGTAACGTTCTTTTTTATAACACTGTTCTGCTGTCTGCAAAAGTATTCTCATAAATCACAGATGCGCCAGACTACTACCTAACTACCTACCTAGTTCTACTGCTTACAGAGACAGTTTTGAACTGAGCAGTAATCTACACCTGTATACGTTGATATATTTTTTAAACCTGCTCATTATATCACTGATCTTGGGGGGTGAATGGAGGAATCTACTCTTTTAGTCATTCAGTTGAAAGGCTGTACAATCTTTAAATACAAATTGACACATGAATTACAAAACACAGGAGATATCATTATCGACATTCCTAAGCATACGGAACAATCCCAAAATAACTTAGAAACGACAGCTACGTGAAAACCATTCCTCCTCAGTTTCTAAGATTATAAAACGTTGAAGGTCAGGTAGCAAACAGCAAAGAGATTCCCATTCTTCTACTTGTATGTCTTCCAGGATGTGTTAGGAGTTGGTCCCAAAACTCATTCCCTATATTTCTAATAACTTTTGAAATTACACTAAACATAACCTGAACAGCTTTTCAATGAGGACACTTCCAAAATCAACTGAAGTGTTAAAAGGAAAAACATCTATCATCTTCTGATCAAGATCACATACATCATTCTGTTTACTCAATAAAGTTCTCCAAAATTTCTTTATCCAAGACTTAACAGAAGGCATACGTTTTTTAGGAAAATAATAGAGACCAACAGCAACTGTGAACACCAGTATGTTAGTGGAAATGCATAAAACCCAGGAAAGAAATTCCACTGGAAGTGTAAGCCTATCTGGGAATAAAAATCAAGTAATACATACAGGTAACAGAGACTATAACTGAAATGCCTTCAATCTAAGGTGGTGGGCTATTTGTCTGTATGTCACACATGGTGAACTTAGGGCTACCCAACAAAGCTTATCCTTAAAACTGTCCCACAAAGTGCAAGATGGCTGGTTGACACTGCCGTGTATGTTTCAAAGTTGCTAAGAGAGTAGACACTCAAAGTTATCATCACAAAGAAAAAAAATTTGTAACTGTATGAGGTGATAGGTATTTACTAAACTTATCGTGGAGATCATTTCACAATATACGTAAGCCAAGCCATTATGCTGTACCCCTTCAACTTTACAAGTGCTGTTGTGCGTTAATTATATCGCAATTAACCTGGAAAATTAACAATGAAGCAAATTATGCAAAATTCTGATTATAAAAACATACTTTGTGACTTTTCTGAAAATAAGGGAAGAAAAATAAATTACATGAAATGAATTTTTTTAAAGAGCCGCCAGGTGGCAGAACTAACTGTGTGAGCCTCACTTAGATGGAGAGCAGTTTGTTCTGCTGAGAACTGACCGGAAGGTGGCGACATAGCCTCAGTTTCTCAGTACCGACAGATCAGCCTGGTCTCAGTTTAAGCTTTTCATATACCAAATAAAACAAAAATACACGTCTCAAACACCTTTTTGTATGAGAAAGTGTTCACTTCCTTACATTCTGAATGTTGATCTGCAGTTCCATTTTGTAGTGATTAAAGTCTTTGGCAAGTTCATGGCCCTGATGATAGAAAGTAAACATTCCCTGAAAAAATGACAGCATCTAAAACAAAGGAGAAAAAGAAACATTAACACACACACACAAAAATAAAAACCTCAGGAGAAAAAAGTAAATAAAAACAGCCACTTATTTCTCGTCACCACATTGTGATTCTATTGAAGTAAAATAATTAAAAGGAAGTCACTAGAATTCAATTAAATCTAACTGCTTATTATTCACGAATCAGTCCCTATAAAAACTGAAGGACTTGTGATTTTTTTTCCCCTAAATATCACAGCCATTTAGGCAGCTTTGATAGTATGCTGTATAGGAGAAATGGAATTCTACATCAGCCATTTGTGCTTTTTTTTTTTTAGATCAAGAGACCCCCTACATGGATTTATAATTGAAATTGTTATCACTATAAGGCAACAGAACCTATAAGGACCGTGAAATGCAGAACAAAGAGCTAAAGGCTCTTTGAAGGAGCATTCGGTGCAGAGCAACCTCTATTTTGTTGACAAGGATGCTCAGGGAGTAGGGCAGAGACGGGGCAGTTATTAAGCCCTGAGTTTCCCACAAACTCTCCACCAGAGGCTCTTGATAAGAAGGCAGCTGCTTCTGTCCCACATGTGAGTAAATCTAGAGTAAGAGGGATTTGGGGTGAGGGTGAAAGAAATCCTGAAATTCATTTTCTCCAGAAGGTCACGCAGTTTAATGGTTAGGAATCTGGGACTCTGGCCAGCAGGGGTCAATTCCCAACTTCAGCGATGTCAGATGGGCAAATTACTGAAGTTTCTCTGATTTCTACATTTGCTAAGTAGGATAATAAAGATATCTCCTTAAGGATATGGAATACACGCAAGATCACAGTAAAGTGCTTAAAACAATGACCTGAGTAATAACTGAGCATTGAAAGTGCTCAATAAATGTAGGCCATTTTTCTAATTTCACATGAAAAGAAAGCTTTAAGGAGGTTTTCTTTGTTTAGGTTAGTTCTATTACTCCACTGGCCCACAGCTTCCACAAAAGCTAATTTTTTTTTAATTTTGTTTTTTATTGACATGTAGTTGATTTAACTGCTAATTTTGAAATTAATCATTAATTGAGTTTGTTTGTTTCTCAAAATCATAAACACAATGGGTAAATTGTACTGCATATGAATTCTCTCAAGAAAGCTGGGTTTTTTCAATCACATGCAATATAGTCTATATTAAAATTAAAATGAATCTTGAGAGTCAGGAATCTCAGTGTACCTATATATGTTTTTTCCAAAACCCACAGTATGAAATGCCCTTCACATTTGGATTCAGAATACATATATTCATATATAAGTAACTGCAGCAATCAAGAGTACATCTATAGAAGCACAAACGAAAACCATGTGTTTCTAAAATAAGTATAACGAAACATCAGGGCAACTCACAAAACAGTTTCAAAAGCTCCATGCACTGGTTCTTAAATTGCATAAGCATTGTGAGCTGTATTAGAAATAATGTTATCAATCATTGTTGAAAGTTTCAAAGTCTGGACTGGTGCCCTTGCTTTAAAAACAAATTTGAGTAGAGGGGAGATTATCCCCAAAACACCAACACTCTCACTCACATTCCAATATAATTTCTTTCAAGGGGATTTCTTTCAAGGGTGGAGTCACCACTAGGGCAGCAGAAACTGACCTAACTGCAGAGTCCTGGAGACCACGTAGCAAGAGGAAACTCTGCACTGCACGCTGCTATGCAAAGAAGGCAGAGAACCACTATTTAGAGGTGATTCTTCAACTTCATGGCTATCTGGGTCCGCTGTTTACAAAGTGCGGTGTCTTGCCTCATGTTTATGCATTACAGACTCTAGCAACCATACATTAGCTCTTGAAAGAAAAAATTTTTACTTCATCCATAATTCAACTAGCAGAACAACGTGCTATTATATACTTACGGGTTCCACAAACTCAAACTTCTTCCTTTCTTGGATTTCCTGAAGCTTGCATACGTATTCAAGAGACAGTTCGTAAAAGTGTTGCCGGTTTTGTTCCACTTGGATATCTGCCTGTGTTAAAACAATGGAGGCTGGTCAAATTAAAGATTTACCCCAGCTCTGCAAAGCTACAGTCTATGGGCCAGACGTGGCCCGCCGCCTGTAAGTGAGGTTGGATTGGACTCTAGTCATGACTACTGATGCGTGTGTCTTCCATGACTTCTTTCCTGCTACAGTAGCTGATTAGTTCAAGAGACTGAGTAGTTGAGACAGGAACCTTGTGGTCTTCCTAAGTCTAATACAATGTTTACTATCTGACTCTCTGCAGAAAAACGTTGCCAATCCCTGTTCTCTGTGACGAGGTTGACCCCAAAGGACTGACAATCACACCGTTAAGCTCTTTGTGAAAAACCTACCCTAACCACAAGTGACACCCACGGTGGCCGCATACACAGAACCCAAATTACACCTGCGTTATTTCCGTTAACAAATCCCCTAAGAATGAAGTGGCCTAGGGAAGGGAGTTGAGCAAATCCCAGTCACCTCAGCACTCATGAGTGAAGGCAGCAGGTGAGGAAGAGGTGCCCGTGGCACCAGCTCAAGAACTTGGCTCTCACAGGCAGGCCTGGGCAGGAAGCCCACCTGCAGGCAGTCATGCTCCTAAGCCCTCACAAGGTCCCATCTACCGGGAGGGAAAAGGCATCACATGGTTTCAGGACACTACTCCAAAAAATGGTTCCAGCTTATCTTGTCTAACGAGAAAGGACCTGGAAGAGGAGCACGGCTCCAGGGAGGAACAGCGGAGAAGCCACGTGTCCTCAAGACAGTTCCTACAAGGCATCGTGTATTTCCTAACGTGACTAATTTTACTTTTACAAGTATTTATCTGGACACTTATCTAAAGGGGCCATATCTAAGCACATGGAAAGATGCTCAACATCACTCATCATTAGGGAAATACAAACCAAAACCACAAGGTACCAACCCACATTTATGGAAGGAAGGAAGGAAGGACAGAAGGAATGAAGGACGGAAGGAAGGAGAAGAAAGAAAAGAGAAAGAAAAGGAAACACAAACTTATCAAAAAAGAAAGAAAGAAAAGAACCTATCCAAAAAAAGAAAAAACAAATTGGTGAGGATGTGGAGAAACTGAAACTTTGTGCACTGCGGGTTAGAATGTAAAATGATGCAGCTGCTGTGGAAAACAGTACGGCAATTCTCCAAAAAGAGATTAACAATAGAACTACCAAACACTCCAGTAATTCCACTTCTGCGTGTATACTCCCAAGAACGAAAGCAGGGACTCAAACAGATACTGGCACACCCCCATTCAGAGCAGTGTTATTCACAAGAGCTAAATGGTAGAAGCAACCAAAGTGTCCACTGACACATGAACAAACAAAATGTGGTCAATACAGATAATGGAATGTTTTTCAGCCTCAAAAAGGAAGGAAATTCTGACACCTGCTACAATGAGGATGAACTCTGAGCACACTATGCCAAGTGAAGTAAGCCAGTCACAGTAGGACAAATACTGTACAATTCCACTGATACAAGGTGCCTGGAACAGTGAAATTCACAGAGACAGGAAGCTGATTGGTGGTCTGGAGGTGGGAAGACAGGGGATGGGGAGCTACTGTTCAAAGCACATAGAGTTTCAGCACTGTGAGCTGAAAAGGGTTCTACAGATGAAATGTGGTGACTGGTTGCACAACAATGTGACTGTTCTTCATGACACTGAACTAACTGTATACTTGTCAATGGTTGAAATCATACATTTTCTGTTATATCTATTTTACCACAACAAAAATTTTTTAATTTTTGGAAAAAAAAATGTATCTAACATGTAGTAAGTTTTCTCCACACAAAAACTACTGGAGCTAATGAAAGAACTTGGCAAGGTAGCAGGATACAAGATTAACGTACAGAAATCAGTGGCACTTCTTTGCACTAACAATGAATCCACAAGGAAAGAGAGTAAAGAGACAATCCCTTTTAAAATCGTAGCCAAAAGAATAAAATACTTAGGAATAAATATGACCAAGGAGGTGAAAGACTTATATATGGAGAACTACAAAACATTGATGCAATTTTTTTTGTCATCCAGTGATTTTTAAAGTAACGTTTAAATGCAATAAATAACAGTGTTTATTAACTAAGCCAAATGAGAAGCATGCACTCTACCACTGAGCTACACCTTCCCCCAGCCATTTTTTTTAGTGGATTCTCTCTCCTGGTTGTGCTACTGCAATTACCCCAGCATCGCTGGTCAGCCTCTATCAATAGCCTCCTAATGTTCTGAGCATTCAGAACTGCTGTGCATGATTAAATCACCAGAATCCTTCACAGTGTCAATAACCCATAATTTACAGACACCCAAATTATGCCTAGCAGCACAGACCTTTAGCCTGACTCAATCACTATTCATGTGGTATAATAGGAAATGTATCTGGTCTCTGTCCCAGGTTCCCGCAACAAACCTCCTAAAGCACTGGGAGTTTCCTGAGTGAGGGAAGTGTCTTTTGTCATCTGTAAGGAGCCTGTCTTGAGAACACTTGAATTTAAGCTAATGAGGTCACTTAGGGTGAGGCCCCAAGATAGCACCCGGAAGACCAACTGATCAGAGGGTTGGAACTTTCGGCCCCACCCCTCAACCTCTGGGAATGGGGAAGCACTACAGATTAAGCTCTATAAAAACTCCTGAGCAGCAGTTCATGAGCGTCCGTGAAAAATTAATACACAGAAACCTCAATTAAACAGAGCCGGGAGACCAGAAGGGGGAGCTCTCGCAGCCTGCGACCGGAGCAGAGACCAACAGGAAGGAGGGGGACTGCTCTTCTCCCCTAGCAAGGACGCAGCCAGTGAAAAGCCACGGCCTCTTTGCCTACTACAACTTCCTTTTCCTCTCTATAAAAGGGTGCTGCTTCCCTTGCCCTGGGGGAACTTGCACATGGCTTGCCATGCTTGCAGACCACAAACTGATCCCAAGTAAACCCATCTTTACTAGAGAAATATCAGGCCATCTATTTATTTCAGGTCACCAGAAAACCCGTCCACTTACCCAGAGAGTGAAGAACCTCAGTTCCAGGAGGTCAGAAGTTTCTGCACTTGGGACCCTTCCAGACCCCACCCTGTGTACTTCATCTGGCTGTTCATCTGTATCCTCTGTCTTATCCTTTATAGTAAGCTAGAAAACTTACGTAAATATTTCTGAGTTCCATGAGCCACTCTAGCAAATTACTCAAACCCAAGGAAGGAGTCACAGGAACCTCTTATTTATATAGTTTTATACACACACACACACACACACACACACTTATAGTGATACAGTCAGTCAGAAGCACAGGTAACAAGGACTTGCAACTGGTGTCAGAAATGGGGCAATCTTGTAGGACTGAGCCATAAACCTGTAAGATTTGAAGCCATCTCCAGGCAGACAGTGTCAGAATTGAGTTAACTGCTTGGTGGTGCTGGAAAACACACACTTAGTCTGCTACAACAAGCAAAAGTCATTTTTAACAAACATACAATTTCAATTTGATGATCATCTCATTCCTGACCGTTCCTCCTGTAAATACACATAATGAGAGTAGATCACTCAAAGATATCCAAAGGGCCTATTTTTCTAGTCATATTTACTGCAATAAAATTATTTGACTACTCAGGAAACAAAAATACACATCAAAATTCAGCAGTAATGGAATTTTCTCAAATATCTAATTCTTGTTCTAGCACAAATATTAATCAGAATTTAGGGATGTGATGCAGGCAGTAGTTACTGTGCTCAAGAAACATAGAGCTCTAGGTAAAGATCATAACAGAATTACCAAAACTGCCAGCCTGGTGTTTGCCACAATTTTCTCCTGTCATTTTCCTTGGAAACAAGAGGAAAGAAGAGATAACAAGTTTCCATGCCCAGGCTGAGGACGACTTCCAGCAACCTTTATTAATCCCTTGAGCACTTCAACTCAATTCACTAAAGATCAGCAATGCACTAGCCACTGCCAAAAGCAGCCAAAATCCACATCGAACCTGTTTCCCTTTGAAGAGCATCCCCCTTCTTAAGGCCTGCATGCTTGCAATAGACATGTCAGGTGGGAGCTGGCGTTTGTAGAGAGCAAACTGAGCAAGACAGGAAAGGATATGTAATCTCAGTAAACGTGAAATGATTCAATTTGAGAGTCTCCTCAAATTGCCAATACAGAGCTTAATTATCTTTGGGAATGATGAAACAGCCGAAGCCCAAGCTCACCGTGCAAGCCTCTCACACCTGTTCATTCAATAAATATTTATTAAGTGCCTACTCACTGACAAGTCCGATTCTAAGCACCGGGGACAGAGTACCAAACAGAACAATGATTTTACCTGCAAGGAGCTTACATCCTGTTGGAAGAAGCCACATTAACAACCGAACAGGCAGTAAGGCAAATGGCTGTGGTAAGAGTAAGGGGGAAAAAAGCAGAGTAAGGGGAACAAACACTCTAAGTAAGACAGTCGGAAGACTTCTCTAGTAAGGGGAAGTCTGAGTGGAGAGTGTTTGGAAGACTATTTGGAGGAGCGAGGCAGGGAGATCCAGGCAGAAGGATGAACAAAAGCAAAGACTCTCAACACAGAGTCCAGCCCGAGCAAGGCAGCTGTGTGGGTGTGAGGACGGTGGCGTGGCCCCGAGTGTTCAAAGACAAGCCACACGATGGCTCACTGCCTGCCCCACGGAAAACAGACTGTAGAAATGCCTTGGGGAGAGCAGGGAGGTCCCTGCAGAGATCTGTGTGAGATATGCCCACATTCTGGCCAGGGTGATGGAGTCGAGGTCAGGTGAAGTGGCCATGCTCTGAGACTATTCTGAAGCTGAGGAAGACATACACTGATGGTCCAGATGTGGGTGAGAGAGAGAGTGCCAGGGACAACGCCACAGACTTTGCCTACACAGTACCGCGAATGATACCCAATTAGATACAGCGGCGTGGAGATGGAAATTTACTCGGGGCATCAGAGTCCCTGCAGGATACCTGAAAAGAGAGATTAAGGGAAGAACAGAGGTAGGAAATTGCTGACATCAAGACAGCCTACAAGAGCAACAGCTGTCATTTCACAGGTGACAGAGGGAGGAGGATGAGGGAGCACAAATAACAATGAAGTGGTTTTCTACCCAACATGGGACATGGAGAGAAAGGAGCCCCACCTTCCTCCAGTATTGTGCTGAGGATTAAATGGTACAAAAGTGCCTTTCTCTTATATAGACCATCAAACACCATCGAAATGTCAGTCAAAAGTATTAGAGACAAAAGAAAATGTGACAGGTGGGTAACGTCAAAATGACCACACCACACACATACACACAGACTTTGCAACTAAATATGTGACATTTAAATGTAACCCAGGCTTATACTGAAATGTTGCCATTTTGATCATGCTTCAGTAAGTGTGTATTACAGCAGTACGTTATGCCCAGATTCCATGTGTTTAAAAATAAATGAGAAAAAAAAATCGCACTTTTGTGGGATGAGTCAAGATCCTTCAAGCAGCAAACAGCATTATTTTTAAGAAAAGCATATGTTCCAAATTGTAAACAACTGAGTTTCCATGGAAGTGTATGAACGAGGAACAACAAGGGGCAGGGAATTTGAGAAGAGAAACAGAAAGAGAAAACGAGAGAGAAAATATAAATTCCTTTCTCCTCACAGACGGCTCCCTCCCCCAAAAATGAGTCTGTTGACACAAGTAAAACAGATGCTCTTTCTGACAAAGCTGAAACCGCTTGAATCTTCAGCGTTCAATACGATTAATGCTGCCTTCACGTCGAAGCCAAATGGTGTGTGAGCTTATTCAATTCAGTTCTTAAAGAAGTCTCGAAAGCCAGTTAACTGATCTATTCCTGAAAATAATATATCTGTTCTCACTAATGCTGGTGAAAATGACTGTTCCTGTGAATATATACTCAGAACCAAAGCTTTTAATACTGTGAATCCGTGCTGCATTAATCACTACGAGATGTCTTATTTTATGTTCTGTTCCGAAAGAGCTTTTTTTCTTAATTCATGGTGATATTGGTTCATTTTTTCCATCTCTAATAATCCTAGATGAAACGTTTTGAAAAGCAAAGCACATTTTTTTTTTTAGAAAAGACATGCAGTGACTATTAAATTTTAGAAACAAGAGAAAAATAAACACAATACCTCTTGTAAATGTGAGTCTTTCTTTTTCGCTGATAAATTCAAATGTTTATCAATCAGGCTATAGTTCTTTTCTGTCTCTTTGTCAAACTTCTTTTTTTCTTCCTACAAATCAGAAAAAAAAATGCAGACAACTATGAATAAACAGAGGGAAAAGGCATACACATTGTTAATCCATATTCTGGGAACCTCAAAATATGAAAAATACCTGAAAACAAAAAAAGTACCACGAAGTGTGAAGAAATTATCTGGAGAAATCTATCTGCACCCAGGCCACTGCTTATTCATCATCAATACAGCATCAGGATGGAATAGCCACTTATCTTTTTTCCTTTAATGGACTTTTTTTCAAGCCTGTTATTTTTCAACTCTTCTATACTTATCAGTGTTTGGAATTAATGCCATTCACTTGTCCCTCACTTAAAAATTTTTTCTAACATGAATACATAAGAACCAGCAGCTTAAAAAAGGCAAACTTGCTACAGATTTTGGCATAGAAATGGAATTAATTTAAAGCTGAGTAAGTTTTGATCTACATTAAAAATAATCATCATCACCATAGCAGGGGTAGGGGAAGGGGACCACCTTGGAGAAGACCTTTCCCAATTGTTCAGTATGAATATAACAATTAAATCCTCTGACCATGTCATCTACTTACCTAAAACTTAGCGGTGATTTCTGTAACACGACCTAGAATACGTATCAATAGGTCAATGGGACCTAAAATAAAACTGACCTACTTGAACTGAGATCCTCTGGTGAACATTACAAACATTTCTCAGGCACCACCTAGAAACAGCATTTGCTTTCCTTTTGCTATAGTAGCTTTTTGAGAAAACAAGTAACCAAAATTTTAACTGCAGAGAAGACAATCTCCCCAACACTGCTTGCCAATTTAATAGCGCCAATGAGCACACAGCGATGTCCTCATGCTGTCAAATGGTTTCCATTAACTCCAGCTCTCCCCAAGGCTCCAAGGCCTCCCAGAAAGGAACATTCTCTTACTTCCCAACTGCTATTGTCTCAGTCAAAAATAATGGGCTCTTCCAGCCTCTTCTGGTGTGACCTTTTTCCTATTAAGCAAAGAGAGTAAATAAAGCAGCTAAATTCTATTTCTTAGCATGTATCATTCTTTTTTCACTACATGGGACCGCAAACCGTTGTGAGAAGCTGGAACAGAAGCTCTGTCAGCTCACCTAAAGGACTTAAATTAACCCCGATATTGATGGTAGAGACAGAGACTCAGGAACGGGTGTTTCTACTCCAAGTTTAATTACCAATGAGCCACACAACTTTGGGGAGGGTGGGAACCTGACAACACAGAACCTTAGTTTTCTTATTGAAAAGAGCAAGAATTTGTTTTTGCATGAGCTCATTCTTAGATACAGTCCTAAGGTGGTCCTATGGTTCACCTGTATATGGGAATGGGCAAACTTTTGATGAAACAGAAGCACTTTTTTTTTCATGCCCTCGGTTTAACTTAACAACTATTTCTTTAAAACCTTAAGGTGGGGGGAGGGTATAGCTCAGTGGTAGAGCACATGCTTAGCATGCATGAGGTCCTGGGTTCAATCCCCAGTACCTCCATTTAAAAAAAAAAAAGAAAGAAAGCTTATGGCATTAATATGGCATGGTAACTCTCTTTCCTGCTTTCCATTATGACACTCTTCCTCAACGATTTTAATGACTAACAGAAAGTAAACTAAAAAGAACATATGACCATTACTTCTCATCTCCACTATTTTTAAAAGTTCCTACTGTAGAGTATATGCTGGATTAGGTGTCAGAAGACTCAAGTTCTAGTGGCCACGTATGATTCTGTGAGTCTGCGTTCTCATGTCACAGCCTTCTCTGAGTATCATCATCGCAGGTTCAAACAAGACAGGACTGGAGGTCAAGCCCCTGTGCTGAGCACACGACTGCAGCAAAGCAACATCACGTGGTTTAAAACATCGACCATCCCTGCAGATCAGTACTCAGCAGGCATGCTGAAAACATTTTTACTCCTTTGATTTCATCTGAATCACAGAATGGGACAAAGGAAGCAGTGCTGCTAAAATCAGCAGTAAAAACTAAACACCCAGCACACTCAGCAATAGTCGGGTATGGAAATGAGCACGTGGGTTAAGTTGGGAATGAAAGAGAACGGCGGTATCAAGGCTTTGTGGACAAAGAATTTAGCCAAGAAACAACATCACACCCACCAATTAGAGTGGAAATACATTCGTTCATTCTTGGTATGGTGTTACACAAACACTGCTGTGTTTTATTTTGAATCTTAAGACTTAGATACTTATTTCTCCCTGCATTTGTTCCCAATGTCATTATAGAATACTATTGTGTTTCTTTGTACTCTTTGTACTCCTGTGACTTTTGGTGCTTAAATAGCATGAATTTTAAAAGGGACTGTGTTCAAGTAGCAATCAAAGAATAGAGCCTTGTGTCTTCAACACAGCAATATAGGATATACATGCATATATATGTACGGAATTATATTCATGTGTGTATATATATAAAATAAATTGAGCAATATAAGATGAAAGGCTCTATCAAGGGTTAACGTAAATACAATGAATTTTTTTTTAATAAAACAGCATTCCTCTAAAAACAAAAAAGTTGAAACAAATGAATTTATTTACAAAACAGAAACAGACTCACAGACATGGAAAACAAACTTATGTTTACTGGGAAAGAAAGTGGGGAGTGGAGGTATAAATTGGGAGTTTGGGATTTGTAGATACAAAAAAAAAAAAAAAAAAGTGAGTCTGTGTCCATGTGTCCAGCTGGAAGGAAATAAGGAGAGGTGGGCGCAAAGGTAAACCAGCTGGCCCTTGTCTGTTCTAGAACAGCGGGCTGTGACAGAGCTCCAGCAGATTTGTGCCATGTGGAAACCTAAGCTCAGTATACAGGCCACGTCCTCTGATTTTTCTGGAACAGCTGGAAAACCCAATGATTTTTAAATGGTGGCAACAACAACAATTTTTTTTTTTTTTTTTTTTTTTTTTTTTTAGTTTTAACATAAGTAAGCCAAACAAATGTTGAAAAGTTAAATATCATTCATGGGAAGTTGGCTTGTAATCTGTTATAAAATCACACATGGCAAAAAAAAAAAAAAATAGGAAAGAAAAGCTATTACTTAAAACAGCATCATCAGTTAAGATGCATTCTGTGTAACAGCCGTAGTGGGAATTCATAAACCTAAGAAGCAAAACAATCAGTTTTTCTGAATATATTAGAAGCAAAGACATATACATATAAAGGTGTCATCACAAATCACTGGACAAAGAAATATTCAACCAATGCTGTGGGTATAATTGGTTAATGGGTTGGAAATAAGAGAACCACATCTCATCTCAAAATTAATTCCAGATGGATTGAAAGAGTCACAAGTGAAAAATGAAGCCATAAAAAAAGAATATTTTCATCAGATCTCAGAATGGAGAAGGAACTTCTGACCAAAAAAGAAATGGAAGAAGTCTTAAGAACTCCAGATACCAAGACATACACAATAAATAAGCAAAAAGGCAAAGAACAAAGCAGGGAGAAGATGCAATTAATATGTAAGAAAAGAAGTAAATGGTCCTAACACAAAACACCCTTTATTAAGCACTTTTTCTGCTTTATTAAAAAGCACATTATACCTCCATGGAAAAATGAATACAAAACATACAAAGAAATCACAGAAGTTTGAACATTTGTGAACTGTCCACATTTCTATAGGACATCAGGATTTTTTGTTTTGTTTTAGAAGAAGGGGGTAAAAAACTTTTTAAGTTAACAGGTAACTCTCCTTTTTAACTAGTTTTGATATTTTAGAAATTTTCCAGGATGAGGAAATGAAAAAACTTACTTTCAAACTATGAACATTAAATAATAAGGCATGACTAGTTTAGACAAGAGCATAAAGACTTCCTTAGAGAGTCCAACTCTTTTTCTCTTTTTATTTAAATAAAAAGGTGGGGGTGGTAATACCATAGCTACAAGAAACAAGATTCGTAATACATGTAATCCGCTCAGCAGGAGCATTTTTTTAAAACGGAATCCTGTGTATCACAGCCAACCAGAGTTTTGCAACCCATGTTCTTCCCTCTGCCTGGTCTACCGACATCCTACAGCCCAGGTGAAATGCCACCTCTTCCATGAAGCACCCTCCAACCCCTCCAGTGGGGGAAACAGCACCCTCCCTTAACTCCTGCCCCGAGTGTCACCTTCCCTACTTGACACTTCATTGGCCCTATCCAACCCCACACCCGCTTTTGCCTTTCAGCTCCTTCAGCCTCTCCGAAGAGAGGAAAATTCAGTCTTTGTCCTCATACCCAGGAGAGGCCCTGGAGACATCCGTCAAAGAACGAGGGAAGAGGCTGCAGCAGCCCTGACACAGACAAAGCACCTGGGTATTGGCTCCCGGGCAGCTGCTCCAGAGCCACCGACCCATCACCTTGGCACCATCTGCCCAGGAGGGTCGCAGCCACCATGCCCCGGCACGTTAGCTCTGAACCCATCATGCCAGGAGTGGACGAAAACCCGAGCAATTCTTGTGGGGCAAGCTGACACGGATCAAGTCGCAAAGGGGATCAGAAAATAACCGCAACCGTGTCTATGCCAGGCCCCGCCCGAGACCCCAGGAAAGCAGGATCACATTCACTGAACCCTCACCATCACCTTCGGGGACAGGTGTCAGGAGTCTCATTTTAAAGATCAGGAAGGGGGAGGGTAGAGCTCAGTGGTAAAGCACATGTTTAGTGTGCAGGAGTTCCTGGGTTCCATCCCCAATACTTCCATTAAAAAATAATAAAATTTTTAAAAATTAAAAAAAATAAAGATCAGCAAACTGAGGCTTGGAGGCTTTAATTAAGTTGCCCCAAATCGCAGAGCTATGTAAGGGGCAGAAACAAGATTCAAATGAGGGGCAATCAGGTCTTGCTGATTGGCGTCCCTGGCGCTCCAAAGCCCAGATGACAGGGTGTGTTCCCAACACCTATGCTTACTGCTAGAGCACTTCGCACAGCGCACTCTCACTGCCTGTTTACTTGACAGACTTGCCAATGTCTTGAAGGCGGGCCACTGTTTTAATTCCTCCTTGTATATCCCAGGGTCTCTCACCCTGGGCCATGACAGGTCGGATTAAGTGTCTTTACTACTAAAATGAAAGAAGTGTAATTAAATCCACATTTTCCCCTGCTTTATCAAACATAATTTGAGAAATTACTCAAATAGATTTGCATTTTTAACCCGTATTTTGCATTCATCCGCAAAATCTCAGGAAGTCAGTTTTTATTAAACATTTAGTCTTTAGACGTAGCCTTGAAAAGAAATACAAGAGAAATTTGGGGTAAGAGTCTGGCAATGGGCAATGGCTGAGCTGCTAAGGTACCATTTATGAAATCAACACTTTTTAACCCTTTGGTTAAATTTTTTTTTAATTCTATTGAATAAAACAGTAACTGGCTCTTTACAAGACAGTATTTGAATAGGCTCTATGAATTGTCAATATCAGGTGGTTGTAACCGTTTGATATTTGCACACAGCTGTTTTCAGAGAAAGTAAGTTTCAATTCTCCCACTGAAACTCTGAGCAAACTCTGGTGTTTCCCAGAGTTTTTATATGATGCCTTTGGCTCTGATGCTGTCTGGTACCTGTATTAGTTTCCTGTGGCGAAAACAACATTTAAGGAGCGATAATTATGGACCAATTGCTGTGCCGACCCTTGGGAATAAGTGACCAGCTCCTGTGGAAGGGACAGAGCTTCAGCGGAGGTAAGAGCTGAGCGAGGAACCCTGAACTGGAAGTGGCTGTGACCCAGCACAGATCGGTTTCGGTCCTGCAGTGGGAAACAGGGCTCTTTAAACTAAGACAAGCTCCTGGCAGGCACGTGAGAAAATGTGGCAGAGCCTCCAGTATGGAGGGTTAAGCCCAAAATAAACAGGCATGACGGAAGGAGAACATATCCAAATGGAAGCAGAAAAGAAGACCTGGGGGCTTTTCAAAAATCCAGTTTACAAAAACCACCTGGTGGTTCAGATGACATTCAGCCCACAAGTGAAACATGTCACTGGGATTCTAGAAACTAGAGAAAGAAGTAAAAGGAACTGAGAGAGCTTCCAGAGAAAGGCAAAGGGCCGGACAGCCCCAGATGGGGAAAAGGAGAAGAGAAAAGACAAGATAAACATTTTGACAGGAATATCTTAAGCATTCTGCTGTGGTCAGCTTTTAAAGACTTTTTTTTCCCTCCCCACATGAAAACTGCTTGTCGTTGTTTAAAAAAAGAATTTTAGCCTAAGAGAATAAAGTTATGTTTAAGGACCCCACGTTAAGTCAGGAAACTAGTGGAACAAGAACATATGTGTGTCAAAATACGATTGATGGATGCTCTGTATGATTGCTAAGATGGCATTAGGACATTTACTCCCACTGCCACCACCAGCACGGTTCCCTTTCCATTACTGCTCTCACTCTCGGCTGTGATTTCAGCAGTGCGCGAGGCGTTCTCTCTACATCCCTTCCAGTCATCCAGGAATCCTGGGTTATTGTCCTCTTTTGCAATGAGTTCACTGATTATCACAAAGATTAGGTAATTTGTCTAAAGTTAGTGATCAGCAAAGCCAGGGATTAAACCTGAGTTTGTCTGATTCTGAACCTAAAGTTCTTTCAACCGTCACAAACAGCCTATCAAAAAACCTCTGTTAGTTTAACAATTCGTTTTCCAAAGCCTGCTCTGGATGCCCACAGTGCCTGTGCCGGTAAACCTGCTGTTGATGTGTCCACAGATGTCTTTCTGATTATCTGAATGTTTTTACTTGTCTTTATTTGCTTGCTTTTTCTTTCTATTTCTTTCCTTTTTGCTCCAAGTTAAATGTCTGGTTCATGGTTTGGAGCCTCTGTGGCAGCTGCTAATCACCCCAGTGAATGTCAATGTTATTTTTAAAATGCTGTTTAAGAGCTGTTTAGCACCATTTTCAATGCAGAGTCATCTTATAATAAAGAAAATTTCACACTTAAAAACAAATATGATTGATGTTTAGGAAGCAAAGAAGTAGAAAGTCATCAAACATCTAGAATACAAACCCCATCCTGGTTCTTCCAGAATTATCAGTAGAACTGGCTAATTTATTAGATATCGTATACAGTAAGAGTGGAGTCTGATGGAAAATAAAGACACAGCGTAGTCTCTTCTCTTAAAGATTTAACAGTCTAATCAAAGAGACAGGTGCTTATATACCGCTATATAACCTGGAACACTGCCTTTCCCTGCTGTTACTACTATAACACACAAAACTGCCAGTGGGGGGGAAAAGGGTTCTCCCTGTGACTCAGAACCACAGACCTCCTTGAAGGAAACAACAGGTGTGATCGCCAACACACACGCTGCACTGAACAAGCGTGCTGGGTAAACTCAGCCTGAGGCCAGGGAAACAATGAATAAATAAAGACATGGGACTGCAGGACAGAATCTGGCCACTAAACAGCTCACAGCATAGACTAAAAGTACTAAAATAATTTAACCTTTGAATATGGGCATTTATTTTGCAAGTTGCTTTGTAGGATATAACCACTGACCCTGGAACAACACGGGCGTGAGGGCCACCAACCTTCAAGACATCAAAAATCCAAATACAACTTTGAGTAGGTCCTCAGCACCCCAGGTCCACATCTGCGGACTCCACCACCCGCAGAGCTTGCAGTGCTGTAGCATTTACAACTGACAAATACCCACGTGTAAGTGGACCCACACAGTTCAAATCCATGTTGTTCAAGGGTCGACTGTACTTTGAACAAGCACATCAGAAGCTGGAAAAGTCTGGGGAAAAATGGGAGTTGATAGAAAATCTGAGCTTGGAAATTTATAAAAACCCAGGAGGTAAATAAAAAGAAAAATATATTTATTAATGAAGTCACATTCATTTTTCATTTCCATAATATAATCTTCATCCACCACCACCATCATCCCATTAAAATGAGAAAAATTAGAAATGTCTGCATTTAGTACCTGCCAAGGAAACATTAAAAGAACCAAGATGTTCAAGCTTTAAAACAGCCTAATATCAGAGAGAACAGAATCGTAAGACTGCAAAATGGAGCGGTCAGATCCCAGGTCCTTCACCCTTACAGGTAAGAAACTAAAGCCAGTTACTTGCCAAAGGTCATAGACATGAAACCAGACCTCCAACATCCTGCTTCGAAGCCAGCAGACACACACCAGCCTCATGCAGCTCGGCAAACCATCCCAGGAAGAGGACTTCGGGGTACCCCCACTGACCTCCCCTCAAAACACCGCCCTTCACAAAAACTGTAAAATATCATGCCAAAAAGAAGTATCTAATATGTGAACAAGTCACCTAAAGGAGAACTGATTCTGTAAACAGCAACTGAACACCTGGCCCTCTCTGGGCCCATCTATACAGCTACAGCAGTGGAGGCCACAATGTTTATTTGTAAAAAGGATTTTAATAGTTTGTTTATGAAGACAAAGAAAAACAAAACAAAACAAAAACCCCTCACATTCCCAAGGCAGATGGAGGGGGAAAAAATACAGATACAAAAACTCACTTCCCTACTGAAAACTGATGTTCCCCCCCTTCTCCTTGGGCCGAGCCAAACATGGTCAACGACACACAAACGCTACCTCTCCTCCCTTGAGTATATGCACAGCATTCAGGAAAGGCTGGTGGAAATTATTTCTCTGAGATCATTTCAAAGCTCAGTTCGCAAACTTTAGAAGTGGCTAAATATATCCCAGGCTCCCTGTGGCAAAGTCGCTGTGTTATTCCCAGAAATCCTGGCCACATCCCAGATCTCTGAGTGTAGAGTCTGTGATTCGTTCACCTTTGAATCCCCAGCGCCCATAACACGACTGGAACGTAAGGGAAACGTGATAAATCTGTGTTACACTGAAGGAAATACATCCCAATAACCTAACGTTCTCTTTCCAGTCTCAACGGCATGATGGTGTAGCAGCGTTCTAATCGCAAACCCTAGACTAAAGCTACCCTCCACCATAAAATAAATGCCCTCCCTGCAGAGTCAAGATGCTTCCACTCGGAGTCAATGCGTTGTTGGCTTAAAGTTACTTCTAAAACTCTATATGGAAAGGTGTAGCCAACGACAATTACAACAGGGTTTATCATCCTGTCCAGGTGTTTTTGTTTTGTTCTCCATGTCACATCCCCCAAAGGGGAAAAAAAAGCACATTTAAAACATAAAACAACAGACAGTTGACTCCGACATCTCCTTCAAAGCTGCCAAATGTGAACAGAGGGTAGGCTCTGTGGATGTTTTCTGTTTACAAGTGAACTCAAATGAGACACAAACCTTGACGGCTCCAAGTTGCTCTTTTCTGAATTTCTCCAAGGGTTTAATCAGGGTTTCGGTTACACTTAATGCCTAGAACAAGGGCGGTAACAAAAGAGCACAGTATTAGGTTTCCAAAGAGTAAAAAAAATGTGTGTTTCATTTCCCTCTCCCAACCCGCCCAGAAATGAAATGAACAACACATTTCAGCGCTTTCTCTTCCCCTGCCAAGGCAACCATTAACTCACTTCTAAATTTATTAACATACCAGATCTCCATAAACATTTTCAGGGAAGAGGCGGTGGGGCAAAGTGCCAAGGAAATGTGCAATCCAGCCCCAACACAGCCCTTTCTTCGGGGGGGGAAAGAGCGAGGGGCTTGTCTGAATAACAAAGGGGGCTATCAGGTTCGTTAACAGAACACTTCTGTTTGAGATTTTTTTCCTCTCCTCCTCCTCCACATTTAAAAGTCAATTACATTCCTTTTTTATTAGCTATCAGACTACATTATGCAAAGGGCGAGGTTGGTGGCTACCAGTTTAAATCTGCTTGATGGCGCTTCATCCCTGAAAACTCCCCCTAAGGCTCTTTAGAGTATGTCCGCAAAGCAGAGTCACCACAGCTCAGGACAGGCAGTCGTCCTTACAGGACACAAAGGGAGGTCACCCCAGCAGGGACCACCCAAGGCTCCGCGCACACCCTGGCACATCCTTCTACTGGCTGGTTTGGGACTTGTCATTTTAAGATAGAATCTACAACCAACGATGCTGATAATGCGGGTACTGAGGCAGGAAGCCCCATAAAAAGATCAGCAGGACCCCTAACGCAGGGCCGCTGCTCTCCTCTTAGCACTGTCCGGTTCCCTGGCCCAGAGGCTCTAGCTCACTCTTTGCCTCTAAAGCGGCTTACACCTAGAATTCTATTGGTTCCCTGAGCTAACTTCTGATTGGTTATTTCCTTCACTCCTGATTGGTTATTACTCTCACTTCTGATTGGTCCACTTCCCTGACTTCTGATTGGCCCATTTGTAGTACTTCATTTGCATGGAGCACACTCCTGATTGAGCTATTTCTACAAAGCTTGTTCCTGGTTGGTCAACTTCTGTTGTACTTTTTTTGCATATGATGTTGCAAAGTGTAAAACTGGCAGCCTATAAAAGGCCTGTGTAAACCTACAGACGGGGTTCAGAGCTTGAAGCGTTAACTCTTCTGGGCCCGTTGGCGTAATAAATCTGAGTTCTCCAACTCTCCGAGTGCTGCTTGGTCTCTCGCCCGGATCCAGGTTGCTGTCACAACTGAGCTGTAACACTGAGCTACAATACATTTTTCCGCAACAGTACGAGAGATTATCTTTCTCAGAATGCTTTTAACCACAATATGCTGGTGAGTCGTGATGTTTCACCATTACCAGAAATAGTCAGAACAGAAGAGGAAACCTCCAAACACTTAACAATGTGCCATCCCTTTTTTCACCAAAAGAAAAAAAAAGGGCCCCCAGAAATCCAAGCTCAAAATTACAAGAGAAAAAATTAGTGACTGAGACCAGGAAAGGATTCTTAATTTAACCACAGGCTCCTCTGCAGTGTTGCATTATGTGAGGGTTTCTCTCAGAGACCACTGGTCCCATGAGATGAGGAATCCTCAAAAAAGTGATCATGTCCACACTCGAGATGCCCAGAGCCGGAACTCTCTTCCCTAGGCCAGCCTCTGGGTTCCACTCACTCCCACCCTGACAATTTGCTACTTGGGTATCAAAGAATTGAGGCAACAGGAAGAATTAAGTGCGAATAACTAGTCAAGGGAAAGGGATCACCTTCAATTCTCTCCTCTGTACGTTACAGGCCACGTGACCTACAAGGGCCAACCAGAGTCCTGTGTACCCAGGACAGAGCACGGACAGCAGCACATGCCAGGAACCCTGACGACTCAGCACGGAAGGCTCCAGGTTCCACCCAGGAAAGCAGATACGAGAGGTTCCCCCATGCACTTTAGAGGCAATTCAATCAACACACGAGGTTTCAGCATACCTGAAGGCACGTGCCTATTGGCAATTGAGGGCATCATTCCCTAGGACTCCACACCTGTCTACTAGTGTTCCTGAATAAACCTACACATGACAGATACATGGTCCATGCAGGAATCAAGTTCCATGCGGGGATCACGGGGCTGATAACTGCTCAAGTTCACAGAGGAAGGAGGCTCCACTATCTGGTACGTGGGAGCCCAAGCCTAACCACCATACAGCACCGGACCAAAGTACCAGACAGGTACCTCCCCATTCCAAGGTGCTGTCTCAGTCAACTCTGTATGTCATGAAACAAGCACCTGCAGGATACTCAGTGTTGGGTACTAAAGACAGGACTATGAACGGCACAAGTGCGGGCCCCGGCCTCGGGGAACCCACCATCTCCTACGGAAGACAGACAACAGATACGAACACACGAGTCGACATGTAATTGCAAATTGCAAATTGTCATAATTCCTTCGAATGGAGAAAAGCAGGGCTACGGTGAGAAATTTATCAGAGGAGACACTAGGAGAAATGGGCTGGGGTGAGGTGGGGGGCTTCATCAAAGAAGTTTGAGCAACATCTGAAAGATGAGAAGGGATCAGTGGTGCAAAGATCAAGGGGAACAGCAGCCTGAAACCAACTGAGGCCAAGGATGGAGGGGAGGAGACAGAGCACTTTAGGAAACAGCAAAAGGCCAGTGTGCCCGGGGCATTAAGAACAAAGAAGTGGATGGAGGGGTGAGTGAAGGCAGGGGACCAGGACACACCGAGCCTGTGGGGGAGCCACATGGAGGAGGAAGCCACCCGGGTAAGAGAAGACTTCTTGAAGCGATAATGCAGACCTGAGCCTGAAATGGGGCACAGGAGTTCTCCAGGCAAAGGATAAGAAAGGCTCTCCTGGAGAGACAGGAGAGCAGCAGCCCCAGGGCATGGAACAGCCAAGCAGCTGTTCAGTGTCACTGAAGCCCCGGAAGTCAGGAATCGGGGGAGGAAGCTGAAGAGATCCAGTGGGCTCCGCTAGCCATCACAACAGGCCGCAGAAATGCTCAGTAAGAGGGGAAGGTGTAGCTCAGGGGGTAGAACACGTGCTTAGCATGCACAAGGTCTTGGTTCAATCGCCAGTACCCTAGGTAGGTAAGTAAATCTGTAAGTCAACCAACCAGCCAAAGTACCTAATTACCTCCCCACTCCCAAAAAAATATTAAAAAAAAAAAAAATGCTCAGTAAATGCTCAGCGTGGGCATCAATAACAGGGCTATGTGAAGACCTTTTAAAATTCAAACCCTGAAACTCCAGACTCTGGAGTGAACACTGTCCTTCACAAAAGGACCAGGCCACAGAGATGCCACCTGAGCACTTTTATATCTGTCCTTCACTTGGAGAATTAATCCAGTGCAATATCTGTGTGACTTCCAAGGGCCCACATTAGGGCTGTTTGCAGGTCAATAAACCAATTTCCAAAGCAAAGAAAGAAGTCATTGGGACAGATACCACTGTAATTCTTTAACAAAAGAATGTTTTAATTTAAAAAGTTTTCTTTAATTTATAATTCATGATCATTTGCCTTCTTTAAGAAAGTCTGACTGTGTGACTTCTGAATTGAACCTTAGACATTCTACTCAAGAACAAAATCACAAAGTAGCTGCTAAAGGCTTCAGAGCCAGGAAGTGCAGGTTGAACAACAAAGATTGTCTTCCCCTTTCTCTCAAAACAGAGTGGAGACTCCATGGAATCTCTTGGTTCCTTTCATAATTTCACAGAAGTATTGTATAATATTTGTTAGTAATAAGTGTCATGGAAGTTTTCTAGTCCCAAAACATGACTCTTCTTCCCCAGAGACAAATGCCTGCCCCACCTGGGGACTGCCCCTAAAACCAACTCTAAGGCAGTTTCTGATGGGGAAAGCTTCAGATTTGAAAGAGACAGCAGAAGTAATAATACGGAGAAAAGCTTTCCAATGCTAACGCTTTAGAGATCAATCAGATAATTGAGAGAGAAAGCAAATATAGAATATGACTTTACAACCATACATATAATACTATGTAACCATATTTTTTCCCATAAAATACTTGAACCAGCCACATATTTTTTTTTAAAAAGCACAAAAAGCCTTGTGACTGAGCCTTGGAAAGAGTTTTGGATAGTCTTGCTTACAAACAGAATATACTGACATGAACATTTGTATTAACATAACAAACATCTCAATAAGTTGGTCTCACCTTACAGCAGGGCTCCGTCAACTTTTTCTATAAAAAGTCAAGTAGTAAATAATTCAGGCTTTGAGCCACAGGGCCTCCGATGCAACTACTCAGCTCTGCCACTGTAGCACAAAAACAGTCATATGTAGTAATATAAACAACTGAGAGTGGCTGTGTTCCAACAAAATCTCATTTATAACAACAGGAGGCGAGGCGGGTTTGGCCCATGGGCTGTGGCTGACTGCACCCTGCCTAAGAGAACCATTGGGAGCATCACACCATAAGATGCTCTTCTTACTCTCACCTGATTGTGTATTTTTAAAATACACATTTACATATCTGCAGGGCATCACAAGTTGGGAAGGAAGGTCGGATCCTGGGTGCGAGAATCACAGTTCAAGAAGCTCTCGAGCTGAAAGAATTCAAGAGTGGTGCCACTGAAGCTGCTGGGGATAAGCAGTCTACCAGACTTCAGCGCTCAAAGGTGAATGCTCCAGTCTTGACAACAGCTCATGTGAATTTTATAGTGGACTTTAACGGTGGCTTTAGCCCCTAAAAATGTGACTTAAATGAAAGTACAACATGAACTAATAAAGCTGTCACAAATTGCCCTTGGAAGATCATGAGCACATACAAAGGTAACATATTGTTCAAATGCAAACAAGGACATCATTCAACTGTGTCCCAGAAGATCAGAACCAATCTCAACAGTGTGGTCACCAAATTTTAGAAGAGATATTCTTTAACTGGGGCAAAGCAGGGATGCGAGATCACAATGCTAAAAAGGTTTAGAAAGAATCGGTTGAAGAACAAAAAAAAAAGAGGTGTTCAATTGGACTGTGGAGAAAGAGAACATTTAAAGGGAACACGATGAAAGCTGTCTTCAAATAATTAAAAGGGTACCATATGAGAAAAGAAAAAATCATTTTGATTTGCCTGAAGAGGACAAAACCAGGTCTAACAGAGAAAAAGCGATAGAGCTGATCTGGGTTCGCCATCAAGAGGAACACAATAAAAACTACAATGGACACAGCAAGGCAGTGTGACACCACCACCCCTCCGCTCCTTCCACATCAGCAAGCAGAAGCAAGATGACCAGTGTCCCAGGACACTACTGCAGATTCCTACATGAGGAGGAAGTTGGCCTGGGAGAACCCTGAGGTCCTACCCATCTGTATGATTCTGGGATTCCATGTGAGCTGGGAGAGGCAGAATCACAAAATACACTTCAGCATTGCCTTATGGCGCTAGGATGGCAAGCCACAGAATCATCAGAACTTCACCATCCAAAGTAAGAGAAGAAGATTATTACCTAAGAGTTGGAAGGATTAATTTCCCCCCACCACTAGTCAAGTCTGAAATCCCTTTTGTAAGACGTCTGGAGATGAGAACTTAAATGTCTAAAAAAGAAAGGCAAGGTAGGATGGTATCGTCACCTCCCTCTACAGTTGGAGCTGGAGCTGAGAATCTAGAGACAACCACAGGCAACCAGAGAGAACAGGACTCTACTGTGGGGAGCAACTGCTGCTGCTGCTTTAAATTCCCCCAAGTTTGAGATCAAAGGCTAAATTCTGATGTCAATTCAAAAGAGAATGGGGCTTAGGACCAGAGACCTCTATTCAGCATAAAGGGTCACAAAGGCGGAACTACATCCTATGATTATCTTTAGTAATTTTTTAAAGTCTCCGTCCAGGTCAGACAATGAATACGCCAGTAGAGGCGCTACATGCTGCCTTCCTAATCACTCCGTACTCACAAGCACAGAGTCTAATGAAACAGAAGGAATTAAGTCCATTCCCCACGGCCCTCGTTATTTTAAGCCTGGATTCCAAGTGCTCTTGACCCCAGAGGAATGTGTAATCAGAGAGCAAAGGAGAACTTCCACTGTTTTCTCCCATGACCTTCCAGATACCTCCCTGTTTCATCAGACTAAAGGGAAGACTCTTACTTTCCAGTCCCAGTGTCAAGAACAGCAGCAAAGAAATCATTCAGCAAAGACATATTTCTTATTTTTCCTTGAAACAGAACCTTGAGAAAGGGTGCCAAGGAACACTTACAAATATCTGAACATAAGGAGTACATTTCCCAAAATTGCCCCTTAGGAAAAAAGGGACTCAGCCTATATGAGAATTCTTACAGTATCCTGAAGGGGTGCGCTTTCCATTATTTTGATGAACACAGAAGTTTTTGAGGAATCTTAGCCTATAATGACCCCAGTCACATCTAGTTTCAGTGGCTTAGAGATCACAAATGGGTCTGGGTTACAAAAACAAGGGGACCCTAAGAAGCTTAAAGAGATTTAGTCATTATTCTGGAGATGACCTCAACATTTTAAGTGTTCAGTAATTTCACTGCAGTCGTTCTAAGAACAAGGTAAGTGGTTACATTAAGAAAGTCATGAAAATACATCTCATGGATAAATTTTTAACTGAGACTGGCCAAATGTGCTGTGAGGGGGTACTGGTGGCTTGAGATAAAATTTCCAAATAAAGCATCAGAAAGAGATTTTTTTAAAGGGCTGTGTCTCCGAGAACTCAGATTGATATGGCCACGAGGAAAGCTGTGCTGGAAAATTCAGAGTGTGTTCCTGGTAAGCACACTGACGTCAAAGATGTCAAGAGCTGGAATAACTTTCCCATGAAATAAACAGGGAAAATATCTGTCAAGTATACACTGATGCTTTAATTTTTAAATACAGACTAAATAATGAATATATATGTCTGATTACCCAGCAGATGTGGATAGGATTACCTGAAAGTGTGTTAAGTTCAAGCTACCCAAAAATTTTTGTTAAATCTTTTCACGGGAAAATGGTGTCACCTTACAATCAGGCATTAACATTAGGGTATTGGTTACCTGTCCTTCTGGGCTACCGGGTACTTGAAACCCCTACCTACGTTTTAGGAATTCTCCTACCTAATAGAGCAAAACCCACCTTCCAATATAACAGACACTTGCTTTCCCTGCCATCAGGCAGCGAGGTACTGGCATCTGGTCAGAGTCCCACTAATTATATTCTCCCACTCAAGATTTTGATTTGGAATCTAGTGCTTCAAAAAAAAAAATAATAAAATAAAACAGGGAACAGAGATTCTGATGGGTGTTAGCAAGGACTAGTTTCCAGATGCAGCAGTTCTGCCAACAGCCACCAGGGGCAGTGGTGCTGCCGGTCGTGCTGTACTGTCCACACTTGGTGGCAATAGCAGTGACTGTCTCTCCTCCAAGCCCAGCTCTGGTGAGACACTCGGCATCATTCCTGGTTCCCAAAAACTTAAAAAGAGACCCTAAGCCACCTAATATTCTTTAATAAATTCCTCTTCTGTTCAGAATAGCTAGACCTTGCAACTGAGAATCCAGACTAATATTTTTTAAAATTCAGAATCTTAAACAATCTCAAACTGCTTTCAGTACTTTTCTTCTCAATATTCCTAAACAAGACTTTTTTTCTCCTGATTAAACCAATTCACTTTTAATTAATTAGATTACTCTCCATCCACACACATCCTTTGCTACGTCTTTTTCCACCTTGCCAGCCTCTCCCTGTCTGGTACCTTCCCCCATCAATCTAGGCTCAAATCTTAATGGGGGGGGGGGGGTGGAGGTAAAGCTCAGTGGTAGAGCATGTATTTAGCATGCATGAGGTCCTGGGTTCAATCCCCAGTACCTCCACTAAAAAAAAAAAAAATCTTAATGAGAAAATTCAAATGGGCAATAAAGTCCCTCCACTTTTTTAAATACCTAAAATAATAAGGAAAAGAACAGAGAGTCAAAAGACTCTAATGTTGGCAAAAAAAAAAAAAAAAAGAAAAAGAAAAAGCTTCACAATTGGTTTTACTAAAAGAGCCCTGCCACAGTGACAAATAGGAGGCCAATATTTTCTCACTGGGGCTCTGCCCTAACTAGTTCTGTTTTTGGATCATAGGGGAAAAAAAACAATTCTCCTTTGTTACCTGAATATTCTCAGCTACAAAGAAGGATGGATGATACTCGCTCTCCATCTACTTAACACACGTAAAAAGAGGAGAGGACGTCATGCTAGAAGCAATTTTGACTTGAAAATAAATGAACCCCTGTATGATATTTTATTTTTAAGCACAGCTCAAGCTCAGCTAATCCTTCCTGTTAGAAAAAAAAATTAATGTAAAATGAAATTAAATTTTCTAGTGGTAGTAGTTCAAACTCACCAGCTAAGAACTAGAGAGCATCTTAATGAAGCCATACACATAGCCCTAACTGGGACACAGGAGCAGAGGGACTGGAAATTAATTCTGCAGAGTTTAAATCTGAAAATTAGGAGCCAATTAACATGAAATGGTTCCCTGAATGTCTGACTCTTTCAGACCATGGTAATTTCATTTTTTAAAAGCTGGGGAACCATAATTTGTAAAATATATATTCCAAATTCACTACTTCAGTTACCATGCTTATGCTTTCAGACAGTCAGTGCAAGAATAAAAAGTCCCCAATAAAAGTTTTTAATCAACTTTCAACCTTAAACTCTGAATAGCTTGAAACCTAACAAAACAAGAGGATTTGAGCTCAAGGTCTGATAACTTCTGCTGAGTTAATACACTCAATATTTGTCCATGACCTAGCTCTCAAAGAAAAGAAAAATTTAGGTCCAAGTATCACAAAATTAAGATTCACTTAATGCCTATCTTCTACAAATGTGTATCTTAGCATTTGTTGGGGCGTGGGGGGAGGAGGTTGCATCAATTTCAAAGGACATTAATCAAAAAAGGAAAGTACCGATATTACTCAGATTTAAACCAAATTTAACATTTTTAAAATTCTATTTAGGAAAAACTGGGAATCTTCAAACCAAAGCTATTGGGTTTATTAGGAGTGAGTTTCCCTAATAAGGACGTGCAGATATTTAACCTTGACCCTCACTCCCTCTGTGTACAAGGGACATAAAGACCTCGCTTCTATTTCTTAGACAAAATAAATACTTGGGCAGAACATCATGAGAAGGAATAAAACCCCAGAGGAGAGAAAGATCACCTGTCAGAACACTGTAACAATACCATGAGAGAATTTGAACTTTGGGTTTTTTAGCTTCATAAAGGAAAATTTGAATTTCTGAAATGAATGGTAACACACAGTGGCACAGCCAGAAATGGAACCTCACAAGTAATAATGCAATAAATTGTTGAATCAAGAAAACATGAGAGAAATACTACTCAGCCATAAAAAAAGAATAAAATAATGCCATTTGCAGCAACATGGATGGACCTAGAGATAATCATTCTAAGTGAAGGAAGCCAGAAGAGAAAGAAAAATACCATATGATATCATTCATATGTGGAATCTAAAAAAGAAAAAAGGACACTATGAACTCATCTACAAAACAGAAACAGACTCTCAGACGTAGTAAACAATCTTATGGTTAATGGAGGAAAGGAGGTGGGAAGGAATAAATTTGGGAGTTTGAGATTTACAAATGTTAGCCACTATATATAAAAATAGTTTTTAAAAAAAGTTTCTGCTGTATAGCACAGGGAACTATATTCAATATCGTATAATAACCTTTAATAAAAAAATATGAAAATGAATATGTGTATGTATATGCATGACTGGGACATCGTGCGGCACACCAGAAACTGACACGTTGTAACTGATGGCACATCAATTAAGAAAAACGGAAGAAACCATGAGAGAGAAGGAGGGAGAGAGAGAGAGAGAAAGGATAACTGTTCAGAAAAGAACACTCACACCTTTGCCCAAAGACAAAGACAGCTCTCCAGCCCTTCTGTGAGGCCTGGGCTCCTGCATGGCCAGGAAGGGAAGGGAAGGGAGTGGGCGGGGTGGAAGGGCCCTTGGTAACTCCTTCTCCGTTATGCAGCCAGCAGCTTAGCAACTCATCCTGGACCTAATTCCTCATTGTATCCTCAGCTGTTAGAACACTCCCAGCACCTAACAGATATTCAAGAAACTTTGCTTTATGAATGAAGATGGGTTCTCTCACAGGTTTAGAGAATATAAAGCATCAAGTTTCTGGGTTAAAGGCAGCATTTCCTGCTTCTGGTATAAGGGGAACCATGAAGGCCCGTGCTGAGTCCCCTGTACCTCTCTTCAGAGCCGTCTGTGTTAGACCAGGTCCTCTAAAAGCAGACACCAAGACAGGAGGAGAAATACAAGAAATTCATTAGGGGAAACATCAACGAGAGAAAAGGGGGAGGGAGCCAAGGGAGGCTGGAATTGCTGCCTGAGGGCAGTGCAGGTCCGGCCCCAGGGGGAGGACACAGGGAAGGAGGCAGGACAGACGGAAGTGCTAGACTGCAGGGCGGGTCCAGAGAACATACGGCAAGACCAGCAGGGACTCCTTGACACAAGGCTGCCTGCCAGAAGACTCCAGGGTCCCCAGGAATGAGCTCTTTAGTCAACACCTCCACCCCACCCCCGCTGTGCTCACTCACTGACCAGAGGCAGACATGGGAAGCCCAGCTTTCCTACAACACAGTGATGGAACCTCATAGCAGTGGGGCCCAATGGGCGACTCTGCTCCCTGCAGTGGGAGATCTGAGGGGGCCTCACGGCTGCCACTGCTTCAAAGTCCATATTCTTTCCACAATACTGCCATGGCCCCCGCTCTTACCCTGGACTTCCAACAACTCCCAACACCACTGTAGGACTGTATTTCACTCAATCTAACATGCCACCAATAGTAAGACACTCTGTTTTTTCTCTGCTATTAAAACATGGTGCTAATGGTGTCTTCAATATCTTAACACTAAGAACTTTCATATTTATTGAAAAGCTCTCTGGCAGTTAGACGGATTTTTGCCATATATCCCTCCTGTGCATACATTTTTTAAAAAGATGATAAGCAAAAGATATTTAAGATATTTCTAAAGCTTCTTCAGCATCTAACTCTACTGAATCACATTCATCTCAGTCACCAATATCGGATTTTCCCCACACATATCTTTCCTCTGCCATCCAGGATCCTGGAGCCACGTCATTTCTTTAAGGGGTTCTCCACTGTGGTCTCCAGGAGTTTCTTCCACGATGGTGGCATCCACTCTTTAGGTCCTATTACTGACACTTCCTCGACCCACCCAGCAGGTCTCAATGGCAAGTTTTCAAACCACCACCAGAATTCCTATTTCCTCCTTAAGTGCTACAGGAGTGGTTAGTCCACTGAAATGCTGAGGGGCCACAGTCGTCCAAATAACCCAGGAAAAACAACCAAATTCACATTTCTTCACGTCTGCAGTCTGGGGGACGTGAGCTGTAAGGACACCTATCCTTTCCACCCAGATTCAGAGGTGGCAGGAAGGGCATTACATCTTACAAGGAGCCAAGGGCAAGGAATGTCCTTGGGATACCAGGAGACAGGAGAAAGATTCTCTTTTCATCTCTATCACCAACTTGTGAGATGTGATGTAGATCAAATCCCTCCGCTTCACTGAGTTTGTTTCCTTTTTTTTAGCTGAAGCAGTTAAATATAAGTTTCCTTAAGTTCCCCCTCCGCTCTTTGTTTTAGGAGCCCAGGCCATACCTTTGAGTACTTCATGACAGGATCTAAATGAAAATATCTTCCTCGCGAAACTCTGATTCAGCTGAACTAATTCCCACTAATAGAACCAGTCCTCTGGATTAGACAATTGAATGGGTGGGCTGGGTACATTCTGATGCCCCTCTGGCTGTGTGTGTGTGTGTGTGCGCGCTGGAGGGTGGAGAGTCAACAGTCCAAGTCTACTCTGAATTCTGTCATGTTAACATATTAACTGGTTTATCCCAAGAGCTAATTGATTCCTCAGAAGCAGAGAACAAACCCAAGGAGATGAAATATAGGAAATGTAAGTTTCAAGAGGGAAGGAGCATCTGATGATGACAAGGCTGCAAGGCCACAGATGACAGTGAGTCACCAATGGCGAGGACACTGAGTCATGAGGGAAGGCTTCACATGAAAAGGTCAGGAAGGAGCCCAGGCCTCCTGTTAGAGGCAGTCCTGACTGTAACCTCTATAGGATTCTAGGTCAGAAAAAATCCAACTCCCACAAGGTGCATTCCTGAAAAACAGGTTTCACAATGACATTGGCAACTGACTGAATTATACTGGGTTTACAAGCGAAGGTGGTGGTGGAGGGGGCAGGATTTATTTGAACAACAACAAAAAAAAAACAATGTTGTCAAATGGTAAAGGTCAGTTCCAAGGAGAAAAAACCCTTCATAAATTTAGATCATTGACAACTTTGAAACTAAACTGAGAAATGTCTTCTTAGGTTTAAAATGAATTTTCCCCATTGGAATGCACACGCCAACCTTAGTCTGCATAAAAAAATGTGTCACTGTATCTGTAAAAGAACTGATTAAAACAGGCTTGATATACCATATAAAATAAAATTAGATGACAATAAAGGCACAGTCTTTCCAATGGCATGTAATGAGTTCACATTATAGGAACTCAAAAGCAATGCGAAACACAAATTGAGTAACACTAAAATTCCTAACAGCAGAAACTTGTCCCATTGAAACAAACAAACTAAATCTAGTCCAAAATCCTTTGGAAACGACAGGTAAAAGCGCAGGGTCTTAGAGACTACTGTAATCTCCTGGGAGACATAAAGTCATCAACAAGCAATTGACAGTGTTTCTACCTTTCAGACATTCAGCTGCAAGACTGCAAATGCCAGGGCAGCTGGCGCCTGAGGCCAGGGGTTCTGATCTCGGCATGTTTCACAATAACCTGGAAGGCTTATTAGACCACAGCCTGGGGGCTCACCTTCTGAAATGGTCTACGGAATGTTTATCTTTCTAAATAAACTCACTTTCCCTTTAAAAAAAAAAAAGAACACAGCCCGATGGGCCCCACTCCTGATTCAGGAGGTCTGGGGTAAGGTCCAAGAATTTGCATTCCTAACAAGTTCCCAGGTGATACTGCCACTGAGGGTCCAGGGACCAGGCCTTGAGAGCTACTGCCCTAGGGTGTACCAGTGAGAGAATGTCATGAAAGTTCCTCCCAAGAGGTAAAAGGTATTTTATTTTAACCACCAAGTATTTTTTTTAAATTGACGTATAGTTGATTTACAATGTTGTGTCAGTTTCTGGTGTATAGCACAGTCACTCAGTTATACATATATATTCTTTTTCATATTCTTTATCATTATAGGTTATTACAAGATACTGAATATAGTTCCCTGTGCTGTACAGTAGGACCTTGTTGTTTAATACCATGAAGCACTTTTGAAATTAAAAGAAAAAGTAATAAAATGCCTGAAGCGGAAAATCAGAGTCAAAAGCCCCAAAAGATACAGAAATCGCTTAACCAAAAGCTTTGGTGAGATCCTTGCAACCATGAAAAGAATGAGGAAGGAGTGAAACAAACGAGGGTTGAGGAAACACTCATCGCGTCTTGCCTGGAACCATCTAAGCTAATAACAGAAGCCTTTGATCCTCAGAAGCCTAGCACCCTCTTTATTGGAACAGAAGCTCTGGGCCAAACACCCAGCAAGAGTTCCCTGGCCCAGTGTTTTCACAAGAGTGAAATCTGTAGTGGGAAAAAATTGTTTGGGTAGGGGTTGGGGCATGGAAAAAGGTCTCAAAAGCCTCAAGACTGTGTACACACAGGATCTTCTTGTTCAAGTGGGGAAAGGAATGCAACTGGGGGACAGGACACCCCCTCAGGTCTGCGGGCCAGCCCAGCAGCCCCACCAGCCCACTCGGAACCAGAGGGAGGAGACTGTGCACCATCTGGCAGGCTCCGCCTTCTCTCTCTGGGCATCCCCTCTTCCCCAAGCCTTCCCCCACCTCTGGGCCTCAGGCAACTGCCCTGATTTGCCAGAACCCTCAGAAACTGAGAGTAACATTGAAGCCCTGAACAAAAACAGAAAGACAGGACGCGACACATGTAAGAGAAGCAAAGACACTACAAAGGGCTTTCAAAAGAACATCATCAACACAACAGCACTATTTTAAAAGTCCTTAAATTCCTGGACAGCTGCCCAACTTGGATCAGTACAGCATGTCCCGCCACGCCAGAGGGAACATCTCCGGAATCCTGGCAGGGACACGCCGCACAGGACTTTCCTCAGGGGACATGCAGGGAAGCAAGCCCAGCCGCCCCAGCCACGAACCGTCCCCGGCTCCACACTCTCACAGTCAAGGCTGGCAATACTCTCAGTAAGAATCACTCACCTGAAAACACTGTCCTGAAGAAGGCCACATTGGTCTTTTCAAGGACACAGCACATCCATCCATAAAAGCTGGACTCCCGTGCATGGAGAGAAATGCCCTGATGTCCTAGACTGGCCTTCTTTGCACTCCCCCTCCAACAATCCATCATAACAGCGACAGAGCTGGACACAGGTAGGGGGGATATGCAAACACAGCCGTCCCTTTCTTCCAAATTCATTCCGGTTTTTTCCCTTAAGGAAGAAACGCTTCACTGCCCTCTTTCTTTACCTGGCCAACTCAGATGTGTCATCTCAGGCCAGAAATGACATCTCCAAAATGCCTCCCCTGACCCCCCAGTAACTGTTACCGCAAAGCATGCTTGTGGCAGTCTCCCCAGTGGACCCCTCGAGGGTAGGAACTATGCCTTTGTCCTGACAGCACTGGGCACTAACAAGCGTGTTTGCTGAACTCCACCTGTCTATCCAGCCTACTAAAGCACAGAGATGAGGCGTGCGAACACATACACGGGTGGCTCAGAACCTACAAAGAACAACATCTTCCTGATCACTGGGCTTCCAGACTAATGTCTTTATCCTCTAAAGCCCAAAGTCCTCTATCTTAACATTTATTTCAGAAATGGAAAGCTTTTTAAAAGCTCTTTGGCCCTAGCCTTTGCCTTCTAAAACACAGATTATATAAATTTGCTTCAACATTGTAATGACTCAGTCTTACTTGTGAATATTATCATGCTGCACCGTCATTCAATTTAGGACCTCAGGAAATACTAATCACTTGTAAAGATTCAGTGAACACTAAGATTTTGTTAAACTCTATGAACCAATTTTAGAATATTTTCACCTCTATTTTACAGCTGTCATCTCTCATTCCTTCATTAACATGCGGCTTTTAACCGGCTGCTGTTTCGTAACACTTTTAAGTAAAACAAGAGTTTTAAAAAGCTCTCAGGATGTGCTGGCATCCGTTTTAGCTCCTTAAACACCTTCCTTATCTCCTTGTCACTCGGGTGTTGGGGGGTAAGAGCTGGTTAAACTAGACAAAGGCTCCCCTCTGCGTCTCTGCCCCACAAACTCCAATCCAAGTACCAGATCTTCCATGAAGTCTCCCCACAAGCACAGAATTAGCTGCTCCCCACTCTAGGCAAGCACGCCCTACACTTTCGTTTGGCACTTAGTGTAATATATTTTAATTCACTTTTTACCAGCTACTCTCCAGGACCACACTGGACACTTCTTGAGGGAGGTATTTTTTCTCATTCAAACATTTGAGTGGTGTCTAGGAAAACACCAAAGATTTTTTTCTACTAAGTGTGCAGAGGTATTTAAGGAAGCCAAAAGAGCCATAATGATGCCACACCATTGACGCAGTTAAAATAAAAACAAAGTGATCGCTGACTATCAAGATTAGACAGAAAACCCAGATAACGTCAATAGGGGTTAAATGTCAATTTTTTCCACTTTTGTTATTAATTATATTATTATCACGCACTGATAACTCAGGAAGTACTACTATTTTAAAGGTCTTTTAAAGCTAATGGAAGAGTATCTGGAATTCCTACCCAGGGGGAAAAGGGAAGAAAAACGTATAAACTAAAAGAGACTTAGAAACTTATCACTCAAATGCAACGTGTCTGGATCCAGATTCAAGCAAATCAACTGTTACTGGAGGGGTGGAGGTGAAGAGGAGACAAAAATGTAAATGAATATCAGAAAAAAAATGAATATGGTCTAATTCTTCGTAAAGAAAGAAGAGTTATCTTTTCGAGCTATACACTAAGGTATTTATGGATAAAATGATATGATACTGGGTTTTCTGTCAAAATAATGGGGATGGGGTAGTGACGAGTACCAGAGAAACGAGGCTGGCTGTGTGGGATGGTTACTGAAGCTGAATACGAAGTATGTGTAGTTTAATTATATTTTTCTCTCTACTTTTTGCACATGCCCGAAATTTTCCAAAATAAAAAGTTAAAATAATAATTTAAAAAAGCATTAGGTGTCCTGTTAATTCTGCAGTTGGTGGCAGCTGCCCCCCACTGCTTTCCGGCTTTGGATAGTTTCCCTCTATCCAGCAGGAGTTGTCGTTCTCACAAACGGGCTGTAACACGCAGTCCCATTCCCTTCTGAGGTGCACTGTCTTATACAGACAACATTCTGTCCCCATCCCTGTCTTCCTCGTCCCACCTGAGACAGAGCCCCCGCCAACCCCCATCGCAGCAGAAGATTAAATCAGCAAGTCAGCTAACAAGAGCTCTGAGAACTACGCTTTCTCTAGCAGACAGCCTGGAGCTCAACGTTCCAGTTTTCTGATCTAGCCAATTCATCTCATAAAACAGAAATACAGTCATCCTTCAGTATTTAGTGGGGACAGGTTTCAGGACCCTCATGGATACCAAAATCCTAGGATACTCAAGTCCCTTGTATCAAGTTTTGCACATAACCTACCCACATCCTCCTCTATACTTCAGATCATCTCCAGATCACTTACAACACATAATACAGGCATACATCAGAGACAGTGCAGGTTCCATTCCAGACCTCTGCAACAGAGCAAATGTCACAATACAGCAAATCACACGTCTTTTGTGGTTTCCCAGTGCATATGAAAGCTGTGTGTACACTATACTGTAGTTCATTAAGTGTGCAACAGCATTATGTCTTTAAAAAACAATGCACCTACCTTATTTTTAAAATACACCTTATTGCTAAAAAAAAATGCCAACCATCATCTGAGCCTTCAGTGAGTCATGATCTCTTTGCAATATGAACATCAAAGATCACTGATCACAGTTCACCATAACAAATATAATCATGAAAAAGTCTGAACTATCACAAGACTTACCAAAATGTGACACAGAGACAAAAAGTGAGCAAGTGCTGTTGGAAGAATGGTACCTAAAGATTTGTTTGCCAAAGGTTGAGACAAACCTTCAATATGTAAAATTCACATTATCTACAAAGCACAATAAAGCGAGGTGCAACAGAACCAGGGCATGCCAGTATAATGAAACTACTGTGTGAATAGTTGTAAATGCAATGTAAATCCCATGTAAATCATCGTCTGCATGTGGCAAATTCCAGTTTTGCTTTCTGGAACCTTCTGGAGTTTTTTCCAAATATTTTTGGGCCATGGATACAGAATCCACCAACACATAGGGTCAGCTACAGGATATCAAGACAGAGTATTTCAGTATTTCTGTGGAACTAAAATCTAACATCACTCTGCCTGGAACTCTCTTCCCCCAGATACCAGGATGCCTCATAGTTCTCGACTAAAAAGACCTTCCTTCCCGCACCATTCTCCTTGTAACAGCACCACACCCCACGCCCTCACTCCTTGCCTTTCTCAATTTCATTTTGTAGCCCTTATTACTGCTTGACAATGTACCATTCATTTGTTAATCACCTTCCTTTTCTAAAATATAACCTCCATGAGAGCAGGGACTTTGTTTACCTCTGTGGGCTCAGATTCTAAACAGTAACTGAAACATAAAAGGAGACACAATACATATTTGCTAAACGCTCAGGATCCCAGGAAAATACAACTAAATAGCAAAGAGGGTTGAGAACAAAGTTGACACTATTGACATAAACTAACAACATGCACTTTCATCACCACCAACACACCCATCCACACCCACTTCATGCCATAGAGGGGTGACTTCACGGCACTATTTTTATCACTATCACATTTAGACTTTGCTAAACAGCTGAGAAATCAGTGACTTCAGGAGCACAGGAATAGTGGTTGAATATGTCAGTTTGTGTCCAAAGAACCTCACGGGAGCACAGGACCTTCACATACCCTCTATATTACTGACAAGATACACAAATTGTCTCAGAATTTAGGGTACAGTGTGAATCACATCAGAACTTTCAAAGGCTATAGGTCTCCGTCTTTTTAAATCAAAACCAGTGCTTTCCTCCTGCTTTTCCTACTCCAGTTCTACCAACTAGAAACCCCCACCAGCCACCACCCAGGTGACAGTGACATCTAGGAAGCAGGCCACAGTGGCGGGTGGTTCAGAGTGTCTGATTCTGGCACGTCCCAGCACCACCTCTCAGCCACCATGTGATCGTAGGCAAGGTGCTGCAACTCAGTTTCCTCATTTGTAAATTGCAGGGCAGTAACGCAGTCTATTTCATAGGGCTGATGTGAGAATTAAGTGACAATGTGAGGTAAACAGCTTAGCACTAGGCACAGAGTAAGTTAAACTATCTTAGCTGTCACGTTCAATATTATTACCACCACATCTGAATCCCTCAGACACTTACCCTTTTACATAACTGTAGTTAGTACTCATTCTCAGGAACATCAAAAAAAAGTTGGATAATTTTTTTTAAAGCCTGAAAAAACTGGTGAGAATAGATAGTGTATCATAATCCAGTGGCAATTCTGCTGTAAATCTTTGTTGAATGAATGAATATGTCATTAGGAGGGAAACACAAGCTTTTAAGAAAGGTGGATAATTCCTGGGCATATATCCAGAGGGGACTCTAATTTGAAAAGACACATGCACCTCAGAGTTCACAGCAGCACTATTTACAACAGCCAAGACACGGAAGCTACCTAAACGCTTACTGACAGATGAATAGATAAAGTTGTGGTATATTTATACAATGGAATACTACTCAGCTATAAAAAAGATTAAATAATGCCATTTGCAGCAACATGGACAGACCTGGAGATCATCATTCTAAGTGAATTAAGCCAGAAAGAGAAAGAAAAATACCATATGATATCACTCATATGTGGAATCTTGAAAAAAAAAAAAAAGACACAAATAAACTTATTTCCAAACAGAAACAGACTCACATAGAAAACAAACTTATGGCAGATACTAATTACTATATACAAAATAGATAAAGTTTCTACTGTATGGCACAGGGAACTATGTTCAATATCTTGTAATAATGAAAAAGAAGATGAAAAGGAATATATGCACGTCCATGTATGACAAACATTAGGCTGTACACCAGAATCTGATGAAAGAAAAGACAAGACAGAAAAAGAAAGGAAAAGAAAGGAAAAGAAAACAGAAGGAGTGAAAAGAAAGAGAAAAGAAAAGAAAGGAAAAGAGAAAGTAAATCTTATTGAAAACCCCTCAGAATTCATTGCTGGACGTAAGTTACGTAAGATAATGCACCCAGCATAGCATCGGGCATGAGGAGGGCACCCCATGGAGGGCTGCTATGATTATTACTGCTGTGATCACGAATCTCAAGGCAAAGTAGGATCTGAAAGACATCCAGGTTCAAGTTCTCTCCCTCTCCACACAGCCTAGAAATCCCCAAAAGTATGAGGCGGAGCTCCAACACCACCTTGCCGTCCTCTGTCTCTACATATGCTTTTCTGCTTTGGTCCTCCTGACCCATTAAGGTTATGCATGAGACTGTATTTCAATACAAGTGCTCCAGGGCTAACAAAAACCTAAAAAGCACTGACAGAGTTCAACACACTATTTTACAGATGAAGACACAGTGCCTTGGTCTAGAGGTCCAACAACTTGTCCAAGATCTCACCCCAGGTGGCACCACAGTGGAACTAGAAATCCAGGCTCCCAGAACCTCATCCAGGGCTCCTTCCATGACCAGGCACTGCCTCATCCATGGGTAAATGCACCAAAACTTCCACCAGAACCAGTTTCTAAAGCCAGACATTCCCCCACTTAAAAGACGGATTTGTTCATTTACATCCCACAACTCACCATAATTTCTCTCTGCTCTTCCAGATTCTTCAAAAAATTAGAAAATTCGCGTAAGGAAGCATCTGTGAGGAGAAAGGAGTGATTATTTCATGGCCAGAGCAAAGGACAGAGCAAACCAAAACTTCGTCTTCACCCACCTATGCAGCGTTCATCGTCAGTCTCCGCGTCACCGATAAATTCAAATTTAAAGTCTCGGAGTGAATGAGCAAACTTCCGCTGGGCTGCCGAAAGACCTAGAAAGAAAGAGCGATTACTTGAGTCTTTGTTTCAAAGTCAAGGCTTAGAAGGAATTTCTTCCTCCTGAGGTGGCAGACCTCTCCTAAACGCAATCTGGAAGGAGAAACGACCCAACTCCTTGGCCGAGGGGCCCATCGACCGGCCCACCCAGGCAGTCTCCGGTGGCCTGTCTTCTACTCTACGCTCTGGGACAGAGCAGGTGCTGGAGAAATAATTCTTCCCCCCACCGCCCTCCTCTTCCTCGGGGAACTGACTGCTGTGCCTTGTTCCCTGAGGCACTCTCCTGTCTCTCCCCACTCAAGTCAGAAGCTGCCCGATTCTGAAGTTCAGGCTATGATTAGGAACACACTCCCTGACAGTACCTCCCAGGGCTTGATGAGATCTAGTCGGCTGCCAACTCAGCCACCCAGATGCCCATAACTGATGGTCCGACTCCAGCCAGAGAAACCTAGAAGCTTCAAAGAGTTTTCATAGCAGCAGGGAGGTAAACCAAAGGTGTAGGTTAAATGCTAGAAAGAATTCATTCTGCAAAAGACCTATAGGTCTTCAATTTTTTTTTTTTTTTTAACTAGAAAACAATGGAAAACCCTCCTTCTAAAACATGCTAACAGTTATTTCACGGGCCATGCACTAGGCTAGATGACAGGTAGCCCCACTCAACACTCTTGAGAGAGATAAGTAAAACAAAGATTATCTCCCTTTGATCAGGGAGTGCCAAAGCTCTGAGATGTTAAATAATCTGCATCAAGTCGCACAGCTACTTAAACAACACAGGCCTGCTCTATTCCAGAGCCATTTGTCCAAAGCCCAAGCCGTGACCAGGGCACAATCCTGCCTCTGGTCTAAAGCACTTTCTAAGAAGCTGCTCACTGATCCCCTGCACCCTTGACGGCTCCTGTCCCAGTACAGAGAACACCGACCAACTATGTTAAAACAAAATTGCATATCAAGCAAATTGGAAAGTTGGAAGAAGAAAAATACACAATCCCTAACTGCTGATGAGTACTCATGCAAAAAAATAAATATGGACAAGAAAGTGAAGCCCGCGATGTAAAAACTGACAGCTGCTTTTAATAAGATGGTGAAACAGTCGGATCAACAATCTTCTCCTTTTTTTAGTCATTGTGATATAGCTAACAAGGAATGAAAGCCAAAAAATCTTATTTTTACATTGGAAAATGCTGCTACTTTTTTTTTTTTTTTAACCAATTCATTACCTCCATTCATTAAGTACAATGGTTCCCTGACGCCCTCCTGGACAAAATGCCTTCTTTCTCTCACTTCTTAAACTTCTAACAGTGCTCACCAGCTCTGTTGTCATGGTCTGGTTTAACAACAACAAAAAATTTTGTCCTAACAGACTATACTTTGGAGTAGCTTAAGGCTCAAGGCCAAAGTGGGCAGGAGGTCAGAGAGTTCCCCTAGAGCCCCGCCGCAGCGCCTGCCACGCCTCCCCCATCATCGACGTCCTCCCGTCCTGGTTGCTGAGACTTCACTCTTACAGAGCTGAACCAAAAAACCTTTTAGAGGAGGACACAGGACTGTGATTTCTTACCCCCGGAGGATGGAAGAAAAGCAAAGCCCTAATGTCAAATGTGATGGACCGTAAGCATGGGCCCCAAGCTCCACCCCTCCTTGGAGGAACGTCTGTCTTCAGTGTGACTCTGCAGCTCCTCAGACACCAGGCGGAGTCTACTTTCCCGCCCTGTGAATCCCTTGGGTCCAGGCTGCTCTTGTGGCCAAAACAACGTAGTCAAAGTGCCACTGTGCTGATTCAGAGCCTCCAGCTCACGAACCTTGAACCTTCGCACACCCCTGCTCCACTCTCTCGGAATGCTTGGCCTCCGTGTGACCAAGTCCAGACTAGCCTGCTGGCTGACAAAAGACTTGTGGCCCAGGCCCCCCACTCCCTGCCCCATCAGTCAGACAGCCCACCCACAGAGGCATCCAGAGGGGTCCAGCGAGCCAAGTCCACACAGAAGTAAAGGGCTGCCGTTTAGGTCACTAGGTTTAGGGGTCATTTGCTCAAAGTAACAAGTAAACTAATACAGAAAGATGAATAAAATTTGACTGTATTAAAATTTTAAAGACATAAAAATTGAAGATAAGCACACACCCTAAAGATATAACTAACGGCTATAAGCCAGAAAGAGAAAGAAAGACACCATGTGACATTACTCATATGTGGGACCTAAGAAGAAAAAAAAAAAAGGACACTATGAACTCACCTACAAAACAGAAAGACCCACAGACATAGTAAACAATCCTATGGTTACCCAGGAAAGGGGGTGGAAAGGGGTAAATTTGGGAGTTTGAGATTCACAAATGTTAGCCACTATATTAAAATAGATTTTAAAAGAAAGTTTCTTCTGTATAATACAGGTTAATTTAACTATGTTCAATATCTCATAATAACCTTTAATGAAAAAGAATATAAAAACGAATGTATGTATGTATATGCATGACTGGGACATTGTGCTGTACACCAGAAACTGGCACATTCAATTTAAAAAAAAAAAAGAAAGAAAGAAAAGAAATAAATAAGGGGTATAAATCAACGAGGTGAGGCAGAAACTCCAATAAGAAATTGGGCAAAACCCTTGAATAAGCCCTTCACCAAAGGAAGTGAAGGCAGTCCACATGGCCTAAAACCACATGAAACGGTGCTCAAACTCATTAGTGATGATAAAAGGGAAAATTAAAACCTCGGCATACCTCAATACACTCGTCAGATTGGCAAAACTTAGTAAGTCTAGCAACTCCAGGAGTTGGTCTATGTGGAATAACAGAAACCCCCACAGACTGCCTGTGAAAGGAAAACTTGTTCTAACTGCTTTTTAAGTACGTTGGCGTTCTCCAGGAAGTTTGACGATGATATCCTCCACTCGGAGACTGCCCTTCTAGGTAAATTCCCAAGATAAACTTTGGCACACGTGCACTTACGGACAGGTACTTTCTGTAGCGGAAGGGACCACAGCAGTAGCCAAACACTGGGAAAAGCAAATACCGATCAACAGCCAAGCAAATGACTAAATTATAGTATATTCATACATGATAGAGTAAAAGTAACCATAAATGCACATATCAACAACAGAGTAATCTCACGATTTGGACAGAAAGGAGAAAGTCACAAAAGAATACACAGTGAAGAAAAAAAAATACAGTGGGGTTCTTTCATACAAAGTTCAAAACAAGCTACACTAAACCATATGTTTGGGTTGCATACATAGGTCACAAAATTACAGAACAGCCAGTGAATGATTATCTCAAAAGGCAGATGATGTTTACCACTGGGGGCCAGAAAGGGCGATGCAGTCAGGAAGTCACAAGGGAATTAAAGGTATTTCAATTCCTAACCTAACTGTGAGTCTGTGATATTTGCATTCTTCTTTTTTTTTTTTTTTTAAAGATCCCAAGGGGATTGTTTTGTTAATTTTCGGTGGGGAGGTAATTAGGTTTACTTATTGGTTTTAGAGGAGGTACTGGGAATTGAACCCAGGACCTTGTGTATGCTAAGCATGCACTCTACCACTGAGCTATACCCTCCCCTTCTCATTCTTCTTTAAATATATGTTTGTTTCACATACTTCTGTATTTTTTGCCATCATTTCACAACTAAAACATACATTTTTTAAAGCCTGGCTATTCGGGCAACTCTAAAGTAACTATTCTATTGTAATCCAGGCAAACATACAATTATACAATTATTCCCGAAGATCTAAGCTGGAGGTTCACAACAAACCCATCCAGTCCGACAAGCTTCAAAGTGCTGCTCCCTCCACCGGAAACGCTCCTTCCCCACCCCTACTTTCACTTGGCTGGCTTCCCCACACCGATGGCCCTGCTCATAGAATCCTCCTCCTCCTCTCACTGTCCTCCCGAAAACAGCGTCACCCCTCTGCCCTAAATCCCTCTCTAGTCCATCGCCGCTGCATCTTCTTCTAGCACTGCTCACCTGCAACTGCCTTATTTAGTGAGCATTTTCTCAGGGTTATCTCTTCTCCCATTCCAGAACAGCCTGTTCCCGAGGCAGCGGCCAACAGCCTTGTGCCTCCCTGTATCTCTGAAACAGGGACCACACAGGGCTTTTCTTTTTTATTTAATGCAGCTATTTCCAAATATTAATAGCATGTGAGTGTGTTATCATTTTTACTAACTTTATCTTATTTCATTTGGCTAATATTTGCTTTGCCAGATCTCAACAGGGGCATGTAACTGGTTCCGTTTGTGTATGTGTATGTGTGTGTGGGTGTTTATATGTGTATGGTTATAGCTACTTATTTATATATGTTATATATAAATAATATATAAATGCTTTTATTATATACATATAACTATAAATTCTATTTTTCCCCTCTGGAGCAATTTCCTTTGAGTAGGTCAAAGAATACTTTAAAGATTATGTTTTCATATGGTCAAGGCAGGATGCACTCCAGAAGCTAAAACTTAAATGCATCTGTTTTTCAACATTTATTTCATAATTCTCAATTTCATTAGTTGAAAATGTTTATAACAGCAGATTAAGTTTGGGTTCATTTACATAGAAGTCTCTCTCTCCCTATGGAAATAGCATGCTTTCCTCTCTTAAGTACTGTGGTTACATCAGTTCTTTATTTTAGAATATACTGATTTTTCTTGTCTTCTTTCTGGTGTTATTAGAGTTCATTATGTAAAAATTTTAGTGTTTCAAATTGGAGCACACCAAACTCCATTCCACCTAATAATCACAAACTTATCACAGTATCGTTACGTAGTACATTCTAAATGCATTTATTCTCTCACGTAGTTTATACTTTTATAGTTATCTTTTGCCTTTCCAAACATAATTTAAAATCACAAGACCACTCACTACATTTAGTACAATCCATTATTTAAAGGAACACAAAGATGTTCTGTGCAAAAGATAACGGTTTTTCTTTCCAATATCATTGCCCATGAAATGCAACCAATCTTGAAGTTACAAGTTACAAAGTCTGGCAACATTCCTCTCCTAGGAGAAGATGGTGAAGGGCCCACTAGATTGGGCTACCTTTATTGAGTGCCTACTGTATGCTAACAGATTTACAAATATTATTTCATCTACTCCTTTTAATCAGCCTGCAGGACAGATGCCGGTGTGACCTTATTTTACAAATGGGTAAAGATAGATTAGTGACTTGATCAAGGTCACAGACCTCTGTAGACTGCTGGTAACATGCCCTGGAGGCAGAAGATCAACTCCTTGGTCTCTCAAGTGTCCATCAGTGTCCTTTCCATTTCTTTACTCTAACTTTCAGGAGATTTAACATTATTCCCAGGTCCCTTGCCCCCGATCACAACTAGTTATCTGAATGGCTCTAGTGTAGAATTCTAATTAAATGGAAAATTCATGTACGTGTTCCTCCGCGCCCCCATCCTCTCCTGCATGCTGACTCCTGAGTGCTGTCAATTAACACTACTCTCCTGAAACACCTTCACGGCTGTTGTACGTTGATGGATGATGCCAAGCCTGCGTCCGCACAAAAAGCACAGCTAACTTAAAAGAATTGAAGTGATTTGCACTCTTTCAAGTGAACTTGACACTTTCGAGTGTCCCAGAGTGGAACTTTTAGGTCTTCAATCTGCAGACAAGTGGGAGAGAAACGCTGGAGCTCCCACTCTCCGCAGGATTAGGAGCGGCTTGAGAGATGAGGAGTTCTATTTGAGACCTGCTGAGTGTGAGATGCAGGACATCACGAGGAGGGATCCAACTGCACTGTAAATCCAGGCTCCCAGAACCTCCAGATACTGTTTGCCTTGGACGGTTTTACAAATGAGAAAATTCCTTCTTTCAACACAGTCACCTATTAACAGTGTTCACTTAGGACCATGAACTATTAGACACACGCAGGTACTTGGAAGTGGGAAACCTCTTCATTCAGGGGGCTCTACCTTACCGCTGGGCAGCCCTCTAGGTACATTATGACCCCTGAGGTTATAAGCCCAGCCCTGGGAATAAGTTATAACTACAGTCTCTCTCCTGCAGGCATCAACCGAAGCACTAACTGGCCCACCTGAGGAAATGTGGCATGCTCTAGAAATCTGGGCTTGAAAAGAAAAATCAGTAAGTTGGGAGTCCAGGATTTGCAGATACTACTGTATATAAAATAGATCAACAACAAGGTCCTCCTGTGTAGCTCAGGGAACTATATTCAATATCTTGTAATAGCCTATAATGAAAGAGAATATGAAAATAAATACATATATATATATAAATGTATAACTGAATCACTATGCTGGACAGCAGAAAATAACACATTGTAAATCAACTATACTTCAAATTTTTTAAAAAAGAGAAGAAAAGAAAAATCAATCAGCAAATAAATGTACCTTTCTCACTCATTAAATCTGAAATACAGGATTCTTCACAAACCACGCTGGATTCCAAAACCTTTCCCAAATAGGCAAACTGCGCCCAGAAGAGCACATTCCTCTGCATGCAGAGGCTCAAATAACTAGATTGTCAAGTATGCGAAAGTCCTGCCAGGGGAAGCTCTGACGCCCATTCTGCACATCAAAACACGCACCAAAATTCCTCTCGTTTTATTTAGAGAAGCACAGGGTACGGACTCTGAGGAACTTAGTATCTTTCACGTCAGATTCGCGCCAAGGAAATAATGCTGGTGGTAATCCAAGGCACTTGGAGGGGAAGCAAAATTCCTCTAGGACTGCGGACTGGCTTCTTCATTTTCCTTCGTGTTTTCCGGATCTACAAAACCTGCAGCAGAACTGTATACGAGAGCAGCATTATGGCCTCTCTGTCAAAGCCGGAAAGAAAGAAAATAATTCATTTTATAGATTTAAAATGGGTGCTAATGTCTCACGAGCCCAGAATGCATTGCTGGGCTAGCCGAGGCCTGAAGGCCAAATCACAGGCTTCTGGAGGAACAGCTCAGCAGCAAGCACGGTGTCTGGAGCCGTTCAGTTAAGGCCCTCCCGACACCAACTCTCCTCCCAGCCCACCTGGAATGTCTGTGCAGTGAGTTTTGTTTTTTTTTTTTTTTACTGAAGTACAGTTGATGTACAATGTTGTGTTAATTTCTGGTGTCTAGCATAGTGACTCAGTTGTGTGTGTATATATATATTCCCTTTCATATTCTTTTTCACTACAGGCCATTACAAGGTATTAAATATAGTTCCCTGTGCTATACAGTAGGGCCTTGTTGTTTATCTATTTTATATATAGTAGTTTGTATCTGCAAATCCCAAACTCCCAATTTATCCCTTCCTACCCCTTTACCCACTGGTAACCGTAAATTTGTCTTCTATGTCTGTGAGTCTGTTTCTATTTTTGTAAATTCCTTTGTGTCATTTTTTTTTAGATTCCACATATGAGTGACATATGGTATTCTTCTTTCTCTTTCTGGCTTACTTCACTTAGTATGATGATCTCCTGTTAGAGTAAGTTCTCAGAGAATAAGCACCATCTAAAGTCACTAGGAGGACTTGAACTGACACATTTATGGGCTAAAAGGATCACAATCTGAGTCCACAAAGACGCAGATGCCTCAAAACAAATGCATAAACCTGGACTCAGGACCCACTACGGCACATAGCACAGACAACCAGATACTGTTTCCCAAAGTAACCAACCAACTCGTTATAAAGAACATTTAAGAAGGGAGTGACCCAGGCACTGCAGAGAGTCCCACTGGCAAGGTCCACACTGCAAACCTCCACCCCATCTGACTCCAGACTTCAGCTGCATTGAGTACACTCAACCAATGTGGAGAGTCTTCTCAGGCTGGGTCTGTGTGTAGAGAGGACCTGCCACAGAAGGCCATCAGATGACATGATCACCCAGCCTACTGGTTTTCAAGCTGTCTGTGGCCAAAATTCTTACAGGGAGAACAGGAAAAAACAGCTAACACTTCTGAATTAGCTTCCTACTGCTGCTATAACAAATTACCACTACCTCAGTGGCTTGAAAAACACAAATTTATTATCCTATATTTCTGGAAGTCAGAAGGCCAGAATGGGCCCCTTGGGGCTGTTTTCCTTCTGGGCGTTCTAGGGGAGAATCCATTTCTTTGCCTTTTCCAGCTCCTAGAAGATGCCCAAATTCCTTGGCTCATGGCCTGCAATGGCATGACTCTGACCTCTGCTCCTGTCCTCACATCTCCTCTTTTAAGGACCACCATGATTACAAGGAGCCCACCATGCTAACCAAGGATCATCTCACCATCTCAAGGTCCTTCATTTAATCCCATCTGCGAAGTTCCTCTTGCCACATAAAATAACACATTCACAGGTTCTGGGAACTGGGAAGGGACATCTTTGGAGGGCCATTATTCTGCCACCATACCTTATGACATCAGACACTCTCCTAACCCCTTTACAGTTATTGACTCATTTAAGTATCGCCACAACTCTAAGAGGCAAGTTCTAGTATTATTATGCCGCTTAACAGAGGCAGACACTGAGACACACGCGTTAATCAACTTGTCCAAGATAATACAACCAGTAAGTAGGAGAACCAAGAGGTAATCAAAGCTGCTCAGGTGGAGGCAGGAGGACGACCATGCCTGACTGATCCCCAACAAAGACTGCATCCTGCAGAACCCAACCTGAAATCCACTGACAGTCTCTCTCCCTCACTCTACAGGTGGGAAATGAGAGCACAACTTTGGACAAGGAGCTCAACTTCATGCAGAGCTGAAGGAGAGTTCAAACTAGAATCCAGGTTTTAGCGTAGAATCCAGTGTTAGCATAACCCGGTGTGGCACAGCGTGACAGAAACAGCGCCTGCGAGTGAGGACCGCGTGGCCCAGCGGGACAGTACGCCCCAGAGGGGGGCTGCAAAGGACATGCATGCACGAGTGTGTGTGTGTCTCTGTGCTGTGGGGTAAGGTGAAGGGCTTAATCACCAGAGAGAACATCCAGGCCAACACGCTCCCAACCTCCACCTTCCCTGATTACACTTCACAGAAAACCGCAATAGCTGACGGGCTGACATGGTAACGACAAGGCAGCACGGTGACAACTAGGACTGCTGACATTTCCAGAGAAGTGCCTACACGTGAGCGACAAAAACTGGTGGTCCTAAAAGCTTTCACACAGAAAAGGAAACCATCGACAAAATGAAAAGACAACCTACTCAATGGGATTAAATATTGATAACTGATAACGGGATAATAACCAAAATGTGCAAACAGCTCACAGAACTTATTTTAAAAAACCAGCCTATTAAAAAATGGGCAAAAGACATGAATAGATATTTTTCCAAAGAAGACATACAGATGGCCGACAGGCACGTGAAAAGACGCTCAGTATCGTTAAGCATCAGGGAAATGCAAATCAAAGTCACAATGACATATCACCTCATCAGAAAGTGGCTATCATCAAAAAAGAACACAAATAACAAATGTTGGTGAGGAGGTGGAGAAAAGGGAACCCTGGTATACTGTTGGTGGGAATGTAAATTGGTGCAGCCACTGTAGAAAACAGTATCGAAGTTTCTCAAAAAACTAAAAGTAGAACTACTATATGACCCAGCAATTCCACTCCTGGGTATATATCAAAAAAAAAAAAAAAAAAAAAAACAAAGCCAGACTAATTCAAGGATACATGCACCCAAATAGAAGAATTATTTACAACTGCAAAATATGGAAGCAATCAACAGATGAATGGATTAAGATGTGGTATGTATATACATACACACACACACACACCCACACACACACAAAATATTACTCTGCCATAAAAAAGAATGAAATTTTGCCATTTGTAACAATATGGATGGATTTGGGGGTATTATGCTAAGTGATATAAGTCAGACAGAGAAAGACAAATACTCTGATATTACGTGTATGTGAAATCTAAAAAGTAAAACTAGTGAACATAACAAAAAAGAAACAGACATACACATATAGAGAACAACCAAGTGGTTTCCAGCAGGAAGAGGGAAGGGGGGAGGGGCATTCTCGGGGTCAGGGATTAAGAGGTACAAACGATTATATATCAAATAAAGCTACAAAGATACATTGTACAACACAGGGAATACAGTCAATATTGTATAATCACTATAAGTGGAGTAAAACCTTTAAAAATTGTGAATCGTTATGTTTTACATCTGTGACATAATATTGTACATCAACTATACATCAATTTTTACACCTCAATTTTTAAATAAATAAATTTTTTAAAGCTGGTGGCCCTCAAGACTTTCTTTCCTGACCATCCCTTTCATTAGAACTTTGATTTGAATCTCTCAAACCCTCTGGTCCCACCACTCCCTACTGTGGCCACTCACTGGCCTCACATATCTAAGATACCTGCCTGGCCCGTTGAAGGCATCTGGATTTCAAGTCCTGGCCTAAATTAAAGAACTTTAGCAGGGAACAGAATCTGAGAGACAATGTAGGCTAGGATCCTATTTTACAGACGAGAAATCCAAAGCCCAGTGGACCAGAGGCAGTATGGTTTATGAAAGGGAGACTCTATAACCTGAGAGGCCTGGGTTCAAGCACAGGCTCTGCCCTATTCCAGGTGTGTGGCTTTGGGCACAACTCATAGTGTAAGTCAGACTTCCCATCTCTCAACGGAAAAGAACCAGAATGTCACATCTCACTAACACATGACCTCTCCCTGTCCCTTCCCGAGCAAAGTGCTGGACCCTGAGCCCCTCCTTCCTACATGGGCAGGTTTTATAGCACAGGACCCCCCTCCGCCAAACCTCACCAGGGCCAAATGAATGACAGGCAGCTGACCCCAGAACAGCCCCACAGGCCAGCCAGAGACAGGACATGTAACTACAGAAGGAAATGTCAAACAAGACAGGGTATAGGGATGTTCACTATTCTGTCCATGCAATTTTTATAGTAAATTTTAAAAATTAAAGTAACCCAAAAGAATAAAATGACCAAGGGAGGGTAGAGCTCAGTGGTAGAGCACATGCCTAGCATGCATGAGGTCCTGGGTTCAATCCCCAGTACCTCTATTAAATAAATACATAAATCTAATTACCTACCCCCCCAAAAAATTTTTAAATTAAGAATAAAATGATCACAATTTTATTTATTAAAATGAAAGAAACAAGTATACACATGTGCATGCAAACACCCCCTAAATCAAGGAGCCACTTTTTTCTCTTTCACTGCATAACCCTCATCTCAATCCTCTACTTCCAGGGACCCCAGTGGCCAGAATTCCAGCGTTCCCTTCTCAGCATTCTATTCCCTAGTCCATACACCCACATTCCACTTGTGCTGTTTATTCCTTCTTACTGGCCAGGCAGTCTTCCAGGCACTGGGGACTTAACAGCAAACCAGCCACACACCTGGGGTGGGAGAGGGTGACAGAGAAGGCTGGGGGCAGGTGGGTATCTGAGAGAAGACAGATTATGAGACATCAGTGAATGACACAGCACACTGGTAGCTGGTAAGGGTCACTGGAGAAAGGGAAGAAAGACTGGGATGTGGGGATGCATGGGGGAGGGTGCACAGCTCTGAGGAGACATCCCAGGAGGGAAGGAGGTCGTGAAAAACTGGAAGGACCCAAGGAGGAAGCCCCACAGAGCTGGGGAGAAGCCTCTCCAGCTGGAGGCAGGACAGAGGGTGGACAGTACAGCTGAAGACGACCAAGGGGGCACAGCTGGGCGAACAGGGAACAGGGGCAGAGACAACAGGCGCCAGTTAAGCTTCTAGCATGAGTGAGGTGGGCGCTTTGGGAGAGATGTGAGCTGAGGAGGGACATAACCTGACCTTCACAGCATCACTCAGCTGCGCTGAGAGCGGATGGAAGGTGGACCCCAAGGGCAGCAGCAGGAAACCGGGTCCGAGGCCACTGCCCTCATCAGGGAGGAGATGACAGCACCTCTTGAGAGAATTTCTGGAAACCTTGCCAACAACTGTGAGACTCAGGAGTCTCCCCTCACAATTCGGGGCACCTACCCACATACATTTCCTGCAGGATAGCAGTCTCCTTTGAAGCTTCGTGGCTTCAATGTCAAGAAAGCCTGATTTATAGGCACAGTGGTACTAGTGCAGTGTTCTTCCCCTGTTAGGGGTTCAACTGGGTCCCCCCAAAATCCATGTGCTGGAGTCCTAACCCCTAGTATCTCAGAATGTGACCTTATATGGAGACAGGGTCTTTATGGAGGTGATCAAATTAAGGTGAGGTCATTAGGATAAGTCCTAATCCAGTGACTGGCGTCCTTACAAAATGAGGAATTTTGGACACAAGACACATGCGTAGAGGGAAGACAAGGTGAAGAGACATAAGGGGAAGATGTCCAAGGAGAGAGGCCTGGAACACATCCTTCCCTCCCAGCCCTCAGAAGGAATCAACTCTACTGACACCTTGATTCTGGACCTCTAACCTCCAGGACAATGAGACATTAATACATTTCTAGTGCTTAAGCCACCCCATCTGTGCTATTTTGTTATGGCAGCCCTAACAAACTAAACATATCCTGACCTTTGTTTGTTTGTTTGTTTTTTAGGAAAAATACGGTAACCTTGAGGTTAAAGGCATTTGCAAGTATTGTTTTTCCAGATCAGGGATTTAAGCTCAATGACATAACACAATATTATTCAAATATTTTGGTACTGAATAGAGTAACTTGGCAAGCAAAGTGGTTCCCCAAATATCCTAAGAAAGGGGAGACAAATAAAAATAAAACCACATCCAGGGGATAATATCAAGACAAGCTACCTTGTTAACCACAGAACGTGCTTAAAGCCCGAAGTAAATATTAGTAGGGATTCAGACCTCATGTGTTCACCTGGTTTAACCAGCAGGAGCTTGCCCACTGTCCAGCCACTCGGGTATCACCACTTCATGGCACTGACTAAAAACCCAGTTGCCGACCAAAGCCAAGAGTTACTAACTCTCCCGTGTCTCTCAAATACTTCAACGTTTACTTCCTTTAAAAAAAAATTTTTTTTTAATCAAAACAAGACTCCCTCTAAGGAGAGGCTAAAACCTTCCCTTTTGTGCCCTAAGTTAAACCAGGATCACAAAAACTAAAAGAAATGCCCCCAAGAAATGACCGATGACTCGCACTGCCCATTCACTCAGCACAGCCCCGGGCGGCCTATAAAATGAGAAGCGGACGTGACTACTGCCCGAGGGAGCCCATGACCTCCTGCCCGAGGGAGCCCATGACCTCCGCTGGAGAGAGACCACCGTTGGGTACTGCATGTGCCCTGAGGGCCCCCGATTACAAACTCCAGAGGAGTGCGATGGAAGACAAACCGAAAAACAAAGTCATCAGAAAACCAGCACAGGATGAGGGTTGAACAGGGTTCCAAAAAGTGAGTGAAATCTCTATCCCTGGAAACCACAGAGGAGACACTGAAGGCATCAGGAGCAAGGTCAGGGGAACTCTTCAGGTGGGAATGAGGGCCACACACAAAAAGCGAGCAACTGGTCATGAGGACCTGCAGTGACACCCATCCTGGGATCTTCTCTCTGCCATGAACACAGCTTGGCTCTGTCCGAGTGTTTTACTTTTCTCTCACTTCTAACTGTACGTCGTCTTCTACGTCGTCAGTTCTTGCGGAACTGCTGCTTCTTCAGAGGGTTTGCTACCCCGTCACTGTCTCGTAGGGCCCTTTCCTCATCCTCACAGTAGCTGATACACATTCTTTCAACTTCAGCTCCCACGGCTTTTTCCATCTTAGTTCCCAAAGTAAAATCCTCATGAGAATCAAAACGGCCCCACTCACTTCTTTCCCACAGGAGGTGGTGACCAAGATAGCTGTCTAAGTGTCCCTCCCCATCAGATCAGCCAGCATGGGGAGAGGTCAGGGTTAGGTCGCAAGACCCTCCGGGACCTGTGTCCTCAGGGAGGCTGCGAGCAGGGCCGTCTTCCCTGACTGGGCTGTGAGGCAGTACGCAGACACCATGAGTGACAACCCAGGGGCAAGGCCAGTGAGTACAAAACACATCCCTTCAAAGACAAAGTTATTTCTGAAGATTCTCCTATGTTAACATATACAATTCCACAGAAAAGTCCCTAAATGCAGAAACCAGTCCACGGAAAAAATTGCAACAGGCAGAGCCTGAGTCCCTGAGATGGGCCATTTTAATGGAAGGAACAGTGTTTAACATAGAGAAACGTTAGCACTCATCACTGACCGGAAAATCGTCTCAAACCCAGTGCTTCCAAGCAGTTGAAGTGTGCACAGTAACCTTGTAACACGTATTTATTCAGCACCTCCCGTGTGCTGGTCGCTGCTCCACGGAAGTACTTCGCAACTATTAGTTCCTTTAATTCTCACTACAGCCAACTAGGTAAGTTTTTCCCTGCATTTTACGGATGAGCGCATGAAGACACAGGGTGGTCATGTTAGAGCAGGCAGATAGCAAGATATAAACAGAGAAAGGGGGGCACAGGCCAAATGGCAGGAACTGGGCAAAAAGGAGGGGCGCAGGTCAAATGCAGGAAACCATAAGTCATGTAGGCACTAGGGGTCCCTGAGCAGAGAAAGAAAATCAGGTACCTCTGGGTTGATAAGTGGTCACACATTTGGGGATGCCAAGTGCCCTGGAGGCGGACAAAGAAAGGTGAGAAAAGGCAGGCATCTCCAGGGTCCGAATGTAACCTTTTGCTCATTGTGCCCTCATTACAATAAAATTAGCCTTACAGACAAGTACCCATCATGCACCAATGCCATGACACTTCCAATCCACACTAAATAAGAACAAAGATTCCTCCTCCACTAGGGAAGGTGGAGTTGGGACGAAAATCAGGGAATAGGACCCCAAATTCTTTCCACCTCAATGAATATTCCGCCCATTCATTTTTACACCCTATGTAACCAACTTCCCAAAGAAACTCAGGGCAGCTGCTCACCTGAGCCTGCTGGCTCTCCCCTTGAGCGTGTACTATCTACCCCTTAATAAATCCCTACTTTACCTTCTCAACCTGCGTGTCTCATCTCTGAATTCTTTCTGCAACGAGACAAGAACCTAACCACCGGCAACGGTCACCGTGCGTTAAATGGTGCAGCCAGGATTCGAACCATAGAGCCAGTATTCAGTCTAAACCATCACAATACACTTCATCTCATGGAACACAAACTCCACAGGCCACCACGACTGGGCCACAAGACCCTTTCCTTCCAATGCCCTTATAAAAATCCATGTAAATAATCAAAATGTCTTGCTTCTGTTGAAATGCTAGAGGTCAGGAACTTTCAGGAAAGGTTCTGTGGACAGCCTGGGGAAAGGAAAGTTTCCTCAGAAGACTGGCAGATAAGAGAGGGCTCCACTGGGGAACGCACAGCCAACAGGAAGCAGGACACGGAGCAAACGTGGGAAAGCTGTTAGGAAACACCTGGGCAGGTGGCACGGTGAGGGCGGTGAGGTCCCCCTCTTGGTCTCATGCTTCCTTGAGGGCAAGGTCAACACAGACCAAGATTCCAGACAGCAGAGCCCACACAATCCAGGCCTCTCGGGGCCTCCTGACCCAAGTCTGGACCTCCTGAAAACCAGCCCCATTCAAAGAGGGAGGAAGTGTTGTGTAAAGAAATAAGACACGTGGTCACTGAAAGCAGGAGAAAGATATGTCAGTGCACACAGAACAGTTCTGAAGGCAAGCCTCCCTACCAAAATCCTAACCAATGGATTTTTACTATTTTCAAAGCAGTCTTCATTTAGCATTACCTGCTTTTATGATCAGAAAAAAATAAGCTAAAGCCAGAACACAATCAAAGAATGGAGGCTAGCTGATCATGAGGATAGGCAGAGGTGTGAAACAGTGTGGCTATAATGGCTAATTTTGTGTCTGAACTTCACTGGGCCTCGGGACGCCTAAACATCTCGGTAAGTATGATTTCTAGGTATGGCTGTGAAGTGTTTCCAGAAGAGATGACATTTCAGTTGGTGTCACCCATCCACTAATAAACACACACACATTCAATCTCACTAGTTATGAATTCAAATTTTAAATAACAGCTTTCACACTTGATGGCCAATACTACTTTTAAGTAACAAAATTCCATCTTAACAAGTACAAGGATAAATGAGCCCTTTCATCTATTGGTAAGGAGAAGGAAATAAAGAACCTGCTCCCCCACCACTGTCACTCCTCCCTTCTACCCCCGCAAAAGAGGAGAAGGCAAAAAATCTGGCATAGCAAATTTACAAATTTCTTTCGGGTCAGTAAGAGAGAAAACATATGCGCAGTGTTTCCAGAGAAAATGCTCAGATTGCTAGTGTCGGTATTGTTAAGAGCAAAAGTCACAACTTCTGAACATTTGACACAGTTTACAAAAGTAAGGGTAGCTGTCCTTTGGAAGAGCCTTATCACAAAGCTCCTTGGCTCCAGGAGAGCACAGTGATTGGGAGGACGGGTTCTGGTATCAGACAGACTGGAGTTCACACACTAGTGTCATCTGTGACCAGTCAGGGGACCCTGGGCAACTGACAACCCTTCCAGGCTTCAGCTTCTTCACTGACAGCTTGGGATTACCAGTGGCTTTTCTATAACACAATGTAGCCAAGGAAAGTAGTGAATCAAAGATGACTAAATTATCCTGTCTGGGTGACAGAGAACAGTGGAACCATTGAGAAGAAAAAGGGAAGTTAAGGGAGGAAGAGTCCGTGTAAGGCGAGGAAACAAAGAGCTGCATTTCAGGTATTTCAGAAAGGAGCCAGGAACGCTACAGAAATTCTGAAAGCAGCCGCCAAGGTCACAGCCAGAGACTTTGTTAATTACCTGCAGAGACGTGATTCAAGGGAAATAAAGACTGATTTTCAGAAGGAAAAAGCCTAGGAAATCTAGAGCTGATCACAGGGAAGTAAACCACAAGGGAGACTCACAAATGGAGGCGGGGGAGACAGAAGACAAGACAGCAGCCAAAACGAGGTGACGAGAAGTGGGCAGAACCAGAGAGGACAAAATTGAGAGTCCTGACAAGGGACAAATGTTTTATCAGGCTATCAGAGCTGATTAATCATCCCGATTCCTGCCTCTCCCTTCACCCCTACAGCCACTCCACCTCCAAAACATGCCGCGGATCTGCACTTCTCTGTCTCCGCCGGCAACACACTAAGGCTGCCACCACCTCCTGGGTGGTCACCCTGCCTCCACTCAAGCCCCTTCAGCCCCACGTCCATGCAGCAGCAAACACTGACTCAAATATAAACTCGATCCCCTTACTCCTCAGCTGAAATCATTCAACGACATGAGGTCGTACTTAGGATAAAAGCCTGATTCCTCACCAAAGGTCTAAAGGACCCTGCCGGACCTGCTCTCTGCTTACTTCTCCAGCCTCCATCACCCCTATGTTCTCCTAAATCCAGTATCCTCAGACTCCCTTCTGCTCCTGGAAAACAGACGCCCAAGTTCTTTCCCTCCTGGAGGTTCTTCGTAGCTGCCCAGCCTTCTGCCTGGAATGTTCTTCTCCCACCTCCTCCAAAACCCAAGTACAACCTGCATTAGGAACCCCCAGCACCCCTCCAAGCTCTGGTGGGCTCCCCGCTGACTGCTGCAATAACTGGGGCTCCACTCGGACCAGACTATGTGTTGCACACACAGGAGACGCACGGAGCTGCGGTATATGCAATCCACAGTTCCTGACTTCAACTGATTTTCATTCCAAATCAGTTTTTCTTTAATTTTTTTGTTGTTGTGGTTTTGGGGCGGGGGTAATTAGGTTTATTTATTTATTTGAATGGAGGTACTGGAAATTGAACCCAGGACCTTGTGCATGGTAAGCATGCACTCTATCACTGAGCTATACCCTCCCCTCCTCCAAATCAGTTTTTAACTGAAAGGCCCCCCTAAGATGTATACGAAATTGTCTATGTATTGATTGAAGATCCACACGCCCTGAAAGCATGTTTTCCAGTTCATTCTTTAATTTCTGTTACTCTAAATTTAATGACATTAAATCGATCCCCCCTCCCCTCAACCAAAACTATACACACACACAAGCAAAGGAAGGCTATGGACCCTCAAGAACTTTTTTTGATTCATTAATAACTCCCAGGCTCCAGTTCAAAGGACAGTTAGCAAGAAATCAGCTAATATCTTACATTTACCAGTCTGTGTCCCAGAAAGTCAATTTATCACAAGGACAGTTAGCATAGAAGGAAAGAAAAGGCTGAATCAGAGATGTAAGGCTTCCAAAAGGAAATATTGGATTTCATTCCTCCACAAATTGACAAAGCAAAGACGTAATATAAATAGAAGCCTTATGAATGTAAGCACCTACAAACCCAAGGATCAGATCTGTAAGTTACAAACTTGACTGACAGATATCTCCGTATCAAGCCTGAAATATATCTCCACACTCCACCATGACTTCTTATTCCTGGATATAGGTAATGAGTAAGTGAGAGTTCCTCATTCCATTTGCTCAATTTTTTTCAAAACTGATTTTTTTGGTACTTTCTAATTTGTAATTTTTATTTCCTTGATTACAAGTATTTCTATAATATAAGTTGCCATTAATGTACTGCCTTTGTCTTCTACTCTACCAAGTTTGAGATATAATAATTTTGTTTTAAATATTTTCCATTTTACTTTTGTGGCTTCCTTTTTGGAGTGTGATTTTGAATTCTGCCTATTTTTAGGCAGTCAAATTTTTTCCATTCATTTGAAGAAGTTTGTTCTGACATTTGCATGCTGAAAAAGCACCCACCCTTTCATATTCCTGAACATTTGAGAAGAAAATTAAACTGAATTATTTCCAATTGTCCTAAATTTTATTTAAAAAAAAAAAAACTTAATCCTGGCATCCCTGTGTTATTCTGTCTTTTTGTCTCTCTTCTTGTGCCACATTTTAAACCGCAGTCTCATGTCACACTTTTTATTACCTAATACAGCCAATCACCCTAAATATTTTTCTTTTTCAGAACTTTACCATTTTATATTCTTCCTAACAACAATAAGCATCTACTATTATGCTGGGTATTTTATATAAAAATGACTACTAATCTTTAGAATCATTCTACAAGGAAAACATTATTGTCTCCATTTTATAGAGGAACGGGTAAGGAATACATAGAGGATGTCACACAGTAAAACCAGAATTAAACCCAGGTCTGATTTCCAACTCATGACCTTTTCACCCCAAACTCTGGCAGAGCTACTTGTTCCCATGCTAAATGGTGCTGGGGCTACTAAGTTTATCTGACATATCAGTGCAGCTTCCCCTCACCTGGTTTCAAATCTGCAAGCAGCTTGGACACCAGACAGCCACTCTACTAAGAACTGGATGGCAAAGGAAGTTTTGTGATACTTGCAGACAGTGCTATTCACAGCGCCAGCCCCTGAACTGTCTGCCAAGGCCCCTGAGAGACAAGGAGTCCAGGCAGAATGTGAATTAACTGAGTCACTGAGCACGCAGTTCAGTTTGGCTGACATTTTTTCACAGCTGGTCTTCCTCGATGAAGAAAGTCAATTCCAAATCTCATCAGAGCCCATGGGCTGCAGACTGGCCTGGGTCTACAGGCCCCACTGAGCAGCAAGGACCGAGCGCAGTGTCGTTCAGAGTGCCACCTGTGACTTCATGGGAATAAAATCAGTACATTGAAGCATAACAGCATTTTTTAAAAGAAGAGAAGAGAAAGAAAACAGAGGCCTCTCACATAGGGAGTTGAAGATGGGTGGGAAATTGCTATCACCTGGTACAGAAACACTTCTGGACAAACTTGGTAGTTCTGAGGAGAATAAATACAAATAAAGGGCTCATTGGGTGGAGTTATAAATTTTATAAGTGAATATACATCTTCTTATAATAAAGGGCTCACTGAGTGGGAAGTATTCTATGTATACAAAACTTATGAGCTTCTTTTAAGTGTACCAAGGGAAACTGAGATGCCTCTTGGATTAGCACACGGCATTAGCATCAAGTTTACCAGGCTTGTTAGCTACTCTATCAGTAATACTGTATGAGTAAGATCACTAACTCTAACTTCTCGATTATTCCTTTGCTTTGGTTTTCTAAGACCCAGGCTTTTAAAAAATTGTTTTCTTTTTCATGAAGTGTAGTTGATTTACAATGTTAGTTTCAGGTGCACAGCAAAGAGATTCAGTTATTGTGTGTGTGTGTGTGTGTGTGTGTATGCAGATAGATTTATTTTCAGATTCTTTTCTGTTTTAGCTAATTATAACAAATTGATTGTAGTTCCCTGTGCTATACAGTAGGTCCTTGTTGTTTAGCTATTTTATAGATAGCCATGTGTATCTGTTAATCCCAAACTCCTAAGTTACCCCTCCCTTCCTACTTTGGTAACCATATCTAAGAACCAGCTTTTTAAAAAATGAAGAGAAGCTGATGAATGAAGTTTACCATCCAATACATACCCCCAGACAGCCAAGGAGAGGCCCCAAGCCACAGAAACCAGGCACCTGGAGACTTCTATGAAAAGGAGAAACAAGTTCCCAGAGGTAACACAGGAAAGGCCACACAGTACCAGGACTGAAAGGCTCCCACTCCTAACCAGCTGGCTGAAGATCCACTTCCTAGGCACCCGAATTTGTATCCCTGACATACATGGTCTCTAACCCAGGTAACGGCTCTGCAAGACAGATGGCGCAGGTACTGCCCTACCAATGAGGGAACAGACACAGAAAAGGAAGGGCGAGATTCAATGCCCCTTTCTATACCGAGCACTCAGAATGGGCATTTCTTTACAGGCTTGCTTTTATGCGTTGTTTTTTTTTAAGAAATAATATTTCATGCATGAGTAAGAAGACTTTGGGACACTGAGTTTTGTTTGGACCACATTTTAAAGGGACACTGGCAAAACTGAACATCCAAGAAAAATATCAGGATGATGAGTCCAAAACCACCATCAATCAGGACAAAATATTGGGAGAGTAGAATCATAACTCCTATTTTGATCTGTGAGGAACATTAATTGAGCAATTCTTAGACTCACCCTCCAGGATCTAAAAAGCCAATATGAGAGGAAACTAAAGTGAGCAACTTTGGGTTGGGTAAAGCAGAACTTGCCAACTGTATTACCATGGCCTGCCTCATTGCAGGCATTTGCGAGACATCGTTGCTACTTGTATTGCAGAGACATTGCTAGGGGTGGGAGGTCAGAACAGTGGTCCAAAAAGGTACTATCCAATGCTAAGATCCTTTGATTCTAAGCCAGTCAACAGCTGGTGAATTATTAGCACAAATACTACTATCTCACCTTTAGCATCACAGCTCAACTACATGCATCATGGATTAGAGAAGACGGATTTGAAATTTTAACCATTATACTGTATGGGATTTTTTTATTGTTATACTGTATGGGATTTTTTAATGAAAATTTACTCCAAATTCCAAACAACTGATTTTAGCATATGGATTGCCTATGTGAGTGTCTGATCACAAGTGATAGGAAAAATTCTCCAAAGCCCAGTATATTTAAGTCCCTTCTTCAGTAGATATCAGAGATTTTAACTTTGTAGCAAGACCACATATGGAGGGAAAAGGAAGGGAAAAAAAGCAAAAAAAAAAAAAAAAAAAAGCAGGAAGGGAAGAACAAGTGAACGAGGTGACGAGAGGCAATGCCACCCCATCCACAGGTCCCTATGGTCACTATTATTCAAATGACACTGAACAGAGCCAGTGCTGAATCCTATTTGTTGTGCCTCGTTCTTGCTGTGTCTCAGAAAATGTCTTAGGGGAAGAAGTAAACACACTTCCGCTCTTGGATTTCCTAAGGGTTTTGGCATCAGTTCAGCTTTGACCCTATTTCCTGTAAAATCTTGAAACTTAAAAAAAAAAATTACAACCAACCAAAGAGGTAACATCTGGGTTTCTCCATTCCTCCAACTTTGCCATACAGGAAACCTCTTCCTAGGGAAATACTATGAGAAGCATCTAAAGTCTGTAGAAGGCACAGATTACCTATTAAAAAGCCCCATCAAATGCTAAGTTATGATATTAATTTGTTTGGACAAGGTCATATTCATATTCTTTACTCTCTTTGCAGTAGAATATGAATGGTGTGATAACCAGCAATAGACAGAAAATTTATTTTGCAAGAAGGAACATTTTATTAGGTTATTCCAATGTTTTATAGTAAAAACAGAAGGTATGTTACTTTAGATTTTATCAAAAATGATAAAATTCGTATTAAAATGGGGACAAATAGACAGCATGTCATTCAACCTCACTCAATATGATATTAAGACTAGATTCTTTTCTTCTTGTATTCTGATAGGTTTCTCATTGAGGGTATAAATTCTTAGGTGTGTTAATGTCATAAAGCCCAGAACACTACAGCACTGCAAGGTTCTATTCTCCTCTAGATAACTCTGACTTTATTTGCTACAGTGAAACACATACTGGATTCCTCACCAAGAGCCTTGATTTTGTCTGGACTCTGCAATTAACTAGCAATGGGATCTGGCAACTGGTCACCTAATCTGACTGGGTCTCAAGTTTCCTAACCTGTAAAGTAAGACAGCTCAATGATATGATTTGGCCGACACTGGAAAATCAATGCTAAACTTTACTGATATTTTTAAACTGCTTTTAAGAACCCAACATTTAAAAATGAATGATTAAGGACAAAAACAGCTTAGACCTATTTCCCCTACTCCTTCCTGCTAAGTGCTAGAAACCTTGGCAATAATAAAAGAGACCAAAGGAGAACTCTGAAAGGTGGTAAGAAGGAAGTAAACTGGTCTGTGACTCCAGAGCTCAAGGAACAGCACAGCAAAGGGTATCCTGCATTCACAACTTGAATGAGAAACACCAGTCAACTGATGACCACTCCAAGACAAAAGAAAAGCTGAAATTACCTGGTAAGGACTCTAAAGCATAAAAGTCATAAAAGTGCTGCAACAATCCACTACCAGTTCTGCTGAAACAGATGAAAAAATAGAAGTTCTCAGGAAATAAACAGAAGATACCAAAAAAGAACCAGATAGAAATTATACAACTGGGAAATACCACAGGAAAAGTAAAACCTCATCTGATGGACTCAGTAGTAGAGCTGAGATGGAAGAGAACAGAATCAGTGAACTTGAGGAAAAAACAAACAGAATTCACTCAACTGGAAGAACAGAGGGGAAACAGGCTGAAAAAGTGAACAGACCCTTGGGGACCCAGAAAACAACAAAAGATCTAACGTCTGTATAATCAGAGTCACTGCAGGACAGGAGACATAGAGTAAGGCTACCAGAGTATTCAAAGAAATGACCGAAAACTTCCCAAATTTAGTAAAAGCCACAAAGATTTAAGAAGCTGAGCAAATTCCTGAATCAAGATAAACCCAAAGAAATCCATGCCAAGCGTGGGGTCAATGGTAAAGTATCATAATCATAACTAAACTTCTGAAAACTAAAGACAAAAAGTCTTGAAAGCAGCCAGGGGGAAGACACACTTTGCAGGGGAACATCAGTTTAAATGACAGTGAACTTCTCATCTAAACCATGAAGACTAAAGGAAGTAGCATAACATCTTTTAAAGTGCTGGGGGAAGAAAACTGTCAACTGCAAATTTTATATCCAGCAAAAGTATCCTTCAGGGATGAATGGCAAATAGACATTCTTAGACAAAGGGAGCTAAAAGAATGTGTCACTAACAGATTTGCCTTTAATCAACAAATGAATACTAAACAAGGAATTCTAATTTTCAGCAGAGAACATTCAAAATTTACCTCCAATTTCAGAGTTTATAATGTAACTTGGGAGAAATGACACATACAGAACAAAAATACAAATAATAATAGCAGATATTGTGTAAGGGCCACAGCCAAGGGTTAACAAACAGATGGTTCTGAGCTAGCTGCCAATATTTGGAGGTTGCCATCATCACAGAAAATTTCAGACAAGGATGAGAAATTGGCCCTTGAATAATGCACTACATTGAAATAGAGCTGGTGAAAGGGTGTGTCCATAATAAAAAACCAGGCAAGCAAAACTGGAGAGATGTGAAGGCAGAGAGTGTGTTTATAGGGAGGTCCTATTTATCTAACACATAACAAAGGCCTGACCAGGAAACAAAGGTGCAGTTCCTGGCCCTCGGCATCATGAGAGAAATGCAGAGGAAAACATGCAGTGAAATGTAGAAATACAAGAGAACTGACTGGACAGACTTCAGGGAACTCAGCAGAGAATATGACTAACTCTTTCTGGGCAAACTAAGGAAGGTTTCGTAGAGGTGGTCACAGCTGAGCTAGATCTTAATACACGACAGAGAAGTGGCATCAGAAAAGGAGAGGGTACATGGGGCCACAAGATGACAAAGATCTCGAGGCAGCTCTCATATGCGGTATGATGGGGCAGTGGGAAGATGAGGCATCCTTCATGCAGGCTGGGGTTGATGGCAGGGACCTGGGCGAAGAAGCCGGATTTTCATCTTGAGGGTAATAAGGAGTCACTGAAGAATTTTAAGCAGAGGAATGATACCAAAAAAAGAAGAAGAAGTTGACTAACTTTAAGGACCCTGCATAGTATCAAAGAAAAGGAAAAGATAAAGGAAGACCACTTAGAGGTCACGTGGTTCATTCTGGTTCAACAAAAGTTTGAACCCACATGTACCAGGCTCCAGGTCTGGTGCTTAAAACACAACAGTGACTGATTCCCATCCCTGTTCTTCCAAACCAAGGAGGTATCAATGAGAGGACAGAAAGGCAGAGAAAGTAGAAACCACATTCTAAAGTCATTTCAGAGCTAGAATCAAGACCCTGTGAGACAAGAGCCACGTGAAGTGAGGGAAAGACAAGAATGTATATCAGAAATTCTACGGAGAATGTTGTAACTATACTCAGTACTCCCACTAGAAATAAGGGGAAAAGGAGAGCAAGTAGCATTTGGTGGAAGGTTGAATAGGAATTTATGCACTTTCCCTAAGATTCTGTTCTGGTGTCATCTCTTCCAGGAGGACCCTCAAGACAGCCTCTCCACCCCCTAGGCTGAGGTCCCCTCTTCCACCATGTTCAAAAAACAAAAACCTGCTCACAGTTATATAGATCTGTTTTACCACAAGGTATTATATGTATGGGTCTGTCTCTCCCACCAGATCCCTTGAGGGCAGGGTTTATTACCTGCATCTCTGTATGCCTATTGCACGGCACTCAGGAAGTACAGCTTCAGTAAATGTTCAGAGGATGGAGAAAATATAAGAAACTTCATATTGCAACAGAATCATTATAAACTTATTTTCTAGTGCATTACTAAATCACTCCTCTATCAGGATAGAAAAGTTTAAATAAACAGCTCCAGTTATATATTCTATTTGTTTGAAGAGTCTGAAAAAAATTAATCATGTTTAATTAACTTCTTAGCATCAATCATGACATTATAAAGGTCAATCAGAAGAATACAAACCCAAGGCTCTAGCAGTCCTCAAATGGGCCACCACACATTTACTGAGCACCAACTACATACATGGCTCCCACCTGTCAAGAGTTCACACTTCAGAAGCCCCCTTCGTGAAGCACAACACAAAAGTCTATGTCCTCTGAAGACTCTTGACCCTTGGATACCTCCCTGAAGGACCCATCACCGGGCAAAAGGGAGAGCCAGCCCTCAGGCAAAGGAATGTAATTTGGGGCTACAGCAGAACTGAGATGATCCAATAAGTTTTCAAGGAAAAAAAGGAGAGTAGGAAGACACAAATTGGGTAAAAGTGAAAAAAGGCACTGCACACTCTTCCAAGGCACTTTCAAAAGGCGAGTAGACCTACACAAAAACTACCAGAGCCACCCTGGACTAGCAGCTGCTACCTCCCAAAGAAAGCCATGGGGGAAATCAATCCTTTGTTAGAAGATCTGATTATTGTCGATGGCAAAGTGGCTGGAAACTTAAAAACATACTTTGAAGACTGAAATGGATTTTCTCTGTCATGGCAAAGTATCAATGATGACATGTTTGAAACAACCCAGGTAGACGTCAGAAGGATAAATTAATCAGGGTTAAATTAATCATGCTATTTACATGACAGAACACTGTAAGAACATTAATGATCATGTTTTGACAAAACACTTAGTGGCACTGTAATACGCTCGTTACTAATGGCATGATCTTGCGCTACTCTGACCTCTCAACCTCAGTTTCCTCGTCTGTAAAGTGGGGCTAAGGAACTATGAGGTGACAATGGGAAGGAACAGTCCACAACTACATGTAAGAGCAACACAACAGAAGAACACATTCTGTATGATTCCATTTCCAGAAAATACAGAAACGGGGGGAAACATTTGTTGCTGGAAGTCCAGGGGGCATGCGGAGACTTCTGGACTGTCTGTAACATTTGGTATGTTCTTTCTCTCGGTGCTGGTCACAATGGTGTATACAATTCATGGAAGTCCAACCAGTTGTACACGTATGAAAGTGTACTCTCTCTATATGCTCAATTTCAATAAAAAAGGATTTCAACTGAGGATAATTATAGGATCCTCTTCATGAGGATGTGGTGAGAATTAAATTATGTTGTGGAGATTAACCACATATAAAATGTTTGCGTACAATGACTATCAGGTCCTCTTGTAATCCTCCCAGCGCTGACCACATGAGAAGCGCTGTGAAATGTTCACTGAATGAACAAATCCCTGAGGTGAAATGAATCACTGCCAACCTCTGCAATCCCAACTGAGGTAAAAAATTTATGACAGCACTTATTTTGCACTTTGCACAGAACAATTTATGTTGAAGCTCGCCACTCCCTACACCTGTATCTCCCTAAAGGCAGAGCACACGTATTCTTGTAAGCTTCACATCACAGAGAACAGCAAAGACGCTCAATAAATGTCTGCCCATTCTGGGATCTGAAGACGATTCTAAGAGTGTGAGAATGATCTGAAAACTGCAGAAGATGTTAACTGCAGAATAGTATCCCTTCTAGGCTTTATTTTTCAGTATGTTGAAAACCTACCACCTTGGAGGTGAAGGTTATGTTAAAAATGCCCATGTATTTCCGCGTGTTCACTCATTCACTCATTCCACAAACACACTGATGTACAAAGGTACACAGGATGCAGTTCCCACATTCCAAGGAGCTTACTGCTAAGGGAGAAGATATGTCAACAGCCACGGATTTGTTTCTGGGAGGGAGGCATCACTGACTCAGCATTGGATTTTATGCCAATTCCATGACTTGGTGATTCCTGGAAAACTTGGGAGGTATAAACATGCGAACTCTAAGAAGTAAGGGACCGCCTGTGCTTTCTAACTTTAGGAAGAGACCAGAACACTTATATCACCTACTCAGAGCCCAGGCTGGGATGGACCAACTTCTTTGGATTTCTGTGCTGCTGGGCAGGCCTTTTCTGATCCATTCCTTCACTGAAATCCGGCCGTTGGAGGGGCCTGGCTAACTAGATATGGAACAAGATCCCAGCTCCAACTCTTTGCCCAAAAATTCCTCCTTCCTCCCCATACTGGTGGATAGACTCCAAGCATCTTGATTCAGACTGCTGAAAGTTCAACTCCTAGTATGCCGTTCTGGAATTATGTCTTTTCCTCATTGTCAGATTCTAGGAATTTCCCACATTTAAAAAATAATCACAGCTGTGCACTTAAGGATGTTTATTATAGTTTACCCAACACTGCTAAGTATTCTGTAAATAAAAATCCTACACTGTATTTTTAATACACCTTGGACCCAGGTCTCCCAAGACTCCCACAGGTGAAACTCAACTGTAAAGGAGCTCAAAATCTGAAACTAAAAAACACACAAGGAGAACATCCACAATGAACAAAACAGAACAGACACTCCAAAGCAATTCAACCCACTTTAATTTTAAATAATAGCTCCCTGGAGATATACTACAAAACCAGTAAATTTAAAGTAATTTTTGACATAAAAGCAGGAATCAAATACATGTGAACAGGGTGCTGCCAACAACCTAAGCCCACTTGGCCATCAGCAAACATCAGGTTCTTTTCACAAACACTGGGATCCAGGAGTTTGCAGGTCAGGCTTGCGTGTTCGTCCTCCACCCACTGTGCACCAGCTGACACATGACAAGGAAACCAAACCTTACCATCCAATTCCACCAAACCAACAGACATCTACTCACCAAAAAACTACAAATTGAGAAGCTCTGATTGATTGATTGTAGGAACATGAATGGTACAACTTTGAGGGAAAAAATTGGCATCAGCTAACCAAGTTAACATCAGAATATCCAATCCAGTATTTCCTGTCTCAGATAATATTCAAGAGACCATCCTCATCACAGCCAACAAGATTCACATGAATGAATATTCATAAAAGTGGTTCATAACAAAGGAACTGGAAGTGACCCAAATGCTATTCAAAGGTGAAATGACAGAAAAATGGTAACACTGGGGGATGTTACAGGGCAGTGAAAATGGATGGACCAAAGCCAACGGAACAACCTGGATAAATCATACTAATAACAGGGAATGAGAAAAGCAAGCCCCAGAGGGAAGAGCACATACAGAAGCAGATGAGAAGGGATGAGAAAGTTCAGGGTAGCATGGAAAAAAAAAGGGGGGGGGGGAGTCAGGGGAGAGACATAAGAATGGAACGCGGAGAAGCACAGGCAGATGTAAATTGCTGGCAGTGCACCAGTTTGATGAGTTCACAGGTATTCGTTGTATTAAAAACAGAAATAAGTAAGAGGGTCCTACAAAGCCCAATGACGATAATGTGTCATGAATTGAGGATTATAGTCGGCCCACTTCTCTGCGCCTGAGTCCCACCACCAATAAAGAAAAAGAGGTACAATACAAACAGCCAACTCACAGAAGCAGCAGCCTGAAAGGCCAACAGACATGTGCTAGGATAGTCAACCTCACCGCAATCAGGGAAACACAGCATTAATGCTAGAAGCGGTAAGGGATTACTTCACATCCCACAGCAAAAATGCAAAAGCTCGGTGACACCAAGTATTGGAGAAGACTCAGATCAATGAAATCACAGATATATTAAGGGGGGACGTAAACCGGCTACTGTGCATACGTAGCAATGTGACCCTATCCGGTAAAGCTGGAGATGAGCCTGACCCAGCAATTCCACACTCACGTTTGTCCCCAGAGAGACTCACTAACACACACCAGGAGACATAGACGAGAAATGTCCATGCCAGTGCCATCTACAGAACAGAAACATTCCCAACATATCTGACAATGGGAGAACAGACTCAATGTAATGTAGAATAACCGTACAAAGGAATACCATACACACCAGTTTTAACAAAGGAACTAGAGCTACGGATCAAAAACAAATAAATCTCAACAATAATTTTCATGGCTGTTTTTTCTCTCCAGGTACAGAAAAATTTATAGTTTTCTATCCTTTTCGTCAAGTTTCTTAAGTGACATTCTATATTGCTCATCAGGTCATACATGCGTAATAAAAGTATAAAACCATGCATGGTGATGATACTCCCCAAATCCAGGAGAGTGGCTACTTCTGGAATAGGAAGGAGAGATGCAGGACAGGGAGGGTCACCCAGGGGTCAATTCCCAGTGATGTTCGTTTCTCATGATAAAAAATATATATATATATTGGGGGGGATGGGTATAGCTCATAGCAGAGCGCATGCTCAGCCTGCACAAGGTCCTGGGTTCCATCCTCAGTATCTCTATTAAAAGAATATATATACTGACATAGTTCCTTCGAAAACTAAGATCTGACAAAGCCAGATGTGAGTACTTAGGTATTCATTATATTATCTATATATTACATATGTTGACAACATCTCATACAAAAGAAAAAAACAGGACAAGATGGCACCTTGATAAAATTTATTTGAAAGGAGGTTGGAAGAAAATATTCTTTGTATACAACTTTAAACCGACTACCAGATGTGAGTTCCCCTCACTACAGCCTTATCATCCCTTTGGCCTAGAGCCCAGAACGGGGCCTGAAACACAAGATATGCTCCAATCAACATTTGCTCAATAACTAGACAAGCAGGTAGGGAAAATGTCAAATCATTAATCTAGTCATGTTTGAATATTTTCAAATGCATTGAATCAAATCTGAGTATTTGTGTGTATGAATAATTACTGATAGCCTAGTCTCCTCTTCAATTGAAAACATACTTTCCACCAGACAGCCCATTTTTAAAAACTGTATCACTGTGTGTTATAGTCGGTCTGTGTGTACCCCAAATTCATCTGGTGAAGCCCTAACCGCCAAAGTGATGGTATTTGGAAGATGAGCCTTTGCGCTGTAACTAGGTCTGGATGAGGTCATGAGGGTAGGGCCCCTTGATGGGATCAGTACCCTCACAAAAGGAAGCGACCAGAGCCCGTGTGCTCTTCTCTCTCCACATCAGGACACAGTGAGAAGGTGGACAAGCCACAAGAGGGTTCTCACCAGGAATGAACCTGTCGGCACCTTGATCTTGGACCTCCCAGCCTCCAAAACTGTGAGAAATAAATGTCTGCTGTTAGAGCCACTATGTCTTTGTTATAGTAACCCAAGCTAAGACACTAGGATAAAAAAAACAAAAAACTTTCTGCTCATTAAGAACACGCCTTCTTATAGATAAACATATAAATTTATATTTAGAGAGAACGCGCCTTCTTAACTGCTAATAGAAAAGCACCTGATGTAAACTCTCATCACACCCACATGAAAAGCGGGCATCTTTTCTCATCAAAGAGAGCTGATGAGATGCCCACTTTTCATGTGGGTCCTATATCCCTGGACCAACAGGAATGTTCTGACTTTAAATGACACCTATCATTACTTTACAGAGAAAAACTCTAGTTGATTGGGGAAAGCCCTGAGCAGGAAGTGAAAATACAAAAGATCTGAGTTCTCAGACCACCCAGCTGTGTGACACTGGGCAGCCCCTCTATGCACCTGACACATTTATTTAAAGCATGAGATTGGTCCAAGGGACCACAGTCTCTTCAGTTCCAGAATTAGGATATTATGTTACTTGGGAATTTCTGAATCTCTCACTTAAAATATGTGGAGACCAGAGCCAAGCAGCACTCAGCCGACTTCCAGAGAAATACACCTGGACAAAATACTACTTAGATTATACTTTACCAAACTGAATTTAAGATTATAGGTAAATCGACTTCCACACATGGAAAGGAAAGCAAATAATATTTAAGCAAAGGAGCCTCTTTTCCCCGTACTCACCCCTCAAAGACAGCTGGACCTGCTCTCACAAAAGCAACCACCACCATGCAGTTTGCACCCAGGTCATCAGTTTGCTGAAAATCCCAGTAGCTGAGGAAAGCTGCTACTGTTGCAAGAACTGAATGGGTAGATTTACAGCATCGTCACATTTATGAGCACAATATTAACTGACGCTCTGATGCAGTCCTCGTTTGACTCCATTTGAGTGACTTTCCAGATGTTGCTTCATAGCTTACAAATAACAATAAAGCACAAATATTTTCTCAAGCATAAGAAAATACCTTGCTTTCCCTATGTCACAGGAATCTACCAAAACACATAATCATGGTTCTCTCCAAATATCTCAGACTGACTCTTTTTCTTTCACCCACAAGAAAAATCTAGCGTAGATATCACTTACTGAGATAAGGCAGCCTGCTGATTACCCACTGCTCACGTCACACACACGGAACATTCCCAAACATGTACAAAGGAATGGGGTGGGGGGGTCGGCAGACGTGAAGAAAGGGGACTGTCCTCGGCCCAAGGTGCTTACCACCCCACCTTTGGTCCTTGTCCCCACGCTCACCAAGGTTTGGACAAAAAGAAGTGCTTTCAAAATTTTTCCTTCATACTTTCACTTGATCTCAGAAGTACTTACTCTTTTAAAGAAAACAAGCTATTATGATGTCAGTGTAGGGTGTTTTTGGGGGGGAGGGGTTGGTTTGCAGATACTGGGGAAAGGACACCAGCAGAGGAAGAGAGGAGAGTTTTGTTCTCATGAATTTTTTTCATACCTGGGAACAATTAATTAGGGTTTGAAGACAAAAACTGAGCCCCAGTTTTACCCTAAGCCCCTTACTCCTAATCGTATCCAAGTCACCCCCTCACACAGCCTCTTCGCTCACCTTCTACAATCCCAGACCAGCTCCCTTCAGATCTGGTGCTTCCAATCAACTCCAACCATAATGTGGCTGTATTTCCCACTGGGTACCATGATTTCTCCTAAGGTTACCACGTTGATATTCGTGTTATCAAAAGACCAGAGTTAGGCTGTTGATATGCTGTGCACACAAGGCGATAGGAGACCAGTGGTCACTGGTCATGGGACCAGGCAGCTCGGGTGAAGTGACCAAAGGACGACAGGACTGAGCCAACGCAGCATGAAGGCAGCGGCTACAGGACTTAGCCCGTCCAGGGGCCAAATGCCTGAGAAGAGCCCAGAGGTGAGATCCAAATGAGGTTCTCCTCATCCCAATCCCTTCCAGCGCACTAGTTTCCCAATGCCTGCAGCCCCTCCTGCTCAGAACCCTTCCCTCCCACCCCTGCCTAGCAAGCCCAACCACAGATCCCTTGGTTGGCAGCCTTCCAGTCTGGCGAGAACAGGCACTTGCCCTCCTCCAGCCCCACCAACCCCCTCCACTCCAGCCAAGGAATGATTCATTTTCACCTTCACAAGCTCCACCTTCCCCCTTGGCTGACATGCTGCTCACCATGTTTCCTACATTGAAAATACTCTTCCCTGGTCCAATCTGTGTGTTTAAACCCTGCCCTTATTCATTCAAATACTGAGCCCCCGCTGTGCCAAGTGCACGTCAGAGGCCACCTAAGTGGGAGAAAAGAAAATTCAATACTACTTCTACCAGGAATTCACACCTGGTCCTCCAGTTTCCCTCCTGTCTTCCCAAGGCCTATCACACCTTGTATGTGTTACAACCCTGATCTCCTAGCTTCCAGCTTGGTGACAAGTGAGCAAGAGACTTAACTTTCTGCAGGGGAAGGACAGAGCAGTCCTTCAGAATAGGGCAGGGTGCCCTTTAAGAAAAAGAGTGCAACTCACAATGTATCAAATGCTGCCAAGGGGTGAAGATAAGAACCAAAAAGCATCTGAGACAGGAAGGAAGGGGGCAGGACACAGCCATTAAAGGAAGGACACAGTAAGTAGCACCAGGATGATGGAGAAGTCAACTCCCAATAGACCTGGAGGCCCAAGATGGGAGGTTCGACCTCCAGTGACCTTTGACCTATAATGTACTAGCATGGTGAATGACATACCCAGAGGTACCATGACAATTCTGAGCTAAGCAAGAAAGGTCAAAGAGAGGGCTGTGGCCCAATTCCTGGGAATCCCTGCCCCATCCTCAAAGTAGTTGGAATAATCCTCTCACTTGTTAGCACATGAAAACTAGCCCCCAGTGTTCATAGCAGCAGTATTTACAACAGCCAAGACACGGAAACAACCTAAATGTCCATTGACAGATGTCTGGATAAAGAAGTTGTGGTATATTTCTACAGTGGACTACTACTCAGCCATAAAAAGGAATAAAATGCCATTTGCAGTAACATGGATGGAACTGGAGATCACCATTCTCAGTGAAGCCAGAAAGAGAAAAATGTCATATGATATCACTCATATGTGGAATCAAAAGAAAAGAGGACACTATGAACTCATCTACAAACAGAAAGAAACTCGCAGACAGAGTAAACAATCATGGTTACGGGGGGGAAGAGGATGGGAAGGGATAAATTTGGGATTTTGAGATTTGCAAAGGTTAGCTACTATAAACAAAAATAGATTTTAAAAAATTTCTTCCATATAGCACAGGGAACTATATTCAGTATCTTGTAATAACCTTTAATGAAAATGAATATATATGTATGTATATACATGACTGGAACATTGTGCTGTACACCAGAAACTGACACACTGTAATTGATTGTACTTCAATTTAAAAAACAATTAATTAAAAAACAAAAACAACCAACACCACATCTGGCAGTCATTCTCTCTTATGAGACGGCCTACACTGTCTATGGAGTGTGTATCTACTTCTACTTTAACCACTCCCCTCCTCACCCCCATACATCTCTCTAAATAAAGCTACTCTTACTCAACTGGCTCGCTCTTGAATTCTTTCCTGTGCAAAGCCAAGGACCCTCACTTGGCGGGGCAAATCCCAGGGATCCATCTGACACCTGGGACACAGCCATCCTCTTGTGCCCCTGCCCCCCTCATTTTCCTGTATTACCTCCACTATGCTGAGTCCAAGAAGATAAGAGCCGTGACCTTGGGGAGGGCAATCATCACCAGAACAGCGAAAGCAAAAAACAGCCAACGTTGGGTTGAGCAGAAAGAGTAGGGGAGAAAGAAATGGAGACTGAACATCGATTCATTTTGGCACCCATCTTTCCTCAACCATAACCCCAAATAACTTTTAACAGATCTTCTGTGTAAAGAGACAGTAGTTATTGTTATACATTAATTCAAACCCCAAAACTATGCAGTATATATGACCTGCAGCATATCTACCAGTGGTCCATTTTCAGTTACCGTTTTATCTTCAGTTGTCCTCTGAAACATCACAAATTTTTTCCTACTATCCTGCAAATCAAAATGTTTCACAGAATGTCTTCCCCCTTCTGTTCCTACAAATGGGACAGCAACTAGGTTGAGTCAGCTGATGGAAAAGTTGAGGGGGAGAACCCTATAAATTCTGAGTTGTTACTGTTCTCTGCCAGGAGAAAGAACTGAATTCCTTTATATGGACCCTCAGGAGGTTACCACACTTCCCATCTCCACAGGGCAATTATCCAAGGGGGTCACATACCTTGAAAGCTGGTATTGCCAGATTCACAAAACACACTGAAAGACATTACTCCATCTGCTTCTCATACTAACATTAATGTAAATCAGTTATTTGATATCATGCAGCTGCTTAAAAAAAGGCTTACAGGCCCTCCAGCTGCCTGAAGGCAAGTTCCACTCAGGCAGTTTAGAACTGCTTTCCTTCCGTAAGGGTCTCCCATCTTTAACCAAAAAAGCTACCTTGCACATGGAAAATTTGGAAACCAAGAGTTTTTAAATGACCCAGCCTAGAAAAATTCTTATCAAGAAATATGAACACACCAACCTCAATTCTCCTAAGATCAGAAATAAGTTTATCCTATAAAAGGAATTCCAAGGTTCAGTTTCTTACTACGAACTTGGGACCCTAAAAAAAAAAAAAACTACTCAGTGATACCATTATGAAAATAAGGAGTGGTCTGCATACCGAAAGGATAAAGAAAATGAGTGTCATCTAACAGTCATCTATGTGCCAAGCCCTTATAGGTATTTTGAAGCCTACTGAGATATTAAAATCTCACAGAGAACAGTCTTCCTTGTATGCAGTGATTGCTACGAAACCACAATAACTGACCAAAGTCACAGTTAACAATGATAGGGGGAAAACCAAATTCACATCTTCCTAGTAAAGACCATGGACAGACTTAGTACCTGGATTTTAGAAAGAGCTCAGATAAGGCAACATTGGGGGTGGATGGGGGGAGGTTGCCAAATGACCTTTTTTTCTGAAGGCATAAATCAATTGTCATTTATGTCCTGAGTACCATGCACATGCAGCCATTTCAAAGATGTCCAAGGAATTCAAGGAGATGCTTAAGATATCAAAACCACTATCTTGGCAATACTTACATTCTGTAAGTTACACGCTATCAATCTGAAGTCTGTAATACAGCTTCCACTTAAGTACACACGTTGTCAAGTCGCATTTAAAAAACTGGGAAGCCCTATCAATGAACATTAAATCCAGGACCAGAGGACAGAGGAAGCAAAGTGGAATACTGGATTACAGACTCAGCAGAAGGAATTAAACCCCACAAGTCATCATTAGAAAACTGGCTAAAATCTAAAATAGCAGAACTCCAGCTAGCTATTTCTTTGCTTGTTTGTTTGACTTACTGATGCTTCAAAATGCATAAACACCCTTGCTCCAATCTTAAATCTTAATCACAGAAGTCCTTGGAATGAAAGGAGTCAATATTCAAAGTTATTCTACCTCTTTAGCTTAGGTATTTTTTTTTAATTGAAGTCTAGTCAGTCCACAATGTTGTGTCAATTTCTGGTGTACAGTATAATGTATCAGTCATACATATACATACATATATTCCTTTTCATATTCTTTTTCATTATAGGTTACTACAAGATACTGAATATAGTTCCCTGCACTATACAGTAGAAACTTGTTGTTTACCTATTTTATACATACTACTTAGTATCTGCAAATCTTGAGCTCCCAATTCATCCCTTCCCACCCCCTTCCCCCTCATAACCATAAATTTGTTTTCTATGTCTGTTTTTGTTTTGTAGAGAAGTTCATTTGTCTTTTTTTTTAGATTCCACATATAAGTGATATCACGTGGTATTGTTCCTTCTCTTCTGGCTTACTTCACTTAGAATGACAATCTCCAGGTCAATCCATGTTGCTGCAAATGACATTATTTTATTCTTTTTTATGGCCGAGTAGTATTCCATTGTATAAATATACCACAGCTTCTTTATCCAGTCATCTATCGATGGACATTTAAGTTGTTTCCATGTCATGGCTATTGTAAATAATGCTGCTATGAACACTGGGGGTACATGTATCTTTTTAAATTACAGTTCCCTCTGGATATATGCCCAGGAGTGGGATTGCTGAATCATATGGTAAGTCTATTTTTAGTTTTTTGAGGAATCTCCATACAGTTTTCCATAACAGTTGCACCAAACTACATTCCCACCAACAGTGTACGAGGGTTCCGTTTTTTCTCCATACCCTCTCTAGCATTTATCATTCGTGGACTTTATAATGATGGCCATTCTGACTGGTGTGAGGTGATACCTCATTGTAGTTTTGGTTTGCATTTCTCTGATAATTAGCAATACTGAGCACATTTTCATGTGCCTATTGGCCACTTGAATGTCTTCACTGGAAAACTGCTTGCTTAGGTCTTCTGCCCATTTTTGGATTGGGATTTTTTTAAGTTGTATGAGCTGTTTATATATTCTGGAAATTAAGCTCTGTCAGTCTCATCTTTTGCAAATATTTTCTCCCATTCCATGGGTTGTTATTTTGTTTTGATTATGGTTTCCCTTCCTGTGCACAAGCTTTTAAGTTTAATTAGGTCCCATTTGTTTATTTTTGCTTTTATTTCTATTGCCTGGGTACACTGCACTAGGAGAACATTGCTAAGATTTATGTCAGAGAATGTTTTGCCTATATTTTCTAGGAGGTTTATAATGTCTTGTTTTATATTTAAGTCTTTAAGCCATATTGAGTTTACTTTTGTGTATGGTGTGAGGGAGTGTTCTCAGTTCACTGATTTACATGCTTCTGTCCAGTTTTCCCAACATCATTTGCTAAAGAGACTATCTTCACTCCATTGTATATTCTTGCCTCCTCTGTCAAAGATTAACTGACCAAAAGTCTGGGGGTTTACTTTTGGGCTCTCTATTCTGTTCCATTAATCCATATGTCTGCTTTTGTATTAATACCATGATGTTTTGATTACTGTTAGCGTAGGTATTATTATCTGAGTGTCATATTTACAACAACATTTTATTTTCTTAACTGTTAGAACATAAGCCTTCATCCACTTCATCATTTCAGAATGGGCTGCAGTCCATTATACTTAAAATAGAAGGCAAGCCTTCCTGGGTCTTCTGAATCTTTAAAGACTCGTTGAGCTAGGAAGGACTCTGAGAGGCTTTCAAATAAACGGGGAAGTATTGACACATGAAGTTCCCAGAAGCTTCTTCTTCCCTGTCTGCAAACTGGTCTGACCCCTCTCAGCAGGCTGTAACACAGTCAGTAATGGGCACCAAGACACAGGGCTGGCCTGCTACACTGAGACACCAGCAATGACCGAAGCAGGTACCACACAGCATCTGACCCAGAAATCTACACACATGGTTCTCTCAAAGCCGACTTCCCAGCAGTAGTTCTTGCTGAGGTCAGGCAGACTTTTTTTTTTTTTTTTTTTCGCTGACAAGCATTTCCACAAAGTAGTATTCTATACCCAGTAGCTGACTGGTCAGCTGTACAGCTGACTCACACTGGAAGAACCCACTGCTGCAAATGTGCTGCTTTCATGCTGACCAAATGCACGTGCCACACGAGAAACGTCACCAGCACTCCGTGATGCTATACAACTGTCACCACAGACACACAGAATCACGTTCTGCGTGAAGACTACCCGAAGCTCAACACCCCCAACAGTTGATCTTTCAACCATACTATGCCAACGGGCAGTAAAACCAGGATGTTTCACAGGCAAACACGTCTTTGCCCACACCCGACACACACCAGAGTTAAATTCAGTATAATCCAGTCTCTCTAAGACATTCACTCCACAGCCATGTGGAAAGATTCTGCATTAGCAATATAAGTGTTTTTGTTTTTTCTTTTTAAACAATGTGAAAAAAAATGTTTATTTTTGTCTATAGGACTTTTCCCCCCAAAACAAACAACTTTTTATTGAAGTATAGCTGATTTACAATATGGTTAGTTCAGGTGTCAGCAGAGTGACTCAGTTCACATACATACATACTGTAGTGTGTATCTGTTAATCCCAAACTCCTAATTTTCCCTCCCTGCCACCCCACTTTCTCCAAAAGTGTTTTCTTTATTCAAGTTGTTGCTTCACTGTATCACCCCTTGGTGGTCCAAGGTCACAGGAGAAATACTAACTGGTAAAAACTATTTAGTGATTTTTTAAAAACCATGTATTTCACAGTACTTCCAAATCCAAGCAGTTCAACCATAAAGAGTTTTTCAACTTAGGAATTTAGATTCAACCTAAACACCTAGAATTGGCAATACCTATCCAGAACTATATAATCTGACCCATCATTGTATTCCAAGAAAATGACTTCTGCGGAAGTACTGAAATATACCCAAAGATTTATTTTGCTCTCATTCCTAGTAGACAATGACCGGAAAGGAATCTAAATTAACATTATGCCATCAATAAAACTAACAATTCTTTTTAGTAAAATACTTAGTATAGGAAAATAGTCCTAATATAATAAAGTACTATTATCCTTCATTTCTTTTTTTTTTAAGGCAGAACAAAAAACTCAAAGCATGAAAACAGTATAGGACTTTGGGAAGGAGGTATGTAAGCTATAAAAGCAGTTCCCACACGTTTTTTAATGTGTACATGTGACCTGAAAATCCCGATTTCTAGGGTGATCCTGCCTGGCCAAGTCCAGCCCAAAGTAAATGTGTCCCAGTTTGGTCAACATATTAAATGGTCACCACACCTGTGCCCCAGCAGTTTCTGGGTCCTAAGTAAGGTCACCAACAGTTACTCCCTAAGTCTGCAGGATCAATGGCTCCTACAGCCAAATAAAACCTTTAGTCCTTCTTTCTTTTCCTTCATTCCCAAAGATGAGCAGTCAGGGGGAAAGGGCTGACCCCCGTCGAAACACACACACACACGCAAAGCTGAGATGCTCTGGGTGCCTCTGCCTCTCTGGGCTCCAGGTGCTACTTTTGTCTTTGGCCCGCTCCAATGTCACCAGAGACCCTCTCACAGCTGTTCTAGCAACACCCCCTTGGGCATCTGGTCACCTGGCTGTGCCTTAAGCTCTGTCACCACCTGCCTTGACTGTCATGTGCTCTGTACCACCCCCTGGGGCTGCCCTGTCCGGGCTGAGGCCGACCTGTCACTGACCTCAGTGGTTCCTTCTCTCTGCTCCATCAGCGAGGAACTTCCCCTTCTCAAATCCCTCTCCATGGACAGGGTGAGGAGACGCCCAGGACAGAGCTGTGTGGTCCCTGCTGTCACAGTTTATTCCACCGGTTTTTCCCAGCCTCCTCCTTCCCAAGGCCCTAGAGCCTCAGGAGGACAGATCCCAAGGACACATGATGATCAGAGCATCTCATCCAAGTGCCAAGCTCTGCCCTTGTCACTTCCAGCCCTGCTTGCCTGACCCCTTCCTTGTCCGTGTCAGCATCTGGTTTCCCACTGTCACTCTCAGTCGTCCAGCCCCACGCAAAATACAGGGGTAGCCAGGTCCTGGGGCAGAGGAAAGGCAGGGGGAATTTGTCCCCTAACTCCACGTGCTGGCATGACAGCCTCAACACTGAACAGACAGACCAGCATCTACACCTTGATCCACACGCAGCCATGGAGAGACTGAGTGACGTGAATGAAAATGTTAAAGGTGTCATTTATGGGTAGTTTACAGCGGATTCTTCCTTTTCATTAAACTTCCAATTAATTTTGTTCCAAATTTTCTACAATGAATATGTATTACTTTAAAAAAAAAAAAGGAAAAAGCCAAATGTAAATCAAGGTGGGAGTGTTTGTAAGGCCAGAATGACTAGAAACGGAAAACTTACAGAAAAATTAAAGAGCTATGCTGCAACCCAATATAATTAGTGTCCCTATCACTAAAAATCACAACAAATGACTTTTAATAATACACTTTCACTTATACGTAAGGGAAGACTATAAGGGTATAAGTAAAAATCTAGAGAAAATTATACTGGAATGGCTAAGACGCTTTTTAAACAATATTCTTCCATGTAAACCTCAGGATAAGAAGAAATTATTTTGGGAGACAAGTGATTGCATGTTTAGACTCATGAAAAGCTTAGACATTAAAGATAAAAACAAGTGGAAGGCATGGAACATTACTAGACCCTTCCCTTTGAAAACAAGATAGACAATCTCCTGGGAAGAGAAGATAAAAACAACTTCAACTCAGTTTTTAAGTAACTGCGAGGTTCCCCAGCCCTGGAGCAGCCCGTGCTCTGAGTTTCCCTTTGTGTCAATGTGAGCGTCACTCTCCAGGCTCCCAAGCTGATGGAAATGTTGGGTCACTTTGCACTCTTCCTCCTTCTTTCCTTCCAGATCTTCCTCCTAAATCCATGAATTCCCCACCCACTGGACACGGCCCTGCCCTTCAGTCCGTCTAACCATCTCTGGCTACTTCCCCCTCCGCTATTAAATTAACAAGAAGTTAATGCCAATAACAAGATCCTGATAAAATTCTCCATGGCTTCTTACAACCTACAGTCCAGTGCCAGCTCCTCAGGCTGGTGCTCCAGACCCCGGCAGGGCTGCTGCTCAGTGGCCCCGGGCCCGCTCGGCCCCAGAACAGAACAGTGATGTCTGGAGCTGGACAGCACAGCTGCCCCACTCACCGCCACCACAGCATCTGACCTGCATGTGACTCCTCCAGCAGCATCTGACCTTCCCCTACAGCGGGACCAGCAGCAGCAGCATCACCTGGGAACTTGTTAGACATGCACACCCAGAGCCCTGCCGTAGGCCGGCTAACACAGAAACTCTAAGGATAGGACCCGGATGTGACTGACACACTAAGAGAACCACTGCCCCACAGAAACCCTCCCAATCTACCAAACTGACTTACGCTCCCCAGGTTAGGGTTTGCACTTCCTTCTTCCGTCCCTTTGTTCACCAGACAGCTCCCTCCCCACCATCCATTTCTAGCCTATCCTCCCTTCATGGCACAGATCAAGCCCTTCTTCCAACCATCTGATCTTTCCTGATCAGTATAACGTGTACCTGTCACCTTCTGAACTCCCACAGAACTTATTCTCTGTACCACTCGCTCAACACTTAACAACATGACACCAGAGCAAAAAGATGACAACACTCAAGCCTCCAGGGTAGGGATTACAGACGTCATAAAATGTGCTGGCAAGCCAGCAGTGACAACGGCCCGAAACCATGTGTTCAGGAAGACTGAAGCTGGACCCAGGAAGGAAATGCTGTTTCAGTGAGTAACCACCCAGTTTCTTTGGGAGGGATGGAAGAGGGCAGTCTTACTGCAAACATCTCTTTCCTGCTCTTGGTGTTTTCACCCAAACTGAGATGGGGGGTAAGGCTGTCAAAGACCCGGAGACAAAACAGACCACAGTAAGCACACCTGCTGGAGTACAGTCACTGCTCGGCACTCCTGGCAGGCAGGTCTGACTCTAACACATCTGCGGAAGGCAGCCCAGGTCCTGGCAGATCTCAGTATGTCGAGCCCCAGGTTAAAGAGTTGTAGCCCACTGTATACACCATGCATGCTTGAGTTCCTCCAGAGTCCCACAGTTAACGCTACACCAGGCGATGTGAGGGACAAAAGAGACCCATTTCCTATCAACAATGGTAACATCTGTCATTGGCAGATGACACCAACTTTCCTCAGTCCATGTTTAAATCCAAACACACACACATACACACAAAAGCATGTCTAAGCCAGGCTCAGAGGCTACAGATCCATCTATTTCAAACTATTTTGTCCTCTTGGTGCCAATTATTAATAGACATTTCTAACAAGGGCTTCCCTGTTACAAACCTACGTCTTTTTTTTTTTTAATGGAGGTAGTGGGGATTGAACCCAGGACCTTGTGCATGAGACCGGCAGCAGGACTTCCTTGGACTCTATTACCTAACTGGGTTCCTTTCATCAGATTGTGATTAAAGAGAACCACACAGTGGCTGGACCTGCAAACTCCTCTTTGGTTCCCATTTATCAAGATATCTCCCCACTGACAGCAAGTAGAATCTAGTTTTTAGAAACTATTGTTGTACTAATACAGGCTCCAATGTGTAACTTCACATGCGTTACTCAGTAATTAAACAAACAAACAAACAAACAAAAAGTACACTCCCCCGTTCCTCCCAGTTCATTTACTATCTAGAGAAGCAACAGGTCCCCACCAGAGGCGGCGCGCAGACACCGGTGGAGGTGGCACGCCCGTGAATCAGCCCCGGAGCCCAGTCAGTGTGATTCACAGACCAGCCCAGCTGCCAGGAAGGCGCCATCTCCAAGCCTCAGGTTCACCATGAGGCCAAGGCTGGAAAACACACACTCGCCGGACGATTCCATCAAGCCCCACGGACCTGCATTCAACTGGCAAAGCAAGAAAATCCAATTTCCTAATGGTTCGTAAACAGACTTGGATCCGGAGTTGAAACTCCAATCTGGCACATCCACCTTGACGCAGCTGAGTATAAACACACACTCAGGTCCAAAAGGAGAAAACGCATTATGACAGCTTATGAGAGCATCACCGAGCTTTCCGCTGCCAGGCTCAAGCCCGGCCAGAGGTTTGCTGGACTGGTCAGTGAGGAACACAGCCAAACGCCTACCCGCAAAGCCTCGTGGGGCCACGCGGGGAGAGAGCAGACTTGCTCTCGCACACGGAGAAGCCACCCTAAAGCTGTCACCGTGCCCTGGCAAGAGTCCCTAAACCGCTTAGCAGGACCAGAACGAACCACGTGTCATCTGAGCCTCACAGCAGATAAGAAACCGTCAGGGCTCCAGCGCACGTCCCCGGACCAGGGGCAGCCACTCCCTCTCAGGCCTCACCTCAACAGCAACAGCAGAGCCCCTCACAACTCACAGCAAAAACGCACAGGGAGGCAGAAGGGGCTGGAGGCTCATCGAAAGTTCTAGAACAACGACGCCCAGTCTGCATACCACCTGTGGTCTCCGAGGGGAGAAATATGCTTCCTTTCCGTCGCATCTGCGAAGGGACAGTTTTCTTATCTCTGTAGGTTGTATCTGCGGCTCACCAGTGGGTCTACAGAAGGGGAAGCTACTACTCAGGGAAGTGTTACACAGAGACTAAGAATCAGGAAGCAGCTATAGTTTCTATAATATCAAAAGTCTCAGAAACTGCCAAAAAGTTATCCAACCGGACAACTGCAGAAGCAAACTTTGGAGTGCCTGGAATCAAATCCGAGCTTCAGCGCCAACAGGTTCAACGCATTCACTTTTCCATGCCTCAGCACCCTCATGTGCAAAACAGAGACGCAGTGGTGGTGAGGCTCCCCTGAGAAGATACACTACAGACATCTTAGGACAAGACCTGGAACCTGGCAAGCCCTCATCAACGTGAACACCTTCATCATCACTGTCTGCGACTACCTAGGCGTGCTGCATTCCACAGGCTTGTCTCCACCCTCCACATGTGCAGGAGACATCAGATTCCTCCTGCTCCAGAGGAGAAAGCTAAGGCTCAGTGTGAGTTATTTACCTGTAGTAACAGAGTGGGCGACAGAGCCAGAATTCCAACCCAGGCCAGCCTGGGATCTGCCCATATTCCAGCTCTGTCTTCTAGGTGAACAAAATGGAGACAGGAGCCCAGGGAACTAACGGTAATCACCACCCTTCTCCCTCTGACTGCTCCTTGTTACAATGCAGCAGCACATGTGAGAACAAGGTGTAGACCTGGATGGGGCTCAGAGAAAAGGTCTTGCCCATCACTGGTCCTCAGGCCAGCCCTAGTCAACAGCCATTGCTTTCCTCCAGCAAGTTCCCATCTGCACACCCAGCCCCTGCAGGGAGGCCATCTCCATCCGCCTGAGATGGAAGCAGAGCAGCAAAGAGCAGGCCCCTTTATTTCTACAGGGCTCAGGACTGGCCAGCAGGAGGGATGAAAGCTTTGCACCTGGTCTCCATTAAGTGAGGATGTGGACAGCAGTTAAGGACCATAAAGGAGGAAAGAACTACGGCAAAGTGTTGGCAGGGAGAAGACACCGGGACTGCTGCTTACATCAGCTCTGAGTCCTGCAAGGGCCCAGTAAATGCTGAAATGTTTACCTTGTCTCTGCCTCTTCACACAAGCCCAAGGGAAAAAGTAAAACACACGTAAGTGGCTGGTAAGAAGCACTGTCTGAATGTTATGCAAGCTCCCACAGCACATAAGAGCAAGCTAGCTCCCGGGTGGTCACTATCCCACAGAATAAAGTCACAGGAAATAAAGAGGCTGAGCCTCAAAGGTTAAAAAAAAAATTAAATACGTTATAGAAGGGAGAGAACTAGGAGAAAGATTTTGAAGGAAAAAAAAAAAAAAAAACTCACCTTTGATCTCAAAATCACCCTTAACAGCCTTATCCTAAAGACACACTTTTAACCCTACAGACACAAGCCCAGGTGACGTACTCCATCTACACACTCGTACACACAAACCAAACGCGTCCAACAACATCAGATACCTGCAGAAACAAATTCTGCCACAAAGATTCCACTGGGAGGAAGATTTCATACTTGCTTAGCCCGGGGAGCTTAGATTTCAGCTGGAGAACCTCTGACAAATTAGGTCAGGAATGGAGAAAGAACCTGGTCTGACCAGGGTCAAATATGGGAACTTAACATGTGCTAAGATGGTAATAACATTCGACACTGAAACACAGGGCGACCCGAGCACCGGGCACCAACTTGAATGCCTCACATACGCTAACATGTTTCATTCTCTCAGCGACCCTATGAATACGACTATGATGCCCATTCGACAGCAAAGGACACAAGGGCACAGGAAGGTTAGTACATAACTTGCTCAAGACCACACAGCCGGAAGGGCAGGCAGGACCAGGTGTGAACCACCCAGGTGATCAGGTTCTCAAGTCCGTGCTCCTAACCAGAGGTGCTACTTCACAAGTGGCTTCAAGATCTACTTCACGCTATGCTCTAGACTTGATCAAGGACTCAAGGATGGAGAAGAGGAAATAATCCTATCAAGGAGCTGCCGGGAGCTGGAGAATGTGCCTCCTTTTCAGAGCTGTCCAGGTTCTTAAAGTGCTGACTCACATCCTGAAGACTTGAGGTGGAGAACCAAGACTCCTCTCCCCTCCTTAGCCCACAGGGACTCCCCACTGTTCTACTTTTGATCGATGGTGTATATCACCCGGAGGGCAGGCTTTTTAATAGACCATTCTAAACTTCGCCAGTGAAAAACAGATCCATTTTTTTAAAACCTTACTGATGACATCAGAGCAACCTGGAAACCACAGACTGCAAAACATTACAAGGTCAATTGATGTCATAACTCAGAATGTGTCAAGCCCACATATGGACGTAAGTGGATTCCTAATACAAACTTTAAAACATAACACTGCTTCCCAAGCTGTCACTGGGCAGCCGGAATCCTAAACTATGAAGCCTTCAGCTGCCTTTTTTATTATGCTGGGGAACATTCCAAGGGATGTTTATTTTAACCAGCTCAAAAGCTACTTTCCACTCAATAAATATAACTTCTCTTCCCAAGTGGTACACGAGATGGAACACAATTTAAACGTGCAATAAACTGGGTGAGATTACTTATAAAGCTTTGTACAGTGTTCAAAAGAAAAAAAATCATAATGCCTTGTCTGGATAAAGGGACATTCATGAAAATCAGGTCACATTAACCCACAATAAATAAACCTGTTTTGGGGAGGGAAACGTCATTTTAAATGTTTTCAAAGAAGGCTTTCTTGACAATATATTTTAACAGTTCCTTAATACAAGGAGAAGAGGGTCCCTTCCACCAACCAAAAAAGAAAACGAAGGCAAAATGCAAAAGGCCTTTCTTCAGATACTTTGTACATAAAGGGTTCATTTTACCGTTTAACTGCAGAATGTCATTCTGTCAAAAATCTCCCCTAGCATATTCCAAAAGAGTTCCACCTCACCGCCTGCATGTATTGCTTTTGGAATTCTAATCAGTTCCACCCACCCAGTGGCTCAAACTGAAATACTAAGAGAGATGAACAGCTGTCCTCATCCACCACACCAAGAATAGCTTTCAGAAAACCAAGCTCCAGTTGGAAAACTCCTTTTAGTAATAACCCTTCTCAGCCTGAGAGAGCACACTCTGGGAAACTCCTCTGCGTGAATCACGAAAACGCCTGTAAAAGCTTTCTAAAAGGACATTTTAGGAGAGACGTGTTCTCTCCTAGATGTAAACACACACAATGACTTGGGGGCCGAGCAGCTTATACCCTAGGATCTGAAACTCGTGTGTGTGTGTTTGGAATTCTCTGGGTGATAAATGCTTGCTAATGCCTTGTCGGACGCGATCCTGCAAGAGAACGTTCTCGGAGGAATTACAGCTCACTCACCGAAAGGCCCAGGCCACGGGGTGCAGGTCTGAACTGAAACTGAGGCCTAATCCTGGCCTCATTCCTCCTCACTCTCCTACCCAACCCGGTCCTACACCTCCAAGCTGGGTGTAGAACTGTGGTGGGGGAAAGACGTGCAGCCAAGTGAGGGGGAAAAACAGAGGAGGTCCAAAAAACACTAACCATGACATGTGAAAAGTGCCCACTGGCAGACCCGCACCACTGCCAGAGGGAAACAGTGCAAGAATCTAGGGACAGAAGGACTTGAGGTCCAGGGCTGTCCTCTGGAGAAGTCTCAGGCGTGCCTGCCAACTGGAAGGACAGGAGAGCCTGGCTTGGTTTAAAAGCAGAAATGATGCCCGGGTGGGCAGGGAGCAGATGCAGAGAGAACCCACAGCCCGGGAGAGATCACAAGTAGCCATGAAGCCAATCACGCCCCTGGCTGCGCAGATGGAGGTCAAAGAGAATGCGATTCATAGGAAAATAGATATTCAAAACACAATCCCACCAACGTTTATGGTTCCTACTTGGATGGAATATAAAGAAGCCAAGGTGCCACCCCCTCTGTAGCGAAAAGGTTAACACCAAGTGGCCCCTCAGCTCCTGGGCCAAGCCTTTGCACAGATTATTTCATTTAATCCTCACAACAGTACAAGACTTGAGCACGTATTTTCACTGCTATTCTGGGCTGCAAATTATTTCCCCCGAAATTCACATGTTGATGTCTTTACTCCTGGCACCTCAGAATGTGACTGCTGTCCATTCAGAGACAGGGTCTTTTAAAAGGTAACTAAGGTAGAATGAGGTCATCAGGGAGGGCCCTAATCCAGTATGACTGGGGTCCTTGATGACTGGGACAGACACACACACACACAGAGGGAAGGCAGCATCCATGAACAAGCCAAGGAGAGAGGCCACTGAGAAACCCATGCAGACACTTTGACCCTGGACAGCTAGCCTCCAGGACTGTGGGAAAACAAACCTGTGCTGCTTCAACCACACAGTCTGGTGCTTTGCTATGGCCACCCCAGCGAACTAACACAACTGCTATCCACAAAAAGACAGTGGGGCTCAGAGAGGCTGAGTAACTTTGATCAAGGTCACACAGCTAGTATGTGGTAAAGCTGCAACTTGAATCCAGGTCAAAATCCAAACTACTCTTTCCAGGTCGAGCAGTTAGCCTGGCACAAAGCAAGTGCTCAGTCAATGCTGGCTATTCTTTAAAGGCACTATATGACTATACTAATGACTATACCCCGAACGCAGGATGCAGAGATACGCAGCCGTGGTACGGGCTACAATTCCCAAGTGCTGTGATAGACAAAGCCTACTGCATCGGCAATCCTATGGATTAGAGTTAAGTTAAAAATTAAACTGGGAAAGGCCTTAATTACATGATTAAAGACACAGCACAGGTGAGACCTGGTGATGACCTGGCCTAAAGAAGGGCAAGGACAGAGAGGTTAGGCTGGAGAGTTAGGACAGGCTCCTGCAAGATCCAAGTCTGTGCAATCAAAGGTGACAGCCACACAGTAATTCATCCCCCCCCCCAGCTTTCCTCAGGACCTTACTTGTCATCTGGAAGACGTGCACCAAAGACGGGATGACTTCAATACCCCTATTTTAACCCTTCTCAGACCAAAGCCGGGCTCCACACTCCTCTGTTAGGGACAGGTGGGAGTCACTGCAGACTCCTCTCTTTTCTTCACCCAAGACATTCTGTAATTCCAGCCACTGGGTTTTTAACCAGGGTGACAAAGGAAAACAGGTTCCACGATAGCATCCCATGGTTTCTCAGGTGAAACAATCAGGAAATGGGGCGTTCAACAAAGGGGGGAAAAAAATCACGGATTCTCAATTTTCAAACAAATTAGAGGACAATAAATATGTGACATGAAAGCCAGACTGAATATAATTTAATCTTTGATGACTCAAGAGGGTTTTGTGGATCCTCAGGGCAGTCATTATAAGCATTAATCACTGCTGTAGAAAGAACCCCAACTTACAGAAATTCCAGGGCAACAATGCCAGCTAATAGGGAACTTACCATGTAAAGAGAAGCCCTGTGACTTGCATTTGAAAGAGACTATGCATGGTTTATTCTTAATGTTTGTAATAGGATTAAAACAATAAGACATATAAGGACATTTAAGAACTTAGAAACCTATAAAATTTATACTTATTTTCTAATTAGGGGTTTATCTGAAGTTTAAAAATCATGGGCCACAATGGATAACTCATTTTTCCTTTCTTCCTGAAGAACAGTTACTGAGTAATTTCCCTAAAGACCAGAATTACTATAATGCCTCATCACTGAAACAGATTATTGGTACCTTAGTCTTCAAAGCAATAATGATATTACCACTGTATCATTTACTTTCCCCACTTCTAAGTACTTAAGTATTTAGATTTAAACGTTCAAAAATATAAAAGTTGACATCATTCAGTTCTATAGTTTCTATCTCCCATTATTCAGTTCTATAGTTTCTATCTCCCATTTCAACTGAAAAATGGCAAATATATGTTTTTGAAAAAATGGAAAACTTGGCAGAGGTCTTGGAGTGAACAATTTCATTACAAGAATATGCTCAAGTCTCTTGCTCTGAGAAAATTCAGTAAGTAAAATTTCATTAAATCCAAAACTTAAATGACTTTTTCTTAACTGGGAAGATGGCTGTGATAGGAATAAGGAATGGGCAAGGAAGTCACCAATGAGTCTTTAACTTGAAGTTAATGGGGATCCTTTAGGTTTACTTGGCAATAGGTTTACCATGTTTCCAGACACTGAAAACCATCAAGAAGCGTTTTACAATACAAGAAAGCAAAGTAAGTATTTCCGTGCTCCTCTTCATGACTCATTCAGGCTGAAACTCAGCTCCCAAGAGTCAGAAGCAACAGCGGATGGAACTGCGGGACTGAAGGAGTTTGCAGAAGAGAGGGCCCCGAGAGGAAAGAGATGCCACCCAGAGGAAAACGGCATCGAGGAAGCAACTGCCGCCAAAATTATGAAGGGCAGGAGCCATCATCTGTCCTTCCCTGAAAAGTCAGCAGCCAGGGTACTGGCCAGTCCATTACAGATGTTCATCCCACGCTTGATACATGATTTAATCAATTAAATGTTTGAAAATCGGCCTGAGATAGTTCACGAATAAACTATTAAGAAGAAATAATCCATTAACTACACTATACATTTCACGCCTCAAAACATACCATTTCGGGGTGGGGGGAGTTACTCCCCCAGTATATTCAGGTGTAAAATCCTTCACACTCTATAATCATTTATCTGTGCTCCTTCATATATACAGCACTCTAATTTATCTGTCATATTATTCAAGAACCATTCCCTTGAGTTTTCAAATATGTTCTTCCCTGCTCCTCCATCCTATCAGGATTGTTTTCAAATTTGCAATTTGTGCTGAGGAGAAAAGACTTCAGTTGAGCAAAAGCCAGAGGTTAGTAGAAGGAAACTGTCAAGTTTTTCATTTCACTTTCAACATGATTGTTGATAACCTCTTGATATATTCTGTCTTCTTTCATGGGAACAAATGTAGCTTTTTTTAAACAAATTTTTAAGGGACTGACAGGCAGATCTCAGTCATCTCACAATGTTATTCAAAATTCTGAAGCTAGATCTGCAGGGAGACTCAGTTCTCAACCAGAGCGCCTACGTAATTCCTTCCACGTGGGTTAAAAAGAAAAGTCAAGTCTGCAGCTCACACACGTTAAGTCTTCCTCTATATTTCATGCTGCCAACTCTGATTACAATAGGTTCAATTAGGATTTTGCAGTATTTATCTTTGAGAAGAGAGGTCATGGTTAAATAAACTTGGGAATCGATGGGTTTAAACAGCGCTAAACGAGCTTTTTTACTGCCCGACTTCCTTTAATATAATCACATGGGCAGTGTAACTCCAAGACAGGACAGAACAGGTCATAAGCTACAGAACGATGTTTTCTCCAAATACTGTTTTCACGGACATCCTTTCCCTTCGCACCAGCATTCCCTCCGAAAACACATTGGGAATTGCTGGATTAAATCATTATCTCGTGTGCTACTGCAGGAGACCCAACAAAAGACACGCCCTTTACTCTGCAGCGTGTCTGGAGTGCAAATGGATGTGACACAGTGACTCACACACACATACACACCCACACACACCTGTTCTGACGTGTACTTAACTATAGTATGATGCTAGGGAAACAACTTGGCTGTGGCCTATGTAAGCTTCATTCAAAAGCTATTTGCTAAATAGATGCTGAATTACTCATATGTCACGATGAATTATGGCTAGTAACTGAAAGAACCGAAAATGTCCGGGACGGCTGTTATTTCTCCAGTCTCCTGAAACCTAAGTGACATCACAGTTATTCCACAGTCTATTTTATGTGTTAACTTGGAGTCTATGATCGCTACAGGGGTTCTGAACTGACTTCAGAACAGTTAAAAGGCCTAAAATTATAAGTGAAATTACACGCATCTGTGCATTTTTGTAGAAAGGCAGCTCTTGCTTTTATTAGCGATTCAAAGAGTTCCATGGCCAAAAATGTATTTTTAAAACACTCTCAATGAACCACCGGCCTTCCAGGACTACTCTGGAACACCAAACAACTGTGTTTGTCAAATCAAGATCATCAAAAACTCTACAGAGAGTCCTGAGCAAACCATTTCCAATGAGCCATGCCCATGATATTAGAGTCTGTGCAGAAGGAAGAGTCACAGTTGCTATTTCTCTCCCTGGTCTAATGGACTGGGGTCTGGGGAATCTGCAGGAATTACATAAATGTGTTATCAGCAAAGCAGTCCAGTGTGCTTTGAGAAAATAACCTAGACTTCTTCAGCATATCTGCCACACAAAGGGCACTTAATAAATGTTTGCTGACTTAACTGATTCCAAAGTTAGAGGGTTTGAGCTCAAGGGTCACTCTTATTATTCCATGGGAGCTGATGTGAAATCAGTCAGTACTTCCCAAGTCACCTCCTATATACCCACCACTTCTAGTGTTGAGGATATCTACCCTCTGGATATGTTTACCGACCTGACTTGCTCAGGGCTTGCTCAGGCCAGGCTCTTCAAAGTCAGTTCTCCCCCAGACAAATGGTGCAAAACTTAAGCTCCCTAATGTGGCATTGAAAGCCCTCTCCCTTCCCAACCTCATCTCTCACACCTCCTCTACCAAAACCAACTCTATCCATGACTGATACACCTTCTACTCTCCTACCCATTCATCTTCTGCATCCTAGTTACTCAGACACTTGCTCATGCCCCACTTCCCATGAAACCTGTCCAGCCCCATTCAGTGCCCAGTGATCCCATGACCCAGTATTCTACGCCCACCATAGGGTTTCTCAAATGGGAGCCCAAGACACTGCAGCAGACCCAGAACAAAATTTGAGTGAAGACCAGGAAACTGCATTTTTAATGAGCACCCCAGGTAATTCCGATTCCCGAAAGGTCAGTAATCACTTCCTATATAAGGATGAGTTAATGCCCCATCCCAGTTATTCTCAAACCTGGCTGCATGCTAGAGCCATCCTGGGAGCTCTCAAAAATACCAACATCCAGACTCCATCCCAAAGCCAATAGAATACAATCACTCAATCTTTTTGTTAAGGCATCAGTGTTTTTTTCTTTAAGTTTCCCATTAGATTCTAATGCACAGTGAGAGTTGAGAGCCACTGTTCTCTAGGATCCATCTTGCAGTAAATCTTATACATACTTATTATGGATCTTCTGTTTTTATATCATATCATTAGTTGGGTTAACTCTGATTTTACTCTCCTTGTGCTTATGTTTATATCAAAGTTTAGGTCTTGTCTCAATGGTTAAAAAGCTGTTCAAATTCCTAGCGATGCAATAGAGAGTAGGTGAGTAACAGGTATCTGTTCTTTGACTAGTAACAACACACCCTACTCCCCACCCCAATCCACTTAGTCAAGAGATAAACAAATCATTTATCTTTTCAGCTGTCTCACCAACCCCATCAACATTCATTTTCTTTTTCCTATACCCCTACCAGGTTACCATTCTTCGACTAGTTACCATCTACATCAACAGCAGGTTACCATCTGCTTCAACTAGTCTTGCCAAATATATCAATGCTAGGGGAAATTATTTCATAATGTATACATCAAATCACTGGGCTGCATACTTTAAGTATCTCACAATTTTATTTGTGAATTATGGTTGACCTCTGAACAACATGAGGGGTTTGGGGTGCTGACCCCTGGGCCATCAAAAATCTGCATATAACTTTAAAATCAGCTCTCCACATAGGATTCTGTATGCTCAGATTCAACTAACCGCAGACCATTTAGTACTGTAGTTAAGTATTTCTTGGGGAAAAAAACCTGTGTCTAAGTGGACTTATGCAGTTCAAACTACTGTTGTCCAAGGGTCAACTGTATACCTCAAAAAAGTTGAAAGAAAAAAAACACCAGTGCTGAAGAGAGTAATTTGGTAAAAGATAATAACATTACTCACAGCGAAAAAAAATGTGACAATGAATACATGTATGTTCATGTATAACACTGGAAATTGTGTTCTACACTGGAATTTGACACAACATTGTAAAATGATTATAACTCAATAAAAAATGTTTTTAAAAAAGATAATAGCACTAATTGGTATCATAATTCAAAAGGAATGAATTTCTCATAGTGGAGAATCTGGAAGTTTCTGATCCAGGGATGAAACCAGAGTCAAGAGAATGGAGACAAGAAACGACACTGCTATACGACAGACAAAATAGATAAACAAGGTCCTACTGTACAGCACAGGGAACTATATTCAGTACCTTGCAAAAACCTATAATGGAAAAGAATCTGAAAATATATATATGTATTATGACTGAATCACTATGCTGTACACCAGAAACACAACACTGTAAATCAACTATCCCACAATAGGAAAAAAAAAAAAGAAGAAAAAGATGCTGCTGCTTCTCAAATGGATGAAACAAGTGGCAACTCATTTAATTCAACTCGTTTAGCTTTTTTCCTTCTTTTGTCCTAGAAAGACCATCTTAAAATCACCTTAAAATTTGCTTAGCATCAATCAGCACAAAATCTTAGGCAGAGTTCAATAGTATGCAAGGTATACTAGCCCACACACTCTAAATGGACAGATTTCCCAACTCACCCTGTTTGTTCTTATATGATTCCAGAATTCCATGCAATTACATTTTATGGTGAATAAATTTAAATGCCTGATGTAACAGCTAACCCCCTCCCCCCTACAAAAGCATTCCTTCAGTTCATGAAATACTGCTGTTTCTCCTATGTAGAGAAGGGGGAATAAATCCAAATATCAAGTTTTCAGTCAGAGAGGAACCACTAGGTCATGCTGCAGGGCTCATGTGGTTTGAATTAAATGCTGTTGCCACACCCACCCCAAAAAGTACCAAAGAAGCCACATACAAACACAAAACACACAGAATGGACTGGAGGTCTATGAAAAAAACTATTAAGGGAAAACCCTTCTATACAAAAACCACTAAAACCAATAAACAAGTTCAGCAAGGTAACAGGATACAAGATTAATGTGCAGAAATCTGTTACATTTCTTTACACTAACAATGAAATATCAGAAAGGGAAAGTAAAAAAAAAATCTCTTTTCAAATCTCATCAAAAAAAAAAAGTTAGGAATAAACCTGACCAAGAAGTTGCGAGACTTACATGCTAAGGTTAAAACTGATAAAGGAAATGGAAGATGATTCAAAGAAATGGAAAGATATCCCATACTCTTGGATTGGAAGAACTAATATGGCTACAATGGCCATACTACACAGAGCAATCTACAGATTTAATGTGATTCCTATCAAATTACCCAGGACATTTTTCAAAGAACTAGAACAAATAATCCTAAAATGTATATGGAACCATAAAAACACCAGAATTGACAAAGTAACACTGAAGAAAAAGAATGAAGCTGGAGGAATAACCCTTCCAGATTTCAGACAATACTACAGAGCTATAGTAATCAAAACAGCATGGTGTTGGCACAAAAACAGACATATGGATCAATGGAATAGAACAGAGAGCCCAGAAACAAACCTACACACCCACAGTCAATTACTGTTCGACAAAGGAGGCAAGAACATACAATGGAGAAAAGATAGTTTCTTCAGCAAGTTGGAAAAGCTGGACAGCCACATATGTAAATCAATGAAGTTAGACTACTCCCTCACACAATACACACATACACACAAAAACACAGAATAGCTTAAAGACTTAAAGATTTGACACCATAAAATTCCTAGAAGAGAACATAGGCAAAACATTCTCTGACATAAATTGTAGCAATGCTTTCTTAGGCCAATCTTCCAAGGCAATAGAAATAAAAGCAAAAATAAACAAATGAGACCTAATCAAACTTATAAGCTTTTTGCACAGCAAAGGAAACCATAAACAAAACTAAATGACAACCTACAGAATGGGAGAAAATATTTGCAAACAATGCAATTGACAAGGGCTTACTTCCAAAATATACAAACAGCTCATACAACTCAATAACAAAAAATAAGCAACCCACTCAAAAAATGGGCAGAAAATCTAAATAGACATTTCTCCACATAAGACATACAAATGGCCAACAGGCACATGGAAAGATGTTCAACATCGCTAATTCTTAGAGAAATGCAAATCAAAACTATAATGAGGTACCACCTCACACCAGTCAGAATGGCCATCAAGAAGTCTACAAACAACAAATGCTGGAGAGGGTGTGCAGAAAAGGGAACCCTCCTACACTGTCCGTGGGAATGTAAATTGGTGCAGCCACTATGGAAAACAGTATGGAGGTTCCTTAAAACAATAAAATAGTTACCATATGATCCAGCAATCCCACTCCTAGGAATATATTCAGAGAAAACTCTAATTTGAAAAGATACATGCATCCCAATGTTCACAGCAGCACTATTCACAACAGCCAAGACATGGAAGCAACCTAAATCATCAACAGATGAATGAATAAAGATAAGCTGTATATACACAACAGAGTACTACTCAGCCATTTAAAAAATGCTGTTTGCAGCAATATGGACCTAGAGATTATCATACTAAGTGAAGTAAGTCAGACAGAGAAAGACAAATATCCTAGGATATCATTTATATGTGGAATCTAAAATATGACACAAATGAACTTATTTACAATACAGAAACAGACTCACAGACATAGAGAACAAACTTATGGTTACCAAAGGGGAAAGGGGGTGAGGGAAGGATAAATTAGGAGTTTGGGATTAACAGATACACACTACTATATATAAAATAGATTTAAAAAAACAAGGTCCTACTGAATAGCACAGGGAACTATATTCAATATCCTGTAATAAACCATAATGGAAAAGAATATGAAAAAGTGTTTGTGTATATATATATATATACATGCACACACATACATATGTATAACTGAATTACTTTGCTGTACACAAGAAACTGACACATTATAAATTAACTATACTTCAATCTTTAAAAAAAAAAAAATTAAAGAAAAAAGAAAATCCCAGAGAAGCCTTAAACCGTTTTAAAGAAATTTAACCCCAGGATACTAGAAAGAGGATAACTTAACTTACAAATAAACTGCCTCTCCGAAATGTCTACCCATAAGCAGCTCTTTTCCAGTCCCTAACTTCACACCCAGTCTTTTGTTCCAATGCACATAGTTTCCACAAGCCTAGCAGGAACTCCCAGCTCTCAGCCACTGAAAGCCCCACCCAGCACCCACACAGCTGCAGTCTCTCCCCTCCCGCCCAGAGGAGACACAGAGCCCCTCCACCTGGGAGGCCGGGAAACCAGCCACAAATGAGAACATCTTTTCTTCACTAGTTCTGTTGCCAACTAACGAACCGGCCCTCAGATAATCAAGTCGGCAAATGAATAGATCTCTTTCTTAAAAGATTGTTGTTTGTTTGTTTGAAGTTATTTATCATGAAAGGGACAGGATAGGGACATTCCAGGGGAGAATCTGGGGAAATAAGAAAGTCCCAAAAGGAAGCCAGTCCGTTAGAAGAGATACAACAAGTGAATCAGGGTAGGGAAGGAGAGACAGTGCTCAAAACAGGAGGAAAGACTGGAGGGGTCAAAATGTACAGAGGCTGCAGCCAGCAACACAGAACCTCCGGGTATCTCAGCGTGCGTCCTTGGGCCAGCTATGCACTTGGGGGAGAAGCTTTATGTTGAAGGACTATCCCAAGCCTCACGTGAGCTGGATTCTCCACCTGCCCCTGCCCAGTAGAAACCCTGTAAACTTGCACAAGCGATAAGCTCTCTAGACCTCCATATCATCATCTGTAAAATTTCTCTGCCGACTGGACAGGAATTGGAACCTGACAGTACTCACTTCCTCGAGCTCTTCTGAAAATCTAAGGAGCTAGGCATTTAAACTAAGCCTTCCGTAAATGGTCAGCATCAAATCATCTTCCCAAGCTGGAAAGGGGTGGCGACTTGAATACCGGGAAGCAGCAAAGTACAGATCCAAGACCGTGAGATTTGATGTCACTTAGACCTTGGCTCCCAACAGAAGTCATTAGCCACGTGGGGCTGAGCCCCGGAAATGTGACTGGTCTCCATGGATGTTTCCTGTTAGTGTAAAATGCGCTCTGGATTCCAAAGATAAGTGCAAAAGATATTTACGCTGATTACAATTTTTATGTTAAAATGGCACTACTTTGGATATGCTGGATTAATGAAATATATTAAAAATTAATTTCATCTTTTTTTAATGCAGTTACTAGAAAAATTTAAATTATACACAAGGTTTACATTACATCTTTAGACAGCAATGAGCTGCACTTTGATTCACAGATTCGCTCTGCTTGTTACCTACTCGGGGCAAGTTATTCCACCTCTGAGCGTCAATTTCTCTATGAATAAAATAAAGATAGTAGCTCTTAAATGAGATAAGGTACAGAGTTCTTTGCACAACTGGCAGCTGGAAGCTTAACAAATTGATTGTAATTCATTTATTCAGCAAATATCTGACTACTTAAAATATCTATTACATTGTAAGTAAGACAAAAACCCCTGCTTCCATCGTTTACATTCTGAGAAAAACAAACATTAAAATACACACAGGGGGAGGGTATAGCTCAGTGGTAGAGCACATGCTTAGCATGCACGAGGTCCTGGGTTCAATCCCCAGTGCCTCCATAAAAATAAACAAATCTCAATACCCTCATAAAAAATTTAAAAAAGAAATTATAAAATAGATACATAAAATCACACACTAGGTGACAGGTGCCCTGGTGTATAAAAGGCAGGGAAGGGGGAGGAAGAATGGGGAAGGGGTTGGGGTGCAACTGAAACACTGTGTTCAGAAAGGCCTCACTTTGAAAAACACTGGAGTGTGGAAGCATGTTACACATTACTAGCATCAAAAATATCAGCCCAGGGGATACAGGGTTTCTTCTTTTTACTTTTTTTGAGTTAAGAACTCTTTTTAATTTTAATTTAAAAACTTTGGGGGGGGAGGTAATTAGGTTTATTTATTTATTTATTTATTTAATGAAGGTACTGGAGATCTAACTCAGGACCTTGTATATGCTAAGCACGTGCTCTACCACTGAACTATACTATACCCACCCCTCTAGGGGTTTTTTCTGGGGAGATGAAAATATTCTAAAATTGACTGCGGTGATGGCTACACAGATCTGTGAACATATGTAAAACCACTGACTCGTACCCTTTAAATGGGTGAATCACACGGCATGTGAATTACATCTCAAGAAAGCTGTTACAAAATAAATACCAAAAAAAAAAAGTATCAGCCAAAGGTTTACTCATATGTAACTGCAACACATTCTGTACAGAGTTAAGTGGAAAACAGCTCCTCTTGATAAAGACATGATTATAACACACCAAGCAAGCCTTGGCACATGTAGGTACTAAGTTCATACTTGCACTGTGCCTGCCCCTCAACCCAGTCTGCCCCTCCCTTTCCGGGCCCTGGTGAGGTGGCAATCTTGGGCAAACCTGTTCTGTATCACAGCTTACAACCGGCTGGGCGGGGGCGGGCACCAGATCCAAGAGCAGCCAGTCGACACACTGGCCAGTGACCTCCCAAGAGTCAGACAACTTCTCCCCAGACAAGGACAATTGTCATTGGCTGGCCAATCACATTTTTAAGAAGCTGACATAGCAATATGGAAATACTCAGACATGCAGTGCTGGGTAGTGAGGCTAGGCGAACATTCAGAAGTGGCCCATATGGAAGGAAGCAGAAAATGAACAGAGAAGCTACTGATGCTACCCAGGTGGAAGCTGGTCAAAGGAAAACAAGATGACGGACACAGAGCAGCAAAGACTGGGAAGACGAGCTGGGGCACAAGACTTTGGCTCAAAACGAGACTGCCCTGTGCTCCCAGTGACTTTCTGCTTCTGGTTTCTTAATTCTCTCCTGGTGTGCCAAGCTGAAGACATTATATTTGATTTAGATTTTCCAGCAAATCTAAGAGGCCAATGAGTCCTTCTAACTTTCCTTTGGCCTCATTTATTCACTTCCCTGAGCTCTCTCCCTGCTCCCGCAGAGGAATATCTGATCATTTTTCTTCAAATCGCATATTTCCGTGTGTCCTGCTCCAAAATCACAACTACTTTCTGGTTCTGTTTTAGGGCAGAACTTAGAGCCACACTCATCCTTCCTATAAGCCCTAACATTTTCCACTACATCCTAAATGATCCTGGGTATTCAAGCTATTCCCCTTTCCCAGACACTCCAGTCCCTCAACCACCCTAGGTCAAGTCTACCTTCTCCAAGGAAACATTTTTTTCCCTCCCAAATTAAGGCTTTTTACTTGCTCTGAGGGGAACAACCTTCCTCTGGAATTTGCATAACTTGCTCCCTGAATACATCTTTTTAATTACACCAAGAATCCATGAAGGCCCCTCTTCTTATAATCTGGTGAGAAAACATAGCACTTAAATTTCACAGAACCATTTCTTTCATGTGTTTTATTTTTATTTCAATTTTTTTTTACTGACATCTAGTTGATTTACAATGTTGTGTTAGTTTCAGTATATAGCAAAATGATTGAGATATACAGATAAAAAGATACAGATAAATATTTTTCAGACTCTTTTCCATTACAGGTTATTGCAAGACATTGAATATAGTTCCCTGTGCTCTACAGTATGTCCTTGTTGTTTATCTGTTTTATAGGTAGTAGTGTGTATCTGTTAATCCCAACCTCCTAATTTATCCCTCCTCCCATGTTTTTTATTTCTATAACTAGATTGTAAATCCTAATAAGACAGCATATTATACTTTTGCATGTCTCTCTGGCTCGCTAAGATCCGTAACAACACAGTCCATATCAACAGAGCTCAGGGGACACCTGCTGACTAACTGATGCTGAATGGAGAAACACGATGAAGGTCCTCACCACTAGAATTCTGACCTGCTTTGGGCAGATGCAGAAACTGTCTCATTCTACAGCCATTCCAATCTTCTCTTCCTCTGCCTGCCTCTGCCACAAAGAACTCTTTCCCAGACTTCCTTGCAGCGAGGGGAAGCCATGGGAAAGCTTAGGCCAATGACGTATAAGCAGGGGCTGATGGGAGATTTCTGGGAAAGCCTTTGATACAGACTTCCTCCTTTCTTCTTCTTTCCCCCTTTTTTCCCCCAGAAAGGGGGAGTCATGGCTAGACTATCCTGTAAACCATGAGCAAAGAGCCACAAAACTTGAAGAATTATCATCCTTGAAAAACAGCCAGCAATCACCTACTATTGACATGTTACGTGAGGGGGGAGGGAAATCAACCAACCAACAGGGTCAAGGTCTGTCAACTCATTTTTCTGTCCCATGCAGCCCATTGTTACTGATGCACTGCTTTCCAAGATACAATGGCAGAAAACAAACTTATGGTTACCAAAGGGGAAAGGGGAGAGGGGCCTGGACGGGAAGGGTAGCGGGGAAGAGGGAGAAATTAGGAGTTCGGGATGAACAGATAACATACTACTATATATGAAATAGATAAAGACCGCCCATTTTGTAGTCTGCTGGAACCCAATTCAAGTGCTTCCTGGATCTGCGTCTCCTGGCCTTCAGTCCTAACCAACCTCAAATAAACTCACTTTTTGGCTTCAAACAAAACAAAACAAAACAAGGACCTACTTACTGTATAGCACAGGGAACTACATTCAGTATCTTGTAATAACCTGTAATGGAAAAGAATCTGAAAAAGAATAGATATATAGAACTGAATCACCTTGTTGTACACCTGAAACTAACACAACACTGCAAATCAACTGTACTCCAATAAAATTTTTAAAAAGATATAATGGGATAAACACTGCAATATAAACCAAGGGCAAAATACAGCCACGGGGACTGACTCACCATGTACTACAGACACACACACACACCACCCTATGCTCTGCAGTGACAGTCTAGCTGCTGAAGGAGACAAAGGGACAAGTATAACCTACACTCTAATAAGGGCAAAGAAGCAAAGAGGGTGGTCTCTCTGTACTGTGTTTATAAAGAGCCAAAGCAGAGCTACTCCCTACCACATTTTATCAGCAGCTTGCCAAAGAAAAGGCCAGTGATGTCACTGTTTTCAAAGAATCCTCTCTCAAAATAAAACTCAAAAAGACACATGCTCCCCAATATTCACAGCAGCAGTACATGCAATAGCCAAGACATGGAAACAACTCAAATGTCCATCGGCAGATGACCCAATAGAGAAGATGTGGTACATATATACAGTGGAATACTACTCAGCCATAAAAAAGAATAAAATAATGCCATTTGCAGCAATGTAGCAACATGGATGGGCCTGAAGATCATCATTCTAAGTGAAGTGGGCCAGAAAGAGAAAAATGCCATGTATCACTTACATGTGGAATCTAAAAAAAAATTTTAAAATAAGGACACAAATGAACTACTTATTATTTATAACTTAGATGATCAATTTCTTGAATATGTGTAAGTACATTTGACTGTCCTTTATGATTGGATCACCACATTCTGTTGATTCTTATTTTGTGGTGGGCTTTATTCCTTTGATAACTACGTAAGTTAAAAAAGCTGAAGCTCTAATCTGTTCTTAGAAACAATGATCAGTACATATATGTAAACAAAAAATATGTGCAGTATATTGTATATATGTATTTACATGCAACATAATGTATATGTGCAGTCAAACTGTAATAATTCTACCCAATAAAACTGAAAAAGGAAAAAAAAGAGCCCTCTCTCTTTTTGATCACATGGTACCAGTTGATATTCCTGCAGCCAGGGTCCCTTCCTCTTTACAAAGAGCCCAAAGGAATGGGAGGCCTTGCAATTTTCTAGGGAAAATTAAATGGAAGTGATGCCACCAACCCAGAATGGCCAGGCTCAGTTTATCACAAGAGCTGGCAATGCAAGAAAAAACTTTAAGAAGGAAAAATATGACATTTTGTTCTTCCTGAAACAACATGGACTTCTAATATTACAGCTTTAGTTTTGCTTAAATAACATGACTGCTTATACTTTATTGCCTGGGAATGTTTCAAAGCTGTCATTCTGAACGAATTTTAATATTCCTTCAGGGACCCTGTTCTAGTAGATCTAATAAAAGAATGCACAACTTCACTGTGTAGCAAAATCACTATTTTTATTTGTCTTTTTCCTGTTATTCTGCTTTATGTGAAACAAATGAAACAGTCATACCCCACCTTTACTCATGTGTAACAGTGAAAACTCACCCACACTGTTTATCCCTAAAGGGAGACAGACTAAAGAAAAATCTGTATATGACTTTTCAGCGTATTACATATACACAGTCATTAAGGAATGACGATAGAAAGTCAACCAAAAGAAATAAACTAACCACTCTGAGCTTTCCTTTCCATCTCGAAGCAGTCCAGGGCGCAGAGAGGAATCTGAATGCTCTCCCAACTGTGCCCCAACTCTCCCGCAGGCCTGTCTTCAGGCTTTAAAAATTGATCGACTCCACTTAGGCCAAAACAACTTTCTAACCAGACTCTAAGCACTTCTCCCTTCCAAGAGTTCTGATTTTGACTGTTTTCATCAGATATGAAGTATCCTGGCGGGAATCTGCCAGGAAACGGAGACAGAAGACAGGGCCATGTGGTACAAAGTGAAAAAAGGCCTTTTCTGCGTCTTCCAACCGCAGCTCGGGAACAGGACAGACATCAGAAGCCCTGCATTCTCACATTCTCATCTGCTTCTTTAACTGATATCACTTGACTTCAAACACTGCCAACATTCCAGGAGCCGGACAGGAATTTACTCAGCAAGGATTAATTCAACACCAGAGAGCCAGGCATAGTTCTAGGCCCTGGCTGGGGATGAAAATCAGATAATGCCCTGGAGGGGCTGAGCGTCTACTGGGATCTGGAAGGTGAGGGGCGGGAGGTTTTTAGGAACATTCAGTCTCTATCAAGACCGGTAGTAGCTGATGAATGGAAGCCCCAGCCACAAAACAATGTCACATCATCCCTGGTCAATTCTTCAATTTCCCTACTTCAACTTCAAACCAGGCATCAAGAGGAAGGGCTTTCCATCACAGGAATAATTAAATGGTTGAGTCTCAATAGCTTCTCTCACACTGATCTGAATTTTTGATACACGTGAATATGACGTGAGCATCAATGAAGTTTGTTTCAAAAGAAGAAAAAAAATCACCCTTTAAATATGATTTCCTCATTTATTTCATCACTACATGGTAAATATACAGATAAGAACAAATGACCTCAATGTAAATGCAATGCTACAAATGAGCTTCCTCAAACAGATGGGACAAAGCACTCATCTATGAGCACACAGGGCGTGTTTCCTCATCTGCAGAGTAAAAGAGTTGGGCGTACCTTCCAGACTCACAGCGAAAGTCAGAACACCAGGACTTTAATTCCAGCTTTGTCTGTGGAAACTGAGATTTACTAAATTCAAAATTTATCAGATAAACTCTGAAATATTTCAAAACTAACTACAATGTCTTCGTTAATCATTGTCTCTGACTTTGGCCAAAATTCTTAACATTCTGGATAGCAAGTTCCTCCTAGGGGAACCAGAAGATAATTTATACCTTCACCAAGGAGAATGAGAAGACACCTAGAAAGAAAAGAAATGGCTGTTTGGGAAGAAAGTAAGTACAGCTTGGGGGCATCCGATAAGCAGCACAGGGTCCAAACTGGCACTGACAGGAAAGCATCCATTCTGCAACACGAAGGAAAAGATTCTCCCCTAAGGACTGAAATCCTGCTGGCCTCTGCCTGTCAGTGATAAGACAGGGAGCTCAAAGTGCCAGTAACATCCGGCTGTCAGCACAGTTCAAACCCAATGCGCCCTCTTGTTCATTAACAAGAACGCTACTTTTTAAATTCTGCTTTGGCTAAAAAGCAAACAACAATGATCTTTTTCATTTTTTTTACAATACAAGTAGGATAGGATAGCCACTATTCCAGATCATCTGAAAATGACTTCCTTTCCTGTGACTTTTAATAGCTTAAAGGAAGTTTTATCACCTTCATGGAAAATTTTTAAATTTTCTAAAGTGCGCTTTGCGGACATAACTCCCTCCCCCATGGCTTTACTCAAGATAAGGTTTGTGAAATACATACTGTATCAATGGCAAGAATGTATGCTCTTCTAGAAAACTCATGGCTTCAGAGAGTGACTGGAGGGGGCCACACAGCTTTCCAGGCAAGTAACTCAACCTTTCTAAACCCGGGTTCCTAAATTGCAAAATGGCATGTACTATAAGAGGAACTACCAAACAGGACTGCTGTGAGAAGTGCTAATTAAACACACCTTGGACCCTTACACAGCGTTAAAAATTTAATTTAAAATCCCTATTAACTCCTACTACTACTACAACCACCACCATTATCATCCTTACTTCTAGTAAACTTAGGAATCTGTTTTAGTACACCTCAGATAATGTTTACCAATGGCTCAACTTCTAAGTAGATGATGAGGAAAATTAAAATAAAATCTAACTGCTCTTATTTGAGACTGCAGTAATCTACTCATTGCTGTTTTAATTTAAAGATATTTTACATCCACCTTCATTTAAACAAATTCAAGTTGGATATTCATACACAGCTTAAAAAAATAGTTGAGATGACTTACTCACTTTAAAGCCATCATCACTGATCTCCTCTAAAAAATAAACGTGGTTTAGTTACATCTAAACTCTGACTATATCACACACACAATGTGAGCCCACAGAGCTGAATATATATTCATTTCATTCCATTCATTCCAACTTTTCTTCCTCATATAAACTCTGGGTTTGCATATACAGCCATAAAAACACGCCACTATCTAGGGGGCTTCGCTCCAAGATGCCCTCCCCCATCCCTTTCAAAGGTCAAATGCTGACCGATGGACTAGCTCCACCATGAAACCAACTCCCTCTCCACTCCTCTCCATGGTGCTCTCACTGCAAACATTCAACTGAGGAAATGCATTTACTCCAAACTCTATTTTTCAGCTTTAAAGCTTTTGGAAATGGAAACTTCAAAGTCACAAAATGTGACGATCTTTACAAAGTTGCCTCTCTGTTCTCCAGACAGAAAAACACATTTTTAAACCATTTTTTTGGATGAACATCAGGATGCATGAGTCCAGCAGACAGTCTGGTAGACACTGCCAAAAGGCACCAAACCATCCTACAGCAACAAACTTTTGACTGCAGTTCAGTGATGCATCTGGTTTCTGGATGTGTGGCTGCTCATCACCAGGTTAACCTGTAAGGTTGTACGAGCCTTTTGGACAGTATCAATTAAAACACAGCACTCAATTCCAAAAGATTCCAGAGTTCACATCATAAATATTTGATTTAACCATCTCAATTCCCCTAGACGATCAATGAAAAGAAAATCGTCCAAAGAGGTCACTTACCTACTTTCAAATCCCTGCGTCAGATACCATCCCACATACACAAGAGACAAAGAAAGTATTTCCAGAGACAATCGTGCAATTTCAGAAGAAAACAAACTTATTTGGACAACTTTTCTAGATGCTTACAGGACTTCCCAATTGATTTCAAACTTAAAACTAAGCCAGGAATATTTTTGACTAGAATTTTTTAAAATCTGCTCTAATTTCTGTTCAAGAAATTTTTTTGTTGATTGTTTAAAAGGGAAAAGAATGTAAAAATCACTCAATCCACACTGCCAGATGAATTACCCTCCCATGTATCAGTTTTTCTTAACAACATTTTATTTCTCCAAAACTAAACAGGGGCAACATGAGTATCAGAAACCTAAGTTAAGCCAGAAAATTACCATTTAGTTTTCAAAATATTTTCTTGTACACCAACAAGTTAAAATGTTATAAACGTTCACTACTTTACGCTTTCGCCACAGTGATCACAAGTGTCGTAGCTACTCCGTACCTCAGAGGTTGAGTCCTGTGAGGCACAGACGCCAACCACCGCACTGGATCAACCACCGTGATTTTGTACCCAGGCAGGCTGCACAGACCAGTCTTCACTTCCGCCCTCCCGTCTCTCCCACCCTTCTCTATTTTGGTTCAAATGAATCAATCCAGCAATTGGAAAAAAGAGAAGGCATACATTCTTATTTTGACTCACTATCCTCATAGGGTCCTCACGTGTGGGACGCACGCAGCCCCTAGGCCCAGACAAAACAGCTCTAGCAAAGGAACTGCATTTTTGAAAGCAGCTTATTTTGATATGAGTAATATTGACATAGGTTTTCAAAGAGACAAGGAGGTATTTCCTACCATGAATATTGGTTGTAACTAAACCTTTATACTGGAAAAAAAAAATTAGCCAATGTGATTATGAATATGCATTTATAATGAACAGAATTTATTTGCTGAGTTTGTCTTTCCATATATTTCCCAGAGCAGAGAGTATTTAGTTTTATTCATTTGTTTCTACACTTTTTTTTTTAGTTCAGTCATGTAACCGTCTCAAATAACAGGTATTCAATTTCTCCTATCTACTAGGAACTTATTTTTATAATGTGACAATTTAGAAATTAAAATGACTTTAAAACGTGTACTATCATAAAAATGTATCAACTTGATTGGGGTTGGTAAGAATTTCAGTTACTGGTATGGGTACCTTCTTTGAACTGCAATTCCTTATCCAATTTATGCTGAGCCATTTGTATAATATAAATAAAAGAGAAGCAAGAATGCAAAAACAAACCCAAGTTTGCTTGCACACTGGATATCAGCTTTTTCCTATGTTCTGCACATCCCTCGGTGGGACCCCTGGTGAGGCAGACATAACTGGACACCGGCTTCTTCAGCCCAGCAGTGGGCACATAACTCAGGCTGAACAAACTATCCCACCTACCATGCTCAGTGATGGGTCCAGGCTGGACAAGTGACCAGGACAGACAGGGCCTTGGAGGAAGAAAACCACGTGTCCAGGTCACTCAGGACAATACCACTTCATGCCTATTGTCCCCGGCAGAATTTTACTCTCAAAGGTATTCTGACATAAACTGCATGGTCTCTTTATCTCAGAGGCAGGGTTTCTCAACCTCCACACAGTGAGCTTCGAGCTGGCTGGTTCTCCGCTGTGCAGGGGCTGATCCCGGGCACTGCAAGGGGTTTGGCAGCACGGCATCATCGGCCTCTACCCACTAGATGCCACCGTCACCTTCCAACTACGACAACAAAAACATCTCTGCGGTGCCACAGTCATCTGTTTGAGAACCACTGCTCTAGGGAAAAGGAGTCGCTGTTCTCTCAAATTCCCCGGGTGATGAGAAAGATGTCAGTAAGCCTTAAACTGTCACCACCGTGCAAAGTGTGCCCACCTGAGGGTCGCGGGAAATGCTAGCGATGCAAAAAGAGACCTGACGCCATCACTCAAACCCTTGGATTCAGGTGTTCCTAAAGGAACTCCACTCCTGAGATTTCACTCACATGGGCCAAAAAGTCTCTTTTTTGCTTCAACTGGTTTTAGTTGGGTTTCTCTTGTTTGCAACAGAGGGAAATGAATGAGGTTATACAGGATGTCTTATGCCAAAAATGTGAACTGTCAAGGCAAAAAAAAAAAAAAAAAAAAGCCTACGCTTTCCACAAAAACCAACCAAGAACTCTAGCTCTGGGACACAAGCAATGAACTTCTTCGCTGAGTCCTAGAATCCCTCCCGCTGAAGAACCTGCTTGTCTCCACACTTCCCATCCCTGAAGGACCCAGTGCCTGTAGTCAGTGCATGGGAGCCAGAGAAGAGGGGGGCTGTCTGCACCCCACTGCACTAGAAGACTGACAGTCATCCTATTTCTTCTAGGAACTGTTTCTCAAACTAGAGAACCCAAGCAGTTAGCTAGAATTTAGGAAGAAAAGATATTTTTAGATCACTGATACTGACTACTCTTGTAACTCTCCCAGGCTCTATTCCAAACCCCAAGTCCTAGGATCTCTTCCCGGATGTCACCAAGGGAAACGTCTTCTGTGCAGACATCCAAAGAGAACCAGCACGACTCCACTGAGATCAGACAAGAAAATCAGCAGCGTCCTTCTGGGAAAAAGAAAAAGGTGTTTTCATCTAATTCTTTTTTTAAAAACCAATATTAAAGAGTGTCTGAATAATGCACTCAATCCTAAGCACCAGAGGAACAAACTCTGAAAGACAGGAATTTCTTGGTGTCTTGAGGATTGTTCTTCCAGATATGTTATTGCTACTTTTTCTCCTCACCTGCCTCCTATTATCTCTTCTCAGTTGAACATCTATATTCTATGCCATCCAGCTCAGACTATGAGGAAAAATTATTACAAGTCATACATTATTACCCAGAAAAAAGAATGTGATAGGGGAGAAATTAAAAGAATTCATTACTGAAAACCATCTTGCCCTCTACCTTACAATAGCAAATACATCCATCAGTTCATAACTTCCTCGACATCCTGACACAAATCTACAAGTCTACCCAGCTATGTGCGCATCATTTCCACCCCTCTGTTACCAAAGTAGATGTGTCCCCCTCCTTTACCTGGAATCTGAATCCTATCTTCCATGCTATTCAGAAGCCCCCTGCATGCAGGACTATTCCCTGAATCTCCCTCTCCTCCTCTCTGCTGGACACATTCATTGGCATGTTCAGATCTCACCCCTTAACCCATATTTTGGGGGAACTCCCTGGACCACAGGCTCACTTGTTTTCCAAGCACCTTCTTCTGAACCCTGTGCCATCAGGCTCTCATCCCAGCCATGCCACAAACCCATCTCTCGGTTATTACCAATGACTCTGTCTTGTTAATTCCATGTCACCTGGACTCCTGGGACTTGACCTCTCTGTAGCATGACCTCTCCACTCCCCTCCTACCTTACAAAACCACCTTTGCCCTTGACTTTTGCAACCCCCTGTAGGTTTCCCCCCTTCTCCCTCCCACCCAATGGCTACTGCTCTCCAGTCTCCTTCTCAACCTCTTCCTCTACCCACCCCTTAAAAGTTGCATCCCTCAGGACCCGCCCTGAGCCACCAGTCTCCTTCACTACATTCTATCCCATGGCCGGGGTCATTTCCTGTCTCTGTGCTGTGTCTCCAGAATCTTCAGCTCTAATCCCTGTTTCTGAAATACACACTCATGAAAGAAACGAGCCCCTGAGTGTCCACTGGACGCCCAGAAGCACCTCGGTCTCCACACATCCAAACCAAAAACACCCTCGCTTCCACAAAACCCATCCCCCTGGCTGGACTACCTCAGGGACCAGCACCCCCTGCCCAGGCCAGGAACTGAGGAATCATCTCGGGTGCCTCCTTCCTCAGCTCCCACACCCAAGCACCCACCAAAGCCTACAGCCTCTAAATTGCCACTCCTTGAGACACTGCCTCTCCAGCCACCACAGCCTCTGGCCTGGGTGAGTGAGCACCCAAGCTCCAGTGCTGCTGTCCTCAAATCCATCCTCCCAGCCACAGCCTGGGCAACTCTTCTAAAACAATTCAGGTGCTGCTGATCCCTGCTCAAAATGTCTCCATCACCTCCCCGTGGTCCTCAAAATGAAGTCTGAAGCCCTCGACACACTTCAGCAGGCCCTTCCCAACCCTGCCCTGCCTCCTCTGTAGCCCCACTCTTCCCGCTCCGCACAAGCCCCCTGCCCCAGTGCACCTGCACTGGTCCTGCAGCCACACACATGCTATCTCTGGCCTCCAGGCCTCCCACATGCATTTCACCGAACTCAGAGGATCCTCCTGTCCCACTCTCAGCGTGGAAAGCTCCTAGCCTTTCTTCTGGTCTCAGCTTAGAAGTTATCAATTTCTTTTTTTTTTTCCTTAATGAAGTATAGTTCATTGACAATGTTGTGTTAGTTTCTGGTGTACACCATAGTGATTCAGTTATAGTGAAAAACAATTTGAAAAAAATGTATAAGTTATTACAAGCTATTGAATATAATTCCCTGTACTATACAGTAGGACCCTGCTGTTTATTGTATATACAGCAGTTAGTATCTGTAAATCCCAAACTCCTAACTTATCCCTCTTCCCCCTTTCCCCTTGGTAACCATAAGTTTGCTTTCTATGTCTGTGAGTCTGTTTGTTTTGAAAGTTCATTTGTCTCATTCTTTTAGATTCCACATGTAAAGTGATAGCATATGATATTTGTCTTTATCTGTCTGATTTACTTCACTTGGTATGATAATCTCTAGGTCCATCCATGTTGTTGCAAACGACATGATTTCATTCTTTTTTATAGCTGAGTAATATTCCATTGTGTGTGTGCACAAATCAGCACATCTTTATCCAGTCATCTATCAATGGACATTTAGGTTGTTTCCATGTCTTGGCTATTGTAAATAGATGCATCCCAGTGTTCAGAGCAGCACTATCTTTTTGAATTAGAGTTTTCTCCAGTTACATGCCAAGGAGTAGGATTGCTATATCATTGTAGAGGTTACCAACTTCTTGAAGTCTTCTTTAATCCCCTAGTTAGTCCTGTTAACAACGGCCATAGCATTCCATTCTCCACTCTCATTGAACAGTGTGAATGATATTGCTTAATGAATCTTCTGTCTATCCCATTAGAACTCTAAGTTCTGCACAGAAATTCAGTACATTTTTTAAGTGCTTTACGAATAACCAACTAATTTAATCCTAGCAACATTCATGGAAATAAAATTACTATCCACAATCTTTAAAAAAAGGACACAAAAGAACTAATCTACAAAACAGAAACAGACTCACAGACACAGAGAACAAACTTATGGTTACCAGGATGCAAAGGGGATGGGAAAGGATAAATTGGGAATTCAAAATTTGCACCTCTTGGGGAATGATGGAAATGCTAGTTATCTTGATTATGGTGATGGTTTCACTGATGTATATACATCTATCAAAAGTCAAATTGCACATCTGAAATGTGTAGTTTACTGTACAGGAATTATGACATAATAAAGGTGTTTTTAAAAAAAGATATTTAAAAAAATTACTATCCACATTTTACAGACACAAACAAGTTAAGTGAGTTGCCCAAGGTCACACAGTAAGTAGATTTGACTTCAAAGACCATGATCTTTAATATTTTTGCTATGCTGCCTTTGACCTGCATTTCACCAAAGAAAAACAAAACTATGTGTCAGAGTGACAGAGGTAACAGCTGCCAGATTCTCCAGTACGAGTAATAACACGTCAACCACACTCCACTCCCTTGCACTTTTTTGGCTTTGTTTCCAAAACTTTCAAGCAAAGATCTTGGGTAATGCACTGGATTTCAACACATGGAGACAGATGGTTTCTCCTATTTAATAAATGAGAGGCTTATATTCGGCCCTGTGCTTCAAAATATGGTTAGCCTCAAAAAGAGAAAAGAACATGTGTTCACCAACCACTTCTACTGTCGCTACAGGTAAAGCCACTGTGCTCAAGTTCAACCAAAGGAAGTCAGGATGGTGCTTTTTCAGCAACGATGATGATGCTGGTGGTGGTGATGGAGATGATGCCAGTACCTACCACAGGCCAGGCAGAGTTCTAAGATCTTTTAACATGTAACTTGAGGATTAAGCACCACCACCATTTGAGGGAGAGTTGGTAGTATTTCCATTTTACTAACAAAGAAACAAAGTTAGCCACAGAGGATTTCAGTCATTTGCCCAAAGGTCACCAAGTAAGTGGTGGATGTAACTTTATAGGCAGAGATTTAAAAAAAAAAAAAGTGTATGCATGCTTTTAAGACAGTCTTAAACATATCTAGCATTCAGACCTGAAGTGACACCGCTCCAGCCCAACTGAAGTCCCCCAGCCACACACCTCACCATGAGGGTGAGGGACCTCGGCGCCCAAGGGCAGACAGTGCCGGGGGTGAGCTGGGCAGTGAGGAAGGAGAAGTCACACTCCCTGCTGAAGCATCAAGCGGCACAGGACGAACACCCTCCTTGGGAAGCGCGAGGAGGAAATTCAAGTTTGACCAGGGAGCCAGGACTGCAGCCGCAGCAGCAGGGCTGTGATCCCAGCCCATCCCGGGGCTCAGGGAGATGCTGCCCTTAGAACGTAAAGCGTCAGGGGTTTTCTCAGTGCACATGTTTGTTTGTGTCAAGAGAAGGATGTCGAGGCTTTCTCATTACAAAGGCATCCCTTGGCAAGTCTATAAATTATGCTCCTATATTAGGATAATTAAATAAACAGGCTGTGGTTCCTGTTTGTATAGAGGCCTGTCACAAAATACCAACCATTCTCTGCTTAAAAATCACATCCATCTGACCTAACTAGACTGACAGTTTCCAGAGTCCTTAATGTGCACTGTGTTTCTGAATATGATCTTTTTTACCCTACATGTCAATACTGGATGTCTAATTTCAATGAGGCAAAATGGCTCTTAAAGATTTTTGTTTGTGACTCAGACCAGTTATTTCTTCCAATCCTGAAATTTAAACTGGTTTGCCCTGATTATCCATGCTATGCTGGTTAACATAAAATATCAAAAAGAAATTTTACTAAATGTCTTCAAAATTCATGGGTTCCTTAACTACAGATTGTTGTCAAAGCTAGTGTGTTAAAGTTTATCAAATTAATTACAACAAGGCTTTCATATTGAATAAATTCTCTGAATGTACTATTTTGCTATCAAAACTATGCCAAGGTGTGAGGTATATAGTACAACATCTGTTATTTATGTAACATCTACATAACATCAACTGACCAAGTCTTTTAAAATGCCACTTGTAGGAAAAAGAGGTCAAACTAAATGAAATAAAGCCACCTGTATCCACATGGATAAATCTCACAAATGTGATGTTGAGGGGGTAAAAAAAAGAAGTTACAGAAGAACACATATAGTATGAACTCATTATATGAAGTCTAAAAACATGCAAAACATACTAGCTATTATTCAGGAATGTGTACAGATGTATTAAAATATCTGGGAATAATATGCACCAGATATGAGATAATTGCTACCTTGTAGGGAGAAGAACGGGTTCTCTACTGGGACAGGTGCCATTGGGAAGAGGCAGACAGGCAGCTTTTATTTCCAAGCTGAGCAGCAAATAAAGAGATGTTTATTGGGAGATTCTTTGTATTATTTTAGATTTCTAAAATATCTCAAAATTTTTGTAAAGGGAAAGAGCCTAAATACTTAAATATGAGAACAAAATTAAAATTTACTCAAAGGTGGCATGAGGAAGGACAAGAAAAAAGACACTAATGGGGAGAGAAGTGGAGACACTTCACTAAGACAGAGACGGAGGACAAGGACATGATACTCTGCGTGGATGTGTGCAGCTCATTTTTGATCCTAAATCAATCCATCCTCTGAATATCTACACTTATTCCAAAAATTAACAATCGGTTTTATTTACAGTAACCATCCCAGGCGGCCTTAAATTTAAAATCATGGTCCTTGGCGGAGCTGACAAGCATCGTCTCCTAACTAGATCATGAAATGGACACACTTTCCAGGTAATTGGGATTTGTCGTAATAACGTCCCCTAACAGAAGACGGCAGTCACACCCCTTTGCGGAGACAGCTCGCTATCGTGGTTAAGGGCTTTGGAGTCAGACAGATAAATGTGGGTTCACATTCCAGCTTCACCACTGACAAATGGTGTGATCTGGACAAGCTCCGAACCTCTCCAAATTCAGTTTCCTAATCTGTAACATGGAGTAAATGGTAACATACCTCGTTGAGGAAGTCCTCACATTAAATAACAGAATTTACCACAAAGTAAAGCAAATAGCAAATGCCTAATAAAAGTTAGCTACTATGATTAAAATTATTTAAATTATATACATTTTGAACAACATGAAACATTTTTCAGTTGTGGTTTGTAACTGCCCATTTGTCTCTGAAATGTAACTCTGTGAAAAGGACCTACTAAAACATCCAAGACACCCTTAATCAGAATTAGAATCAATAAATCTCCAAACACTCTGCTACAAATCCTGAAATAGAGCCAACCTGACTAGAAGTTTTCATTAAATGGATGTAGAAAATCAAAGGCAATGCAAGACAACACTGAGTCCTATACAGCAACACGTTCATAGCTGTTTCTAAACCTTTAAAAAGGGACAAGAGACACCACATGTTATTACCATGGTCAAATGTAAACACTTTACCTATTCACTGCCACATACAGCCAGCAATCACTTAAGCATGGTTTATGGTAACCTAGCAGACCACACAATATTTTTATCTCCTTCGTAATTCTTGCCCCCCACCAAAAAAAAAAAAAAAAAAAAAAAGTCATGAGGTGATCGATAGCTACTGGAGTCAGAATTCAAAACAGCCTCTTTGGGAATTTGTCCAGGGGACTCTGAGTATTCTCATGCAGAAAACAGGATTACATAACAACCCTTCGGACCCTCCCTTTCGGAGGTGTCCTGGCTGCCTTCTCCTTCACATGGTGAATTTCCCATAGCAAACACAAGCACAGTCCACCAAGTTGTTGGGGTTTCCTGCATGTTAAACACTAAAGTTAATACCTTCTAAAAGCATCAGCGCAACGTTTAAGTATCTGCAGGCTCCAGCCACTGATGACGTCATCCCAGTTCCCTGAGCAGAGCTCTCCCCGCCCTCTTCAGCTCCTCCTTATCTCAGTCCCCAGGATGAGAGGCCTGCTCCTGGAGGCCTGAGCCCCAGCTGCTGCCGGCTGGGCTAGATCTACAACAGCCTGTGTGACATCTTCCACACTGTCTCCAGATATTTGTGAGTCAGAAACAAATTCTGGAAAATATTTTCCCAAGATACCACTCAGCTTTGATTCATCAACTTACTTGCCAGATTCTTCAGCATCCTGAGTTACATTCACACTTTGAAAGCCTTATCAGAGCTTGCCTTGCCCACAGATGATCTGGACAAATATACTCTTAGGGTTACTAACCTCTAAAAGGTTGGACGTTAGTCTCTGGGCCAGAGCAGTCATTTTTCAGGCAAGAAAAGGACTTCCATGTTAAAACATACACCTGCAATTTATACAATATATCCTAAATGTTAACATTTGAGTGCTCATTCTAAATGCTTTACATGTATTACCTCATTTATTTAACCCAACTAGCAACCCCATACGGTAGATAATACTACCACCTCCATTGTATGGATGACAACACAGATATAGAAAAGCCAAGCAACGTGACCTCGGTTCCACGGAGAACGAGTGGCTGAGCTAAGATGTGGACCCAGACGGACCAGCACCCTAGAGATGCTCTTAATCTTTTATACCAGACTGTCTCACCAGCTATGTTAAAGATTAAAACACAAAAATACTCTCCTCCCGTTTTCTCCCTCTTCCAGAAGTCAACAACGCTCCCTGGTTCCCCACCCTCCAAGAAAACAGAGTAAAAAGGAAGTGGTTAAGGAACCCCAGTAGATGGAAGGGCAGGGAATGACAGCATATCAGGAGGACTCAGACCATCCGATGACTCACTGACCTGTCAAACATTCTACACAAACATGGCTGGTTGGTGAAGCCCGAAATAGGAACTACTCTAAATGGAGACCAGGACCAGCTGTAGTGAGTAAAGCCTTTAAAGACTATCTGGGTGCACATCCCAGCTCAAGTCTGATAGTAATTCCTTTTCCAGCAAGTCTGCATTCACACTAGAAATCAGCCCACTAGCAAAACCCCAAGTAAGAGTTTAAGACTTACCCCAGGTAATGCTCTGAATTGTAGGGGGTCCACAGTAATTTCTTTGAAGCAAAGAATATAAATGACTATTCTTTTCCATTCAGGGAGAAATTACATTTGTAGTTTATTAACTTTTTAAATAGCATTTTACCTCTATGCCTCTGAATTCCACTTAATGGATGCATCAGCACAAAATTTGCAATGATACCACTCCATCAAAATTAAGGTGTTAAGTAGCAGAAAATCCCACTCAAACTGACTCATGTCATTTAGCAAGATAACCAGCCGTGGGCTTTGGGCACAGAACAATCCATGGCTCCCACAATGGCATCAAAAACCCAGATTCAGGTACCTCTCTGCTTCAATGGCCCTTACAATTACCTTGGCTCCACTCACCATCCCAAGATGGCAGGAGCAGCTCCAGACAACACAACCAGACATCACCGAAGAATCAAAAACCCTTTTTATGAGTCTCCTCTCACACACAAGGAAACCTTTTCCAAAGTCCCAAGCAGACACCCTATAGTGTCACACTGGTCAGAAGTGAATGCATCCTCATTCATTCGATTACCAGCCCAGAAAATAGATCTACTGCACTGAGTCCTTAGACTCAACCCTGACTGCTCATTTTTAAAGCTCCAAGTGATTCTAATGGTCAGCTAGGATTAGGATTGAGAACCACTGAGTGAGACTAATCAGAATTACCCCTAATCACCTTTCCATGAGTCACGTGAGAAAGGGAAAAGACACCTGAACAAAATTTGGCTTGTCACAGAAAAAGAATGTCAGTTGGGCAAACAATAGAGTCTACACAGACACTTTACATTTATATTTTCAAAACACTTTCACATGTGTTATTCAATTCAGCCCTCAAGGCTATATGCAACAGTCGCATTTTACAAGCAAGGAGGTCAGGGCTCAAGTTGACAAAGTGAATTCTTTTAAGTCTTCCAAATCCCCGCATGTTTCCATGCGATAGCAACCTGAGAAATTTCCCCAAAAGGAATTACCACAGGAACCATTTCTCTGAAACAATAAACACAAAGACAGCAAAAGGGAACTTTTATGTTGTCCCAAGGAAAACGGAACAAAAATTATGTTGTCCCGAGGAAAACAAAACAAAAATCATTAATCTAGCAAGGCCTAAAAGACATACCAAAATCAAGGCTTAGGAGACTCAAATTCTAATCTTGGCTGCCACTATCCTCTTTCTCCATGTCTGTGGTAAGAGCAGCTCACTTATGAGGGCCCCTCCAGTATGCACACGTACACGCACACACAATCTAAGTTTACTCAAGAGCATTCTATAGAGCTACGAAGTCCTTAAGAATTCTAAGGATTATTTGTCCTAAAAAATCTATTTTCTCCTCTGGAACAAAATATATTCTCTCAAGAATTCCCTAGTTGTAAAAATTTCTGAGAAAAGCCTATATGGCTTACTGCTGTTTCTGGTAAATATACGACACATTTCTATGAATCATAAGCATCTGAAACTACACAGACATCACATAAAAGCCTTACAAAAGTTTAAACTGTATTGAAAGAAGACACTGATTATTCTAGGAAAGGAAAGGAGTGAAAAAAGGACTCAAAAAGCCATTCGAACAAGGACTCCATTGAACCGAGTGAATGATCTCCAAATCCACCCCATAAATCAATGACCCCAGACTCTCCTCTTGGCAGCCCCTCCCCACCCTCACTGCTAGATCCAAACTCACCCAACACAGACATGCCAAACACTGTCTCTAAACCCTCTCTTTCCTATTTCGTTAGGCTTCTGCTGAAAAAAAAATCAGTGATTCTCTGCAGAATAAAGCCCACATTCTAAGCCCACTTGTATGGCCTCGTTAATCTGAAACGACCTTTCCTTGGATCTCATTCTACTCCCCAAATGAAATCTCCATTCCAGCCAAACTGGTCTCCTTATCCTCGTCCGACACCAGTTCTGACTTCTTCTCAGCTGTTTCCAATCTCACAAGGTTCTACAAGTTTCTATTCCTTCCTTAAAACACCAATGAGTTCCCAAACTTCTACTCTAACCTACAACACACTTTTGTTTCCGTCAAAGTTAGAATACCTGTCACTGAATCTTCAACCTTTTAATATGTGCGTCAGTGTATCCTTTGTTTCAAGAACTGAGCACAAGGCATTCAGGAGTTCAAACATGTTCCCTAGAATTGAGTACAACCACAGGACAATACACTCAAGGACAAGGGCCTCTACCTTCTTAACTCTTTGCATCTCAATCCCAATACTAAACAGATTGTAGATGCTAACTATTTTTTGATCACTCCATAACTGAACTCTGCAGTAAGCCTTCAGGTCCTACAGAAGCCGCTTCCAATTGCTTTAAATATTTGCGAACTATTCCAAGCATCAAGACATCAAAATTCCATAAACCCAACAAGTACTGAGCATGTGCAAGAAGCATCTTACAAGGCAATTAAGAGCAGAAAATTACTTAAGCACAGAATTCTGAAAATGCACAAAATGCCATTTTTGCAAAACAGTGTAAAACATCTGAAAATAGAATCAGTCTGACCCAGGTGATTGTTAACTCTTTCTGAAGCTCCTCCCCCCCATTTCAGGTCCTTCCTCCACCTCTTGACTCAGGTGTTACAGAAAAGCTCAAGTGGTTCGGCCAATGATTGACCTAGACTGCAATTTCAAATGACCTCATCAAGCCATCTCCAAACACTGAAGAATCTTACTCATGCCTCTAAGAAGCAGGACAAGAAAAACTGAGCAGGAAAGAAGTAACCTGCCTAACTGTCCTATGGCCAGGCCCTAATCATGAAGGCAAATTCAACTCAGGTGTCCTGACTTAAGTCCAGCGCCATCAGTCTTTGATAGGAGCTAGATGTAAATTTCACTGAGAAAGCTGGGCTAAGGCCACGTCTTCCTAACTTGCCAAATATCCATTGAGCTAAACCTGTGTTTTTGTCCTTTTCTGGGAAAGAATGTAAGTGAATTAAACAACACAAGAAAAAAATTTTTTTATTTGGATGTTCTCTAAAACATAAGCATAAATTATGTTTCTGATGTTAAAGAACAAAAATCAAAAGGAGGAAGACGCCAATTCACAAATTCAAGAAAGTCTACATTCTGGAGAGAGAGGCTTCTGGCTGGCCCCAGATGCACTAGCTGCCACTGGAACACCAGGCGTGGGTCCTGCTGGCAGAAGGGTGCACATGCAGTCACATAAATAGCTTTCCACCAGTGGCCAAACTGGCTTTGCCATCTGCCTCTCTCCTCGTGTCCCTCGTCCCAGAGGGAGCTGCTACTGCCAGTAAGAGAGAAGGTGCACTTCCCCAGCCAGTGACACTGGTTAAGACCAGGCTAGAGGGGAGAGGACATAGCTCAAGTGCTAGAGCACATGCCTAGCATGCATGAGGTTGCGGGTTCAATGCCCAGTCCCTCCTTTAAGAATAAATAAACCTAATCACCCCCCCCCAAAAAAAGACCAAGTTAGAGAAGGAAGAATCCTCTCCCCATGTTCACTACACACACACACACACACACACCATGCCCTTTTGGCCTCCTCTGCTCACTCCTACGTATTTATAGCCCCTCCCTACTTCCATCTCCACACACAAACCCAATGCCAAGGCACTGGAAAGCCACCAACCAAACATGCCCCCTAGTCACACGTCCCAAAGAAAGCCATTCCCAATGCTCATTTTGCAACACCAAAGAGGTCACAGAACCAACAGGAACCTTGGACGTCAGCCAGAGAAGTGGAGTGACTTGCTTCCAAAATTACTCGGACGGTTCACTCAGTTCTTCCCATGAGAACGTATTTCTTTCAACTCATTCAATGAATATTTACTGTTTCAGGCGCTGTGCTGCTGGGTACTTGAGACAGTTTGTTCGGGATGGTCTCATCTTCCTTAATGCCAAATGGAGAGTGTGGGGTAGGGAGCAGGTTTTTTTCAGAGGGAAAATGGAGCACTCACAGGCCTCCTCAGAACGGGTTAGAGGTTACAGGTGTGGTCAGCCTGCGATGCTCCTCACTACAGCTAGTGCCTCCCCCATTTCCGGCAGCATCACCAACTCTGTTTCAGCGCGAATTTCAGGCCACCTCCCTCCTACACAACCTCTTCTCAGATAATAAATACATATCCACCATATTTCTCCTGTGGCCACTTCCTAGTTGTTCAAAAGATAGAGAAACCAGGGAGGAAGGATCGAGCGCTACCAGGATGGAATTCCCTAATTGCAGGCAGTGGCGCTCCGGCCAGGGGGCAGGCTGTCTGCGCACCCTCACAAGCCCCAATCTTTGAACCCTCCTCGGCACAGGCGGAGGGGAGGAATGTGCGGAAGGCAGCACTACGCCAGGTGGACTTTCTGGTTTAGCACAATAAGGTGCCCAGGACGAGACTGTCGGAGGAGGTCAGAAAACCACACGGAAAGGGTGAAGTTTAAGGGGGTTCGGAAGAATTCAACTCCCAGCCAGTTTTCAAAGAATCCCCAGGCAAGTTCTTTTGAGAGGTCAAGAAACAAGACTAGTAAAACTGACGTTTCTGTTACGGACGAGACTGTGAGCAGCTCTAGGGTGCAATAAAACCTGCCCGCGGGCGGGTCCGGCGGGGGACGCAGGCACCGAGGGCGCCGGGCCAGAGCAGCGGGGCTGGCGGGCTCACCACTTAGGGCTCTGGCCGTCGGGCAGGGGCAGGAAAGGGGGCCTGCCCCCCGGCTGCCCGGGGAACCGCGGAGGAACGACCCCGGGGCCTCCCGCCCCGGATGAATCTCCCGCTCCTCTGGCCGCCGGCCCGGGCACGAGACGGTCGGTCTCCCTCCAAGAGAGGCTCCTCCCGGCCTCGCGCGCGCCCGAGTCCCTGCTTACTTTTGGTCGCCGCGATGAGGTTCTTCCCGTCCTTTATGAGCTCTTTGATGAACTTGTTGGTCCTCTCCAGCTCCGCTTCGTGGGCGCGGATCCTCTCCCGAAACCACGGGCTGTCGAGGTAGCAGTCGCTGAACTCCAGGGGCTGCAGCCCCATGACGGCGGCGGTCCGCGCGCAGAGCTCGCCGCGCGCACTGCCCGAGCCGGGCTCCGGGGTCGCGGCCAGGTGCGGGGCCACGCGGGCAGAAAGCGCCGGAGAAGCTAGCAGCCCCGGGCGCGCGGCGAGAGCAGCGCAGACATGCCCCGCGGAGGTGAGCCCGGCCGCACGGAGAAGCACAGCCCAGGCGAACGAGAACTGAGCGCTCAGCTCCCGGCAGCCCCAGCCGAACCTCGGATACTGCGGCCCCGCCCCGCCCGGCCCGGCCCGGCCCGGCCCCCGCGCCGCACGCCCTCCCGGAGGCGCGAGCCGGCCCCGCCCCGCCCCGGGCGCCTCCCGCCGCGCCCCGCCCCGCGCTGGCCTCTCGCCCACTCCTCTCCCCTCTGCCTGCCTTCTTCCTCCTCTCCTTTCTCTTCCCTTCCCTTCCCTTCCCTCAGACGTCTCTTCCTTGTCTTCCCCACGCGCAGTTGCCCCTCCTCTTCCTTCTGAGGCTTCCTCGGTCTAGAATTTCGCCCCGCGGCTTTCCTCCGGCCCTAGACGCGGGCGCCTCCCCTTTTCATCGGCTCCCCTCTTCGGGCTGACTCACTGGGGAGCATCGGGGAGCCGACTGGGGCCAGGACGGGGCGTCTTCAGGGCAGTCTTAACACAGGGGTCTGGTTTCTGGGGGAAACGATTGACTCCTGTATCTCATTTATCCCGGCATAGACCCTCAGCTGTTCCCTATTCACGGTCCCCATTTAAAATAAAGTGCCTGTTAAATCTCCGCTTCAGACTGAAAGCTTTACAAGGGCAGGGAGCATTTTCTTGGAGGCCCAGCTGCTGCTGTTACACTCTTCTGTGTAACCACGCTGATGATTCGGGGGAGGGGAGAGGGTGTCTAAACTACGGAAGAGTTGTTTCTGTTGTATTCAGCAGATTAAATGTGCTTGGGTAGGTGGAGAGATCTTGATTATTCCAAAAATAACTACCGGAAAACAAACGCCAGGGTATAATGTGTGGTTTTCACGAGGTGGGGGTGAAGATCAAATGAGAATTTGTGGGTACAACTGGGAAAGTACAGCATTCCGAGTGTTCTGAAAGAACTCAGATGTGTCCCCAAAATGTTAAGACATTTTAAATTACTAAAAATCCTTACCCAGATGAAACCAATTTTTCATTAGAGTACCTTTTAATAATAGCAACTAACAATTTACTAAACAATTATTAGGTGCGTGCCTGGCACACACCAGGAACTCTATACACAGTTTTAATAGGTTCAGAACATATGTTTACATATATAGGTTCACTAATGATGCTAATATCAGCAAGAGACTTCAAAGGATTCTTTGAAAAGTTTAGACTCCGAGATGGGTAACTAAGACTCTGCATGGCATGTTGTAGGAGTGTAACCCTCAAGAACAAGTTAAGTAAGCCTCCTACTCAATAAACTTTTGTTACAAAACAGCACTGTGAGTGGCTAACCCACAGATAAACAGATAAACGTGATTACTTTAATGTCCATCCACCGGAGAGTTCAAAATGTTTTACAAAAAATTTAAGGCATTGAAAACCTTGGTTCTGGCTAAAATCAGCTGGGGGATAGAGTCTACAGAGAAGAAAATAAAAGGCAAGTAAAAGGGGGAAAGATACTCAAGAATAGAAAGGATGCAAACAGTGAGAGTTGCACTGACAGGTGTGCAATCCTCTGGGCAAAATCCTAAACCTGTCCTCATAAAAAGGAGCTGCTGACACTTCCCCAAAGTGTTAATCATGGAGTTAACACATGAGCCAGCAACTCCACTCTCTAGGCATCTACCCAAGAGAAATGAAAACATATGTCTACACAAATGCTTGTTCAGGATAGCATCGTTCATTATAGCCAAAAAGTGGGTGCAACACGAATGTCCACCAGCTGATGAGTCAATAAACAAAATGTATGTATCCAGACAATGGCATAAGTAAACTATAATAAAAAGGAATGAAGTACTCATGCATGCTACGACATGATGAACCTGGAAAACATTATGCTAAGTGCAAGAAGCCAGCCGCAAAACACTGCATATCATATTATTCAGTATGAAGTATCCAGATATAAATTGGGGGTTGGGTCAAAGCCTAATTAAAGATGTCATTTAATCAATAACCAGAAGAATCAGAAGTTGACCATTAAATAGGGAGTGGGAGCAGGGGAGTCCAGGCGGGGAAGCAGCCTGTACAAGCCCCTGGGATGGGAAAGAGTCTGGAACATTCCAGAGGTTAAAAGAGCAGATCAGATGACTGAAGCTCAGTGAGTAAGAAAGACTGGCTCAAGACATGCTGCGTGGTGGAGGGTCAGAAGGGGTCAGATCAGGTGAGCCTCATAGGCCCTATAAAGTAATGAAAGAAATTTCCATTTATTGAGGCATGGAGAAGTCATTCTGGCTTATACATAATATAACTCAAACTTTATGCTAAAATAGCCTGTTTGTAGCCAATCAAACATACATTGTACTTCTGCTTAATTATTAAAGAAAAAAGCACGTGGACCAGAAGTAAAGAATGTCCATGTTAAAAAATGAAGATGAAATGCCTCTCTTTCCGAGATGCCAATGCTGATCCTCCTTTGATGATAAGACTCCTTTCCTGGGGGCCAAGGACACGCTGAGTCCCGCTGTGTTCGCGCTGATCTGGTTTGTTTTGTTTTGTTTTGTTTGAAACCTTGAAGGAATGTATCCCTGACTTGTTTGATGTTCTTTGTTCTGACAAGACATTCAAACTCTCCTGGAAACCCTGCTTCTCTGCAGCAGTTCCTCAGAGTTATCTGAGATAGAGGCTGTCTTCCAGGCTATAGTCCTCAGTTCAGCTCAAATAAAACTCTTTTTCATTCCTATTACAGATTATTTATTAATTTTTTTTGTTGACAATAGGGTTGTATCCTAAGCTACTCTTCAAAGGGAAACTTTGAAGAGTTTTCAGCATGGCAGTAATGTGATCTGGTTTGTGTTTTCTCTCAAGGTGCTGCGTGGAGAATGAAAATTCAGCGTAGCTCAGTTGGGAGAGGGCATGCTGAGCATGCATGAGTTATTTGGTTCGATTTCCAGTACCTGCATTTGAAAAAGGGGGAAAAAAAAAAGAAACCAAAATGAAAATCCATGGGGAAGGCTTTGGGGGTTGTCTGGGCAAGATGGTATAGCTTCACCCTCCAAATGACAGTGGATACAGAGATTAATAGACCAAAATATATTTTAGAGGCAGATTCTGGAACTTGACAATGGCCTGTATATAGAAATGAGGAAGAAGGTGTCAAAATGGCCCCAGGCTGCCGGCATGGGACATTAGGTGGATGGCTGTAACCCCACTGAACATTTACTAAAAGGAAAGTGGGGGGAAGTCGATGTGGTGGTGCTGCTGGTGACTGGGATGGGCAAGATCAGTTTCAGTTTAGACTCATTTAGCCTGAGGGGATGTTCAAGTCTGTATGTCAGGTTGTCGGGTGGGCATTTTTATGCTTTGCTCAGTGCCTGGATTAGTTAAGGATCTGAATCAATGACGGTCAGTCAGGATCCTGTCCACACAAAATAGAGGGTAACTCAGATGAAACCTCCCCTTTACACAGGTTCCGCTACACACAATATTGTCTCTCCCTGATGAGTCAAAGGTTACTACCTATAAAGTCAAATATGGGTTCTACTGAATCTTTGGATATGTTTCAGGCTGTGAGTCAGTTAGAATTAGGTTCAGACACATTATAACAGAGAATCCAGAATAACGGTGGTTTAAACCATGAGGAGTTTACTCCTCTCTCTCATGTGAAAGAAGTCCAGAAGTAAACACTCTAACATGATTCCACAGTCCCCAGGGAAGCACCAGTTTCCATCCTCAGTGTCACCTCGTGGTATGTTTCCTAGAGCCCCTTCTGTGAATGAGGAAGGCTAAAGATAAGGGGTCCCCCTCCTGGTTGAGTCACCCTCTTTTCTTAGCCTTCCTTCAGGTCTTAGAAAACATTTTTGCTTTTTATCTCATTGGCCAGAACTTAGTCACATGGCCATGCTTCCCTGCAAGGGAAACTGGAAAATGTGGTCTTTTATACAGGTTCACTGCCACCTGAAATGAAATCTGAATTTTCTTATAAAGAGATGATCCATTCTGAACAGGAACCTAACAGTTTCTGCCACAGGCTGACACCTTTATCGGTGAGGTACATAGATTATAATTATAGCTATGGCAAAACATAAGGGATATGATGAGAAGAAATGGAAGATTAATGTCTGGATAACTTCCAAACCACATTAAGTTGCTTTCTCTCAAGAGTAGTAACGGGTGTGGGGTGGTAGGGCAGAGATGCCAGAATAGCTCAAACAAGAAATCATTGGACAGTATCATGGAAAAGTTCCCTGGAGAAGCAGGGCAGGCTCCTGAAGGTTTATCACCACTCTAGCTTCATTTTCCTGTGATTCTTTCTGCTCTGTTCCTCTTCCTGGTGTTAACTTCAGCCTCCAGAAAGCTCCCTTCGTGAGAACCAGATGGCTTCAACATCTCCGGATTTACCTCTAAACAGTATCCCCTCTGGTGCTAGAAAGATGCTCCCCCTCTCACAACTGCTTCAGTCTGGACATCAAACCAGTTTAGGAGCCTACCTCATCTCATTCAGTTACATCTGGAGAGCTGTCTGTCAGCTGATCACTGGGGCAAAGGTGGGAGTAATTCCACATAGTTTCAGGTCACCCTGGGGCCACACTGTGAGCTCAAGGTGAGTTAATCCACCAAGATATGAGGATGGTATACGAGTTTGTGAACTAGTAATCTACAAAATATAATGGTGATGGGCGCTTAACAATGTAAATTTGCTTAATCCCACTAACTGGATACTTCAAATGGCTAAAATGGTGAATTTTGTTATATGTATTTCCACAATAAAAAAAAGAAACAATAAAGTATGATGAAGTGTATATTTTGTTTGTATGTTTGTAGTGTATGTTTTCTTAAAGGTAAATTATCACAGAAAAGTAACTGTCCAAATGTGTTTTAAATTTTCATTGCATCTATATTTTTAAGAAATTTTTTCTTCACAGAACCCTATTAAAAGTTCATGAACTAGCAATCTGGGTAATGCAATTTGAGAAATTCTATTCTGAGAGCACAATATTGTATAAACTCTACTGAGGGTCAAGCCAGAATCTCCGTGTAACGGTTAATCTTATGTGTTAATTAGCCTGGGTTAAGGGATGCCCAGCGAGCTGGTAAACATTATGTCCAGATGTGTCTATGAGGGTGTTTCCAGCAGATATTAGCATTGAATCAGTAGACTGAGTGAAAAAGAGCTCCCTCACCAACACAGGTGGGCATCATCCAATCCACTGCAAGCCTGAATAGAAAAGGCAGAGGAATGGTAAATTCCCCTTTGTACTTTTTGAGCTGGGACATCCATCTTCATCTGCCCTCAGACATTGGTGCTCCTGGTTCTCAGGCCTCAGACTTGGACTGGGATTTGTACCATTGCTTTCCTGGTTCTTCATCTTGCAAATGGCAGATGGTGAGACTTCTTGGCCTCTATGACTAGTGCATAAGCCAATGCCTACAGTCACTCTCAATCTCTCAGTCAATCAATCTCTCTGTCTCTCTCCATATATATCTACATTGCTATATCAGCTATATCACTATATAGACATATCGATATAGATATATATCTTATCCCTCATTGATTGATTCCATTTCTGTAGAGAATCCTGACTCCGTATCTGCCAGGACTGCAGCAGGTAAACCCCTGTGGTGTAGAGAAACTGTTCCTCGTGCCTCTAATATTAACTGTTCTCAATATATGCCAGAGAGGATGCTAGAACTAGGGCTACAATAGTGAACAAAACAAGCACAAGTCATGCCCTCAGGGAGCAACAGTCTCCAATCAGAGAGAAAGAATGTATCAAATAATGACAAACACAAATACGAATATTAAATGAAAATTCTGATAAGTGCTGGGAAAGAGCATATATGGTGTTAAACAGGGGAAATGGGGCTATTCTGAGATGTCACTGAGGAATTGACAATTGGGCTGCCGGATGAGGAGTTCATGGGTAGAGGTGAAACTGATGTGATGTGGAGAGGGAAGAAGCATTCCTGGGGAAAGTTTTGTCAAAGAACTAGAACAGGAAACTGAAAAAGGTCCTGTGGCTGGAGCACCAGGGCTGAGACATACAGCCCATGAAGAGGACATGAGGGCCCCTCTCATCTGCTTCTGCACCGGGCTGGCTTCTTTGCCTGAAAACACTAAGCATGGGGTTCAGAACCCCTCCAGCGCTCCTTGATTGTTTCTAGGGAGAGCTCACTTTTCCCGGCACTCCTAGACATCGTAACTTGGAAGAGTTTGGATCCTCAAGAAGTTCTAGAATGATTCCACTCACCTAAGCCTATCCAGTCAGCAAATATTGAGTGAGTGCCTGGAGTAGGCAAGGCACCAGGGAAAGTCCTGCAAGGCCAGACAGTCCCTAATCTCAAAGTGTTTCTAATCTGGTGTGCTCTAGGAATAAACTGACACACGGATAATTATTTTTTAAAAAGTACACTGTTGCTTGGTCCAGCCAGCCCTGCTGTCTGGCTAAGAAGTGATATATTCCCAATGAAGCTGGGGTGGGAAGGTTGGGGGAGGGGAAAGGATTTTCCAATTCCCTTACATTGAAATGAAAACCCCCTGAAGAAATCTGGGACTCTTTTAAAGTTTGGAGTTAGAAGAACCTGGCTCAAGATGATGTGGGGCAAGGCACAGAACCAGTACCTGCTCCATGGGGAGTGCCCTGTCATAGTGCAATCACCCCTTCCCTGCCCTCAGCTTTTGAGAGACCTGGCATGGAGAGGAGGGAGCTGAGTGTATCGTGTTATATTTGCTGATGGGTATCAGCCCATACTCTCACAGGTCACTCAGGCAAATGCTGCCCTCTTTCCTATAAAGTGAGGATCAACTGACCTATGCAGTGCCTTGCAGTTTATTTTATCCAGATAGCAATGGATATTTGTTTTAAAATGTTAGAAGGAAAGAGAAGAGCTCTAAAGAGTTTATTTTTCCCTGTAGCCCAGATGCCCCGGACATGACCCAGAGAGCAGTTTCCACAGGGTGACCTTCAACTGAGCAATTATCCAGTCACTAGAAAGCCAATCTGCTGTGACTAGGAGCATCTTCTTAGAGTCCATGAGCACTTCAGTAAAAGAAAAAATGAAAAAAGTATAAAAACTCATGTCTTTCAACCCAATAATTCCAGACCTGGCAATTTGTCCTAAGAAAATATTTTTTTAAGATGTATATTCTTCAGGCTATTTGTTGCAGGGGGACAAAAAAGGAATTAATCTAACAATTGAAAATAGTAGAACAAATCAGCACATATCCACTCAGCAGGCTTTGACAGCACTAACATGCTCATGATTCTGTTCTCAGCAGTGGACACTGGAATTTTAGGATGCTCAGCCTTCATCCCCACTTCCCAACAGCACCCTGAATTCCACCTGGGTAATCATTTTCCCACCAAGCATGGAGTCTTGGTAAAGTGCACGTGCCTTTCTCACAGTCGGTAATCCAAAGAGATCCCTGAAGGCTCCTTCTGCTAGTCCCTCCCCTCAGCCTGCCGCTGCCAAAGGCTGGGCACATGTCCAGCCAATCAGACCCTCTTCCCCAGGACTTTGACTCTTGAGCCCAGTAAAGCACTGACAGGAGAAACAGGTCATCTGTCCAGCCAAGCATGCCGAAAGCAGCCTGCTGCCTAGCAGGCTACCCAGCTTCTTGCTCCCAGGCTGGTTCTTCAGGCTTCCTTGAACACCCCACACACTTCAGATGAAAGGCCTTTTTTGCTTAGGTTGCCAGAATCAGTCATTTTCTCCCCTGCAGTCCAAGCAGTAGATACCTAGATTGGTACTTAAAGGTAATGGACCTTTTGGGGAAATTGTAGGGTACCTGGAATTTGTTCTCTGGCTGAGCTGGAACAGAAAACAGTTGCATATCCCCTTTATATTCTAACTGAAGAAACTAGTAGCCCATGGCAAGCACTGGAGAAACAAGTTATTAAATTATCATCTTTGATTACTGAGCTCTAAGTCACAGGACCTAAAGTTCTCTGTGATGATTAATTTTATGTGCCAACTTGACTGGGCTAAGAGAAACCCAGAGAGCTGGTAGAAGATTATTTCTGGGTATGTCTGTGAGAGTGTTTTTTGGAAGAGAGTAGCATTCGATTCAGTAGACTGAGTGAAGAGATCCACCCTCGCCAATGGAGGTGGCATCATCCAACCTAATCTGCTGAGGGCCCAAATAGGACACAAAGGCAAAGGAAGGGTGTATTCCCTCTCTCTCTTCTTGAGCTGGGATGTCTATCTTTTCTTGATCTTGCACACTGGATATCGGACATCTGAGCTCCTGATTCTCAGGACTTCAGACTTAGGGACTTAAACCAGCAGCCCTTCCCCTGTTTGTCAGGCCTCCAGTCACGGACTGAATTACACCATCAGCTTTCCTGCTTGTCAAGCTTGCAGATGGCAGATTGTGGGACTTCTCCGCCACCATAGGCACATGAGCCAATCCCTATAAAAAATCTACAAATACCTCCTATTGGTTCTGCTTCTCTGGAGAACCCTAACACATCCCTCTTTGCCTGGAACGGCACACCTATTTTCTTGGCATCCCTTCCTTTTTACAATTTCCCCCTGGATTTCTCATTTTTAAACAGTTTTACTATAAACAATTGCACAGAAAAGATTTTTAAAAATAAGCCAGGATGGGTTCATCGGACCTCTACTCTGCATTTCCAACCCCTGCCATGGTCTCATTTAGTAGCGTATGAGACACATGTGCAGTGCACAGAGTTCTCACTTTGACACATGGATAATCTGAAAGATGACCGAGGACAACCTATCACTGTTTTCCTGACCTTGCCAGAAGCAACCTCAAGGTGAATGAAGTTGTCAAGCCATCAGTCAATAGGCAGCATGGAAAATTATAGGTTGAGAGTAAGATGGGCAAGAAAACAGAGGCTTAGTAGAGCTGCCACAGAGCATCGAGAATGTCATGAACTCCATCACTACAGTTGCTTGTCCTGTATTGGATTGTACCAATCTCCAACTTTACTGATTGGTTACAGTTTTTTATACCAAAACAAACAAATAAAAAAACCCTTTTGGCAGGAATGAGATAAAAGAAAGAGTGTGTGTTTAATGAAAAATTAAGTACTGATTTCCTATTTCTCAAAAAAGTTGCTGAAGAACTTGTAGAGTGTCAGCATTTCTCGTCCTCTGTGGGGCATCCACAGTGACATGCCTAACCACATGAAAACCGGAGGGCCCAAGACTGCTGGAAGAGCTTCTGCACCTGCTTCAACAGTGAGAGTTATTAAGAAAACTGGGCCCACGGGTGGCAAATGAACATGTTTCAGTGCTGGGTGTTGACACAACACTGTGACACATTACTTTTCCCTTAGATCAAATGATTGTTCTTCTATTTTTTTTCTTCTTCCAAGATTTCTTGTGGCATTACATAAAGTGAAATGGGCAGACTTCATTAATAGAAAAAAAAACACCAACTTTGCGAGACAGTTCAAAGAAGCCAGTTTCGTATCAATGAGGATACAAGCGAAGATATTACGAGACTTCTGGTGCTCATCCTTTCCCAGTTCTCCTGTCTTTTAGGTGACATGGGAGGAATATGCCACTTTCTGCTGTGTTAGCAGTCCCCACCAAGTTCTGGCCATCATGGAAGTGACAATGTGTCATTTCCAGGCTGAAGCATTTAATTGCTAGTGCAAGGCTCTACCACACTTTCTTGCCCTGCCTTGGTAACCATGAAGTCCTCGTGTTCCGAAAGATGAAGCAATGAAACGGTTGGGCCATTATTAGCCTGAGCCTCTGAGAGACTGTCAGAAGCAAATACACTCACTGACTTGCAACGATTATGTAACCTGAGTGAGAAATAAGCTCTTGCTGGGTAATCCACGAGACTCTGGAGTTGACTGTTACCATAGTATAGCCTGTCCTGGTCTGGCTAACACAGTGAATTCTAAGATCTTTGGAAGGGGTAAGTGTATTGTTAATGGGATTGAATAATATATAGCAAGAGGATGGCAATCATTTTTAAAATTTTTTTTTTAAGTTTTACTTTAATGGATACAAAGATTCTGTTTGGGGTGATGGTAAAAATTCTGGAAATAGATAGTGATGATGGTTGTACAACACAGTGAATGTATTTAGTGCTACTGAATTGTACACTTAAAAACGGTTAAAGTGGCAAAGTTTATGTTATACATATTTTGCCACAATTTAAAAAATCACCAAAACACATTTTTCTACCAAAATTTTCCAGTAATGATAAGGGTTGGAAAAATAGGCATTTGTATATTGTTGTTGAGAATGTAAATAGGTACTTCCTTCTGGAGGCAACTTTGGTAATAAACAAGGCCTTTGAAATATGAAGCCCTTTGATTCATTCATTCTTCTTCTGGGAATTTGACCAAAATTTTAAAAAATTATAATTTACAAACTTTTATGTAAAATGATCATAACCCTAGCATGGTTTCTAAAAGCCAAAAATGTGAAACAGTATAAACTGGACCATGGTGGATTGGTTAAGTAATTTAGGGTATATTCATATAATTGAGCACTATGTAACTACTTGAAATTGTAGTACACGAGACTATTTAATGAGGAATACTGGAGAACAGCTCCAATAAAATTTTAAATGAAAAATATACAAACCCTAGTTCTTAAGTTGAGTAGCAAGTTCTTAGATGTAAGGTTAGTTTGACAGTATTGATTCTTAATAAATGCATGCTGACTTTCTGTTCATAACATTATTTTCTAAGATTGTTAACTATGGTTGCATGATTACAATTACAAGCTTTCATAGCCAATAGGCACATGAAAAGATGCTCAACATTGCTAATTATTGTAGAAATTCAAAGCAAAACTACAATGAAGTATCACTTCATACCAGTCAGAATGGACATCATTAAAAAGTCTACAAATAAGAAATGCTGGAGAAGTTGTGAAGAAAAAGGAGCCACCCTACACTGTTAGTGGGAATGTAAATTGGTGCAGCCATTAAGGAAGACAACATGGAGATTCCTTAAAAAACTAAAAATACAGTTACCATATGATCCAGCAAACCTATTCCTGGGCATATATCTGAAAAAGATGAAAATTATAATTCAAAAAGATACATGCACCCCAACATTCACAGCAGCACTATTTACAACAGCCAAGACATGGAAGCAACCTAAATGTCCATTGACAGATGAATAGATAAAGAAGATGTGGTATATTTATGCAGTAGAATACTACTCAGCCATAAAAAAGAATGAAATAATGCCATTCGCAGCAACATGGATGGACCTAGAGATTATCATACTATGCGAAGTGAGTCAGAGAAAGACAAATACTGTATGATATCACTTATATGTGGAATCTAAAAAAAGATACAAATTTTATTTACAAACCAGAAATAGACTCACAGACATAGAACAAAAGAAAACTATGGTTATCAAAAGGGGAAAGGAGGGGATAAATTAGGGATTTTGGATTAAAAGATACACATTACTATATACAAAATAAACAATAAAAACCTACTGTATAGCACAAGGAACTACTTTCTGTGTCTTGTAATAAGCTATAATGGAAAAGAATCTGAAAAAAATACATATGAATGTATACGTATAACTGAATCAATTTGCTGTACACCTGAAACTAACATTGTAAATCAACTACACTTCAATCAAAAAAAAAATAAAACAAGCTCTCAAAATATTTCAGGATACAATTCATCTGGCATAAAGATAAACTCATTAAGCTAACTAAATTTTTTAAAGATCTCCTCTTATTTCTTATCTTTCTTGCATTTAGGTTCTCTCCTACCATAACTCTTTTCCCTTTTCCATCTGAAGGTAGTTACCGAGGGAAGAATGGAGAAAAAGAGACTTTGGTTTGTTCTGCTTTCACTGTTATCTTTTTAGCATTACGTCATTTTTCCCCAGAGACTTTGTGTTTTTGTTCTTGCTATGAACATGACCTTAAAAGGACCCCTTTTGTTTTTCTACTATTTGTCACATCCATAAGCTCATTCTGGACCTGCTTTTCCCAATACTGTTGCTTAAGGGTCATGCTTAAATAACATGCTGCTCTCTAGTATTTACAAAAATATACACTTCAACCCACTGCCTCACATTTTGGGGTCAGTAGAGGAATGCCTCTGAAGCCACTCCTGTTTTTTTTAAGATATCCCTCTTTATTTCCTCCCTGTTGGAATTATTTAAGACAATCGTATTCTACCTGAGTTACAGGAACCCCTAAAAGTATGTGAAGATTTTCCAAGGAGCACTGCTTGCAGGGAAAATTTATTTCCAGATCCTCAGCTTCCATTTGTCCTTTTTCTAAAATTGATCAGTCTGAAAAGCCATTTTGCAAGCTCTTCTATCCACCTCCCCTTTCACAATAATCTTTCTCCCAAAGAAGAGGAGAAGGCAGAAAAGCAGACTTCAAGCTCATTCATCCACATCCTTGTTCCAAGATGTAAAAATCTCCAAGGTACCAAGGGGACATTTCAAATCTTTTTTCTGGAAATCTTCTGTAATGATTAACCCACCAAAAGGCTTTTTGCCTTTCCTTGTCTTGTACACTTCTGTTAAGACTAACTATAGCTTTAGTGACCCGTTGAGATATTCTGAATGTATTATAGGGTGAGGTGGGAGGAGTGATGACAATTTCCCTTTATTAACTTGCCTCTCTCATCTTTAAATATGATTAGAGAATGCATGGTTCTTGAGGAAGAGACACATGAAAGCAAAGAAAGACAATGTCTTTAAGAAATATCCAACACTAAAAACGGCTCTCTTTTTCTCATTTTTGAACATCAGCTTTTTTGTTGTTGTTCTCTCCTCAATATGCCACCTTAGAAATGTGTTGTCAGCAGGAAAGAAAAGCACCTTTGAACAGATTAGTCATGCTGATTCTTTAAAGTATAACTAGAATGTATAACTGCTAAGATTTTTGAGACATAACGGATAAAGTCTGTGCAGAAAAAGTTCACATGATTTATTTCAAAATAAATTTGCATTATTAAAAACGGTAGTTAAAACTTATTTTGTCAATGAACTAAGTCATTGATTATTGACATAATCTTTCCGTGCCTCATTCATCCTTGGTAAAATGGTATAATTGTACCCTATCACTGAGTTATTTTGGAGATTAAATGAGTCAATGGAAAATCTGGGCACAGTATATGCTCTTCATGTCATCATGCTCCCCTTCTCCAGTCTTTAGTCCTTCTTCTCTTTGTCTCTACTAACTCTCTTGTTAATCTCACCCCGTATCCTGGCTTTAAATATTACCTATACGCCAAGGATTTCCAATTTATATTTCCAATGCCTGCTCGTGCCAGAACTCCAGGTTCACGTGTTCAACAGCCTACTGGACCTCTCCACTGGGATACCTAATAGACATCTTAAACTCACTCTCTCCAAATGAAATTCTTGTTTTTCCCTCTCCCCAAACATGCTCTACCTACAGCCTTTCCCTGTCACTTGCTGCCAATGCCATCCTTCCAACGGCTCAAGTCTCTAAAACTTGGAGTTAATCTGCACTCCTTTCTTTCTCTGGTACTCCACATCTAGTCTGTCTTTCTGCAAAAAGATATCCAGAATCTGACCACCATTCAGTGCCTCCAATGCTGCCCCTCTGCTGCAACACTCAGTCCTCTCTCTTAACCCTAACCCTAAGCACAACCCTAATCCTACTGCAACTTCACCCTGGGCTCTGCTTCTGCCCTTGCTCCTGATTAGTCTATCTTCAATGGGGCAGCCAGAGTGATCCTTCTGATATGAACATTGTCCTAGAAGAAAACATAGGCAAAACATTCTCTGACATAAATCTTAGCAATACTCTAGGGTAGTCTACCTAGACAATAGAAATAAAAGCAAAAATAAAGAAATGGGACCTAATTAAACTTATAAACTTTTGCACAGCAAAGGAACCTCTAAACAAAACAAAAAGACAATATATGGAATGGGAGAAATATTTGCAAATGATGCAGCTGACAAGGGCTTAATTTCCAGAATATACAAATAGCTCATACAACTCAATAACAAAAAAACAAACAATCCAATCCAAAAATGGGCAGAAGACCTAAACAAGCATTCCTCCAATGAAGACATACACATGGCCAACAGGCACAGGAAAAAATGCTCAGTATAGCTTATTATCAGAGAAATGCAAATCAAAACTACAATGAGGTTATCACCTCACACCAGTCAGAATGGCCATCATTAAGAAAGTCCACAAGTGATAAATGCTGGAGAGGGTGTTAGAAAAAAAGGAGCCCTCCTACACTGTTTATAGGAATGTAAACTGGTGTAGCCTTTATGGACAACAGCATGGAGATTGCTTAAAAAACTAAAAATAAACTTACCATATGATCCAGCAATCCCACTCCTGGGCATAATCCTGGAGGAAACTCTAATTCGAAAAGATACATGTATCCCAATATTCTAACAGCACTATCTACAACAGCCAAGACATGGAAACAACTTAAATGTCCATTGGCAGATGACTGGATAAAAAAGCTGTGGTATATTTATACAATGGAATACTATTCAGCCATAAAAAAGAATAAAATAGTGCCATTTGCAGCAACATGGATGGACCTAGAGATTGTCCTTCTAAGTGAAGTAAGCCAGAAAGATAAAGAAAAATACCGTATGATATCACTTACATGTGGAATCTAAAAAATGACACAAATGAACTTATTTACAAAACAGAAATAGACTCCCAAACATAGAAAACAAAATTGTGGTTACCAGAGGGGCAGAGGGCAGGGGGTGGAAAGGAGAGATTAACTGGGAGTTTGCGATTTGTAGATACTAACTGCTATATATAAAACAGATAAACAACAAGGTCCTACTGTTATAGCACAGGGAATTATATTCAATACCTCATAATACCCTATAATGAAAAAGAATATGAAAAGGAATATATATATATATATAACTGAATCACTGTGCTGTACACAAGAAATTAACACAACATTGTAAACCAACTATTCTTCAATAAAAATAAAACAAAATAAAAAGTAAATGAACATCAGAGCATATCATTCCCCTGCTTAAAATCCTTCAATACATCCCCTCCTATACATAACATAATAACAACTTTTTCAAGATATATATATATATATACACATATGTTCATGCTCATATATATTAATTTTAAAAAGACTAAAAATATGCATCAAATTGTTGGCAGTGGTTATCTTTGGGTGGTAATATTGCATGTATTTAAAAATATTTGCCTTTTGACTCAATAATATTATTTTTAGGAATTTATCTATAGGAAATAATTAGGATATTCCCCAAGATTTAAGTTTAAAGATGCTATCACAACAATATTTACAATATGTAAAAATCGGAAATAGTCCAAGTGTATAACAATAAGAAAGTAGAACTGACCTTGAACAGGTAGGGGGTTAGGATCCCTGACCTTTCTAGCAGTGGAAAATCTGAATATAACCTGTTGTTCATTCTCCGCAGTCGTGGTTCCTCTACATCGGTGGTTCCTCCATATCCGCGGTTCTGCATCCTCGGGTTCAACCAACAGCAGATCAGGTAGTACTGTAGTATTTACTCCTGAAAAAACCCTGCATACAAGTGGATGTGCACAGTTCAAACTTGTATATTCAAGGTCCAACTGTGGTCCAACTGTGAATGATGGATTATCTGACATGGCTGACCACGTAGTTTTTAAATTAGTAACATACTGTAATGTTAACATGTGTGTAATAGTAACATATTGTTAATGAAAGATTATGAGCTAGCAAGTACACTGTGAGATTAACTTCATAACTTTGTATATGAAGAGAGGAAAAGACAGGAAAGATAGGCACCAAAATATCAACGGTAGGCACCCGTAGGCTGATGCACAGGTGGCCATGACCTAGAACTACACAGTTGTGGGAGAGCCTCTGCCACCCATCAGCAGACCTGTGTGGAATTCACAGACTCAGAGCAAATGTGCACATTCTAATCAGCACTTCCTGCAATGTTCTGCAGTGTCACCTTAAGCAACCATAGGCTGCAAATGTACTCATATATCACATGAATAAGAAGATATTTAAATCTGAATTTATTGTAACAAAAATGATTCTTATACTGCATGTTTAGCAAGTAGAAAAAAAATCCCCTAATGCTTTAAGGAATTTAGGCCTTTTAAAGTCTTAACAGTTTAGGAATGGGTTAACCTATTTATCACAATGATAAGAGTTTCCCAAGCTTCTTATCAGTTTTTAACCTGTTTGAAAAAGTAGTTACAAGTGCAAGAAATAAGTTTCTTGGCGTGCTCGGTGACTAACATCCAGTTTCCAATTCACATTTTGGTTTTTAAATGTTGAGCTTCAAAGTTAGTTCTTAGAATTTTATGTTTCATGTGTTTCCCATTACTTACAGAATTAAGTAACCAAAGAAAAAAAAAGAAATTCTACGTTCACAACTGCCTTGCTGTTCTATTCATCCTCAGCCATCTTTACCCGAGAACCCATTAATGGGATTAAGAAGTCTAAAAAGTCCTCTTTTTTTTTTTTTTTTTTTGCTTGGGTATTTTATTTATTTATTTATTTAACATTTTTTATTGATTTATAATCATTTTACAATGTTGTGTCAAATTCCAGTGTTCAGCACAATTTTTCAGTCATTCATGGACATATACACACTCATTGTCACATTTTTTTCTCTCTGAGTTATCATAACATTTTGTGTATATTTCCCTGTGCTATACAGTGTAATCTTGTTTATCTATTCTACAATTTTGAAGTCCCAGTCTATCCCTTCCCACCCTCCACCCCCCAAAAGTCCTCTTTCTTTGTTCTTTATAGAATTAAAGCATTGATACCATTCAAGCTACCAACTCATTGTCACTGAAAAGTAAAACAAACAAGCAAATGACAAACAGAATACAAAGCTCCCAAGTCACAGAAGGAACCACAAGGCTATCAGAAATGACCTGAAAGCCAAGCTTGCAGATTTTTTTCATGAATCAAGTAATAAAGTCAACCACCAAAGGTGTCAGGTGTGCAACAAAATAGACTGACTTCAGCACATTCCTTTGTTTTATCACTTGGTTTTGACATAAGGCAAGGAGACTGCCCTGAAAAACCCACATATTTAGTCATGAGAACATGACATTTTACAGGACTTGGTTGCAAAACTAGAAGTGTATGAGAACACTGCCACTTTGTTCTTTTGGAACATAAAGCAGAGTTTACCAAACAACGGTCCCCATGAAAGGCAGGAAGATCTGATTATGTGCTTATGAGAGCTTAAGGCCTTTTTTTTTTTCAGACTACTTTGGCAGTCTTTGAGAACAAACCAAAATTCTCTTGCTTTCTGGAGAGAGAGAGAGAGGTAGAAATTACTAATGTAAAACATGAGCTGCCTACCAGTATCAAAACAAGAAAATCAACTCTAGGCTTACTCGGAGTGAGTGTGTGCATTAGGTCAGAAGTGCCCATTTTGGTCATCTCCATAAGAGGGCTGAGTCTGCATGGACATATGTCTATTATGTTAAACATCCGAATGTTAATAACATCAATTAAAAAACCCACCTCTATAAGAGTGTGAACAAAGAGAAAATCATTTGCTCCTGGATATTTAGTTGAAACTAAGGTGGAATTTATCTCTCTGAATTTACACTATGGTTCTCAAGTGAAGAATTCAATGCTTTGAAGGATGTTTCAAGAATACTATTCTAAGGTCTAAGTCTTTGTTTTCTTAGTGACAATTTAATTTTAAAATTATACTTCGCATAAAATAGAGAGCAAATATTTCAGTGATTAAAAAATGGACAGAGTCCGGCTCCCGTGTCTTATCCATTGATAATGGCAAAATTAACAGGTCTGCAGCTTCTATATAGTTAGGAGCTACTTCAGTGGTATTTACAATCACAGGGAAGTAAAAGGGGCATTTGTTTGTCAATACATAGTCATCAAGGCTACACAAATAATTAACCTTTAACAAGCCGAATAGCTGATATTTGGCACTTAGATACTTCCTGCAGATTTAAAGGGGGCTTCATTAAAGAGGGAGTACATATTCATTAATGTATTTAAAACGCATTTCTTGGGCTCTTTATGTCCTTATTACTGCATTTAGCTGCTGAGGCACTCTTCATTTAAGAGCCTAAAATTTAACCTTCTATGTAAACTTTGCAATTTATAGATTCAAATTCAGTCAGTCCAGGGTTGTGCCCTTCTCCCTTTTCCTTCTCTTTTCTGGGGATTTACTTACATGCTGTACTGACCTTAGAGACACCAGGCCCAGGACCTGCTGAGCTGGGCAGGTCCCCGGTCTGGTTGTCAGCTGCCTACCCTCCTGCCCCAAGTCTGCACCATCTCCATCAGCTTACCCCGATCACAAGGCCCCTCCTGTTCCTCCATCAACCTCTCAGCCACTCCTGTGCACTTCAGGGGACTCAAGGAAGTGCTGGGTGCTCAGTCTGCTGGAGTGTGGGGAGGAGTGTCTCATTCACCCAGTGAGGCCTGCTGGAGACAAGTGAGGATCCTCTCTGCCCTCAAGTCCTTCCTGTCTTCCCCAAGGGAATGTCTTGTCCTCTTGGCTGCCTGAAGAGAGTGAACAGAGGGTACAGTCCTCTCTTAGGCACTGACTAGCATCTACAGTCTAGTCACCTGCCCTCAGATTTTCTTTCTTTCGTTACCTTTTGCCAGACAACTTCACATCTCCTAACTCTTTGGTTTATGGTATAATTTCCCCTGGGTCCTCCAAGTGCTTATTCATTTAGCGCATGCACACACACACACACACACACACACAGAGACGCTTCCTGTTTCAAGAAACCTGCCTTATAATAAGAAGCCTCCTGTTTCCACTCTGATTTTAAAATTCCATTCAGAAACTTGGTTATGTTCACTCTCATCCTAGAGCAATGAGTGCTACTGATTCCGTGAGTGAAGGGAGAAATGGTAACCGGGGTGACACAAGCCCCCTAGTGAGCATTTGGAAACATGCAGGGCATTTTCAAGGGTCACAGCGACTTACGGATTAACTGGCATTCAGTGGGTGAGGGTAGGATTGGTAGACATCCTTCCATGTGCAGGACAATGTCACACAAAATGCCAATTGCTCCCTGCTAAAAAATGCCAAAGATGTGCTTCTCTTTGGGGGCTTCTCCAGTCTCTGGCCCCATCCATGTTACTATCCAGTACAGCTCCAGGGCCCTCCTTGCCTACCTCTGAGAGCCTGACTCTTCCTCTCCACAGTTCCATGGGACTGGCTTGACTCCCCATGCAGTCTTTGCATCTTTCCAGCCTGAGCTGTGTGGGAGAGGAGCAAAGTGCTCGAGGTACATTTAGATGTTCCATCCTTTAGCTTCAGGTTCCTCTTCCATCCTTGGAGTGGTTTGAATTTCTGCCTCTGAGCTTGCTTGGCCAATTTTCTACATGAAAAACACACAAAATTTCTTCTCTTGCTTCCCATTCCAGTCCTACCATTGCTATAAACAAGAGAAAATGTAAAAGATTCTATATTTTACTTGGCCACAAATCGTAGCAATATTTTCTTAGATTAGTCTCCCAAGACAAAAGAAATAAAAGCAAAAATAAACAGATGGAACCTAATCAAACTTAAAAGCTTTTGCACAGTGAAGGAAACCATAAACAAAACAACCTACAGAATGGGAGAAAATATTTGCAAATGATGAGACCAACAAGGGATTAATTTCCAAAATATACAAAGAGCTCATACAACTCAATATCCAAAAAACAAACAACCCAATCCAAAAATGGACAGAAGACCTAAACAGAAATTTCTTCAAAGAAGACGTACAGATGGCCAACAGGCACATGAAAAGATGTTCAACCTCGCTAATTATTAGAGAAATGCACATCAAAACCACAATGAGGTACCACCTCACACCAGTCAGAATGACCATTATTAAAAAGTCCAAAAACGATCAATGCTGAAGAGGGTGTAGAGAGAAGGGAACCCTCTCACACTGTTGATGGGAATGTAAATTGGTGCATCCACTATTGAAAACAGTATGAAGTTTCCTTAAAAAACTAAAGATAGAGCTACCATATGATCCAGCAATCCTGCTCCTGGGCATATATCTGGAAGAGATGAAAACCATAATTTAAAAAGATGCACGCACCCCAATATTCATAACAGCACTATTTACAATAGCCAAGACATGGAAGTAACCCAAATGCCCATGGGCAGATGACTGGATAAAGAAGATGTGGTATATACACACAATGGAATATTACTCAGCCATAAAAAAGAATGAAATAATGCCATTTGCAGCAACATGAATGGACCTAGAGATTATCGTACTAAGTGAAATAAGTCAGACAGAGAAAGAAAAATACTGTATGGTATCACTTATATGCAAACTCTAAAAAATAACACAAATGATTCTATATACATAACAGAAACAGACTCACAGATATAGAAAACAAATTTATGGTTACCAAAGGGGAAAGGGAACAGAAGGAGGGACAAATTAGGAACTTGAGATTAACAGACACAAACTACTTTTACATAAAATAAATAAATAATAAGGACCCATTATATGTCATAGGGAACTATATTCAATATCTTGTAATAACCTAAAGTAGAAAAGAATATACGTATACACATAACTTAATCATTTTGCTGTACACCTGAAACTAACACAATATTGTAAATCAACTATACTTCAATTTTAAAAAATTATAAAACTAAAAAAAAAAAAGATTCTGTACTTTAGTCCTTTCACTAACTATGATGACTTTGGGCCATTTAGTCCCCTAGCAGCTTAGTTTTCTCAGTTGTAAAAATGAAAGAATCAGGCTGGATGATCTCTAAAGTCATTTCAGCTCTGTGCTTTTACAAGGAAAAAAAACCCTAGCATTTGTTATGTGATCCTGGCACACTTTACATTTCTTCCTTCGCAACAGTCCTTTAGATTTTTTGCTCATAATTCAGAAATCAGTGGAATCTTTAGTGAAGGAAATGGCAATAATGAAACTAGATATTTCATACCATCTTGTGGCATGTGTTAATTAATTATCAAGCTATATGTAGCAAAAAAACATACATTTTATTATTCTGTTTTCTACAAAGGATTAATCTCCCATCTGTTCTTGCTTTATTAATACATTTAGGAAATATTTACTAATCATCTTCTGTGTGTCAGGCACTGCTCTAGTACAACAGTGTCGAAGATATAACAGTGAACAAAATAAACCCAAGGCTTTGCATAGAGCTTACACTTAGATCATCGGTTCTCAAAACGTGGTCCCTGAAAAATATTTCTGAGGGTCCAAGAGGTTAAAAACATTTTATGAATAATAATAAAGCATTATTTGACTTTTTCAGTGTGTTCACATTTGCACTGATGGTACAGAAACATTGGTGGGTTAAATCTCAAGTGCCTTGGCATGAATCAAGGTAGTGGTACCAAGTGCACTAGTAGTTACTGTTTTCTCCACCACCACACACTTGCAGGAAAAGAAAAAAAAGATCAGTTTCATTTAAGAAGTCTTTAATGAAGCAAGAAAAAGTAACTTTTATATTAAATTTCAGTCTTTGAGTATACATCTTTTTAATATTCTGTGCGATAAAACAGGAAATACACATAAAGCACTTCTGCTGTGTACAGACGTACAATGGTTGCGTTGAGGAAAAGCGCATGTGATTATTTGAATTGTATGCTGAACTAGCCACTTTTTAAAATGAAACCCCATCTTTCCTTGAAAGAACAACTGGAAGATAAACTATGGTTATTTAAACATGAAAATTTGGCAGACTTTTTTTGAAAATGAGCCAAGTAAGCCTGCAACTTTCAGGAAAATAACTGACAGTGTTTGTTGCCAAAGATAAAATTCAACTTTCAGGAAAAAATTAGAATTTTGGAAAATCTGTATTTTCCAAACCACTGTTAGTTTGACCGCTTCCCCAAACACCAAGAATTCTAATCAGATTGGTGGCAATGTTAGCAAATGTGACTTTTTTGATATTGTATAATGAAGTGTGCCAACATTGGAAGATCTATGTAGCTCAGCAAACTGTTTTCCAAATGATTGACACGTGATGTTTCAAAATCACGCATGCATTGAAGGTCCATTAAAGGTGTGAGAGAGACATTACATTTCAATGTGACAGTATGAAACATTCATTGAGAAGGGGAACTGCGCAGTTGAGGCAACGTGGACTCAGCTTTCAGATCTTCTTGGTAAACCTGATGCATCACCGTGCTGCCCAAAAGACTTGTGTGGCTGTGGACACTACCTTCTGGAGTTTTCCACCTAGCTTTCACCAAGACCTCCCATGTTGTGAAGAATTCCATCACAAAGAATCAGTGGCTTTTAACACCCAGCAGGGAATATGCCACCAAGACAAGAATTGGGAGCCTGCATGGGAATACTGGCCAAGAACTCAAAGTGGCCACATTGGAAATGTTAATCAAAGGAATATTTAAAATCGATCAGATGGGGAAGATGGTTTTTTGCTGGAGGGAGGGCCTGCTATTCGTCGGAAAGCATTGTGCTACTTTGACTTGGCAATGACATTGTCCAATGAGATAGGAGCTATTGAAAAGGCTGTTATTTAGCCTCAGCACGTGAAGGACAGAATTTATTCTAACTGTACTTATTTAGCATGAAGTACTGGTTTAACAGCTTTGTCTGCCCTGGCAGTGAGCAGAACTCTCATTCTCACATGAACTTAATGATGACAGGCTCTTGGGTGACAAGTGGTGTGACCTTTGCAGACATGATTGGAGCTGGAATGCTGGTACAACTGACACCATGTAACTGCAGCCCAGGCCCAAAGCATCTTGCTTGGTCACTACATTCTGGTGTGACGGGAGCAGTGGTGGCTTCTCTGATGATATTGGGGGAGCAGTCTCTTCTCATTGGAGCTGCATGGTACACAGCAGCCATCCCGGGAGGCCTCTCCACTGTTCCATGTATGCACCAGGGAGAAGTTTTTGAACATGGGGGCACCCCTGGAGGTAGACCTTGGTCTTTGTGTCCTCACTGGGATCTGCTTCTGTACATGGTACCAGTCTGTACTGAGTGGCAATTCATGGTAGATGAGTTCTTTTCAGCATGTTCCTTCTGTATGACACCCATAAAGTAGTCAACTATGCAGAAATAGTAACAGTGTAAGGAGTTCAAAACTATGATACCATCAGTTCCATGCTGGGAATCTACATCAATGCATGAAATACATTTATGTAAGTTGCCAGTATTCTAGCAACTGGAAGCAACAGGAAGAAGTGAAGTGACTCAACTTCTGACTTCTTTAATACATCAGATACCTTGCATAATGGGCGTGTATACTCATGAAATGGTTTGTACAAGCAGCTCTCACTGAAGATTAGAAGATAAAGGCCTGTCAACATCTTTCAAACATTCCAGTAATGTGGTGCTTCAGGTCTGCCTTTTCCTCCGAGGACAAATTCAGTAGTTCTTTTCCAAATAAGCACACACATTCCCAGTTCTCATGCTTGAGTAATTCTGAACTTTTTAATCAATGTGAATACTGAGGTTTCTGTTGTAAGAACTGAAGCATTTTATCTATTTTAAAAATTATTTGGTTAAGTGAAAATTAGCAAAATGCGTTTACCTACATTTTTTTTGGAATTTAGAACATTAACAAGTAATATCATAAGTGACACAGAGGTTTGATAAAGGGACCAGAGAGAAGTAAAGGGTCACCTGCAGTCTTTCTTTGAATACTTAGGTTTTAGCACTTGTGTAATTGTGGTGAGCTAATGAGAAGGGTCTGGGCAAACTAGTCATTGCTCTTTTTTACATTTGTCTACTGAACTTATCAGAAGCATTGAGCACAGACATAGGTGATTCATTCTCCCACTGTTCCTTCTCCGTGCTCTTTTTACAACACAGATGTGAGCATGTTTGGTTTCTCATTGTTTGACATTGGTAGCACAGTCCAGAATGTTAATCATATAAAGAATTCCTGATATATATAATATAGCCATAATCCCTGACACATCATATATACTATATACGTGTGTGTAAATTTTATTTTTGAATCTTCTAGAACAAAAATATCCTTAAAATTTTTCTCAGCATAAAATCAAAGCATGAAAATAGTTGCATTTTCAAGTATACAAACGATATGCTCCTCATTTTTGAATTTTTTATATATTTATCAAAATATTTAATAGAATATATACTTGCCTTTCTCATCTCTTCAAGCTTTGAAGCTTTCATCAGAAAAGCCTCTTTGTAGCTTACACTTGAGATTTTGAGATTAGTTTTTCTTCTAAGATGTGGTTTCTCATGTTCCTTCTCAGACTAAGCCCTAAAAGGGAAGGCAAAACGAGGCTTTCTTTGTGAACTGTATCAATCAAAAATGGTATGGGGAAAATGCTTCTATAGAGCTTTCCTGAGCAGAATTTTCCTTCTCTCCTGTGTAGACCGTGGATTAACTCTTTTGTGACATTTGTAAATTTTTTATACATTAGAGTTATTTTTGAAAGTTACTTAATCAATAAAATAAATGTGTCTGATTATTAAGATGACTGTTGCTTCTGACAAATCTTTATTACAGTAATCCAGATATAACTGTTCTAGCCACCTCAAGTTATATAGGATGCTTATTTCTGAAATAATAATTCCAGCCAGATGATTAAAAAAGGTTCAGATATATTTTCAGATTTTGTACTGCAACTATCCTTTAAGAAACTATTACTTGTTGAGCATTGTATCAGAGGAAAATACACACAATTATGCAAAAATGTTATTAGAAGACTCCTCACTTTTACAACTATGTATCTTTGTCAGGCCGGGTTTTCTTCATAAACTACCGAAACAACATATTGCACTGATAGAATGAGAAGATATAAGAATTTTTGATTAAGTGAGATATTAATGAGATTTGAAAATGTTAAACAATGCCATTCTACTCAGGCCCTTTTTTTTTGTTTTGGAAAATATAATTATTTTTCATAAAAATGTTATGTATGATAATATTTAATGAATTTATCATTGCTATTTTAAAATAATATAGTATTTAACTCTATTAGATTTTAATATGTTCAAGTGAATAAAAAATTAAAATTTATTTCCTTCATTTCAACCATTTAATAAAAATGTTATTATGGGATATACTATGCTTTATACATTATGATATCTATTATTTTCAGGAGAGAAATGGACACAATGTGTTATGAGACAAAGCTCTACCCTTTCTTTTCAATTGTCTTTATTAAAGGGACAATTGTATAGCTCTACTTGTATACTTATACTGTTTTTAATGTTTTCTTAATTAGTATTAATTGAATACCATATTTACAACTGAAGGTAATTTGACTATTTACACATTTGCACATCCAATAAAAATTTCAGGTTTATGTATATTTATTATATGCCATAGAGAAAAACAAAGATTTGCTATCAAATGATTCTCCTTATTACACTGCCTTTTGCTGCAAAGAACAATATGGAATTTCTATTTCTCTTCCCTCCTGCCAATGTCATCAAACAAACGGCTTGAAACTGAGCACCTTAGCCTAAGAAAGAAATTTTTGAAACTGAAATTAAACATAACTTTCCTTTATCACAGAAGTTGATAAGGTACCCCATGAAGCTGTACCCCATCCCCTATTCTTTATCCTTATTCCTTAGAATAGCACTAAGTGGTCTCCACATTTTTTTACGGTGATAAATCCACTCTAGGATAATCTCTCCCTAGATCACTGAAGTATACAACTAAAGCAACCCAAAGAGGGAACAAAAGCACTAAAATAGTATCAAATAATCATCACCTTCTATATACCAGGTGCTTTATATATAGTATTGTTAATCTCAAAAGAACATATAAGGTGGGATTTATTATATTCATTTTTCAGATGAGGAAAGTAAGTTTCAAAATTCTGCCTGAGTCCAGGTTGTTAATAAGTGGTAGATCTGGAATTCAAACACACAACTGTGTACCTAGGTACTACTGATCACATGGTCAGAGATAACAAATGTGAACAGGACTTGAAATCAAATCCTCTATATCCTGCTCTTTCCATTAACACCAGGTACCTCATGGATAACTGACGTCACTGCAAGTAATAATAAAAATCACAGTATCCAGAGTAGAAAGGCAACCTACAGAATGGGAGAAATATTTGCAAATTATATATCTGATAAGGGATTAATATCTAGAATATATAGAAAACTCCTAAAACTCACCACTGCCACCATCAAAAAAACCCCAATTTGAAAACCAGCAAAGACTTGAATAGACATTTCTCCAAAGAAGCTATATAAATGGCCAATAAGCACATGAAAAAAAAGCTCAACAAAACTAATCATTAGGGAAATGCAAATTAAAATGAAAATGAGATACCACCTTCCAACCAGTAGAATAGTTAGCATAAAAAAACCAGAAAATAGTAAGTGTGGGCAAGGATTTAGAGAAGTTGGAACCCGTGTGCACTGTTGGTGGGGAAGTAAAATGATACGCCTGCTGTTGAAAACAGTATGATGGTTCCTCAAAAAATTAAAAGTAGAATAACCATATGATCCAACAATTCCATTTCTGAGTATATATCCAAAAGAACTGCAAGCAGGGTCTCAAGGAGGTATTTTGTACATCTACGTTCATAGCAGCATTATTTACAACAGCTAAAACATGGAAGAAACCCAAATGTCCAGTAATGGATGAATGGATAGGCAAAATGTGATATATGCATACAGTAGAATATTATTCAGCCTTAAAGAGGAAGAAAATTCTGACATATGCTACATGAATGAACCCAGAGGATATTATGCTAAATGAAATGAGACAGTCATAAAAAAAAATACCATGTAATTTCACTTATATGGAGTACTTAGAGTAAGTAATCAAATTCATAGAAACAGAGAGTAGAATTGTGGTTGCCAATAGCTGGGGAAAGGGTGGACTTGGGAATTATTGTTTAATGAGTATAGAGTTTCAATTTTATGCAATGAAAGGAGTTATGAGGATGATTGTAGGTGATGGTTGTACAATATTATGAAAATATTTAATGCCAATGAACTATGAACTTAAAAGTGGTTAAGATGGTAAATTTTACATATATTTTACCTCTATAAAAATTGGAAAAAAAATAGACCCCAGAGAGCTCCCTTTCTGTGCACATGCACCAAGAAAAGGCCATGTGAGGACAGAACAAGAAGGTGGCAGTCTGCAGGCCAGGGAGAGAGCCCTCACCAGAAATCAAATCAGCTGAATCTTGATCTTAAACTTCAGAATTGTGAGAAAATAAATTTCTGTTATTTAAGAAAAAAAAAATCAACAGTTACTGAGCTTTTATTATATCAGGCATTATTTCAAGTGCCTATGTGTAGCAACTCATAAAGTCCTCCAGACAATGCTATGAACCAAGTCCTTTTCTTATCCTCATTTTACAAAAGAATGAAGTGAAGCACAGAAAGATTAACAGATTTGCCCAAGGTCCATATTTATTCCTTCTTGTATAATTTAGTACATTTGAGAATATTGCCATCTTATTGAAAGTCCTTTGGCAGTATTATGTATTTATTTGAAGAAAAAAAATCATTCATTGCTTCAATGATCACTTCTATACTGAAGACCTCCAATTATGCATCTCTAGTCCTAATGTTAAACTGAGATTTGATTTACAAACTGTGTTTTTCTCAATATTGTCAAATCTATTGTCATCTTTTCCCAATGTCCATTTTTCTCTCAATTCTCCTAATTGCCCTATGTTTCATTTTTACTTAGTGCTTTATTTCATCACCAGCAATTTGTTCCAAACAATCCTTCTGTTTTTGGGGGAAAAAAAAACAAAACCCTTAAGCCCCACTTACTGCTATTCACAGGGATGTTTTTCTAGTTCAGGTTTAAATTATCTCTTGCCAGAATTCTTCTACATCTTGCAACTGATGTCAGACTAATCTTCCAGTCTTCCAGAAATGTGAATTCTATCCTTTTCTTAAAAAATAAATACACTATCCTGTTATTGCCTTCAGAATCAAGAGTCTCCCCTATATTAGTTTCCAGTTTTGCATGATTTGGATCTGTTCCATACACTCAATTTTATTTGCCACTGCTACTCAACTTAAAACAACTGAATAGCTTTCTGTGGCGATAGCTTTATGCACTCTCTCCAGCATCCATTTTTGCTTCTGCTTGTGCTGGTCTCTTCTCCTAGAAAAATACTGTTCCCTTCATTTAGGCATATCCCAAATACTACCCATTCCTCGAGACCTAGTTCAAGTACTATCACCTTCCTGAATGTCTATGCACTTCACCTAGTCATTTAAATACACTTTGATGCAATTTTTAGAGGAAGCAATAATGAAGAATTGGATTAAGGCTTGTGTATACTCTAATTTTTCAAACGTTAGTTTCTTCTCCAGAAATTGTAACCCTTGTCAGGTCATTTCCTCCCTTTCTAGCACTTTAAAAAAATTGAGATGTATTTCATATAACATAAGTCACCATTTTAAAGCATATACTTCAGTAGTTTGTAGTATTTTCACTATGTTGTGCAACCACCACCACAGTCTAATCCCAGAACATCTTCATTATCCTATAAATAATCCTATACCCATTAGCAGTCAATCCATTACTTGCTCCTCACCATCCCCTGCCTCCAGCCCTGGGAAACCACTAATCTTTTTGTTACTGTAGATTTGCCCATTCTGGAATTTTATGTAAATGAAATCATACAATACACAGAATTTTTTAAGTTTTATTTTTTACTGAAGTGTAGTTGATTTACAATATTAGTTTTAGAGGTACAGCAAAGCAATTCAGTTATACATATACGTACATATATATATATATATTTTTTTCTTTTCAGATTCTTTTCCATTATAGGCTACTACAAGATACTGAATATAGTTTCTTGTGCTGTACAGTAGGTCCTTGTTGTTTATCTATTTTGTATATAGTAGTGTTTATCTGTTAATCTCAAACTCCTAGTTTACCCTCCCCTACCCTTCCCCCTTGGTAACCACAGTTAATACATGGATTTTTTTTTTCTCAGCTAATTTCTCATCAAATTCTGCTAACTCTACCCCCCCAAAATATCTGAATCTGACATCGCTTTATCTCCACTATAGCCTAAACCACTGTAACTGATTACCCAGACTACTGCAACAGCCACAAACTGATCTCCCTGCTTTTACTCTTGGCTCCCCCCAAATTTATTCTCCACCAGCAGCCAGAGAGATACAGCAAGATAAGAAGCCAATGCTTAAAACACTGTGGCTCTCCATCACACAGTGATGAAATATAAGTTCCTTATCACAGCCTGGAAAGTTGGGGTGGCCACTGCAATTTCTTAAACTAAGACAACAGTGAAGTTTGCAGCATCGATTGACTCTTCCTTTCATGAATGGTTTCTCTGTAGCATGCAGTGCTGTTTGATAGCATTTTACTTACAGTAGAACTTCTTACAAAATTGGAATCCATCCTCTCAAACTTTCCTAATGCTGCTGCTTTATCAACTAAGTTTATGTAATATTCTAAATCCCATTTTCTGGTTCAACAAACTTCATAGCATCTTCGCTAGTAGTTTCCATCTCAAGATGGAAATTTTTTTTTTTTGCTCATCTATAACAAGCAACTCCTCATCCATTAAAGTTTCATCATGAGATTGCTGCAATTCAGTCACATCTCCAGGCTCCATTTCTAATTCTAGTTCTTTTGCTGTTTCCACCGTATCTGCATTTACTTCCTTCACTGAAGTCTTGAACCCCTCAAAGTTACCCCTAAGGGTTGGAATCAAACTTCTTCCAAACTCCTGTTAATGTTGATATTTTAACTTCTTCCCATAAATCACAAACTCTCTTAATGACATTTAGAACTGTGAATCTTCCAGAAGATTTCCAACTGACTTTGTCCAGACCCATCTGAGGAATCACTATCCAAGGCAGCTATAGCTTTACAAAATGTATTTATTAAATAATAAGACTTGAAAGTGGGAATTAATCCTTGATGCATGGACTGCAGAATGGACACTGTTAGCAGGCACAACACTGTTGAAAACAACACTAATTTTGTGTACATCTCCACCAGGACTCTTGGGTGACCAGGTTCATTGTTGGTGAGCAATAATATTTTGAAAGGATTTCTGTTTTTTCTGAGCAGTGTCTCAACATTGGGGTTAGAGTATTCAGTAAACTACCTTGTAAACAGATGTGCTGTCATCCAGGGCTTGCTGTTCCACTTGCAGAGCACAAGCAGAGTAGAGTTAGCATAATTCTTAAGGGTTCTAGGATTTTCAGAATATTAATGAGCATTGGCTTTAAGCCACCAGCTTGTGTTGGCCCCAAGAGTCAGTCTGTCCTTTGAAGCTCTGAAACCAGACACTGACTTCTCCTCTCTAGCTATGAAAAGTTCTAGATGGCATATTCTTCCACTATAAGGCTGATTCATTGACATTAAAAATCTGTTTGGTGTAACCACCTTCATGAGTTATCTTAGCTAGACCTTCTGGATAACTTGCTGCAGCTTCTACAATACTACTTGCTCCTTCACCTTGTACTTACTTTCCTCAAACTTCATGAACAAACCTCTGCTAGCTACAGACTTTTCTTCTGCAGCTCCCTCACCTCTCTTAGCCTTCACAGAGTTGAACAGAACTAGGGTATTGCTTTGGATTAGGCTTTGGCTTAAGGGAACGTTCTGGCTGGTTTGATCTTCTGTCCTGACCACCAAAACTTTCTCTGTATCAGCAATAAGGCTGTTTTGCTTTCTTATCATTCGTGTGTTCACTGGAGGAGGACTTTTCATTTCCTTCGAGAACTTTTCCTTTGCATTCCCAGCTTGGCTCACTGACACAGGAGGCCTAGCTTTTAGCCTGTCTCAGCTTTCGACATGCCTTCCTCACTAAGCTTAATCATTTCTAGCTTTTGTTTTACAGTGAGACACGTGATTCTTCCTTTCACTTGAACACTTAGATGCCATTGGAGGGCTATTAATTGGCCCAATTTCAGTATTGTTCTGTCTCAGAGAATAGGGAGGCCAGAGGAAAGGGAGAGAGATGGGGAATAGCCAGTTGATGGAGCAGTCAGAACACACACACCATTTATTATGTTCTCTGTCTTATATGGGCATGGTTCATGGCACCCTAAAACAATTACAATAGTAACATCAAAGATCACTGGTCACAGATTAGCATAAGAAGCATAATAATAATGAAAAAGTTAGAAATACTGTGAGAATTACTAAAATGTGACAGAGACACGAAGTGAGCAAATGCTGTTGGAAAAACAGACTTGCTCTACTTGAGATTGCCACAAACCTTCAGTTTGTAAAGGATGCAGGATCTGTGGAGTGTGATAAAGTGAAACATAATAAAATGAGGTATGCCTGTATCCAGAACCAAAAAATCTTCGTCTTTGCAGAGGTCCTATGTGTGCTTGCTGTGGCCGGCTTTCAACACTCGCCAGACACCTTACAACTCTACCTTAGCCTTTATTTCCTGCTTTCTTAGAGCCTTCAGGGCAGCAGGAGGTGAGAGTTTCAGGCTTTTCTGGGTCTTTCCTGAGCATGCACACAGCCCTAAGTATGAGTTTGGCCTTCTACAGTCTCAGGACTTTGTCAGTTTTGTAAGTTCTTACAGGACACTCATTCCCCAGTCTTTCCTCACAAGCTTTTTGTTTAGTCTACTGTTTGCCCCAGCTATTAACTGACCACCTCAGGCAGCAGCAGCCTATATGACATCAGACTTATAAATATTTTCAACCAACACCCTTGGGATGGACCTTTAGCACTAGGCTAGTTTGGAGTTAGGCAAAATAAAGACATGCCTTTGAGCCATCATTCTAGGGCACCACCAGGCAGATCAGAGCAAATAATCACAATTCTTTTCTCACTCTGGTACCATTTTACAAATAAGGAAATTCAGGTATAGAAGTAAGTAACTTAACTTGTTCAAGATACCTGGGTGGTAAGTGGCAGGGCTAGTATTCAAATTCAGACAGTCTGGCTTCAGTATTTGATCTCACAATCACTGAGCTACAGTATCTCCTTCAAAGCGGGTCTTCCAGAGTCCTCCAATGCAAAGGGTGTAGAAGGCCTATTACAGCAAGCCTAGACTGGGACCGGGGGCTCAGTCTTTTCAAAGTCAATTTGTCTCATCTCTAGCATTTGAAAAGAAAGCCTGTACTTTGATTGTCTAGCTCCCCCAAGGTTGCTACAAAAGTTGTTGATGCGGTATCCTTATCACTTCATTACTTCTAACATTCAATTCTAATTGGCTCAACTATTTCATTTTACCCAGGGAGGACACTGCAAGTAGCCAATCTTGGGGCTTTTAGCCACTGAGGAACCAAAGACCTTTAATTCCTTTACTCAAATAACACATTCTAAACGAAACAACCTCAGTGTTTTGTTTTGCTTTTTAAATAGTTAACCCTATACATTCAACATGACTCTTACCTCCCCCTTTCTAAGGGAGATCTTTAATTAGGATTTAGAACTATTCTCCATATAAATACTTTAAAAAAAAAGTTTACAACACACAGCTATAGGTGTTAGGGAGTCATTAAATGGGAAATTTGCTTTTTAGATGGTTCTAGCTACAGCATGGAAAATGAAAGATTAATTTTAAGGGGTATATGCCTGAAGGCTGGATGATAAAAAAAAAGGCCATTATAACAGACAAGGCAAAAGATCAAAAGAAGATGAATGCAGGCAGTAGTAATAAGCATTGACAGGAGAGAGCAGAGTTTTAAAAATTTAAGAAGAGTCAAACTTGGTAATTTTGTTGGTTATTTTCCATTTGCCCCACAGAACCGTTTTCTACCTTTCTCTGCCCTTCTCTGTACCCTGTAGGGTGGCTGACTCTACAGACTGAATCATCCAAGGTCCCGTACTGGCTGGCTTTGGATTGGGCTCTTTTAAAAGGAGGCAGGTAAGAGACTGGCAGGCAGGGGGATTCTCTCCTCTGCTTGTGGCCACACTTGTATTTAGGTGGCCCCTCTTCCACAGCTACAGCTCTTTCTGGGTTCTGGTAATACAGTCCTCTCCTTCTCCCTCTTCAGGACAAGGGATGGTAATAGCTTCCAGCTGTTGCTGGTCTCCGGGTACCTCATAAATCTTGATGACTCCCTTAATTTCCCTGACCTCCATAAATAGTTCTTTGGTTAAACTCTCTTTAATTAATAAGCCTTTTGAGTCTTTTTTCTGCAGGGACCTGGACTAGTAGTGACTGATGGGGAGTGGGGAGAGGAGTACAAAGAGTTGAGGTGACTCCTAGGTTTAGATTCTTTCCTGTCAAATGGATTTTTAGCATTTTCCTGAATGCTTTGTGAGGACACACTCTGTTCAGATTACTTGGAATCTATCCCTAACACCAACAATTTGATTGGCATTCTCAGAGGGAGATTTAGGCAGTTTCTCCAGAACCACGTATGGTGCCTGGTGTAGAGGAGCACTCAATAAATGGATTTTCTCTCTCATTGTCTGTGAACTCTCCTGTCACATTATTATAGGCCCTTGTGCACTCAAATTTTGAACTCAGCATTGGTCTGGCCATTATTAGTTTTATATCTAACTTTGAGTTCTAGATTTTAAAATGTGTATGGAACAGTTAAAAAGGGCTTTGTAAAACAACAACAAAAAAATCCTAACTGTAGTGATTTTTTTTAATTGAAGAAATTAGGAATATTTAGCAGTGAGAACGCATTAATGCAAATTCCAATACCAAGCAGTTAGCCGAGGGCTGTAGTGTTTTCTTGACCCAATTACAAAATTTTCTCTCCAACAATTCAATATGATGAACACTCTATTCTTCACCACATAACAATCACTTCAACTCAAAATAATTTAGTTGAGGGAATCTTCACAATTCTTGTTAAGCCATAAACAAAATATATCCCCACTGTCTACACTGCCTTTATGCCTACACTGCATACCCTACATACTTCAAATATCCTAACCACCCCTATAGAAGCCTGCCCTGTATCCTGCACCCCTAGAGTGCACATTAGACTCGCCAGGGAGCTCTTTAAAAATACTCATGCCCAGACTCCACCCCAGGCCAATTAAATCAGCATCTCTGGGTAAGAGACCCAGACACAGATATTGTTTAAAAGCTCCCCCCAATGATCCTAAAATGCACAGAGTTGAGAACAAGGCTCCAAACCATAAAGTAAAGCAAACAAGATCACACAAAAAGATACACATATCCACAGAAGGTATAAACGCAAGATACCTTGTGTCCAGTAAGCTGTTTAACCCTTGTTAATGAACTTCCTAGGAGCTCCCCCCATCCACCCCTGGGCCATTAACCTTCAACTTCTGCACATTGGAAAGTTGACTGAGAGCCCTTTAGTTGGTTTTGCTTCCTTGTTTGACAAATGTGGTTTGTTGACAAGCTGCCCAGAACATAGTAAAAAAACAACCACAATTAAACCTGCCTGAGTCAGCGGTGGTTTTCCCAATCAGTGAGGTTTTTCTTAGAACCCTAAGAGGATAAAAAAAAAGAGCATATAAATGAAGGACTCAAACAGACTCACAGGTAATTAAAGATCACAGTTTTGGTTGTGGAAGGCTGTTGTGAATACAGGAGTGATGCCCTCAATATTTTTAAATAAATCTTTGACTAAGTTTCAAGAAATAAAATCTACATTTGGCATTTGTTTTGCATCCTACTTCAGGGTTCTTCCTGATGGAAAACAGGGCTCTTTTGAAAGGCGTGAAAGCTGATGACAATACATACAGTTAACCTTCAGTAAATCTGCATAAACTTGAGCAAATCTAAGTCTCAGGAATGAGGTGATAGAGGAAAATAGTAATTAAAATGTATTTTTTCAGTTTCTTACAGTGAGCAAATGTCCCAGACTGTGTCAGTTTCATTTTTTTTTTAAAAAAGATCTATACTATGTAGTGTCTAAGCTATGATAAACGACAAAGAAATGCAAATAACCTGTGATTTCTCCAACTAGAATAATCACATTGGAACTTGGTGAGACCTAGCAGCTCACAAAGTTATCTGAAGTATTTCACAAGGGGCAGGAAGCATCTCTTGCACACTTCTAGCAGTGGTCATTGCCCACAGGTTGATACTGTGGATGATGAAACAACCCAAGTTGGCTTCTTTTACTCTGTCCTTTCTCCACTTCCTGCCAAGTTTTTCCTCCATCTCAGCCTATATTAACTTGGTAATATGTTCACTTTAAGCGTCATGTAGTCTAGATGCTTTAGGTGGTCCGGTTATCTCAACAAACCAAACAGACCGAAAAACAAAACAAGACAAAAGAAACTCTGCCCTGGGCGGGTGGGCAAAGCACATCTTAGAGTACCAGATAATCTGTAAAGTGAAGTAATTCAGCAGAAGCAGGGACTCACAGCGGTGACTAGAATGATGAAGTCTAAGTGCTTCCCCCACAACAAAAATCTCTGGAGAGAAAGATTGGGAGTTCTCCCTCTGCTTCCTGGAGGGAGATTCCAGAAAATTAAATTTGACTTTTAAAGGATATGAGTTGCAGAGACTTCTGATCATATGCTTAAAAAGGTATTAGGAATCTAATTTTTATTTTACTACCCTAGCTAGGTTTTTAAGTGACTCTAGATAATGCTAACAATACATAGCTGTAAATATATGTGTACATTATATATAAAATGCCTTTTTATCTAGCATCTCATATGATGGTTATATCATTCTTGTGTCCAAAGTAGGAAAGGTAGCTTTGTTAAGCCTTTTTACAAATAATCATTCTTTTTTTCCCCTGTAGGTACCCAATTTATTCATAAAATAATAGTTTAAATACTTATTATTTTTTTCAGTCAGACTTTTTTTTTTTCCCTCCCTACAAATAATGACTCTTGAGAGGTTCTTGAATGGGCCAGCTTAGACTAGAATGCACTTTGCACTTTTTTTTTTTTCAGTCCAGTGGTCTTTTTGTGTTTGACTACATCCTACTAGCACTAGTCTTTAGCATTTCAGTTGCATGAGGTGGTGGAAGAAATTTGCACATATTGAGGTGTGGAGAATTCATTCTGGCTTACACATGATTTAACTTAAGCTTTATGCTAACTAGAAAAGCCTGTTTTGTGGCCTATTAAACATACATTGTACACCTGTTTTCACCATTAAAGAAAAGGATGCATTAACCAGAAGAAAAATGCCCCTTCTGCAGATAAGAGATAAATGTCTCCCTTCCTGGAACATCAATGCTAGTACTCCTTTGATATAGCTCCCTTTCCAGACACAAAGGCCATACTGACTTTTTAGGTACTTGCTGAAAAAACTTGAAGGGGTGTACCCTAGTCATGTGCCTTGCTTTGACAAGATACAAAACCTTAAACCATGTTTCCTTGGAACAGTTCCTCAGAGCTATTCCTGAGAACTGTTTGTTCTCGGTTTGGCTCAAAAGAAACTCTTATCATAGAGTGATTATTGATGATTCCCCTTGATATATGGAAATCCTGTAAAGTTCAAGTGCAAATTTAGTAGAGAAAGTAGCAGTTGAGAATGAGAGGGAAATAAGGACCATAACTGCTTGGGAAAGTCTGTATGTAAAACCTAGGAGTGGGAGGATGTCATTTCCATTAAAATGAAAAAATATGAGTCCTTATGTTGAGCCAGACTCTGCTAGGTGCAAAGTTAAAAAGTGGTTAAGGACAGACTCTATCTTTGAGGATCTTTCTGACTAGGAGAGCAGGTCACAATCTAGTGATCTGGATTTGAAGAACTGGTTAGGGTTTGCATAGGTATATGCTCAGAGGAAGGGTGGGTCAGATAATTTCAACAGAGAAAGCAAAAAGGCATGTAAATGATGAACTCTGAGAATGCAAGGAGCCCTAAAGTTAGTGTCTGATATGCAAAATGTTCAATTTTCTGTTTCTTGTTAAGTAAAACAGTCACCAGTAACATGTATGAAACCGGTGACACATATGACTTTTTAGCTGTACTTCCTATGCACTCCACAACCCACCCCTTTAAAGTTCCCAATCTATCCCTTAGAGGTTACACTTGAACGTAGAGAAACTTTTTCTATGCATTCATATAACCACTATACACGTGGTGATACACGGAGCAGTGAAATAAATCCTAAGCTCGTTTTGAAGAAAACTGAACAGGTGCTCGGGGACTCGGGTTTGAGCCACGCCTACGCCACAAACTGCTGGGTGATCTCGGGCTAGTATCGTCTCAGGATGCCCCTCTTACCGTCTGTAAGATAAGGAGGATCCAAAAGTCACAGGGTTTTGTGAGGATGACTTAAAATAATGCCAGTGAAAGCATTTCCTCCACCACATCTAGGGGCTTCTGTTCTCCTCGGGTTCTTTCCACTCTCGCTACTCTGACTTTTGGTGCATCCAGACCCAGAGGCCTTAAGCATCACCATAAACGCCTGACCGCCTCTCCTCATACCCACACACGTCCCTCGCGGGCGGGTGCAGCTTTGCGCTGACGGGGTCGGCCGAGCGAGGTCTAGAAGCCGAAGTCACACACTCCTGAAGGCCATGAAGGAGATACAGAAAGCTCGCGATTCAGCCGGATAAACAAGCCGGGCGGGAACCAGACAGAGACCATTAGGGTAAGGGCTCCTAGGCGCACGCGCAGTGGCCGCCCCGCTCCTGCCCTCCCGCGGGAGGGGCGGGCGCGACGTACCCACGTTGGGCGCGCTGACGTCGGAGTAGCGTGCGCCGCCGGCCGGTGGGGGCCGCCGGTAGGGGTGGGGGCGGGGCTTCTGCCTCGCGGAGGTGGGCACGCTCGCCGCGGCAGAGAGATTACTTCCCTGTACCCGTCCTTGCGCTCCAGTTAGTCTCACGAAAGTGTAGGCATCCAGGCAGTTGGCTCGTTCCGATTACCGAAGCACCCTCCCTTCGGTGATAGGAGCGCAGGTTTTGGGCGGTGACTCGGCCATGCCGAACTCGCGATCCAGGCCCCGCCAGGGCGCTGGGAGTGGTTCGGGGGCAGCCGGGCGAGACGAGCTGGTGTCGCGGTCCTTGCAGAGCGCAGAGCACTGCCTGGGCGCCCAGGACTTCGGCACCGCCTATGCCCACTACCTGCTCGTGCTCAGCCTGGCGCCGGAGCTGAAAGACGATGTGAAGGTGAGGAGAGCCCTTCTTTCTCTTGCTGCAGGCAGAGGGATCCTCTGTTCTTCTCGTATACGTAAATACATATGTAAATAAATTGGGAGGGGGACTGTGAGTGGCTGGTGGTTGCTATTTAATATTTACTTTTCACTCTTGATTCTTTTCTTTTGTTCATAGCCACAACCAGCCTGTCAGAAAATACTGTTTGCTCTGTGTATCCAGAGCCATATCACTTCCTACTTTCTCTTTTACTGCTCTGGTTCAAGCTTCAATCATCAGCTGCTGACTTCTGCCATAGGCTCAGGTTCCAATCTAGGCTTTCTCCTGCAGTCTACCTCAACACCGCCAGCGTGAGCTTTTCAGAACAAAAGCCAGATGATGTCATTTCTCTATCTCAAAACTTGTATTTCAATTGCAGTTCGAAAGGTTTTGTTGCAAGTGAAGCCTCAGGTGATCTTTTGTGGCCTCCTACGTCTAATTCTAGCAAGTTCCTGCCCCAGGGCCTTTGCACTTGTCTCTTCTGTTAGGTGTAAGGAAATGTGGGTTTCTGTAGTTGAATTAAGTTCGCAATTAAAGTAATCATTCGATGATGCATTCTTTAAGTTTCATTTATTGGATTTTTTTGGGACAGTTATTCTGTTGAAATGCTGTACATTTTTGTCAAGTTATTCTAGAATCTAAATTTCAAAATGTGATTTAATTTACCTTTGCATTCAGTTTCCAGCCTGAAGCTGCTTTGCTTTATTTCACCCAAGGTTTCTCAACCTCAGCACTGTTGGTATTTTGGATGAGATCTGTGCTGTGGAAAGCTGTCTTGTGCATTGTAGTATGTTTAGCAGCATCCCTGACCTCTACCCAGTAGATATCAGTATCTAGACATCTGTAGTTCACATAAATTTAGGGTAAATTTCAAGACCAGCGGGCCTCAAGGAGGAGAAAGTGTTATGCTGAGATACAGTTTGCTCATCTTGGTAGGCAGAAGTGGAATAATGAATCCATCCAATTGCTGTTTCCTTAAATCTTTGTTCCTTAGTTCCCTCTTGTAAAACAGGGACAATACTTTTTTTTATATTTAGTGTGTAGTAAAAGTATATCTAAAGTTTGTATTTCAATGCTGGGTGTTCAGTAGGGTTAAGTACCTAGCTGTTTCCTGCAGAACAGTCTCATATTTCTTTGCATGGGCCTCTGCAAAAGAGCTATCTCTTTAATCTTATTTCCTGCTTCTCCCTCTACTCCCCATACCCACACTTCAGCCACACCAAGGGACTTAACTATAAACTCCCTGATCCATTTAATATAATCTGTGTTTTTTTCCCCCTCACACTCTAGAATCTTCTTCCTTATCCTTGTTGCTCTAGTAAACTCCATCAAAATTCAGTTTCTGGTATTAACTCTCCTGTATAAAATATGTGCAGATGATATAAAATTTTTCACGAGAAAGCTGAAATGACTACAGCCTTCGCTTTTCCCACTGGGTTGCAGTGTGGAGACTGGAGGGAGGGAGGGGTAGTTGGAGCTGGGGTGACAGTGGGAAGGCTGTTGCTGTAGTCCAACAAGTGGTTACAAGGGCCGTGTTGCAACAGTCCTGGGAGAGGAGGTGACACACTTAAAGCTATTGAGAGAGAATTGGCTGGGTTTGAAATAAGTAGTACTGGAGTTAAGGTAGCATTATTAGGTGACTTCATGGTCTGAGGTTAGATGGTTCCTTAACCTTATATCCTATGTGAGAGAATATGATGGGTTCAGTTTAGAATATTTTGAATTTTTTCAAAATTGTGTGTTAAATTTCTCTCTATGAAGCCTCTGTGAGGACAAGAACAGGATATATGTTGCTATATATTGCTATTCTTTGCACACTGATCAGGAAGTATTTGAGTTGAGCTAAATTTGAGATGGCTGAGGGTACAATCCCTGGCTGAGATTGTTGCCGGTAGATGTAACCGGTTTCCAGGTTCTTGTCCCGTCCCAGAAAGAATTCAGAGACAAACATGGAGGTTAAGAAAGTAAAGTGAGGATTTATTAAGAGATGGATAGTACATCTAAAGGGGAGAGCAGGCAGGCTCAGGTGAGCGGCTGCCCGGAGTTTCTTTGGCAGCTTTGTTACATAGGGTATAAAAATGAATGGGCAGAATATTCATTAGGGAGGAAATGGTCTGCGGTCATATTTCCTGATTTTGATCCCAACTCCACCTTCCCAAAGGGAGGAGGGATTTTTGTCCTTATTTAGTCTGGATCGGAAGTGTCATAGTGTCAGTACATGATGGGTACTTCTAATCTGCAAGGCTAATTTTATTGAAATGAGGGCACAATGAGAAAAAGGTTACATTTGGACACTGGAGATTCCTACTTTTTCCAACCTTTCTTTGTTGGCCTCCAGGCTGCTCATCACCCTCAAGGTTCTGACCACTTTTTTTCTCTGCACAGGGACCTCTGGTGCTTACATAATGTGTAGTTTCCTGCATTGGGTCTGTGCCCCTCCTTTCTGCCCAATTCCTGCCATTTGGTCTGTGTCCCCCTTTCTCTGGTCATATCTGGCTATCTGCCTGCTCTAACAAGATGACTAATAAGGGGTTGTATCTATGGGCCTGAGGTTCAGAAGAGAGGGTCTTCATATGATGTCACTTATATGCAGAATTTTTAAAAAAGTGACATGAACTTATTTACAAAACAGAAACAGACTCACTGACATAGAAAACAAACTTATGGTTACCAGGGGAGAAGGGGTGGGATGGAGGGATAAACTGAGAGTTTGGCATTTGCAGATACTATATACTATATATAAAATAGATAAACAACAAGGTCCTACTGTACAGCACAGGGAACTATGTTCACTACCTTATAATGCCCTATAATGAAAAAGAATATGAAAAGGAATATATGTGTATGACTGAATCACTGTGCTGTACACCAGGGACTAGTACAACATTGTAAACTGACTATACTTCAATAAAAAAATAAATAAAACAGAAGAGAGGGTGTTGATTGGAGATGTAGGGGTAGCATCCATCAATACATAGGTGATAGGTAGTGCCTTGGGGATGCATAAGAAAAGAGAAGGGGGTCAAGGACATACTCCTAAAAGATAGGAACCCACAAAAAAATGGAGGTAGAGAATATGATACAGCAGCCAAGTACGGAGAGAGTAGAGAGTGGTCAAACCGTCTTAATTCTGCATGTTACTGCCAAGTAGGTGGTAAAATCTGTTCATTTACGTATTGTTTATTTAGCAGTCAGGACCTATTCTAAATTAAACTCAAGGTGATTTTCATCTATAATTAAGATTTGTTCTCTGTGGCATCTTCAACCAGTGTTGAATATTCTTTCATCATTTATGTTATTGACTCATTTGCTGTTTTCTCCTTTGTAAAGGAAACTTTTCAGTACACGCTATTCAGATGGGCTGAAGAACTTGATGCTCTCAGTCGAACACAAGACTTACTTGGTTGCTATGAGCAAGCCTTGGAGCTGTTTCCTGATGACGAAGTGATTTGCAATAGTATGGGGGAGCATCTCTTCAGGTGTGTAGTAACTTCAGTAGTACTTACTCGTTAAGAGTTACTCTGTACCAGTCTGGATTGGGTAAATTGTAGTACAGTCATTTGAACAGAGACAGTTTAATATAAAGAATTATAAACTATAACAAAGGATCAGAGTAATGAAGGACTGAGTAGTGAGAAGTAAAGAGCACTCAAAGGAATACAGGGATAGCAGATATAATATGTAATAATAGTATATCATACACTAGGTAATAGCTGCTGCCCCTGGGGCTGAGACAGAGTAGTCGTGGAAGCGTTCCCTACAGTGGGCTGAGATCCAGACCTTGTTGGAGGGGACGTCACCGTGGTTCACAGGGTGGCAGGGAAGCCACTGTGGGGCCTTGCCGGAGAACTTGTCGTAAATCTCTTCTCTGGCAATTGCTGGAGATTTGCCATTGGGATTTCTGTCTACCCTCCATAGAAATTTCATAAATAGAAGAACTGGTAAAGCCCCCCAGTTTTTGATTGGGATTTGTTTTAATAAATCTGGTTTCACGGCTTTGTACAAAGTACAAGGAGAATTCTTGTTTAGGAAACACCATTGCAGTGCCCTTTTCTATAGAGTAAATCACTTTATATGTCCCAGCAGCTGTCCTTAGTACCACTGCTTTGACCACCTGGTCATACCAAGTTTCATTCAATGAAAAGCTCTATGTAAGAAATGCCTTTATCCAACTTTTATTAGTCAGTCTCAGTAACGTAACTGCTATACAGTGCCATAGTCTTAATCAAAATGGCTTAGCGAGTGAAGTCAGTACTCCTTTAAGGGACAGGAAGTTGATAGTGTCTAGTTGTAGTGTGACAATAGCAGGGAAAATAAAGTTGGTTGTCAGCTGAGGCTTGTTTGTTCACACTAACAGCTAACCTGATCCTGATACACAGACTCCATCTCCACAGATTAGCAACCACTTTCCTTTTAAGAGAAATTTAGCTTAAAAAGTTTTAGATATCTCCTCAAATTAGTTAAAAATCTGCATTTTACTTTCAAAGTGTCTAGTTCTTTAGATTATGTAAGAGGAGCTACTCTATAGGGTTTGATTATATTTCCAAATTACACACATGTAATGATCACAACATTCTAGGGCTTACATTTCAAGATAATCAATTTAACAGAAAATTGGAGCTCTACACACTTCTGGCAGATTCTGTTGTTGGTCTACTGCTGTAGGACATAGACTGAGCAATCACCAGTTATTGAGAAAAAAATACTTGGTGTTAAATTGCTTTGGGGAGATATCACTATGCAAAATTTTAAATTCAGACGTTGGCGGTTCAGAACTTGTCAGAGTGTGAATGTGGCTTTTGCTACACAGTTTGCCTTTATTCTCTAGGACAGGTTCTTAGTTTTTGTAATACTCTGCTTTTCTCATCAAGAACAGTGTATTACTCATGCCCCATCAGAAGAATCACTATTCCAGGGGGAAAGGATTTCCAAAGTAAAGGATAGCCTCCTTTTCTGACATTTATTTGTGAAATAAAATTTGTGTCTGGAGTGTCTCAACTTTCTATTAAGCCAGTAGTATCAGATTTAAACAAAACGTATTTAAATTTCTCATCAGGAAGATAATGGTTTTTCTAGTTAGTAGAAAAAAGGCATTTTTAAAGTTCATTGACATTGACACAACATTTTGAGTGTTTTAATATGAGATATACTTCAGTTGAGTGGATCATATATTTTTTCAGAGCAGTAGCATTGCAGTTTAAGAAATCTGAATGATATATTGAAGAGCAAACCTAAGGGAAACACAAAGCCAGGAAATTATTAGGAGCAGGTTTGGCATTGATTCAACAGATCATTGATATCCATTGCTAAGTTAGTGTCTCAACAATAGATTACATAGGATGTATTTTGTATTGTACTGTGGGCTGGTGTCAGTTGCAGAGTAAGACAGCTTTACCTTCAAGAAACTGGAAAATAACAGATACTAATCTTAAACATTTTAAAATGAGTGCCTGTCATTTGACATCAGGCTGTTCCTTTTTTTGTTTAAACCAATACCCCAAATGAATAGTCTGATTGATTCAGTTTCTTTAAAACTGACAGAATACTTCAAGGTGCTTGTGAAGAAGTGTGAGTGTAAAAGGGTTCTGCTAGCTCAGTTCTCTTCACTGTGTGGACCACACCCTGGTGCTGATCCACAAATGACCAGTCGATGACAGACGAGTATAGAGATTGAGAGTAAATATGCAGCAGTGTGACATTGCAGTAAATCCAAGCACGTAATCGGGGAACTCACCTGTTGAAGGGGGTGTGGACCACTTTGAGTGCCACTGGAATCTAGTGTAGGGGTTGCATGCTAGTCATGTGGAGTACAACTGTATTGGTCTACAGATGGTTAGATATTTTTCAAGGAGGGGGAATTTCTTTACCATAGATAGTTTATGAAGCACTATTCCAGACAGTTTGATAGTTTTCTTCCCCTGTCTTTTATGATTGATTTGCTTACATCTAATTCAGTAGCAATTTTTGGGGTGACTCACCTTTGATTTTTTTCCCTTAGGCACAGTGGCTCTCTTTTTATTTTATTTTATTTTATTTTATTTTATTTTATTCTATTTTTTTAATCGAAGTACAGTCAGTTACAATGTGTCGATTTCTGGTGTACAGCACAGTGCCCCAGTCATGCATATATGTACATATATTTATTTTCATGTTCTTTTTTATTAAAGGTTATTATAAGATATTGAATATAGTTCCCTGTGCTATACAGAAGAAACTTGTTTTTTATCAAACAGTGGCTCTCTTTTTAGTCATATTTATTTGATTTCTGTTATACTTAATTAAATTATAACAGAAAAAAAAAGTACAGCTGGTGTAAACCGGTCTGGCAGCAAATACAAGGGACCGTCGATGACCACGCAGCTTGGCTGCGGAGAGAAAGGTGCGTGACACACCAGAGAGGCGCCTGCCAGCCACAGGCGTTAGTACCTTTTACAGAGGGAATGGTTTTTAGAAACCTCTGTTCTGGAAAACTGTTTAAATGGAGGCTGACTAGGAGAGCTTCTGCCACACCACTGTACAGTCGTAATTCATAGTCAAGTACTTGTGAGTGTCCTGGGATGCATAAACATAACGGATTCAGAAAGGAAAGAAGTGATGGAGGATTGCCGTCCTCACAGAAGGCTTCCCAAGAAGACGGCACTTGGGTTGAGTAGGATTTGGGGTGCTGGTGAGGGGTTCTCAGGCCAGATGAGTGACATGAGCGGAGGCACTGTAACTGATAGCATACAGCTGAATATATTGTCTGTCATTTTTTTACTCTAGGATGGGCTTTAGGGATGAAGCAGCTGGGTATTTTCGTAAAGCGGTGAAGTTAAACCCTGATTTCAGTGATGCAAAGGAGAATTTTTATCGCGTTGCAAACTGGTTGGTGGAACGCTGGCACTTCATCATGCTTAATGACACCAAAAGGAATACGATTTATAACGCAGCAATCCAAAAGGCGGTTTGTTTGGGGTCCAAAAGTGTTTTGGACATTGGAGCAGGAACTGGAATACTAAGGTTTGTTGCAATTGTGTTTTAATTACATATACATGTGTGCTTATGTAAATTAAAGATTTTACCAAATATGGAAAATTTAGCAGTGGAATTTAAAAATAGAGTTATTTTACTTCTTATAATCTTGTTATGATTATTCATGCAATTATTATTATTAACTATTATTTTCACTGTAGCTTTTATTTTATCATGAACTTGACATAACCACCGAGAAAAACTTGGGGTTAACGTTGAAATTTTGAATAATGAGTTTTAAGAATACTTTTTACATTAACGTTCTGGTTGAATCTAGTTATTTAAAGTTTATTAGCGTTCTGCATGCCAACTGTGTCTTAATAAGGTGGATGTCATTATTTTTTGTGTGATTTATCTCTTGACAAGAATGTTAGTTCATTTTTTAAAAATGCAGAATGAATAATGTTTGTATTAAAGAATAAAAGGAAAATCCCATGTTTAAGCATTGTAATTCCATTAAAATTTGGAAAAATACAGTTCATTTTTTTTTCTTGATGGAACCCTTTTTCCCCTTGTAGCATGTTTGCTAAAAAAGCTGGAGCGCACTCGGTGTATGCCTGTGAGTTATCCAAGACCATGTATGAACTTGCCTGTGATGTCGTGGTAGCAAACAAGATGGAAGCAGGGATCAAACTCTTACACATGAAGTCACTTGACATAGAAATCCCAAAACACATTCCTGAAAGGTATTATAATATGAACTAATTTTGGTGTTTATAATCTACTATTGTATTTTTTAAAAATTAAGATATTCACATTTCTAGCTTCTAGCCCAAACCAAAATGCTGAAACCGTTCTGTTGTAAAGATATGGATAATAGGGTAGTTCAGCATAAGACAGGTTTTCATAATAAGGTCATATTCTTGATAAAAAATATTTAAGGATCTTGAGAAAAATTCGTGGCAAGACATTTAATAAATAAATTTCACCTTTAGCAAGTTACTTTACCTTTGTTGATTTTAGTGTTCTAGTTGTAAAAATGGATAGTACCTCCTGTGTGGTCAATAAGTATTTAAAAATTGTGCTTAAAAATAATGCATGAGTAGGTTAGACTTGAATGAATTATCACATTCGGTATTAATATCCTTGGCTAAAATGGAAGCTCAGGAAGAATCAGCTGTATGTTGGCTTGGGCCCTTCAAATGCTTTGAATATTATTTCCTAAGTCTTAGCCTTTTGGGATGTTATTTCACTTTGATCTGTGTCACAAGAAGATAGAATTTTCGAGCTAGAAGGGGTTTGAAAATCATCTAGTCCAACAACTGTCATTTTAGATACAGAGTTTTCTCTGGGTAGCACTTGCTGTATCCCTCTCCTGGGTAGTCTGTCTTCTCAACGTTTGTAAGTTCACTTTATATCGAAATAGGGCTTTTTTATGCTCTGTCGTGATAAGTCTTCTTCCATATGTGTATGATAGTATTTATATTTATTTACTTAATAGTTATGCTTTTCAATGGTCTCTACATTTGTTCTTGTGAAAGAAGTCCTGTTAGATTGTTGAGGCAACTGTTACACCCATTTTACAGAAATAAACAGTGTCCTCACTTGTCTTAGTCTGCTCAGGCTGCCATTGACAGAATACCATGGTTAAACCACAGACATTGATTTTCTCACAGCTCTGCAGGCTAGAAGCCCATGACCTTGGGTGCTGGAGAGTTTGGTTTCTGGTGGAGCTCTCTTCCTAGCTTTCAGATGGCCTTCCTACTGTGTCCTTACATGGCCCTTCCTCTGTGCCTGTGGGGTGAGAGAGAGCTCACTGCTGTCTCCTCCACTTTCATAAGGTTGCAAGACCTATCAGATTAGGACTTCACCCTTAGAACCTCATTTAACCTCAATTACCTCGTGAAGACCTTGTCTCCAGTATTGTCACACTGGGAGTTCGTGCTTCAGCGTGGATTTTGGTAGTACAAAAGTCAGCCCATAGCATCAATCAGTTACCTTAACTTGATCCACATTTTTCTCACAGTTGGTATTGTAGAAGGAGCTGTTGACTTTGAATTAGAAGATACGGATTACAATATAGACTCTGTTAGTAATTTATTTTGATCTTACGCAAATCTAGAGACTTCAAGATGTTGGACTAGATGATTTGAGATACCTTCCATGTTCTAAATGTATGCAATCATAAATACTAACAGTTTTGTGTGTGTGTGTGTGTGTGTATAAAATACTGGTTGTTGGCCCTGTGGGGGATACCAAAATTGTCTCTGTCCTCAAGGCACCTACAATCTAGATAGGAGAATAAGGAATATTCATGAAACTTTTCCTTGTCTTCTAACTACACAAATGGATGGTACTGGCAGAAGGACTAAGGAAGTTCAGAGAAGGGAGAGTTTTTTGGTGTGTCTTTGAGTAAATTTTCCAGAAAGAGTGGACAGAAGATCAGAGCTCTGTGGCTTAGGCATTCGTGAACATTCACAGGTGTGGGTAAAGCAAGAGAAGTAACAGGAGAAGGACAGTTCCCGTGTGAGAGGTAAACACGGACGGTGAAGGGAGGGGAAGGATTGTGAGGAGCAGGCCTTCTCCCCTGCACTGGATGTTATTTGTAGATCAAGGAAAATTAGAACTGAGAAAGATTATTCATTTTGATAAATAGGAGTGTCTTTGCTGGTAGAGAGTATTTTTATAGGACCTTGAGGGTAGAAGTCCAATTACTCAGGATTAAGGAGGGGGGCTGGTAAAGGTAATGGATGTGACCCACTCGGAAGGATTCTGGCAATGAAAGAACATCTGAGGAGGCAGCAGGTCAGGTGAAGGTTGTGCACCGCCTTCTGTCCCCACCAAGAAGTTGCCAGTGGAGAAGAGAGGAGCCTCGGGAACATTAGAGTTCCTCAAGTTTCAAGAGTAGATATTAAAAATGAAATAAAATGTATTAGAAAATGGACTGTTTCTATAACATACTCTTCCTTTCTTCTCTCAGCTTTGACATCTTTTATACAAATAGCATGATATTTTACTTACATGTATCTTTAAAAAATCATTCTATAGAGTGTCCCTAGTTGTAACAGAAACTGTCGATGCAGGTTTATTTGGAGAAGGAATTGTGGAGAGTTTGATTCATGCATGGGAGCATTTACTTTTGCAGCCAAAGGTAAGCAGCATGAAAAGACTTAAATTTGATTAAGAATTCAGTATTCAGTAGATCATTTTTTGAGCCCTGAGCATAGTTGCAGGGCAGTATGAGATAACATCCCACTGTTGCAGTGCATGCTCTGTAGTTGGAAAGAAATCTGTGCAAAAAAAAACATTTAGTAACATAACGCAATGTATACTTGTGTGCCCAAATGGGGTTCAGAGGCAGAAAAATACTCCAGGAAGGGATTCGTGGGAACTGAGGTTACATTATGAAGGGGCTGACTCTGGAATTCTTGAGTAGGGTTGAGAAGGGGAAGTGCTTTCAATCTCACAGCCTTCATTGCTTGTATTTCTGGCAAATTATCAAAAGGGAATGTAGTGCTAACTGGCATGCTGTAGGTTTAAGGTACCACTTGGACCCAGGCTGCTGAAGGGACAGGACTGACTTGTGTAATTGCCAAGTTATATTTTGCATTGAAATCCTCTGCTGTGGCCCATAAGTTGTAGATTTGAATTATATAATATGTATTATGAATGAAAGGATTTTAACTTGCAGTAAGAATTCACTACTTACAGAAAATGATTTGGATTTAAAGTAGCTAATGAAAGGTTGGAAGAGCAGTTCATTTTTCAAGCAGGTAATGGTGATTTTGGCTTCTCAGTATAAGTCGGACCCAGTAGTCTTTTGTTGTAGGCAGGCTTAGAGAATTCTAGCTCCCCACCTCCCTCCCTCCCTTCCTATTTGTACTGTTAAAAAATATGTATGTTTATATATAGCAATGAAAATGAAAGAAACTTTTTAAAGAAAAAAAAAACTTGACCTGTGTATCCTTAACTGTCATTTTTGAAGTTTTTTCTCATAAATTTTCATAGCTTGCCATCATACACACATATTTTGACATAAATGTAACAATATAATTTTTATTGTTATGTTTTTAGACCAAAGGTGAAAATGGTAATTGTGAAAAATATGGGAAAGTTATACCGGCAAGCGCTGTCATATTTGGGATGGCAGTAGAATGTGCAGAGATAAGAAGACATCATAGGTGAGTGATTATTTAAAGAGTAAATGGTGAAACCTTGTCAGTTTAAGGTATAGACTGTAGTTCAAAGGTTATTTAATGGACATTTATTTGGATGAGCATTAGTAGTTTTCTGACCTTTAAATTCATGATGTTTATTTCAGTCAATTTTCTTTTTGCTTTTTTAAAACTTTCTTCAAAAATAGAACTCTAGGATTAAAATCAGCCTTCAGTTTTCTAGTGGAAAATTAATTTTGATACAACTTAATATCCTTTTGATATGTGATAGAGTCATGGGACAAATAATACATTCAGACTGACTTTAGATGAAAGTGAAATGAAAATTTCCAGTGTGAAAATAATTTTAGTTTTAATTTATTTCTCCCATTTTTCTCTTCTTAATAACTATTGACATAATATTTTGTGGTTGGGTGGGGTGAAATTTTAGGATCTTTATACCCTTGAGAGTTTGAGATTGATCAAATGTGATACAGATGAGAAAAAAGTGATACAGGTGACAAGTTTTTTTAGTTATAGAAGCTTCTTGGTTACATTTTTTTTCTTGAACATTAATGATTTTCTAAAATTTTGTTAAAATGTTGATCCATGTTTTGTTAGGACTTACTTTTAAATGTAACACATAAATACTTTAGGAAATACTGATGGGTAAAAGAAGAAAATAAAAGTCATCGTGACATACTCACTAGTAGATAACTACTGCTCATCTTCGTTGTATATTCTTCCTTACGCTTTGCTGTGCATGTGCCAGGGTGATGAGGGACAGTATTTGGTGATCGTAGGGACAGGCACCAACCAGACAGACAGCGGTCTCTGTCAGCAGATTGGCTGAATGAGAGTGGACTGGTTGGTTGTCAGCTCTGTGTAAGTATCAGTGTGTGTGTGGATAAATTTAATTTTGTTTCAGAAGGATCAGTGAATGTATTAGCTTTTTCTTTGTAAGCCTCTTCATGTTAATAGATTTGATTCGTGGATTTTTAAAAATCAGTTTCCTAGTGTTGCATGTAGTTCCCAGAGTTTAGAATTTTTAGGTTGCTTCTACTTTTCTACTTTTAAGAACAGGGGTAAGAATATATAATGGAGAAAAGGAGAAAAGACAGCCTGAAGTAGTGTGGGGAAAACCGGACAGCTACATGTAAAAGAATGAAATTAGGACATTCTCTAACACCATGTACAAAAATCAACTCAAAATGGACCAAAGACCTGAATGTAAAACTGGACACTATAAAACTCCTAGAGGAAAACATAGGCAGAACACTCTTTGACATAAATTGCAGCAGTATTTTTTTGGATCTGTCTCCTAAAGCAAAGGAATTAAAAAGCAAAAATAAACACATGGGCCCTAATTAAACATAAAAACTTTTGCACAGCAAAGGAAACCATCGACAAAACAAAGATAATGTACCAAATGGGGAAAAAATTTGCAAATGATTTGACTTATAAGGGGTTAATGTTCAACATATTTAAACAGCTCATACAACTCAATATCAAAAAACAAACGATAAAAACCACCCCCCCAAAAAACCTAGGAATCATATCACAATAAAAGTATTAAAAAAAATACAACCCAATTAAAAAATGGGCAGAAGAACTGAATAGACATTTTTCCAAAGAGGAAATGCAGATGGCCAGCAGGCACATGAAAAGATGCTCAACATCACATTCTTTTTGTTTCTATACCTTGTGACTTCTAATTTTGTTACTATTAAAATCATTAATAGTTCCATTTGATAATTCATCTTTTTAGAGTATGATAAAATAATTTCTAGGAGTAGACTATTTGAACTTCTGAAACCCTCTAAAAGCTGATTGCTGATAAATGAATGCCTGTGAATGAGATGAGGTTGGAGTATTTCCTTTTACAAAATGGTGTTGCTAGAATGCTCTTGAAGTGTTTTTCTTCACTGTAAACTTTTTTTGACATCAAACATTATAGCAAGTACACAAACCATACATTTATGGCTTGATGAATTTTCATGAAGTTGATTCACCTGTGTAACCAGTGCTCAGTTCAGTGTCCAGAATATTACCACCACCCCAGAAAGTCCCCAGGAAGAAACCCCTTTGAGTTAACAGTGCCCCGTGGTCCCCAGAATAGTCACTCCCCTGACTTCTAACACCATGGATAATTTTGCCCATTTGAATTTTGTACAAATGGAATCACACGGTATGAATTTTCTTATGCTTGCCTTCTTTTGTCCAGTAATCCTTGTTCTTGTGTGTAGTTCATTCTCATTGCTGTATATTAAGCCTCATTGTATGAATACACCACAATATATTCATCCAATTTGCTGTTGATGGGCATTTAGATTATATGCAATTTTGGGGGTATTGGAAATAGTACAGCTATAAACATTGTTGAACACTTTTTTCATGGTCGTGTGTTTAAATTTCTGTTGGCATGTTTGCAAAAATGCAAATGCCAGACCCCTTGAGGTTCCCATATTGAGAGTGAGTCTGGAATAGGCGTGTTCAGCCTAAATAGGAACTAGGAGAGCCTTCCGGAGTGGTCTTGTTAATTACACGCTCCCGCCGGTGGTGCCTGAGACGTAGTCTCAACAACACTTCCTTCCCCCATTCTGGTGGTTGTGTGGAATGGCTTTAACTTCATTTACCCTGGTGACCTTCCACATGCTTATTGGCATTTGCATATATTCTTTTGTGAAGTGTCTGTTTAAATCTTTTGCCCATTTTTGTGTTTCTTTTACTATGGTAATTAAAAAATGTATTTTGGATGTTTGACCTTTATTGAGTAGATGTATTACAAATCTCTTCTACTCAGTGGCTTGCTTTTTTACTTTCTTACTGGGGGTCTTTTGATGAGCAGAGCTTTTGCATTTTACTTTTTTTTTTTAATGGGATGGGGGAGGGAATTAGGCTTATTTATTTTTAATGGAGATGCTGGGGATTGAACCCAGGACCTCATGCATGCTAGGCACATACTTCACCACTGAGCTATACCCTCTCCCATAGAGTTCTTAATTTAACCTATTTATCACTTATTTTCCTTTATAGTTAGTCATTGTGTATGTAATTGTATTTAAGAAACTTTTACCTATGAAGTTTTATTTCATTTTTATGTTTATTTTTGCTGGTTCAGTATTAGATGGTGTTACTTAATTCTAAAAAAACAAACAAACAAACCCATCTTTCTCCCTTTACTCTCTCACCAGGGTGGGTGTTAAGGATGTTGCTGGGATCTGTTTGCCAACAAATGTGAAATTTCAGAGTCCAGCTTGTTCTTCTGTAGATGCCGAAGAAACAATTGAACCATATACAACCGAAAAGATGAGTCGAGTTCCTGGGGGATATTTAGCTTTGACAGAGTGCTTTGAAATTATGACAGTAGACTTCAACAATCTTCAGGTAAAAAAAAAAGGCTAAGTTACTATTTTTGAGCATTAAATTTCATGTATTTGTTTAAGATAATTAATACATAGAAGTCTTATTTTATGAGTTTGCATGGGGGTTCCAATAACTACATAAAGAAAATGATTAAACGGTAATCAGAATTCCCTCCTGAAATTATTTACTTACTTTAATACAGAGAAAAAAAAAAATCCTTGCAGCTTTTTAGGAATGTCCAATGTGCCTGGTACATTCACATGTGTTCTTAGGTCACTCTTACAACAGTTTTGCAATATAGTTACAATTATCCTTGTGCTGTACGGATGAAGGAAATGTTTACATATTTAATAACCCCCAGCTGTGAATGCGGGGGCAGGAGTTATAGCCTAGACCTTCCAACTTCTCTCTATGTCATACTTCCATTTCAGGTTAACAGTATTCCTTGAAATGAACAGTAATCAGATCTCTAGATGGTTTGTGTAGTATGGTGACCAGCCATCCTGGTCTGCCCGGAACTGAGAGGTTCCCTAGACAAAGGACTTTTAGTTTTAAAACTGAGACAGTCTTGGACAAATCAGGACAAGTTGATAACCACCCTAGTGTATCTGTGTGTGTGTGTGTGTGTGTGTGTGTGTGTGTGTTGGTGGGTGGTGGGAGGAGGATGTCCTGTACAAAGAAAGTGCCCAAGGAGATTGAGACAGGTTACAGAGAGTCCTTCCCTTCTGTGCTAAGTGTTCAAGTACACAGGGTTTTTAGATGAAACCTGCCTCGGGGCAGAAGACTTTGTGAGGGTCATTTTGGCCTAGGATCTTTATAATCTAATGAAAGCTTTCCTCTATTAACTGTTAACTAGGTTTTTCTTGAGCTGGTCTGGAACTAAATTCATACTTGGGCGTTGCTCACTAGGACTGAGTTTCAGGAGCGTTTCTTTGCTGATGTAACATTCCGATGGGGAACAGCTCCATCATAGCTGCCAAACACCCCAAAGCTGTCCTCCTCTAATTTTAAGCTTTTCTTATTTTGATTTTTCTTTGACACACACACACACCCCATCTTATTAAGGCTTTACTTTTAAAAGTAGTATCTCCCTGTTTAACACTTTCAAGTAAGACAGTAGAAAGGAAAAAGAAAAAGTATATTTCTACTTTCTTAAAATCTAGTTTAGGACCTTCTTTCCCGAGGTCACCAGTTTGAAATACATCGGTTTTTTTTTTTTTTAATTGAAGTACTGTCAGTTACAATGTGTTGATTTCTGGTGTACAGCGCAATGTCCCAGTCATGCTTGTACATACCTATATTCATTTACATATTTTTTGTCTGAAATATATCTTCAGACTTGCTTTTCTATTCTTCTACACACCACATGCACCCCCCCCCCACGCACACTTTTTTTTAGACAAAATAACCCCTATTGCTTTGCAATGCCTGCCTTCACTGAACAGTCTGTCATGGACTTCCTGCTACATCAGTTGTATGTATCTGCCTCAGTGTTTAAATAGCTGCAGGGTGTTCACCACGATGTATCAGACCTTCCCGGGTTATGGGTGTGCTGAGACATTGATCCCCTAAGGGTGCAGGGCAGGACTGAGAACTTACAGAAATGGAGAGTGATATGATACTGGGGCCTGTGTAAAATGAATGTGTAAAGTCATCTTATTTCTTTTACATTTTTTGTCAGGAATTAAAAAGTCTTGCAACTAGAAAACCTGATAAAATCAGTACTCCTGCTATTAAAGAAGGCGTGCTAGATGCTGTTGTGGTTTGGTTTGTGCTCCAGCTGGATGAGGAACACAGTTTATCCACAAGTCCTAGTGAGGAAACATGCTGGGAACAGGCTGTCTACCCCATACAAGATCTTGCAGGTATATCTTGTCTGATTTTTTTTTTGGTAGGGGGGGACTTGTTGTTTTAATCCTCTCAGCATTTGAGTCAGTGTCAAGAAAATTCAATTTGAATATGAAGTTTCCAGTCAGGGGAGATTGGTTAAATCATTGAGAGTTTTCTTTTTCTTTTTTAAAAGTAGCTTTAAATAATTAAGATATATAGTTAAGAGAGACTAAAACACAACTCTGCTGCAGGCCATTCAGAAATATCCATAATTAAATCATTTCTTCAGCTCTGAGTCCTCTGGTCATCAGCAGGTAAGAGAAATGCTAGTTCAGTTTCTATGGAACACAGTGGGAAGCTACCACTTGTAGTGCAGGAGTTCTCACCACTTACAGAATCAATGGCACCTGTGGATTCCCAGGTCGTGGAAATATGCACACTCAGATTAAGTACAACACTTTGCAGTTTTAGAGTTCATGAATCCATGGACTTACCTAGGGAAGTCCTTATTAAAGGTATTTTTTTGTAGAGATTTTTTTTTTACCAGCAATTTGGTGGGTATCGGTATAGTTAGAGCAGTTGTATTCCATAGACAAAGTCCATCGCTTTTTTCACACTGGAAGGCAATACATTTTTACTTCTGTGTGGCCTCCTAGTCAAGGATCTGATCTGGCAAGGTCACTGTGTCATGGAATCCATGTAGTGTTGTGGCTAGGATGGTTTTTGGAGTCAGTCAGGTAGATGTGAATTTGGATCTTGGCTACTTCCTGACTCCCTGGCCAGCCTTGCTGGTTATTTCTTAGAGCTTCTGTTATGTGAGGGATAAAAATGGGATGACGCTGGCTAACCTTGCGAGACTGCTGCAGGAGTTACTAGACATACTGGATGTACAGTGCCTACCACAGTGACCAGCCCTCAATAAGTAGCATTTTAAAAGTTGTGCTCATTTATTCTAACTCTCTTACAGTAATTTAGATGGTACTTTTTTTTTTAAATCCTTCTTAGGGATGAGACATTTAAAATGTGTAAACAAGAATAACATGCATTTTCAACTGGTTCTAAGGCTGATAAGAAGGAATTGCAATCACACATTTGCACTTTAAAGTTTTGCCACATGTGGAAGCTCATGGATAAGACCATGATATATAGTCTTCATTGTAGGCCTTAGTCCTTCCTTATATTTTCAAATGTCTCGACATGTAAGAATGTCTAAATACTTACAGTTAAGAAATATTACTGATAAGATTCTATTGAACGCTGCCTTGTTCTTTTGGAAATTTCTCTTAGAGAAAAGAGTGTCCCTTTAAGCTAAAGCGAGGTTTGGTATTGAGCCCTGAACTGCAGCTGTCTTTGTTACTGCTGGCTTCATTACCAAAGACCGGGAGTCCCCTGTAGTCCTCCCCCTGCCTTGCAGTTTGGGGACGTGGTGATGCCTAGTGGTTACAGTAAAAGCGCTATGCCCCTGACAGTTAAAGGTCCAGTAACAAGCTCTTGAATCTTTGCATTGTGCTATAAATTAATTGGATCTTCAAACTTCAGTTTTTCCCTAAGTAAAGCTGGAGGGATTTTCCTAGTTTGTTTTTTTTTTAATAGGAAATGAAGAGATTAATTCCACTTAATTCTATTAAATCAATAGATTACTCTTTCCTGTAGTGGTTTAAAAAATGGGGGGTGGGAACAGAGTTCTTTGTGTCATTCTCAGGCTTATAAACACTCATATTCATCAGTTGCAATTTTTTTCTTTTTTCCTGCGTTATGAAGACTACTGGATAAAGCCTGGGGACCAGGTGATGATGGAAGTGTCTTGTCAAGATTGTTACTTAAGAATCCAGGGTATCAGTGTCTTCAATTCTGAACACGAAATGGATGTTGGGAAAAGTTTCACCAAGAATGAAGACTTGCTCTGTGTAGGAAACGAGGCTGAACTCTGTAGTGCCCTGGCTAACCTTCAGACCAGTAAACCGGATGCTGGGGAGCAGACATGTGTGTTGGAATCCACAGAAATCGCTTTGCTTAATAACGCCCCGTATCACGAAGGCTTTAAAATGGCAATGAGGAAAGTGCTGTCTTCGCTGACTCCGGAGAAAGTGGGTCAGGCCATGGACGCTCAGTGTCAGAGGAAGGGGATGAGCTGTGGCAGTGGACAGAGTGGCTCAGAACAGAGCGTCCCTGAACCTTTCTATGTGTTGGACGTGTCGGAGGGCTTCTCCATTCTGCCTGTGATGGCCGGCATGCTTGGGCAGGTCAGGCCTTACAGCTCTGTGGAGAAGGAGCAGCACCGCACCGCCCTGGACCTCATATCTGACGCCAGTCACTTTCCTAGAGAAACACTTGAGTTTTGGCTGAGACACGTGGAAGATGAGTCTGCGGTGTTGCAAAGGCCAAAGTCAGACAAGTTGTGGAGCATAATTATATTGGATGTCATCGAGCCGTCTGGGCTCATTCAGCAGGAGATAATGGAGAAAGCTGCAATATCCAGGTAAAACACACAATACGACCCTTGGTTTATTTGAGCTCAGACTTCCTGTAAATTCTTTTAGTTCCTTAACGGCATAACTATACAAATGAGTCGGGAGCATCGTCTGTTTCTCGGCGTTGCTTTTAGGACCTGTGACTTCCTGTTTTTCTCTTTCTGTGCATGTCATTACTGATTTTTCTTTCCCTAAAGGAACCCCCTGCACTGTAGGTGTGACGAGAGCCTGCTTTACGATTGAACTGTCTATGTGTAAAATAGGGAATTCAGTAGAGAGCTATAAGACCAGATAAGAAGACGGTGAGGGTAAATCAGGAAAAATCAAATTTCATCTTTATGATCTAAGAAACACCAATAAAAAACATACAGTATGCACTTGATGGTGTATTGGGAGAGCGGAGTGCTTCTTAGGAACAAGTCCCGATTCTTTAAGGTCTTAGAATCTTTATTTTTGTACAGTTCTGTCCCTAAGGTATTTCTCCTTCAGTTCAGGTTGCTGGAGGTAAACTTGACCCTAATATTTAATTACTGAAAGCAGATTTGGCTAAGCTTTAGAATCTTTCAGTTGTGCTGCTCAGATCTGAAAAGATGACAGTATTTAACATTTGGGGGCCCAAATTTAAGTAAAACGGGTTTATAAATTTACAATTTTGTAGTATATGAACAGGGATTGTTTTGTAGTATAGGAACAGTGGTGGGAATGCAGACCAACTGCAATAGCAAAAGGCAAATTGTCCAGGAAAAAAAGCATTTGCTTGTATAGTTAATTAGATTTTAGGTTTCATGTGCATTTTCTTTCGTCAACCACACTTACCTTTTCTTATGGAGTAACTAGTAAAAATCACTGCCCTTTTTCTTTTCCCTTTAAAACAATCTTGTACATACAAATTATGGGGATATAGAAGTCTGATGTAAATAAACACACACACACTCTCCCTCACTCACTGTCTCTCTTAAAATTTTAAACGGATGTACTTGACAGAGTATAGAACAAGGAGCTGAAAGGGTTTGACTCTAGTCTCAGATTTGCCGCTGAATTCCTGAAATAGTAAAATTTGCTATAGGTCATTTAAATCTCTCTCCTCAGTATTCCTCACCTGTAAAATGAGGGATACTGGATTAGATGCCTTTGAAGGCATTTCAGCTCTACACATTACTGACACAAATGAGCTTTGACTTATTTGGTATAATCACCTTGAAAAGATGTACACTTTAACTAATGGTTTATTATTTTATTTTCAGGTTTAATTCTTTTTCTGATTTTTTTTTGTGGTAAAATGCATATGTGAAATTTTTCATCTTAACCATCTTTAAGGGTACAGTTCAGTGGTATTAAATACTCTCATAATGTTGTGAACCATTACCTCCAGCCATCCCCTTAACTCTCTTCATATTGTAAAACTGGAAGTTTGTGCCCATTAAACAATAATTGTTCCCGCAGCCTCCCCCGAGCTGCTGGCAACCACCATTGTATTCTCTGCTTCTGTGAGTTTGCCTGCTGTGCTTCATGTGACTGCAACCATACAGGATTTGTTTGTGTGTGTGTTACTGTCTTATTTCACTCAGCATATATCCTCCAGGTTCATCCACGTTGTAGAATGCCAGAATTTCCTTCCTTTTTAAGGTGGGATGATATTCCAGTGTATGTAATATCACATTCTGCTTACCCATCCACTGATGTACTCTTGGGTTGCCTCCACGTTTTAGCTGTTGTGAATGGTAATAATGAGCATGGGTGTGCCAGCATCTTTTGAGATCCTGCTTTCACGTCTTATGGGTATATACCCAGAAGTGGAATTGCTGGATCATATGGTAATTCTATTTTTGATTTTTTGAGAAACTGCCCTTCTGTCTTCCACAGCAGCTGTACCATTTTACATCCCCACCAGCAGTGCACAAGGCTTCCAGTTTCTCTGAATCCTTGCCAACACTTGTTTTTGTACTTTTGGTAGTAGCCACCCTAATGGGTGTGAGGTGGTTATCTCATTATTGCTTTAATATGCGTTTCTCTTATGATTAGTAATGTTGAGCATCTTTTTATATGCTTGTGGGTCATCTGTGTATCTTTGGAGAATTATCTATTCAAGTGCATTGCCCATTTAAAAATTTTTTTAAATTATTGTTGTCGAGTTATAGGAGTTCCTTGTGTATCCTGGATATTAACCTCTTACGAGATACAAGATTTGCACATGTTTCCCCCCGTTCCATAGGTTGCCTTTTCATTCTGTTGATTGTGTTTTTTGATACACAGAAATTTTAAAATTTGACGTAGTCCCATTGGTGTATTTTTGCTCTTGGTTCTTTCTTCTGTATGGTCAAATCTGCTGTTGAATGCCTCTAGTGAACTTTTGAGTTCATTTATTCTTTAGCTCAGAATATCTGTTCGGTTCTTCAGTTTCCATCTCTTTGTTCATATTATCATTTTTATTAATGCATCATTTTCCTGATTTCATTTTTCATGCATCCTATGAGTTATTTTAAATTCTCTGTAACTTGTAGATCTGTGTTTCTTCAGGGTCCGTTTCTGGAGATTTGTTGCTTTGATTGGGCCATGTTTTCCTGTTTCTTTGTATGCCTTGTTATCTTTAAGAGGACTTGGACTTAAAAAAAGTCTTCTGGCTCTGTGTGGAGAGGACCTTTACCATTCTGCCTGCCTAGAGATTCTGGAGACCTCTCAAGCTTTTTCTGGGGGTGCGTCTTCTCTGGGCTTATGTGTCACCTCTTAGTGAAGAGGTTTGCCTGTTTCTCCTCAGGGGTCCTCCTGGTGTCTGTCTGAAGTACTGCAGCTTCTTCGGTGCTGTAGCAGGTCATGGTGCTAGAGCTCCCCCTGATGTCTGTCTATGGTACTGCAGATTCTCTAGTGCTTGAACAAGCCAAGTGGTCTCCTGTTATAAGGGGTCCCCAGCCATTCCTGTCACCACTTACATTCAGCCAAGGCTAGTCCCTTCGGCAGCCCCCTGAAAATGTTGGAACGTTGGATGTAAGTCCTCTTTTCTCTTTCCCTCCCCAAGGAGAAGCTGGGAGTTAGAAGTTTTCTTCTGATTGTACCATGCTATGCCTGGAGGAGGGACCATGGCAAGGACATGCCACAAATTTTCTACCATCTTTTCTGCCATGCGATTCTGTTTCGCTGTGTGCTGGCCTCACTTAGGACTTCTAGTAACTATGTTGAATGGAAGTGGTGAAAACAGGCATCCTCGTCTTGTTCCTGATCTTAGAGGAAAAGCTTTCTTTCAGACAGCCACATTTTACTTAAATGGAACCTTGTAAAGGACTTTTTATTTTTTCAAAAAACTTTTATTAATTTATTTTGGGGGAGGATATTTGGTTTATTTATTTATTTTTAGAGGAGGTACTGGGGATTGAACTGAGGCCCTCGTGCATGCTAAGCACGCACTCTACTACTTGGGCTGTACCCTCCCCCTAGTAAAGGATTCTTTTTAAAAGCAGTTGATTGTAAAAACAATTTATCAGACAGTATGTACTTTCTGAGTGATTAGTTGTATTAGTGGGAAACATCTTACATAAACTATCTGCAGTTCCCCTTCCCAGTGTTCTCGGGGGGTCCTACTGGCAGTTTGGGGGACAGTTTTTTTGAGGGGTGAGTTGGGGACAGTTATTATGTACGACTGCCCTGTGTGTTGCAGGATGTTCAGTATCTCTGGGAACTAAATGCTAGAAGCACCCATTCATTGCTCTAACCAGTTTTCTTCCCACCTTTGCAAACACCCCCCAAGCAACAGTGCAGACCCAGGGCTCCCCTCCTTCAGCCTTCAGGCTATCGCGCGGTCCCCTCACCAGGTACTCTTGGGTGTGTACGCTTGCTTTGATTCTGGGGCCAGAGGTATGCAGTTACTCTCGCCCAGGCCTCTAATTTTGATCTTTAGCCTCTAACAGCGGGGAGGCTTCATGACTGGTGAAAGAAGATGAAGTTCGGGGCTGAGAGAATAGATTATATTTGGGATAAGGATACAGGGCATCTGTTTCACTGGATACCAACCTTCCCAAAAAAAAAGGTAGGGAAAAATGAGCCATTTTACAAACTTAAGTATTAACTCTCTAGTTACCTTTGCAGTTGTTGTTTTAAAATGTGCGTTCTTAAGCTTTATTTAGTCATACTATATTAAAATACAGGAGAAAGTTTAAAAGCTTTTTTTTTTTCATTTAAAACCATTTAGAAACACTTTGTTGGACCACGAGGAAACAGTGAAGAGTGTCTTCAGAATTTTTGCCATCTATGGTTCGACTTTTGAGGTGGAACATATTTTTTTATTTCTGGAGGCACAGATGGTTCCGAAATTATTTGGCTTTGCACAGGATTCCATTGAGGAGTCTGGCAGCTGCACTGGTGTCAGTGACAACAGAACACTCAGTGTCAGGAAAGCCAAGTGGAGTTTCAAGGCAGTTACTGTTTTATCTACACATAACTAAGAAGCATTCCTGTTAGCGACAGTAACATTGAGTTAGGAAGGGTTTGTACAGATTTTAAAGTAGCGTGAACGTGGCCTTTTAAAATAATTTTCATACTTGCTTTTGACTAGTATTTATCTCTGGCTTGGTGGTTAGTACTTGGTGCAGCCTTTTCTGACTTTCTAGGGTTCAGCAGATGTATTTTGGACATTCTGTTTAGCCCAGGTTTTTAGTTACCCCATAAATGCTTGATGGTCTTGCCTGCCGCCCTCCCTCTCCCCCATAGGTTTTACGGTGAGAAGCTTGGCTTTATTAACCTGTGTGCCTTTCTGTCTCTGATTTCATAGACTGCTACCCTCTTGTGGCTGTTTGAGGGTGGAGGGAATTAGTCAAGCAACATAAAGCTCTGTGGCTTGTCTCTCAAATTTGAGACTTCGTGATCTTAAGAAAAATTAGATCTGGTTTCATTGAAACGGATCACAAATAGCAAATAACTTCATTTGTTTAGAAAATTTAGTAAAATGACTTGTGAATATCCTTTTCCTAATCAAACTTTCACCCACTAGTTTTAATAGCCATTGATGACTCTTCCTGAATCTAGAAGCTTCTATCCCTCCAGCTGACTGGTTGCTTTGCAGGCAGTTTGCCATTCTGAACCACTGGCTGGCTACCAGCCTAAAGTCCTTTAGACGATGCAGAATCTGTAGCTCCACAGTTAGTCATGGTTCAGGTATTGGTACTTATGAAATGTGGGGAATCAAGATGCTTTTTAAAGCGTTTTCTTCCCTCTAGGTGTTTGTTGCAGTCTGGGGGCAAGATCTTTCCCCAGTACGTGCTGATGTTTGGGCTGCTTGTGGAATCACAGACGCTGGTGGAGGAGAGTGCTGTGCAAGGAACGGAACGGACTCTTGGATTAAATATAGCGCCTTTCATTAACCAGTTTCAGGTACGTGTTTAGAAGAGAAGTTCTACTAGGTGGCTATTACGATCTCCCTTATCCTCTCTCTGTAATTTTATAGTCACTGTGTTTAGTTGGATTAGGATGGTAATCAGTCTTCTAGAGCAAAGGAACTTATTACTGGTAAAAATCAACCTAGGGGTAGGTGTAGCCATGGAATTCTGTTGTTCCTGCTGACAAAAGTCAATAGATATTGCTCTGCACTATCTATAAATGAAATGAAAAACAGGCTGCTGGGTTTAGTCTTAGGAACAAGTGTGCTGCTTGTCTAAAAAAGCAGCAGCCAGAAAACCTTTATTCTAAACATGAACCCCTAATTACAGTGAGACTTCAGGCTGGCAGGTGTGAGCCCCTGACATCTCGTCTCGGCAGTCAGACTGCAGGCAGCAGGAATGTAGGCGCCTCGGAGACTGGAGCTCAAGGAGGAGGCGTTAGTTGCTGTCTGGGAAAGAAGGATTTAGTGCTGGCAGAGGTGCTAGTAGCAGAATTAATTTGTGAGTTAAAATTGTGGGAGTGGGTGGAATGTCTAGGGAAGCGGTTTGGGGCTGGAAGTAGGTGGGACGCTGCTGTGGGTGGTGGGATGCTGAGTACTGAACTGCAGGAGTGATAGCTGAGCCTTTTACCTAAAAGCTGCAGGCAGTAAGCTCCTGAACGTGCATTGTCAGCTCTTCCACGAACAGTACTTGCTCAACAAATATAACTTTGTTGAGGAAATGATTTTTTTCAGGGCAGGCTGAGGTTTTAGAGTTTGTTTAATCTCAGTTTTGTGGAGAGTTTAACAAAGAAAACACACCAATCAGAAGACAGAGAAGTTTAAACTATTTGTGTGGTCCAGAAACACCACCATCTCCTGTCTTCTAGCTTATTCTCTCTTGGTCCTGATGTGAACAATTTTGGATTCCATCAGAGTCTATGATATTTTGATCCTGCTGTCTCTTCACTCATATCCTCCTTACAGCTTATATTCCATGGTCTGTATATTTTTCATATGTCCCTTCTCTTCCATTTTTCTGTTGGGTGGGGGAAATCCCAGCTTGGTTGAATTCTACTTTCTGCCTTCTCTGCACCAGCACCCCTACAGCTGAATATGCTGACTGGTCTCACTTCCACTTATGACTACTCATCTCAAGAGGCTCCATGAACCTGCTTGGCAGTTTTACCCCTCCAAGTCCACTCACCCATTTTCTGAGATGATATTGTCTCCTCTCTAATGTGGTGATTATCTGACTATTACACTGACAACTGAGTGAACCAATGAAACAAAATGAGAGGCTGTTTAAAAAAAAAAAAAAGCTATACAGAAAACAGCAGACATGTATTAGTTCATTCAACAAATGTCTACTATATGTGCTTTTAGGTTTTGGGAATATAGTGAGGAAACTAAAGAGGTAAGTTCCTGCACTCTTGGACCTAGCATTCAAACAGACAATAAAGAAACAAGAAATAGACAAAGGAGTAGAAAGATTAGTGTGACAGATGGTGAGAAGTGAGGAGGTTAGAGGAGACTGGGAATTGGAGGTACGGGGTAGTCTCTTATTCGGGGAATGCCTACGGAAAGGACGCCTGGATGAGTGCTACTTAAGCAGAGACCTGAGAGAAATAAGGAAGCACACCATGTCCAAGTCAAAGGCTCACCAAATGCAATGACCTGAGGCAAAAGCATGATTGGAGTATTTGAAACAGCAACAAGAAACCATGAGGGAGGCTCAGGTGAAGGATACAATCAGAAAGGCATTAGGAGCCAGGTCTCGCAGAGCTTTTTGGTCATGGTGAACGTTCTGGCTTTTACTCTGAACGGGGTGGAAAACAATTGGATGGTATTGAACAGAGGAGTGATGAGGTGTGCCTTGTTTTAAAAGGATTACTGTGGTTGGTGTGTTAGGAGTGGACCACTGTGGAGAGCAGGCGTGGGCCTAAGACCATTGCAGTAACCCAGCAAAGAGGTGGTGGTGGCTTCGACTAGAGTGGTAGCAAGGCAGGTGGTGCAAAGTGGTAGGCTGTAGGTATATTTTGAAGGCAGGTTTTGCTGGATTGGATGTAGTCTGTGAGAAAGCGCCTGGAACATGGTTCCCATTTACTGATGTGGGCGAAATAGGAGGATCAGGTTGTGCTTCATTTTTATGGGGTCATTAAGCAGTTGGATAAGAATTCAGATAAACAGCTAGAGATAGAATTTGATGGTGAGATTTAGTAGATGACATTTAAAGCCGTAAGACTGGGATGGAATCACCTTGGGGATGTGTAGAAAGAGAACAGGGCTGAGAACTAAATTCTAAAGAACTCAACAAGGTTATGAGCTCTAGATGGGAAATCTAAGAAGGGATTAGCAAAGATGACAGGAGTGGCCAGTAGGCTAAGTTGAGAAACAAGTGAGGACAGACTATGAGGGAAGGTGCAGCTGTGTGGGGATAGAGTGCAGGTGATGAGAGGGCAGAGGACTCGAGGGCTGTTCTTCTGGTGACTGATGCAAATAGGGCTACAGGGCAGGAATCCCGGGGAATGGCAGGGACTCACTGTGAGTTTTTATGGGGTGGGAGACAGGTGGATCCCTTCAAGGATGCCCAGGGAGAGGTTCATGTGTCTGTGTCCTTTTTACCATGAACAGCTGCTCTCTAATAATTTATTCAAAGGCAAGAGGGTACTTTTTCAACAGTAGTTTCCTTTCTATTTCAAACAAGGAGGCTAAGTTTTTAGTAGGAAGGTTCCATTGCTGCTGAAATGGATCCAACACCTTATAGCAGTGGTTCTCAACCCTGTCTGCACTCTCAGAACTACCGATAGCTGGATCCCAGCTCCAGTCAGTCTGAGGTGTGGCCTGAGCTGTTAGGGCTTTTTAAAAGCTCTTTGGGAGATTTTAATTTGCAGTTGAAACTGAGAACGACTGCCTTTTAGATACAAAAATTACTTTCAAAGTGAAGTCCACTATTAGTTGTTTGGTTGCACTTGACATACTTTCTCAAGCAATTCAGTAATTAATGTTGTATTATTTGCTTATTGGTTCATCTTTCACACATAAGCACATCTTTGGCTTAAAATTTTTGGAGCTGTTTGGCTAAATAAAAATTTAACCTGCTGTTACCCAAGTGCAGAATCTATTGATAATTGAAACCACGGAATATTATTTAACCAGTGTAAAACCTTGGTTTGTTCATGCTCATAAAACTGGAATCATGAAGGTCCTTATGCCTTAATAAGGTTGATGTGGGAATTAAATTAAATGAGGTAATAAATATGAAAAGCACTGTATCATATTGAGCCAAGTACAAAGCAGGAAACTTAATGAGACTCGGTCACAAAAAGAATTGAGTAAAAGTGAAAACCGTATACTTTCTTTAGGTCCCTATACGTGTATTTCTGGACCTGTCCTCACTGCCCTGTGTACCTTTAAGTGAGCCAGTGGAACTGCTAAGACTAGACCTAATGACGCCGTATTTGAACACCGCTAACAGAGAAGTAAAGGTAACGTAAAATGATTATTCCTGTCGTTCCAGACTTATCTTAAACTAGGTAGTACTTTAGATACATGAAATAGTTTTGGTCACTTTCTTTGAAGATTTAAATGTTATCTATTTTCTGATCAGTATCCAGACATAGGCTTGGGTAAACATTAATGAATAAGATAGATTGGTATTAATTTGAATTGGGTGATTAATTATATTTCTTTATAAAATTTGGATCTAAAATTGACTGAAAAGACAAAGACTTATCCAAATCTACTCTGTTTACGCTGATGAAGTTTTCGTGGTTTAATTTAATAGGTACGCATTTGTAAATCTGGACAAGTGACTGCCATTCCATTTTGGTATCATCTGTACCTTGATGATGAGATTAGGTTGGATACTTCGAGTGAAGCCTCCCACTGGAAACAAGCTGCAGTTGTTTTAGACAACCCCATCCAGGTGGAAATGGGAGATGAACTTGTACTCAACGTCCAGCACCACAAAAGCAATGTCAGCATCACAGTGAAGCAATGAAGAGCAGTTTTCCAATGAAAAAATGTGGAAATAGAGCAGCAAGTTCACAATTCTTCTAGTCTGAATGAGTCGTGGGATTGTAATCATAAAATGGAGTTATGAAGATTTAATTCCTTGTAATGGTCGAATGTTTTTTAAAATGGACATTAATAAAGTGTATTTAAAAGATCTGAAATTTAAAAGTGGCATTATTACAAAAATATTGCTGCAGACTTCCTTTCTGGAAAAGGCTGTCATTAATTTTTCAAATTAGGAACCTGTTTTTATTGCTTGGTTTTACTTACTACAGATTAAATTTTGCCAAACCTGTGAGTCTACACTCTTAACCTATAAAGATTAGGGATTTTGAATCTCATCGTCATTTTTTAGGCATCTTGGATTTTTCTCCCTTAAATCCAAACTTATAGTTGGGATACATCAAAAAGTTGGCTTCACTGAAGACTGAGGGCTATGGTTATCTGTAAATTCCAAGCTTGCTTCTTTTAAATACTTGAAATACTTCTGAACCACCTTCTCAGTTTTCATGTTTTGGGAATGCAAACTTGAGTAAGAATTGAAGCTGTAGACTAAATCTAAGTAAAAGAGTATAAGAGGGACAAAGTAAAATCTGAGCGGGTAGCATTTTTCCTGGGCTACTGGCAAAGAAAAATTAAAAAGCTGATAAATTCAAGAAAGAGTTAAACCTAAACCAGTATTTTTCAAAGTTTTGATCTGGATGCACAGTAAGAAAAAAAAAATTAGTCCAAATTTTAAAGACCTGAAGTAGCAAGATTAATAAGTAAGATCATCATGCCTTGTATACACTGCGTGCTGTTACGTTAAGTGAACTACACAGGAAGTTAGATGTATCTTCTCTCCAAACTGCCTGTTCTCCTTGCCTCTAATATTATACTGCCCACCTTTACTGTCGGTAAAATTGTTTAGTTTATAAGAATGGACAGAGTAAAAACTTTGTACCTAATTACCATGAACCAGTATGCATGTATATACGCATTAGATATATATGTGCTTAAATATACAAAGCAAAGGTTTTGAGAAGTAATACTTATCTTTGCTGTTTGCAACATACTACTCTGGCACTTTATTTTCAGTGTAAATGTTAGACCCAATGGGTTATGATTAGCAATTAGGGGAACTCCATCCCAATTAATAAATTTCTCCCCAACAGCACCTACAAGTCTTCTGACTGTTGTCTGTTGAATTAAGACTATAGTTTACACTTGCTGACAACTTTAATGGCACTGAGGAAAAGCAGACTGGGTTTCTATCTCATGTCTTCTGTCCATTTTATTATTTTTATCTCAAAGTCACAGATAATCTATTAATCTATTAGCATGGCTGCAAATATGATTTTTTGATAGTAGTTGTTTTAAGATTAATAATATTAGGTCTTAGATATTTCTCCTAGTAGGGATGTAAAATACAGTCATCTTTCATTGTAGGTATATAATTTTCAACCCTTTAAATTTTGGGACTTAATTTTTTTCTGCTGTCTCTCTCTAATCAAGAACTTTTTGTTAAAAAATTAAGGGTCTACATTTAAAGAATGAGAGACATAAAAAGTTACAGAAAATAAATGATAAATTCTAATTTATCGAAAGACATCCAGTTGAGAAACAGAAATAATTGTTAGGAAGCATATATGGCACATGATTATGATTAAGTTCCACTAATTCATATTTCTGAATTACACTTCCTGCTTATTCCAGAGCATTATATCCATGCAGCAGTGGTAGGAAGCATTGATTGTTTTTTGGTTTTTTTGTGTTTTTTTTTTTATGTCTATCATCTTGCTAAAGCATTGTTAACATCAGTAAAATTTAGTAGTCATTTTCTACCATTTGAGTATGTGATACTCTATGTAGTGTTAAGAAATCAAGTCTAAGTCTAGGATATTTAGACTGATTATTTGTGATATACAAAACTTAGTTGTATAAATCCAGTAGTTGTACCTGGTCTTCGCCTATCTTTGTGTTGAAATTTTCCACCATTAATGGCTTGTCCCAAGCACAAAATCCTGAGCAGTGGGATACCAGGTGACGAAATAACACGGCGGCAGCACAGTCTGCTTTTGCACACTGTTCAGGAGGCCATGGAAATATCTGAAGGTTCTTTTTTCACTCCTGTAGTATAATTACATATTTCATCAGATACATTAACTGTAGTAGGTGTAGTCTGGGGAGTCACGGTGTGTCCAAACCCTTGATAGTGACCCATGGGTGAAGGTGGCACAGAAGAGGCAACAGAAGTTGCATCTTGCGATGATGATGATAACAAGCTTGTATGTTCATTTTGATCTTGATCCTCAGGAAAAAACTTTTTCCTAGGATGTCCCATGACTGTCCTTCCTTTAAAGTAACATAAAGGTTTCCGAGTTAGCCAAGAGTTAGGTTATTTTTACCACTACAGACTTGCCATGCTAAAAATAAGCTCCCCCTCCCCTGTCCCAATTTGAAGAGCCTTACTGTGGCCCCGCTTTGAACCGTCTTTTCATCTCTTAAACACACCTGACAGGAGAACTACAATAGCCTGTCTGAATGAATGAAATGGCTGGTACTTACCAACATGCCTCACTTGTTCAGAAATATCATCCCTAATATCTGAAATATCCCACATGGCAAGGAAGGAATCAAAGCATGAGCCCTCTTCTGCTTCTTGGACATACGGTTTATACGAGAAAGTGTAGTGATGAGCAATGGCAGCAAGGAACATCTCAATACAGATAATAAAGTCCTACAACAACAACACCGACAGGAGCATCAGCCACCTTGGAGTTTGAATCTATTTTTGTAGATAAAGGAAAAGCACCACCTTTCTCTCTTCTCAAAAGTATCAAGTATCAAGAGCTGGCTTTCCCCCAAAGGATTATATTCATTTTTCCATTTTCCAAAATTACTTTTGACCTCTTCCAAAACAAGACAAAAAGCCAAGAGTTTAAATCTATTTTGTACTACACCACTAAGATTTCTTTGCAAAGTTCAGTGCATTCTCAACCCACTGCCCGAGGACTAAGAGGAGAAATGCGGAAAGAGCAACTGATTAAGAAGAACAAAATCGAGGTTCTGTTCCTGGCTCTACCACAAATCAGCGACGAGGATCAGCTTCCCTAGGGCCCCTTGCTTCCTCACGTGTGAAGTGAGGATAACAGTCGCCCCACAGCCTGCATGCTGGCAGGTTTAGGAGATAATACATAAAAATGCTTAACAAACAGTGAAGTTCAACTGAATTCAGAGACAGCGCTACTTACCTGGAGTCCTGTGGCCACAGCTTCTACGGTTTGCCATTCCCATGTATGCTTTTCAGAAATAACGCCAACTTTTACCAACAAAGCAATAACTACTGCTTGCCTATATGTTAGGAAAAGGTAAACGCCAAATCTATATCAAGCATAAAATGAGCAGGTGTTTTAAAAATATGCCGTTTAAAAAGTTAAACCCAGTACCACCTGTGGGCTGACCACCGCCACCACCACCCTGCCTTTACCACATACTCCTGAGGACACCAGGTATCCGTAGTCTATGTATGTTTTACAGATTTACTCTTCTGGTACAGTTTCATCACATGAATTTTGATTACGTACTCTTAAAACTTACAGTCTGGCTTTTGGCTTACAGTTTTTTTTTATTTTGAAATGCTGCACAAGTAATTAGATTTTAAGTTCTTCCTATACATAGACAAATGCCTGACACCTTGTACAATAGCAATTTAAAGTGAAATAAAGGACAAATACTTAAATGTTATCTACACATGTATTAATTGATTATTCAAATTATTTTAAAAAATATTTTGAAACCAGTCTTGTTTGATGTCAAGACAGGGAGTCCACACTGAGCATTTCAAGCAAACCTAGGGATCTGCCCTAGGTTAAATTTAAACAGACAATAATGAGGTAGTAGACAAGGTTTCACAGATCTGTATACAAGAATATTCACTCCAATATTGCTTGTAACAGTAAAAAAAAAAAAAAAAAAAAAAAAAATTAGGAACAACCTAAACGTCAACAGGAGATTGACATTAGAAAGTGATATCCACACATCAGAATACTTTGCGGAAATAAAAAAAATCCAAGCAATAACAAAATATCCTGTTACAAAGACCTGTACCTACAATACACTAACACATCACTGAGTTCTACAAGTTCTTATAGTATGAACTATTTCTTTGGAGTTTTATATATGACGTGCACCACAATGTCAATCACTTTTTTCTGGGTGGTGGGATTTCAAAGATTTTTCTTTTCCTCCTCTTTGTATTATTTGTGTATTATTAAATTTGGTGTATTTGTTTCTAGGCCCCTATCACCCACTCCTTTACTAAACTGGGACCATGTATAGTTTTGTTTTTTGTTTTAAAAAATATTTTTACTGATGAACATTGCCTCACATCATTAAATATTCTACATTATGTTTATCTCTAAACTGTAGAGTTTTCTCTTATATGAAAAGACCACAACTTATTTTAATGATTTTCTTAGTGTTGATACATTTAGTGACTCAAATTATTTTCTTATAAATGTTACAGTGACCATCTGATTATTTCTTTATGAAAAATCAAGAAGGGCTAAAAGGATGTACTTTTTAAAAGGTAAGTAGACATTTTAGTTCATCTTCTGTATTAAGGCTAAAAAAATTCTCTCTAATCAACAAGTTTTATTGCTCTTTAGAAAATGAGAACATTTAAGAGAAAGCAACACTTACCAAAAAGAAACAAAAACCACCAGTTTTACACAAAGAAATTTGCCAACAGGTTGGATTGGACTCAGTTCTTCCTTCAGTACTTTGTAAAATAGCAGGAGACAATACATGGCAAACTAGAAACAATTAAACAATTAAACTTCTTCAATAAGAACAAATATGGTATTAGAAATATTCAGGTTATAAACCAGAGACCTGGTACAGAATAAAGTTTCAGGCAACATTTTCTAGGCTTTATTATGCTTTTTTTTTCAGATTAACAAGCTTTTATAGTTTTCTGTGGATGAATATATATAATATGAAATTTCTTAGAGGAGAAACATCTTCCCTGAAAATTGTTTTAAGTGTTCACTTACTGGGGCCCACAAAAACACAGTGAATAAGTGACTGCCATGAATGGAAGAAAAGGCTCTCATTCGACCAAATAAAATCATCTGTCTGCTTATTAATGACTTTTATACACAAATTACCATTCATTTTATAAGGGTTGAGCTTACTAACTATAGTCTATCTTAAGTAACACCATCTGCATGTTATTTATAAGTCAACACATTAAATAAGTACTATTTCAATAAAATTGTGACCATAAAATTGGAAAGGAATCAGGGAAACAATTTTTCTTGAGGGCAGTATGTTAATCCAGCTGAATTTACTTTTTAAAGATAAATGCTCAAGACATTATTAACTATTTTTAGATATAAGTTGTAATTAGTGTAGCGTGCACAGCAATAAATATTCTCCTCAAAGTTTACTTTTCCCCATTATAAAATGTTCATTTAAAGTACTTTAGAATATGAAAGCAGTGAAGTATAAAGTTGTCCACAGGCCCACCATCCAACCATTCCTTTCCACACCATAAGGTGGTTTTTAACAGGTATCATCAACTAAATATAAAATTTTGTTGCCTGATTTTTTTTCCCCCACTTAAAGTGCCCCTTTTCCACATATTTCATTAAATAACTGCCTAGTGTTTGGGCCGGTGGAAGGACCATTGTATATCTAACCAGTCCTGATTACTAGGCTTCGGACTGTTACCAGGCTTTTGCAATTACAAACAATAAGCTTTATATACAAAAATATTCAAAGCAAAAGTACTTCTGACCATTTCTTGAGGAGGCATTCCCAGAAATGGAGTTACTGGTTCCAGAGAATATGGATGTGTGAGAAAGCTTTGAATACACAGGAACTTAATTTTTATTATAAACCTCTAACACCACACATGCATATCACTGCACTGAAACTACTACCTTGCTGAAAGCATTGATTAAAAATTTTAAATAAAATGCACACTCTTAAGTTGAAGGGATCCAACAGTTAGATCTTTAGAGCATTTCAGCTTCTATAACATCATTTTAATCTTTTTTAAAAAAAATAGCATTGTTAAAAAAACTTGGCTTTCTCAGTTTTCTTTTTATTCCAAATAATGAGACTTTTATTCTCTCATTTTGATTCAAACCCGGTACCGCCATATGCCAATTAAATATTTTTCTTATAAATATGCCTAAGGTTTTTTTTTTTTAAGGAGAGCACTGTGTTTTTATTTATGACATATCCACATAACCGTGCATTCGATACCAGAACCAAATGAAAACACACAATCAATGTATAAGTTAACAGTCAGGTCAATGTCTAAGTCAGCAAATAACTAACAAAGATATTGTATCTTTATGTATGTATAAAGATAAATGTTAAAGGTTCTTCAAGTTCTTCCTGCAAATCAAGTTTCAATATTAAAAAGTAACAGTAAGTTTTATTCGGGAAGAAACTTTCCCTAAAAAAATTCAGAGTTATGGACACTGATTCAGTATGGTCGAAATGAGTATTTACTTACCAACTGTGACATATTGTTTATTATAACCAAGTAAGTCCAAGCATTTGAAAAGCTGAAGTTCCCTTCATCATATATATGAAGCATCTCACAGATTCTAAAGCACGGTGAAAATGAGACAACTTTATGAATAACTAAATCAAAATATATTTTAAAATACAACATTGACAGTAATACTTAAATTCAGAAGTCAGTTTAAAAGATCCTGTAGATAATCACTTGATAGATTATCCAGTGATAAAGGTGGTTCAAATTTAAAGGAAAACATTTTTCCACAAATGTTACCATATGATTATTTCTCCAGCTTGAAGTAAATCCAAAAGACACATACACTGAACTAGAATGGGTTAATTATTAGAGGCAAACAAATTATGCTGCCAGTTTCTCAAAAGCTTGATTGTTACAAACATATAATGCAGGCCTCCAACTACAACTGTAATTTTATCTCCCAAACTGTCTTGGAGGCAACTTCAATTATGACCCAGATCTAAGTGTTAAGTTATTTGATTACCCAATTTCTAAATAGCCAAGAAATAAAGCATGCCTTCAGAAATAAGTGAATTAGTCTTAATGCCAAGGTAAATGTCTGAAAAATTGCCAGCATAAAAGCAGAACAGAGAACTGAAGGCTTCCTTTACCTCTCTTCCCATCCTTCCTGTGAGCAGACAGACTGTTGGTTGTAACTAGCAGATAAAACATGCAATCTACCTGCTTTAAACTACCTGATGCTCTTAAATTTTTAGGGAATAGTTTTACTAGGTAGCTTAATGATACCCCATTTAACCTTAAGTGCTATGCCTTGACAGAATTTTTTAAAAAGAAAACTATGACTTCTTTAGAGTACAGTACTCATTTAGAAAATAAAACCATGCAATGACTCTGAAGTGGTTTACTTTAATGTCATGTACTAGATGTTTCTGTAAAACTGTGTGAACATTAATACTTGAAGAAGAGTATTTTTAAAATGCTTTCTAAAAATCTCTAGAGAGAGTATTATTTTGAAGAATTCTGTAGTGAATTCTATGAAAGGTCACCTTATTTATTCTAATATAGCATGGTTTCTATATAGTTTTTTTTTTATAACAGACTAGATGTGTTACATACAAAACACTTTTTACATGTTTTTCTACTCAGTTGTTTCCACTTAAGTAAGAGCATGAGGATTTAAAAAAAAATGAATAATAATATAACTACTTACAAAGCAAAGATGGTGGTGAATGGTCTGACAACTGTATACTGCAATACACCCAGTTTGCATCTAAACAGCAATACTCTGCCAGAGAAAAAGAACTTAGTTTTCATTTCAACTCCTCATTTCAATTGTATCAGGTTTCTCCAAAGCCCCCAAATTAAAATCACTTTGACAAATGATGCCAGATTTATATTTAATCCTTTTAATTCAGTCATTCTAAATGGCTATTGGGAAAGAATGTGGATGCCCGCAAACAAGTTATTTAAATATATTTTAAAAATCATGTAACAATTGCATCTTCTGAAAGATCTCCCTCTCTGAGCACAGTCTCAAGTTCCTGAACAGCACAGAAGAGAACAAGAATGAAGAACAGAAGTGGGGGTGCCTGTGTGGTTCTGGAAGAAAACTGAGCAGCAAATAAATTACGTGTAGCCTTGTGTGTATGAAAGCATATTTAGAAAGTATTATTTACATTTAGGATTCAGTTTCTTTTCAAGCTTGGTGTTTCTGTATCATTCCAGAGATTATTATTGACTCTGAGCTCTGAATCAGATACTCTGAAAGGACAAAACAAAGATCCTGCATAAAACAGTTTTTATTCTATCACTGAAGTCACTTAATGTACGGGGAAATTCACGAGGAGTAACAAACAAAACAAAGAAGTTCCAAAACATCAACTACCAAAAAAAAGGCTCTCTACCCGACAGCCTTGTGCAAGTAAGCCTTTAAAAAACCAAGTTGCTCTGAGGGCAAAAGTTTATGTAGCACTCCTTTATCAATCTTATGTATTACAAATCCTCTAATTTAAGAATTACATCGATACTGAGACGAAGGTGAGTCTGACATACAGACTGTGAGGTACTAGGTCACTAGGACTGAACAAAAAACTGTTGGTGTTCTGTGTGCTGAGAGCCTTCCCGGTGCTGAGGTGGTTCACTCCCACCCCTCTGTGGAGGTGGGCCCGGGGCTGCACTTGGGCTTCTTGCAAGACCTTGTGATCAGGATGCCTGGGCCGTACATGCCGTGCTTCCGGCCCCACACTCCTTACAAAGTAAGTTAAGTGGGAGTTGGGTTACACCTACAGTGTTTCACAAGCTGATCATCAAATCAAACCTGAGACCACCATGGTGACTATGCAAATGTATTAAATAGTCAGATACCTTTGAAAGCTGTGGAGAATTAATGAACTGGAAGGTGTAGCTGAAGAAATTGCCCAGAATAGGAAAGGCTGAGACAAAGAGACAAATGTGAAAGGGAGTTACAAAGAACAGAACAGAATCAGAAGGTCTAACATGCACTCAAAGTTATAGAAGAGGACTGAAAGGCAAAATTGGAAGAGATTATGGCTGAGAACTTTTCAGAACTGATTGAAGACACAAATCTACAGACTGAGGCACACTGTAAATTAAGCAGGACTGAAAACAAAAACAAAGTAACTTACATACTCCAGAGTGAAACTGCAAAACATCAAAGACAGGGAGGGTCTTAAAAATGCAGTTGGACATGTCACCTATAGTGGAACGATGATTAGCTTGACAGCAGAGGCTTAACAGTAACAACTGAAGCCAGAATTAGATGGGATAAAAATCTTCAAAATGTTTAGAAAACATTCCTGTCAGCAGAGAATTACATCCAGCAAAACTATCTTTCAAGAATGAGGGCAAAATAAAGACACTTTTGGATAAGTATATCTGAGAAAATTTGCTACTGAGACACTGACACTAAAGGAACTTTTAAGTGAGCCAATGGAATAAACTGAAATTGCATTCCTACCTCACACAACATATGAAGAAAAAAGCAATGTGTTTATTAGTCTTAATGGAAAAAATATGAAATGTTTAGAAGAAAAGCACAGGAGAGTGTTTCTGTAATCCTGTGGCTGGGAAGAATTTTTGGAGTAAGACACAAAAATACTTACTATAAATAAGACTGATAAATTCAACTATATTAAAATTCACAACAACTTCCATTTATCAAAAGATATAATAAAAGTGCCAAAGCATGCCAAAAACTGGAAAAAGATATTTTTAAACACACATTAAATAAGGAATTGGTATATAAACATATAAGGATCCCCTACAGACAGACAGCCCATTAAAAAAAATCAGAAACAGCAACAATCATTCCTTAGAAAAGGAAATACAAATGGCTAAAAAACGTTTTAAAAGTTGCTCAATCTCACTACTAATCAGGGAAATCAAGAGCACAGTGATACTTTGCACCCTCCTGACAGGCAAACATAAAGAGGTCTGGGTATTTCTAAATATAGGTGAAGTTGTGGTTCACTGAGAAATATTTTCTACCGTTAATGGGAGAGTAATCTGGTACTGCCACTCTAGCAAACAATTTATCACAAACAAAGTTGAACAAAACCTAAAAACCTAGCATATCTATTCCAAGGTATATGCCCCAGAGCAATTTTTTTCAAACTGTGTCAAATTCAACTTGGGCTGTGACGCAAATTTTAAAAACAAGAGGGAAGAAGGGAATACGTAATAAGAGTTAGTACTGTTTCATGAGAAAATCTCTTTCATAACTGTATTAAATCACTAGGTAAAATAAATGGTCCCCACCTCTCATACACAATATCTAACGTTCATTCAAAGAAAACTCTTTGTGCTCACTGCTTATGTTACAGAAACCAGAACATAAAAAGCAGATTTAGTTTTATCATCTAAGGATAGGAAACTCCCCATGGCATTTGCATCTTAAACCAAAGCATCACACTGAATTATCCTAAACAGCAACAGCCTGATTAAACATCAGATATATAACACCAGTCTTCCAGGAGAAGGAAACTAACTGGTAACCTACAACGTACTTACATACAAGAGAATGAGAAGTTTTATCGTTACTAAAACCATACCCCCAAACCGCATGATTCTGGTAAATGCTTAATGTCTTCAAAGGACAGAAAACCTGGGTTATAGTTATGGATGCACTGCTGATAGTGTTCAGGCAGCAGCTATCTCAGGAAAAAAAAATGAAACCAACACAGAGATTAACAAGAATAAATGTTAACTGCTTGTGTGGTTAGGAACAAATGAATTGCACAAGCACAGACAAGGGGAATTTTGACCTTTAGCATTATTTGAAAAAGGTTTTGGGTTTTAGTTGACCATTGCAAACTGTGATGAGCCAGCCTGAAAAGGCAGCTCGAGCCTCATCTCAGGTTCTGTGTTAATAGAAGAGTCCTGATCAAAGCCACGGCATCATCAGCATTATCACATTTACTGGACCACTGCACTCTCCTCCATCCAAGCCCACTTCCAATTCAGTCTACAAAGAGCCCAGTAAGCTTAGAAAATGAAACTTGGATACCAGTTCTCCGCTTAACATCCTACAATGGCTTCTCACTTGACCAAACTTCAGACAGGGCTCCTCTGACATTTCTTTTCAACTTGGCATCATCTTTAGGCCCTGTCCTTGGCCTGTGAAGTCAGTCTGAGTAAAAAATCCTGCTAAGACATCCATCACCACCCGTCCCCCCACCCCAGTATCCGATTACTCTTGATATCCTACTTGACCAAGCTCCTCATTCCTCTCTTGATGTTCACTTGGCCTGCCTTTACCAAGATTCTTGTTATTTCATGGGCCATGAATCCCCCTACCCTTGATGTTTCCTCTTGTATTTTCTGTCCAGTGACCACCTCAATCTCTTTGGCTATGAATGTCTGTTTGTTCTTGTTGTGTTTGGAGCTGAGCAGAGTATCCCTCCCCCCATCCCCAACCTACATGAGTGTTTCCTTGCTATCCTCATTCATAAACTCTTGTTCTTTTTCCTTCATAGTGTTTACTGAAATGAGTAACTATTTGTCTTCATTTAATTCCTAATCCTCTTAACCAAACAGTAGCTACCCGTTATATGTACTAGGATATATCTACATGCTGGAACATACTAGGTGCTCAATACATATTTGTCAAATAACACCTTGGGAGCTTATTATTTCAAACAGTCAGGTAGCTCCCTGTCCTTACAGGGGTGTAAGGAGAGACACTTATATTTAGTGCTGATGTTGTACAAATGGTTCTGTGTTGAATGGAAGACAGTGTAGCTATTCCTAGGTCATATATCTACACTAATTGCTCCAAATCATTCCGGTTACCTTGGCTTGCAACTTTCACCTACATCCCCATCGGTGACCAAGTCCTATTGATTCTCCAGTTGTATTCTCTTACTCTTTCCTTTCTGTTCCAATTTCATACGCCTCCTCTTCAGCTTATTTTACAAATCAACTACTATAATACCCTCCTAATTTACTTCCCCTTTGGATTCTTCTCCTAATGCATCCTGTATAGTACTGCAAGATTAATCTTTCTAAAATGCTGTCTTCAAATGTTACCTTGCCGACAAATATCCAATGGTTCATTCGTATAGTAAATGCAATGCTAGCTTCAAGTAAAGTTTTCAGGCTTTATTTTTTATTTTCCTTTACTGTCCTAAATGGATGTATAATAAGGCTAACTAATTTATATATCACTAGGATAAAGATTGCTGTTTGTTGTTTTTATTTCATATCAAATGCTACTTCCCCACCTAGACTATTTTCTTGGGTCTTAGATCTGATTTTGCCATCGACTAACTATGTGATCTTGAGTTAGTTAATCTCTACAGACTCTGGCTCCCAATTTTAAAAGGATGTTGATTAAGCGATTTCCAAAGTCTCCCTCCCCCATTAATATTTTAAGTTTTCTACTTAGGATGAACAATGTAAAAGAGACTAACTTACATGTGTATATTATAAAAATGTGTTTTGTTAGTCTTCAAACTTGACTATGAACTACGTAAGGGTAGGGACTCTCTTACACTTTTTGTCCTGCATAAGTACTTAACACACTGCTTTGCAGAATAATGATACTTCAATCTGCTTAAGCAATCCCAAACATAAGAGAATTAAAACCAAACATACTTACTCTCCCATAGTCCATGGTGGACAGCAACATAAAGGAGGTAAATGTTTCTGCTGATCTTTGGCTTCAAGGATTAATACCAGATTTGGATACCGGTTAGTTAGATAATTGGTAAGGAATCCCATAAAATTGTAAATGACATAAGCTTCATAACATTCTCTGCAGGTATCCACATATATTGCAATGCTGGGATATTTCAAAGCTATCCACTATGAAAAAGCACAGATGTTAAAAATAGTTGCAGCTATGATAAAATGAATTACCATTCCAACGCATGGTACTCACAGTAAGTCTACTTTTAAACTTAAGGTGTCTTGTCACATACTTGCATCAACTTTTCTAAATTTTATCATTATGAGGACTACCAGATAATCTGTGAAATGAGTTTTTAAAAGCAATAAACATCTTGGATATTGGTAAACAAAAACATTTGTGTTGGGGGTAAATAATGAACATGAAGAGAGAAGTTAAATTATGTACTTGAATTTTTAAATATAATCCAAAATTTTTACTGACACGATCACAGAAAATGATGTTAAGGATATTTTCTTTATATTTAATCAAATTAAAGCAGTTATCTGTAACAGCTGCATGTATTAGAATCTATTAGGGAAGGTTTCTGTTTTGGTCCAAATAAAATATATAATAAATAAAAAGGATGACAATGTAATTTTAAATATTACATCTTTAAAGGACTAAGAACTACAAATCCAAAATTTTAAAAGATTAAGCAAAGAAAACAAGCTATAGATTTTTAAAACATCTGCCTTTTCTATGGTTATACTTTATCTTCTTAATTAACATTAAATACAAGCGAACATTTTCACTTACTAATCTAACTCCTTATTGCCAAATAACATATTTTTATTACCTTAATTATGTTAGTATCATCAAACAAGTTCTTAGTTAATGAGATAAAATGAAGCATACTTACACTATCTAAACTGTATATGGGTACCATCCAAAGAATCCTATTTGGAAAGCAAAACATAAATTTAAAACATTTTACATCATATTTATGAGACAAGCCAACACAACACTAGTAGAATCAAAACAAATGAAAATTTACCTTATTATTGGTTTCTGTAGTTCCGGCTGTGTATAATGCACTAAATGTTGCAATATTCCCCAAAGCGATATAGGTATAGTCAACAGCAAAAAGATTAAAGCAATAAACCAAGCCTTGGTGTGTATTCCAACCTTAAGAAGCAAAGAACATATCAGTATAAATTCCCTGCTATTAAAAGTAAAGAGCTAAGTAAAATATTTATATTTAAAAATTTTAATTTATTTTATTATTAATGAGGCTCAATATTTTCCAAGTGACTAGTGGCATTTTTATTTCTCTTCAATAAACAGCCTATTTTCTGCTTTTGCGGAAGGAAGGGGAGGGTTCTTCCTCATGAGGCTGAACCCTTCCTCGTGGGGCCTTCTGTAACAGGGCTCTACGCATTAAAACATTAACATCATGTCATTTCTCCCTAGCTTGTTATTTGCCTTTTATATTTGATTATTGTAACTGAAGATGTACAGAAGTTTTAAAACTTTCTGCAAGTCAAATCTAAAAATCTTTTTCTGGTTTATTCCTTTGCTTTTACATCTAGATCAAAATCTACCAACATTTTTTGTCAATTTTATTGTTGCCCAGCATGTCAGTAGAACAGAGTGAGTGCTGACTATTTGCCTGATACTTGGCTAAGCTCTTTACACACATCCTGTCTTTTAAGCCTCCCACTTGCTAAGCACTGCCACAAATGCTGTCCAGGGGAACCATGCTGATACGTGCTGCCCCTCTTACACACAACAGTATCAACTTGGGACACTACATTTTTTTAAGATTTAAGATTTAATTTCAACTTCTGATCAATATTTTATCCTTTAAAAGCTCAATTCCTCAAAATACACTTTGAACAACCCCATCCTGAGGGCTGAAGTAATCTACTTGTTTTCTGGTAAAAACAAATTTAGTGGCCTGAGGGGCCACTGGGAATGAATTTTATATTAATTTGTACTCCTGCCTTGAAGAATGTGAATATTTTTTATTATAAAAAATGCAAATACCGACTTTTTAAAGTAAAACGGTGGGCATTTTTAGTACCTGGTAACATAAAGACCTGTTGTATTTCTTTACACTGACAATAAAACGTCATAAAAGGAAAGTATTTTTAGTACTTGAGTTCGAACAGTTCATGAGAATAGAACTGATGCCTGCAACTTGTAGTTTTTACTGTTTTGCACAAGATTTTTTCTCCATCAAGGGTCAAGGATTAAAGAAGTAGAAAAGAAAAGTATAGAGAACCAATGTATTTTTACAATGAATTTCTATATTAAACTGTATGGAAAACGTGACAGCAGATACAGAAGTCTTGCTGACTGCTGGAGGTTAATCAAAGCAGTAAGTCAAAAGCAAATACGTAGAGGTGAAGGTTCTGAAAAGAATGTCTGAGCAATAATTTTCCAGAGATTTTTGCTTGGCTCAATTTCATTTAAGATTCAGGGCTCATTTTAATGATGATGTCATCATCATCAGATACTCCAAGCCTTCTTTATTATGTGATCATTAAGAACAGTCTTGCCAAGTAAGTTTAATGCCCACATTTGTTTGTGTGGTTACCTTAGTGCCAAAAGGTAGAACCTGGGGGTAGCCTTAAGAGAAACATGATGTGCTTGTGACTAATGAAGGCCAAGCATCCTCAGTGTGCTGTAAGGAAGAAAACTCTTTTTCAAATGATCATAAAACAAGTGACTGGAAAATTGAGTCATTTCAGTAGCGTGATTCCAAATGTAAAAAATCTTGCATCATGGAATTAGTACCAGTTTTACACTGCAATTTAGTTTCAGAAAAACATCATCTGCTCGCCTTAATGCCACTAATTTGAATCACTGGTTTTATAACTGTTTTGATTTTTGAGCTATATAAAAAGCTATATGCATAAGAAATTTAACCTATTTTATGTGTGTACATATTTAGGTGACATGATAATAAAATAACTCTAGAATCTATAGATATTATTATGATTATTACATTTATTTTAATTTAATTTACATTTACCTCTAAATAAATTATTCACACTGGAGACACATTGATAGGAGGATCTCATTAATATTAAACTTATCAGCCACGAGTAGGGTTTTTTTTGCTCACAAAACAAGGAGATAAGTAGTGTAGCTTTTTTTCCTAAGGTAACTTGAAGAAAGTAGAGAGGAAGGGGAAAAAAACATTAAAAACAAGCATCCAGGAGTGAGTTAAGTGTCCATCAGCCAAAAGCTTTCAAAGTAGAGAGAAACAGGACGGTGCTTTCTGGGCCCAATCCTCCTCTGGGAAACAGGAGTAGCTACTTGGGACATAAGACCACAGGGGTGGGGCAAGATGACTGCAGAGCAACGTGACATCACAGGTGCACTGAGCTTCTGTGACCTCTATTATATGTGCTCAGTCGAGTAAGAGAGGGAGAGACACGGTTTGAACAGCGCACATGGTCATCATGCCTCCCCAGTTGTGAGTATGTGCCCCACCATGGGCATGGGACGGGCTATCTAAACCTGCAGCTTTCTACAACCTCAGTTCCCCCTGTGTGAGCACCGTGATTCTAGTGCTTAAAAAACAAGGATTTTTCATATAAAACTGTCCCTTAATATGCCAACTACTTTTTCTAGTGCTCGATCAGAGGCACATAACTCTGCTTTAGGTGTTCCATTGAAAACCTAATCCCAACTAAAATGCTGTTCCACAAGAAACAGCCACTCTGCAATAACAGTGATGATATTTTAAAAACAACAGTGGTAATTAGGGCTTATTGAGCACCTACCATGTGCCGGGCACAGTGTTAAGCATTTTAAAGACATAAACTCATCTAGGGAATAATGATGAAAAGGATGATAAGGAGATTGTATATTAAGCACTTAGTGCAGTGGTACTTATGCCACTTACGTGTCTCAGTTTTCCCATCTGTAAAATAGGGATAATTCCTATGCTTCAGGGTTTTAAAGATTAAATTAAATTATACCTTATCCTAGGGACACGCACTAGTTAGTGTCTCTAACACCTTAACAACAACAACAACAAAAAAACACAACAGGGGGAAAAAAAACCCTGCCTTAATCCACACTCCTCTATGTACTGTGCCATTCATTTTTCAGGCCCTCTGAGTCAAAATACTCAAAACAAACAAAATGAACAAACACTTGTCTTCATATCCTGATACCTCTTCTTCACTCCACATTGATTCTTCAAACAACACCCTCTAGCTCCGGCCCTGACACCTCCATTGAAACCAGGATGAGCATTGCAAATGACCCTCCTATCTTGTGAAAATCAATGGGCGTCTCAGCGGCACCAGACTGTTCACTTTGTCCTTCTTGAGACAATCTCCTGTTCTGGCTCCCAGCACTCTATTCCCCACTGGCTGCTGCTTTCTTTTTTTTTTTTAAGTTCTTATTCTTCTACTTGACCTCTAAATGCTGGTGCTAGGTCCTCGGCCTTTTCTTCTTCCCCTTTATAATCTCATCCATCCTTATGTCTTTAAACACCATCTCTGTTCTGACAACTCTTACACTTGTATCTGCAGCTCGAACCTTTCCAAGCCCTCGACTTCAATGTCCAACTGCACAGCTGACATGCCCACACGATATACCTAAGTGTCCAAAGAAGAACTCAAATTCTCTCAGACCTGTCCCTATCCATCGATTTTCCATCTTGGTCACTAGCATCACCATTTACCCTGTGGTTTAGACATAAACCTCAGAGTGCTTCTTGATTTCTCTCACTGCCTCTCCTCCCCAGTCCAATCCACCATCAGGTCCTGTTTCTTCACTTCCAATGATACTTAAAATTCAGTTTTCCATCTCTATATCTGCCATTCTGACTTGCACCAAAAGTCATTATAGCCCAGGCACCCAATACCTCTGAACTACTTTAAAGAGCCTTCCAGCATCTCTCCACGTCCACTTAATTTTCTATAGGCTGCTAGAGTTGTCTTTTGAAGATGTGTAATAATGTTGCCCTGCCTGTTCATTTCTTAGATCTTTTCTAGTTTCCTCCATAGCATTTTATATAATTTTATTTTATTGATTTGTTTTTGTTGGCTGTGTTCATCTCCACCACTAAGTTCCATGAAAGTAGGTGCAGTTTCTCTAACTATATTAGAATACAAGCCTGATTTATCATTGGGACTCAAATAATCATTTATTAAGTATCAGGCACTTGGGCAGAAGGAGAAAATAAAGTTAAGTAAAATAAAGGGTGCAAGTATAGCTCAAGTGGTAGAGCGCATGCTTAGCATGCATGAGGTCCTGGGTTCAATCCCCAGTACTGCCTCCAAAATAAATAAATAAACCTAACTACCCCACCCCTCAAAATAAATAAATTCTATAAAATAAGTAAAATATATATCATGTTAGATCCTGGTGTGGTAGAGGCTCAGGAACTGAGGAGAGAAAGTCCAAGGAAGACGGGAGGTGGGGTGCTGGGGTGGGTATCAAGTCATGCTGGGCCTTGATGCCATAGTTAGGGATACTGGCTTTTAATCTGGGACTAGGAGTGAATGGAAAATTTTGAGAAAAGGCCACACATAATGTGACTTAATGTTTTAACTGGATACTTTGGCAGGTGTGTTCAGAAGAGCCCTGGCAATACATGATGAGAATTTGGCTCAGGGTGTTAGCTGGGGAGACTGCAGAACTGAAATTTTTCCTTAAAACCTGGTACTTAAAAAGTACAGTTGAAATCAATAATGAAATAAAATTCACATCTTAAGGCCAGACAAGAAAAATTCACACAAAAAACTTTCTCAGTCCTGTGGCCTCCCCCGTCCCCTCTAGTGTGCACTGTGCACCTGCATCATAACCAGACCTCCCCTTTGGCAGGAGTACCTGTGCAACCATAAACATCACTTTTTCTCCTTCTGGCACCAGTCATGTAATGCCTTAGAAGATAACATCCTTTCTCAATTGTGAAAGGGTCACGATGACCCATCACTTGCCTTCTAAGTACAGACATCTTTGGTGAATTTTATGCACAATGCCAATATATCGTTTCCCTTAAAGACAGTGACTGGTGCTGAACAGAGTGGTCAGATGACCTGGGGAGATACTGGGCCGCACCTAAAGGAAGTTCTTAGCTCAAATACTTATGACCTTATTAATGTTACTAACTATATTACTTGTATTCTGTCTGTTTTACAAGATTATTGTTTTTTGCATTACCAAATGTATGACTGAGCCTCAGATAAAATTAATGATTAGGTGACTTGAAATGATTGACCAAATATACAATACAGTTCTATAAGATTGTAATAGCATGACTCTAGATCTGGGAAGAAGCAATAAGACGGAACCATTTCCTGGACCATAAAAGACTAGTGAGACAGGTGGTCCAGAGGCTTTTGGCTATTGTTAAGAGGGCCTTGTCCAGTAATAGCACATTGAGTGGCTTATCAACAAAATCCTCACCTGCCTGTGGGACAAACTTGTCATGAAATGCCTCCCAAACCTTGGTAGAAATTAAGACTGAAAGGGAAGGGACTGTAAAATAAAGAATGCTGCCCACCATCCAGTTCTACAAGAATCAAGTCATTAGCCACTGTGGTCACTGAAAAGCTGACCTACACTACACCCTGAAAGGAACTGGGGGTAAGATCCAGATGAGGCACTCTGTGCTCTGGGAAAACTGGCAGAATGGGCCTTCAAATTGGTATTTTCAGGAGAAACTTTAATGAACCCGGATTCTTGCATCGTCACATACTTAGGTAAGCACTAAAGCTATTAAGATGTCTGTTCCTCGTGAGTAGCAGCAACCTTCTACTGAGATGTGTGCTCGATTGCATGTATCACCGCCCTGCACCAAAATCACACATATGCTGGCTTCCCCCTTTATCTCTTCGGAACAGTTCTTAGAGCTCTCGGAGAGGCTGTCTCCTGGGCTATAAGCCTCAGTTTGGCTCAAATAAACTTTTCCATTTCTTTCTCAGATTGACTATTAATTTTTTCCATTGACACTAACACCTAAGACAAGTCTCAAGATAGGTTATTATACATATTATTAATCTTAAAAGTAGTTTCTATACTTCAAAGTAAGAAATACTCCAAAGAAATCCCTATTTGTATTAAGATATCTATACTTGAATTTTGTTAGACAAATTATGGAAATAACTTAAATATCTAATAAATGGGAAACGATGTAGTGTAATGTTACATAACATTAAAAACAACTACATGGACTATGTTAGTATGGGAAAGTCAACAAAAAAATACTAAGTGAACATACAGAAAACAAACATATTAAATACATTTCATTTAATTGTATAAAAATCATTTCCACATAAAAAGCCTAAAAAAAAACCATGGGCTTGTCATAACTCATGTGAAATAGTTGTTTCTAAGTAAAAATACGTCCAGGTTCTTATTAACTTCAAATTTAAAGTTTATTACAATTTTTATAAAGCACTTAGTTAAGTATTTACCTGGGGCGGGGAGGTCTTTCAGCTTTTACTACTTTACTGATGTCATAATAAGAATGACATCAAAAAATATACAAAGGACTTTTTGCAAAACTTTGTTGGTTAAGAGTTAATTTCTAAAGTAAAAACAAACAACAAAGTTAAACCAACTCGCGTCCTTTTAATCCAGGAAGCTAGTTAAATGCTAATAAAATTCAACACCTGGTCTTTAAAGTGGATCTAGTTAAGTCCAATATTTGAATAGATCAGATTTCAGGAATAAAGTTACCTTACTTTCAGGGAACTGATAAATGCTTGCAAAACAGTGCTCTCCGAAGACGCTACCTTAATATATCCTATTTTCTCGGCCCTACCTCCACCCGTAGAAAGCTCTGAAAAACTGTGAACAACCAGAAACAACAGGTTTATGTCCTAAGACTGGGTTCATTACATGACGTGGTTTTCAGGATATCAAGTCTGGAGCGTCCGGGCAAAAATAGGATCCCTTAGATGGGCCGGACGGTAGAAGAAAGGTTAGAGGCGGATGGTGAGGGACCCTCTTACCTCCAGTTTCTGTAATTTCCACACGCATAGGGGAACGGCAACCACTATGGACACCAGGTAGATGACCACCGCTAAAGGTCGAATCCACTGTCTCCAGTTCCTCCAGGTGCAAGTGCAAGGCATGTTTTCGCATAAATCAGCTCTGAGTAGCAAGGGAAGAGAGCTCGAAGGAGACTGTTATGGGGAGCCCTGTTCTTTGGCTGTTCTGTCGACTCGCATACTACGGAAAAACAGCCGTTGGGTGACTTATTCAGCAGCTCGAACCGCCTCCTTGGCCCACGCTGTGCTTTCTGCTGCTGCTGCTGCTGCTGCCGCCACAAATGCGGCCGCTCAAGATGCTACCGGGGAGCAGTGCGGGCAGCATTCTTTCCTCTCTACCGTGCATCCACCCAGTTCTTCCGCGGTGGAATCCCCGGCAGAGCTGCTCCCCTCACCCCGGGATCGCTCGAAGCTCCCCCTGCAGCATGGCCTCGACGGGAGCGGCACCGAGCCGGACCGGCCTGTAAGGACCCTGCACACAGCTCGGTTCTGCCCCGCGGCTGCCTGCCCGCTCACTCTTTTCTTGGGCGGTCGAGCTTCCTTCCTCCCCGGTTCGCAGGCGTTTCCTTGCCGGATTCTGCTGATAGATAAGGGGCGATAACTCAAACCCGCTGGCCCCAGGATGTCTTCACTCGCTCGTACCGGACATTCCCCCAAGGCGGAATCCAAGGCCAAACCAGGGCTTCCGCTTCCGCCCCCTGCTGAATGAGGTTGGTGATTCGTCGACAGCGCCAAGCTAGGCCCCCCTCATCCGGTTCATTCCGTACTCTCTGATTGGTCATTTGAAGGGGGCGGGGCTGTAGGGATGCGTATCTACGTTACAAGGTTGGAGGCAGAGGAGGTTCGGGGAAGTGTGGAATCGCTGTCGGATGGGACCAGTGGCCCATGAGGATTCTGCAAGCTCTACAGAGCGTTTGAGAACACTTGAGGAACCCCTACTCCATTGTTCTGCTGACTATATTCCAGCTTTAAGAAAGCCTGGGTAAGAGGCCATTACCTTAGAGCTGAGCCTTTTCTTTTTCTGCACAAAAGGGCCCCCATTCTCTCTGAGAGTGGTTAGGGAAGTCAGCTCGAATAAGAAGACAGAAAGAAATGGGAAACGTTCGCCTAGTTTTGTGTCAGTTGCTGGAATGTAAGGGTAGAGCCACTTGGTTATTTTGGGATCCTGCGGAAAGACCATTCTAGGCATAGGTTAATTTTAGAAGACACTGCAAATACTGAATATCCTCTCCGCATTTGGAACTTGTTACAAACTCGCATACATTAAAGTTTCAAAAGGTTGACATTATAGCTGACAAATTTAATGTGCTTAAAGCTTTTAACTAAACCTATGGGGCAAATAAATGGTAAATGGGATCTTAAAGCCTTTCTAAACCAATAGAACAAACAAATCTCTACTTCTCAATTAGACACACAAATGTGTTCTATATGTGTCGTTTTCTGAGAGTCAGACACTGCTCTTTACTTATATCAGTTGATCTGCATAAAAATCCCAGAAGGTAGGCAGTTTTTGATGTTACAGATGAAAAAAGAGATTCAAATAGTTAAGTAATTTGCAAAGCTCATTGAGCTAGTTAGTGGTGGTGCTGGGATTCTAACCTTGGTCTCTGACTGCTGAGGTGCTGCTAAACATTCAACCTATCAGCACCTGCCACCTGAGAATCCTTGACTGATGACTGTATGTGAACTAGAAGGCCTGCAGTATTGACTACACCCAGCCTAGGGAATGTTGTCTGCCCTATTGTCATCTGTCCTAGCCAAAGTCTGGAGCTTGATAACACCTCCATTTTACAGCCTGGTCTCTTTTTATACAAACTTAAAGGGACATAGGCTTTTTGTTTGTTCTTCATAAGCTAACCTACAAAATTGACATAGTTATTTTTAATTTCCTGATCATTAAATCAGTGCATACTCCATTGTCAAATTTCAGAAAAGAGGAGAATAAAGAAGAGAAAACCCTTACTCTACAACCAAGTATAACCATTACTTACTTTTTGATACACAATATAGTTTTCCTTGGGTATGCTGGATACATAGTCTCTGTGCTTTCAGTCAGTCATTGCCATCTGTAATAGTCTTCCGCATTCTTTCTCATGGGCAAATGTTTTTTACATAATTTGTGAAACTTTCCTTGAGTTTTTTTCGCCCTATATCCTTAGTAGCACTCATGAGTTACAATCATTTACGTATTTGTCTGCCTTTTAGATTGAGTTCCTAGGAGCAAGCTAAAGCTCTAGAACTATAAAAATAAATAGAATAAAGCAAGAGAGGGAAGAGACCAGAATGTCACTTGCATAGGTAATTTCCCACACCAGTTTGCGAACCAGGGTTTATCCATGGTGAAGTTTTCTGCAGATCAGCAGAGAAATGAGAAAGAAAGAAAAAAAATATATAGTGAATTTTCCATTTAGTCAAACTTATTCATTCTAAAGGAGTATGCTTTATTTTGAAGTTATCCGTTCTGTTTTTTTTTTAATGTGATAGTTATAGAGTAGTTGTTTTCTAAATGTTCTTACTTTGGAGAATGAAAGGTTGGTAACTTTGTTTCTATTTAGTCTATTTCCAAAATTGTTCTTGGTCCATGAAATACTAAAGTCTGGTAATCACTGAGTCAGGAAATGGCTGATTTCAGCAACCATAATGTTGGCTTGATCCTAATCCACTTGCTTTTCTTGCTATGGGCATTCTCTGTATTCTTTCTGGATATGACTTAGCCTAAGCCTGAGGGTGGATCTGAGCTTGATAGTGTTTGAAAAATAACAAGTGATTATAACCAGTAGATGATACTAGGGTCAAAGTCAAGCCAATCGTTCTTAGTCATTAGTCATTCTTGATGCAGTTTGGATTAGTCTGCCTTAAAATAATAGGTTAACAAAATTCACTTTGAGGGATTCTGCGAAGCGGGCACCCCTTGGCATGTATTGCCATATCTCTCTATGTAAATGCGTCTGTGGTGGTTTTAAAACATGGCTGCAACTTCTGTACTCTTCCCATAAACATATGGACTCTGTGTCCCCTCCCCTTAAATCTGGGTTGGGGTGACTGATTTGACTATTAGAGTATAGTGATCATAATCACCATATGACTGCAGAGGCTAGGTCATAAAAGGTCAGGCAACTTCACCTTGTCTGTTGGAACACTTGTTTGTGGAACTGTCAGCCATCAGGTTGAGTTTAGGCAGACATCAGAGAGAAGCACAAAAAAATCCCATTGAGTTCGTGGAAAACTTCCAGAAGAAGGCTGATATAGGGCTTCCGTATCACAGAGAGTTGTTCAGTTGCCAAAGATTGGGCACCAGTATACCAATAGCCTTGGGAACTTTGGAAGGGAATGTGAAAATCATAAAAGGCATACTAGAAGAGTTAATCTAGTTTTTGACAAACTAGGTTTACCTGCTAGACCAAAAAGTCCTTTAGATCCTAGGAAGGATGGAGAGTCCCTGTCATACTTGTATGTTGCCTCTGAGTGATGGTTCAGAAGGCTCAAAATAGTCATCCTCAGATGATAAGAGGACACATGTGTGATGATACCAACCCTGAAACATTTAACCAATTGTGGACTGTTGAAGAACAGAAAAAGTTTGAACAACTACTCCTGGAATACCCTCCTGAAGGAGTAGAATCTTGATGCTGGCAGAATGTAGCTGATGAACTGGGCAGTAGGACAGCAGAACAGGTTGCCAGCAAGTGCAGAAGTAGTTCATGAAACTAAAGCTGGCATTCCAGTCCCAGGCAGAACACCAAACTTATATATATATACTCCAAAAAGTCTTCAACAAGCACATGACAGCACCCCCTTAATAAGCCTCTTTAAACATTCCACTTTGATGACTTCCCAGGAACCATCAGTCTATATGGATGAAGATGAAGACCGATCCTGTTTTCATAGCCACATGAACAGTGCTATTGAGGAGGCATCAGATAGAGTATTCCTATTATGTATGGAAATTTACCTGAATATAAGGAACAGTTTACAAAGTTATAAAAAAAACAAACTTAAGCAAATGCAAGCTGAAAGTGGATTTGTGTACCATGTGGGCTTCAAGTGTGATAACTGAGGCATAGAACCTATCCAGGTAGGGTGTTCAGTGCCACTGCCAGGATTGTCCTCCAGGAATGTCTTTGGATTTCTGTGGTTCTTGTTCAGACCACCTTCATGAATCAGATATTCACAAGGACGATCACCAACTAGAACCTGTTTGTAGGTCAAAGACATTCTTAGAGTCTACTGTGTGTCCCAGGGCACCAGTTATAATTACTTTGACCCAAACTGCTTTCTGGCAAACAGATGACATGGATGAGAACATCATATACCAGTCCTCTTCAACACATAGCAATGGTATCATTGCGAATTATGTGCATAGTTTGGGAAGATTCTCTGCTTTCCTTGAAATGACGCTCGATGACAGCACGATGGCTTCCTGAGTGTTCTTGTCAAGTCCAGCTCCGCACCATCGAGGCTCTAGATCATTTTTCAGCAGCTGAACATTCCTGGTGAGCAAAGGATTTCGCTGGTGAGTTTATCGCCACCACCTTAAAGCCTTTTAGGCGGTGACCTTAAATGGGTGAGATGGAAATGAGAGCACACATTAAAGAGAGAGTAAATTCCAATGGTTTCAAAGAACCTGGTCTTAAAGATGCTGATGAGAAGACAAAGTACTTATATTAAAACAGTTTGGTAGTTTTCAGTTTTATGAAAATAGTTTTCAGCACAGAAACTGACTTCTTTTGACAAAGTTTTAACCAATGACGGTGTTCTCTTCTAGAACATGTACACTTTAAAAGATCTCACTGTCCCCAGTGGTGGCCACTGGTGGCCTTCAGTAAATTGGAGCTGCTTAACCTTGATGTCTAATTTTTTTAACCACAATTTACTGTCCTTATTACACCAGCGAAGCACTGTAGGAGGCAACTGTGGTATTCTTCCTTAACCAGCTCACGGCGTGTGAATGCTATAAAATTGTCACTCAGAGGTTTTTTAAAATGTAATGTTATGCAAGATGATCATGTGATGTGTACAAACCATGGTGAAAGTGCCATTGGTGGTCAATATGAAGATCTGTTTAACATACTCATGTTGAAATAAAAATGAGTTACAGTTTAAAAAAGTATTTTCTGTCATTTTGTTCATTTTGTTTATGGGTCTTATGATTTAGAACCAACTATGGCCTGCAATAACCCAGTCGTGGTCTGCAATCTGTTTCTGCATGGCCCATGAGCTAAGAACAGTTTTTGCATTTCCTTTTTCATCATGGTAAAATATATGCAAACATAAAAGTTACCATTTTAACCATCTTTAAGTGCACAATTCAATGGCATTAAATATATTCACATTATTGTGCCACTATCACTGCTGTCCATCTCTGGAACTTTCTCATTATCCCAGGCTGAAACTCGGTACTCGTGAAACACTAACTCTCCATTCTCCTTTTCCCCAGTCCCTGGTAACCACTCTCCTACCTTCTGCCTTTATAAATTTGAACACTCTAGGTACTTTATGTAAGTGGAGTCATACAATATTTGTCCTTTTGCATCTGGGTTAGTTCACTTAGCATACTGTTTTCAGGGTTCATCCATACTGTAGCATGTATCTGGATTTCCTAATTTTTCAAGGCTAAATAATATTGCACTGTATGTAGAAACCACATTTTGTGTATCTGTTTATCTGTTGATGGCCAGTTGTGTTTCTCCCAGCTTTTGCCCATTTTGAATACTACTGCTGTGAACATTGGTTTCCTCCTGGTATTTATTGTGAATAATGCTTCTATGAACACTGGTGTACGCACCTAGAGGATGAGGTATGGATATGATCCTCCTCCATTGCTTTTGACCTTAACCAGAGAACCCGCCTTCCTACCCCCTAATGGTGTCTAATGCTGCTGTATGCATACAGGGGATGTATTTAGGGGAAACAGGGAATTGTCTGTTCATTGGGGATGGAGTGCCAGTTTTGCAAGATGTAAAGATACCTGGAGATTTGTTGACAGCAATATGAATATACCCAACTGCTTTTAATTTGGCATTTAGGGTTGTAAAAAAAAAAATTAAAAGGATATTTAAAAATATTTACTATTTGGCCTTTTATGGAAAAAGTCTGCCACCCCCTAATTTAGAGTAAATTAAAAAATTTTTATAATGGGCTGTCATGAAGTTGCTAAATGAATCTCAACATAAAGTTCACTCATTTCATCCCTAGGGACGTAATTAAATTTCAGCAGACTGTCTCACACTAAATATTTGGGGAACTCTAGTTGTTCCGTCCCAAAACCAACATTGAAAAACCACGGTTTTGTTCTTGTCATTAAGAGTCACTGATTTTAAAGGGATCCTGCAAAACTCCAGAGTCATAGGGCACAAGGGTTCTTTTCTTTAGAGCCAGGATTACATGAAAGAAAAGGTCCCACCATATACATATTATTTTCTTTTGTGTGCGTGTGTGTGTGTGTGTGTGTGTGTGTGTGTTTAATGGAAGTTCCCCTACTGGTCCTGCTTCCACGAGTGGCTGTGAGCAGGGGGGAAGGGGAGGAGCAGGAGGGGAGCTAGGGTGTTGTTAAAAATATAGGCCCCCCCAAACAAGGTGCCTGTGGGGAACTTGGTCTGCATCAATGCAAGAGTTATGTAGCAGCTGGAGACGCCGTCATTTCCGCTTTTGACCTCCTTTTCTGATTCTACTCTGAGCAGGCTCTCAATGTCCTTTGTCCCTAAGGTGGCGAGTCCCAGACTTTCTCGTCTCATGACACCTTAGAATCTCAGTCAATTTTTCATGGTGTCCTTTAGCCAAAGAAATTTCTAACAGTTTCATGTAGTAAGTAAGTAATTATGTCCAAACAACCTACTTCCAGACATTCATATGATGTTTCTGTGTTTCTCTCAAACGTTTAAACTATCCTGTGGTGCCTCTGAATGCACTTCCTGCTCTGTGGCCCCTCAGCACAGTTTGGAAATTGTGGTCTAGGGTCCCTTACCTGTGTTTCTGACTTGGATAAGCCTTTGTCCCTGGCTTTGCCTCTTGTTTTCAGATACTACTACCCACGTTTCCAGGGCTTGCCTAACAATTTCTGATGGTTTTCTTTGCTTACAGATTCAATTTTCACATTCTTGATTCAGGTTTATTCTCTCAGTTCATTAACTTTTATAGCAGATTTTCTTTATGAAGGCTCTGTGTTTAAACTACTGAAATAAATCCTTAAATGAAGAGAACGTTTGCCCTGGTCTTCAAAAGTTTGTTACTAGAATTACTGGATTAGTGACTATCAGGATCTCTAATTACCTCACAAGAAAGGTGGTAAAGTGTCTTAAGCCATCAGATAATCTTTGGTAGTATATGTTGTCTTGTTACTCAGGTGAAGAGGATCCTGTGAATGGTGAAGATAACTTGCATAGTAAATGATAAATTACCTTTTCTATAAACTATTACTCACTAGATGAACTTTCTAGTAGCTATATCTAATGAGGAAGTTTTTTTTTAATTGATGGTTTATTTTCAGACTGATTTAAGTGACACTTCTGGCATATCAAGTTACAGGCTAAAAGGAAGGTGAAAAACCTTAATAACTTTAAACGTTAACAGATTCAAGACTAGGTTATTCGGGAGCTTTGGGAGAGAAGGTATTTCTGGTTAGGAAGAAGATTCTGTGGATTATTCAAAAATGTAAGAATGGAAACATATTTTTATATGAGACAAATTCTTTAGGATTTAAACAAAAATCAAGGTGTCATTTATTGTACTTTGGATGCTAGACTATGCTGATCCCCCTAGAAAGAAGGCTTGACTCACACGAGGTAAGGAGAATTTGTGGGAGGGTTTTGCCCCGGTGTTTTAGTTTTTTCCTTTATATATGAGGAAAGGTCCCTATGGAGATGGAGTTTTACCTCTTTTCTCACATACAGGCTGTCAGTTACCTTGTGTAAACTCACGGGCACACGTCCTCCGTGGTTTTACATAGGTCAGATGTGGGGGTGTGGTGAGGAGGGTGAGCGTTCTGTGCACGCAGAGCTCTGAACGCAGTCCACCAGGCTTGGGCCAGTGTAGTCAGCGCTTCTATTTATATGGCATCTTTACTTTGTGGATGTAAAACTAGACTTTTTTTTTTTCCTAGAGTGTAAATCCTATGATTTGTGCTTTCCCATTTTCTCATTTGGGAAAAGAGAGGAAAACAGGAGAGCAGTGTCTTTGTTGTTCCCTTCGTCCTAGGACCCTCCCTAAGTTGGGATATAATAAGGATCAGGCAGTTGTCCCAGCACTAAGCTTTTCAATTCTCCTTATTCTCAGGAACCCTGGATTCGTGACCAATGTCCCCAGGAAGGAAGACTCAAGTAGAAAAATACCTTGCCTGATGTATTTTCTGTTACTGGCCTAACAAATGACCACAGAATTAGTGGCTGATATAGAAACACATGGCTTCAGGATTGGGGTTGGGGGACAAGTCACTGAGCTGGAAGTCTGTGGACTGTTAATAACTGAGAAGGGTCTGAGATTTGTACCCTAATTGCAAGCTAAGAGGTTAGCCTGCCACAGTTCCATAGATACTGGCAAGACATGAGACATCTGGGTCTGAGACAAAGGACTTTTCTACTAATAGCACAGCAGGCAGGAAGAGCTTCATGTTTGTAATGGTTCCTCTTGCCTCCCAAGTCCCAGGGGGTGAGGTGGAGAGGCCCAGGTGTATTCTGTACAGGAAGGAGTTTCCACCGTAGGTGAGGAACACCCCAGTCTTCTGTAATGACCTGAAAGTAAACCTGTTCAACCTTTTCCCTGGAGGGAGACATTGTCTTTATCATCCTAGTCAGGAAAAAAAATGTGCTCTTTGCCCTGGAAGGAGATGCTATCTCTACTTCTCAAGGCTGTTTGCTGTATGTGTTAGTTACCCAGTCCAAGCTCGTACTGCTCGCTGCACAGCAGGCCAATAAATCAAGAATGAGTTGTTGGGGCAAGGAATAGTGACTTTATTCAGAAAGCCAGCAGACGGAGAAGATGGTGCACTAGTGTCCCAAGGAACTGTCTTGCCTGAGTTAGAATTCATACTTCTTTTATACTAAAAGGGGAGGGAGTAAAGTCAGACAATTTCCTGGTTCTGGTCAGCTTCCAGAGGGGATGTGTTCATTTCTTCTTGCCTGCTGTCATTCACAGGTGGGCCTGGTCAGGATGTTTCCTGTGAGTAAACAAAGGTGTTTCAGCTTTATGCTCATTATCTGTGAGTCAGGGTACCCAGAGATGGGCCATTATTTATGACTTAAGCTCATATGCAACATCCCTTTAGTGATTAACTTGTAGCAAAAGTAAAAGAAAACAAAGATTTAAAGTAAAAGAAACAAATCCAATATGGAGTCAGATTTGTTCTTCCCTATTACATTTTACAAATGAATATCCTTGAAAAGATATTCCAGAGCAAAAACTGATGGAAAGCATACAGAAATGCCATGGAGAATTGTCCCCCAATAAAGATTAAACTAGATAACCAGCTGATTTGTATCACCAAAAATCACACATTTGGTGAGTAGAAGCCTGACTTGGGTCAACCTGATAGAGTTACTTGCTTCCCCTCCCCAGACAGCTCTAACACCCAGAGCCATTTTAATAAAAGCAAGGCCACATATCTTTGGGGAAGGTCTGAAATAATATCGAAGGTCTACTCCACAAATCTTGTCTTGTCTCAGGTCTGTCAAGGGAAGTAGGCACAGGGTGAAGGGAGACAGCCACACCTTTTGTTCTTATCAAACAATTGTTTTGCATTAACACTACTTGTCAAATAATTCTAAGTAATGTTTGCTGTCCTGTGATCCAGTCAAGGTTACTCACGTTTGGTCAAAGTAGGTGATTTGAAGAATGTTCAGTAGAGGGGCTGTTTACAAAGGTTTGGTCAAGGAGCAGGGAAACCATTTGGGATGGTGCAGTAACAGCAAAGAGGAGGAAGCAGTTACTGGAAAAAGAGGCTGTGTGGAATGGGTCCTCTAAAAAGAGTTGTGACATATATGTGTGTGTATATATATATTTCTATATCACTTTTCAGATATATATACCTATATCTGAATCACTTTGCTGTACACCTGAAACTAATACAACATTGTAAATCAACTACAGTTCAATTAAAAAAAAAGATCGACAATGACAATGTGAATCAACTATAATTCTCAATACATCATTTGATAGAGTGTAAAATAATTCAAGTACTGTGGAAAACTAGTTCCTTCTAAAATTATGTATAATATTTTAGTTCCTTATACAACTATGACCCCGCATGTGTTAGGATTTTATTCAAGAACAAAGAAGACATATGTTCACAAAGAAGCTCAAACATCTGTTGGTAGATACATAGATAAACAATTGAGATCTATCCACGTGGAACTTTAGGTAGCAGTAAAAAATGAACAAAGTCCGTGATCATTTTGGCAGCACATGTACTAAGAAAAAAAAAAGAAAATAGTACTAATACAACTTAAAAGAATCTCCAAAACATTGTATTAGAAGATCAACTTCTGAATGACAGAGTAATGGCTGCCCCAAATCCGCTCTTCTGTAAAAGCAATGAGAACACTGGCAACACTTGTCAAAATTATCTTTTCAGAATTCTGGACATTAATTAAAGGCTTGCTATAATCCTAGGAGTGTTTATTCAACTAAAAATGTCACAGTCTTGCTAAAATTTTTTTTTTTAAAAGGAGCTATGACCATCTGTGGAGGGATGACCCCACCACCAAGGGGAGTAGAAGCCATCAGTGCTCCACCTCACTCTCCTCCCCTGATCTCACATTCATGTCCCCTATTGGCCGAACCCAACTAGAAGCCAGAGGACAAAGGAGCCTGCTGATGTAGTCCAAAGAGATTAGCCTCCCTGGGAGTAGAATACAGCAAAGAAGGGCAGAGGATGGATTTGGAGGGATACATGGTAGAAAGCCAACCCAGCATAACAAGACAAAGTATTCAAAATAATACTTGAGCTTAAAATAGTCTCACTTCCTAGTGCTTCCATGACTGACTAACTTTTTTTTTTATTATGAAAGGGAATGAGCTGGAAATTAAATGTTTAGGACATAAATCTGCCTACATTTATATGATAAACAGTATTATTTATTTTTATTCCACACCTATATAAATGCATCATTTACATCATTTTACTTGTTCATGTCCTTCTGAAATTGGCTGATACATTGCTATCATCACTCCTGTTTTACCTGCAGGGAATGATCCATTATGATTTTTGAATATGCTCGCATTTTTTCTGTAACCGTTGAACTGGCCTGGTGCCGACTTGACCCAATTATTTCAGCCATCTTCATGTTTGATTCTCATCACTATGGGTTGAGTGAACTGTGTGGCCATCTACACTGATTATGAAGGGACTCACAAGTGATAGGATCAGCGGTGCCATGGCCTGGTCACGCTGTGCAGACGCAGTCTTCTCAAGAATCAGTTTTAAAAAATCAGCAGAAGGAAAGGTGCTGAGCCTTTCTAGTTCTTTTCCACTTGAATTTTCAGCTACACTGTCACCAGCAGTTTTTTTTTAAAAAGCTAATACAGTAGGGCAGGTGTCCCTAAATAAGTGCCCTGTCTTTGGAAAGAGCAAATGGGTGACATTATCCAGATCTGAAGTTTACAGCAACACTGAACTGACCATACTAGTTATCCTCAGGAAGCCCTAAACTGCACGACATATATTTTCTGAAAGAGGTGAAGCAAAGCAGAATGAGAGCAAAATTTGCAACTGAAGGCTAGTTAAAATTTTATGCAAAAATATAGAATACTAAAATGAGGCTTGGTGGTCAGTCTAGTTTTCTTTCCAATTATTGTCAGTCCTTAAAAATCTGTAGTAAAGGGCTACATTGTATATTGTGTCGTTGTTTTTACTCCTGGTCTTAAAGAACTTCAGCTTTAAGAGAGGGATGCTAGTTTCTTAATCAGATTATTTTAATCTTGGGAGATTTTGTGTGTGTGTGTGTGTGTGTGTGTGTGTGTGTGTGTGTACAGTTACAAATTCTTAGATCTAGCTGGTTTGTTTTTCCCCAAAAATATTTTATAAAGCTAGACACTTTCTTATCATGGAAGCCTATTGATAGGAACTCATACTTCTAACATTCATATTATTTATTTATTATAAACATTATGTTATGTATTACACATACAATGTATAATAATATCTATTGTGGAGACCACGTAATCCAGTTTACTGCTGATTTAAAAAAAAAGATTTATTTAGTTTAACTGGAACACTTTCTTCAAGAAACAGTTAGGTATCTTATATTACAAAACCAAATTTGGGTCTGTTCACCCACATGCAGTAAAGCCAATCTGTTGACACCGGGTGGTGGTGAAGGAAAGTGCAGCGCCAAGCAAAGAGTCCCGGGCAGCTAATGCTCAGAACGCTAGGACTTCCTGATGGGTTTCAGCACAACATTTTTAAAGGCCAGGTGAGGGAGGTGGGTCCCAGGGTATGTGATCAGCTCATGCACAATTCTCTGATTGGTTGATGGCGAGGTAACAGGGTGAGGTCACAGGAGTTAACATTATGAATCCTTAGGTGCCAGTAGGTCTGGGGGCTATGTGTTCACGGTCATCAAATAGTTAAGGTCTTCCATTTGGTGGGGCTTTTAGCACCTGTAAAACAACCCAGGAAATGTGCATCAGATACTGTTATCTGGGTACTTCAGAGAGGAGCTACAGCAGAGGATAGGGGGACGGGTCTGCCCAGGAAAGGCCAGATAGGGTCCTGCTCGGGTACATGAAGAGTATGCAGCTGAATTTACTGTTCTGATAGTTGTGGAATAAAATTCATATTTTATGGCAAGACAAGAAAAATTTAAACATAAGAACATTTCTCTGCCCTTTGGACTCCTCTCTTCCCTCTACTGTGCATATCTGTATTATGCATCGACCAAACCTCCCCATCCTCAGAAATACCAACAAGACAACTCCTTAAAAGATAACATTCCTTCTTAATCTTGTTAAGGGGCCGTGTTGACCCATGACCCACTACTCACTAGACTGTATAAACTGTCAATAATATGTCACTTAATGTACAGCCCTCTATCTCAAAACCTTATATAACTGCGCTTCGACCTCTGAGGGGCGGAACAGTTCTCAGAGCTTTCTGAGAGGCTATTCCTGGGTTATCATCCTCAATTTGGCTCAAATAAAATTTTCCATTTATTTCTTAGATCAACTGAATAATTTTTTGTCAGCAAGTGGGAAAATATCTTTTCTGATTCTCTGATACTTCTTATCCAGCCTGTACACCGTTGTGCATTTAGTCTTACATGCATTTAAGTGTGATGCCCAACTCAAAAAATACTGAGTGAATGAATTCAGAATAAGTGAATGAATGATTGAAGGAATAAATATTAGATAAAAGTTCAGGCTTTCAACTCCTCTCTCCCCATGATACTTTTTCTGACTGTTCCAGACCTCAGTGATTACTCCCTATTCTGTATCATACATTTCATGGTTCGAAGAGGCCACCTAAAGAATTGATTATATTCTATGTATTATATCCACTCAATCAAATTTTAAATGGCTAGGACTGTGCTTTATACACTCACTTTTTTCTATTACACTTGGCACAGTGCTTTATCATAGCCTACCAATATATATTAGTTGTCATTTACACGGAAATTCTGGGAAGAAAAGAAACAACTTCCAAGCTGTTGTTCCATTTACGCTTTGACCTTTCTTTCCAGAAGAAGGTTCTTGAGTCCGAAGTATTGTCAATAGCAATTTACATGATTATATCAAGTATGGCTTTTGGTTTCGATTGTGCCAAACTAAATATAACTTGAGAGTAAACACAGATTGTTCTCTTGCTACAAGTAAGAAGTTAAAAGTAGTTCTGATAATATTTCCTGCAGTGGATGAGCAGGGTCAAGGGCCAGTGTGGAACAGGGAAGAGAGCTCTGTGCCAGGAGTCAGAGCTTTTCTCCAGACGTGTAGATTGGGTGGTTGTTTTGTGTCTCTGCTCCCTGTGAAATGAGAAAGGAGGAAGTCCAATATGGTGGGTTTTAAGAACTTTTTAGAAAAAGGATAAGATTTGTTGAAATGCAATGTCGGGGGAAAGGCCACCACATAATGACAAACAGAGCTCCTGAGGCTCCCTGAAACACTGGCCACCACTGGGTGGTACAAAGAACACTCTTTGGAGCCAGACCAACCTTACCACTTACAAGCTCTGGGACCTTGGGTAAGATGTAATCTCTTGGAACCTCAGTTCCTCATGTGTAATGGGAACGAGAGTGGCAGTAACCGAAGGGGGTTGACGCAAGCATTAAATGAGATAATAAGTGCAAAGCTCTTCACATAGAGCCTGTTATATGGTACTTCCCCATGCAGTAGACACCTACGAGCTCCTTTGCCCCATCCTCTCCATTGTCTTCCAGAAACTGTTCCTTCCTTCCCCATCCACTTGGTACAGCAGGAGCAGCTACGTTATAACATCACTCAGCCCACTAGCCAATGAGTCCTTTCTCAGAGTTTCTTGCTTGAAGCTATCAAGGGGCAGAGCTGAGAGGGCCTCTCTCCAGTGAGCACATCTAAAGAAGCTGTAAGAAACAGAGCTCAGGAGCTGTCAGCAGTTAGCACGGGTTTCCTGCAGGGGAACAGGTTAGTCTGCAGAGATACTGGGAAAGGCGCGTGTAAGGGCAGGGCAGCAAGAGAGACAAGAACCCCAAGAGCCCCGATGGGGTTTGTGTTCCTGTTTCCAACTCTTCCTAAGACCCAGCAACATTCCTGACCTCAGTTCCTTGAGCCACCCCAGGATCTTCATAACAAATTCCTCTTTTTCTTCTGTAGTCTGCTGAATTACCTAATGGAAGCTTCCTTAAGCTGGGAATGATGTTTCCCAGAATCTTCTTCCATGCACGGTTCTGGATTAGTGTTTGTTGCCGCAAAACCAGCCTCTGTACCCTGAAAACCAGATTGAGACTTGGAGGCAGAGTTTTAGGGAAATTAGAAAAGAACAGCTTTACTACTTTGCCAGGCAAAGGGAGTCACAGCCGGCTAGTGCCTTGAGACTGTGAATCCGTCTTGGGGTTGGGGTCCTGAGGTTTTATGGAGAAATGGGTTGGGACAGGAAAGGTGATAACAATCAGGGGGTTTTATAGGGTGCTGCATTCCTCTTCTCCCTGGCCTCAGGAGGAACTCCCGAGGGTCTGTCCATTCTTCTGAGATTACCAGCCTCCTTCCTGGGGCGTAGCCTCTGGGTTAAAGCTATTAGTGATCAGTAAACAGTTTTAGCATTGGGGAAGCCAGTTTGTTTGTTTGTTTGTTTCTCCTTCATGTTGGCCAAAGAGGAACTTCCAAGAGATTTTGCAAGTTGAAGGGAAGCACAGACCATTATACTCGAAAGGGTGTCCTGGTCAAACCGAGGTGTTTGTGGGTCCCACCTGATTCTTGCTCTCTTCCACTCTGTCCAGCTCACCTTTCTGACTGCCGGCCCTGCTCACCCAAAGCAGACTCAGCTCCCTTCTCCCCGCTGCCCAGAGCTCGGCTGCGGGCCCACAGAGTGATAGCTGCACAGAGGGACCTCCTTCCCGCAGATTTCTCTGGGAGCTCCCCTTTGGTGATCCCACTGATGGGGTGGGGCTTGGTTGCTCCTCAGATCTCCCTGCAAGCTCCAACCTACCTCCTCATGCCAGTGCTTTCGGAGGGCCAGCTAGTGACATTCTCAGATCCTCTGACTGCACTTCCTCAGCTGCTCCCACGTTTGTGTGAGGTCTAAGTCCTGTAATAAGTGCCTCTCCGAAGCCTGCTGGCTGCAGCTGGTTTATTTCTTTCTCTTGCATACAAACCGAAATGATAACAGTTATTTTTTACCCTGAGATCCTTTGCATTCCTTAAACAAAAGACAGAAGATGAAGGGAAATAGCAAGGCAACAAATAATGTTCTTGGAGCAGAAAAATGATAGATTTTATCATATCATTATATATAGTTGTGAAGAATAGGTTGATGATAACTCATGATGAGTTTGTTAAAACTGCCTAACATATCCATTTGCTATTGTTGCCAAACCAAACTGGGGTGTGCTCACCTGAGCTCAGTAAAACCAATTTACTGACACCGGGTTGTGGTGAAGGAAAGTGCTGTGTTTATTGCAGGGCGCCAGACAAGGAGCCGGGACAGCTAGTGCTCAAAAAAAGCCCAAACTCCCTGGTGGGTTTCAGGAAAGCATTTTCAAAGGCCAGGTGAGAGAGGGGCGTCACAAGCTATGTGATCAGCTCGTGCACAATTCTCTGATTGGTTGATGGTGCAGTTTTCTTCATTCTTCCTTCTCGCTGACTCTTCAGTGACTCAGGTGTGATAACTCCTTTGTAATGTCGTCTACACTTTCCTGTTCATTATTCCTGGCTGGGTCTATATTGTCATAGGGAGGGACTGCCAGGTGTCTATTAACCAGTCTGCTGCAAGCCACTGACAGGTGAATCTGATTATGTCTTATTTTGATCATGTCAATTCTCTTCTTTTAACAACCTTCATTTGCTGCACATAAGTATTCAGATAAACTCCGTAATTCTTACTCGGCATTCCCAGGACTTCGTAATATGTCCTTGTCCCCTGTACCCATGTCCTCCAGCCAAGTGTTTGTGTGTAGTCACATTACACATGTCCAGCCCTGCTCCTGCACTGCCCTCATCCACCCTTCTCCCCCAGAACTTGTTCCCGGCCCTTCTTCCCACAGCTGAATCGACCACATCCACCAAAACTCAGCCCGAGTCCAACCTCCCGTGGGAAGACTTCCCTAATTATTCCAGTTCTCTCTTATCTCTTCAGATTCTTCCAGAGAAGAGTCATGGGACTTCTTTTCTGAGCTACCTAGTATACATGTCAACCTACTCTCTTGAGTTGCCAGTTATCTTTTCATGATAAATAGTATGTTTCTCAACTTACCTCAAAGGAAAGACATTTGCCATAGCTGTGAGACTCAGAAAAACTCTGAGCGTTGAAAGGATTAGCCAGTATCCTGTAAAGGGGCTCTCCCGCAGCCAGGTCCATGAATGGAGAGTCGTGGCTGGTAGGTAGAGGCAGTGCCCAGCAAGGGAACAAAGGCCCACCCCGATCCACCCTTCAGCATCTGGTCTGTCTCTTATCCGAAAACGAGGATTCAGTTCAGCTTGTGGCTGAAGCCAAGACAATCCTTTGTTTCGGGTTGAGTTCTTTCAGAAGCAGATCCTGAGACAAGGATGTAAACGTGAAGGTTTACTTGGGAGGTGACTGAGGAGAAGCAGGAGGGGAGTGGGAGGGTGAGATGCAGAAGGGGAGGAACCAGGGTGGGTGCGTTAACGGACAAGTAAATGCTGAGCGCAGCTGGGGCTCCAACCCACAGAGAGCCTCTTGGATGCTTTGTAGAACATACTCAGAATTGTCTCCCCTCAGAGGGAGGGAGCTAATGCCTTTATCCACCGAAGTACATCCATCATTGACTGCTGGCTGCTCCGGGCCTAACTTCCCTGCCCTGCTGGCCGATTCCTACCCGTGGTTGAGTTCCTACAGTGGAGAGAGCTCTCAGATGAGGAAATGCAGGGGAGGGTTGCCAGGTTGAGCAAATAAAACTACATGATGCCCAGTTAAATTTGAATTTTCAATAAACAAAAATAATGTTTTAGTGCATGTTATGGACTGAATTCTGTCCTCCCCAAATTCGTATGTTCAAGTCCTAACCCTCAGTACCTCAGTGTGTGGCAGTGTTTGGAGACGGGATCCTTACACAGGCAATTAAGATAAAATGAGGTCACTAGTGTGGGCCCTAATCTGATATGACTGGTGCCCTTATAGGAAGAGATTAGGGCATGGTCACACACACAGGGAAGGCTATGTGAGGACACAGTGAGACAACGGACATCTATAAACCAAGGACAGAGGCTTCAGAAGAAACCAACTCTATCGACACCTTGATTTTGGACTTCCAGCTTTCAGAATTGTGAGAAAATACATTTCTGTTTAAACCCCTGAGTCTGGGTTACTTTGTTATGGTAGCCTTGGCAAACAAATACAGTGTGTGTTGCAATATTGTATGGAATGTACTTATACGAAAAATATTTGTTGTTTATCTGAAATTAAAATTTAATTCAGCTTTATACATCTTATCTGGCAACCCTAATTTAGGGGCTGGTTTAAGGCATAAGGACAGAGCAGTGTTTTCAGTTTTTGAGTATCTACCATATGTCTGGAGTGGGGGTTATTGTGGGAATATGGAATTAATAAATGTCTCCAGACCCTACTTTGCTTACTTCTTGGTATTGTAATTAGGCTTGAATGAATGAAGGGTGTGTATAGAACTGCTGTGAAAATTATAGAGTGCTATAGAAACATGAAATAAAATTACCCATTTTCCACCTATTTCCTAAAGCTCTCAGAATAATGTCTAGTACACAGTAGCTGCTCAATAAATATTTTCTAACTCAAAAGGGATTATTATGACAGGTAATTAATCAATATTTTTGGATTAATGTCCTAAGACTCAGGCAAGGCTATTTTAATACTATTTTATGTCCTAGACATGTATAATTTTGGAACCTTGCCTCTCATCAGATCATTTGAAGTGAATATTTCACATACTAATCAAAGGGTTATATATATGTATTATATATATTCACTATATATGTAAATATATATTTGCAGTAGGTATCTTTTGAATTTAAGATTTTTTTTATAATTTAGTTTTTGAAAAGATTTGTCTCATTTAAGATTATCCCTGATACTTTAATTTAAGAGACTAAGGAGCCTATGGCCTTGGACAGAAAGAAATTTTAATTTTCATTAACTTAAAATTGAAATTTGGCATTTTCTTTAATTATGAATATAAATCAAATATCACATTAACATTAACAATGTCTCTTTCACCAATAGAAGTCACAGATAGAGTAAGACCACATTACAGGGGTTACAGATATCTCAAAGTATCATTTATACTCATTATTACCTTGACAATACAGTAGGTATTAAATTTACTGCTAGATATCATTATTTAATGCATTAATAAATGAACACATACATTACTAATTAGTTTTTTTAATATTTTAAAATTTTTATTAAAAAAATTTTACTTCCTTTGTAATGTATTTTAAAAGATTTTTTTTTTTTTGGAATGGGTTCCAGAAACTTCCCCAGATTTCCAAAGGGATCTACAGCCCCAAAGTTGTGAAGATCCCCTGCTAGTTCCTCATGGATGAAACAGCCCAGGTGTGAGTCTCAGTGATCCTGCCTGGTATTGCTGCTTTGTTCTTTTCTGGAAACTAGGAGGCACTTAGGAGACTCTGAAGAGTATAAAAAGCAAGGGAAGTATGTCTAAGCTTTACTGGAAAAATTACTAGATGTAATTGTAATTTGGATCTAATCTAGACTTACTACCTTTACTATCCTTGCAATAGGTACAGTTGTTCACTGAATCAACAATTCTTTATTGAGGGCTTACCATGCACCAGACCCTGAGCATGGGCTTGGGGGAAGGGTTCAGTTCCTCCTCTGTCACTCACCAGCTGAGTAACTTCGAATAAGTTATTTCATATCCCTAAGCCTCAGTTTTCTAATCTGTAAAATGGAGACACTGATCCTCAATTTATAGAGTTGTTGACAGAATTAGATAAGAGAATGGGTGTAAAGTACCGTAAACACATAAAAGACTACAATTACTGTGAATCACTGGTTTGTCCATAAAGTCTTGCATCAGTGTTGTTGCTAGCTGTGAAAGAAAAGCATATCAAACTGTCTTCTCATTTAGGGGGTAAAAAATCAGAAATGCATGTCTTCTTTAAGAATGAACATGAACTTATTTAATTCTTGTTAGCCAAAATTTCAAGGCTAGGGGGAATAGTCTTATAACAAATCCATCTTTTTTTTTTTTTTTTCTTTTGATGGTGTTTCTCATACCCAAGACACAAAGGGGAAAAGAATCCTCAAAAAGCTGATAAACTATTTAGTTTACTTTATCCTTTCTTAAAAATACTTAGCCTCTTATATGCTTTTGAAACATTCTTCGTATAATTTCAAACGTCAGGAAAGAGATTATTGTGAAGATATATGAATGTTAAAAATTGTATCAGTTTACACAATGACTCATCAGTAATCTTACAAAACTGTTCTTATAGGTATATTATATTAAAAATTATAAAAAGCTCTACTCACAATTAAAATTTAAGAGAGCCACTCTACTGTGCTTTTTCCTTGTAATTTACTTTCTAAAAGCCTAAATACAAGACATTCTTTTATTTCCGGTTAATTTTGGCCATTCACAGGCGTAAACCATGGTAATAACAGTAATCACCACCAGGTTGCACTGTAGTTCCACAATGGAAACAGACTAGGGTCTGAAGAATTCTCAGAGGTCTTAGTTAACCATATTATTTCTGTTTTTTGAAGAAAAGAGTGGGTTGAGACAAACATTTAAAAAGAAGAAGAAAAGGTTTTGCTGAAAAAAAAAGAATTCCAAATTCACTATGATTAAAAAATTTGGTATTCAGCAAAAAAATTTCTTTGAGAATGTTGTTATAGTTCTTTTTAGAAAAAAAATTGCGTTTACCTCAGTCCTGTTAGTTAAAACTATTTTCCTAATGGCAAGCAAAACAAAACAAAACTCTGTCGAAAGTTTTGTTTCCTATTTTCTGCAGTTGTTGATGGATAAGACTGTTTTTTTAAATACCAACATAAGGTATATTTTATTTTAAAATCCTAGTAGTATCTTTGATAAAAATCAGACTTTGGAAAATATATGAACATTCCAACTTGAAACAACTTTTTTTTTTTCAAGGAAGGTTCCCCCTCCCCCCTCCCCTTTTTCTTTTCTGCTCTTGTTTTTCCCAAATGTCAATATTTATGAGTCAGGGGTTGTGGGAAATGTTACCTAGAGCTTCAGGGGGCCAGAGTTTGCCCTCTTCCATCCCGGGGGAGTTGAGTATGAGTGCCAGAGGGCAATGTTTGGCTGGAAGGACCCAATCCCTTCTTTCTTTGCACCCTGTGGGATGCCCTTTGAAGTGAAAGAAAATTCTGTACTCAGCTCTGCTTCGTGAGATGTCAACTTAAGATGAGCCATGCATACAAGTTTCTGTATAGCCTTTTGGCATAAAAACAGATGCAGACTTACAGAAAACAAAAAAGCCAGAATTATGCAAGTAATTTTGAGATTTTGAGAACTCCTCAGATAACATATTCACAAGTCTGAATTTTTGGATATCACCTGTCAAATTTATTCAGTTAAAAAAAAAGAAAAAAATTTCTGGATAAGACCATTTTTTTGCCACATCACTGTCAAAATATCAGTCACTTTAGGTTTAACCCCTTTTAGGACTGGAGTGGTGGTAGTTTTAGCAATGGTGAAGACAGAAGGCTATAACAATGAAACCCTCATAAAAATAAGGCAAGAATCTCACAGAATATTGTAAAGCTTATATTTATTTTTAAAGTTGAGTTGCTATCCCTGAAGATGATGAAAACAATTCCTTATTTAATCCAATGACATCTTTTAGTTTGTTTCTTTTCAAGTCGTCAGCGATTAGGGGCTGAACAAGAAAATAAAAGCTGCAAATGAACAAGATTTACTAGGCAGAATAAACTGGGAGATAAGCTGGAAAATTGGGGCCATTAACAAATGAAAAAAAAAACCAACAGAAACAGTTTAAAAAACAAAAAAGTCACCAGTAAAATATGTCTCTGAGGTCAAATGAAATGCCCTGACATTGATTCTCAATTTCCTCTTCATTTTATTTAAAGGATCCTCTCTTTATCGTTTTCCTAATTTAAATCTTTAACCTATTACCCCCATAGGTTGTTAAGTCTCGTGGTATCTTTTAACTAAGGATCATTTTTTCCCCCTTTGTTCTATATATTTCAACAATTCTTTATTTAGATTGCTTTATTTTTATAAGTCCCACTCAGATGCTTAATTGGTTCAAGCACTTAACTGGTTTGCAAAGGCTTCCTTGTTAAATAACAAGATAAAAATTCACAGAACATTTTATTTTCCCAGATGGGGAGATAATTGCGCTATTTCATTTTGGAGAAAAGTATGGCAAAAGAATTATTCAGATTAATGAAAAAATAATTAGGGGGTATGTCAACATCAGTTTTTTCGGGGGAAAAAAAGGTTTTCTGTGGGAAGATATACTTGCATTTCACTCCATGGGCGTGGACTTTGGCTTTTTTCTTGGGGCGGTCAGCTAATTCTGAACGCATTTCTCCCACTTGCCAGTGAAATGCCTTTGTTCTGCTGTTTAAATCCCCACACCTGAGTGTCTTTATCTATAAATAGGAATAAAACTATTTAGCTCAGAGATGTTGAGAAGATTAAGTCAGTGCCGTGTTTAGTTCTTGGTGCATAACAGGTGCCAGGTGTGATGATTTCCTTCTGCATTTCGTCATCGACAGGAACACAAAAAACAAAACACCTCTATGGGGGCCAAATACAAATTTTGTTTAAACTAATTTGTATATCACCTAACATTCCAGGACATGCCATTCTTGCAACCCAATCATAGACAGGCTTAATGAAATTAAACTTTGGAAACAAAACTTTGAAACTGAAAATGTAAATTCTAGTTAGTAGACTTAGTATTTTAACATTTTGTTAATAGTCATATGTACACTTAATGTAGGTTTATCTGTTGTGAATAGCATATATGTTACCAAACTCAGGTTGGGCTGATCACCGCTTGAAAGCCAATAGTCAAAAGACAAGTGCTGGTAGGAACAGAAGCTGCTTTATTCGAGGAGACCAGAAAGCTGGGGAGATGGTGGACTTATGTCCAAAAACCAACTCCAAAGATTCTGTTAGGCCATGAAAGTTTTAGAAGGGAGACTCATTTGGGATGGGGGTCAGAGTCTTCATTATCTTCCACTGCATGCAGACTTTCTCCTGACTGGTTTGAGGTGAGGTAATAGGGCGATGCTCCAGGAATCTGGTCCTCAGCCTGAAGTTACCATCCTCCACCTGCGTAGGGGCCTTAGTTCCTGCAAAAGAACTCAAATATATATTGTTTTGTATGTTCCTTGAGGAGGAACCAGGACCCTGCCCCATGGCTGCACTGCTGTTTTTTGTCTGCCCCTCCCTTGTTCCTGCATTCCCTCCCTTGTCTGGTAAGCAACTGTTTGAAACTGCCCTTTGGAACTCACGGAAGGTCAAGGAGGCTGAATGAAGCCTATTTCCTACAAACAAGAAATGGGGGACACGGAAAGAATTTGTACAAGGGAGGACCCCACAGGGTCCTGCTCCATTTCATATACACTGATTTGCAGATTGTATATCCATGTGAGTGTTTTAAGTTTGTTTTTGGAGAGATCACTTAAGTAGAGTTCTAGGAAGGTATTTTAGAGTTTGTATTTTTGATCACTCCAAAAATGGGATTGTTGAATAAAAATTTACCCTGTAGCAAGCTAAAGAACAGCCAGCTCCCCTTAACTAGTCACCAATAGCATGGAGTGCCTGTGAAAAAAATCAAGGTGAGGATAACCTATTATTCTTTAAAATATGTATATACATGTCTTCAAATGACAGCCATCCTTTTCAGAATTGCTTGCATTGGAGAGCTAGACAACTTCTTTCAGCCATACTGCTATTGTTCTAAACATTTTAGGAACTTCTTTTGTAATTAGCTTTGGGACTAATTAAGGAATCATATTAAAGAAAAAGCTAGTCTTATTATGTTGTAATCATTTTTTTTGTAAGCTATCTATTCTATTTAATTTAAAAAAATTTTTAATTGGAGGATAGTCAATTTACAAAGTTGTATTTATTTCTGGTGTACAGCATAGTGATTCAGTTTATATACATATATATATTCCCTTTCATATTATTTCTCATTACAGGCTATTATAAGATATTGAATATAGTTCTCTGTGCTATACAGTATGAGCATGTTGTATATCTATTTTATATGTAGTAGCTTGTATCTGCAAATCCTGAATTCCTAATTTATCCCTCCTCCCCCATTTCCCTGGTAACCATAAGTTTGTTTCCTATGTCTGTGAGTCTGTTTCTGTTTCGTAAATAAGTTCCTTTGTGTCATTTTTTAAGATTCCACATGTAAGTGATATTATATAGTATTTTTCTTTCTTTTTCTGGCTTATTTCACTTCGAATGACAATCTCCAGTTCCATCCATGCTGCTGCAAATGGCATTATTTTATTCTTTTTTATGTCTGAGTAGTATTCCATTATTTATCTAATCATCTGTCAATGGACATTTAGGTGTTCCATGTCTTGGCTATTGTAAATAGTGCTGCTATGAACATTGGGGTACATGTGTCTTTTTGAATTAAAATTTTCTCTAGTTATATGCCGAGGAGTGGGATTGCTAGGTCATGTAAGTCTATTTTTAGTTTTTTGAGGATTCTCCGTACTGTTTTCCATAGGCACCAAACTACCTTCCTACCAACAGTGTAGGAGGGTTCCCTTTTTTCCACACCTTCTCCCGCAGTTGTCGTTTGTGCACTTTTTAATGATGGCCATTCTGACCAGTGTGAGGTGATACCTCATTGTAGTTTTGATTTGCATTTCTCTGTTAATTAATGATATTGGGCATTTTTTCATGTGCTGTAGTCAGTTTTTTCTTCTGTTTTTGTTTTCATTTATTTATTTTTTTATTGACGTATAGTCAGTTTAAAATGTTGTATCAATTTCTAGGGTACAGCATAGTGGTTCAGTCATACATATACATATATATTCATTTTCATATTTTTCATTGTAGATTACTACAAGATAGTGAATATGGTTCTCTGTGCTATACAGTATAAACTTGTTGTTGTAGTCATTTCTCATTTAGGCTAAAGCAGTTCTGTCTAGTCAATTACCTTCTGCCTTATTGAATGACCTGATTATTTCTGAAAGCAAAACTTACACTGATGAGAAAAAGATTTTCTTTTAACCATTCAGGAAATTCAAAATAATTCCCTCTGTGTGTGAAGGAAGGCAGTTCCTAACTGGAGTTCCAAAGTTGTTTTAAACAATAGCAAAGTCCTTGGAATATTGCTACCTATTTGAGGCAGACAGCATTCATTTGTTTGGATAAATTCAGGTGTGTCTGTTAAAACCCAGTGGCCTTGCCATGTAGCCCTGTCTTTTGAATGTAAATGTCTATGGCATCAAACAGGGATCCACTAGGGCTAACAGACCTCTATAAAGAGAAATGCTATTATTTAAGAAGGAATCATTGTGAATTTTAAGCCAGAGTCCCGTGTTCAGTTATAGACTTCAGAAACTCCTAAAAGGAAAGAGAAAAGGCCTTTGTGCCCAAACCAGCCTGTGATCTTTCTTTCATCCTCACATGGATTTGTTCAGAGTTGCTAAATACTTATATATAATTAAATCTAAGCTGGCCATCAGGGACCAAAATAATAAAGACTCTGTGGTCCATATTTTGAAATAGAAGCAGGAAAACATGAACCCTTTGGAGGATGAACCCAGACTTTGATCTTAGCAAAAATATTAATAGTAACAGGATAGAAATAAAGACTAAAAATATTTACAAGCTCTTTGTGTTTGGTTATTAATAAAAATGCAAGACTGGTTAAAAAAGAGGGGCTGAAAAGGAAAAGTAATGTACGCCTCAGCGTAGTATGTACATCAGGTCACATAGATCTGGGGGGTGAGTGGCACGTAATCTGGGACATAGACTGAAGCCCTCCAGTGGGGCCTCCAGCGTTGGGCATTTTTAAGCGGCCTCTGTGCCCTTTGGCTGCCATTCTCAGACCCTTTAGACTGGGGGCTGCCAAACTGCTCCTTTCCCACAAAACTTCAGCAGACTTGCAGGCTGGGCTGGCTGTCTGTACAGGGCAGTCCCTTATATATAAAGCTGTGGCTTCCTCTGGTTACCCACACTGGAGAAACCAGCATCTCAGCAAACCTGGGGGCCCTTCCATGGCTCAGTAGCTGTGCCCTGTGAACTAAGAAGGGAATATCTCTAATTTGCATTTGATTCAAAAGCTTCTTCTGGAAATGATTTTTGGAATTGAAGTGGCGTCCTTTTTTTTCCCCTATAAATACAGTTTCTCTTTTTAAATAAAGTCCATGAATAATTTCCCTTTCTGCCAGAGATGGGCTTACTTTTATTTTTCCGAAGACCTAAAGTGTTGGGGGACAGGCATTTCCTTGTGCCCCTGAGGGCTGCATGACATTATGACCCCGTGGTCCTGCCAGGTCACTTTCAGGGAAGGAAGGCCTGCAGTGGGGAGGTAGGACCCCCTGAAGTGTCCTCACATGCACCACTCTGCCCTGGTTCCAACTTGTGTTTGGCTGCCTCAAACCTCCGTGGAAAGAAAGAATTAATAACAAAGGCTGATTGTCTGGGACAGAAGAATCACAGATGAGTACCTCCAATCTTTTTTTTTTTTCTTCAGATTTTTAATTTTTAATTTATTATCATTTTTTATTTTTAGGGGAGGAGATAATTAGGTTTATTTACTTTTTAATTTTTTAATGGAGGTACTGGGAATTGAACCCAGGACCTCATGCATGCTAAACAGGTCTCTATCACTGAGCTATACCCTCCCCCACTTCAAATCTTGATAAAACAACTGAATAGAAAGTTGGTGATTTTAAAGATATCTCAAAATGTTGACATCACCAAATACATTCTACTTTCCATTTTTTTCACCTTAGCTGAGGAGGCTAACATGCTTTCTTAACTGAGTGAAGGAAACCAGACACTAAAGGCCAAGTAGGGTATGATTCCATTTATATGAAATATCCAGAACAGACAAATCCACAGAAATAGAAAGCAGATTAGTGATTGCCAAGGGCTGGGCTGGTGGGGAGTGGGGAGTGACTGCTTAATGGGCATGGGGTTTCCTTTTGGAGTGCTGGCAAAGTTCTGGCACTAGATAATGGTAATGGTTGTGCCACACTGCAGAAGTACTTAATCCCACTGAGTTGTACATTTTAAAATGGTTAAAATGGTAAATTTTATGCTATACGTATCTTACTACAATAGATTTTTTAAGTCTCCCTTAAGTAAAGCGCAGGTTAAATGCAATAGTGAGAATAATTGTTAAGTCATTTGCACTCAATATCTTACTAGTAATTTTTAGAGCAATCAGGCTGTCTCTTAGAAACATTTTGATTATTGGACAAAAATCAGAAAATTGTGATGAACAGGTGAGGTTAGGGTTAATCATGTGAGGAAAAAACGAGAAAGCAGGTCATGGCAGCCTGACTTGATATAATAGTTAATGTGTCAGTGTGATCAGACCACAGGGTGCCCAGGTATTTGGTTAAGCTTTATTTCTGGGTTTGTCTGTGAGGATGTTTCTAAATGATATTAACATTTGAATCAGTAGACGGAGTAAAGCAGATTGCCCACCACGGTCACTCCCCCAATCAGCGTGGCCTCATCCAATTCATTGAAGGCATGAATAGAATAAAAAGGCAGAGTAAGAAGGAATTCTTTCCTTCTGCCTGACTGTTTTTGAGCTGAGACATTGGTCTTCTCTTGCCTTTGGACTTGTAATCAGGCTAGAACTTACACTTTTGGCTTTCCTGGATCTCTAGCTTTCTGACTACAGATCTTGGAACATCTCAGCCTCCAAAATTGTGTAAGCCAGTTCCTTATAATAAATCCCTTTCTTTCTTTCTTTCTTTCTTTCTTTCTTTCTTTCTTTCTTTCTTTCTTTCTTTCTTTCTTTCTTTCTTTCTCTATCTATCTATCTATCTATCTATCTATCTATCTATCTATCTATCTATCTATTTATCATCTATCTATCTATCTCCTGTTATTGGAGAACCCAAAAAGAGAGATTTTGATACTGAGAAGTACGGTGTTGCTGTAACAAATACCTAAATTATGGAAGCAGCTTTGGAACTGGGTGATGAGTAGAGGCTGGAAGAGTTTTAAGGTGCATGCTGGAAATATGGATGTTAAGGGCAATTCTGGTGAAGTCTCAGATGGAAACAAGGAACATGTTATCAGAAACTGGAAGGAAGGTGATCTTTGTTATACAGAGGCAAAGAACCGGGCTGAACTGTGTTCTAGTGTTTTGTGGAAGATAGAATTTGTGGGTGATGAAATTGGATATATAGCTGAGGATATTTCTGAGCAGAGTGTTGAAGGAGTGGCTTGATTTCTCTTCACTGAGGAATGAGGGAAGAGAGAGATGAACTGAAGAAGAAATTGTTGAGCAAAGGAACCAGAACTTGAAGATTTGTGAAATCCTCATCCTATCTATATTGAAAACAGTGAGGAAGTGTGTTCTGAAGAGAACACCAAAGGTGTGGCTGCTTTATTATGCGATAGATAAAAGTTTATGGGATTATAGGAGCAGAAACACTGCTGGTTTGAACTGAAGGGGACAGAGATGGGACAAAATGAAGGAAGGCTGTCAGACTTCCTGTCTTATGTCAAGACAGAACCATAGATCTATCTGGCTGTAAGCTTGTGCTTTCCTAAAGGAAAGGGAAGAACAGCACCCAGTAAGACTCAGAGATTGTGAGGACTGCTGCTCCCACTCCCAGGGCAAGGCTGTCTCCTCTTCAGTTACACAGGTAGGGCCACCCCTACCCTGCCCCGCTCTTGTTTCTGTGGATCAGGAGGGTCCCACCCAGTGCCTCAGGAGTGGAGCTGCCCTGTGGAACTGTAGGGACCAAGTGCCCCAAGCCTTGGGGGCGTAACTCCTGTCTGGCAAAGACTTGGAGATGTGGGACTCCTGCCCCAGTGAGTACAGAAGGCAGAGCATCAAACCAAAGAGGATTTTTCTCAAGACTTAATGTCTGATGGAATTTGCCTTGTTAGGTTTTGGACTCGCTTAGGACCCACCACCACCTTTTCCTTTTTTCCTATTTCTCCCTCCTGGAATGGGAATTCCAGCCCATGGAATATATTGGAATATATGTTGGAAGCATACAACTTGTCTGTTTTCATAGGTTCACAGCTGAAGAGGAATTTTTGCCTCAGGATGAATCACCTCTCAAGTTTCACCCATATCTGATTTAGATGATGTTTAAATAAGTTTTTGGAATTTAGAGTTGATGCTGGAATGAATTAAGACTTATAGGCTGTTGGGATGGAATGAATATATTTTGCAGTCAAGAAGGACATGGATTTGAGGGGGGGGGCAGGCGCAGAATGTTTAGACTAAATGTTTGTTCCCCTCACCCCCCAATTCATATGTTGAAGCCTTAACCTCCAATGTGATGGTATTTGGAGATGGGACCATCGGGATGCAATTAAGTCATGAGGGTAGGGTCTTCATGATGGGATTAGTGCACTTATAAGGAGGAGAAGGGGAGAAAGAGAGAGTGAAAGAGAGAAAGAGAAAAAGAGAGACAGACAGAGAGACAGAGAATATCTCTCTTTCTCCAGGCAAGTACAGAGGAAAGGCCATATGAGGATGCAGCAGAGGCAGCTGTATGCAGTCCAAGGAGAAAGAACTCTCACCAGACACTGACCCTGCTGTCACCTTGAGCTTGGCTTTCCAGCCATCCAGTCTATGATACTGGGTTTTTGCAGCCTGAGCTGCCTAAGACACCTGGTGAGTCTCAGTAAAGAAGAGATAAAATGAGAATTAGGTGGGAGCATGCTGAAGACAGACCTGCTCTCTTGTGTTTGCTCCAGGCTGATTGTACCTTGGAGCAGGAGATCTTAGATTCAGGAAACTGTGTGAGTTTATCAAGATGGTAGTCCTTCTTACCAAACCTCTCCACAGGCATAAGGAAGCATGCCCCAGCAGAGAGCCCAGTGCAAGCCATTAAACAAGGCAACTGAAGCGTCACCTGTCCATATGTTCCTCAGGAGACTAAAATCAAAGTGAATATGTATTTGAAATTCTTTGATGGAGAACGATCATGTTCTTCGACCCAAATTCCTGAGTCATGAATGCACCATAAAGTGTTTGGAGTTGTTGCAACTGTGCATGTTTACTTTTACTGATGATTGCTCAATGACTTCCTGATGCTGGAGGGAGGGTGGTGGGGTGGGGAGGGAAAGATGATCACATGCAAAAGTTTGCACGGATAAAAGCCCAAACTCTCAACTACACATACATTTTCCATAGTTGTACTTTTCAGCAAACATGAGGGTCAAATGACTTCTTGGTATTTGTGTGTGGGGAAACACTTAGTTTGAAATGAGTGCCTCCAAAGGGAAGTTTCAGAAGTCACATCTCTGTGTTTTGTAGGGTTATAAAGAAGCAGATCTGACAGAATCCTCCTTTTCTGAACCCCGTGGCAGTGCAGGGGGCAGTCTGGCCCTTACAGTCTAGCTCTCACTTACCTTTGCAGACTTACCTCCTCATAATCCTCTGCCTCCTCCTCCTCCCCAGCCCTACACAGCCCCTTACTGCAGCCACATTGAACTACTTACTCCCTGTGCCCAGAGCTCTGGGGTCTGTGAAGAGTCCATACTTTGCATCTGCATCTCCCTGGCCTGGAAGTTCCTCTTGTTTTCTTCGTTTGGCACAGTTCCTTCCACCTCCAAACACCCCATGATATTTTATGAGATGTAAGAAACCTTAGACATCACATCACAATGGCCAGCAATTAATGCTAGAAACAACCTTTGGGAGAATCAAATTTGGCTCTCCTCCTCGGTCTTGTCTTTAGATGGAAAAGGTACCATCTTAATTCTTAATTGAACTTGGTAGAAAAATATAAGTGAAAGCATTTGGTAAGAGCAGATTTCCCAAGGGTGGTTGACGACTCTTGTTCTGTTGTGTGAAATGCAGGGAAACAATCAGGGACTCCTGAGTCCTTGCCATGCAGGCCAGATCTGTTGTCTGCATCAGCTACAAAGAGATGCTCAGAATGTGCTTTCTCCTGACGTGACTGGGCAAGCCTCAGTGCGGTTCTGGCCAGGGAACTGGTGGAGAAGAAAAAGAGAAAGTCCATTACTTGTGCTGTTATTCAGCTTCCTTTGGGTTCAACTGAACAGTGAGATCAAAGTGGTTTGTTTGTTCAACTAGTTTGCCTTTTAGTGAAGTACTTGTTTGTTTTGTTTTGAGGTAGTTTCTTTGGGAGGGGGGATTAAGGGCAAAGCAGAGTGGAAATGACTTGTTTCTTCCATGTAATCCTGTAATAACTGCAAGTTTGTTATAGTCTTTTGGTTCCCACAGAGAGGTTTGTATTTGTGTGTGTGCGCGTGTGTGTGTGCGTGTGTGTATCGGGATGTGGGGAGACAGGAAGCTGAATTGAACCTTGAGAAATTAAGAGAAAGAAACCAGGGTATGCTGTGGTGGAAAGTGAAATAAAGAGAAATAAATACAGCAGAACCTGGGAAAAGGGATGAGAAACTCACAAAAGATAGTGGGAAGAAAACATAAAGGTATGTAAAACAGTCAATCAGAAGGGGTTAGGGTTGTGTTGGATCTTCAATAATACTGAATCTATCCTCTTTATTTCAAAGATGAAGGAACTGAAGTCCAGGGAGCCCACTTTAACCTGGGTCTCCTGCCTCATGAGGTACATGGCTGTGTGCAGTGGGTGGAAGTCAAGGGGTGGGGGAGAGCTCCGACTTAAAGACAGGACAGTGATGTAATTTTCTTGCTCACCATCATTAGAGAATAATATTTTAAGTGGCAAAATCATGCCTCTGCTACAAATATAAGATGAACATGCATCATAGATTTTGTTTAACTCATTAATTGTTGAGGGAACCAGTAAGATGTTATGGGTTAAAAGAATTCAAAGTAACACACATATATAGGCAGAGAAGGAATACTGAAATGAATTAACAAATGAATGCAACATGGTGTAGATTTTATCCAACTCATTAATAATTGAGGGAACTTGATAAGAAGTTACAACTGGTTGAGAGGAGAATTCAAAGTACCACACACTTACATAGGGGGCATAAGGAGTGCTAAAATGAATTTTAACATTAACAAACACATGTGATATGAATCTATCCACAGGCAGTAATCAATTGCATTCTCTCCAAAACAGCTAATTAGCATTTGTATGGACAAGAATCATTTGTTTAATTTTCAGCTTTCTACCAATTATGGAGTTGTAAAATAGCTTAGAAACAATAAAAGGCAGAGATAACCAGGAAGGGTATGCTGAATAGGACATGCAATAATCTTATTTTTTTCCAATTTAAAGTCTTGCACAATTTCAGAAGTGTGTAATTGGAGCTGAAAAAGATGCTCCTTCATCTTTTTTGGCTCACAAAATTATTAGTTAGTAGTGATGAAACCCAGGCTGATAAAAATGGAGGAATCAGTGACACAGCCAAGATCCTGCTACTGCCACTGCCTCTGATGGACACTTGCCACCAGCATTGCTAAATGCCCCCTGTTTGGCTATATCCTCAAGATTCAAAGCCTAGGTCAGAGGCATCAAGTTGACTCAGGTTCCATGCTCTCACTCCAGCTGTCATGGGCAAGGGAGAAGGGCTATCTGGTCACTTGGTATTACTCTGGCAAGCCAGGACTCATACAGGGGGACTTCCCTCCAAATAGGAAGGATATGTGATTTCCTGGGTAGTAAAAAGAAAAAAACCAATATTTACCGGGGTACACAAAACAATTGGATAGGCTCTAAACTTTTTCTGGAGAAAGATAATATAATAAAGTGGAAGAAATAAAGGCTTTAGACCCTCATGCACCTATGCCAGGCTCTGCCATTTACTGGCTAAGTTATTGTGGGAAAGTTACAAACCACTCTGAACCCCAGTTATTTCATTTACACCACTCTTACTGGCTATCTCACAGATACTAAAGACTACATGATCTGGTTCATTGTTGTTTCTATGACCTAATCTACTGCTACTCTTTCCATGCTAACTTTGCTCCAGACCCACTGGCTTCCTTGATGTTCTCTGAATGGACAAACAGCCATCTACCTCAGGCCCTTTGCACTTGCTGATTTTATGCCTGAAAAATCTTTCCCCATGTGACTTGTTTCCTCACCTCCTTCATCCAGCTCTATTCTCAAGTGTCACCTTGGCTTTGGTAATGCCTTCTCTGACAACCCTATTGAAAATTATACTTCATTCCACCTGGTACTATCTCTCCCTTCTTCCTCCTTTATTTTTCTCCATAACATTTGTTTCTTGTCTGTCTCCCTTCTCTAAACTATAAGATCCATGAGAGTAGGAAAACTGGTCTGTTTTTACATGGTTGTATCCCCAGCACCTTGAATATGTCTAGTACCTGAAAAATTGCTCAATAATATCTGATGGATGAATGAATAATTTCAAAGTGCCTGGCATACAGTAGGTGCCAAATAAATGCTAATTATTGCTATTTAAAAAAAATGAAACTCTTCTTTCTTTTCCCTTTCCCTGGCTAGCCACCCCCAGGCTGATCTGCTTCCTCAGAGGACTTTTGATCCAGTCAGGGAATTTTGCAGGTCCAAGAATTTAACCTCCAAATTTCCCAGTTAATCAAAGTGACATTTAACAGTTCATTCTGCTGTTTTGTCCTTTAATGTATCTGAACTATGATGGGGGTACCAAATGATTTATATTGAAGCTGAGCAAAGCTTGTAAAACTACCTTGAAAGTGTATTTTGAGGCATGTGAGAGATACAGCATCTGAACATTATTGGTCAGGATTCTCCAGGGAAACAGAAGATTGATTGATTGATTGGAATTGGCTCACATGTTTTGGGAGGCTGACAAATCCCAAGATTTGCAGGGTAAGTTGACAAGGTGGGGACCCAAGAGAGCTGATGGTTTAGTTCCAGTCTGTGTCTGAAGGCCTGAGAACCAGAACAGCCAATGGTGTAGTTCTCGTCTGAAGGCTGGTCGGCTGGAGGCCCTGGAAATGCTGATGTTTCAGTTTGAGTTTAAAGGCAGGAAAAAAACTGATGTCCCATTTCAAAGGCTATTGGGCAGGAACTCTTTTTCACCTGGGGGATGATCAGCTTTTTAGTTCTAGTCAGGCCTTCAACTGATTGGATGAGGCCCACGCACACTAGGGACACCCACCCACACTAGGGACACCCATTCATTATGGAGGACAATGTGTTTTATTCAGTCTACTGATTTAAATGTTAATCTGATCCAAAACACTCCCACTGAAACAACCAGAATAATGTTTGACCAAATATCTTGGCACCCTGTAGCCCAGTCAAGTTCACATATAAAATTAACCATCACCGTCACTCTTTTAAACCCACCATTAAGTCTTTTAAAAAAATTTAAAAATTTTAATTGATGAATATTCAGTTTACAATGTTGTGTCAATTTCTGGTGTACAGCATAATGTTTCAGTCATACATATGTATATATATATTCCTTTTCATATTCTTTTTCACTATTGGTTACTACAAGATATTGAATATAGCTCCCTGTGCTGTACAGTAGAAAATTGTTGTTTATCTACTTTATATATACTAGTTCGTATCTACAAATCTCATACTCCCAGTTTATCCCTTCCCAGACCCTTTCCCGCCCTGGTATCTGTAAGTTTATTTTCTATGTCTGCGAGTCTGTTTCCGTTTTGTAAATAAATACGTTTGTGTCTCTTTTTTTTTTTTTTCAGATTCTACATATAAGTGATATATGGTATTTTGCTTTCTATTTCTGGCTTACTTCACTTAGAATGATGATCTCTAGGTCCATTTATGTTGCTGCAAATGGCATTATTTTATTCTTTTTGTGGATGAATAGTATTCCATTGTATGTATGTATATATCCTCTTCTTTATCCAGTCATCTATTGATTGACTTTAAGATTGTTTCCATGTCTTGACTATTGTAAATACTGCTGCTTTGAACATTGGGTGCATGTGTCTTTTTGAATTAGAGTTTCCTCTGGATCACCATTAATTCTTCAATGTTGTGGTATAGCTGTTATAAAGAAACAGTGGGCAAAAGCAATTATCTCATGTAAAAACAGATGTAGGTCAGCTACCTTAGGTCGGTAAACTGTATTTAGTGTATGTGTAAAGGCTCTTAATGCTGAAATTAGTACAGAGAGACCATAAGCAAAATAAAATCAAGATGGTAACATGTGCCTGGGGGCCTGCATTCTAGAGACTGACTAGAGATTTGATCTTTAGCAATTCATTTCACCTCTTGGGGATTTACTTTCTTTTTTTGAAAACTAGATGATTTTTAAAGATCTCTCCCAGCCCCAGGATCTTGGGTTCGTGACGAATGAATAAACTGCAAGGGAAGTCCTGTGTGCTGGCTGTCAGAGTCACACGCAGGGACACATCCTTGAAGTTATGAGGGGGGTGTCATCTGTGTTTGCAACCAAATGACAAAAATACTTTGGCTTGGCCTTTATTTGTTCCCAGTCAGTTGAAAGTAAACAGAGTTCATTCAAGTAGGTATCATGTCTCCCTCATGAATCTTCTCACCCCAAGTCTCTTCCAGCCCGGGGTTACCTGAACTTACGTGTGATCCAAAATGGCTTCCCACCTCACCTGATTAGCTTTGATTAAACTTCATTTATGCCACAAGAGTACCTCAGCCATACTTTGGGAATTTAGTCTTTTATTTCCATTTCTGAAGTGAAAGACTTAGGCCTGGTCTTTAAAAGAAATGCCAGCATTAGCAAACTGGTGAGAAAATTTGGGACTCTGAAGTCCCCAGAGGTCACATTTTATTTAACTCAATGGGTCAGGAGGATATGAATACCAATTTTGCTTTGTGGAGTGAAAAAAGGGGAAGGAACAGGGCTTAATTTTCCCACTGTTTTACCAGCGCCACACAGTGAGGATGGGGGTGAGCAACCAGGTCCAGATTGCTGGTGTGGGAGCACAGGAGCGCCACCTGCAGGCCCCAGGAAACCACTCCCAGGGGCATGTGAACCTCTTCCCACCTCTTAACCAACTCTGTCCTCCCCTGCCTCTCCCCAGTGTCCTCAGATATGTTTTGTGTTTTCTGATATAATCATATGCCTTTAGCTTGAGTTTTAGGTGGTAATGTAACTGCTTTTTTTTTTAATACAAGCATGGATCTCCTAAATTATTAAACCATTGCTGCATAGTTGGATCATTGTAACATATTGCTTTTTATCAGGAATTATGTTTTTGCCCATATAAAGTCAGTGCTGCTTCTGCTAAAGGAAGCCTGCTTGATAAAAGGAGTCAGAGTTCAAATCAGAATTTTGAATTTATTGAAATGTTTTAAAATTGGCTGACAAGTTCACACAGCGTATTAACAATGCTTGTCTCTGGTATTTAAATTTTCATCTGCACTTCTCCCCCCACCCCAGTAATGAACAGGTGTTATTCTTGTAAACAGGAAAAAAAAATATTAAAACATTACAAAACCATTTTATTTTAAGCAAATGCATTTCCGTGAACACAGGCACAATGAAATCTTTTGGGAAAAAACACCGAGAACAAATTTGCAGTTGAGAAGATAATGCCCATCTGTTTTCACAGAGCTGCTGCCCAAGAATTGTGAAAAATTCTACCCCCTTGACTAAAGCTTACATCTCACCTCAGTGTTGAATAAGATTTCTTATCACATCTAGAATATTACAATTTTATTATTTTATTTTGCTTTACATAACTTCTTAGAAACTAAATATTAAGTAAAACTTAGTTTCAAATTATTTTTCTCATTAAGAGAAACCCAATTTCCTTGAATAATAAACCACTTATCAGGAAAAAGCAGAGTATGTTATTTCCCACATTACTGTGGCACAGTCATCCTCCTTGCTTTGGCCCATTTATCATAGAATTGTCTAAATGCCCAGGATTTCCGATGAGTTCAGTTCTACTTGTACAAAATTTCTGAACATGATAATAACAACAGTGACATATGATCACAACAACAGTAACATGTGCTTAGTGTTTTACAGTTTACAGAGCACTTGTACACATCTCCTCAAATGACCCACAATATTGTTATGTCCAGGTAAGGAAACTGATTATGAGTGGTGAATGATGAAGAAAGATCATACACTTCAGAATTAGACAGACTTGGATTCAAAACCAAGGCCTGCCACGTACTAACTGGCACACAAACCATTTCTCCACTTAGAGATCCGTTTTCTTCCTCTTTCCTAAAGATGTATGGAGGTCATGAATGTTCATCGTAGACTGCCAGGCACAGAGTAGGTTCTCAGTAAATCTTAGTTCTCCTCCCTCTCTATTTACCAACCGCATCCTGGGTTCAGAGCACCATTTGGAAAATGGACCTCTTAGTCATGGCCTATATGGCCTCTCTGTTCTTTCTTATTAATCATGCTGAGAGGCTCTTGGGCATCTTCATGCTCTTGTGCACCAGGACCGCAGATCCAGGAGGACTGGGGCGCCCACCCTCAACATCTCTCACAGTGCCTAGCACTGAGTAGGTGCCTGATACACATTTGTCATGTGAATTATTGAGCTATTGAGCCAAAGTGTGTTTGGCTCCTGGACACAGCACATGGAAAACCCTAGGGTGCCTGACTCACTTGGGAGTTTGCTCTTGTTGGTCAGTTGCACAGTGGCCTGTGAAGCACCCCACCCACCCCCTTTCTGCCTGCTTTACGCTTTTCCGGTAGAGATTAGAGAATTTCTACTCTCCATTTCCTCTCTGGTGCTTTGAGTCTCTGATACTGGTGACAGCAACCCTCTTCCCTGTGCCCCAGGGATGGTGGCCCCTGACATGGTATCAGAGGTGGGATGTATATGAACATCCTCCGTTTGAACAGGTGTGAGCAGAAGCTGTAAGAGGAGGGGGTTTCTGAGGGTGTGTTTCTTCATCCAGGCCTGTTGCCCCTTGTGAGCACTGAGGGGAGGAGAACTTTTGAAATCAAGGAGAAACATGGAGAGGGGTTCTGAATCTGGGGGGCTGAGTACGTGAATGGGAAAAAAAACTGCAATTTTATATTCACTCACTTCCAACTGGACAATTAGCATTTCTTTCAACTATGAATACAGGCAACACACCACAGTAGTTAGCAGACCCAATGAGTTTGTGATCAACAGAAATCATGGATGTTTTCACATCATATTGTAATTATTGATAGTTCTCTCAAAATATCACCTATGCTCATCCCTCCTTTAAAATTATGATAGTTATTTGACTTGCTTCTAGATCTTATTATTTACTGTGTTAATACAGAAGACCTATGCTGCCTTATCATAAGTTTGTTTTTTAAAATATTCTGATAAATGTATTTTAACATAATCTGTGTTCTTATAATTCTACATATTATATATATATTTTTGGTGGCACTGAGTTGATTTCTAAACCAGAATTCTACCTCCACGTAATGTTTACTATCATATGTGTGGGTGAGGATATGTGGGTATGCACCCATACACAGGCATGCATGTTGTAGCTTTTGTATTCTCCCTAGAAGCACATTATATGGATTTTAAAAATGCATTTAAGAATATTAATCACTAGACTTCCAAGTAGATTAGATCTATCGTCTGAATGTTTGTATGACTCCCCCAAAATTTGTATGTTGGAGCCCTAACCCCCAATGTGATGATATTTGGAGGTTGAGCCTTTGGGAGATAACCAGGATTTGATGAGGTCTAGAGGTTGGAGCCCCCATGATGGAATTAGTGCATTTTCAAGAAGAGGAAGGCCGCCCCCTGTCTCTCCACTATGTGTGTGTACAGTAAGAAGGTGGCCTTCTGTGTGGCAGGAAGCATTTCTCACTGGACACGGAATCTGCTGGAACCTTCATCTTGGACTTCTCAGCTCCAGAACCATAAGAAATATTTTTTTTAAGCCATCGATCCTCTGCTATTTTGTTATAGGAGCTCAGAGCAAGAAAGGCCCTTGTACCGAGAAGAACTAGCCACACAGATGGAACTGGTGACACAGTGTTCACTGAACAAAATATCCTGTGTTCAGGTCTCACGAAATCCTTGTAATACTACTTAGCAACATTTTGATTGAATTGTTCCTAACTAGCTAGTTGCCCCATATCAGACTCAGCTAGTTCTAAGATATGAGAATTCATAGATTAAACTATTAAACTGTTTAAGGCAACAAGTTAAAGTGCTTTCTTGGGAGCTTGACTTTCGAAAAACTTAACCAACTGATGGACTCACAGGCCTTGGCATCTTGACAGATAATTCCCTGCTTTGGTAAAGACTCTAAAGACACATTAAATGGCTTAGTGTCTCACTTTTTTTTTTTTTTAAGTGTCCTGTCTGTTTGTGGGGAGGGATGTTTCTTCCTTTCAATGTCATTTAATTTATTTTTTCACCACATATAAACATTTCTCTTTGGAGAGATCAAAAGATGTAAATTATTATTGATTTATTTATATTGAATGCTTTTATTTGGCCTTGTGTGCAGGCTGAGAGCTCACAGAAGGTATTAGATTAATGAGGCTGGAGACTAGAGTCTTCTGTTTATCTACTTATTTGGGAAACAGAGGATCTCTAAGTCATTTGGTGTAAACTCGCCGGCACTGTGTAGCCAATTGCCTCAAATTCGACCCAGGAAAATCTAGAGCTTCATGTATGAGTCCATCATAGGGCCATCAAAACATTAGCTGCCACCCTGAATCATCGTGGAAGGAGATCCTTCCTTCCTTTCCCCTTCACCCTTTTCCCATCTCCCTTGGTTAGTTATCAGGAGGCCACCGTTCGGTCTTTTGTGACTTTCCCTCTCTAAAATGTTTAAGGTGGCCATAACCACCTGCCCCCACCCCAAGCCTTTCATAAATTCACTTTATTCCTCCCTTTACCTCTTCTCTTAACCCTTATGTACCTATTTTGCTCTATGCTAGTGGCACTTCTTAGTTGCTTCCCGAATCAAACAGAAAAGTGGAAAAGTAGATTTCCAGTAATGTATTGTGAAGCTCCTTTCCTCATATTCTGAGAGCAGGATGGGGAGACCCTGGTCCTGCTGGCTCTGCTTCTACCAGAAAAGCTTTTATCCATTATATTTGTCTGACGCTTCTAGTAAAACTTCATTTGAACCAAGGGTTCTGTGGTAAAGGAGTTTAGAGAATGTTCTTGGCACAGTTTGCCACTATCCTTTGGCTCTGGCACATGCTAGGGGAGAAATTTAATTGTCTAGTTATCCAGTGGTGTAAAGCATAAGTGTGTAGTAATAGCTACTCTGTTGGCCCCTGAAGCCACATGTCTGTGTGGCTATCTGGTTAGTTGTTTGTCTTTGGAGAATGTACTGGGTTGAATAGGGTTCCCCAAAAATCCATGTCCACCAGGAACTTCAGGGTGTTACCTTATATGGAAACAGGTTTTTACAGATGCAGTCAAGTTAAGATGAGGCCTTACTGGATTAGAATGGGCTCTAATCTAATAATTGACATCCTGATAAGAAGAAGGAAATTTGGACACAGACACATAGCACGTCCAGAGGGAGAACACCATTTGAGGTAAAGACTTGAGGAAAGAGGAAGGTGGATGGACCGATGAGCGTGCACACAAAAATCTTTGGGCTCATAACAGTGTCTGCTAGGAAGCACCTATGACGGAGAAGTTACTTGGCAATGAGATGGACGAGGTGAAATTGGTGGATGTCAGCCAGCCTCTGTCAGCACATGAGCAATGGGCCCATTAGAGGAGTGATTGCATGTTTCAGTGATCCTTTGCAATGGAACAAACTACACCAAAACTTAAGGGCTCAAAACAGCAATGATTCATTTGTTTTGTTTTTTAATTGCTTCTGATACTGTGGATTCTTCTGCATGACTTGATTCTGGTTGAGCTGGGACTGTTGGCTAGGGAGCCTTGGAGCCCCTCCACAAAGCCCCTTGACCTCCTCCTAGTGTGATGGTCTCAGATAAGTCAGACTTTTTACATGGTGGCTGACTTCTAAGAGAAAGTGTTTCGAGAGCATGAAAACAGAAGCTCCTGGCTTCTTGCTGCTAGTAAGTCATCCCAAACTTTGAGGCTCAAACAAAAATGATTAATTGTTTTTTAAATCATCCTGTGGGTCAGGAATTTGGGCCAAGCTGGGATGGGTGGTTCTCCTGCTCCGTGTGGTGTCAGGCACCCTAGCTGCCTTCAGCGAGAGGGTGGTCTGGTTTTGAGTCCCAGGAAGCCTTTACGCACTTGCCTGGCACCTCCGTGCTTCAGTGCTTCTCTGTGGAGCTCAGGATCAGGCTCTATTTTAGCTCAGGATCAGGCTCATCATTTATTTAGATCAAGCTTTGTTCAGCAGAATGTGGATTTACATTCCCTGTCCACAGTGCCCCTGCTATTACTAGTGTCTCTTACCTACTGTACCTGATTTGCTGACATGGATCCTTTATAACATCGGCTTGGGCCAAGTGACCCAATATGGGGGCAAAGGACGGGTGTCCGTGGGCTTAAGACTGCAAGATCTATGAGTACTACAATATACCATATCACTGGATGTGATAAAATGTTGAGAAAGCCTATTAAAGGCTCAGATAAGATGAGAGCTTGGAGACAACACCCAGTGGACTTGGGGCACTGTCCCCCAGTTCTGAGATGCATAATACCAGGTTCTTCAGAGGGTCCCCAGCAGGACAAGACCCTAGTCACCTACAGATGAAATGAGCTTAAAGTACACCATTTGTTGACTTTTCTTTTTTCTCTCTCTTAATTTTCCGTCTCCTTTATTCTGGTTCCTAGAGCCACCTTTCAAATAAACTACCTGCCCTAGTCTGTGTCTCAGACTCTGTTTTAGAAGAAAGCAATATTCAGACACTTCTTAAGATGTTTTAGTTTTTGCTATTACGAAAAAAAGGAAATTTGACATCATTAGGGTACAGCTTGCTTTTCAGATTATTTCTGAGGTAGGTTCCCAGAATTACAATTGTCGGATCAAAAAGTGTGGATTGCACTTAAGGCTCTTGCTCTGCCCATTGAAAACAGTGTTATTTCTAGAAAAAAATATGATACTGTTATGAGTCACTTTCCTTGTCAATTCTCATTTCTGTAAGTTGCAAGAAAAAGTTTGGGAAATCAATGGTTTGTTTCAAAATTCATAAAGTAGGAGTGACTTGAAATAATAGTTCTCATGCCATGTTTCATCAGAAAAGTCCACTTCTGCCTACGTGACTGAGTGAAATGCAGTTGTCCTTCACAAAAGAACGTTCTCAGGAAAAAAAATACGTTCAGGCACAAGGAAGTTCTAGGACTCTGAACACTTTCTGATAAATCATTTCAATAAAATCACAGAGATTTTAGAGATTTAGAGGAGCAACTGAAAGTCTCTTTTAAGGATTCTACCAGGTAATAAAGTATCAGATAAACCTTTTGTCTTTTGACGGGGGTGGAGTTTGTGAAGATGTGCAGATAGAAAGCAAAAAATAATAAGCTAAATCAGAAATTCCCTTTCCCCCTCAGATTTCTAGTGTTCATTTATCTCTCTCTATATAAACCACATCCTTTGGCTGAAGAAAAATGGACCTTAAAAATAGTTGACTTTCCTGGTAAAGGGATGCTTGTTTGTACAATGGGAAACTCCATCAACTTTGAAGACTGACAACTTAATTGATATCAAATATTGTTTTTGAAATGAGTTCATATAAGAAATAACGTGAAATTTTTAAGGGGAAGTTCACAAGTGCCCCCAGACATGTATTATTTTAGTGTTTAACTTAAGCTCTGGTGACTGCTACTAAAATGAACAAATTTTAGGGGACTGGATGATTTTAAAACCAGTATACCATCCACATACTTCTGATTACTCATTTGTCATTAAAAAAAAAACTGGATTAGGGTTCAAATGGACATCTATGTCCTCTTCTCAAAGGTCCAAAATAATAGAAGATATACTTTACAAAAGAATAAAACAAAAAATATCACTGGAAAGTGAGGAAAAGTACCATCCACAGCAAACCAGAAGATCTGGGGAACCCCTGATCAATGGGAAGCAGGAGATGTGTTGATGAAAAAAGCCCGACAGTAGAAAAACAAAACAAAACAAAAATGTAATGGCAAAGAGTTTAAGGATATTTATTGGGAAAAACTACTCAGTGAAATGCCTAAAGGGGAGTCAGGGCTGCCTCCATGGGCACGTGGCCTGCACAGTGGCATGGTGCCAGTGCTTACAGGTGGCCTCAGCTTGGTTTGATACTCTCACTTTGTCTTGAAATTCTTAATAGTTTTTAAACAAGGGACCCTGTATTTTCCTTTTGCACCAAGGCCTGCAAATTATATACTGAGTCCTGCTAGGGCTGTTCCCCGACACCCTGGATTGGGGCTGAGAGGAGTAGTTGCCTTATTCTTAGGCCCACGGTTACAACTGCTATTAGTCAACAGTAGACTTGCATGAGGCTCCCAGACAGTGTACTCATACCTGAACAAAAAGTAGCACAGAATTTAGGGTAACTGTTGGCTTCTAAAACAAAACAAAAGGATGAAGAAGAGGAGGAAGGAGGGAAAGGGAGGGGAAAGAGAGGAGGGAGAGGAGAGGAAGAAGAAGGAGGGATAAGAGGGGGAACAGAGAGAGGAGGGAGAGGAGGAAGAAGGAGGGGGGAGGAGAGGAAGGAGGAGAGGGAGGAGGAGGGGAAGGAGGAGGGGGAAGAGGGAAGGTGGTTTTGCAGGGGTAAAATACATGAAAAAGTTCTTCGTAATTTGATATTTGAAAGAGTTCTTGGTCCCTCATCCATACCGGCTGCCTGGAAGCACCCTTCTGTCCACTTATCTATCGTCAGATCTCAAGGGAGAGCCCACTGAAGAAATGGACCCAAACACCTAGAGAGAAAATCTGTCTTGGTTCCTATGTTAACTAATATCATCCACCACTGATAAATATGAATAGACACACGAGGAAAGCAAACAATGGGAAATGGAAGACCAAAGTTGAAACAATAATCAATCCTGGAGAAAACAGATAATTCAGGGAACAGAAGAGAATTTTTAAAATTCTAAACTACTCTCAGAGATATTTAAGACAATATTGTGTGATTATGCCAATAGAGCAAAGTCCTAATTCAGACCATATTAGATAATCTACTAATTCTGTCTTCTTCCTCTGGAGACAGGACCTGCTTTCCAGAGCTTTCTGTCCTCCTGCTCCTGTCTGGACTAGTTGCCCCGGCCAGCCGCTGCTCAGCTGTCTTCCTGGGGTGTCTCTTCATTATTAGTCTGGGAAGTCTCTTTGTCTCTCTCCTGTGTTGGAGCCTCTGTTTTTCTCTTTTTTGGTTAACCGACTTGTTTTACTTCAGTCAATCTCTCCAGAGTCTCCCAAACTCTCTTAGGTCATAGTGAACGTTTGGGTGACATTCTCTAGCCTGGACAGCAAAGCCCTCTCTTCCCTTCCAGGAATGGAAGTAGGTTTCCGGAGAAAGCTCTTCCTGCTTCTGGGAAAAAAAAAAAAGGAACGGATTCTAGGAGACCCAAGTTTAACGGATGATCATGGCTCTACTTGTTAGACGTTTACAGCTCCTGTGTTAGAAAAAGAGAAACTAGAACATCTTTGTAGTGGCAACAGGAGAAGAAGGACATAGGTTTAATTGGGAGGGGCTGAGGAAGGGAGAAGTGGGTTCAGAGAGAGGGGTCACTGCCAGAGAAGTTCAAGGTTTTGCCATCGATGGTCCTGGTCTTCATTGGGAGTTTCATGTCGCCGGCCTCAAGGGTCCTGCCAGTAAATTATGTAGTCACTGTGGGTGTGGAAGCAACACTCAGCTGAGTCTCCTCTCTTTGACTCTACAGCGCATAGAGGAAGCTACAGTCTTATTTGTTCCCTACCTCTGCCTGCCAGACAACTATAACTATAAGATCAAAGGAATCCTTGGGCACCTGTTGAGGAGGTCTGTGAGCTGAACTAAACATGGCTTGAGCATCTCAAACTGGAACGTTAGAAGTGGACACTTGTGCTGTGTATACAGAGTAGGGTCAAACTGGGGAATCAATCTCAAGTGACCATGTGACAAGTTTGGCTTCTGTCTTTCTGCACCTGACTTCATCTTCCTCTGCAGCTACTTAAATTCCTAGTGATGGTTGAAAATCATTTTTTAAAGCTTATGATTAGAAGGCAATTTAACCTATTCCAATTTAATAGTTTCATTTTTATGGGTGTGCCTGTATACCCATATTCAAGCAATTTAAAATTCAACCCCCCCAGAGTTCTTTCTCTCCTGAGGAGTTTCCCTTCCTTCTCCTTATGCCCAAGATGCTGTCTGGGTGTGAGGGGGAGCTTATTTATAGCTCTGGGGCAGGGCTCCCCGCCTAAGTGACGTCATTCTCACCGTTTTCCTGTTGATCACCTGTTGAGATATATACTCACCTCTGCAGTGGGTGACTTCTGTCCTCGCTGTACCCACTGCAGAAAGGTTTGTCCCCCACTGGCTGTCTGGCCTGCCCTGTTTACCCTGTGGCCGTTAGTGTCATCTCAGCTCCCTAGTGACCCCAGGGCAAGCTCTGGTCTTGGCTCTTGGCTAGCTTCCATGACCTTCTCTGGGAGCAAGCGGGCACTTCTATATTCTTTCTATGCTACATGAAAAAATATGGGAGACTTGAGGATAGTCAGTACAGTCCTCTCAAGTAGTTCCTGCTTATTTGTCCTTAGCTGCCGCCACTGTGTTGGTCTAGGTCCTCAGACACCCTATGAGGTGGTCTGCTCATGTGTTCCCAATAGGAACTGCAATGCATAAGGGCCCTTTACCACATAGGGCACAATTCACCAGTCTGATGCCTCCATCTTGTCTCCCTTTGCCAGATTTCTGTCTCCATAGTCTACCCCTCAACTGGCTAAATCTTAGGAGTGTGGGGTCGGAGCACTGAACCCCTAAAGAACCGAGGTGGGACATGCATACTGCACCCCCCACCCCCCAGGCTTTCCCACTGCTCAGTAGAAGAGCATGTGTTCTCCCCACTCTGGTGAGTGCTTCTCTCACCATGTCTTCCACTGTGGACTTTTGTTTTAGGTATTCAGGGACAAAAACAATCTGAAGTACTGAAAAGGAGAATGTTCTCGGAGGCACTGAGAATGATTTCTCTCATTACCTCTTTTAAGTCCACTCTTTAGGGTTAGTCCTATAACCTGTTCTGTTGAAGTCTTGGGCCAAGTCCATAGTTTTGTTTTTGGTCACTCTTTGATGGATATAAAGCCCTTTTCCCCCGACAGGAACAATCTCATATCAATAATAAAAATGTGCAGGCCCGGATAATAATCAAAACCCCATACTCTTATCTAATTGTCATTAGATAGGATTCAACTCAAAAATTGTCTCCCCAGGGTGGGAAGGGTATAGCTCAAGTGGTAGAGTGCATGCTTAGCATGCACAAGGTCCCGGGTTTGATCCCTAGTACCTCCTCTAAAAATAAAATGAATAAATAACCCCCAAATAATAATAAATAAGTAAAGTCAAACCTTGTCTCCCCAGAAAGGCCTTCTCTGAGCATCCTATAGTAAAAGTAGCCTCAAGGTGGCCTCCTAGCCATTTTTTATTATTTCACCTTGATTTAATTCACTTAACATAAAATACTGGGGGCTTACTATAGTGCCACCCAGAATTATTCCAGGCACTGGAGACATTACAACAAACAAGGTAGGCTGGGTCCTTTATATAGTAAGAGGGAGCAGACAATAGACAAACTTAAATGAGCAGGAAAAATATCTTTTCGTGATCTGTGCTGTGCAGAGAATTAAAACAAAACAAAACTATAGAGTGAGTGGGTGACTAATTTACATTGTGCGGTCAGGAAAGTCTCTCTGAGGAAGTGACATTTAAGCTGAAATCAGAATGACAACCTTTTACTTGTTGCATACTGAGTAGTCAACAGAGGCAAGCGCTTGTAAGATCATACGTCATACAGCATACATTTTAGATGAGAGGACTTGAGTGTAACCACACAGTGTTCCCTGGAGTGTTGGGACAGCCCAGAGGAATGATGAGTGATCCCAGGCGTGGTCAGAACTTGCACCATTATTTTGCCTGAAACAACTCGTGGTTCAGCAGAATATTAAGTTCCCATGACCTTTCTACTTTTTCATCAATGGAGACTCTGGGATGCTGGCACCAATAATGTATGGCTGTACCAACCAACCACGCACAAAGGATCGTGCAATTTATGGTGCAATTGCTGAATACCCGCAGAGGAGGTAGGAGGGTCAACGTGGAGGAAGTATTGAACTCAGGCTCCCTTCTGCCTGTTGAACTTTGGAAATAAAGCACTCAGTGCCGGGGGAGGAATTAGAAAACAGCCTACCACTTCATAGATTCTCCATGGACACAGAGGAAGGGGAGGTAAACAGATCAGACTGCTTAAGGGCTTAATCTCCCCCAGGCATCCTGACTGATGGATTTGAAAGACTGAGAAAGACTCTTTAAGGTGGAACAGCTATGAGATTAAGAGATGTTTGTGAAATAAAGGCTTTGAGGCGCAGTTATGTGGGTTGTATGTATCTCCAGCTTGTTGAAAATTTATTTCTCCCCTGGTAGATTCTATAAGAACACATGTAGCAAAATGATTTTGATTTATCTCGGGTATTTATTGTATAACCGTGATGATTAATTTTATGTGTTCATTTTATTTTTACTTAACTGAGCTAAGGGACTCTCAGAGAGTTGGCAAAATGTTATTTCTGGTGTGTCTGTGAAAGCATCTCTGAAAGAGATTAGCATTTGGCAGACTGAATAAAGAAGATTGCTCTCACCAGTGCGGGAGGATGTTATCCAATCCCCTGAGAGCTTGAATGGAACGAAAAGATGGAGGAAGGGTGAATTTGTTCTCTCTACTTCAGCCGAGACATCCAGCTCCTCTTGCTCTGGAGCACTGGAGCTCCTGACCCTCAGGCCTTCAGACTCCGAGTAGGACTCATGTAATCAGGCCCTGGATTCTAGGGCCTTTGCACTTGGACTAAATTATACAACAGGCTTTCCTGGTTCCCCAGCTTGTGGATGGCAGACTGGGACTTCTAGGCCTCCATCATCATGCAAGTCAGTTCCTGTAATAAGTCTCTTATCTATAGCATATGTGTCTATTCTACTGGTTCTGTTTCTCTGAAGAACCCTGATTAATACGATGGATGAACTGAGGAGAGTGTAACACTACCATCACCAAAAATCAAAGACAGCTTTTCTCTCTTTCTATATATATGGTGTTTACAGAGCAACACATGTTAATTGTAGGGAAGTCACACAGTAACGTTTCCCATTGGCACCTATAACTCGCCTTGAGTGTGGATGTGACCCCTCCGACTCCAGCTGGAAGTCAGTCTTCCCTGAATCCCTGTCGCTGGGAGCTGACCTACCTGAAGAGTTCATTCATGCAGTGTACAGTGCCTGCAATTTGCCATTTCTGCTCAGCAGTGAGATAGAAAGGTGGACTGCCTTTGGCCAGGTTCTTCCAGAAGCCGATCTCGAGCCAAGGATTTGGGGGTCAGTTCTTTGTTAAGGTTCAGTCCCCAGAGGAAACCCCAGAGGAAATGAGGGAGTAGAAGGGCCATTCTGGAGACAGTCTGGCAGGACGCAGTGATATTAACTATGCAAAACCCTGTCATTTAGCAGCAATTCTACCCCTGTTTAATATTCCTAGAGAAATCATGCAATGTTCCATGGGGACTCGTACAAAGATGTCCAGTGTAGCTTCTTTGTCATAGCAAAGGACTGGATAAATTAAATGTAAGATTTTGTTTTGTTTTGTATTGTTTTAAAATTTGTGGGGAAGGTAATTAGGTTTGTTTGTTTGTTTGTTTTAATGGAGGTTCTGGGGATTGAACCCAAGGCCCTTGTGCATGCTAAGCATGCATTCTACCACTGAGCTCTACCCTCCCCCAAATGTAAGATTTTTAAGTGTAAGACATTTTATGTTGATAAAATGCTCCACATGTAGGGATTTCCTCCCCTTGCATCCATGGATCATTCATTAATTATTGTTTTGTTTTGCAAGAGCTTTAAACATATAGATATATTCTATATATTATTTTTATAATTTGAAGGGCAAAAATTATGTTCAAAGAAAATAACAGTTTATGAGCGTATCTGTGATTATATCTTTTAAAATAGCAAATATATAAAGAAATGTACTAAAATATGAAAAAAAAAGAAAATAATAAAAATTGAGGTACCAACTGAGCTAAAAATGTGAAAAGGCAGAAAATGAGGAGGAGCAGGATTTATGGACAATAGCCTTAAAGATGGAGAAAGGAATTGGTGCAGCTGTTCCCTTTCCCCTTTTCTAAGGTCTCAGGGGTTTTCCTTTGGAAAGTCACCTCCTTCCCCTCACCCTCCACCCCCTTCCCGACTGCCCCTCCAAGTGATGGCCCTTTATGGCTTTAAGCTGGTCAGCAGAATTCCGTCCCTCCCAACAGGGTCATCTAAGCCTAATCCCATCAGGTTTCATAAAATAGAAAAAAGACTGGACCCAGGAGTTCAAATTTTTGTCATGCACAAACGTTTGCCCTGAAAAGCCTAAAAGGGCACAAAGGTTCCCTTTATCTGATCACATTTAGTAGATTTTCTCATTTCAGAATATTTTAAAAAACACAAGAACCTAACTGTAGTTAATCCCAGGGATCACACTCTGAGGGAAATAGCGAGCTATAGGTTATGGGGAAATGGCTTAATTCTGTCAAACCTGCGTGTAAATGGAGTGAGTCGGGCTGTGTCCGTAGTCCCTGGGGCCCACGATTTGGCTGATCGTGTGATATTACGCAGTCTGAGCAAGTCTGTTACTCTCTCCCATCTGGAACACATCTGCCACACAACACCAGAAGCACAATGGTATCCACTGTCATGGAATCCAATTCAAGTAAAAGATGATCAATTCCACGTACGTAAATTAGGTAAAGGGGCTGTGGTTTAGGAGCCAAAAGGAAAAAAATCTGTGGAATTCTCTATGTTCCCCTGGGAAGATTCCATGACTCCTCTGATTATATCTAGGTTTGGCATTGCTATTCCTGATTTATTACCCTTAGGAAGAACCACAGAATCTACTGAATAATATAGATGCTAAAAGCTTGGGAAACCCATGAAATATTAGGACTTTGGCTTCATCAAGTTAAGTGACCTATGCCAGCATGCTTCATGGGGAAAACCTGGCTTTGCAGTTACAGTCTAATTTCCAGTTCTTGATTATTCCCTGATTCTAAGAGCTGTGGCCTGTCTCCTCTCAGTTTTAGAAACAAAAAAGTCGGAGTGTCAGTGCTGACCAGATATAGACACTGGTTTGTCTTTGTTACTACTTAAAGGAGAGTGTGACAGCAGCTTCTCCAATGCAGGATTATTTTAAAAACAAAACAAAACAAAACCACTAGGGTTTTACAATGGGAAGACCCAACTGGAATTTCAGAAAGAATCGACTGCATATGGTGGGCTGTGCCTTGCTTTAACTTTGCTTGTTTGGAGTATGGAGAAAAATCAATAAATGCAGTACCGTGCTAGGTTATGTTACAAACAAAAAGAACTGCAGATTCAGATTCAGGCTTGGAGAGGTCTGGGAAGGCTGACAGTGCATTTTCTTCACTCCACACACGCACAGTGTTTAATACTATATTGTGGACTAATAATACTATTAAAAATAACAGTAGAGTTAATAGGCTAGTAAAAGATTCACATTTGTCTTGGCTATCTGCTGGACTTAATCTCCCATTTGTTTCATTACTGAAATAATTTAAAATTTCCTGGATAGGCTTATTTTTGGATGGAGAATAACATGTATTTACAGACTTAAAAAAGCTCCCAATATAGAGACAACACTATATTGCTTATTGTAACGCCGTTCTCAGAGCAGTAACATAATTATACTCACTGAAATGATAAGGATTGTTGAAGTAAGAGTCCTTGCTCTGTGTTTACTGGTGTCACCAGCTGAAGTTTAAAGAATTTTGACTACTGTTGTCTCTGTGCCATTCCTGTCCCCTGTGCTGACGGCTACTGAGTCACCACCAAGCACTTCAGTACATGTGTTTATTTATACATCTGGTTTCATGTTCCCAGCAACGAGCATGGTGTAATATGGTGGGTGTTTGCTACATCTGTGTTGAGTGAAAAGATAAATTAAGGGTTGGAGGGTAGGGAAGAAAAGGTGGAACACGGTATTTTTAGGGCAGTGAATCTATCTGAATGATACTGTAATGGTGGATAACTGTCACTCTCCATTTGTCAAAACCCATTGAATGTACAACACAAAGAGTGAACCCTCATGTAAACTTACGGACTTTGGTTAATAATATTATATCAATATTGGTTCCTCAAATATCCCACACTAATACAAGGGGAAGATAGGAGGAACTGTTTGTGAGGAATGAGGGGAAAAGAGGGCATGTGGAAAATCTCTACTTTCCAATCAATTTTTTTTTGTAAACCTAAAACTACTCTAAAAAACCGAGTCCATTAATTTAAACAATGACAAGAGAAATCAAAATATCTTTGATGAGATCTTCCTAGACTATGTGAATTGTAAGCAATGGAAAACCAAATTTAACTAGCGTGAGCACAAAGGTAAATGTGTTGATTTGCTTACTCAAGCCACAGGAGAGCACCAGGGAAAACTAGATCCAGGATCTTAAATGCTATTTTCTCATCTTTGTTACACCCTAGACTGACTTTCTTCATAACGCCCACACCATGGTGGCCCGCACCTCCCTGGCTCACAGCCTCTCTCACCACAGTGGAAAAGGGCTCTTTCTTTCTTTAGTTGTTCTTAGAAAATTCCCCAGGCGATGCTAACCAGCCTCGCTTGGAAATGTGAACACCTTTAGACCATTTATGAGGTAGAGAAACAAGCTCCAGTTTGAGTATGGTGTTTCCAAAGGTGGAAACAAGAGGGCCTGTTGCAGTTACCCTGGCAAGAGACGCTGGTGGCTCAGAAAAGGGAGGTAGAGACAGAAGTGGTCAGATCCTGGAGATATTCTGAAGCTGAGGCCATCAGGACTTACTGAGGTGTTGGGCATAAGCTGTGAAAGAAAGAAGTAGGAAATGACTTTAAGGTTTCTGCCCTGACCACTCAAAGGATGGACTGTGTTTAACTGACCTGTGATGGTTAGTTTTATGTGTAACTTGTCTGGGCAAAGGGACACCCAGAGATGTCTAGTTAAGATGTTATCTGTGGATGTGTCTATGAAGGTCTTTCTGGGAGAGATTAGCATTTGAACCAGGAGACTGTCTACAGCAGATCTCCTCTCCCCGGTGGGGGGCACCATCATCATCCATCAGTAGAGGGACAATATGGAGGAGGAAGAATGAGTTCTGTCTCTTCCTGAACTGGGACATCCATCTTCTCCTCCCTGTGGACACTGGTCCTCCTGGGTCTTGGACCTTTGGATTCTGGGACTGACACCAGTGAGCTGTCGATGGTTCTCAGGATTTTGGCCTCAAAACTGGGAGTTATACCATCAGCTCCCCTGGTTTTCAGGCATTAGGACTTGGACTGCATTATATCACTGGCTTCTCTGGCTCTCCAGTCTTATAGATGGCAGATCATTGCATACATATCTCTGCCTCCATGATCACATGGGCCAATTCTCAAAATAAATCTCTTATATCTATCTTTTATATTGCTTCTGTTTCTCTGGAGAACCTGGACTAATAAATTAGCAGAAGAATATGATGGCAGCAAAGGTTAGAGGGATACCAGGAGCTTAGTTTTAGATATAGTATATTTGCTAGCCATCCAGTTGGGATGTCAAGTTGGATAAAGATGAGTCTTTCCTGCAGGTATCCACCTGACATATTGTTTACTGACTGCCATTGTTTATTGTACAACTCCTTCCTCTGGAATACAAGCTCCAGGAGGGCAGGAACTTAGCTTGTATTGTTCCCTGCTATATCCCCAGTACCTAGAAGAATTCCTGCTGCATAGTAGACGCTTAGTAAAATTTACAGGAAAGGTGAATGAAGGAATGAATGAGAGGTTTAAGTGTTCAAGACAACAAAGAAGGCTGAGAAGAAAGTACAGTTGGGAAATATCTGTTTGAAAGTAAAAACTGCTTGCCTGTTCAGTACCAGGGAGAGGTTTGCAACAGGCACTGTGTAACGAATACTTTCTAGATATAACTATGTACAAATGAAGACACACTTGCAAGGCTTCTGTAAACTTTTATTTTATACTTGTGGGCCACTGCCAATGCAGGGCCTTGGCTTCTGGCTCATTTCTACAGATTTACTTGGAAAAATGTGATAAAGGTAGAAATTGGAACTATTCCTACTAGTAAACCATGGTTACTTACTGGTCCATAAATAAAATGCACATGGAAGCCTGTACGGTTATTCAGAAATCTATGACTTTCTGAACTTGTAAAATGCATTTTTTCATATGCAAGAGACAAAGCATCTTAAAAAAAAAAAGACAATTGTCTAGACAAAATGGTGTGAACCTATGGCTTATATTATAGGTATATATCACTGCATGTGATGCACCAGTGGAGTAATGAGATTTGACTGCTAACACATAAAGGGGCCCTGCAATTGGATCGCTGGAACCTGACATCATTTCATACATGACTGCACTAGACTATAGCCCAAGGAGTCAGCTTAGCTACCTTATCATCAGTCATCTTTCTGATGAAGTCCAGTAGAAACATCTGCCCACTTGTCAACCTTATCACCACGTTGAGCGGAGGATTGGGCCAATGTAATGCTTCAAAGTTTAATGACCTTTGTTCCAGCACAGGAAAAAAATACAACTCCAAAGACTGCTTTTTTCAAACCAACCATCCAACCAACCAACCAACGAACCAAACAAACAAAACCCCATTGTCACCCCATGGCTTGTCCTTTTTCATGTTGCCTCCCACATTCCATTTGTAATGGTAACATGGTCACAAGACTGAGGAACTCAGATAGATTAAAACTGACTGAGGCCGGTTGTGAGGAACAACCACCGAGATTCCACTCAGAGTGTGTGCTTTGGCACAACTACAGGGCATGGCTATGAGATTACACAAAGTCCATGCACAGTATCCCACAACATGCATACATCACACACACAAATACATTCCATAGAAACAGTCACAGAAAAACTGGCTGAAAGAAATGGACAGTTGTTTACATATATATTTATATACACACAGTAAAAGGTTTTCTGCTGTACTCACAGTCTGTAAACATTGTGGGAAAGGCCCAGCAGAAGTCACTGTGGGCCTTTTGAAATGATACTCATGTGTGGAGAGGGGGCGGGGGAGGTGCTTAGCTTCATACTGGAAACCCAGGGCCGTGAGGAACCTTCAGTTCATGGTGTCACTTGGGGGTAATTATATTTCACTGACATGATAAACTCAGCTGGCTGCTTTGAAATTATGTTTTGTATACTCCTATGTGGAAAAGAAAATGGCCAAAAAAGTCTTACTGTCGGTTAACATTTTAAGAGCAATCAAGAGCCCGTCAGGTGACATGTATACATGTACATAGGTATGTATACACACATACACATGTTACCATTATCAAAAAAAATCTCGATGAAAATGTCCAAACCTTCTAAGACTACTCAGTCCTTCTCTCCTAGGTGTGCTTTAGACTTCAATGCATTGCACTGAAAGTCTTAAGCCTAGTTAAATGACACATACATTAACGTTTTAGTACATGGTATTAATTTTGCATAAAATGTTTTCATTAAAAAATTGGGCTTATGAAAAATAGAACTATTTGATTCAAACATTATTTTGAAATTTAACATAAAAATATGCACAAGATCTCCAATAATGAAACACCATTAAAAAAAAAAAAGAAAACGTAGGTTCTTAAAAATTCTTTGCATAGCTGCTATCAAACTGCCACATGTGGATATCAGTCTGTGCCTTAAGTTCCTGTATTTGTTGTAGCTTGAGACTTTACGTTTTAAAAATAAGCCAGTGATACAAAAAACATTAACCTAATTGCTCACCTGAAGTCTGTTTTACCTCTTCCTTTTTTGGGGGGCAAAATATGTGTAAATATCTCGAATAATCATTTTTAGGCTTCTATGCAGTTAAAAACTACTGGCACTGAATGACATTTCAAATAAAGGTGACTTAAATCCATACTGTATTTGGCCAAAAAAAAAATTCCTTTAAAAATAGAAAACCTTGTCATAATCTCTAAACTCTTCCTGGTGACCAGTTCTTATTGAATATTCTACAGAATGGCCATGAAATCTGGCCATGTACTCAAAAACTCTATTTCCATGTGAAGGTAGTAAATATCCTTCTGGTGTAGCTGAACAATCTCCTTTCCCCCTGACAACTCCCACCATCTTTTAGGGCTGAATATAACATGCAAAATATGTAAATTAGATAAATTAAAGAAGTAAGATTCGTTGAATTTGTGGGTATAAACCAGTCAACCCTTCAATGTTTTGGAAAGCGTTTTTCCGGTGGGTGGGACTGAGTCATGGGAGAAGGATGGAAGATGAGATTTCTGGAGATGCAGTTGCTGTCTGTGTGATTTGTCTTTTTTCCTTCCATTGGATGTGAAGGAATATTGATTAATGTTCCTTAAGGTATTCAGTTGATACTGTCCTTATGGCTGCTCCTCTCTGTGTTATGGTTGTTTTGTTCATGGTTCTTCCATTGGATGCTTGTTCCATTCATGGGGACCGAGGTCATCAGACTTTTAGACTGGTAGCAGCAGCAGCAGAGGCAAGACTGGGAGAAGGAACAGACTCTCATCAAGATGAGACCACCAACCTGTTCCCAGCAGGACACAGGCCCACCGACAAGGGGTAACTGTCCACAGGCATTTGAGGTCAGACGTGAGGCTCAGCAGTAATCTAGAGTAGGGAGTTTGTAATCTCTTGGTAGAAGTTCAACTGTCCACTCAAGTGCAGAGCAACAGATCCCTTGTTTCCTGTTTTAATTTATTCAGAGTCAAAGAGGAAGGGAAGGCACTGTTGGCCAGAGGGAGAGGGTTCTGTGACTTGGGGTGGGTGTGGGTGTGGGTGGGAAGGGTGGGGTGGGCGGCTGACTTTCATTGTTGCACACCGTGGCTACAACACACGCTGTGCTGCGTGGCTCTCTGCATTGGGCACCTCATCTGATGCTCCTAACAGCTCTATAGGGTAAGTGCTCTTTTCCTCATTTTATGAATGAGGACGGAGAGACTTAGAAAGGATTATAGGAGGCAGGACTGAACTTAGAACCCAAGACTCTCCCTACTGGACTCTTTCCCCTGGGTATGCTGCCTTTTTTATGGAGATCGGTCAAAAATGTGTTTAATTTCAGAGAGTTTGCACCTTGATTTTCCCTCCCCCTCTAATTCATATGTAAACTAATTTGCAACTCACATTAACTCCAGATTACATAATGTATTAGTTATGACCTGTATTTTAGTCGATCTTTCTTAGGCCAGAATCTTTCTTACAGTATCTCATGACTTGTAAAAATTATCAAGTAGACTTCAAAAACGTGGCAGCTGGAACTTCCATACCAAGTTTCACCTATTTCTATGATTCACTGGTTAAGATGTGTCTGTTTCCTTTCAGATTTTAAGTTCCACAAGGGCAGTCACTGGGTTTTTCCTCTCTTCTCTATCCCTAATAATAATTATAAACTCATACTGAGCACTTTCTATTGTCTCAAGCACTTAACAAATACCAGCCCACTGCATTCTGCTTATGAGACAGATACAGTGATCATCTGATTTTTACAGATGAGCAAACTGAGGGAGCAGGAGGGGTACCACTCAGACCCAGGTTAGACAGCTAGCAAGTGCAGAACTATGACGTAAATCAATATAATATGGTTTGCTTCCAGATCCTGCACCTTGAACTCTATGCTATTCTTCCTAATATGTACTATAAGGTGGAGTTAAACATCTTGGTCAAAGATAACAGCATCCAGTTAGGATTAACTTTTTGCCAAAATCATTCCAGGAACTGGAAAGCTTACAGTTCAATAAGACAAACTTGGAGCTTTGGGAGGACATGGGTTGACTTAGCTACAAGAAGGTTTGACCAACAGTAGGAAACTGATTTCAAATTAAATTTAAAAAGTTACATTAGTTCAGATTTCCAGAGCCATAAGCATTCACATTCCTTGAAAAGGCTATTATTAAATATCCTATTAAATCACATTTATCGAGTGCTATCTTAATAACAAATTTATGTTTTATTGAGATTGTGGTTAAAGTCTAAGATAATGGAAGGCATCAGTAGGTTTTATCTATTCTCTTGGCCTAGAGCTCAAATTGGAGTATTTCTTTTTAAAGCACGGTACTAAGCTGGCATGTTATTAAGGTAGTTCTTTTTATTTTAACCTCTGAATATGTTGTTGTCTGAATAGATACTGCTTTTCTGTTATGCTGAGAATTTGACCCTCTTTCTGGGTAACAAAATGTGATTCTCACTTGTCTGCTGAAAAGTACAGCTGAGGAAAGTGATATTTACAGCGGGAATTAGCCATGCCTGTTGGCTACTTCATAGACTCCTCTGGTTGTGTTTAAAATGTATTTGCAAAACGTCTTACCTGGAAACAATTTTTAAATTTCTTGCTCACAAAATAAAGAGCTATTGGATTTATACATGAGTTCATGGTTGCCAGGTTAATACCGATGTAATCCATGAGCAGCAAGAAACTGGAGAAAAAGAAAACAGAGTATATAAATTAGAACATAATGTTTTAAAATCTGCTCACTAGCACTTATCTCTAGAATAAGCATTTTTCTTGCCCAGAAGCCATTTCTTATAGGTGGCAGGCAGAAATTTTTTTAAAAAGTCTTTGTTTAAATGGCAATTTAAGTTTTGCAGAACATTTACAGATATACCCACCACTTGGTTAACTCAAACCTTTCTGCACAGACTCAAGAGGGAAGTGGCAAAATGACTAACATGGCTTGCACAAATTTTTGGATTGGTTATGGGCTATGGCAGCTAAAGAAAAATAAATCAACTTTGCAGTTTTAATTTTCAGGGTTAACGAGAAAGTAGACTAGAGGGTTTTGTAAAAGCATTGTAAATGTGAAAATCAGAGAAACTCCTATTTCCTCCTAAGTACGTAAGATTGTACCTAAGTAATTCACATCGGTTCTTGTCCATCTCATCATACACGGTTTTCTTCAAAATACGACTTAAATGAAGAGGAAACCAGCACAGAGCGAAAATCACAACCAAGCAGAACACTGTTTTTGCCACTTCTCGACGCTAAAGGAAAGTGGGGAAAAAAAAGCACCATAAATTTAATGTTTTTCTCTTAGAGGAAAGAGCTACACAAAGGGAAGAAGTCACCTGGGAAAGAATAACTCAAAGAAGACCCAGAAAAACAGGTTTCTTTTGTACAGCACAGGGAACTATATTCAATATCTTGTAATAACCTTTAATGAAAACAAATATGAAAAGAAATATATGTATGTGTATGCATGACTGGGACATTGTGCTGTACAGCAGACACTGACACATTGTCACTGACTGTACTTCAATTTAAAAAAAAAAAAAAAGAAGACACACACACACACACACACACACAAAGAAAAAAAAAAAAGAAAAAGGAGACCCAGAATAGCCTGCCTGACCATGCCTCCATCTCTTCAAGATTTGGAATCCAACTTTCTAAGCAAGGAGTTGCTAAGTGATTCTTTTGGGCAGCTGCCAATAAGGATGGCTGGTCCTTAGGGCCAGGACAGAGATTCGATGGTGGGCAGACGTGGGAACTGGCTGAGTTGAGCCAAAACTGTGGCTGAGTCTGTGTGTGTGTGTTGAACATATGGAGGAAAGGGTTAGCCAAAAGCCTCAACAGCAGGTCACTCACCAGCTTTAATGGTGGTAAGGCAGTTCATGATGGAACCTAGCATAATTGAAAATAGACAAATCTACAAAGACGTTTGGAAAACAGGAGCAGGGAACAGAAAAGAAAAAGGAAGAACGATGTGCTTTCTCCATTTCTTGATCCTAGAGAAAGCTGGCACTGGGATTTTTTTTGCTTTTAAAATTCTTTCATTAATGACATGTCGTTTCCAAAGATACATTGTTTGCAAATAGAGGGATGAGGGTAAAGGATTATCAGCCGTAACGATTAGGAAACCTGGGATGTGTTGATCCTGGACTGACTCCAATGGCAGGTTTACATGGTTTTGGGTCTGCACAGGATCAGCAAAACTGTAGGTTAGGAATTATCTGCAACCAGTGTGCATTGTACACAAGTCTTACAGGGGATGCGTTTGGAAGCCCAATGGGGAACCTAAAATGCAACTTGTCTGTAACAGGAATCAGTTCATGTCAAAATAAAACTGATTGAAAACAGGGTTTGGAAGGGTGATGCTGGTTCAACTCGAAGCATACAGCATTAAATATGGGAAGCCTACAACAAACTCACATGATTAATGGAGCTGTTTAAAAAGATTTCAGGGCAATTGTCACAAATTGCTGCTCTAGCCCAAAGAATTGGGGGTTCTTTAATCTTTCACAGTTAGCCAGCTAGCTAGCTTCAGAGAATGCATAAACTGAAATCAAGAGAAATAAAGGATTCCTTTATTTATTAATCTGCAGGAATGGGGGATCATTTTAAAGGGCTGTTTCGTGTACACAGAAAGACGGTGCGCCCAGAAAAACAAGGCACCAGGGGAGAGGTTATGTTCCCTGAGCACATCCTCAAAGAGGATAACTTTTTAAAAGGTAATATTAATATGTTGCCATGAAAGGCTGGTATTTGGTTAACCAATATCCATTCTTCTATCCTTACTATTAATCAGATCCTTGATTTTGTTGTGGCAGCAGGGGAGCCTGGCCTCATTGTCTGCCTGGCCACCTGATATGGTCCTGACCCATTAGACTCAGTAGAAATTGTTGTGGAGGGGTTTCTGGAAAGACTACTGAAAAGTGGGGGGTACCTCTTTGGTGCATACACACTAATGCGATCTGTGTTCTTCCCCTTCCTCCTGCCTGGAAATCAGGCATAAGGGTAGAGCTGTAGCTGCCGTCTTCCGCTAGTAAAGGAAAGGTTAGCACCGTGGCTGAACTCTGACTTCTGTGTCCCTTGACCACTGAGCCAATGACATCTGAACTTTTTGCTGTGGGAGAAAGATAAACGCCTGTGTGGTCTACTCCATGTTGTTCTGGGTTTTCTGCTACCAAGCATCCAAACACAATCCCGAATCGGTAAAAGGTATTGTCAGAATACTGAAGAGAAATGCAAGAAAACACACAAGAAGCAAGACCAAGAGCCATACAGGGAGACTAGACAAGGGTGGCAGGGCCTTTTCACGCTGAGCTGGCTCTGCTGCCATCCCCCCCGAAGGCCTTCCCGCCAGGTTCTCCTGCTGTTAGAACCTGCTCCAACTCTGAGTGTGACACAAGGGCACGTCTACTGCATGGGGACCAAGTCTTGGGTTCTAAACTCCATTTAGTTGAGCCAGTCTCTCTCTTTTTTTAATTGAAGTACAGTCGGTTACAATGTGTCAGTTTCTGCTGTACAGCACAATGTCCCAGTCATGCATATACATACGTATATTCCTTTTCATATTCTTTTTCATTAAAGGTTATTACAAGATATTGAATATAGTTCCCTGTGCTGTACAGAAGAAATTTTTTTTAAATCTATTTTTTAATATATAATGGCAAACACTTGCAAATCTCAAACTCCCAAATTGATCTCTTAACCATCTATAACATAAGGGTCATGTCCATCCAGCTTATCTCACAGGTTGGTTGATTGGACAAGGGATCAAATACCAAAATGAAATGGAAATGCTCTTTGAAAACTTAAAAAATGCTATGAAAATGTGACACAGCACCATATTATTACTGCTCCCAACCCCTATTTCAATTATTTTCAGTACAGTTACCACTTAGAGCATAACCAGGCTCTATCGTGCTGCAAATGCAAAAATCCAATATTTAAAAATACTGTTATCCACAAATCTATTCCAATTAGTTACCTCCACCGCAGGCATGAGAAGTACAATGGCTTAATATGTCTCACATCTGGAGTGCTTGAAACATTTATGCCTGGACAATGTTAGACAAAAGTTTCTCAATATAATTTCCTGTTAAATTTTAATAAGAGATAATAGCTACCATTTGTAGAACATGTTAGATTTATAAAGTATGTGTATGCACATTAACTCCTTTGATTCTCATAATAATACTGATTCATATATTATTATGCCCAATTTACAGATAGGGAGCGGAAGGTCAGAAAACCCAGCACACTAGTTGAGAAGAGTTGCTGATGAAGAATGATGCTTGTGTACGGTAGTGATACAGGGCAGATGTCCAGGCTCACGTGAACTTTTGTGTGGTTGAGCATCCTTAGATACTTCTCTATGGAGACTGAGAACTCACCTGCAGTCTTGGCTTCACTCTTTGAATTCATATATATCAACATTTTTTTAAAAGTATTACCTGTGAGTTGGGTTCTATTGGTCACTGTCCATGCATTAGGTAATCCCCTTGATATATTATTATATACTACATTTTATTTAAAATGTTTAAGACTCAAAATTGAATTAGTATTTGTACAGAAAGGTGCAGGTCTTATTACATACACTTTGTGAAGAACTAGAAGCTCAGAGAGGTTAAGTAATTTGTGCAACGTCACAGAGCCAGCAAGTATAAGCGTCACGGCTTATCTGTTCTGTTTGTTGCCTGGGCGAGACCAACAGCCTCCTATTGACATGTTCAAATTTCTTCTAGAACTTTGGGCCCTCCAAAATGTGACTTCTTATGCAGTCCTGTTTCCTATCATGAGTCTTACCTTACGTGTTGCTCTAATGAGGTCCATTTCTTTTTCCCACTCCCCAAACGTGTGGTGTCCATGCCACATTCTAGCCAGACTCCTGTCCTCCCACCTGAAGTGCCCTCCATCCTCTTCTTCCTCCCCGTAGAACCCATTTATCCTCCATGAACAGTTCAGTGCCCCTCATCCATGAACAGTTTCTCCACGACTTTATCTCAGGCCCCCCTTGGCTTTCTATAGCACAGGCCACTTTTACCTCACCCTGTGATTGTCTTCCAGTTGTTTCATGTTTGTGTTATTTCCACAACAGCACTGCAAAGCCTGCCAGGGGAGAGAGTCACATGCTTCTTTTTTTGTCCTGACACCGTTCCAAATCCAGTTCAACGTACTACTAAACACAAACGCACATATTCAATAGACTTTTGGCAAAATAAATGAATCGTTCCTTTCTATCGGGGCCCTGCCCCCAGGACCACCAGTTTCACAGGTAGGATCTCTGCTTCACAAAAGAAACTCCAAATACTCTAACTATAAAGAAAACAAGACATACAAACAAGACAGTGTTTTTCTTCTTAGGAAATCAGGCTACATCTGTGAAATAGAGTATTTGTATGCCTTGTGCTGTTAAGGACAAACCAGTGTTGGCCAGGTTGTCGTGACCCTTATTGGGTTTACCTGTTTCAGATGTTCACTGAGGGCAATTCTCAGGCTGCCATTCCTCCTGTTTAACATCTCACAAGTCATGAGGGTGTAGAAGATTGCGGTGCACACCAGGGGCATGCAGAAGTAGAACCCGAAGAGCCACCAATCTTTTACATCTTGGTAGAACTGTAAAGAGAAGAGAAGGGAGAAAAGGAGGGCGATATACCGAATATTAGCTGTGCAGAGCTGCTGGTGGCTGCAGCATCTTCGTGCTTGCAGATACATTTGTATATACATGCTCTTTGGTTGTGGTAATGGGCTGGGGAGGGGGGTGCTCAAAACTCAACTAAAACTCAGTGGTAGAGTGCCTGCTTAGCATGCACAAGGTCCTGGGTTCAATCCCCAGTACCTCCGTTAAACAAACAAACAAACCTAACTACCTCTCCCCATAAAAATAAAATAAAAGAAAAATCTAGCTTTGTTTTGTTTAGTTTAAAAAAACCCTCAACTAAATTGGAAACTCCAGACATTATCCTGGCTTTATGATAGCACACAAAGAAATCACTTTAGAAAATTTACGGTAACAAAGATACTTTAAAAATTTTTTTAATTATTTATTTTATTTATTTTTTAAAATTGAACTATAGTCAGTTACAATGTGTCAGTTTCTGGTGTATAGTACAATGTCCCAGTCATGCATGTACATACATACATTCATTTTCATATTCTTTTTCATGAAAGGTTATTACAAGACTTTTAATAAACTGAAGTTGGCCTTAGTTACAGAATGGAAGAGCTCTAACTAATAAAATGCATTCCCTTCCAAAGCTCCTAAGACATGATTTTGAGACATACGGAATCTATATTTATCTCTGCTGGCAAGCGTCAACATTTTGTTAGTGCCTGGTTTCCTTCTGACTGTGGGGGTTAAAGTGTACTTACTGTGCCTATCTTGTTTGGAAAAAGTGAAGGTTATGAATGGTTTATCTGTGAGCTTTGGTTAACTGGGAGTTAACCCTTTGCCTGGTATGCCTGCTATGTGACCTCCCAGCCAGTCGCTCAGAGCCATCAATAACCATCCCTTTCTCGTTGGCTTTTAATACTCCCCACCTGGAACCTATGGAAGCCCAGTACCTTATCTGGAGGCATAGTGAACATTATCTCCCTGTGGACAGAATTTGTTAAGCACCAGGATTACTCAGTGTTATGTCTTTTTAAAGCAGAAAATTTCACACCCAGTAAAAATGGAAATTAGAAAATCATATCTAAATTCTTCCACTAAAGTAATCACCAACTTGGGAAGAAATGCGTTTCCTTTCCTTATTCTGTTTCCCCAGATTGTTTATTTACTAAGGATAATGCAGCCTCCTGTAATTTCTCAGTTCCCACAGTAAAAAAAAAAAAACAAAAAAAACAGTCATGCTGCTCTGTGAAAAACTGGAGAGTTTCTGAATATAGAAAAGAGGCCCAGTGGACTACATTTATAACATGTCTATTGAAATATGCTATAAATGGTTCCTGAGGAAAAAAAGTTCTAGGCAGGGGTTCTTAACTATTTTTATGCCCCAGCCCCCTTTGACTTTCTGGTAAAGACTATAATCCTTTCTGAGAATCATGTTTTATGTGCATGAAATAAACTGTGTAAGATTATAATGGAAACCCAGTACTTCACAGCACAGCTAGCAGAATAGGAGAAATAAAATTCTGATGTAATAATATATGTGTTCATTTACAAATTAAATGACAAATCTAATGGTGGTTCTAATAACTATCAGGATGTAGAAGCAATGATGAGTGTAAATGATATTTCAAGTTTATCCAGCCAAAATAGTGGTAGGAAAATGCCTTATTTCTATTAGTGAAAAAACTCATGGTACTGTTAAATACTACTGTGGTTTGTTGTCTACATTCATATTAGAAGGAGATGATAAATTTCAGTTAGAAGTTAGTGAATATAAACATGCAATTTCTTTTCCATTCAAATTCACAGACCCCTGAATTCTATCCTCAGGTTAAGTGCAGACCTCCCAAAGAAGTTGGTTTATTCAAACCTGTCCTATTCCCATCACACTGGAGAACGATTTTAGTACTGCACTGAAAAAAACAAACAAACAAAAATCAGAAGGACTCTCTCTTTGTTTAAGACACTCCTGTGAGCACTCTCGTCCTTGCACCCCCTTCTTCTGGGCGCATTTCTGGCTGGCTGAGACTGCCCAGAAGCAGCTGCGGAGGGCCTGGAAGCTGGCCCCCAGGGGACCGGATGGAGTCCCCTGCCCCCTCCAAGGCAGAAGCCTGAGAGAGAACGGGGTCACACATTTCTTTTGAGCTGATGTCATCCATGAGGGGATGGAGGGACCTCCCTCCAGTCTAGGTTAGCACAAAGTTGAGAAGGAAAGGGCAGAAAAAGGGGGAATCAAAAAAAGAGAATAGGAGGGGAAAGAGAATCCTAAAACTTTAGACTTAGAATGAAATTTTAGAACTCATCAGTGCAAACTCATACCCTTTACTGCAACGCTCTAGGTGCCCCCTGCCTGAAGGGTGGCCACTCTGAGCTTCACTGCTAGAAAGGAGACACAGTCCTGATGAAGAAACCCATTTCATTTTGTCCACCTGGAAGGGTTAGTAAGGTCCTTCTTACATCAAGCCTCTTCTCTCTAACGGCTTAGACAGGGTACCTAGACTGCTCATTCACACTGTCCAAATTCTGATAGCCTCCTGCTGTCTACTTTGTTTTTCACTGTGGCTTATCTAAAATAGTCAGCAGATAAGCAGAAGACCTTAATTTTAAGGTTGCCAGTTTGGCAGTGTTCATGAGTATTTTTAATTTTCAAAGAATTTCCAAGCAGGATAACTGGTCAACTGTAAAACCACTAATTTTGTGAATTTTCCAAGGTAGGAAAACATACCTTGAGATGTCTGTAAACGAGTAAGTGTGAATCTGAGCTGTGCGAAACTTGCATCAAAGCACTAAGTAATGCTGATTTAAAAGAAACAGCTACCCTTTTGGTTTTTATCCCTGGGCGACATGTGACTAGTTTTACAAAGGGAATATGCATTTCAAACATGTTTCCTGATACTCTCAGTCATGTGATTAAGCTTTTCAGCAAAGTTAATGTGGTCGGGTGTATTAAACAACAACTGAATTTGTTACACTAAAATAAACACTTTTTAGAAAGTTCTGCAAAATTCTATTATTTGCATATTTGAATCTATACTAATATAAGCACAATGGGAGAATGACTTTCTACTTTGAATTAGTAAATCTATCTTCAAAAAAATGTGTGAGCAACATGGATTACCCCAAATAATATAAAATAAGTATCAGCGTGTCTGTCAGATGGGAATTGTTGTGCTGCTTTCCTTATTATCAAAACAAATAGCACTACATACATACATGTCCATCTTTCTTTTCTTAGTAAAGTTGTTCCAGAATTCTGAGGAGTTGGTGCAGAGCAACAGTTGTGTCTACAGTTGTGCTACAATATAAGAGTGAAGACAAAATGGTTGTCCTATTCAAGAAGCTAAGCCCTGCTTTAACATCTGCTTTTCATGCAACTGAAGGATATTTGAACTAGCAGTGTAAACCACACTTGGCATTGTACAGATAACAAGTCTTGGCGATGGTAAAGTATAAATGAAGACCCTCCCCACCACACACACAATTAATTCCCTTTATACTATTCATACCTCCATGAATTTTGATGTGGCATTGAGCATACAGGTTTTGTGCTGTTCACCCTTGTACTCAAAGGGCACCATGACGAAGCCGATGGCTTCAGGGATGGCCAGGATAAAAGAAAGGATCCAGATGGAGACGATCTCAATGGCTGTGACCAAGGGAATCCCAATGCCCTGAACACGACTCCAGGAGGCAACTGCTCTGTACCTGGGGAGAAAAAGGGGGGTGATGGAATCAAGTTGTTAGGAAATTTTAAGTTTTTTTCAATGAAATAAAAATTGTAAATGTTGGAAAGCTCCTTCCATTGGCCAGCAACCAACCATTGACTTTTTAGGAACTCTCTGTGAGCCCTGGTGTGAAAAACAAGTGGGGCCATTAAAAGTTCCACCCATTTGGAGATCAGTTACAAGGCAGGCCTGAGTCTGAGATCCTCCCTTGGGGTCTAGCAAAATCTTGTGAGGGTTTAGAACGTGGTGGCATCAGATAGGTGTGCCTATATTTTTTAAGCAGGAACATTTTTTTTAAGGAAAAGATTAGATGATGGAAGCTGTACTGTAAGCTGCTGGTACTGGTTATGGTAATATCATAATTCTCTTTACGTATTAAAAAACTTGAAATATTATCTATGAAGTGGATCTAGATACCCTTAAGTGAAGAGTTGCCATAGATTTACATTGTTTTCTCTCTCTTCTACCCTCAAAATATGAACACATTGGACTTGTACCAGGTGGCCGTTTTAGTAAATAAATAATATACCTAATAATAATATTTTAAAATGTCAAAGAATGACTGTATCTCTCCCATATGGCCCTGTGCTGGACTATATAAAACCGAGCTAAAGATACCTCGGTTCCTAATCTTTAGGGTTTATAGTCTAACAGAAAAGAATGGTTCATACAGAAGCGTAGGATATAAATGTAACTGAACAATTATGCCGATCAAAAACCAACGGGCATTAAGAAATCGCATTTGCCTGATTTTTGACCTAAATATTTTTATGATAATAATCACATTTAAATATGAAGTCTAAAGAAAGTCTGGTTTCGGAAACTCTGTGCTCTTTGACCTGATGTGATGGAGTGCTTTCAGACTTACTATTAAGAAGGGACCTGGGATGTGGTATGGTATTTTTGTGGCTTCATTCTTGAAATTTTTGTTCCTGTTGTAATGGAAAGGAAACATTCTCTTTTTATAGCTTTCAGGAGATAATGCCAGAAGAAGGCTGTAAAACAGACCAAAGCATTGGAGACAGGTGCACATGGCTTTGCAGGCCAGGCAACTTCATGGGGAATAAGTCAGTAAAGCCAAGGCCAGTTACAAACTACCCTTCGCCACCAAAATGAGCTGCATCACTTCCACATAGCGTTCTGTCTCAGCACATCTCATTACCTGCGAAAACTCAGCTCCTAGGAATTACGTGACTCTGTTCTTCCCTGTAGATGAGAACCTATAGTTTTGGCATGCACGATGGTGCCACGTGGCATACAGACAGCACAATTTGCTGGAGACGTGTTTCGCAGATTTTTAGGATAAATAAGATTGGTGTGCAATAGGAACCTCTGACAAAGCCCAGATGAGTTCAGAATGGAATAAAATACAGCTATGCATACAGACCAGGGAAATCCTTTTATGACATAGCCAACATTGCATTTTAAAATTTATGGTTATTACTAGTGGAATAAAGAGTGCTATATATACTCTCTCCTTCTGTTTATTTCTCTTTGCTGCCTTGTTCAACAGGCAGCCTGATGTCCAGTAAAAGCTAAAAGGAACAGAGACGGGATGTCTCTATCCTGAGGCTGTCAATGAGTTTTATCTGTTTTCTTCTCCCCTCCTCTTAGATCGGTTATCAGGAAAGGTGATATGAATAAAACACTTTATCTCTTAAGACAGTAAAAAAGCCAGATTTCTTAGGCAGGGTTGGAAATAGAATGTGGTTTAAGTAAGAAAATGTGGTCTATGTGTTCTTATGATGAATATATTCACAGACCAGCTTCATTTTATAATGTGCCTCTGAGTTCCCAGAATATTACATGTCTAAAACACAATGTAAATTCAACATTTAAAAATAAATAGAAGTAATTTTTAGTGTCTAGTTGAGCAAATGATTCATAATCAGTCTGTGCTTTAATTAACCCATGTGACTGAGAATTAGAATATTTTCCATTTGTGATCACACTGATCTTGATAACATCTCCATGAGATGAGAAAACAACCATAAAATCAATTAGAAACAATCATTTGTGATGATGGACATGGGGAAAGGTGTGGAAAATAGGAAATACAGGATGTTCCAAAAATGATTTCTATTTGGGGGATAATGACACAGCACGCACATGCACGTGCGTGCGCACACACACACAATATTGTGTGCTTGGTAGGTGTTATCATAAACAGCCTTCAATCAAGTCAGTGCATATATATGACATCCTCACTCCATAGAAAATTTGCAAGTGTAGAGCCGACCACCAACAACTGATATTCTAGAGATAATCCTTCCTCTTTGAAATGCTTTCTGCACTTGGTTTTGACCACATTCTCCTGGTTTTCATCCTGCTTATGAGACTGGCCACTCCATCTCATCTCCTTGGCTAGATCATGCCCACACCTCAAGCTCTTACCATTGGATTTCTCCTTAGTCCTTGGACCGCTTTTCTTTTCTATCTACACACTCTTAGTGATCTCATCTAGTCTCATGGCATTAGAACTCTCTACATGCTGATAGTTAATTCTCAAATTTATAACTGTAGCCTGGAACCTCACCTCTACCTCTAGATTTGTATGTCCACCTGCCTACTTGAGATCTCCATTCAGATATCTCGTAGGCATTGAGACTCACCCAAACCAGACTCTGGGTCTTCTTCCTTGCCCTCTTCCTTGCCCTCTCCAGTCTACCATCTCAGGTCTCAAACCCTGAAGTTAGCCTTCACTCCTCTTTCTCTTTTCCACCACACATTCAATTCTTGAGCAAACCTTGCAACCTCTTCCTTCAAAATGCATCCAGGTGCAACCACTTCTCTCGATCTCATCTGTTACCATCCACCCGGATTACTGCAGTAGCTTCCTAACTGGTCTCCCTGTGTACACCTTGCCCTCCTGCAGTCTGCCCCCAACACAGCGACTGGGGTGAACCTGTTAAAGTGTCAGCCAGTCATGTTACCTCTCTGCTCAAATCCCCCAGTGGGTTCCCACCTCAGCGGGAATGCCTGCAGGTGTCCTCAGAGCCGCCTCGTCACTTCTTTCAGGACTTTACGCAGCAGTGTCTTTTCAGCGAGGCCTTCCCTGGACACCCTATTTAAAGTTGCCAGCTTCCCCGCCCCACTCACTCCGATTATTTTTCTCCGTAGCACTTACTACCATGAGACCAACCAATTCTTCTACTCATTTATTTTTTGTCTATGTCTACCTCTCCCTTTAGAATATAAGCTCCACCCCCAAAACAAAAATAAACAATATATAAATAAATAAAAAGACCATAAGCTCCATAGGACGGATACTTTGTATGTTGGTCACAAGACCAACATACCATAGGTGCCAGATAAATATCTGTTGAATTAAGCGTCTTTGTTTGTTTCCTTACCATGCATTTATTTGTATTGGCCAAAGCCAGTATACACTCCGAACATTTTCTTATTTTTCAAGCCAGCCCTGAATTAGGCAACAGATAAAGAGCTAATACTTTTAGAATCCTAGAATCAAATAACATAAAACCAAGAAGGACTTTTGGGCTGATCTTTCTCCCCTCATGTTCTGGTTGGGAAACTGAGGACTGGTGTGGTACCACATCCTCTGCCTGGGTCAGGGTTCTGGTCTGCAAAGTCCCAGGGCTGTCTTTTCCCATGACACCACCTTGTCCCCTGACATGCCAAAATGTCATGTGGCATGCCAGAATAAAAGAATAAATTACATGTTTTATTTATGTAAAGATGTTTGTTACTGTATATGTCTATAAATAGATTTTTACTTGTTTTCAAGGCTAGAGGCATTTAACGTATGTTTCTGAATCTTTAAGGTATGATCTGGGAAACTCATTAAGTTAAAAGTAAATATTATTGAATTTACTTTAAAACAGTGTAAAAGGAACTTAAATTCAAAAGATATCACTTCAACATAACCCATTTTCATTTCTTCTCATTCTTTGCCCATTTCTATTCTCATAAGCAGTTTGGATATATATTATAACCTTATCAGTTACAATTTTATTTTTTGACTTTATTCACTTTTCATTATAAAACATACTTATGTTTCTACACAGGCATAGCATTTATTAATTTCATGGCTACACGGTATAACAACATATTGTACAATTTACCTAAATCTTTCTCCTATAATCACATCATAGTTTCTGGCGTTTCAAGGTTGTGAATAACATGAGTATAAATACATTTGCACATACAGATTTTTTTCCCTTTTTGAATGATTTTCCTGGGTTAATTATTTTGAGTGCAAATAGTGAATCAAGGGAAGGAAAAAGTAGCTTAAGTACCTTTAAAAAATGTCTCTACTAAGTGCCTGTCAATGCTTGCCTTCATTAGAATTTATTTTTCTTCAGTTTTGCCACTTCCATAAGGTGAAGTGGCACTTATATCTTTATGTCTGCACATTGAGAGCAAATGTGACCATTTATAATGTTTGTTTATGATTTGTATCTCTTATGTGATAGGCAACCCAACTGCCATACAGAGGTTTGGAGGTTGAATACTATCAGGAAGAATTTTAAAGAGAAGCCAGGTGAAGGCTTAAAAGATAGCTGTGGAAGGACGAAATACTGGCATTTGCAGCAATGTGGATAGACCTAGAGATGATCATATTAAGTGAAGTAAGTCAGACAGAGAAAGACAAATATGTGGTATCACTTATATGGGGAATCTAAAATATGATGTAAATGAACATATTCACAAAACAGAAACAGACTCACAGACATAGAAAACAAACTTACAGTTACCAAAAGGAAAAGGGCGGAAGGGATAAATTAGGAGTTTTGAATTAGCAGATATACACTACTATATATAAAATAGATGAACAAGGACCTACTGTATAGAACAGGGAGTTATATTTAATACCTTGAAATAACCTATAATGGAAAATCATCTGAAAAAGAATGTACATTTACATGTGTATAACTGAATCACCTCACTGTGCCCCAGAAACTAACTTAACTGTAAGTCAACTAGCTTACAATTACAACGTACAAATACAACCTAAATGTAAGTCAACTAACTTAACTGTAAGTCAACTATACTTCAAATAAAAAAATAAAAAATATACTTCAATAAAAATACATATTAAAAAAAGAAAAAAGAAAAAGAAAGAAATTTTTTAAAAAGTAGCTGCAGATATTTGGACACTTCTCTTCAGTTGAGTCATTCCACTGGACTGGCCTGTGGCTGCCTTGACCAGTTGAGCTCAGCTGGAAGGATGCTTTGCCAGTTTCATGCCTGGCCCCTGAGGCGTGCAGCGGGTTCTAGCCTGGAGCCCTGGGCCTGCTGGAGAGGGCGAGATGCCCCGGGCTGCATGGAGAGGGAGATGGGCTCTGCTCAGCTCAGATGTTCCTGCCAAGGGGCCAGTCATGTGAGTCTTGGACCCATGAAGCAAGCTCAGCTGAAATCCACCATGAGACCCCAGTCCAAGTGACCAGGAGCAGAAGAACTGCTCAAATTCCTTCCCTACAACGTGGTCAGATCATAAGAAAATGATGGTTGCTTTAAACCACTGTTTGGGGGTCGTTTGTTATCAAAGAAAAATGAGGTGGCAAAATGAACCAGTCGCCTGATCTTGACCACAGCGTTTCGGATAAAAGAATGAGTAACTATGTGTGACAGGGAACAGATCCCAAGATGAGACCCCGAGTTGCCCTACACCCAGCGTGAAAGGCAAATCCTAACACCAGGAGAACTAGGAGAAACCAAGCCCCCGTCTACATAAAACTGAAGTCTTTCAGAAAAATCACTTCCATGCTTCTTGAATTAGGATACACCTTTGAGAATATCACAGAGGCCACTGACCAATTACTTGAAACAAGGGATGAAGGACTGACATGGCTTTGAGTTTGGGGCAAATCAAACAAAGTTGCCCTATTAATGGCTCTTTGCAGCCTTCCCAGGTATCTAGTTACACGCCATCTGGAGTAGTTGTTAAAAGAGTTTTATCTTTTTACAGCCTCCTTCCCCAGGCAACTTTTAACTACAATTTGGAGCTGTACCCAGACCTTTTTACTGGTCTGACCCGCATCATTTTCCACTTTAAATATGACTGTTAAACTTACAAAGAATAGCATTGAATCCCTCTTTCCAGTCCCTGCCCCCTTTTTTTCTTCCTGAAACAAACTCAAAGTGCCATTAAAGCTTGTCCCTTATGGGATATTTGAATTATTGGTAATGGCTAGTTATTCATATTTTGCTGGGAAAAATTCATTCATGTTAGAAGTATACTGCTTCAGCATTAAACAAAATTATTTCACTGATGAAGCTTGGATAGCAGTGAAAATCTTTTTCCAAATTTCCGCAGTCTTTTTCTGAAATTCCTGTTTATCTTATTCTTAAGGGACTAGCAATGTGAAATAACAATAAATGAAAGTTAGAACTGAGGAGGAATTAGTGAAAAGGTTCAACTGAGACAAGTCCATGGCTGAAATGAGCAGTGAAAGGTCATCCGTTCCGGTACAAGTGATGTGCTTTCTCTGCCGTGTTTTCTTTATTCAGATTAAAAGCCTAAAGAGGAAACTAGACCTTTTCTTTGATCCCACAGTATTCGTATTCACTGAGCAATCAATGAGGTAATAAACTGTACAGAACTTGGATGTACAGATACTTTTTATTTTCCCTCAAAAACAACAACTCTGAAATGAGCGATAAGTATCATATTTGAAAGAAAATACAAAAAAATCCTGGGAGCTCTTCCTGACCCATAATTTGATTCAGCCCATAAAATGAAAGCAGGGATTCCCAAGTTGGAAATTGTTTTGTAACAGGTTCCAATTTCCCTCTTTTTACTCCTTGCTTTATTTTTTTAAAAAAGGGATTCTCTTATTTTTAGTAGAATACAGTGCAACTGAATCAAGACTCAAAGCAAATGGTATCTAGAAACTTCAGGAATTAAGTGTGAATGATTCATTCTCTAGTGTGAAAGCTTTTGAAATAGAAATGTTAAAATAGATTCCCTCAGTAAAGGTCCCAAAGTTGGGAGTCAGTACCCAATGAAACGCAAAATTAATAAAGGCCCCAGGCAATGACAATGAATTTACTACCAAGAAAAAACCTCCTGGGTTAAGGCAGATTTTTGTGAAAGTGGAATGTTAAAATGGTTCATCTCCTTGATCTAAAACTGGGAGCAAATCTTAATGAAAAGATGCTTGGCATTCTTTTTTTTTCTTTTTTTTTCCAAACCAAGAATATTTCATTAGATACATAACTGATCATTTGTGATTGAACATTTAGTTAGTTTTTCTCCATGCCTGAGAGAGGGGAGGACATCGTATGGGTGAGGTCAATCTACTCCAGAGATTGGAATTTATGACCTAATGCCCCCACTTCCAGTCCGATTGTCTCCTCCCTGCTCCCTACCGCTCTCCCCTGCTCACAGGGGTGGCTTATACTGGGGAGACTGAAGTTCAGCAAGACAGTCCTCTGAGATTAACCCAAGGAGGATAGTGGGGGCGGAACATGTGAGCTAGCGAAGGAATGGAGGGTTTTGATGATGTAGGTGGTTTGGGAAATCCACCCCCTGAACACCTCCACAATACATTTCATTCTCCCTCATTCCCAGGTCAGTGTCTTCACAACAATGGAGACTCCTACAGGAAAACAACCGAGACTTATTTTTCATGTCTGTCCATCATACCATTCCCAACAAGTCTCCCTGTTGAATTAAATTATGAATTATGCTTTCCAATTCAGGGATAATTCATGATATAGTGCCCTATAGTATTTTTCATCAAGAATAGATGTATTGGGGGTCAGGAGTATAGCTCAGGGGTAGACTGCACTGCATGCTTGGCATGCACAAAGTCCTGAGGTCAATCCCCAGTGCCTCCGTTAAGAGGGGAAAAAAGAAAAAAGAAAAAATGTATCGAACAGATTCATATGAACTACGAAAGGGACCCTTCCCAGGCCATGTCACACGATGTACAGCAGCTACTCTAGATTTTGAACATGTACTGCAGGGAGGAAAAGTTGCAGGTACTGCTTATCAAACCAAGCAAATCCTTTCCTCCTTTTCGTCAATGGCTCTCTCCTCAGGGGACTATACCTGGCTGCCTTAAAATACGTTTTACTATTTATAGGAGCCAAGCAACTGCCTTGTCTTTATCCTTCTGTTCCTCACTCTTGTTTTTCTCCCATTCTTGTCTGGGTTCAGTTAGATGTTTCCCCAGAGGCGCAGTTCTTTTAGAACGCTGAGTGACTCTTTTCTAAAACTCATTATCATCCTAGTTTTTACGTAACCTTTGGGATCGAGTTTAATTGTTTAATAACATGATATTTCCCCAAATTTGATGGCACTCTTGTAAAGGCAAGAGTAGGTAGGCATGGAAGTAACTCTGAGCTAGGCACATACATGTATTTTTCTCCCCGGACACAGGCCTTTGTATTCATGTCAATGTGCTGTATGTGCTTGTGTTTGAGAACTGACCAGACATAGAAAATTAGTGCTAATATAAAATAAAGGTCATAGGAATGAGCTGGGAAAATGAGAAAAATAAAATGTATAGAATGGCATAAAGTAAATAAGGAAAATGGGTACTGGATAATAGAAGTAAACAAACTTGCAGAGATTTTTTTCTGCTCGTAGAAGGTTACAAAAACCCATCACCCCATACCTTGACAAAACTACTGATAATACTTAACAATTTCTTTCAAGGAATTTTAAATTCATATACCCATACATACAAATTATATTTAACATCCGTATCCATTTCCCTAATTAATACAAGGTTGCTTTCAACGTTTTCTGTAAATGAACTTGTAGAACATCTTTGCACAAGAATTCTTTGTTCAAATTTTGGATTGTTTCCTTAGAATTGATCCTAAAAACTGTAATTACTGGGTCAGGAGGCAAACACATATGTAGAACTTTACTTTCTGGAAGGGCTGTTCCAAACTCTACCACCACCAGATACTGAAAAACATGCTTTTTAATATGAATTTCTTTGATTATATGAACATTATTCATATGTTAATTAGTCATTTTAATTTCTTCTTTGGTGATTTTTATATTCATGCCTCCCTCTTTTTAATGGAGGTAGTGGGGATAGAACCCAGGACCTTGTGCGTGTAAGCATGCGATCTACCATTGAGCTATAACCCCCTTCATGCCCTTTTTATAAGGAAGTCTTAAGATTTAATTACTATTTGTGTGACCTCTTTAAATACCATGAATATTAACAGGTTGTAGTTTTGCTGCAAGTATTTTCCCCAATCTCTTGCTTTGTTTTCTAATTTTATGAATGTTTGATCTTAATGTTTTAAAATTCCATGTCCCAAAATACATGTATAGTTTCATTCAGAATTTCTACCATCCTTTTTAAGTTAAAAAAGTCTTCTTTTTTCTAGAAATCAAAAAGATAGTAGTCTATTTTCTTCTATTGCTTTATAGTTTGAGTTTTTGCATGCTTGAGCATAGCGGGTAGGAACACAGGCAACTTTTATTTGATTACTGGCTCCAGAACTTAGAAGCTGAGTAGCCTTGATTAACTTCTTTCAACCTCAGCTTCTTCGTCTGTAAAAAGGGAACAATTATGCACCAATTATCACAGGTGTTGCTGTAAAGATAAAATATGTCTGGAAAGTATGTTTAATGGGGTCTGGTACATACTAATGCACAATAAATGGTAACAATTATAAACATTATTATTTTTGATATATAGTACAAGATAAGAGTTTAACATGTTTTTCCCTCCAGATGGTAAATAGCACTATTTATTGATGAATCTTTCCCTTCCTCATTACAATGAAAGTGATTTCAGCCTATACTCTGTTCCTGTACACTCTAACACCTGTTTCTGTCTTTCCCATTGACATGGCAGTGTATTTATGCGTGTGGACCACACTGTTTTAAAAGTGTAGCTTTATAACATTTAAGAATATCATAGGAAGACCATGCATATAGGTAACAGAATTCTTTTTAAAATTGGCATGATTATTTTCTTTTTTGGTTTTTTTTTTTTTGGGAGGGGTAATTAGGTTTACTTATTTATTTTTAAATTAATTAATTATTATTATTATTATTATTTTTTTTTTTTTGGTGGAGGTAGTGGGGATTGAACCCAGGACCTTGTGCATGGTAAGCCTGCACTCTACCACTGAGCTACACCCTACCCCTGTCATGATTATTTTCTTATTTCTTCTCCTCACATGGGTTTTAAAGGTATATTATAATTAAAAATTTTAATTGGATATTGTAATGAGAATACATAGTTACATCTCTAAATATACAATTTGATAAATGCAGGAAAACATTTTTACATGTGTTAGTAATGTAACAGATGTAATTTAATGGCTTTGATTTTTAGATAATACAATACTTTGGCTACAAGAAGAAAAGACGCTATTGGGGTGCTAGGGTGAGAAAAGCAGTGTGAAGTTGTTAATGAATAAAATCCAGATTATAAAAGATTTCCTTTTTTTTTTTTTTAGGGCATGGCCACAAGTAACATAGTTTATTATCTGTCAAGTGGAAGTGATTCATGGCCACCTACGGTATGTAAATGTTTTTATGCAACAGCCCTGAACATCTGATTTGATGCAAAAGAAACCTATGTAGACGTCAGGTTTTCCTGGGAATCACTGAGAATCCTTACTAATAGGTGATGAAATTATTTCTTTGTGTTTACCACTGCAGTGGTGGCATTTCTGTCAACAGCAACACTGCAGTTTAAACTGCTAATGGAATTATTTTTGTTTTAATTTCAGCAATAAATATATCTTTAATAACACTACTAACCATTTTGCTGTTTCACAATCATTAGAATCACACATTTACAACAAGGATGCCATTATAATTTTCTACTACCCGTGGGATGAGTGTTTTTATGTTTTAACTATAACAGTTTTGGTCCTGAAAATTAATTGTAAGTGATAAATAACAGAATGTCTGTAAAGACTTAAATTTTCTTTAAGAAAATGGGTCTTTATATCTATAATTATGGGACTCAAGTGCTCTAATAAAGTGATTGTCAGAGTGTGAAAGGAAAAGTGAACACCTCTTCTAAACTGTAGGTAAACCATTAAATAGGACATTAAACAGTATTTGCAAAGGATTATATTCAATATAAAAGAGCACTGCAAAATGCGTTAGAGTTCCTAGCTTCATTTTTTATCATTCCTGCTACAAAAATTAGGAGGTATACAAAGAACCATCTAGAAGCTCGTGGAATTCAGAAGGACTTATTTAGAGAAGTCTTGACATCCACGTGTGAGGAGAATTCTGGAAAGACTTAGAGACACTTGATGGGTTTTTCAGAGCTGGATCAAGGGGTGCTTGTGTTGTCCACTTTTTAAAAATTAGGAAGCATTTCACATATTCAAAAAAGCATAGAGAACATTACAATACTGAGCTCTCACCACTCAGTTTAAGTAGTCAGCGTTATAAATATGATTGAATAGTTTTCTTCTTTTTTTTTTAAATGAGAAATCTACCATTGAAAATACAGGATATGGATGTCCTAGAATTTCCTTTTCCAAAGTTCATTCCATCTAACATGTTCAGTTTTCCTTTGTTGCCACAGAGATGCCAGATGGATATAGTTGGCGAAATGCTCTAGGCACAAATTGCCTGAACCAAAGATGGCTAGTAACCAGCAACTGCATAAAGCAATTCTAAACAGTAGAGCAAGATTGTTCACATTTTAATTCCTTGGAACTAATGAGCAACTGTCCTCGGCACCAATTCTTAAGGCTCCTTGACTTCATTCTGAGAAAAATGCTTTTCTAAACCCAACAAAAGAATGGAGGGCAAGAACCAGGTTACCTGTCAACGCTGAGAGCACAGAGGTTGAGGACGGTGATCCCCACTGAGGACTTCTGCAAAAAGGGGAACAACTTGCAGAGAAATACGCCAAAGTCATTGTGATCAAAAGGCCAGCGGCCAGCCAGCAGCTGAAAAAGGAGACAGCGAGGTAAGAAACGGCAAGCACAGGATACACCGACGTTTACAGGCTTCTGAACATCTACGTTTTATCATTCATCATCCTTCTCAGTGTGGTAGCAGTAGAGTATTATCATCATTAATTTTTTTTTCATATTTTAGATTCTCAGCAATTTTTTAATCCTGAAAAATGTGGAGAATTGAGATAGGAGGGAAGAGGGCAGGGCACAATCATTAAAAGAATGACGCAGCAATCAGCACCAAGATGCAGAAGATGCAACTCTCAGTAGACCTTAAGCTTCAATATACGCTCATTAAAATATAATAGCATGTTAAATGGTACTTCCCCAGGTGCCATGCCAGTCACAACAGTTTCAAGGCTGACCATAAAAGGTCAAAAAGTAGGCGATGGCCCAATTCCTGGGAATCCCAGCCCCTTCCCCAAAGTAGTTGGAATAATCCTCCCACTTGTTAGCCTATGAAGTTACAAAGCCCATAGAAACTAACAACCCCACACCTCTCTCTGTCTCTCTCTCTCTTTCTCTTCCTTCCTCTTTCCCTCTCCCTCCCTCCCCCATGCCCCATGGGCTCTCTGGCAAAGAGCAGCAACAGTTGGGGGTTTGGATGACAGCTTAACCAAGAAGCAGGCAGTCATTTCTGATCCATTCTTAGGAAACCAAGAGTAACGTGAGCCATTTTCAACTCGTGCCATTGGGAGATTCTATTAACGCCTGACAAAGAGCCAAAGCTCTGAATAAGGTGTTAGGGAGAACGCCAGGGAAACGTGGTTTAGGAGGTACTGACTTCGCCAGCTGGGTGTCACCTAAAGCCACTTGGAACTTACTTTTCCTCCATGCTTAACGGGCTGCCACTGCTTCTGCAGGTGTGATACCAGTGGCCTGTCTTGATTTGGGCTCAGAATTCCCTTCTCATAGAGGAAAATGTGGTTACTGTGATCTGTTTGTAGCATTTGCAGGAACATCTGTTCTTCCATGTTGACAATTTAAATTTGTTTTTCCAAGGAGAGGGTGAGTACCCTCCAGTGGCTGTGGTAAGTAGCAAGAACATAAATCTTCTGTGAGTTGCTGATTATTTATCTAATTAGGTATTGCACTAGAATCATGGACTTAAATAATAACTCAGTTACCTAAAAGACAGAAGGAAGTCCCTGCTGAATATATGATGCCTTTTCAAGAGTACAGTGGTATTGATTTCCTTTCTCATTTTTGCTCAGTGACTTAGAATTTAAACTTACTCTACTTAATAGGAAATAATACTGTACTAACTTGACAAATTTCTCTTGTCTTCTTTTTTTTGGAAAGTGCCTATTGCCATAGTAACTCTAAGTTGAACTTCCAATTTCATTCTGCCATGTCTAAAGGTTACATGAGGTTTATTTTCATAGTCGACGTGCTCATTAACATGAGTCCATGGAAAAAGGATGAGAAAATCAGTACCCCAGAAATAGAAAATCAGAATCTATGCATTTTGAGAATTTAGTAACACAGGATTCTCTAGAATTGTATTTTTATGGCTAAGACCCTTTATGACTTAATTTCAGATGTTCTCTCTTTTTGGCTTTCAAACATATTTCCTTTTCTTTTGAGTAATTCTTCTAAAAGACCTTTTTCTTCAATCCAATTCTGTCTTTTTCCTCTCACTCTAACCAGTCATGGTTGGTGTCTTCTCAGAATTTCCACATAAACTTTTGTCCAAGGACAACCAGTGGGCTCTTCACAAAAACGCTGCCCTAAACTCTGATAGTTTTCACGAAACTAAAAAATAGTTATACTACTGCTGATTGCTAGTTATTAATGTTTGATGCAAGTAAAGACATAAAACATTATTTCTGGGATGAATCACCCTCTATAGAGAATAGAAAACTTGAAAAATAACTTTTTATAGAATGAGAGTTTAGTATTTTGTTCCAGAACTGTAATTCTCCACTAAAGACTAGAAAGATGTAATTAAAATGTGTTGGGATTGTTACAGGATGTTCTTTGGAACAGTTGAACAACCAGTTATGGTTCATTCCCGGAGACAGAGGATCCTGAAATCCACATGGATGGATTTCCCAATTCACTCATCCAACAGTGAGAGAAAAGAAAAGGGTGTTTCTGGCTTAACAAGGGAGACTCTGAAATCCTGTGAAGGTCTAAGTAACAAGTACTAAGAAAAATGATCTAGAAAACCCACAACTAAATATGCATTGTTTCAGGTCTTTGCAATCTCAATTGAAATTTTTTTTCCTTTTTCATGTTTGCTTAAACTTTTAATTAGGAGTAGGTGTAATGCAAGGACTCTGGGGAAGTTATTATGAAATTGGTGATAACAGAATTGTCTTTCTTTGACACAAATAGGTGTTTGGTTATTTTTATTGTTCTTTTTCTTCTTCTTTGCCAGCATTGATTCTTCTTGGGAATTATAAACAAAGGAGAATGAAAGAAATCATTGGGGGCAATTTTTAGGTACAATCACGGTGTAGACCTCCCTGACCTATGTCCACTTCATTCTGAAGGGATGTGTGGACAGTAACTGTTCTCATGCTGCCAGCAGGAAATTAGGTCCCTGCCTTCAGGCCACTTCGCCTCTTTCTGATTAAAGCCGGCTTTCTCAAAGAGGCCCTGCTTAACTACCCAATCTTAAGCAGGACTTGCTTGTTAACCTCTTTCATGGAAACAATGTTGGAGTAATCAGATTCAAAGACTCTTTTCAGCTCACTCTGTCTTAACAAGAAAACATATACAATAGGAAGGCATCAAAGAGGCATAGAGTAGAGCTCATTTGTTTTTCTCTTATTTGGAAGAGGTATTTTGGAGCTAATGAAAGATTACTGGAAATGCATCCTTTCTGTTATTTATTAGTGTTTAAAATGGGAAATGCAATACATAAAATAATAAAGATTAGGCTGTATAAAAACTTATATAATGAAAAGCAAGTCTGCCTTCCATTCAAAGCCCCTTAATTCCCTGCCCCAGGGCAACCACTGTTAATTGTAAATTGTGTTTTCTTTTAGAAAACCTCTTGTGTACATAAAAGCAGATCCTTTCTTTTTTTTTGAACAACTGAGAACATATGGAAATAATACCTTTTAACCGTCTTTTATGATCTTTTTTCCTAGAGCAGGTTTCTGGGAAGCAGATTTCTTTTCTATTGCCTAAGAAAAGGTTTTGATTTTTAAAAGCATGTGGAGGAAACAATTTAGAGTGGAATAGGAAAAGATAAAGAACTGTTTAGCATAAACAGACCATGGCAAAAGAACTTAGTTGATTTCACTAATGTTAACAAGCTATTATCAATTCAGTGAAAGAAAAACCAAACTAGTCTGATAAACTAACAAGTCAGATTAGCTTAAGGGTAATCTGGCACCTTGGAGCAGTAACAGCTTATTATTGCCATGAAAGGGTCTGTGCTATTATGTAACCCTCATATTTATAACTTCCAAGGGCATTACAGAGTACCTAGTACATAGTTAAGTGTTGAATGAATTAATGAGTTCAGCTCATTAATATTGGGAAATATTTTCACACTTTGAAATTAGACTAAGACAAAATTTTCCCCAGAAAACACATTCATCTTATAATTTACTTTCTATTTTGAAGTCATTTAACAATATCCGAAAGTAGTGTTTCCACTCTTTTATGTTGAAACAAACAATGCAGCTGCCAACTAGTTATTGGAGGAGGTGGGAGACTACAGTTCTATCAAGAATCTGCGAGAAAAGGGGCTGCCAAACTCTGCCTGGAGACTCCTCACTTGGCGCAGTGATGAGACTGTCCAGCTTGCTAAGAGCTACAGAGCAGGCACCTGGAGGTGACGCCCCTCCTGTGGTTCAGTCAAGTTCTCAAGTGGATGCTAGAGGGACACACAGAGCAACCGAGGCAGCACAGGGCAACCTGCTGAGCATGGAGTTTGCTCTAGGACACTTGCCATGATTCTAGCCTAGGGGACTTTTCTTCAGTTGAAACATAAAGTTCCTGATCTCCACCTGAAAACTCAAGCATACTAAATGGCACAAATTAAGGTTGGAATTCTGTATTTGTGTGGCTGATTTGGATTCTGTCAAAATCAGCATCATGAAACAGACAGGCCGTATATATTTTTTTAATCAAAATAGATTTACATACGGACTTGTCTCACACGATACACTGACAAGCATCCTGTTTTTAGAATGACTCGATCCCAAAGCAGGATGTCTGGCCACCACTATATTTAGTACAAAGCAGTGTCTACTTGGTTGGGACCTTTTAGATATGTGTGATGTACCTATTGGTGTCAGTTTTCCAGGACACACCTGACAACCAGAAAGTAAGCAAAAACGTAAGGTGTCAAATGGTTGATGTGAAATTTACACCCTAAAGCTCGCATGCTTTACTCATGGGCAAACTGCCTGAGCCTTCCCTACAGGTTGAGTTGTTTCCACTTTATACCCACTTTTATTGTTCTTTTTCAGTTGTTCTGTTTTTTGTCCCTTGTACATCCAAAGCTGATCGTTAGTAGGAACCCTCCAGTGTAACAGTTCTCAGTCTTGGCTGTACATTAGAATGACTGAGGGAGCGTTTGAAAATCCCAGTGTCCAGGCCATGCCCTGAGACAACAGCTCTTCATCGGGGGTGATTCTGTCCGCCGGGGACATTTGGCAACATCTGGAGACATTTTTGGTTATTACGACTTGTTGGGAGGCTCTAGTGGGTAAGAAGAGGCCAGGGATGTTGCTAAACATCTTGCAATGCACAGGCCAGGCCCTCTGATGAACAATTATCCAGCCCCAAATATCAATAGTGCTGAGACTGAAAACCCCATCCTGGGCCAATTAAATCAGAATCTCTGGACTTGGGACACAAGCCCAGTAGTTTTTAAAGCTCCCAGGTGATACCAATGTACAGCCAAGGTTGCGAATCACTCTTTCAGCAGTATTGGAACCATCTGGAGGGCTTCTTAAACCACATCACTGGACCCCACCCCCAGAGTTTCTGATTCAGTAGGTCAGAGCTGGGGCCTGAGAACCTACATTTCTAATGAGTCCCAGGTGATGCTGATGGCCAACCAACCACACTTCAAGAACCACTGCTCTAGAGATACCATGATCAGCCAAAAAAAGAGATAGATAGATAGCTAACAGCCAGATGGTTCAGCAGGAGCAGAAAATAGTTTTAATACAGACATAAGAAATACACATCAGAATGGTTTGGGGCCATGCAGCTTGCATCCCTTTCACCCCAATATCCCCTAAAGGCATCCATGCAGAAAGGTGCAGTCCGAGAGCAGGCGACGACCTAACTGGGATGCTTGACCCTCATGTTGTAGCCTCATGTCCTAGGCCTTACCAGCTTGGTGCTATGAACTAAGGAGGTTCTTTCCCTAAACCCAAGTTAGACTGTCAATTCATAAAGGTTCAAGTACAAGATTTACCTGTCACTAACTGTGACTGTGGGTAAGCCGCTTACCCACTGTAGGTCTCATTCCTGTATTTGCTACGTGGGGTGGTCCTCAGACCTGCCACAGTGGTACAGTGACCGTCTGGGGATGCTCACGTGGGACAGTGCTTACGAAAGAATTCATACACTAAACACACACTGCATAAATTTATGCATTTTGAGTGCTGTAATTTGTAATCATAAACTGAACTGTACCAATTCTTCATGACAATGATAAAAAGGATAGTATGAATTTACCCCTTTTTATGCCTTCCAGATGTGGATGCCATAACTTGGGCATTATCTTTGTTACTGTCATGGAGTCTTAATAATGGGATAAATAAAACCAGTGGTGCGTTTTTCTTCGTGCTAAGTTTCCTTCCAGCCCATCCGGTGGGGCTGAAGGCTTCTCCACTTCCCCTTCATCTCACCCCACCCATCCGAGGAAGGCATGGGCGATTTATGAGTACAGTCTGTAACAGCTGAAAACCTCAAAGTAAATAAAATGTTCTCTTCCCCTCAGTGAGGATTATTGAAGGGTCACTTGAAATTGGACATGATGGACCAGGTACCAGTCTTCAAAAAGTCAGGTTCTGAAGTTTTCTTTCTTTCTGGGGGAGGGGCTGGGATGTAGAAGTTGGTACACAGTCGAATCTGTAGTACAGATGCTCTACATCTTCTGACAGTAGACTGAGATGGGAATAAAACCTATAATGGCCAGCACAGTCTTTCCATGGGAACATGTTTTCTGGCTGCTTGCAAATCTCTATTTGGTTACAAAAAACCCAATAAATCACTTTGTGCGACTGAAATGAGTTTCGCTCTTTCCTTAGCTTTAATGGCTTCAGAAGTGAGGCAGAGCTTTCGTAGAAGTCAAATCAAATAAATAAAAGAAAACCCACAGCTTCGACCCTATCCATCCACTTCTTCCTCTGACCGGCTCCTCACGACCCCCGACCAGCACAAGGACTTGGAGAGCATGGCAGACGCGGGGCAGAGCAGGAAATCCACAGATGTTCTCGACTCCGGCGCCGGCTGCCCTCAGCGACCCCGGGGGACGGAGAAGCACTCCTTTTACTGAAAGCAAGTGGCTTGGCGGAGTCAAGGGTGTGGGCCCCGAAGCTCGACTTCCTGGGTTGGACCAAATCCCAGCTCTGCTGTGTTCCAGAATGTTCCAGAGCGCGTGACCTTGGCACGTTGGTTAACCTCGTGGCTTCTCAGTTTCCTCCTCTAGAAAATGGAAACGGTGATGGCAGCAACTTCGGAGGGTCACTGTGGACAACAGAAGAGTCCATCCCTAGAAAGCGCTTCACAGAATTAAGTATCCGGACATGTGAGCTCTTTGCATGGCGGGTGGTTATCAGTCTCTGCTTTTTGTTTGTTTGTTTTCCGGTGAGATTGTGAAGGAGGGTCACCCAGGTCACCATGTGCAGGGTGGTGGCAGACCCCACAGGCACAAAGGACCCCATTCTCGCGGAAGTGAGTACCCAGAAGAACAGATGTGATGGTTTCTAAAGAAGCTGTAGGCAGCATTCCGTGGGAACGGAACAGAAGGCGGCGGCGAGGCACAGCGCGGAAGAGCGCGCCCTGGAACCGGCTGCCCGGTGCCCTGCGTGACTCGCGCGCGTGCACTGTGCCTGAGCGACAACTGCAGAGGGACGACAACCCACGCCACACGGCTGATGCGAGTCTGAAATGAATTATTCCAGGCAAAGCACTCAGAACCGGGCCTGACCCTTCGCGGGTCCTCAGTGTTAGTTTCTGTTAAGAGACAGGTTTTGAGAAACAGCTCCAGGTCCTCTGCGATTAGATTGGAAACCTTGAGATAGTTGCTGCCACCTGCTACCCATATATTTCACTACTGAATGGTCAGTGTTTCTGTTTTTGCTGAGGTTGTAACTTTTTAGAAACTGAAATACATAGATGTTAATAACAACCAGGTGAAGGAGAGATCACCAGGAAAAAAAAAAAAAAAGAAGGAAAGAAAGAAAAGAAAAGAAAAAACGTTTAAAAACCAAGTTCCAAATCCAGGATATGGGCTTATTATCTCCAATAGGGTCAGTCACCTGAAGGCTGGGAATGGAAAGAAACGTCTCTCTCTGATAACTTTGCTAAGGATGCCAATCTAGAATCATGGGACTTTAGGCTTCTACTTTTTTTGTATGCCTAAAACCAAAGGATCATTTGATGGAGAAGAATAAAACTTATTTACAAAAGAACAGTTGGAAGCACTGAATATCAAAACTGCACAGAATAGTGCCAGGTGGATGTGTCGATCCTTTAAGATTGAGTTCATAAATGGAGAGAAGATTTACGTTGGAAAGAATGAACCCTGGCTTTTCCTGAATGGAGAAAAGACAGCTAATTAAAGAAGGCACGTTCTCTCACCTGGACACACTGTTAAGACACAAGACCCACTGAAAAACGTTATTGTTTATTTCAATCAGCAGTCTCTATGGTAGTACATGCTAGGACTTACTTAAAAGAAACATGCAGGTGAAAACAAAGCAGAACAAAACAAAATAAACTGGCAGAGATTTCCACATACAGATTTAGGTAGTAGCCCCAAAAAACTTACCAGGAAGGGGATGAAAGCAGGAAAAAGTAAAAGCCAATGGCATATTTGAAAGCATGCAACTTATTTACTGATTTAATGTTTAAAATTAAGAACTGGGGTTAGGAAGGGAGGGTATAGCTCAGTGGTAGACGGCATATTTAACATAGGGTTCAATCCCTGGTACCTCCATTGAAAAAAAAAAAAGAACTGGGGTTAGTTCTTCATTGTAAAGTGTGTCATGTGGTCACAATTATCCTGTGTGTAGACGGAAATGATGACCCAACTGGATAAGGTATGCCGCATGAAGAAAATAATACCATATGTGTCTTCTGGGTAAAAAAAGAATAGAATTGTTGCTGAAGCTCATGTGTTACAGTAAACAATAAGGGTGAGATGATTTTGAATAATTTAATAACAGAAATTCATTAGGAAATAAATCTTCACAATTTCCGATAGCTGAGGCATAAAGTAAATGAGGAGGACGTGCTGAAGATGTCTGAGTCACCAGCCAGATGGTGATACTTCATGTAAGAATGAAGTGCATTTTAACAACTGACCCACTAAAGTTTCAGAAGAGGGAAGGGTGGACCATACTGAAGGTGAAGTAAGAAATTCTGGCTTCCAGCTCTAGCCCTGTTGAGAATCTCTGGGCCTGGGTTCTGCCTTCTCTGCCAAGCTGTCTAGTTCTGGTTCAATATTTCTTATCTCTAACTTCTCTGCCAGCTGTTAAATTGCATGATTTGTTTTCATATCAGAGCTCCAGTCTGTAACTGGTTCTCTGAAACTATTATCAACTTCATTATTCCTTACTTTGCCTACCCTCAAACCCTCCCTTCTTTTTATTTTATTTTTCAAAATGCTGATTCTTTTTTAAAAATTGTTCAGTTTATTATTTATTTACTTATTGGAGGGGGGAGGTAATTAGGTTTATCTCTTTATCTTTAGAGGAGGTACTGGGGATTGAACCTAGGGCCTTGTGCATGCTAAACATGTGCTCTACCACCTGAGCTATATCCTCCCCTCACTTCATTTTATATGATTAATTTTGTTTTCCCAATTTCTGTTTTACTCTTCCCCACAATGAGTATTTTAGTCCTTTTTGCCTTCCTTTTTCTACCCAAAAGGATTAAGGATGTCAGAACGTGTTGAGTCCCATAGATGAAATCTTGAAACTATTTATTCACCTTGACTGTATGAACAGTATTTTCTTCCTCTCCAGGGAGAAGCTAAAATATACAGAAAATTTAGCCAGTGAACTATAAGCACCGTACTGTAAATCCTGACTGTAAGTAAAATGAAGGAAAAAATAGTAGGTAAGTGGCTTCTTTAACCTTCCAGTCAAAGGTCTGTTGTAAATTACAGTGTAAAATCAATGATTTTTTTTAAAATTTGAAAATTAGTTTTCTATTACTTTGTCTTATTTACAGTTTTTTGGAAATGAAATAAAACTAAATTGTACTAGTCAAGAATAATAGATTTTAATCTAGTTTTACTTCTAGTCTTGATATTCAACACATGCTGTATCTCCACTGTAAGCATTTTGTTTATTTTAGTGCTACCTAGAACAGAAAACACAAATCTGAGGTCCAGTGTAATTGGCCTACAGCATTGCTGGGCTTCCTTTCCTAGACACCTGAATATTGAGAGAGACTTGTACCATTTCCTTGAGATTAGGGCCAATGTTCTATTTCCTTCACATTTCTCTCAAAAGACTTCATACAATGTTCCACATGCAACAATTGCCTAAGGAATATCGGCTTCCATGAAAATTAGCCACTTAAGCAGATGTTATTAAGACAAGTTAGGTAAACGACAATTATCTTAGATCTAAAAAATGATAGCATTTCAGACTTGGACTGGTGCCTAGAGATCATCTAGATCAGTGGTTCTCTAAGTGTTGTCTGAGGACCCTTGGGGATCCCCGAGACCTTCATGGGGTCTGCAGGATCAAGATAATACTGAAATTACTGCCTTTTCTGCTGGTGGACACTTGCATGGTTGGTGCAAAAGCAACAGTGGGTAAAACTGCTGGTGCCTTAGCATGAATCAAGACAGTGGCACCAAATTGTTCTGGGGCATTGTATTCTTCGCCATCAAACACTGGCAGTAAAAAATAAGTTGATGCTACAAGAATAATGGTGAGGATTTCATCAAGGTCACAGGATATAAGAGCAATATAGAGACATCAGTTGCATTTCTATATACTAGAAATGAAAAATACAAAAATGAAATTAAGAGGCAATGCCTTTCAAAAGAGCATCAAAAAAGAATAAAATACTTAGGAATAAATTTAACTAAAGAAGTGTAAGACATGTATACTGAAAGCTACAAAATACTGGAGAAATCAAAGATATAAATAAGTGTTTATGGATTGGAAGAATCAATATTGTTAAGATGGCAATTTTCTCTAAATTCATCCAAAGTGTCAAATATAATCCCTATCTAAATTCAAGGAAATGAGCAAGTTGATCTTAAAATTTATATAGAAATGTAAAGGACCTAGAAAAGCTGAAACTTTTTTGAAAAACAAAAACAAAATAGGACTTACAGTACCTGTTTAAAACCTTACTATAACACACAGACACAGAGAACAAACTTATGGTTACCAGGGGTTAGAGAAGGTGGGAAGAGATAAGTTGGGAATTCAAAAATTGCACCTCTTGGGGAGTGTTGGAAATGTTAGCTATATTGATTGTGGTGGTGGTTTCATGGGTATATACATCTATAAAAATTCATCAAATTGTACATCTGAAATATGTGTAGTTTACTGTATAGGAACCTTACCACAGTAAAGGTGTTTCAAAAACAACACATAATAAAAGCTATGTATGACAAACCTACAGCCAGCATAGTACTCAATGGTGAAAAACTCAAAAGCTTCCCACTAAAATCTGGGACAAGACAAGGCTGCCCACTATCACCACTCCCATTCAACACAGTCTTGGAAGTCCTAGCCACAGTATCAGGCAGGAGAGAGAAATAAAAGGGATCCAAATTGGAAAAGAAGAGGTAAAAGTGTCACTATATGCCGACAACATGTTTATATATATAGAAAACCCGAAAAGGTCCACACAAAAACTACTAGAGCTGATCAAAGAATTCAGCAAGGTAGCAGGTTACAAGATTAATGTTCAAAAATCAGTTGCATTTCTTTACACTAATGATGAATCAACAGAAAAAGAAAGTAAAGAAAGAGTTCCCTTTAAAATAGCAGCCAAAGTAATAAAATACCTAGGAATAAATCTAACCAAGGAGGTGAAAGAATTATACACAGAAAACTGTAAACCACTGATGAAGGAAATTAAAGAAGACTTTAAAAAACGGAAAGATATCCCGTGCTCCTGGATTGGAAGAATCAATATTGTTAAAATGGTCACACTGCCCATGGCAATCTACAGATTTAATGCAGTCCCTAACAAATTACCGAACTAGACATATTTCACAGAACTAGAACAAATCATAATAAAATTTATATGGAACCACAAAAGACCTAGAATTATCAAAGCATTACTGAAGAGAAAGAAAGAGGCTGGAGGAATAACTCTCCCAGACTTCAGACAATACTATAGAGATATAGTAATCAAGACAGCATGGTATTGGTACAAAAACAGACATATAGACCAATGGAACAGAATAGAGAGGCCAGAAATGAACCCACAAACTTTTGGTCAACTCATCTTTGACAAAGGAGGCAAGAATATACAATGGAATAAAGACAGTCTCTTCAGCAAATGGTGTTGGGAAAACTGGACAGCAGCATGTAAAGCAATGAAGCTAGAACACTCCCTAACACCATACACAAAAATAAACTCAAAATGGATCAAAGACTTAAACATAAGGCAAGATACAATAAACCACCTAGAAGAAAATATAGGCAAAACATTATCTGACATACATCTCAAAAATGTTCTCCTAGGGCAGTCTACCCAAGCAATAGAAATAAAAGCAAGAATAAACAAATGGGACCTAATGAAACTTACAAGCTTCTGCACAGCAAAGGAAACCATAAGTAAAACAAAATGACAACCTACGGAATGGGAGAAAATTTTTGCAAATGAAACCAGCAAAGGCTTGATCTCCAGAATATATAAGCAGTTCATACGACTTAATAAGAAAAAAATCAAACAACCCAATCCAAAAATGGGTGAAAGACCTAAACAAGCAATTCTCCAAGGAAGACATACAAATGATCAATAGGCACATGAAAAAATGCTCTATATCACTAATTATCAGAGAAATGCAAATCAAAACTACAATGAGGTATCACCTCACACCAGTCAGAATGGCCATCATTCAAAAGTCCACAAATGACAAATGCTGGAGAGGCTGTGGAGAAAAGGGAACCCTCCTACACTGCTGGTGGGAATGCAGTTTGGTGCAGCCACTGTGGAAAACAGTATGGAGATTCCTCAAAAGAGCAGGAATAGACTTACCACATGACCCAGGAATCCCACTCCTGGGCATATATCCAGAAGGAACCCTACTTCAAAATGACACCTGCACCCCAATGTTCATAGCAGCACTATTTGCAATAGCCAAGACATGGAAACAGCCTAAATGTCCATCAACAGATGACTGGATAAAGAAGAAGTGGTATATTTATACAATGGAATACTATTCAGCCATAAAAACTGACCACATAATGCCATTTGCAGCAACATGGATGTTCCTGGAGAATGTCATTCTAAGTGAAGTAAGCCAGAAAGAGAAAGAAAAATACCATATGAGATCACTCATATGAGGAATCTAAAAAAAAAACCAAACAAAACATAAATACAAAACAGAAACAGACTCACAGACATAGAATATAAACTTGTGGTTGCCAAGAGGGCAGGGGGTGGGAAGGGACAGACTGGGATTTCAAAATGTAGAATAGATAAACAAGATTACACTGTATAGCACAGGGAAATATATACAAGATCTTATGGTAGCTCACAATGGGAAAAAAATGTGACAACGAATATATATGTATGTTCATGTATAACTTAAAAATTGTGCTCTACACTGGAATTTGACACAACATTGTAAAATGACTATAACTCAATAAAAAAATTTAAAAAAAACCCCACCCCAAACCAAAACATAAACTTACTATAAACTACAGTAGTCAAGACTGGATTGTACTGGCATAACAGTAGACACACAGGTCATTGGAATAGAAAAGAAAGTCCAGAAATAAACCCTTACATTTATCATCAGTTAAGTATTAACAAAGGTGCCAAGATAATTTGGTGAGGAAAGAATAGTCTTTTCAATAAATGGTGTTGGCAATATGTACTTACAGCAAATCATTATGTTGTACACTTGACATTAATGTAATACGTTAATTCTATCTTAATAAAAATGTTAAAAATTTAAAAAGGTGTTGGAACACTTGGATATGCCTTTGAAAAAAAGGAACTTAGATGCTTCCTCATACAGTACACAAAAATTAACTGTGATCATAGATCTAAATGTAAGGGCTAAAATTATAAAACTGTTAGAAAAAAACATAAGAGCCTTTCTTTGTGATCTTGACTTAGGCAAAGACTTTGTAGTTATGACATTAGAAATATGATCCATAAAAGAAAAATTTGATAAACTGGATTTAATTAAAATTAAAATGTTTTGCTCTTCAAAAGACACCATTTAAAAAATGAAAAGAAAAACCACAGAGTGGGAAAAAATATTTGCAAACTATATATCTTATGACTTATTTATTTATTTTTTTGAAAATCAAGTATCTGATGAAGGACTTCTGTCCAGGGTATATAAAGAATTCCTACAATTAAACAAATAAATACAAATAACATAATTAAAAAGAGTGAAAGATTTAAATAGACCTTTCATCAAAGTAGAAACACAAATAGCTAAGTACATGAAATTGAAAAATGCTCAACATCATTCATCATAGGGAAATGCACATTAAAGCCACACTAAGACGTCACTACACATCATTAGAATGGCTATAATGAAAAAGACTGACAATAATAAAAGTGTTGATGAGGATGTGGAGGAACTGGAACCCTCATATAATGCTGGTGGGAATATAAACTGGTACAACTATTTTTTCACATTGATATGATCCAGTGATATTCATATTTCTCCAGTATGACTCATTTGTTTGTATTTATGCAATGTAATCACATGTGTAGGTTTGTGTATCAACCACCAGCCAAGATGGACCAGATCCATCACAAGGATCCCTTAAAATGACCTCTTATAACCACACTACCCTCCTCTCTCCCTTGAAATCCATAGCCCCTGGCAACCATTAATCTGTCCTCCTTCTCAATAACTCTGTCAGTTCAAGGTTGTTATATGAATGGAATTAAGTAAAATCATATAGTATGTAATATTTTGAGATAGGCTTTTTTGTTTGTTTGTGTTTTGCTCAACATGATTCCCTTGAGATTTATCCAAGTTATTGCGTGTATCAACAGCTTGTTCCTTTTTGTCACTGAATAGTACCCTATGGAATGAATATACCAGTTTGTTTAAAGAACATCTGGCTTGCTTCCAGGTTCAGGCATTACAAATAAAGCGACTATGGACATGCACAAACAGGTTTTTGCATGAATGTAATTTTCATTTCTGTGGGCTAAATGTCCAAGAGAGCAATTGCTAGGTCTTACGGTAATTGCATGCTTAGTTTTATAATGAACTTCCAAACTCTTTTCTAGAGTGGTCCTACAATTTCCCATTCTCACCAGCAATCTATGAGTGATTCAGTTTCTCCTCATCTTTGCCAGCATTAGGTGTTGTCACTATTTTTAAATTTTACTCATTCTGATAGGTAGTGATATCTTGCTGTGGTTTCAATTTTGCATTTCCCTAATGGCTAATAATGTGGACCATCTTTTCACCTGTTTAGGGGCCACTTTTATGTCCTTGTCAGTAAAATTTCTGTTCATATCTTTTGCCCATTTCCTGTCTGGATTTTTTTGTTGTTGTTGAGTTTTGAGAGTTTTTATTATATCCTAAATATTGCTCCTTTGGTTGGACATGTTGATTGCAAATATTTTCTCCCAGTTTGTAGCTCATTTTCTCATCCTCTTAAGAGGTTTCTTTTCAGAGGAAAAGTTTAAAATTTTGATGAGGTCTTATTAATCAGTTTTTTTTTATTTGTTCTATAGACTGTGCTTTTGAGATCTTCCTTTTTGTCCCTTGTTGTATACTTTTACATTTTCATTTAAATGCATAGTTTGAAATTAAAAAATTTGTTTGATTGCAGTAGAAATAACATAAAAGTTAGCACCTTAACAATTAGTCATGGATCTTGTGTGTCTTTAGCAGAGAAGAGGTAGTTTGAACAGAATATGGGGATATACTGAGGGTCACAGAACCTAAAAAGTGATTGAATGACAAGTATTAAGCCCTAAGGCACTTGCTTTTCTCCACTCATTCAAATTCTAAAATTTCTGGCTAAGAAATACTACTTTATTAGACATCTTCAATTCGAGTACCAGTTTTTTTCTTCTGAGCCATTTCTACAAACCAAATATTTATCATTTTATGAGAGTTACTAGAGTTATTGCAAACAAGTAAAAAATTTCAAAACTGCAGTAGAGGTGGACTCTGGTCTATCAGCTGAGAGACAGCCTTTATTATATCAGCCTGCAAATAGGGCCAATTTGTTTTTTGTTTTTGTTTTTTAACTTTTTTGAGGCAGAGGGATTAGGTTTATTTACTTATTTATTCCCTTTTTAATGGCGGCACTGGGGATGGAATCTAGTGCATGCTAAGCGGGTGCTCTACCACTGAGCTATACCCTCCCCACTTAAGCAGGGCCAATTTGAATTAGTGTCTCTGTAAAACTATAAATAGCTCCAAGTTCTGGTTCACATAGTTGGAACTACAACTGTTGACTCTTCACATTCTGAGATTCTAGGCTGCCTCCCTCCCTCCCTCCCTCCTTCCTTACCCCACCCCTTCCTTAAGTGTACATGAACTATCTTTGGTGTGCCTGATGAGTTACACAGCGTCTAAGAGTAGAGTCCCAAGGATGGATCTCCATCACCCAACTCTGACTTCTTTCTCCCATCCTCTGTGGCTCCTCCTTCCTTCCCCAATAATTTAAAAAGGTCTAATGGGGAGAGTATAGCTCAGTGGTAGAGCGCATGCTTGGCATGTATGAGGTCCTGGGTTCAATCTCCAGTACCTCTGTTAAGTAAATAAATAAATAAACCTAATTACCCCCCAAAATAAAATTAAAATATTAAAAAAATGAAAAGGTCTGATGTATACCCACAATAGCTGTGCTGCAAAATCACATGCATACATAAGTGCATACACACAGCGTTTTGGAACATGGAGTATTTCTTATATTTCCCCCATCTTCCCCTTTGGCTAGAACATGGCCTTTCTATCCATTAACAAATAAATATTCCTTAAATTTTATTTTCCAAAGATAAAAAAATTCATCTATTTTTAGTTATGACCATATAATTTAATTGGCCTATCAAAGAAATATAAGTGGGGAGGGCATAGCTCAGTGGTAGAATACCTACCTAGCATGCATGAGGTCCTGGGTTCAATCCCCAGTATCTTCATTTAAAAAAATAAATAAATAAACCTAAAATTAAATCTAATTGCATCCCCCATACAAATTAAAAAATAATAATAATTAAAAGAAAGAAATATGAAATGTAGTGATTTTCTGATCAGATAATTTCAAGTATGTAAAGCTTTTATCTTTAAGATCTCTGGACGGTACTTCTAATTTTTTTTGTTTTGTTTTGTATGACATTTCCCTAGAATAAATGCAAACATCTTCTTTACTTCATTCTTTTTCTTTTTTAACTGAAACATAAATGGCTGTCCAAAGATCTGGCCTCCTGGTTTAGTGCTGTTCTTAATTACTTGAAAGACATTGGAACGAACATCTCTAAGCGCATGACAAAGCGTTTAAAACTTCAGTTTTGATCAGAAAATGCATGATTTTGTCCAGCAGTTTTCAAGGATATCCAGTTGTTAAGACTCTCAAGGAGGCCAGAGTTTTGATGTTTGCTAACACAAATGGGGAGGACGAAGGGAGGGGAAGAGCCCTGGGCGGATCTTCTCACTGACGTCAGCAGTCACCACAGGAACAGGCCTACTATGTGTCACTGTGAATGGCATTCCGTGCAATGGGCATTTTTTATTTTTTCATACAAAAATAATGACTTGAGAGATCAAGCGATTTATTCAAGATCAATCGCAAACCATTTTAAAAAAGGAAACATACTTCGATCTTTTGGGATTATGCCCATTTACTGTTTGGGGAAGGGGGTTGTAGATATAAGCCATTTAAGAATATATAAGGTTATGAAGACTTAGTCATATTTTTGAAGCTCAGATCTTGAGCTCTGACCTCCTCTGGGACAAAATGGAGGAGGATGAGAAGCAAGGATGAAAGGCAGGGGCAGGGCAGTTGGTGAGATGCCCTAGGGGTTGATAAACTTTTTCTGGAAACGGCCAGATAGTAAATATTTTACGCTTTGTAGACCATCTGGTATCTGTTGAAACTATTTCTGTAAGCAATGGGTATGGCTGTGTTCCAATAAAAACTTCATTTACAGAAATAGGCTTTGGGCCAGATTGGGCTCATCGTGGCTGTGGCTTGCCCACCCCTGGGTCAGAGAATCAGACGGGAGAAAGGCCATGCGGTGAGTCCTCAGTGCTTGCAAGTTCAGCCCTGGAACATCACCTTAGTGCTTACGACTTCCCTGCGGATTTACTTCCCCTCCTTTATGGTGACCCAGGAGCTGGAGGCAATTTTGAGGTCACTCCCTAAAACCAATAAAAATATAACTGTGAGGCTAACTATTTCCTCCCAACAAAAAGCAGGGAAAGTTTCAACAAATCATCTAAGTGTAAAGGCATAATCGTAAGATTGCAAAAGCCAGTGCTCACACCTTTCCCACAGCCCTGAATACCTTCTTGAGAGTATGCATTAAGCACATTGTAAGACCACGGTAAGTTCCGTTTGCAATCTAGTCAGTGGCTGTATGCCTTATGCATAGGACTATGTTACTTGCTGTGGAAGGCAGCATGGTTCCTGCCTCAGGAACTTACGCTCTTGTGGAGAAAAGCAAGATACCATCAGTAGACCACAGTGCAGGATAACACACAGGATACTAGCTAATAAAAGAGGCAAGAAACACGCGATGAGGAGGAGACATTTAGCCAGTGTTACCTAAGACAGGTAGAGATGGTGGTGGCGAGAAAACCAGAGACAAGAAAGCCAGGTGAGTGGCTATTAGACTGGTGCAGAGGAGAGAGAGTGAGGACTAGCTGGCCCATTTCCTTGAACACCAATCAAGCATATTAACTGGCGCTTCCCCACAGTATAAAATATTTAGGAACAGCTTTATATGACCTAAAGAGTGAAAAACAAATATGACTAAATGCAACGCAGTATCTGGGGTGAATCCTGGAAACAGAAACTGTGCGATCCTATTGGTGGTTATCAAGGGCTCGGAGAGGGAGGTATTGGAGAGTGGCTGCTTTGTGGGTACGGGGTTTCCTTTCGGGGTGATTAAAATGTTCCGGAACTAGATAGTGGTGCTGTTTGTACAACATTGTGAATGTACTGAGTGTCACTAAGGATACATTTTATGTTACACACATTTTATCGCAATTTTTAAAAGACCATAAAAAGGCACATACTTTTAAAAATTGTGAAATCTGATATTATTTTTAGTTTTAACAAACATACCTTGATGATGTAAGATATTAACATTCGGGGAAGCTGGGCGAAGGGTATGTGGGAATTCTCTGTACTATCTTTGCAACTTCTGTACATCTAAAGTTATTCCAAAATTAAAATTTTATTTTAAAAAATTAAAGAAAATCTAGTCAGAAGTTTTGATAAATAAAATTTCTTTTTTATGGATGTTGCAATGCAAATTTTGTTATTGATATTAGGAAAGGCTTTCTTTTAGATCTGTCTTCATATGCTACACTTTGGTAAATTTCTCTAACAACCCTCCCTTACTAATCTTGTCTTAGAATAATATAGTAACCAGATTACAGCTAAACCTCCCAAGTTTTACCTAGAAACTGTCATACCCAAAATATGTCATTTAACAAAAATAACTTCAGTGAGATTGTGTGGAAAATTTCACCAGTCCGACTTAAACTCTCATAACATTTACTGTCTGTAATCAATGCTTTTTAATCCGTTTCATATTTTTTAAAGTTTTAAAATAAATGACCACTTCCTATAGCAGTAATGGAACATGCTGAAACCTAATTTTATATCTGTGTATGTTGAGGTTAACTTGATGACGTTTGGTTTAGCTGTGTATGTTACTTTAGGAGAAGGAGAGATGACAGCTTTTCTGTTTTTAAAGAAAATGCTAGTAGGTGTCTGACATTCAAAATGTTGTTTTTTTTCCGTAAAGTTGTGTTCCGTGGTCTCAAAAAATTCACAAAACACTGGAGTATAAACTTCCCCTGGCATTTGGGCTAACTCGATTGAGTATATGTTTGTATCCTCACATAGAACGTGGCGGCTCAAAGGCATGGCGGTGCGGTCCTAGATTTCTTTGTGTTTTCTGTAGACACTTAGTAAATGTGTGAGTTAGGGCTTTATCTGACATAAAACCCAGGTGGGATAGGGTTTTATTTGGCAAAGAGACGTGTGCCCATTACCTTTTACACTTTGAAAGGAATGATTTTGGATGTTTTGAACATGCTCAGAGTTGTTTGCTTTACTGGTTGCTTTTAAAATTAGCAATGTTAATAAATTTCCTTATTCAAAAGCTTCAGATTTAATGAAACCATTTAATTAAATTTCACATGAAATTTTTTAAAATTGAGAATTTCTAGCTTTTTTGAATTTTATTGAAGTACAGCTGATTTACAATATTATACTAATTTCAAGTGTATAACATAGTGATTCAGTATTTTTATAGATTATGCTCCATTAAAAGTTGTTAAAAAATAATGGCTATAATTCCCAGTGCTATACAATATATCCTTGTTGTTTATCTATTTTATAAGTAGTAGTTTATATCTCTTAGTCCAATACCCCTACATCCCCTACACTGGTAAGCACTAGTTTGTTTTCTATATCTGTGAGCCTGTTTCTGTTTTGCTATATACATTCTTTTTTTTTTTTTTTAAGATTCCACAAGTGATATCGTACAGTATTTGCCTTTTTCCGCCTGACTTACTTCACAAAGCATAATATTTTCTAGGTCCATCCACATTGCTGTAAAAGAAAGACTTTCATTCTTTTTTTTCTGGTTGAGTAGTGTTCCACTGCATATATACACCACATCTTCTTTATCCATTTATCTGCTTCCATATTTGGCTATTGTAAATAATGCTACTATGAACATTGGGGTGTATGTATCTTTTCCAATTAGTATTTTCATTTTTTCCAGATATATACCTAGGAGCAGATCATATGTTAGTTCTGTTTTTAGTTTTTTGAGGAACCTCCATACTGTATTCCATGCTGTTTCCAGTGGTTGCACCAATTCACATTTCCATCAACAGTGTACAAGGGTTCCCTTTTCTCCACATCCTTGCCAACAATTGTTATTTGTAGACTTTTTGATGATAGCCATTATGACAGATGCGAGGTGATATTTCATTGTTGTTTTGATTTGCATTTCTCTACTAATTAGTAATGTTGAGTATCTTTTCATGTGCCTGTTAGCCATCTGTATGTCTTCTTTGGAATAATGTCTATTCAGATATTCTGCCCATTTTTTGATTGAGTTGTTTTTTTTTTTATTTGAGTTGTATGAATATTTTGGATATTAACCCCTTCTTGGTCATATCATTTGCAACAATTTTCTCCCATTCAACAGGTTGCCTTTTTGTTTTGTCAATGGTTTCCTTTGCTGTGCAAAGGCTTTTAAGTTTAATTAGGTCTCATTTATTTCATTTTGCTTTTATTTCTTTTGTCTTAGGAAACAGATCCAAAAACATATTACTATGATTTATGTTAACAATTGTTCTACCTATGTTCTCTTCTAGGAGTTTTGTGGTTTCAGTTCTTACATTTAGGTCTTTAATTCATTTTGAGTTTCTTTTTGCATATGGTGTGAGGAAATGTTCTAACCTCATTGTTTTACATGTAATTGTTCAGTTTTCCCAGCTCAGCTTATTGAAGAGATTGTCTTTTCTCCATTGTATAGTTTTGCCTCCATTGTTGAAGATTAATTGACAATAAGTGTGTGGGTTTATTTCTGGGCTCTCTATTCTGTTCCATTGATCTATGTGTCTGTTTTTTATGCTGGTATCTTACTGTTTTAATTACTGTAGCTTTGTGGTATTGTCTGTGGTCAGGGACGGTGATACCTCCAGCTTTGTTCTTTTTTTCCTCAAGATAGCTTTGGCAATTTGGGGTCTTTTGTGGTCCCATATAAATTTTAGAATTATTCATTCTAGTTCTGTGAAAAATGTTGTAGGTATTATGATAGGGATCACATTAAATCTGTAGATTGCTTTGGGTAGTATGGCCATTTTAACAATATTAATTCTTCCAATCTAAGATAATGGGCTATCTTTCCATTTCTTTGCCTTATCTTCAATTTCCTTCGTCAGTGTTTTATAGTTTTCAGAGTATAGGTCTTTCACCTCCTTGGTTAAGTTTATTCCTAGGTATTTTATTACTAGCTTCTTTCTAAATATCATTTGTGACATATTCCCAAATGTCATTCATTACACTTTCACATTCCCCTTTTAATTCCTGTGCATCTGGTAAACTCCTAGGGAGGAACATCTAGAAATGCAATATGTCGTTTGATCAATAAAATCAGATGTTTGTACTGCAACTGAAACTGTATGCTAGCCACACTCATTTTTCTATCTCATACCCACAAATTGCCTAGCCTTTCCAGTGATAACTGAATGAGGCAAAAAGTGTCCTTCCAACCAGATGAGCAGATGTATGTGCCTAGGCAATCAGTCCATCAGAGAACTTAATATTATTTTTTCAGTTGATTTTTTTTTCTGGATCCCTTCTGTCAGTTGAATTCACCGACATGACAAAGAGTATAGAATACAAAAATCTGTTTACCAGATGTTCCAATGCAATCGGCAAGACTTAACAACATAAATGTTATTCTGGAGACCAGTCTATTTTGTGCACACTTTCCTTTATAGTGTGTTACTTCTGTCTTAAATAAGCAACTAAAGAAGTATTGCATTTAATGCAGGAGAGGAAAAGGGATGACTTTATCTTTGAACACAGTCTTTGAAAATATATTTCTGCACTAGGGATGACATCTGGACTATCAAGTTTGCCTTACGAGGCATATGGAAGAGAAGCTGTGTGGCAGCTTAGCTAACAGCATAGCCTGCGGGATCAGGCTGGATCCAAATCCTGGCTCTGCTACTTGCTAGCTGTGTAACCTCGAGGACCTTCCTTAAACACTGTGCCTCAGTTTCTTCATTTTCAGGGAACAGTTGTGCATGATAATTTACTGTGCTGATCAAATGCGTTAGCTTAGCACAGAGTAAACACTAATTAAGCATTAGGCGGTAGTGTTCTCATGCTATAAGTCGGTAGGCATAACATATTTTAAGACTGCATATTTTTCTTCCATTGATTCAAGAAATCCTTCTCAACACAGTAGCCAGAGTGTCCTTGTTAAAATGTAAGCCAGATCATGTAATGCATCTGCTCATAACCTTCTAAAGGCTTCCTATCTCACTCAGAGAAAAAGGCTAATGGCTTTAAAAAGGTGTATAGGTAGAGTGACCATGTTTCCTATTTTTTCTAGGGCAGTCTTGGTTTATGCCTGTTGTCCAGATGCAATTATTGATAGTGTTTCCTTTCACTCGTAAAGCATCCTGGTTTGGACAATAAATAGATTATATATATTGTTACCCTCTGTGTTATCTGCTTCCCCCTCCATTGCCTGGCCTACCCCAGTATCCATGTGACCTCATCTGTTACTTCTCTCTCCCTTTCACTGAACCACCATGGCCTCCTTGCTGTTCCTTTTACATCTCCCCCTGCCCCAGGCACATTCCTGCCCCAGGGCCTTTGCACTTGCCTCTGGCTGGATGCCCTTACTTCAGATAGTGGCATGGTGTGCTCTTTTTACGTTTTAGTTTTTACTCAACATCACCTTGTATTAATGTCCTCTTCAGCCACTCACTCTAAAATGAATATCCTCTCCCCGTTCTTTTATTCCTCTCCCCTCATTTACTTTTCTCCTTAGCAGTTATCTCACTTACTACATATTTACTTATGAACTGCTTATTATTGTCTTGTTCTCCTAGAAGGTAAACTCCATTAGGGCAAGGGTGATTGTTTTTGTTCACTGCTGTTTCCCCAATGACTGGTATATAGTCAGAGGTCAATAAATATTTACTGAATGAATAAATGAAGAACATTTAGAGATGAGAGACCTGATCTAACTGAGTAACGAAACGGTCAATCAGTTGCCCATCCCAATCACCTTCTGGTAAAAAATTTGATCTAAAATAAAGGGTTCCCATGTTTAGGATAAGTGTTACAGGAAGCATGAGTTGACTAGCTCCTGTTACTTATACTAGTCTCCAAGTAAGCCGTGATGTCAAACCACATCAATGAAACTCTAGAGAAGTTTAAATTCTAAAAAGCGACCTCTAAATTTGCACATCCACAAAAATAGTATCAAATCTTTCTGAGGGCACACTTGATTTTTGCTTCTTGAGTCCAGGAACACTGGACTCTTCAAACATTACAAATTTAAATAAACATTTTAGAGCACGTGGTTTTGTAAAAGTTTTGATGTTCAAATTTAAAGATAAGGCTACCAAAAATTAACACTGAATGATACTTACATTCCATTCTATTACTGAACCTAATTTCTACTATTAACTTTATAGTGTTGGAAAGTTTTTCCAAGAAAAATTAGACCTGGTTAAAAATAAAATCGTAGCTATAGAAAGCAGTTATTCTCGCTCCCAAGAGAATATGGTAGATCCAGAAAGCAGTTGTAGAATTTCTGGCTGTATATCAATTTTGTTTTGACAGAATTTCTTAGAACATTCCTTATTTAACCACTCTAGTCTTAGAATCAGCTTCAGAGATAGTAAACTTCATGCCCCGTCCTCTTTCATTTTAGTTCACACACTCTTTATACTAACTGTATAAACTTTGCATGATAATAAAGAAAGAACACTCACACGCTGGCAGCTCATAAGATAAAGACACTATAGAAACATTTCAGAATAAAATAGCCAGAACATCTGCTTTCACTGCTCAGAAGGCTGGAATTAGGGCAACATTACCCAGACACACAGTGTATATATGAAAATCCTTTTCTCAAAAGTAAAACGCTTATGCCTCACTGTTTAAGTTTAGGACACAGCACCCTCTTCGGTGATCTGAACTGTCTGGTGGAGGAGTATCACCAACCACGACATTTCACACATTCAGCGCCTCCTAGATGGGGACAGGACTGAAACCATCGCTCCTTCCTCAACCATGGGAATGATCTTTGCAGTTAGGGATAGTTTCCACCCCCCATCACTGAAATGAGAATAACTGTGCTGTGAGCCAAATGCTGACGGTTAGCCCAGTCACCGCACATGAGAATAATTACTTAACATGATGGCCATGAGAGAAAGCAGCGAGGTTCCCAGACACAGGAAACGAAAAGCCAGAAGGGGAGGTAGTTGGAGAGGGTTCTGAGGCCTTTCCAGACGGCAACTTCCTTATAACAAACAGCAAATTGGGTAATAAATTTATCACTCTGTCATTTCATAGGTACATATATCCTTAAGTGAGCTGGTGAGCATAATGAACTTTTGCAATGTGCCTGTGTCTCAGCAATGCCAGAAAAATTAACCTATTTCCTGTTCTCTAAAGAGCAAATAAAATCTTTTGCGATATGAACGTTCATTTTGATATTCCCAATCATTTGTAGGTTTAATATTTCAATCAAAACCACAGCTACAACTACGCTCAAAGAATGCATATTGCGCAGAAATCTTGAAAAGAGACTTCAATCGGCTCTGTGTATCAGGGAGAGAAGAAATTAGGCAATACAATACAGGCACCACAGAAAAAGAACCCTTGACCTCTAAAGACAAAGGGAAGGGGGAGGGGGATCAATCCTGTTGTGATGTGTCACTATATTGCATATATTTTCTCTCAGATTTATGGACCCTGAGACATCCCTGATTTGCAGGAAAAAAGTAGACATTCAATAAAGTCAAAAAGCAAGTCTTGGGGGTTAACAGACACATCTTATATATATAAAGTAGATTAACAACAAGGACCTACTGTATGGCACAGGAACTATATTCAAATTCTTGTAATAGCCTATCATGGAAAAGAACCTGAAAAGAAAAAAAGTCTATGTATGAATATGTATAACTGAGTCACCATGCTGTACACTTGGAACTAATACTGTAAATCAACTCTACTTCAATAAAAAAATTTTTTTAAAAAGAGCAAGTGTGCCTTTAGATCTGGGATTGCATGGGAAAGAAACATTCTTACAGAGGCAAATACAGTACCTTTTCTTATTTTACTCATTCATCAAATATTTTTAAAGCTGGGCACAGGGCTGGATACGGAGATACCATGATAAATGAGAAGGATGGCAGCGTGCCTCAAGGGCCTTGCAGTCTAGAGTGGCAGACAGGCAAGCGAACTGGCAGATGTGATACAGCATGTATTGGATGCTCATACAGGGTTGATAGAGGAGGTCAGGGGAGCACACGAGAAAGGCGCCAACCCAGTCGAGGTCAGGGATACTTGCCAGACAAAGAGATGCTTAAGCTGGGATCTGAAGAATAAAGTGGAATATGCTAGGGGAGGCATGAGGGAAAATATTCCAGGTAGAAGGATCACCTTGGTACTCTTGGTTAGCTGGAGTACGGAGAGGTAGAGGAAAAGCATGAAGAGAGAGTGTCCAGGCGAGGAGGTGGGGCTAGAGCTACCTAACGGGGACCGATTAGTGGGGGGCAATGCACCCACAAGGGACAGAGAGCTTGATGAAGGGACACACCTTCTCTCTTAAAATTTAGGGAATACAGTATCTATACCTAATTTTCCGATAATAGCACTATTACTGGAATACATGAGAAGGGCTTGTTTTTAATTTGCTTGATGATGAGTAAAAGGGAAACACCATGATCACGTGTGCAACGGTGGGTCATCTGATCAACTTGGGGGAACAGTGTATGCAGACCAGAGGTAAGACCCTGTACCTTGTCCATATACGAAGAAGCCCTCTGATAAGTCATCATCATCTTCATCACTGTCAGTATCTCAACTGGAAGGACTCAGAACAATCTGATTAGAAGTTCGTATTGAATCATATCAAAAAGCGTTTATCCCACTGTTGGTGGGAATGCAATTTGGTGCAGCCACTATGGAAAACAGCATGGAGATTCCTTAAAAAGCTGAAAATAGGCTCACACAGCACCTCTCGTCTATGTGGCCCGCTATTGTCTATGGCAGTGTACCCCTAATAAACTCCTTTACCAGTCTCAAAAAAAACCCAAAAACACTTACCCTATGATCCAGCAATCCCACTCCTGGTCATATATCCAGAGAAAATGCTAATTTGAAAAGATACTTGCACCCCAATCCTCACAGCACTACTATTTACAATAGCCAAGACATGGAAGCAACCTAAATGTCCATCGACAGATGACTGGATAAAGAAGTTGTGGTATATATATACAATGGGATACTACTCAGCCATGAAAAAAGAAAGAATAAAATAATGCCATTTGCAGCAACATGGATGGACCTGGAGATCATCACACCAAGTGAAGCCAGAAAGAGAAAGAAATATACCATATAATATATTCCACTTATATGTGGAATCATAAAAAAAAAGAATACAAATGAATTTGTTTACAAAACAGAGACAGACTCACAGACATAGAAAACAAACTTATGGTTCCAGGGTGAAGAAGGGTGTGGGGACAGACAAACTGGGAGTTCAGGATTTGTAGATACTACTACATATAAAATAAAAACAAAAAGGTCCTACTGTGTAGCACAGGGAACTATATCCAGTATCTTGTAATGGCCTATAGTGAAGAAGAGTAAGAAAAGAAATATATATATGAATCACTATGCTGTACACCAGAAATTAACACAACACAGTAAATCAACTACACTTGAATTAAAAAAAAATTTATGGAACAATTACTAAGTTTGAGGCATACCATCTATAAGTTGTGCCAATTTGTTTTTGAGACAGAAATTGCCTTGGTGATCTGATGTGTCAAAAAACAACTTTTGTATCGCTGCCCCAACAGGATGGAGCCCAGTTGCACAAGATGTCAAAGGCTGTGTTAATATGGAGACAAATTGGCTCTGTGTGAATGTCTCTGGTTTCCACACTGCTCAGATCCTCTGCCAAGGCAACATAGTGGGAGTCTTGGCTTTTCATTGCAAAATATCCCTGATAATTTCATGCAGAAATTGTATTTGTTTATTTTTCATTGTTGTCCTCAGGAAGAAGTGGTTGCTTAAAAGGGACTAAATTCGTAGCCAACAGTCAGTTACTGGATGTATCACTGGCTGCTTAGCTTGTTCTCACTGACCTGCTTTATCCCACATGCTAAGTGGAGATATTATTCACCTACAGTGTCTTCTGTGGCATCACTGGTTCCAACTCCCCACTGTGCCGAGATTTCTATGCCAAGCCATTGGATGCAACTTCTTCCCTCTTTCCATGGCCACCATTTCTAATCCTCTCCACCCTACTTCTCTCGTACATGTATTTCCCCACACTCTGTTTCTACTTCAGAGGCTGAGGTGCAGTGGTTTATGGGCATATCTCTATGCACATCCGGGTGACTGTCATCCTGAAAGCACATGACGCCACGCTTTGGCCCACCCTTGCACAAACATCACTTTTAGGGGTTTCCTTCTATTCAAAAGCCCATCTTCCTATGGATGACACTCTAAGGCATAAATGAATCATTAAAGAATATAATTATTAAATTCTGTACTTCTAATCTATATTGGGATTTAGTAATTGGGGATGTTTTTGGATGCTAAACACAGATACAGTCCTTTAATTGTTTTGGCATTGTTATGAATGCAAATATTTTATATACAAATTAATCTACTTGGCTAAGTTTTGCATTCCTTGAAAATTCAAGATATCAGATAATGTAATTTTTTCACAAGTTGAATCCATTATCAGTTTAGGTTATAAGTGTGAATATTTGAAAGGGTCTCCTAACTCTTTCCCCTTCCTCTCCCCTGTTTTTGTCAGTCTTCTCCTGAAATTAATGATATTATGTCTGTTGCACAATTAAAAATCAGATAGAGTAATTGCTTGATAAACTTAATAATAGTGTTTCTTTAACATTGCCATTTGCAAGGCCCTTGTATGCTTGAAAAGCATGAAGGTAACTGGTGTTTATTTGCATCCTCTGGTTCCTTCTGCTTTACATTTTATTGTCTGAGACTGTCTGATTCCATCACGAGGTGTATATGTGTGTGTGTACGTCTGCGTGCGTGCACAAGTGTAAACAATGGCTAGAAGAATTTCCACTTTTTGGTTTATTTCCTCTTTATGCAACGGGTATAACTCTAGGCCTAACTCATTTTTAAATTTAGGAATCTGTAAATGCTTTAGCAGCAGCAATTTGGCAACTACAATCAGCTTCTCTGAGAAGGTTATTTAGGGCAAAGAATGTTACTTAGGGGTAGGGAATGGCATCCAGACAAGAGCTGCACATGCATGTTGGGAACTAACAAGAAGTATGAGCTCCTGGGTGTTTCTGAGAGGACTGGCACTCAGTAAGTACGAGAAAAGTCCAGTACAGGCTGGAGGAAGAAATCCTGAAGTTACAGAGATAAGCTAGGAAACATGGAAATTCAGATGTGTAGTGAACCCCTCTTCCATGCCCTCAGCCCAGCCATCTGACACTTGCTGCATTGCTTTTCAGTTGTGTTTTACATCATGCTGATACATGAAACAGTTTCAGTACAACCTCTTTCAAAGTGAGAGAAAGGGAATAAAATGTGAATAGAAAGAAACCTTTATCATGCACTTTCCTTGTTCTTGTAACATTACTACAGTCTAATCAGTAAGTTTGGCCTGCCCCAAAATGCAGCCCTCACACAGTCTACTTTCACTTACTCTAACATGACTCAATGCAACAGTCTCTGTCTGGAGACACCTTAGAACTGAGTATAACAGCAATCGATAGAATTGTTAAACACAATGACCTGTGTGATTTGAAAACTCATGTTTCTTTAATGATCACAGTAGATCCTTTAAACCATCCTTCTCTCAATCCAATTCTTCTAACAGTCAGAGAGACAAAGAGGCTTCATGCATCCCTTTAATAGCAGGGGAGGTAAAGAAGCTTCACGTATTCTTTTAATAGAATGTTCTCCAAGTCTATGCATTTTTCATAGGTACCTAAACACAACGGTAAAGTGAGATGGATGGCTACTCATTTGCCCTGCAATACAGAGATAGCTTGACATGGTCAGAGGAACTCGCGGTCTGATATGCGAGACTCCAAAGCAGCAGACTCTCACAGCAGGAGGCAGCTGTGGAGAAAAGGCAGGAGGGCCCGGAGCTCACATTGCTCAGAAGGATTTCTCTTGACTCTCTTGGGCAAAAGTCAGAGAAATAAACAGAAACACCTCATGGTCTCCTATCCTGGAGAAGAGCACTGATAGGAGAAAGCAGAAATAATCCCTGAATATTATGAGGCTTTTTTGTTCACTCCAATGCTTTTCTCTTTTCCTCTGGAAGAAGACTGAAATGACTAAAGAGTATTTTTTTTTAACCCCAAAGGTTTACTTTCTAAAATTAATGTTGGTTGAATGACTCATTACATGAGTGTGAGAAAAACAGGAATTATACAAATGTATTCCTGCAATGTAAAAACACATCAAACTGTCCACATTGTTTAGAACTACAATAAGGTATATAAAGTACTGGATTCCTGAGAGGGAAGAAGAATCATAAGGGCAAATAAGGATGTCTTAATTTTTGTCCATTGCTATAGGAATGTAAAAGAAAGTTTTATTTGAATTTTCACCAAATTTGGAGATATTCCAGGTGGTCTGACTTAAAATGTGGCTACGGAATAGAAATGAAGTTTAGTCTGGTGAATGGCAGGTAACACCTCAAAGAGATAAGCAAGTCTCCTTCCCAGCAGGTATTGATGTGCCAAGAAGCTGTTTTGCACATGGTCGGATGGGAATTATTAATTCAGAGACAGTTTATATTATTCTCCCGAGCCATGATGGATTGGTTAGCTAGTTGTATAAGTATGAACAATCAGTGTTTAATACCCGACACTGTGACTGTGAATGGGTCATGTTAGCATTTTCAAATCTCTTATTAAAGAGAGATGTCCTAACAAAAGGCCAATAGGCACATGGAAAAATGTTCGATATCACTAATTATCAGAGAAATGCAAATCAAAACTACAGTGAGGTATCACCTCATACCAGTCAGAATGGCCATCGCTAAAAAGTCCACAAACAATAGGGAAAATGATGGAGTCCTACACTGCTGGTCGGACTGTAACTTGGTGCAGCCGTTATGGAAAACAGTATGGAGGTTCCTTAAAAAACTGAAAATAGAGTTACCACATGATCCAGCAATTCCACTCCCAGGCATATATCCGGAGGGAACTCTTAATTCGAAAAGATACATGCACCCCAATGTTCATCGCAGCACTATATACAATAGCCAAGATATCAAAACAACCTAAATCGACAGATGATTTGATAAAAATGTGGTATATATCTACAATGGAATACTACTCAGCCACAAAAAAGAATGAAATAATGCAGAAACATGGATGGACCCAGAGATTATCATTCTAAATGAAGCAAGCCAGAAAGAGAAATAAAAAATCATATAACATCACTTATATGTGGACTCAAAAAAAAAAAAACAAACAGACACAAATGAAGTTATTTATGAAATAGAAATAGACTCACAGACAGAAAACAGACTTATGGTTCCCCAGGGGAAAAGAGGGTAGGAAGGGATAGCTTAGAAGTTCGAAATTGCAAATGCTAACTACTATATATATAAAACAAACAACAAGGTTCTACTGTATAGCACAGGGAACTATATTCAATATCATGTAGTGACCTATAGTGAAAAAATATGAAAAGGAATATATGTATGAATATGTATGGCTGAAACATTAGCTGTACAACAGAAATTGACACAACATTGTAAACTGACTATACTTCAATAAAAAAATTTTAAAAAGAGAGAGATACTGAGGAAGCCAAGTGTTGAGTTCATGTAATATTTCATGAAGAGAAAATCAAAAACTTTTGAAAAGGAAAATAATTAAAGTTCTATAGCTTATGATAAACATTTTAAATTAATTACACATTTTCAATTTTTGCCTCATAACTGGGTTCTGAAATCCTGCTTTAAGTTCAAATAGAAAACACATGTATGTATTCATGCTATTCTGTGGAAAGAGACGGTATGTGATTTTTAAATTTTTATTTGTGGTCTAATTTCCCCAATTTTGCAAACAGTGTCCTGGAGTCATTTTGAGATGAGTTTTCCTTGTAATGCTCAAAATCCTAATGACTGTTCTCGTCTTTATTGTTAGACCACTGATGTTCCTGGTAGGCTAGTATAATTTCACCATAGTTTGAGTGTATTTACTGGAAACTGAGGTTATTGTTCCTCTTAAACCTAATCATGTCTTCATCTGACAAAACTTTCCATTTAAAGTCAGATTTCAGAATATTATTGCCAAGAATAGTTTTGTTTCTATGGACAACACATAGAAGAAAAAGAAAAAAAAAAGGCTAAGGAAAGTGCTTTCCCTGGGCTAGGAATAAAGACATTCCAAAACATCTGGCACAGATCATGTAACTTCATTTGAATTTTAGTTCATTTGGATTCTTGCAGCAATTTCCCCCTCACAACCACTAGACCAAATATGGGATGTCTGATTCCCTTCAGCTTTAGTTGTTTTGGTACCAAACAGTCCCCAGAGCAAGGTGATCACCCTAACAGTAGGTGGGATCTTCCTCCCCTACTCAGGCTCTAACTTTGCCTGATTGTCTTTGGGTCCTTATTGCCTGGCTCTGTGGCGGACACACAGCGGGCACTCCATAAATGTAAACTGAAGCAGTGAAGGAAGCAACAGTGAAACAGGAGGCCTGTCCTAAACAGTTTTAGTAACAGTGCTCAACGAGGTCACCCCTGGCTGGCTATCATGTGCACCCCGTTATCTTGAAGTTGCTCAGATAACCGCGGGGAGCCAGCACGTCATCCAGACAGTCAAAATTAAATTGGCCCTCCCCGTTTCAAGCCATACTGTGGCTATCTGGCTTCTGAACAGCATCACATTGAAAAGGTAACTGAAACTGAAGATATATATTTATCTTAAGTACTTTTTGGGCTCTGTAGGTCTCACCCTGGAAACTGACTCAGGAAAATCTACTGATCTTTTCCCAGATTGCCCATCCACTCTGCAAGCTCAGGGCTCGCAGGAGAATCTGATTCATGAAAGACCATGACTTTGAAGAATCATCCCTGAAATACTATTTTGGTAACAATTAAGTTAGAAAATAAGTGCAACATTTAACAAATAAAATTGTACAATGTTACCGAGTTTTAAGATAGCAGTAACTGCTCTCAGGAAAAACAAAGACTAAAATTCCAAAGGTCAGAAAAGTCTGCAGTAACTCTCCTAACTGTGGAATCAGAGCATACATTCAGACCTGCAAATGCATCTGTGGTTACTTCCTACCTTAAATACATTGATAGGGAGATCAATGACCACATAGATAAGGTCTCCAAGGGCAAGGCTGGCTATCAGCGCGTTGGGGCCATTCCTCATACACTTGTTCTGGTAAATGATCCTGAGCAGGGTCGCATTCCCCACCATTCCCACGATGAAAATAGTACATGATATCACAGTGTTAATGTATTTGAAAGCGGAAGTAATCTTCGTCTGCTGTGGGCAATAGTTGTGCATGGAACTGTTGCTGGGGAGGGCCAGATTCGTGGGTCGATGAGTTGTGACCACGAAGCTGAGTTCTGTCCCACGAAAAGTGGTGAAATCGTCCACGTGCGTACTGAGATTGGTGCTGTAGCTCTCAGGATTATCACCGATTACACATCCAACCAGCGCCACCCAAAAGGACAGCCTGAGGCAAAAGGCTTCCATCTTGATGCACATTTGAGGAAATGTCTCTTACTATGTTGCTCTTACACCCTCCTTTTTTTTGTTTTCCCACCTGGAAAAAGAAAGGAGGAAAAATCATTTTGGTTATTAAAATCCAGCTGCCAGTAAGACTGTAGTCAATGATAATTACTGCTTCAATTAAAAGGCAGGATGTATTTGGTAATTAGATAAGATATATCTGTGTCAGGTTACCCCATGGCAGAACAAAACCAGGGAAGATCAAAGCTCTATTAGGGCAAGTTATAGCTCTATTTTGATTTCTGTCTCTGTCTATCTCATCACTATCCGTAAGTCTATACTTACATCTAGATTATAATATGGATAAGGATGTGTCAGTTTTTCCTTCAAGAAGTAGATAAAAAGTTACTTTTTTCTCGATGTTACACCTAGGCTGATAACCTGAATTACAGAAACTCTTCAAGAGTTGAGACACAGTATTTTATTTATTAATGGAAGAGAAAAGACATTGTATGCTGAGTGAAAGTTATATAGTATTAAGACATAAAATCACCAAATTCTGTAATTAACAGTTCAGTATTGCAACACGTGTACTGTCTTGCACATGGTAATTAATGAGCATGAGAATAAAATGCAGCACAGGTAGCCATTTAAAAGTGTTATAAAATGTTAATTTAAAATCAGAACTCTGGTTAAAAGTTGGGGGGGGTTGGAAGGCTACACTGGGAGTTCAGGATTTGCAGATACTAACTACTATACATAAAATAGATAAACAACAAGAACCAGGGAACTATATCCAGTACCTTGTAACAGCCTATAATGAAAAAGAATATGTATATGTATAGCTGAATCACTAGGCAGTACACCAGAAACTAACACAGCATTGTAAACCGACTATACTGCAATAACAAAAAATTTTTTTAAAAAATTAAATAACTTGGAAAATAAAAGAAAAAAATAAAATCATAACTTTAACATCATTAACATTTAACAGTCTTAGTCAATTAAAAATGATATGATTGGTAAAGACAAAGTATTTATTTTTTGAAAATCTGGATGATTAATGTGTACGAGTCACATCTTCTGATAGTTTCCGATAGGAGTTTTTTGCTTTTCCATTTGTCAGAAATTATTGTCAGGATATTTGCCAATGAATGAAACTAGGAGTAGTGGACTTTCCCAGGCCAGGCGTACTATTTGGTTTTTCTAAGGACTATCGATCCCATGCTCTCTTTCAAGCATCCTTTATAGCTACGTTGATTATGACTAGTGTCTGTGCTGAGCACTTCACATGCATGATGCCATCTAATCCATACAATGACCCTGTGAAGCAGATACTTGGCTCCATTATAAACACAGAGAAACAGGTTCAGGAAGGTCAGGTAGCTTGTTGAGGCCGCAGGTGGTGGTGGCCCTGCTGTGATTCGAGGAAGGCAGGTTAGCCTGACTCTGAGCCCGAGCTCTTAACCACTAGACCATACTCGCTTTCTTGCACCTGAAGTGTTTTAACAATATCTACAGATTTCTGAAGAAGCAATAGACTTGGGAGGGTGGTTAGACATTTTCAAAAGATCGTTTTGTTTTTTTGACTTGTTTTGTTTTGTTTTAGTCACTTGCAGAGAGCAAGTGGTTCTTCTTGTCCAGAAAGTCTAGGTTTCTATTTTAATCCTTAAATAAAAGCTGCTGGGAAATTGAGGGAGGTTGGCAGTAACACAATAATCAAAGGTAAATAAAAGTGGTTCTTCTCATTTTAATATTTTATACGTTTTCTTTTCTGTGAGTTTTTGTGAACCTTTCAATGAAGGTCATCAGCTCATTTATGATATAGTGTGTGTGTATGATGAATACACCCAGGTCATAATTCAAGTTTTAAGAATTATGTCCTTTTTAGTCTATTCACGATTGATAACCACTTTTCAGAATTTTGATAATTATCTTGGTTATCAGTAAAACTTCGGGCTTAGTCAATATATGGATGAAAGATGATTTGTTCAAGTTGTATAGAACGTCTAAAGTAAATATAAGGTGCAAATACTGCAGACTTTTGCCTTCCCCAGAGACTTTCCCCAGGAACCTGAATTAATAATAACTTTTTACATATAGTAGTAACTTATTATATATGTATTTGTTATCTGACCTGAGATTTACAACTTTAGGTAGTCAGGGGGCAATATCCCCATTCACTCATGAGGAAACTGAAGCTTGAAGAAGTTAAGTCATGTTTTTGTGGCCAAGAAGTGGCAGGACAGGTATAATGCCTCACTTTACTTGGCTCATGGGACTCGATTCAGTCTGATTAAATGATTAAAATATCAGTTTTTCTAAGTTCAGGGCATCCTGGGTATACACTTCTGCCTAGACTTACTTATAAGTAGTTTTTTCCCACTTTTTACAGTTTGGAGTATCTGACCAAATATTAGTAGACCTACGAAATGACACTATTTCCATTCTGCAGTGGAGACCAGGGCTCTAAGAACAAAGCATACTCTAATTCTTCTGTTGAAGTCAGAGATGGAAAAAAGGAAATCTTTCAATATCTTGGGCTGTTTAATGACTGAAGCTTCCTAGTTTCCGCTGAGAATGAACCTTCAGAAGTAGTTTTTTTTCATAAGAAATAAGAGAGAGATGGCCTTTTCCAGAAATGAGATGGCTCTTTGCCCATTACAGTCTGCTAGGTGGATATTTAGGGAACTGACCTAGCTATCTTGAGTGTACACTACTCTCAACAGTACCACTCGTGTTTGAACATCAGCATGTTGGTTTGTTTGGTCAGCTGATTACTGCGGAGCTGAGGAGTCCAAAGCTATGGGTTCTTATCAAAGTGTGAGCCAGCTACCATGAAAAGCACCTCCTCCAACAATGACGCCACCCCAGAAGTCACTTCTGATGACATCTGTCTCAGCTCACCATGCATATGAAGCTGAAGACCTAAGGGATACTTGGCAAAGGCACATGGCTGCCCTACCATCATTGACTGAGAAATACAAAACTAAAGGAAAGAACCCTCTCAAACGCAAGTTCCTCCAAGGATGAGTCTGTAGCTCATTTCCATGGATCTAAGCCACGCGGTGCTTCAGAACATGAGTCATAATCGGTCATAACTCTAGTGAAGCATCTCAGGTTCAGACCTGAAGGACATGGTTTATATATCGAGCATTCTTCATATTTGGGGTCTAAGGATTTGCTGGAGTTCAAAAGCTATTATTAAGCAAAAGGACTGAATCCTTCCACTTTAACCATTTAACATCTTTGACTCAGGATCAAAGTTCACCTGTAATTAGTAATTTGGAAATTCCAACCTGACCAAGATGGCACAAGTTTAGAGGAGCTAATTTACACAAAATGATTGCCAAGCTGTTTCTCAACTAGTTAACCAAAACAGAGGGAGTTGGGGGGGTCATTAATATCTACAAATAAACTAGCAGCTTTTAAATAAGTTTTCGTTGGTTTGGTTTTGTTTGGTGGCCTTTGCTTGCTGGGTGAGAAATTAGTACCTCTCCTTACAGATGTCTGACTTTACTACGCCTCCCAGCCCACCCCCTCCGCCGCCAAGTCTATCCCGGAACGCCATTAGGATGGGGTTAACAGAGACTGATTATCTGGAAATAGCCCTTGTTTTCTGCAAGTGAAAAGGCAACAAGTGTCCTTTAAAGGAGAGCACTTAACAAAACGCTCAGACCTCCACGGGCCGGTTTCCAAACTAGCTGCACTGGGGGTTTTCCCAAACACAGGAGTCCCTCACACCCAGTGCCCCTGGCTACCCTCGGCATGCCCCGGGTCTGCGGGGAGGAGAAGCAGGCGGGTCAGAAAAGGCTGCGGGGCAAAGCCCACAAGTGGGCTTCGGAGCCAGCGACAAGCGCGTGATGCTCCACAAAGTTCTCGTACGCCCGAGAAGGGAGACCCAGGGAGAACTGTGGGTTTTCCTTTGACTGCAGATCCGACGCCCGCCTCGGGAGACTGAGAGACTTTCAGACAGATCCCCAAACCCCAAACGTTCCCAGAAGGCACCCCGCCGAGGAAGGCGCCCTCGCCTCCACGCGCCTTTGGGCAGGTGGTGCCAGCCCGGGTGTAGGAGGTGCCGGGCGCCACGGAGCTCGCGTCTCCTCCAGACCCAGGGGCCCGCCGGCGTCTCCCCCACCCCGCTTGGGTCCCCGGAAAGAAAGAGTCGCACCGACCGTGGAGCCTGGCGGGCGCAGACGGCTGCTCGGTGGTCGGCGCGCGGCGCCCGGGCGAGAGGAAGCCGAGCTGGCGAGGGTGGGTGGCGAGGGTCCCGGCTCCGGTGCGGCGGCGGCCCCCAGCTGCACCGCTGCCTCCGCTTCGGAAAACTTCCTGGGCACGGCTGCTCAGGGGAGGTCCTCCCGGAGCCGCCAGCCTCCGGGCACCGGGTGGGATGGAGCCTCTCCACCTCCGGTCCGCAATCGCCCGACCAAAGGCAGGACTGCGCGCCCGCACGCGCGAGTGTTCGCAAGAAAAAGAAAACTCCAGAGGAGCACGCCTCCCGTCTGTCCTCCCCGTCTCCTCCAAAAGCTCAGACCTACTCCAGTCTAGGGCGGCAAGAATGTTCTAACCTTCCAGCCCTTCTGGGCTGCAGCCACTATAAAGCACCAGGCTGCCGCCCCCTCCCCGGCCCTGAAGGGCTGGAGTCTTTTTAACTATTTCCTTCCTGAAGCGAAGGTGGTGGTGAGAGGGCGGTAATGGAGGGATGTGGGTGGTTTAACCGAGGAAACTCAAAACTTAGGGAGGCCTTGGAGAGGAACCCTTTCCTTCTCAGTAAGTGCGGGCAAATTCGATCTGGACGGAGCGACTGCAGACAGAGCCAGGGGCCAATCTTGGTTTCTCTGCGTTCCCTGCCTCTTTGCTTGGCTTCTGCGCTCCCTCTTAACCTTATATCAAGTTAAAGAGCCAAGGTGGACAGCAGTTTACTGGATTAAGGACGTTTTACTTCTGTCTTGTCCCTTGAAGCCAGCACCCCAAGGCTACATACTACTGGCCCGGGGCAAAGCAGGAGCCCCTGGAGAGTCTGTGGAAGGGTCCAGCGTGTGGCTTCTAGAAACGTTGATTCCTCAAGAAATCCAAACAGGGAGGGTGCAGATGCTGCAGAAGATGGGCCTCAAGGCCTTTATATGATAGAGATTTCTATCCTAAATGGGGCCATGAGAGAGGAGATGAGGGATAAAGGCCATTGCCTGTGATATTTGAGAAAAAAAATCGGGGGCTCCTTGAAAAGAAAATCCTAGTACACTGTTGGTGGGAAAACAAGTTGGTGCGGCCACTGTGGAAAACAGTATGGAGTTTCTTTTAAAACATCACCAATAGAACTACCCTACGATCCAGCAATTTCATTCTTAGATATATATCCGAAGAAAATGAAAATAGTAATTTGAAAGGATACATACACCCCAGTATTCATAGCAGCATTATTTATAATAGTCAAGACGTGGAAGCAGCCTAAATGTCCATAAACAGATGAATGAAATATATAAATGGTATACTACTCAGCCATGAAAAAAAGAATGAAATTTTGCCATTTGCAACATGGATGGACTTGGAGGGTATTATGCTGAGTTAAATAAGTCATATAAAGAAAGACAAGTACTGTGTGTTATCACTTACATGTGGAATCTAAAAAATAAAACAAACTAGTGACTATAACCAAAGAGAAACAGACTCACAGATGTAAAGAACAAACTAGTGGTTACCAGTGGGGTGAGGGAAGGAGGGAGGGCCAAGATAGGGGTAGGAGATTAAGAGATACAAACTACTATGTATAAAATAAATAAGCTACAAGGATGTATTATAACACACAGGTAATATAGCCAATATTTTATAATAACTATAAGTGGAGTATAATCTTTAAAAATTGTGAATCACTATGTTGTACACTTAATACTTATATAATATTATAAATCAACTATATATACCTCGATAAAAATTACAATATGAGAGAATATTTAATAATCTGAGTAAATGGTCAATATCAAGTAAAGAATCAAAATAAAACATTCTATAGAAAAAAGAAAACTCAGGGGCTCCACAGAGCGGGCCTGCCTGGGAGTCCTTCAGAGCACTGCTGGTGTGAGGCACATTGTGAAAATGTGAGTTTGGAGCAGTGGTCATGTTCTATTACAAACTGTTCTGATTATCAACTGCAGCTAAAGAAAATCACCCTAAAATGGTAGTGGTTTAATACAACCACATTCATGTACCTTACTCATCAATCTGCAATTTGGGCGGGGCTTGGCTGGGACAGCTCATCTTTGCTGGGGCTGAGGCTTCACTTCTGAGATAGTTCGCTTTCTTGCTAATGAGTGTTGGTTGTTCTCCATGTGTGTTTCCCTGCAAAGTGGCTTATGTTTCCTCACAGCATGGTGGCTGGGTTCCAAGGAGGAGTGTCCCAAGAGACAGGAAGGGGTAGCTGCCAGTTTCTTAAAGTCTGGGCCTAAGAACTGATACAGTCTCACTTCTGCAGAATTAGTAAAGCAGTCACAGATTCTGGGTTCAAGGTGAGGGAATATAGACTTTGCCCATCAGTGCAAGGCATGTTGAAGGACTTGAGGGGCATGCTGTAACACCATCAAAGAGATACAGAATACTGCCATTGAAAGGGACATTAATAGTCATCTAGTTCAACGGGACTAGGTATTACCCTGTGCATTCATCTGTTCCATCTACAGCTACCCCATGATGAAGAGTCAGTTATCCAGAATAATTAATAGCTTTTATAAGTGCCTTAGTTTGCATTTTAAAAAGGTGCCCTTTCAGGCACATGGCTTGGCAAGCTGACATTGTTCTCAGGGAAGAAAAAGTTCCCCACCAAGTTTCAAACCTTGGCATGGGAAACATGGCTGGATTTTAGCCCATATTCACCCTGTGACCAGACACAGTTGGACAGTATACAACCTGCACAACTGAACATGTCAGTCTATTCAGTCTTTGGTAGAATACATCCATCAGCCCCTACGTGCTGGGACAGCTCATCCTACTGTGGTGCAGGTCTAATTATTCAGATTTCTTTCTTTACAGTCATTAGGATGACTATTATCAAAAAGCAGAAAGCAACAAATGTTGGCAAAGATCTGGAGAAACTGGAACCCATGTGCATTGCTAGTGAGAATGTAAAATAGTGCAGCAGCTGTGGAAGAGTTTGATAGTTCTTCAAAAAATTAAACTTAATATTCCTGTATGATCCAGCAATTCTGCTTCTGGGTATACACCCCAAATAATTGAAAACAGGGACTTAAACAGATATTCATCCACCCATATTCACAGCAGCATTATTTACAGTAGCCAAAAGATGGAAACAACTCAAATGTCCATGTATGGATAAATGGACGAATAAAATGTGGTGTATATACATGAAATGAAATAGTATTCAGCTGTAAAAAATGAAATTCTGATACATGCTACAACATAGATCAAACTTGAAGACGTTAGGCTAAGTGATATGTGTGATGCAAAAGGACAGATAGTGTATGAGTCCACTTAGATGAAGTAGTTAGAATAGTAGTATCATAGGAACAGAAAGTAGAATGGTGGTTATCAGGGACTCGGGGGATGGAGGAATGAGGATTTATTGTTTAATGTGTTTCAGATTTTCAATTTGGGGTGATGAAAATGTTCTGGAGATGGATGGTGGTGATGGTTGCACAACATAATGTCACAACCATATACTTAAAAATGGTTAAAATGATAAATTTATATTATGTATATTTTACCATAATAAAAAAATTCTTCCTGACATTAAGATGAAATCTGCCTCCTTATATGATTACCTGCTGATCTGTCCTTTAAATTCATAAAATACGTTTACCGTCTCTTCTGAGAAAGACCTTCAGATATACATAAATATGTTTATGTGGATCACCAGCATAAATCTGACTTTGTAAGACATTGGGATTGCCTCATTCTAGGTGAGAGCAACACGAACTTTCCTTCGTTGTCACAGATTTATTTCCTCATCTTCTCCACTTTACTTTGGGGAAAATGACTTCAAAGGATTTAAACCAGTTATCATTGAAATTAACTGCCTCCCCATAAATACTCCTCTCCCCAAAGCCAAGACTTTAAATACTTGACCCACTTCTATATTCCCTGCTTTGTACTTTTAATGAACATATATAATTCATATATTTGACTATGTTTTTCAACTCAACTTCCAAAGGATATTTCTTTTCCTTAGAAGTTAGGTTGGATGCAATCTGCAGATCTTCTGGGTTTCAGGGAGACTTTCTCACTCACACTTGACTTCTAGTTCAAGCAGCTCATTAAGTCAAGCATTACTGTGATGGCAGTTACAACGACTTTTCTCAGTGTCATATTATCATTATTGACGTACTGACCAATAATTGCTGAAGATTAAGAAATACTCAAGATAGCACTTAAAAGCCAACTTCCCATGTGTCCTTGGGGTAGATATTCTTATGAATTTAGGTTTCTTGATTCACATTTGCAAATCCATTTCACAACTGCTAATTCCTTAGCTCCTCAAACTTGGAACCCAATAAAGGATCTGAGTCTCATAGTATTTGCTAGGAATGTTGTGTTCACTTTAGGGCTCCCTGGGGGCAATAAAACATGATAGCTTCAGAGAAGAACCACAAAGATAAAGAGAGGCTGGACAGCTGGTTGTGAAAGGAGAAATATACACCAGATCCTCAACCTGTCACTGCAGCACTGGGCAAATCGTGCCTGAGACTCGCTGTTGGCAGCAGACGTCACTGACCTGGAGGAGGAAAAACAAGCCCTGTGAGTTATAGGTCCATTTTTAATTAAAATTCACTATAGGCAGTTTGTTTTCAAAAGGAAATATTACAAAATGTTAGTTTGTTGATCGGTTACTGAGGATTCTGAAGTGTTTTCTTACTGCAACAACATTGCACCTGGTGGTCAAGACTGCAGGGTGTCATCACAGTGTGCGTAAGGCATAACGTAGCCCAGTGTTTTGTAACCTGCTGGTGGCCTCACTGGAGGCCAGTCCATCTTAGCATCACTAATGATTGGGCGAGCAGATATTAGTGTCCTCTGATGACGTATTCTACCTGTCCAAAAATGTTTAACTTGAATCAAGACTTCAGCTATTCTTGTTACCAGGAAAGATAGGAGACAGACACACAAGTTAAACAAGTACCATGAGGAAGCAACAGACAAATCTGGGAAGTATGACATTTTACAGGACAACTAGCCCTGTCGCTTCAACAAGTCAGTCAATAAAAAAGGGATGTTTTTCTAGATTAAATGAGACTTGAAGGAGCATGACAGTCAATGACACTGGCCTGGATTGGATCCTGATTTGGATAAACCAACTGTAAAGTCCCCCTTTTTTTTTTAGAATTGGGAAAATTTAGATTTTGGTTTAGGTATTAGATGTTATGAAGAAATTATTAATTTTATTAAATGTAAAATTAATTTTATTAAATGTTATTATTTGGGGACATATAGAAGAATAGTCTTATCTTTTAGAGATTCTTTTAGGGGAGATATAATTTACTGTTTTAATAATTGAAGTATAGTCAGTTTACAATGTTGTGTCAGTTTCTGGTGTACAGCATAATAGTTCAGTCATATTAATTTACTTTTAAGTACCGAAGCAGAAACAAAATGACATGAGTTAAAGAAAAAGAGTAAAAAGTACCCAAGTCTTGACACATAATAGGAGTTCAATAAATGATAGCTCTTCACTTTCATTTATTCCTTCCTTGTTTGTCTGGTAGAGCAGAATAAACAGCATCACATGACAACATGGGTGATTTCCGGAAAGTGTCAGAGCAGTAGGACGAAGCTGCCAGGGTGACCAGTGGCATCCAAGGAGCTACAGTGTGAAAGCTAGAAGGGGATCTGGTGCCTTAAGATGTCCAGGAGAACAGTCATCCACAGGAGAGTTTATTCAACCCTGTAACAAGGATCCCTTTAACAATGTGGGAGGGGCCTGAGGGTTCCAGAGTTTGTTAGTGAGAACGAGAGGCCAAGATGGGAGCCAACGTGACATCATTGTGACTCTGACTCTTGCATGTTCCTTAGGCAGATATTGGGCTTGGGAACTGTGGGTTGCACTTGTAATAGAAGAAGACAAACAAACGAACAAAAAGCCTGATCTTGAATGAAGGAGACTGAATGAAAAGAGGTGTGCTGTGCTGCACCCTGCAGGCTTTCAAGCTCTGTACTTGCCTAGCCTTGAGAACGAAGAAAGAGCCTGGAGTTGGCGACAGAGACATCAGTGGTTTAATAGATGGTAGATCTGAAGCAAAAGGGTCCTGGAGTGACACCCCACCGGTGGACAGCAGACCTCGGGCAGAACAGGGCAGCAGCAGTCTTTGCTCTTGGGGGAGCAGACAGTCTAGCAGTTATAGGGGGAACTGATAACAGATTGGCTCATTGGTTACCAGGGAAACCAGCAGAGGGGCAGGGCATTCTTACCCCTTGGGCTAAGTACCTTCATAGGGGACAGAGGTCTTCCCTTTGATCATATTTGCTATTATCCTATTGGCCAAAGCAAGTAACATGGTCAAGCCCACAGCCAGTATTGGAGGAGGCTAGCCAAGGGCATGGAAAGAGAGAGGAGGAATTATTGCAGATATTTGGACAAACACTCTAATGCAACTCAGAATTTTTTTTGGGGGGGGGTGGTGCAGATTGAATCTAGGGGATAAAGTGGGAAGAGTCTGAAAATGACTAAAATTTCCTGGAGGGAGTTCAGAACTCCTCATCAATATTTATTGAGTAGCAAACTGTGTCTCAGGTTCTGTGCTGGGAACAGAGATTTTAAAAAGGAACAAGAAAAAAAAAAAAAGAAAGAAACAAGACCCTATCTTAAAGAATCCTCCAGTCTAATGGGGGAAAATATATGCAAGCTGCTTAAAGTGGTTTGGATAGAGCTATCTGCTAGATATGGGGTTGGGAAACATTTTCTGTTAGAGTCTCTAGTAAATATTTTTGGTTCTGTGAATCCTACAGCCTTGTCACAACCACTGAACTCTGCTGTGATCACAGGAAAGGGGCCAGAGACAGTATGTAAGCAAAGTGACCAGGTAAGGAAGATGGACAGTGAATCCATTAGGGTGCCTGGAAAGGGAAGCTAGGTTTGGGGGCGGGGGAAGAGGAGCTTATAGGAAAGAAGAGGAATTCAGCTTTTAAGTAGCTTGAATCTCAGGGCAGATGAGGGCTTCAGGCTTGAAATAAAAGAGTGTAGTAATCAGTAATGGAAGCCAAGAATTGGGTGCATTTCATTTGGAGGCAAAACGTGAAAAAGAAAAGGGCAAGCAGGATGAGCCTTGTACAAAGCATTCAGTTGGGCTAAGCATCAGCTAGAAGCTTGTCAGAGAGAGAGAAGCATCCGAGAAAGCAGCGGAGAAGAAGGGCAGTGTCTGTGACACAAAGACAGAAGGGAGTTTCGGGAATGAATGGGTGGTCAAGGGAGGTCAGGGGGAAGGAAGAGTGGGACCGGGTCACGGAGATGGGCAATAAGGGGGATATTGTTCTAAGGCTGTCAAGCTGAGCCTTTAGGCAAACTTTTCTGCTTTACACACATTCAAAATAGCTTGGTAATTAGAAACAGCGCAAAAAACCATGCAGAAACATTGCTAAGTAGTGAGTATAAATCTTTTTGCTAAATTTATTTTTGTAATATGTGGAAGAAAAATCAACACCGTCTACAATTAGCATGGACTACATTAGGCTTTTTTCCGTAACTTTTGGAAAAGGAATTTTATTGGGAAACAATTGTATTTATATTTTTATATAGAGGTGAACAAATGACAAGGAGGCTTGCATGGAAGGTAAAATTGGAAGCAAAGCCTCTTACTAATTCCTAATTCACATTTTTAAAATGTGAAGATGTTTTCCTCCACCTTAACTGAATGCTGAGTTAAAGAAATAATTGAGACGTCTGGCTTCTCATGTGTATTAAATTTCATGTGTATTTCATTGATTAAATCTGAGTAATGTTGAATGCAGAGTATGTTCTGTGACAAATTTTTTTTTCCGAATTTTTTCACCTTAATTTTTCAACCAAGGCTTTAGGATTACTGTTCAGAAATGGATGTCCAAAACTGGTTGATGGGTTTTGTGCTGTAAAGAATTTAGAATTCAGATTTCAGAATTCTCTCAATGAGCCATTGCCAACAGCTCAGTCGTCTCCCATGGATGAAGCCTTCATTCCAGGTGCCCCTTTTTAACCCCTCAACTGGAAGACTAATGGGTGGCTTTGCCTAAAGGAGGATGGATGGATTAGACAGCACCTCAAGGGCATTTGTTTACAGCTTTCTGATTTGAATATATTCGGGTGGACATCTGAATTCGTTTGCTGGGGCTGCCATAACAAAATACCACAGACAGGATGGCTGAAACAACAGAAATTTAGTTCTCACGCTTCTGGGAGCTAGAGAGCAGGTCTGCAGTCAAGGTGTCAGCAGGTTTGGTTTCCCCTGAGGCCTCTCTCCTTGCCTTGCAGACGGCAGCCTGCTTGCTGTGTCTTCACATGGTCCTTCCTTGTGTGAGTAGGTGTATGTCCTAATCCTCTCTTCTTACGAGGACCCTGGTCCCATTGGATTAGGGTCCACCATATGAGCTCATTTTGTCTTAATTACCTCTTTAAAGGCCCTAATTCCAAACACAGTTACATTCTGAGCTGTTGGGGGTTAGGAGTTCAGCATATGAATTTTAGGGGGGACACATCTAATACTTGCACATTTAATACCTGCATCTAATTTTAAGGGGGACACAATTCAGCCCATAACAACAACTAATATTTGCACATCTAATACTTGGGTCTTGAAAATGGCAGCATGGTTTTGCAGACATGGAGCACCTACACTCCAGACTCTGTAGCTCTATTCCAGCTTGCTGTTTCATGTACCATCCTTTGGGTCTGAGTGGTTGAAATGTTGCCAGTTTTCTTTATGTGCTTCGCAAAGGTCTATATTTCTGTGAAAGTATTTTAAAGTGCAATTATAGACCTAATAACATTCACTTCTAAATCTTTGATTATCTCTAAAATATAAAAGCTTTTACCTATTGAATCTATTTGTGATTTTATTAAATGTTGATTTCTTCTCAAACATACGAAGTTCAGTTTTGATATGTTCCCGAAGGACTTGTTTTCTGCTCTCCCCTTTTGGTCAAGCGCGCATAATATCTTCTAGGTGGGTGTTTCATCAACTTTTTACAATTCACAAAGCTTTCTGTGGTTAAGCAACATGAGGAAACGCTGGCATAGGTAAGGCTCGAGGATGTGGCGATGTGTCATCAGTCACTATTTCAGTAAAACCATGTTGTTGTGCGTCACTACAGGTAAGGCTTAGTCATGCTAAAGTTTTGTGATTTCTGTCCATGCGAGACTAAAAAAAAAGTCGTATCTCAAGGATATTAAATGTTAGCCGTTGCTTTTTTACGACATTTTAAGCTCCTTTGCTTTGAGCACTTGCCTGCTTTATTGCTTGGAGATGCTCTTTTTTTTTTTTTTTCTGGGAGCTGATAATATTTCCTTAGAACATTTAAAAAGTTGTGGGGTTTTTTTTTTGTTTGTTTGTTTTGTTTTTTTGTTTTTGTTTTTGTTTTTGATAAGGGACTGGTGGGAACTAACTTAAGAGGTCATGTGAACGGCTCTGCCCATCGCCTCTTCCTGCCTTTATTCAGAGCCGGCTCTACATTCATAGAACCGCCCATCTACTCTCCCATCCCAGAACCCTGCAAGGATGTTTCCTGTCTTCTACCTTGAACTACGGGACACCAAGACGCCTGCATCAGTATTGTAAAGTGAAATCCTGCTAGTCTGTATTTATCATTTGTTATAGGTCCGGCCCCACTTTTGGGCCTGTGTGTTCTCTGACTTTAGTCAGGCACATCTATTTGACGACTCTCAAGCAAGTGCTACCCAGTTCCGCCCTCTCCTGACACCTTGCCTTTGCATTTGCCACTCACTCTGCCCAGAGTGCTCTCCCAGGTCCTTTTCAGAAACACACTCATTCTTGCATCACAGCCTCTGACTCACCCCACCTGCGAGCTCTTTCCAGACAGCCAGCTGAGTGCACTTAAACTCATCACTCCAGAGGTTAGAATGTGTCCATTTTCTGTCTTCTAGGTTCCTCAGATGCTTGTTTAATTGTATTCTTTTTTTGGTTTTCTTTATTGAGGCTTTATAATGGAAGAGAATATAATATATACAGTCCTTGGTCCTACAAATTTTAAAATCTTAAAGGGTGAACATGTATAGAGATCATGCTGCCTAGGGTGGAATATTTCCAGGCTAGGGAATTGGGATTTTTTGGGGGGGGGGTAATAATTTGCATTTAATTCACTTAACTTTTTCATGTTGCATTTATAGTCAACATTTTTTTAAGCCTCATAACATTCCTGTAAGAAAGATAGGGCAGGTATAGGCAAATCTTATTTCCTTACCAGAGTTTTTCTGGAAAATTCATCATAAGGTGAATCATTCTAAGGAGATCCTATTTCCTCCCCCGAAGAAAATGTTAATTTTTAAGGTTGCATCCCTTACTAAAGACTCCCATTTATCTTAGAGCTATTCGTAAAACAGTATAGTAGGTGCTCAATAAAAACCTGACAAAATGCTGTCTTTTTAAAAATATTTCTTCTTTTTAAAAAAATCTTTTAAAAAACATTTTTCTCCTTTCTTTCTTTTTTCTTTTTTTTCTTCCTTTTTTTTTTTTTTTTGTGGGGGAGAGGTAATTTATTTATTTAGTTAGTTTTAACGGAGGTACTGGGGATTGAACCAGGACCTTGCATGTGCTAAGCATATGCCCTACCACTGAGCTATACCCTCCCCTTGTCCCCAAATTTCAATAGTGTCAGCTGAAAAGCCTTGGTTCACATGTTCATAGTGCAAGTATTTTCTTTTCTTTCTTTTTTTATAGTGCAAGTATTTTCTTTGATACTGGGTTATATAATTCATGTGTTTCTGAAGAAGCCAACTGTGACCCATGGTTAAAAATAACTAAGATGCTCACCCTTAATAAGTTCCTACTATTACATTTATATGTAAGATCACTTACAGGTTCCTGGCATTTCATCTTTATGGATATCCCACAATGCATTTAAAGTGTCTGTAAACTACACAGTCTCCTAGTCTTTCAGCTTCTAGGGTTCCTCTGGCTGATCCTGATGCACTGAGGGTACAAAGCTCCGTAGGACACACTGATGTCCTCGTTTCATATATTTCCTTCATCATAGTGGGTACCGGTATATCCTGGAGACTCCTGTGTGTGTATCTATGTCTGTATCTATATCTATGTATCTGTCTATGTATATTTTTAATGTGAATTCTCTGCTTTAATTAATATGGCTTTATAGGTTTTTTTTTTCATATTTGCTAGGGAAAAATCTCTCATAATGATTCTCTTTCAATTTTTAAGTTGTTTTTCTTTCCCTGGTTACATTCACTATTACAAATAAACTTTAAAATCAGCTTTTCAATTTCCATTGAAAATAGTATGGATTTTTGTCAGAATCACATTGAATTTGTAGCTATCAATTTGGCAAAAATCAATACATTTACCAATGAAATCTCCCTATGTATAAAATAATAATGTATTTTGGTGTTTATTCAGATTTTTGAAAAGGTTTTTCAGAAGTATTTTATAATTTTCTTATACCTTTTTGGTTTGGTTATTCTTAAATATATGAATATTTAAATTTAAAATTGTTATTATAAATATATTTTTATTTCATTTGATAGTATTGTTGATTTATAGTAATGTAATTATTTTAGTGTACCTATCTTGTATCTTGATCCCTCAGGAAACTCTCTCATTAGTTCCAATAGTTTTCAATGGATTATCTTGACCTATAATTATTCAAAGCCTTGTCTATTTTTTCCCTAATAGTTATACTTTATTTTCTTTCTTGTCTTATTGCATTATCAAAGAACTTCAAAATCAGTTTGGATAATTGTGATGATTTGTCTTTTTCTTAATTCTTATCTTTTACCCTTAAGAATGTCGGTTGCTCTATGTTTCAGATACATTCTCTTTATCAAATTAATAGTTTCCAAATAGTTTCTCTTTATTGTCAGCTTACTGAGAGTTACAAAAGAATTGGGAATGGATATAAAATTTTCAAGTTTGTGTATGTGTGTGTTTGTCCACTTATCCAATGGTTCTTTAATATGTTAACACGGTGAATTCTGTGAATTAATTTTCTAATGATAAGCCAGTCCTTATGTAAGCTCTATTTAGTTATAATGCTTTCGTCTTTTACTCTATGCTACATTTGACTTGCTAATATTTTAGCAAAAATTTTAAAATTTACATTCATAAGTGAAATTGCTGTATGGTAAGAATTGTAAACTTAAATGCCTAGAGGAGACAAATTTGTTTTAAAAAATTAAGTAGAGTAGATAAGGATCACAAATAGAAGTGGAGACTGCAGGAATAGGAGAATGGATATTGGGTCTCATAACGTGTATATTCAGCATTGACAAATGCTCTCTAAACAGGATTATTGGCAAGACAGGTACGTCCTGCAGCATCCAGCTAGTAGCATTTATTATTTGTGTGTGTGTTTGTGCTATCCTCATAGAATGAGTTAGGAGGCTCGTTTTTAAAAATATCTAGAGATACTGTAAATAAAATAAAGACTATTGGTTTTATTGAGGCAAATTCACCCATAAAACAGTCTGGACCCGGTGCTCTTTTGGGGGCACCCCTCCCCCCACCATAATTTTAATTTGTTGTAAGATTATTATCCAATTTGGGTTTACAACTTCTGCTGGAAGTCTGGATGTTTACGTTTTCTAGGAACATGGCATTTCTCGTTGAATTTTAAAATTTCTGTGCCAGCAGACATGCTTTCTTTTAGACTGTGTTAGCTGGGAGCAGCTGTGCCGGCTGAGACAACCCAGGATTGCCAGTGCAGGGAATGGGGGTGGAAGTTACTCCTTTCCTGGGTGTGTGTGTGTCTATGTGTGTGTCCATTGTGGGTGTCTGGAGCTCCCTTGGCCTCAGTGGTGCTTCCATTTCTTGCCCTGTGTTAGGAGCCCTGCTCAATGAGATCTTCTGGAAGCAAATATCTGAGCCAGAAGATTTCCATAGATGGGGAGAAGCAGGGACACAGTTGGCTCAGATGTTTTATAGGTATTTCTTTAATTGACTACCCTGATAATCTCCTCCTCATCCACTCTGCCCCTCACATTTGTGGATTCAGAGCTCACAGTTTCTCTCTGATGAGTCCTTAGAGATGAATGTCTTTCATGGCTGTCTTTCCCACACCTATTGTGTGTTACAGTTTTTTCTGGTTTGGATTTTCCATCAGTCTGATCTCATCTGCTTTTTATTTCCTCCAAGTTTCTGGTCTGATTATATCTTTTCTTGTTTCCACTGCTGTTAGAAATTTATTCTTTGAAAATATATTTTGTAATTTAAATGGGTTTTGGGAAGGAATGAACATAAGTATTTCTTGTCAGCATGAACTGAAGGCTTTCTGGGCTCTGTATAGCAATTGCTTGTTACTTTTTTAGACCCTTGTTCAGTCTCTTGTCTAATGAACATACACTTTTCCCCTCCTCTAACTGTTGAGCAGTTAATATTAGATAAAGTTTTTAAAAAATTGTTTAACATTGTGGTAGGAATGCAGCATTGGCTGGAAATATTCTTTTAATCGCTTCGAAATCTTTAGACACCTTATTACGTTTGAACCATGAACTTATTTGAGCATTAAAAGTTTTGTGGTTTATAATTTTTCTTAAAAAAATTATAAACGCTATGGTCTTTGGAATAGTCCATTCAGTAAGACCAGTATGGAATCCAATCACTAAATCAGCTGAGAAAGGATTGATATATAACCCATTGGAAACAGGATGGTACTGGTGAGTCGCTGTCTTCTGCTTAGATACCCAAATGGAACATAAGTGATGTAATGAAAGGCTGTTGGATTGGAGTTTGAAGTCATATAATTGGATTTTGCCTTTAGCATTCCTAGCTTTGGGAACTTGAGCAAGTCCCTTAAATTTCTGAACCTCAGTTTCCCCATCTGCAAAATGGCAACAATACTACCTGCCCATCCCTATCTTACAGGTTTGGGGAGAATGAATATAATGCTCCCTTAAACCAAAATTAAGTAAATGTCAGTCAGTATTAAGTGTTCTCATACCTTACCAACGACTATTTTCAAAGATTAGTTTTTAAAATCAATAGAATTCTTGACTTCCTTAGAGATGAAGACAATTTGAATTCAAAGATTTATTATTTTTTATTGTGAAAATGAGACCTTTTTGTAGGAGACAAAGACATATGCAGAATAATCAGTTCCTTGTTTAATAAAGTAGCACAGTTCATTAGATCTGATGAAAAATAGAGGTTTGTTTTCATCAGTGGTTCAAAATTATGCTTTCCAAAAGGAACCAATTTGGAGATGTTTTCATAGACACATCTGGATGGTGGGTTAGCAATGTTTAGAATGTGCCTTGTCTAAGTATACTTAATTTATTTTGGCTGGCTAAGCCTTTTCTCTAGAATAGACATTTAGATCTCACCTTTCCTTGGTTAGTTCCTTACAATGACATTGTCAGCTGAAGAGACTCATTCTTTTAATCAGAAGGCCCAATCTGGCAGTCTGTATGAGTTAGTCTTCAATTTGAGAATTTTGCCAGGCAGGGAATTGTAAAAGAAAAAATTTGAAGTCAAGCCATGAAAACTCAGGATTCATTTGTGCCCAGCTAATTCACCAGGGAAAATAACCTTGGGGTATATTTACTGCAGAAGAAAATTAAGCATTCTAACGGATCAGGATTAAGCCTTTGGAGAAAGAGAGGGATTCGTTAACAAAAGTCCTTCTCTCCTGTCCAACCTTCCTGTGACCTGAAGTTATGGAAACAAAATGCTCCAAAGAACAAATGCTGTTGAAAGTTTGTTTGTGGTGGTTGAAGGGGAATGGCATTCCACAGAAATGGAACAGAATAACAGATGCCTCATGGAAAGCCCAAGACTGTCCTCTTTCTCGGTGGCGAAAATGTTAAAACTTCAAAAACTGATTTTCTTGGTCTAAATAAACTTTTTAATTTTCCAAGCCCTTTGGGATAATAAATAGATTGCATATGTGTCCATTCAAACCTAGACAATAATAGATGAAGAATGTGAATTAACTTGGAACACCTTAATGTGTTTTTGAGCATCACAAGCTCTGTCTTTTTCCTTGTGATACTTTTTAATGTATTGGGGGAATATTTTTTTTAAAGGAAAAAAGGAGGATTACTCTATTGACTGACTACTCAAAGAATGCAATCATCCTTGACTTCACTCCCCACACACCCCCCAACCCCTACCAATCATGGTCCTAAGTCTCTGTTCCATTTACAAAATATCTTGAAAGAATTGTCTGTACTCACTATCTCCAATTTCTCTTTCCCTGTTCTCTCTTAAATCCACTAATGTGAACTAGCCCAGACTAACTGGTCATGTATGACTATCCGATTATTTTTGGTAGATAGTGGCAGCCACCAAGAGAGGCAAGAAGAGGTTTGCCCTTCCTTCACCACCTCCCTACCAGGTTACAACGAAAGCAAGTTTCAGAACAAATTCTAACACATGTGCAACATTTGTTAGCAAGCAGGCACAAAGACGGTACACAAATCTCAAATCGTTGTCCACTTTAGGGTGTTCTGATCACAGTTTGTTTGGAAATTAAACCAAACATGACAACATTCGAGAGGCACCGTTCAGACAATTTGAATTCCCCAAATTCAAAACTGGACACAGGACCAACCGGAGATCTTGGTGAGGGTGCTATCCTGAAGTGTACAGGCTACAAGGCGTGCCAGACTTGTGTCCCACCTTCCTGCAAAGTGCAAGAAAATACTGTAGGCAACCCACATTATTGTGGCTATCCCTAATGTCACCTATGGAAGCCTCCCCAAACCTTTGTAATGTTCATAAGCAGGATCTCTGGTGTTAATGGTAGATAAAAATAAATGAAATAATTTTAGTAGCTTCCTCTGTAGTGTGGGCTTTGTAGTTGTGGCTGCATGAGAATCACCTGGAGGATCTGCTGAAACACAGTTTGCTAGGCCCCCCACCCTAAGTTTCTGATGGGTGGGGCCTGAGAATATGCATTTCTAACCAGTTCCCAAGTGATGTTATTTCTGATCTGGGGTTCTCAGTGTAATATTATGTAATAATATGCTCAGGTAGACTCGAAATTATGATTGCAGTATTTCCTCTCAAGTTCATTTGATAAACTTAGAAAATGGTGTATTTCATCTACGTTTGGAATCCTAATTCATTAATTTTTAATCCCAATCTTTTCTAACATACATATTTAAGATGATAATTGCCCCCTTAGGTATCACTTTATCGGCATTGTGCAAGTTTTATGTGCAATATTTTTGTCAACATTCAGTTCTAAGTATTTTATAATTTCCAGTATCATTTGGATTTCTCCAATGAATTATTTAGAAGTCTGGTTTTTAGTTTCTAATTGTATTTTTTACAGACCTTTAAGTATTGATTTCTAACTTTGTTGCATTGCCGTCAGAGAATACTGTCTATAAAATATCAATTCTCTAGTATTAGATGAAACTTGCCTTGTAGTATAAGGCATGGGTAATTAAGGTTTCCATGAGATCCTGGAAACATTTAAGGTCTCCAGACCTCTTCTCTGCTTAGGTCTGTCTGTCCTATGAGATTCTTGGCTAGTGAATCTCAGATTTTCTTGTGTGTCACCACCACCTGGGTGACTCGTTAAAACATACATTGCTGAGCCCCACTGCCAGAGTTTTAGATTCAGTAGGTCACATGTGGCTGAGAAATTGTGCATTTCTAAGTTTCCAGGTGATGCTGAAGTTGCTGGCCTGGGGACCACACTTACAGAACTATTAGTCCAAACCACAATGCCTCCTCTGTTTCTCATTGCTTTGTTGTCCAATACCCCTGACGTCCAGCTGACAACCCATTTTTGGTCTCTGCTATCCTGACAGCTCTACACGTTTGTTCCTGTTGTTTCATCCAGGAACTGAGCTCTGTTCTCCAACCTGACTCTGACTTCTGGTTGTTCCATTTCCTTTTTCCAGACCTTGAGCTGTAGCTCTGATGATGAATCTCACCATGGGTTAGTAATTTCCAACCCTCATTTCACAAGAGAAAGACTTCCAGTGATATATGTTCAGACCCTCTCCTAGAGATTCTGGGGTATGCGCTGGCCACGTGAGAATATTAAACATTTCATAGTTGATTCTAATTTGGAGCATGGATTAAGACTTATTGATCATATGGTTTGGTGGTAAAGGCTTGCATTTTTGGCTTTGCTGCCTGCCATCCACTTTGCTTATCTGAGAACACGTTAATATGAGATGTCTCAAGTCTCCAAGTAGAAGCCTTAGCACACTAGAGATGTTGAACTCAGGAGACAGGCTAAGGCTGGAAATAGATATAGAATTAAGGAATAAAGAACATACAACTTAGCACTGAAGCTATGAGAATGGGTGTGCTGTCTGCAGGGTAAAGGATGGGAAAGAAGACAAGAGGGTCAATGGAAAATAGAAACATGGAGTGTCAGAGACAGAAGTAACACAGTGAAGAAATGATTTGTGTAGAACAACCAGTGACTTCAGAGAAATGATCAATTTAACGCATCATTGTCTTTGTAAAATCAACTAACTCTCCAGTTTCTGTCAATAGTGACACTATATTCCTATTTGTCCAGGTTGAGTTCAGAGCCATCTTTGGTTCTTCATTTTTTTCTGACCCCTCAGGCTCATTCAGTGACTGAGATCTGACGCTTCTTTTTGTAATGTTTCTCCTTCATTTCTTCCTTCTCATTACTTCTTGTCCAAGTCTTTATATCTATAAATCTGACTTATAATGGTCTGCCAATTAGTTCTTAAGCTGCTTGAATCCATCTTGCACATTATTGTCAGAATTGTCTTCCCAAAATGTCATTTTGATTTTTACATTTCTGGCTTAAAAGTCTCAGTGGTTTTGTTGTTACTGTTACCAATAGCTAAGCTTTCCAATCTTGTCTTTCTCCACTCCAGGCAGACTGTGACTTTTCTCACCTTTTTGCTTTTGCTCATACCTTCCCCCACCAATCTCCTCTCCATTTAGTGAAATCTTACCAGTCCTTCAAGACCCAGATCAAACCTTACTTCCTTTGGGCCTCCTTTGGGTTTATACTCTGAAGCCAGAACGTGGATTCAAATCTCAGCTCTGGTACTTAACTGTGTGATCTCGGACAAGCCACTTAACCGTTCTGAGCTTCAAGTTCCTCATGTGTAAATGAGGGTAATATCACCTGTCTCACAAATTGTTGTAAAAATTAAATGAGTTAATGTATATAAAATACTTAAGTAGCCAGTGGCATGTGATAAGCACTTAATACATGCTGGATACATGGTGGGGATGGCGATTTTGATGATGATAATGATGATGACACCATGACAAAGTAGGTCTTCTTTGACTATCTGACATGCCTCCTCTTAACTCAGTGTTTATTGACTAAATTACTCATTTAGTAATTATTCATTTAGTAAGTGGCAGAATGATTTCTTGTGTTGGTAGTTATCTTTTAAACTAAGTATTATCTCCTCTTTTAGATGCTAACTTTTTCAGGAAAATGGGGGAATCTACCTGCCACTTCTATGTGAAGGCTACAAAGGGCCTAAAAACATAGCTAGTGTCTGAGGACTGAGAGGTGATGGACAGTGATCACCAAGTGAAAAGTCAAGAAATCTGGTTGAAGAGTAGAACAAAGTACTTCTGCTACTTACCTAAGATGAGGTCAATCTGGATAGATCTTGGGGCATAAGCTGATGTCAAAAATACACATAAACCAAAATCCCCTTCCAAATGTTTTTAAGTAATTTGGACTTTGAAACAATGAAAGAAAGAACTGAAACATATTCTTATATTCCCTACAAATATTTAACAATAGTCTTCATTGGCTGGAACGTATAATTTATTTTTTTAGAGAAAAGTTTTTTTTTTCCTTTGAGAAATACTCTTTCTGGCTACAATTTTTAAAATAACAACCAGGGCTATAGGGCACTGAAAAGGATCTCTGTTACTATATCTACTAAGATTTGGCTAGAATAAGGGAAAAGTTATCAAGAACCACTGGCTGCCAAGAAGTAATGATTCTGGTATTAACTGACATGTCTGGGCTGAACTGTCTTCAGAGACAGTGGTTAAAGTAACAAAGAGGTAATAATTATTTACTCCAAAGAGCAATATGCTTAGTCTTGGCAGTCTTACAATGAATAAAATGTTCAATAAATAGTTTTTATTTAAATAGAATCTTCAACACTCTTCATTAAATTTAGGAGAAAATCTTCTAGTGACTAGGCCAAAAGGAGGTAAAAAATTTCAGGTAATAAATTTTGGAAAGTTAGGTCAGCCAGAGCTATGCTCAACCTCTGTTTATGGTCATAAATAATCACCTAGCTTTGCCTGCCATTAATTTTCTTTTCTAAAATGACTGTAGTAGTTTTTTGGGTTTTTTTTCCCTACAAAGAAGAAATCTATTGCAAACTGGCAGTGTGACCTTAACTTAGTACCACTTTGGGCCTCAGCTTAACTATCTATAAAATTGGAGTAGAATTCAGCAATCTCTAAGGGGCATTGCTACACTAAGACACCAGCGTGGTGCACCAGTACAGGCTTTCTCCTCTATTTTATTTGACTGTCTGTATTTCTTTGCAGGTACCCTAAGTAGAGATTTATCTCTTTCTCTCCTTCCTTCCGCAACTCTCCTTCTTCCTTCCTTCCTTTTTCTTCTTTCTCTTTCTTTTCGTCCTCTTTCCCTCCCTCCTACTTCCTTCCCTCCCTTCTCTCTCTCCCCCATCCTTTCCTTTTTTCCCTCTCTCCCTCTGTGCCCCCTCCTCCAGTCCCTATAAATGTATCAGTGATCTTTGTAAAAGGCACTGTGCAAGGGATTTTGTGTATTATTCCACTTAACCTCTCCTCATAAATTCTACTTATTTTACGAATGAAGAACCTGAGGCTCAGGGAAGCTTTGTAACTCGTCCCATATCATAGAACCAGTGAGTGGTAAAAGCGGGGTTCACATCCAGGTGCATCCAACTCCAAATCCAAGCTCTTTCTACCTGCTTTTCTCTTCATATTGTCTTTCTCTCCTCTTTCCTTAGTTCTGGACAGAATCACCTATCATGTCTATCCCTTTTCTTTCCTCTTTGGCTGTGGTAGCAATGGTCACAAGGCTTTAAATCCTCATGTGGGTGTAATTATTTCTGTTCTTATGTAACACACACTCAATATAGTATACATTCTACAATTATTCCTGCTAAACTCTAAATAACCCCTTGGATCTCCAGAATGTAGTCTGTGTAAGTTGTTTTTTCCCCTTTAGTTCTTGAATTTTGCTTTTAAAGCAGGATTTTCAGCAAAACTTCTAAAATTCACCTTTTCCTTGAAAATTCACCTGCATTATGTTTCGTGTCCTTCATAGGTGACACCCTTTCCCTTAATATCTGTCCTCTCTTGTTTTGTCTCTTGCTATAAGCCTGTATCTTTCACGTCTTAATCTTTTCTATAATGCCTTTGCATGTGCCAGTGTTCCACTTTTGTAGAGACACTTTTCTCCATCTTTCCAAGGAAAGAGAAAACCATTCCCCTATTTCTGACATTAAAATGGAAACAAACCCACTATATGCCAAAAAATTTTGGACTATAGTAAAATATGTAAGCTATTTTAAAATCCCATTGGCACTATCATTCTTTGGGGAATGCTCACTTATTTATGGAGCTGGAGATAGTTTCTTGTATCCCTTAGTAGATATGAAGATGAAAAGCAGTTCTACAGGGTGCCACCACGGACTGGCATCTGCCTTTGATTAAAATGATAAAGTCTGCTTATGAGAAACTGAGAGAAAGAAAGACTTTGACGTATCGTCCACGTTCTTATACATTTTCCACAATAATACAATTGTAGCATCAGTCGCAGACATATTATTAACCTCTCAGAAGTAAGAGATGAATAATACGTTTATGCCAAGATAAAAAATAGCACTCTTTAAGAAATACAAATTCAAGCTCCTTCCACGAGATCCCAACTGTTATCAATTATTGTTTAATCTAGTGATGAATGCTTTGGGGAAAATTTATTACCAGAAACAAAGGTTTTCTCCCTTGAAGCATTTGTGTGCTTTCTTTCATTGGCATGCTATAACCCCCTGTATTTTCCTTTTGGTCTTGACTGCCAGGAAGCTTGGGGCCAGGCGTGGAACTCAGTCACAGTAACTATATTATCCTTTGTGGTTAGGATACTTGGTTCTTTCTCCTTTTCTGGTTTTAATTCCTATTTCAACAATATTTATGCCTGGTGTTAATAAAAAGCTGTATCAACCCCCTCCTACCTTCTTTTAACTAGGCAAGAAGTAATAATAAACAAGTAAAAATGGATTGACTTCTTCAGATAAAACACAATTCATTTAATATTTTTTCCCCTCAGCGTCAAGACTGCGTCTAGGTTCTCCTTGTCTGACAGTAATTTAGAACTTGGTTTAACTTTGCATTATAGCACACATGTGCGCACAGTCTATGGCAGCCCTGCAACCAAGTCTTACATTTCTTCCTCTTGATCAGGAGAGGAGGAAGTGGTTGCTCCGTTTGACTCTTTGAATTAGCCGTGGCCTGTAGCCTTCCGAAGACCTTGCTTCTGAATTGAAGGTGCGGCTCTTTCCTGTTTCACTTCTTAATGGCTGACATCTTGGGGTGGTGGGTGTAGGGGTGGGAGAGGATGAGGTCGCACTTTCAATCTTTCCTTCTATCTTTCTGGACCAGCCAGGAGAAAATTTTCCAATCAGCGTAGCCATTTATTCTTCTCAACACTTTGTTTCTTTAGCTAAATTATTATTCTATTTAACCTAATGAACCCAAAGTTCACAATCTGCTTAAGCTCTCTGTGCCTGTATTCTTAAAATGTATATATGTATGTGTATATATATATATATAGATATATATATACACACACACTTTTATATTTTTACTATATAATACACAAAATGTATATAATATAGATGTATATATATATCACACACACTTATTACACATACATATCCACACATACTTTTTCCAGTATTAGAATTATCAAAACTTAAAAATTGTTCTCAGTCCCACCATCTCAGTAGATTATATTGTATTTTAATATTTCTATCTAGCAAGCCAAACTCTTTTACATATATTTTAAACCTACCAAAGCAAGATGGAATTAGATTTATGAACTTTATGAGATTGTAGTACTCTTACAACCTATGTTAAAAAGGAAAGTCTTTTTCTGATGCACAGAGGTTCACATTTATAGAGCCTTGCTTTTTTTGTCTGTTTTCACTTATCTCTTTCTACTGTCTTGGTTTTCCTTTTTCCTCTCTTGTTATCAAATGTATCATTTACACCTGTTACATGTTGGCTTAATTGTACATATTAATGTTGGCTTCATCCCAAATGTGAGAGTCAAGAAGTCTTTAGAACAACTTTGCCTTGCATTTTGGAACATCCTGTTCAGCCTGTCATTAGCGTATAGCCACGGTATTGGGGTAGTTCCCATAAAATGTTACAACAGTGAATTCGGCATACTTCTCAGCAACTTCTGTTTCTAAGAAGTGGTTGCTGCCTGTGGCTGAACACCGTGGACTTTAGTGGAGGTACTAGCACTTTCTCTCAAGATCGGGTGTCTCAAGATCGTGTATTTTGAGAGTTCAAAGGACCTGGACCTTTTCTTTCTTCTTGAGAAATGGACAGTCCCTTTTCCACCCTGGCTGGAGCAAGAACTCCTGCACGCCCGTAAGAATAGAGTCCTTTACTTTTACTTGACTTGGATAATTATAATCAGTGGTTGTCCTTAAGGGTTTGTCTTAAAAGAGTAAAGTTTATACTTCTAGAGGAAAAGATCCCACAGACATCTGAACTTCCTTAAACAATAAACCTAACACTCAGGGATCGCCCTCTGTCCCCTTCCCCTCCCCCTTCCTTGCCTGAACGTCCCCTGTTTCCACAGCTGGAGCTACTTGCTGCCCTCCCCTCCCCAAACTCCACGTGGTCAAGGTTTGGAAATCTTAGCCTTGCAGAGGTGGGAGTGCAGAAGGCACTCTGAGATTCTCTTCCTTTATCTATAAAAATGAGAAAAGAAAACTACCCTGCCTTCCTCACAAGGCACATGAGAATGGAATGTGGAAGTGTGTATGGAAGAGCTTTAAACAGGATTTACTCTTTCATGACAGTCTGTGAAGGGGGGACAGTCAGAGCTGACTACGGCACTTGACTGGGGAAGATTCAGTGGCAGAGTCAGCAGAGTCTTCTTGCAAGAGTAAGGAGTTCGAGGCAATTCTGGGATAGTGACTTCACCTCGATTCTTGCTAAAGTATCCCCTTCTCTGGACCCTCCTGTCCTTTTTGACTGCTCTATGTCATTTCTCTAAGGACATCTTCTCCCCTGTCTTTAGGGTCTGAAGACACTGTGCTACATCACAGAACCCCTGGGCCTTCAGAAAAACTGTTTTAGCAACTGAACCTGGACCTGTGAAACTGTCCCTCTTTGGAACTGCTTCTGTTTCTTTCCATCCTATTCCACTTTAACACTTATTTGGGCACGTGATGTGTTAGGTGCTGGAAAAATTTCACAGAGTAAATTTTTGAGTCAGAGCTCACAAATAATGAGAAAGATACACGAGGAAGCCCATCCTGTGATGAAGCCTCTAATTTGGGTAACGATGATGTGTTCTGAAAGCACAGAGGAGAGATTCAATTCTCAGTGATCAGAGGCATGATGAAAAGTAAACTGAGGAGACTTGTGGAAGATACGGATTTTTGATGGGTCTATACCCGGGAGTGTGTTGGATTGATTCAAAGGGAGGGATGAATTTGAGAAGATGGGATGCAAGACAGGGTAGGTGAGGGTAGCAGAAGATAGGTCTAGAATGTTGAAAAGTGGGTAGGAGGCCAAGTTGTAGAAGGGGCATATTTTCACTCTATATTTTTACCTCATATGAATGAACTCACCAGTTTGACTTCCTGAATTTACATTGACTATTGGAAGCTAAATCATTTTAATCATATACTATTCTTATTCTTCCTATGAAATCCAATTAGGATAGAATTTGGTCCACGGAATCTTTCAAAGTCTGCATCAAGTGAGGAAATAAACCAATGCTTTTATAGATTTAAATAACTGTGCTTTTGCTTAACTTTTCTCATCAATAGCTGAGAGTAACTGGTAACCGGATTTTAGTGGTATCTTGTGGAATAAGATGTAGAGAATGTGGCTTGTAATGTTACAAGTGGGACTCCGTCTCTGACCAGATACTTAGAAAAACAAAGCCCCAAAGATTATGCCAAAGCAAAGGCAAAAATCTGCAGTTGGATTGTAAGTTGGATATTAGTACCTGAGATTCACAAAGTTCATGGTCAGACTTTGAAATAAGTGATAAGGGAAATCAGTCCAGAAACCTGCTCCCTGCATATTTAATATTGTGAGGAGGGAGGATTTCTATAGATTTATAGCTTAATTTTTTCTCGGATAACACCACTGCAGGCTATATTCATCAGCTCTGAATATAAAATTAGGAAAAGTTAAATGCAGAAGGAACTTTCTAGTGGAAGTAAAAACATACTGTTCATAGACCATGAAGGTCATAGTCTGAAACAATTTTTTTTCCCCAAAAGATGAGCAAATTCCCTTCTCTGCCATATACCAAAGCCAGGGGAGAACTCAAGTTGGGTTTAGAAGGCCGGAAAGGCTCTTTTAATGAGAACGCTTTTCTTCTTTCAGCTTGGTTTTTTTTTTTTTTTGGAGATGCTCAGGGTAGTTGACAAATAACTCATTTATTTTCCAGATTTCCTGAGTGACCATATCATCAGCAAAATGTAATTCCAATTCTCAGTGTCTTGGGTGGGCTTTGACAAGGGAGTGTGTAGGGAAAACAGAGTCAATCAGGCTCCCTCGCAGGTCGACGGCTGCCCAGTGATCCAGCAGTATTACCCCGCATGCGCGGTACCCATGTGTTGTTACGAAATGACGACTTGGTTGCGCAGGCGCAGTAGTTAGCCCAAGTAGTACACGTAGTTGGCTAGGTGCCACTTTTGTGTGCCTTGCTGTGTGAGGGCGGCGGGCCTTTCTGCCTCTTCGCAAAAAAGTCAAGTCAGAGATACCTACGGCGGCTCGGCCAGTGCTCTTCAGTCTGCCGGAATCGTGAACCTGCCAGGCCTGGAACGCCTGCAGTAGAACTGGCGCGGTCAGCCGGGTTCGCCGCGGACAGGTATGGAACCCTCTGCACCGCCGGGGGTGGATTTGAGTGGTGGCCCCCGACTCTGTGTGGTACTCGGTGGTGAGCCTTCTTTCCACTTGGGGCCGGCCTCAGGACTGGCCGGAGGTGGGTGGGCCCCCTGCCCAAGCGGAAAAGGCCCCGCAGAAGGCGAGGGAGGCCCTAGGGAAGCGGCGTGCCCGCAGGGCGGCCGGCCGCCGTGCGACGGGTGTTCCTCACAGCCCTGCGGCTGAACCCGGAACCTCGCTGGGACGCGCGGCCACGGTTCAGGAGTCACAGGGAAACGGAGAGGCTGCGGAAGCCCGCATGCGAGCCCTGGAGGAAGGCTTGCGGACCCCGGAGAGCCAACCGTGGCCCCCACCAGCGGTGGTAAACGCCTCTGAAGGAGAAGAGCCACAACTACGGGCCTGAGCAGTGGTGACGCGGAAGATGAAGCAGCAGCAGCCGCCGCCGGTGGCCCCGGGAGGACAGGCTCCTGCCCCCGGAGATGGCTGAGCCCACGGCGTACCGCCCGTCTACTCAGAACTGGTAGAGCTGGGCAAGCAGTTCCACAGCCCAAAGCCTGGGGAGCTGTTGGCGGCCTGGCTGTTACGCACGCGGGATAATATTGCTGAATCACTGGACGCAGACGTCTGGCGAGAAAGCCTGACTGACTCCATTTTCCCGTTTGTGGAAGAGAAAGGCCATGGCTTTCCACTATCCCCTTGTCCTCGAGCAATCCCAGTGCTGATGCTCGGTGTCCCAGTCTGAAAGCTCACAGCGGCTTTGTGATTGTCAACAAGCTGAAGTGGGACAGGTGACAGGTGGCCCCCACAGTTGAGTCTACCTTTATTACAGCAACACTCTCATTCCGCTCTCCGCTGGTCTAGCTGTTGAGTTGGAGGCAAGTAGCCAGAAAGGGAGCTGGTAGGGAGGCCCCAAATACTAGGCACCTGGAGCTAAAGCTTTTATAGCCCCTTTCCCCCTGTGATGGGTAATTTTCTGTGTCAACATGGCTAGGCTAGGGTACCCAGTTATTTGGTCAAACAGTCTAGATATTTCTGTGAAGGTATTTTTCAGATCTGACATTTAAACCAATAGCCTTTGAGTAAAGTCGATTTCTCTGTAATGTGAGTGGGTCTCATCCAATCAGTTGAAGATCTTAAGAGCCTGAGGTCCCCCCGAAGAAGGAGGAATTTTGCCTCCAGATTGCCTACAGACTCAAAACTCTAGTATCAGCTCTCCCTGGGGTTCCAGCCGGCCTGGCTTGTGGATTCATTCATGCTAGCCCTCACAGTCACATAAGTAAATTCCTCAAAAGAAATCCTCTCTCTCCCTCTGATAACTGATAATTAATTGATTAATATATTATAAAAACATAAATTTTATATATAATTCTCCCTTCCTTCCTTCCTCCCTCCTTTCCTTCCTTCCTTCCTTCCATCCATCCATCTGTATTTATATATATATTGCCTATTGGTTCTGTTTCTCTGGAGAACCCTGACTAATACTTTTTTCCTTTATTTTGGGTTGTTGCTTGTATTACGTAGTCAAGAGTTGAGTATTCCAGAGAGCAGTGAACATAAAATCATGCTCCAGATCACCTCTACTTTTTTTTTTTTCTCACTGGTATTAGTCTCCTCATCAGGTCACAAGATGAACTGATAAAAGTGAAGGGTAGTGAGTGGCTCTGGAACGAAGCATGCAGAGTGCGGGTCTGTTCTGTTTAGCTTCAGCTGCTCTCTGTTACCCACGTTCCCCTTTTAGCTCATTAATGTCACGTTCCATTGAGGTTGAGCTGTGCTGCGCTTTGCTGGGAAGAAGGAATGTAAGCTGCTTGTTTTAATGGGTATCACGTTGTCCTGACCTATCCAATTTTTTTTTTCTAAGCAAAGATGGTTGAACTTTTAAAGATGACAGTTCAAGATTTCACTGTTTGATTTGTTTTCGACTGGAGTGAACTTTATACTACTCTTTAAATTTTTGTTTGGTAACCAAATCATCTCTAGTGCAGCACTGTTCAATAGAACTTTCTATGATAATGGAAATGTTCTTTCGTGCTGTCTAGTAGGGTATCCACTAGCCATTGGTGGCTATCGAGCACTTCAAATGTGGTTAATGTGGCTAACGTGGCTGAGGAACTAAATTTTAAATTTTATTTCATTTAAAGTCATTTAAATTTGAAATAGCCACATGTGGCTCGAAGTGACCATATTGCACAACACAGATCCAACCGAGTCTCCAAACAGAAGTTTCCAGTTTGTTTTCACTCAAGTATATTAGTCAGGGTTCTCCAGAGAAACGCAACCAGTAGGAGGATAGATAGACAGACAGACAGACAGACAGATAGATATAAGAGGAGATTATCATAGGAATTGTTCCATGTGGTTCTGCTGGGTCAGTCTCATAATCTGCTGTCTGCAAGCTGGAGAACTAGGAAAGCCAGTGCTTTAATTCTGTCTGAGTCCTAAGGCCTGGGGATCAGGAGGCTGAGGTCCAGATGTAGGAGAAAATGGATGCTTAAGCAAAATAAGAGAATTTGTCTTTCTTCCACCTTTCTGTTCTATTCAAACCCTCAGTGGATCAGATGATGCCCGCCTGCAGGGGTGAGGGTGAGCTGCTTCACTCAGTTCTACTGATTCAAATGATAATCGATTCTGGAAAAATTCCCAGGGACACACCCAGAAATGATGTTTTCCTAGCTCTCTGGACATCCCTTCGTCCAGTCAGGTTGACACATAAAAGTAACCACCATACCAGGTAAAAGCAAGTCTCTTTTTGTATATCAACTTAATGATACAAAATAGAATAGATAGCCTTACTGCCCGTAACTGAAGTCCTCAGACCAGGAGCATCAGCATCGTCTGAGAGTCTCCTGCAGGGGTAGATGCTGAAGCCACACCCCAGACCTTCTGGCTCAGAATCTGCATTTTAACAAAATCTTCCATCTATAGCTCACTCACGTTTAAGAATTACTGATACAAACCGACCACGTAGTCTTAGGTCTCTACATGCCTTCCAAGCTCAGTTCTGGAGTTCAGGCACCTCCAACCTTGGCTCCAGCACGACCGTATAAGAGGAATTATTAGAATCTCTCTATGTATGTTTTTGATTTTCCAAGATGCTACACCTGCTCACAAACTTCTTTTTTTTCCCAGCTTTTTTGAAGTGGAGGGTATCTTAGGACTTTCTTAGAGTGAAAAATCATTGCTTCTGAGTAAGTACCTTCTTGTGCTATGTGATATCTCATGCAGTGTAGTTCTTTGATAAAATAACTCTCCAAAGTACAAGTCAACATCCACGTTGGTTTTCTGTTTGTTTTCATTCAGATCAATTATATCTTATTAACAGCATTAAATGCAATAAATATTGATTTCTTTATGTTCGTGACTACCATATACCCGACACTGTTCTGTCATTATATGGGGGAGTAAAAATTGCAGCAGATAATAGAGACTGGAGGTAGTGAATTTAACATCGACTTGGTTTTAAATTAAATCTTTATGCTCTGTAGACATTGGTAACCACAACCAGTATAATAGAAAAGTCAGATAACTGCTGTTATGTGTCCCCTAAGGTCTTTGGGCCCACAATCCATGTTCACATATTCATTAGGTTCTAAAAACACTTCTGAACTACTAGACTTTTCTGACACTATGGTAAGTGTCATGGAAAGCAACTTACAGCAAAGCTGTCCTGTCTTTTAAGGACATAACTAGGTACTAGGTAGTAAATCATGTTGACGTCGAGTTTTAGTGGCAAAACTTGAAAATATAACTGTATAAAAGAACGAACACCAAGTGCACAGAGGGACGTTGCGCTATGTGATTTTGTATTCATCTCAATCCTGCATCTTTTTTTGTCCTATACTATGTTCACTTTTTAATCTCACTTCTAATTTATATTATTTTGCTACACTTTTATGCAGCTTTGTAAGCTACTTTTTGATAACAATATAGGGCTGTAAATTAACAAATAATAGTTTGGATTAAAAGTCAAGATTTAGTTGATTTGGAGCAAAATTAGGAATTGCCATCAGACCCACGGATTCATCTATTCTGTTCCTTAGTTAAGCACATACTGTATGCAAATATCAGCCCAATGCTTTCCTTCCTTAATCTTAACGGGGAGCAGATGGGAGGAAACAATTCTTCACATTCATAGGTCTCAGGTTAAAATTTAGCCTGGGTTTTGCAGTCTGGTAAGTTTGAATCCTGGCCTATTCATTTATTTGTACAGATGAGATAACACTGACTCAGCGGTAGCTCTGACTTTCTCAGAAAGGATCTGGGGCCTCCTATGCTCCTCCTAGGAGGTGGCTTTGGCAGGTTAGATTCCAGTTTCTGTAGCCACGTTCAAGGTGTGATGTTACGACTTCGGGGCAATCTAGCCCTAAATATTTCATATAAACACATAATGGTGACAGGTATTGTGAGTGATATTCTTCAGTAGGTCCAGTTTCAAAAAGACTTGCATGCTGCAGGAGCTTAAAAAGGCTCTCCGGTGGTCTGACTGGGGACCAAGTGTGTATCTGACTCCCTTGAAGTACCTTCAGCTTCGTGAGTTCCTTTTCTTGAGGATTTCAGCAATATAGGTTCTTTAACTGTGCTGTGGTTCTACTAAAACTCAGCAAAATCTCTCCCAGCCTTGGCACCTGTGGTGGCCTTCAATGTGCCATGATTCAAGTGTGCAGTGGCTGCCCAGACCAAGAACCGGTCCAGAGAGCCTGACCTTGTATGTTACTGACCTCTCTGCCTCTTAGTATTTACTGATTTCAACCTGGACCTGTTCTAGGCTTTTGAAAACAATGCAGCAGAAAACTCCAGTTATCTAAAATGCCACTGCTCAGAGTTAATGGTTTAAATTTTTGTGTATTTAATTCGAAGTTTTTTGGGGGGGCATTCACACATACGTACATATTCACTTGCATGTGAATTATATTGGTGTTTAACAATATTTTACTCTTTGAATAATATGATAAAGGATAATGAATGTTATTAAATATTTTCTGGAAGCAGGATTTTTAATGGTTATATTCTTTCCTATTAGATGGATGCTGCATTACCTGTTGATGCATTTCTTATTTTGGGGCTTTGGGTTTTTTTCAGTTTGTTGTTGCATTATAAATAGTACTTCATTGCTACTGTTCCACTTGACACAAATTCTTTCTTGATACATATTGCTAAATTTAATCCCTGAAAGGTTATTTCAATAATGTTCCCAGTGGCAGTAACTGAAAATAACATTCCAAGACCCTAGCAAGCCCTGAGAGTTAACATTTAAAAGATGCCCATTTGATGAAAAAGATTAACAAACTGTTTTAACTGATAAATTACTTTAACTGAAGGTTTTAGTTTGTACTTTTTTCATTTTTTAAATTGACGTTTTATTAACACGTAACCTTATATTAGTTTCAGGTATACAGCCTAATGGTTCAATATTTGTACATATTGCAAAATGTTTACCACGAGTCTAGTTAATGTCCTTCACCAGACATAGTTACCAAATAATTTGTACTTCTTTATATGGTTATGTGGGACTTTATTGTTATTCTGTGAATTTGTATGTCTACTTTATCATTTTTTAATACTGGAGTGTTGCAGTTTTTGTTTAAAAAGAGTTGTATATTTCCCACAATAAATTTTCATCACAGAAAATCAGCTAATGCAGAAAACTGGATAGAAAAAAACACCAAGTCATTCGTGATCTATTTGCTCAGGAGTAACTGCAGCTGACGTTGACATGTAGAAGTCCCTTCATACTCTTTTCTGTGCCAACATAAATCCAGGCCACAACCACCCACACTTTCTCTTCTGTTACCAAAATGGAAACACATACTGTTTTTGTCATCTGATCTTTCTCACATAGAACTATCTTGTGAGAGAAACAGCATGATGTAGTCAGGAACTTGGCCTTGGAAGGCCAGCTCCCTAGGTTGACATCTCAGCTTTACCAGTTAGTAGCTACGTGAGCTTGAGCAGGTTGTTTAATTACTCTGCATCCATTTCCTTAAGGAAATGGGCCCTGGGAGTAATTGAGAATAATTATAAATGAGAATAATTTATAATCTATTCACAGAGTTGTGAAAGCCAATGAAACAGAGCATGTGAAAAACACCAAGAACAGTGCCCGACACATAGTAACACCCAGCAAAAGTGAACTTTTGTTATCTTCTCATCGCAGCAATAGATTTGTGTGGCTAGCAGGGTAATCATTAGTGGTATTTTATTGTATCATCTGTTGTAGCTGGCTATCATAATTTCCTGAAACAATCCCCTTTTGAAGAACTTTTCAGTTGTTTGTAATTTCTCACTTTTAAACTTCACTAAGATGGATGGTAAATGGAGCAGCACAGAGCTGAAGAATGCTGGCTCTTAAAATTACTCACATGTCCCTGTGAATCCTGGCTCTGCCACTTACTAGACAAACTACTTAACCAAGTCTTAGATTCCTCATGTACAAATTAGATATAACAAAACTCTCGTAAGGTCATTAGTTACCTATCCCTGCAAAACAAATGAGCACATAACTCGTTGTTTTAAAACCACTGTTTCATTTGCTCATGAGTCTGTGTGTCAGCATTCTGGGCTGGGCTCAGCTTGCTGGGTCTCTGATTCTCTTGCTCAGGTTCCCCCATGTGGCTCAAATCGAATGAGAGCTCAGCTGTGGCTGGCTGGTCAAAACTGGCCTCCTTCCATGTCTGGTTTTTGGTGCTGGCTGTTGACAGAACTAGAATCTTCAGCAGCCGAGGGTTTCTTAACATTGTGGCAAGACTTGGAAAGCAGAGAGAAGGAAATCCTCTATTTGTGATGTGAGCTTGTATCTCACTGGTCAAACAAGTAACATGGCCAAACCCAGAGTCCCTGTGGGAGGGGACCATGCCATGGCAGAGACATGGGGAGGCATTGTTCACTGGAGCAGGCCATTACTTTACTGTAATGAATAATCTCTTTGTTGTAAGGATTATAATTTTGCTTGCTCATCCTTAAAATGTAGATGATGATAGTAGTGTCTACCTAAAAAAATTGTCAAAATCAAATGATCCGATGCATAGGTACGATTTTTCACAGTGCTGGAACATTCTACATGTCCAATAAATGCTAGTTTTTATCCGGAGTACTTATTTCCTTGGGAAATATATTGAGGTATGTACTCGATGAAGACATTAGATACTATTGGCAATACTATATTTTCATACTTTTCAAAAACCTTTGGGTCTTAATTGCTTTTGAAATTCATCACTCAGACAAGTAGAAAATAACTCATGGTATTCATTTACACTTCTTCAATTAGTTATATTTCTTTGTACGTAATTTCCATAGGTTTTTGATGCTCTGCATTTCTTTAGTGATTTGCCTATTTATTCTCCTTGTGTATGTAAAGGAAAATACATGTTTATTTTGAAATAATTTTAGACAAACAGAAAAGTTGCAAAGAGAGTACAGAAAGTTCCTGACTGTCCCTTACAGCATTTTGCCTTACCACGGTCCATGTGTCACAACTAAGAAACCAACATTAGTACATTTCTGTGAATTAAGCTTCAGGCTTTATTTTGATTTCACTAGTTTTTCCACAAATGTTCTTTTTCTGTTCTAGGATCCAGTCCAGGGTGTCACATGGCATTTAATCTTCATGTTTCTGTAGTTGCCTGTGATATGTGACAGTTTTTCATGACCTTCACAGTTCTGAGAGTACGGGTCAGATCTCTCACTTTGGGTTTGTCTGATGTTTTCTCATGATTCGACCGGGATGATGGGTGTTTGGAAAGAACACTGCAGAGGTGAGATGCCTTTCCCATCACATCCTAATCCTGTAGGGGGCACTTGCTGTCAACATGACTTAGCACTCGTGAGATTAACCTTGATCACTTCATACTGGTGGTGTTTGCCAGGTCTCTTCACTGTGAAATTATTATTTTTCACTTTCTATACTCTTTTTAAAAACTTTTCTTTGTAAATTGAAGCATAGTTGATTCACAGTGTTGTATTAGTTTCTAGTGTACAGCACAGTGACTCAGTTGTACACACATACACATTCTTTTTCATTACAGGTTATTACAAGCCATTGACTGTAGTTCCCTGTGCTATACAGTAGGACCTTATTATTTATCTGTTCTGTACGTAGTAGTTTGTATCTGCTAGTCCCAAACTCCCAATTAATTTCTCCATCCCCTCTTTCTATATTCTTATTTACTTTCTATACTGTTATTCTTTGGAAGCAAGTCACTAAATTCAGCCCGCTCTCAAAGTGGGAGATAGGGGTTGGGGTGCCACGTCTGGAAAGGGAGGTGTATTCACTTGCTAGGGCCACTGTAACAGAACGCCAGGAACGAGGTGGTGTAAACAACAGAAACTTACTTCTCACAGTTTGGGAGACCAGCAGTCCAAGGTGTCAGCAGGTTGGGTTTCCTCTGAGGCCTCTCCCCTTACCTTGCAGGTGTTACTGTGTCTTCTCATGGTCTTGTGTGAGTAGGTGTATGTCCTAATCTTCTGTTCTCACAAGGACACTGGTCCTGTTGGATTAGGAGCCACCATATGAGCTCATTTGGTCTTAATGAACTCTTTAAAGGCCCTATCTCCAGATCTCCAAATACAGTTACATTCTGAGTTATTGGAGGTTATGCCTTCAACGTACGGATTTTGGGGAGACAATTCAGCCTAAACAGCCTAACTCTATATATTATTTGGAACTTTTCTGTGAAGAAGACATGTCTTTTCCCCTCCATTTATTTATGTATTCAACCATTTATATCAGCATGGGATCCTGTTATACTTATTTTATACTTTGGATTGTAATTGAATACCATGCTAATAATTTTATTGCTCAAATTCTTCTACCTTTGCCACCAGAGACTCAGGTTGGCTCCTGTGTCCCTATACTCTTGTTCTTTGAACATCCTCACTTTCTAGTCCTACATGATGCTCCAGGATCATTTTGTATTCTTTTGTGCTCCAGTCTTGGAATTACCAGTTTATCGAAGGTGTTCCAGTGCCCTTTATCAGGGAATGATACTTAAACACCTATATTTGGGCATTGGGTGTCCCCATTTTTTTCCTAGAGGAATGAAATAATATTCTTATTGATGGGAACATCTCTCTATATTAGTGATACTGACTTTTTGCCTGTGTTATATGTTACAAAAGTTTCTTCTTTTATTAATCAACAAATATTTAGCATGGGCTTACTTTGTATTTGGCATTGGTCAAGATGATGGAGATACTGCAGTAAATAAAACTAAGTCCCTGACTTCATGGCACTTATATTCTAGAGAAGGCAATCAGTTAGTGAACAAGTAGGAAAGGAAAAAATAACGTAAGACCTATGAAGAAAAATAAAACAGAGTAAGGGCCAGAAAGCAAATGAGGGGATAAGTATCTTAGAAAGGCCAGCTAGGGATGGCTTCTTGGATGAGGTGAGATCTGAACAAAGACCTGAATGAAGAGATGAAACAAGCCATGGCAATAGCTGAGGGGTAGAACATTCTAGACAGAAAAAATAGGAAGTGCAAAGGCACTGAGGTGAGTGCATGCTCACTGTATTGTAGGGATAGTGAAAGAGGCCAATTCAGCTGGGGCAGAATGAGTGAGGGAAGCAGTAATAAAGGATGATACAGCTTGGGTTGCAAGGGTCCAGATCATACAGGTGTGATAAACACTTTGGCCTTTCTTCTAAGTGTAACAGGATACCATGGGAGGGTTCTGAGCAGAGGTAGGACATAATCAGATTTCTATTTTAAAAGTTGTGCCTCTGACTATTTTGTGAACAGTCGACTAGAAGGGACTAAGAGCAGAAGCAGGAATCCCAGTGGAGAGACTGTGGCAGTGAACCCCAGGAGAGGCGGTGTGGGTTGGGCCAGGGTTATGGTGGTGGAGATGGAGAGAAGTTGGAAACAGGACATATTTTGCAGCAGAACTAACAGCTTTTTTTGATTGACTAGAGGTGAGGTGAAAGGAGGAAAGGAGTTAAGAGTAACTTCTAAGTTTTGCACCTTAGCCATTGGATGAACTAAAGACTTTTTCTTGAAAAGGCAAACTGACGAAGAGCAGGTTCTGAAGAGGGAATCCAGAGCTGTCTTTTGGACATTGGTTGCCTAGTGACATTAGAGGGGAGATAGATGTCCAGTTGGCAGATGGATAAATGACTCTGGAATTCAGGGGTGAGCTGTTGGAAGTCATTGGTTTGTACACATACATACACACACCCAGAGTTTTAGAGATTAAATGTGGTTTTAATATGCCCATTTAATTTTTACATAATATTACTCACTATTTCTGAAGCTAACAATATCTGGGCTTCTTTAGCTTGTTATTTTAACTTACCAAACATACTATGACAGTTTTTCTAAACCTCCAATTCCATTTAGCACTGCTAGTCCATGAAGAGTAATGATTATGCCTATTTTTTTAAAGAAAAGGTATTATTTTGTACTTTTCTACTGTTTCAACAATTAAAAACAGAATAAAAGCACTAAAAGGGAAACTTTGGTTTCAATGACATTGTGAAGTGCACTGTATTGGTTAGGACTATATACATGGCAAGTGACTGAAAATCCCACACAAACGAAATATAGAAGGGGATATTCTGGTTTCCTTAACTGGGAACTTCATGTGGTAGGTGTGGTTCACACATCGTTGGGTCTAGGCGTTCAGACAGTCTCATCAGCCCTCTGTCTGTTTGTCGCTCTTTGTCTCTCAGCATCGCTTATCACCACTGTTTTCTTCTTAGGCTCTCTCTATGGCAACATATCCCTAGTGGCCACAAGCATTCTTACAGCTTGGGATCAAAGTGCAAAAGAGACATCCATGTCAATTCCTCAGAGAGGACTTGGATGAACCCTCCCTGGGCTGTTGTATGAGGAAGATGACTGATTCTGGTTGGTCAGCCTGGGTGGTGTGTCCGCTGTCCATGGCAGAGGGTGTGGAGCTGCTGGATGGATGGACTCATGGAATCCCATGAAGAGCCCGAGGACATTTTCCCAAAGAGACCCATGCCACACGGGCAGCCTGCCCATAGGTATGAAAGTGATTCCACCAGAGAGATGGGGTGGTATTTGTAGTATAGATGGTAAGGGTTCAGCAGTGAGATGACTTTTAGGTCCCCAGAGTGACTCTGTCAACTCCCAGGATTTTTCATTATTCAGTGTGGTTTAGTAATACTTACATACATGCCCAGATAAAAATTTTTGTCTTGAAATATTTCCATGAAGTAAACATGAACACAACATGTGCACACATGTGAAACATTGGATATGAAACTCCGTGACGAGTTAAAGCCTCTGGGACTGTGAAAACTCCTTCAGGAATGAAGACTCAGTACCCAAGCAAGCTGTGCACTTGGGGAGGCAGGAGGGAGTGAGAGGGGACCAGAGCTAGTTTCTAAGCGCTTTGCTCCCTTAAAAACATTACAGAAAGGTTATGTTGGTACAGAAATTGGAGTGACAGGGAACCCTTGAGTTGATCAGTGCAGTGTAGAGGTTAAGCTGGTAGGCTCTGGAGCAGGGAAGTTTTGTTCATTTCCTACATTCACTAGCCCTGGGATCACTGGCAAATTAAGCTCACAAAGCTTTAGTTCGTTTACCATTCAAATGGCTGACAGTAATCAGATTGACCTCAGAAGACTGTGGAGAGGATTACAAGAGATAACATAACATCATATGCTTAATACAGTGCCTGGAACATAGTTGATACTCAATAATTATGGCCTATAATGTTGCTACAAACAGTGAATTAGCAAATACCGGAGCATTGCTCATAGAGGAAATACAAGGTTAGGTTCCTGTGAGCCTCTGGTGACAACATTTTTGTCAACTGATCAATATATAATCTTGTTTTGTATGTGTTTCCGTTGAAAGAGACCTTATTTAACATATATTATTGATTCATTAACTTTGAACTCACAGCCAACAGCACTGTTATTCATGTCTGAATGAAACTTACTTAATACATGTGTTTTTCCCTCAAGGTACATTGCAGCCCTCGTGCACTTAGAAATGTGAGACAGCACTTTGGTGCTACGCTAGGTGGCCATTTTAAACAGTGAATTCCTAACAAAAAAGTACAAAAATGTGAAAAATATGGCATTAAATAGATAACGAAAAGGACACTTGTTCACAGTCTGAGAGTTAAAACAAGAAAGAAGGCAGAGCATTGTTTGTTCCACCTCTGTTGGGAATGTGTGGTTGCACCTCAAAATGCTCCCTGCTCTGAGCGTATTCACAGATGACCGTGAAAGCACTGGGAGTATTGATTTGAGATTCCAAAGGAATTTTAGCAGGTAGGCAAATGGAATCCGTGCATGATAAGAATCCACTGATTTCTTTATCTACACTGTGTGAAGTAAGTGTTATCTTTATTTCACAAATTAAAAAATCTCTGAGGTTTAAAATGCTGAATCACTTCCGTAAGGCTAGGCAGCTAGTTAGCAGAAGGTAAACGTTGCTCATCTAATTCCAGAGGCAATGCTTCCATCTTTACACTATGTATCTCACACATTTGAGAAAGCTAAACTATCTCTTGACAAATTCTGAAGTCAGCCAGGTGCTGTTCTCTTCCCTATGTTAGATTGTGACAAGTGAGACATCTCTCCTCCTATGTTTATCCCTGGACTGCTCAAACAGGATTTACTCTGTTTAATCAAATGCATCTTATTCTGAAACATATATTCTATTTCAGATAGTCTCACTGAATGGATCTTTCTTAGAAGTAACTTCTTATAATGTTCTTATGGTGTTCTATAACACGTAACTTATTGGAGTTACAAGTTCTCGGAGAATAGTTACCTCTTATCTTTCTTTATATGACCTCTCTCTCTTCTCAGAGGCTTTTCCCTAAGAAGTTTATTTCCCCTCATTAGAAAGATAATCCATGTTATTTCAGTGAATTTTGAAAACATAGAAAAGCCCAAAGAATAAAATACAAGTCATCCATCTTTCTTACACAAAGAATCTTTATTAACATCGAATATGACTTCTTTCCATTTCCCCTCTCTTGTTTTCTGTATGTATGTATGTCTATTCAAATTCACATGCAGGTATTAAGAACTGGGGCCTTATCCTATTTATTATTTTTAACTTTTTCATTTAAGAATGTATTTTGGAGATTTTAAACTGTCATTATATGGGTATGCCATGGTTTATCAAACGATTTAGATTGCTTTAAATTTTTAGCTATTTCAAACACATTTTTAATTGAGCGTTGCTTAAGATGAATATTAGTAAATGTTCCAATTGTCATGTGGAAAGAGAATTTTTGCATTGGAATATGTTGGCATTGTAAAGGCTTTTTGATAATTATTGGTAAATTGGTTTCAAGAAGGTTATATCAATTTAATTTTCCCACTAGCCTGTGGGCATTTCCACATGCCTGTGTCCTTGCCTTCTTGGAAAGAGGACATGATCTAGAGGCTTTACCTTAAGTTGCTTTATTTGAGGCAAGTAAATGCCTTTATTAAGAAGGGAAGGTATAAGTTTTAGAATGCTCTCCAACTGAAATGCATGATTCAGATTCTATTTCTCCTAGTAGTAGGCTATATGTGCCATGCAGTTATTTGTACTGTAATGAGTAAAGGGAGTGGGCGTCCCAGGGAACACCACAATATGAGTGAGGAGGCAGGGAAAGATGCACCCAAGAAGGAGACAGAGACTGAGAAGCAGAAAGATGCCAAGAGAACCTGGGGAGCAGGATGTCACTAGGACCAGAATGAGGCAGTTTCCAGAAAGCTGTAAAGTTTCCATTACACAACAGTGTAAATGCTTCGGAAAGTATTCAAAAAGCCAAGTAAGACAAGAGCTAAAAGTTGTCCATTTAATTGAGCAAAAAGGGAGGACGAAATCTGGCTGACTGTGGGCCGAGGTGCATGCGTCAGTGACCTGTTTTTTGCATATGCTTGTTTCTTTTTAGTTCCTGTTAGTTTTATTATTTTTTTTGAGTGTGTGTGGGGAGTGAATATACAAACACGGATTATTCTGGAAGCAGCTGGCACCGTTTGCTTCAGGCCACCTGCTTTGGGGGATCAGCAATTCCATAAATGCAGAGGCAAATAATTGCAGATACTATCTGCCTGCTTTTGAATCACCATAAAAGGCCAATTTCAATTTTGTTCTAAAAATGGGCCAAAGTTTTCCATGGACTCGTCTGGATGAGACATTCTAAAGAAGACTTTTCATCCATTCAGTAGCTAGGTGAACTCTTAGCAGGACGGAGTGGGTTATTCCAGCAATGAGTTGTTGGTGTTTCATTTTAGTGCCACCCCTGACCTTTGACAACAATTGAAATGTCACTTTTTGTTGCCGTGAGTGGCCCAAGTTTACATTTGAGTTTAAATCCTGTCTTCACAACCCCATTTAGAAAGAACTATAAGGATTTGTGTTTTGGCAACGATGGAGCAGGCATTACTAAGGTTAAGAGCAATGCATCAAATTCTCCATTTAGATGCTTCCTGGTGGCAGGGACATCCAGGTGAGAGGAACCACTCAAAAGTCTCTTGGGAGTAATTGGGAAGAGCTGAGTTCTTCCCATTCGGAGCTTTCTCTGCTTAAGAAGAGAATGGGAGATACTGGAACAATAATAGTGATAGCACTGCTGTTAATAGCTAATACTCACTGAGCCATTACTCTGATCCAGGCTACGTGCAAAGCCCTTGACAGTGTTATGAAATGCAATCCTCACCGTCATCTTTATGATTCATGAACCAGTAGATTTTATGGATGAGCAAAGTGAGATGCAGAGTGGTTACATTTCTTGCCTGGAGTCGCTCAGGTGATGAGAGGTGAAGGTGAGCATCACACCTTGGTCTCCTTGACTCCTGGGCCCTCCTCTCATCCATTGCTACTTCTTATGTCTGTAAAGTGCCTGGCACATAGTAGGTGCTCGCTGGATGTTCATTCTTTTCTCTTCCGGGTAGTGACAGACCGGGTAGAATGGCAGGCTTGCTCTCTCTTGTCAGATGGGATGGCCACACACCACGAACACCGCCAGGACACTGGTCGGTCAGGCTGGAATGACAAGCATGAGGAGGGCAGAGGTTACAGGGCTCTCTGGACCCTCTGGGGGATTTAAGAACATTATATAACCTTCTGAGTCATTCTCTGTCATAGTGTGGTATTGCCTGATCACATCCTTAGCAGCGGGTCATGATTTTTGTTACTAAGTAACTCTTAAAAAATTTTTTTTAAACTCATTTTTCTTTACTAGCTGAAGACTGATGTGATTGGGGGGAATGAGGAGGTTTTGAAAGGAATGTTCTGCTCTGGGGTCAAGGAGAGGAGTTTCTTCCTATCTGTCTGGAGCTGATTCAGGAACTGATGAGGAGCCGAGTTTCAAGTCCAAAGGTACAGGAGAAACTGGCTTTTTTTTCTTTACACAGAAACATGAAATGTCCTTGCTGTTTCCAGTGCTTAAAGGCCTGAGAGGGTTCAAAGAGGAAGGCTAAAGTTTACAGTTTCTTACTACCCTGCTCAGATTTTGCTTCTGTTCATGGGGGAGGCTGGTGGAGAAATTCATAGTGTCAAAGCCAGATCCTTGTTTCATGGTGTAGGTCTTGGAGGGAGCACCATCACAGGCCACGGGCTTCCCCTGGCCTGACTAGGGAGCCCTCCCATTACCCGCCCAGCTTGGATGAAGGATGCTTGACCCTTACTAAGAGTGGAAGTACATTTAGGGACACATATAACAACAGTCTTTTTAAAGCAAAGAGCTAAAATCCTAATCACACATTTATGGTTAAAATATAGCATGAGTGCCTGATTTCGAACTCTGTATTGTATGTAATAAGTTGCATTAATAAGCTTTGCATCTGTCTATAAGGCCTCTGGGTTTCACCTACTTTGGGATACATACTGGAAACAAAAGGGAAAAATGAACTTGAGTGGCAGACGGGGTTTGAATTATAGCTTCAGGATTTACTGGTTGTAGAGCTTGGACAAGACACTTGAGCTCTTTAGTGGCCTGTTTCCTCGTTGGTAAGCTGGAGTGAACAATACCTCATGGAGTTGTTGTGAGGGTTGAGTCTTAATAATAATAATAATAATACATGTAAAGCAACCAGCACTATGTAAGGGTCAGCTAGTCTCATTTTTGTTATTGTCGTTGTTATGTTAGAAAATGGCATATGCCTAGGGGTGGGGAGACGCCTTACAAGACAACAGCAAAAATTGTTAAGAAAATTAGTTGGTGGAGTTCTCTGTGTTCAAGCTGTATGTAAAAACAATGGAAAGTTCACAGTGAGATGCCACCTCACACCCACTTAGATAGCTATAATTAAAACCAAAAACCAAAAAAAGAAAAGGAGAAACCAAAATGGAAAACAACAAGCGCTGGCAAGGATGTGGAGACATTGGAACCCTCTTACATTGCTGGTGGGGATGCAAAATGGCTCAGCTGCTGTGGAAAATAGCTTGGCAGTTTCTCAAAAAGTTAAACATAGAGTAACTGTGTATGTAACCCAGCAGTTCCACTCCTAGTTTTATAGCCAAAAGAAATAAAAACAGTTACTCAAGTATTTATACGTGAATGTTCACAGAAACACTATTGGCAATAGTCAAAAGATGAAAACCATCCAGATATTCATCAGTGCGTGAATAGGTAAACAAACTTTTATACAAACAATGGGATAGTATTTGGCCATAATTTATTGAGGAATTAAGTACTGATCTGTGCTACAATATGGACAAACTTTGAAAACATTATGCTAAGTGAAGGAAGATGGACACCAAAGGTCACATATTGTATGATTCCAGTTTATGAAATATCTGGAGTAGGTAAATCTGTAGAGAGAGAAAGCAGACTGATAGATGCCAAGGAATGGGGGAAGAGGGAATGGGGAGTGACTGCTTAATGGATACTGGGTTTTATTTTGGGGTGATGATAATTTTTTGGCAATTTTTTGCAATTTTGAGGTAATACCTTATTGTAGTTTTGACTTGCATTTCTCTAACAAATAGTGATGTTGAGCATCCTTTCTTGTGCCTGTTGGCCAACTGTATGTCTTTGGAGAAATGTCTGTGTAGGTCTTCTGCTTGTGCAGTACAATTTTAAAGTGACAAAAACTAGCCACATGCATTTGAGATTAGGTTGAGAGGGTCAGTTTGCCTGCAAAAAATTAAGGATAGTGGAAGATCAATTTGAGTCATAGAATTACCTCACTTACTGAATATTAGCTTAGAGGCAGGTTAAGAATTTAGCCTATAAATGGGGGCATAAGGCACACTGAAGCTGGAGAAACCCATTCTGTAGAGGAAAATGCTGGTTAATGAAAATGTCCACTCTTTGCCCATCATACAATGCTTTTTTAATCCATATACTGGCTAAACTTTTTTCCTGGAGGCAATTTGTCAAATTTCCCTAAATGTAAAGACATTTACATCAGTAGAAACTATTTTCGTTTCATTTATTTTATCACTGTTTTTACTATTTGTTAAATGTTGGTCATTAAATCTTTAATGTTTTAAACTCCAAATAAAAGGAAATTTTAATTTTTAGCTGATTGTTTTTAATGTTTTTTTTGAAAATGTATTTGAATAGGCACTATTCAATGTTAATAAATGTTAAATATTTAAATTTTCCTCTTCATAAAGAGGTAAAATGTATTCTATATATGAATACAATGATTTGAATGGTACTGATTTTCAACAAGAATGACAAATAGCTTTAAACAGAATGGCATATGTTTTAGATTATTATATTTCTATATGTAGTATTAAGTGAAACAAAATATTTTTGCCTCCATAAATTAAAAAAGTCAGGCAGCCATTATGCGTGGCTTTTCTTTAGTAAAAGAGAGATCTTCCTAGTTCAAACATTTTGTGACATAACATCCTTGTTTTCTTTGTCCTTCTGACTGTGGCCATGATTCAAGATATGGCCATTCTATGGCCCTCAAATCCTTATCTGTATTTTAAAGTGAGGCATATACTGCCAGAGGTGGGGGAGGAGGAAGAGGGAGGGAGAACATGAAGTGGAAATTTTCAGAAATTAATTAAGATGAAGTAGACCCAAAGAATGTAAGCTGCATGCATTAAATTTTATGCCCGTTGAACTGCAGAAACAGTCTTTGGAATACGTTAAGTTGAGAAAACCAAGAACTGCTTGCCTCTATTGAAATCCTTTTAATTATGAAGGAAGAAGGTATTTTGTTACTATATGACGGATTTCTATTTGTTGACTTTTATTCAGGACTATCATCTTTAGGCACAAAGAGAAAAACCTAGACATGGCAATATAAAGAAGGATTTTCTCACTTTTTCATTGGTTGGAGTTTGGCTAAACCATAAGAATGAGTATCAAGGATGGAACCTTGTTCCCAGAGTTATTCGCCTCTTCTGTAGCAGACTGCGGATTTACCATAACTCCTGGCTGTGTTTAGAGGGTATGAGGGACTTTACTGCAACTTTCATAGAAATCAATCATTCATTCGTTCATATAGTTATTTATTTGTTAATTCATTCATGCAGCAAATATTTATTGAGAACTCTGCATCAGGCACAAGTTCAGTTCTCTGGAGATGTGTTGGTGGACAAGACAGACAAGGTCCTTGCTCTTGGGGTGCTTGTATTAGATGGGGGACACAGACAGAAAACAACCAAACACAAATGAACAGGATATTTCAGAGACGGGACAGTGCTATGAAGAAAACACAGCCGCAAAGAGAGGGATTCACAGCTGCTATTAGGGAGAGTGACCTGGGAAAACAAGAGGAGGCGACATGTCAGCTGAGTCATGAATGACAAGTAGAAGGAAACTGTACATCTAACCTGGGAGCAGAGTGTTCTGGGCAGAGGGAGTAGCGAGGTGCTGTGGTCTCAGCAGGAACAAGCTCGGTTTATCTGAGGAACAGAGAGAAGGTTGGTGTGGTTGGAGAGGAACCATCGTATAGAGGAGTGTTAGGAGGAAAGGGCGGAGGAGGGGGGCCCCATCCCACGGTGTCTTGGAGGCTGTGCTCTATTTGATTTAGGACACACAATGCCTCCTTTGTGTTTTGCCAATATCACAAAAACATACGCAGTTGTAGAGTGAAAAATCTCCTCCCTTCCTGGCTTCCTTCATTCAAGGAGAAATAATCAGTTTATTTTTCTCTCATTGAATTGATTAAAAATAAAACCCAATTATTTATGGTTCATGTAGGTGAAGCCGGAAGAGAATTAGAAAAAAACTAAAGAGTATGTGTTTTAAAATGCAAGGTATCACCACGAGGAAACTATAAGACTACAAGGCGGTCCTTCTTTAGCTCCACCTGAATTTGAGGTGCGCCTTCAGCCAAGTCTACATGGGCCAAATGTAACATAAGACTTAGCCCATCTTGCTCAAGAATGTTGGAGAATCTATCATTTCATTGTATGTGATTCATTCATGTTCTCGTGATGGAATTACGATTAAACTTTGAGGCTGATGAAACAGGGACAGGAGCCCAACAAAGTTAAGTGTGGGCATTTCCCAGGAAGGCAGGTTCTCACTAGTCATGCAGAGAGAGGCTCAGCGGAGAAGCTGAGGTCAGCCCCTCAGCCATGTGTTCAGTTAGCAGGAAAGTCCAGGACAGCTCGGGGACCACCTTTTGGGGATAATAAAAGTGCCTCCATTTTATAGAGAATCTTTTTGACCCCAAAGTTGGGAGACTTGTTTACAAGTGTGATGTTTGATCTTCATTTTCCTCAAAGTAACTGAACACTCAATTCTTTTCTTTTTTGTTGACTGTTCCTGAAAAATATAAGGAGTCTGCATGGTTTCATAAAAGGATGTATTTCCAATTTTGAAACAGTGAAAAACAGTCTTCTCCAAATACCCCTTTACTTGCTTCATTTAATTTTCCAATCGCTTGATCAACAGATATTTATTTTTAGTGACAAGCTCTGTGGCAAAATCAAGGTCATCTCCTTCATGAAGCACTGCTTTGTAACTAGTGGGGCAAAGGGCTCTCTGAATTCCAACCCAGCACACTGTTTGATGGCGGTGTTCCTTGTGAGATGTTTTGGTGGATTCCGTGTGGGAAGACAGCATGGGATGGTGGCAAATACACAGGCCTAGGTTGCCGTGTGAGCTCAGACAAGTTCTTTATACTTGCTGAGGAACCTCTGTTTTGACATTGATAAAATGGCAGTAATACCAACCTGAGGGGTTTTGTGAGCTTAAACTAGGTTCCGTGTGCATAGTGCCTGGTAAATAGAAACACTAGGAAAAGAACAGCTCATACCCTACTTTGTGTAAACTTAATTAATTGCCAACATTATTGACTAAAATCTTGAGGTCTTTGGTGGGGAAAGATAGCTCTTCTCTCTCTGATCTCTTTTTCCCTTTCTAAGGTAATACTTCTCTGTTTCTGTCTTCTTTAAAAAATAATTTCACGTTTTAAATGGTGAGCCTCAGGCACATCTAACTCCTCACTAGAGCAGGTTTTCCAATCTAGCATGAATCGGTCAAGACATGTCTTAAAAATTGATCATCTGATTGACTAGTAATCAATTTTATGGCTTCTAAATTTGGTACCTTAAATGTAGAAATGATAGTTAATTACACATAGTTTTCAGAAGAATCACGTAAACTATTAAAAAAATCCTGTCTCACAGCTAGAAGTGATGTAGAGGATCTGGAAACATTTTTCTTTCTGTGCTTGGGGTTAATTTTCAGAGTCAGCTGTGTGAATATCTTCCTTCATTTGGAAAGATTCTAGTTGTTTGGTATGTGAACCTTGTCTGATAAGCAATCAGCTAAATCTGTGGTCCTGGAAAAAATGAGTTAGAGCGAGAAGGGCCATATGGTTTGTTAAGTTACATAGACAATGTTGTAGGTATTTTGCCATCTGTCTCACAAAGCCTTCACTTATGCAAAGAACACTGGTGAGTATGTCTGGCAAGGGGCAGAATATTTTTAATACTTTTTTTGGGGGGGTGAGTAATTAGGTTTATTTATTTATTTTAATGGAGGTACTGGGGATTGAACCCAGGACCTCACGCATGCAAAGCTAACACTCTACCACTGAGCTATACCCTCCCCACCAGACATTTTCACTTAGTGAGGCTAAATCATTGTTACGGACTGAATGTTTGTATTCCATCCCTCGCCCCGCCCCAGTTCCTTTGTTGTGATCCATCCTAATGTGATGCTATTAGGAAGTGGAGTCTTTGGGAGATAATTAGGTTGTGAGGGTGGAGCCCTCGTGAATGAGATTAAGCGCCGTTATAAAAGAGACCCCAGAGAGCTCCCTCACCCCTTCTGCTTTGTGACAATACAGAGAGAAGACAGCTGCCTTTGAACCAAGAAGCAGGCCCTCCCCAGATACTGAATCTGTCAGTGACTTGATCTTGGACTTGCAGCCTCCAGAACTGTGAGAAATATTTATTAAGTTACCCAATCTATGGTATTTTTGTTAGAGCAACTCTAATGGATGAAGATCATGATGTGTACCTGTAATTGTTTTAGGATATGTGGGAGCCTTACTTGAATTTTACAACAGATAGCAAAAAGACCTGTACTTAGGAATAATAGTCAAGAATCCTACTTCCATGAGTAGCACCATCGTGCCATCCAGTGTCCTAAGCCAAAAGTCCTGTCATTCTTACTTCCATCTCCCGCACCTTTCATATCCAAAGTATCATGAAAATCCTGTCATTTTAATGCCTATATATTTCTTCTGTCCTCCACCACCTCTACCCTAGTCTGGAATACCATTGCCTCTTGTTCAAACTGCTCATTAGCTTCCAGTATTTTCTATCTTATCTGTCACTCTTGCTTCATAATATTCCAGTCAGATCTCCACATTGTAACCCTGTGATCTTTACACAAGGCAGTATGAACATAATATTCAACACACTGTTTTCATGACTTAAAACTCTATGATTGAGTCCCAGGGCTCCTGGAGTAAAGTGAGAATCCCCTTAAAATAGCCTGAATGGCCATGGACCCTACCTCCTTCCCAACTTCATCTCGCTCTGTGATCCCTCTCATTGTTCAGTGCACTCACAGTGGCTTTCTTTTCTTTTGTAAAATAGACTGGCTTCCTCCCTCTGCCTCTGGAGATTGTCTGCTCTTTGCCCTTCAAATGGCTTTTCTTCTCATCATCATTCAGAATTGAGCTCACATGATCGGTCTGTGAGGCGAAAGTCCTGTCATAGCAGAGGGCACCTCTTCCCTTCCTGGCACCTGCCCCATTTCAGTTTGACACTTACTTGTGTGGCTGGTGTGTTTTGTGTTTGTCACTTCTCCCCTATGTTCTAAGCACCTAGACAGCAAGAACTTGCTCACCATTTATCCCCAGTGCTCACCTCAGTGCCTGATATGTATAAATCACTCAATAAATATGTATTTTGAGACTCTAAGCTCCATGAGGGCGGAGGCAATGCTCATATTGTTCACGTGTGTATGTCTGATGCAATAACCATTTCTTGGATCTGTCAACAAATTTTCAAAACACTTTCCATTTATTATCTTATTTGAGCTTCCTAACCACTCCTTGAGATGAGGATATATGGCAGACAACCTAAGTTTGCACTTCTCCTAATTTGTTGGAACTTGATCTTGAACACAATACTTCTCTAAACCCATTTTTTATTTATTACCTTGCTCTCCATCAAAGACATTAAGTTGTTTTCCTGATTTTCAATTCATTCTGAAATTTTACTATTATTCCTGAGTCCAGGGCTTTTGGTTATGCATTGTAAAATGTAGATAAGGACCCCACATCTCAAAAATAGTTGTAGGTAAACATCATTCATTCTTACTAAGAGTGTTCCCACCAGATACACTCAGCAGAGTGTTCCCTTACATGGATGAGAGCTTTGTAACACACCTGACAGAACATCTGCAATATTGTCTGTATAACTCCCCAAACCACATGGCCTCTCTAACTCATTTTTCTCAAGACCATAGTTTTAGCTGGTTGCTCACCAGGCAAGGTTAACATATAGAACTGCTGTAATCTTTCAAAGTGAAGGAAGATCTTCCCACATCTGACTGTGAAAATTAACTCCAAGACCAGAGGGAAAAGTGTTTCCAAATTCTTCTGCATCCTTTTAGATGTGAGGGAAGAAATGTTAAGCCTCGGTGGTCTTCAGTTACCAAATGAGGATATGAATGTCCGTCCCATAGGGTTACTGTGAGGATTACGATAACTAAAATCAAATGGAGTATATGAGGATACTTTACAAATAGTAGTTTATAAATATAAACCATTATTTCATAGGTATGTATGGAAATGAGCTGAAGTTTAGTTATTAGGCAGATCTTTATCCAGCTGAGGATTATTTCAAACTATTTCCAAATTTTTTTCTTTTCTCTCTCTCCCTTCTTTTCTCCATTCTTCTTGTCGTCCCTCCTTCGTGGCCAAGTCAATACTTTATAAACTACCTACTAAAATCTCTCTCCTCTTATCTCTAATCTCTTATCCCTACTTCCTGTTTCTAAAATACTCTCTTTTAAACTTTTTATGCTCTTTCCTGCTGTAAACCTTCTTTAAGACCAGTGCCCTGACCTTGTCATCATCATCTTCTTTTTTTGGTGCATCTATCCCTAATTTCTGGAATAAAGTAGGTGTTAATAATGTTTTAGTTTGTTTCAAACAGCAAAATCTGATAGCTGAGAGCACAGATTTGGACCCACCATCCCAGGAAGTGCTTAAGACCATCCACTGGGATGTGGAAAGAAACTATGAGGACTTTATTCCTAATTAGTTTTCTGCTCATACCTTTCAAATTTGTAATTTATGTTTATATTTTGTATGTATTTGTGTTTGCATAGTAATGCATGTATATACACCCAAAAAATATATATGTATTGGGAATGACCAAGCCCCCTTGTCAGCAAAGATAGGATCGAATATTCTTGCCTAGAAGGAGAGAAGATACTAAATAGTTGCTGAACAGTAATCCAATTTACAACACTTATAAAAAGCATGCAATAAAAGATGTGTGTCCATTGGCCTTGTCCTAGAAGATGAGGTCCAAATGTCATGTGGTGGCCCTCCCAGACCCAAGTCTGCCCTTCTAGTCTCATCTTCCATTGCTACCTTTCACACACACTGTGATCTTGGGTGTCTAGACCAGTTGGGTGCTATCCTCCAAATATGCAATGAAAGTTTCCACCTCTGCCTTTCATGGACAATAACTCTAACTATGAAGTAAGTTGCTGCTGGTGGGAATGAGGGATTTCAGGTCACCACATCCAAGGGTTACAGTGAAAAGTAGTCTGGGTTGGGTCAGAGTGAGGATCCTGGAGGTCAGTTTGACCTGAGAGCAGCAAGAAGGCATATTTCAGAAAGGGCAACTCTCAGTTTCAATAGGGTTTGAGTTATCGGTCAAGGAAGTACAAAGTATTCATGCAAGGGATTCAGACCCAGCTCTTGAGCTGGGTACAGTTCTTGGCATCTGGGGAGGCACTCAGAAAATGTTAAAAGAGATTTCTGTGTTCCTCTACGACCACCTCAGACAATCTCCACTATCACTCTGGTCTGAGCCACTACCATCTCCAGTCCAGAGTTTTGAGACAGTTGCCCCTACTTGTTTTCCTTTCCTTCAGAGAGAGAGCCCTCACAGTGCTCTCCAAGGTCCTACATGATCTGGCCCCTCGTTTTCTCTCTCCCCACGTCTCCTACAGCTGGACTTCCTCTCCACTCCAGCCCCACTGGCCTTCACACTGTTCCCTGGATGTGTAATTCCTCCATCTCACCAGTCACACTCTGGCACAGACAGTTCCCTCAAAACAAATGATATTAACAAGAATCACATGACTTACTCCCAGGCCTCCTTCAGGGCTTCTCTGAAACATGGCCTTCCTGTGGAGGCCTCCTGTATACCCTGTCTAAAACCGCACGTCTCCAACACAACTCCAGTCCTCTGCCATTACTGTTCTCCAGAGCGCTCTGTACTATGTAAGATGTTTAATTTTTACTTGTTTATTGTCTGATTCCATCCATGGATTGTAAGCTCTGGGAGGGTGATTATTTTTGCTGGTTTTTTTTTTTTGCTTTAACACTAAGAATAGTTCCTGCCCATCATAGGTCCTCAATCAATATTTGATCAATCAATTAAAGAAAATTTCACTATCTTTTATAGTGATTTCTTTCTCCTTTATCTCCCCAAAGCACTTCTCTGTACCCATTTCATAGTATATGTCATATTCTAGCAGTATAGAATTAATCTGTATGTTGGTTCTCTCTCCCACTAGGATGGATATCCAGTGCTAAATTCTGCATGCTTAATACGTTTTTAAAAATGAATTGTAGTTATGCTTTTAGAGACATTATCATTTTAGTTTCTTCTGCTGAACCACTATTGTCTGTCTCATGTTTAAAATTGATCTCTTCTTAAACACTAGTAGCTGTATTCTAGCTGTTTATGTGGATGGCCCATCCAAATACAGAGTTACTACATTTCCTCAATTTTCCATATTTTTAAAAGTTACTCTTTCTTTGGGCTTGGATGACTGTTTTGTTGAGAGGCACAAAATGCTTGATATTACTCAGAACAATCTCAACTTTCAATAAAGATTCAAGTTAAATGAAGAAAGTTTGGGACAGACGATGGGAATGGGAAAGAGAAAAAAAATAAAAGATAGATACAGATTAGGTACCACATGCCATTCACTTAACAATTCTTGTTAAACTACTCCTAGGATAGGCACTGGATGGGAGTATTTCCACATTCCCTCTTATAGATAGCTGCTGTTTACATTGTTCAGGTTGTGTGCTGCACAAGGGTGCCATAGCAAACAGGATTGATTCCATAGGTATACATGCTTATTATATTGAGATTTTTAAACTATTTTATTTATCCTAAGTGTTGGATCCAGAGAGGAATTGCCTGCATATTAATTACAGCACATTTCTGGCTTGTGACAGTAAGGAATTTTCCTCTATTGAAACCAGCATAATGTGACAAATTTCTAATGGAAGGTTGCATAGGGGCTTAATACAGCAGAAAAAATTTGTATTATTCTGCTTTACATTACAAAACAGGAATAGATTTAATACTTTAAAAAAACCAACATTTTGATCAAATAACTGGGCCTCTAAACAAGAAAATTCTTATTAAATATCTTGGTGAATATCTTTTTAAAAATCCCCTATTGGTTTTAGTACACTGGCTTAATTGGGTATCATATGCTACAGTTTATACCATCTGCCATTTGTTTCCTAGACCAGAATTGTATTGCTAAGTTACCAGTTAATTTACAAGTACTTATATTATGACACAAATTACTAAGTAATGATTCAAACCCTGTTAATAATCTACAAAGTATATTTTACATAGATACAAATTAGATTACCATGTAACAATTTATTAATTATATTATAGTACTGAGTATTTTTTTTACTATGGAAATGTTCATGCAAAAATTAACTACTTAAAATTTAGAGACATGTTATATAATATTTTTAAATGTTATAAATTTTTGAAAAAAGGTGTATTTTCCCTCGGATGTTGAAAAGAAAATTTAAATAAATTATTGGTATCAGAAGAGATGTAATTGGGAAGTTGTTAGAAAAAAAGATAAAGAGAAACTTTGGCTAGTTAAATAAATAGAAGAGAGAAATAGAAGACCAAAAAATAAAAGAATTTTGAAACTAGAATATTCAGCAGAATGCAGCATAGATATGTCATTAATGGAGATGTATGTAAATTTCCCTTCCACCTCAATGTCTACTCTAAATGAACAATTTCAAGAACAATTTGAAGGGGAAAAACACAAAAGAATCTTTTAAACTGAACATTCTATTTGGCATCCAGGTTTATGGCCATCTAATTTGAATATGAAACACAAGGATATGCCACTCCTGTTGAAAATGATCCAATTCTTGTAAGACAGTATTATATTACAAAATAAACTGTAGGTAAGAACATATGATTATACACGAATTCTCCCAAATGTTGAAAATGATTAGATTATAGTTATTTTACGTCAAAAGATTCTTTTGTCCATATTATAAATACTTTGGGGATAGAATAAACTCCACTAATGAATGATGAAGTAGTCAAGGACTGTCAGCTTTTATTATGTATTCTTACTAAGAATGGAAAAAAGTGTAATGCACATCAATAGTAATATAAGTGCTCAAAACTGAAATACTGTATAGAAAAGTTTCATAACTATCGATGCTACAGAGGTTATTCAAAAAGAGAAAAATATTGTCATAGTGTGATGGCCTCTTAATATGAGTGATTCAGTTTTTGGCAAAGCTATGTGTTAGCATTGAGAGGATTATTCAAGAAATTTTGTGAGTGAGATAATGGCAGTTTGCTATATTTTGCAGACACTGTAGCAGAATTGTATGTTATGGAAGACATTTGCACAAAATAGAAACATTGGCAACATAATATACTTCCTGAAGGATGGAATAAAAAACCAAAATTATGAAATTATAACAGAATAGTTTGGATAAAAAGAAATGTAAAACATAACTGAATTATTTTAGATAAAATCCCTAATGTATGCCAAGTTAAGAGCAATTATTGTTAGGTTTGTAGATTATAGAAATGCATATATTTCCATATGTGAACTCTTGGATTGGAATTTTCCATGTAAATTAAATAACTAAAGAAGAACTGTGTACATTTCTTCGGGACTAAATCACTTACGAAAACAATAATAAAGGTAAAAATAGATTGAGGGGCCAGGGATTTAAGTGTATATATAGAAAACATAACAGGTTGCACAAAAGTCTTTATTTTTTGACCTGTCCGTTCTTTACACTTGATCATTAACAATGCAGTTAAAAATATTTTTTGACATCACTAAATTTTCCAACTTCCAAGAACTAACCAATGACTTTTTGACTTCAGACATTGAACTGTATTTAAAACCACATTTACGAAGGATAAAAAACTTAAAAACCTTTGTCAAAAACATGATGAAGTCAACTGATAACATTCTGTCACTGAAAACTAAATTAAAGTGTGTTGTGCACTTTTAGAAATTGCTGATGATGTAATGAAAGATACCTAAATACATAGATGTATTAACAATACAGACCTATAAAGAATAATAACATGCAATATAAATACAGTAAATCTAGATCATAATAATACATAATAATAATATATAATAATGTCATTATATAACCATTACTGCTGGTACATAATAATGACATATGCTTCTCATTTTAAAAAGTTTTCAGTACCAAAAGACTATCACAAACAATATTATACTGTATATTACAGGGAAATATATATAAGACCTTGTGGTAGCTCACAGCAAAAAAAAAATGTGACAATAAATATATGCATGTTCATGTATAACTGAAAAATTGTGCTCTACACTGGAATTTGACACAACATTGTAAAATGATAATCAAAAAACGTTTAAAAAAAATAGACTGTCACAGCCTTCTCAGAGTTCTAGATCAGGGGTTTGCAAAAGGGCTAGGTAGTAAATATTTTAGGCTTTGTGGGCCATTTGGTCTCTACTCAACTTTGTGTTGTAGTGTAAAAGCAGCCATATACAATACGTAAGCAAATGAGCAGGACTGTGTTCCAATAAAACTTTATTGGTGAATGCCAAAATTTTAATTTTATGAAGTTTTCATGTATCATGCAATACTATTAATGTTTTTTCTCCTAATCATTTAAAAATGCAAAAGCTATTCTTAGCTTATGGCAGTACAAAAACAGATGGTAGGTCAGACTTAGCCTTTGAGCCGTTGTTAGCTGACCTCTGTTCTAGATGACATATATACTTTGAAAAACTGTAGAAATGAATTACTACAAGTACGTAAAAATTTACAACTGAAGTTGACTGATGAACATACTAACGAATGGCACTGATAGCGCATCATGCAGCCTTAATTTACTGCATACAGCTCCAGATACTTATCTGGCTCTCAGTTTACATTCAACTCTCAGTATCAGTGCCAGTGGAGACTTTATTCTCACATTAAATATTTAATAAACATGATTTAAGATCTACACTATTACAAAAAATACAGGCTAACCCAGAGGCCATTTCTATAGAATGAGACAGTTACAAATAATTATTGGAATTGCTGTAATAAATTTATTCACCATGGAAGAATGATGTGTAATTATTTTAAACAAATTACTATATTGTAATTAGTTGGCATTCTTTATTACTCTGATTACAATTTTTAATTTTGTCCTTTATGTTCAAGAGTTGGATTTGTGAATTTCATAAAGAGTGACTTTATGAAGTCACTGTTGTGGTTGTTGTAACAGAAATAAACACTATGCTGACTTAAAAAAAATTTCTACGGGAAGAAGAGATTTCTTTTTCTAATTTGTATTGAGGCCCTGTGTAGACCAGTGGAAGCCAGTCCTTGGTAGGGGTGGAGAGCCATATCCTAAGGGAGAAAGATTACAAAGATGAGTAAGACACAGCTCCTGGTCTTAGGGTGCTTCTGTGAAGCTGGACGTTTTGCAGTCCTAACATCTCTTTTAAACCGTTCCTGTTACTGTTTTCTTCCATAGTTGTGTTTCAGTGCAGTCCAGAGTTTCACTTTGTTTATTCAAATTTTTTAATTGAATTATATTCAGTTTACAATGTTCTGTTAATTTCTGGTGTACAGAATAGTTACTCAGTTATATATATATTCCTTTTCATATTCTTATATTCTTTCTCATTGTAGGCTGCTACAATGAATTGAGTATAATTCCCTATACAACAAGTAGGACCTTGTTGTTTATCTGGCTTTGTGAAGATTTCTTTGTAGTTCCAATTGTACAAATCTTCTGCCAAAGTTCAGTAGGTATCCTGTGAGAATTGTTGGACGTGTAAATGTCTTTTTGATGTATTCATGGGAGAAGGTGAGCTCCTTGTCCTTCTATTCCACCATCTTCAAGCCCCTCCTCCAGGGCTTTACTTTAAAACAAAACAGCAACTAAAATCTATTGTACCTAACAGCAATAAAGCAAAAAATGATGAAAAAAATAGAAGCCGCTCGTAATGTCAGTATGTTAATAAGCTGTGATGTGTAAAATCTTACATTGTGTGAGGTTTTGATTCTTTAGTCTACCTTCTATCTTTAACAGCACATGGTAGAGTCTAGAAGCTTCACAGGCCTGCAGGGATTAGCCTCATGTCTTAAGGACAAAGATTAGTCAGGTTGACAACTTGTTATTTTTGATGGGACCTGTCATCTCTATGATAAGCAAAAATGTAAACTGAAGATGTGTTCAGGTACAAAAAGAAACTCGTCAAAGCCAAAGCTCATTGACTTTTAGACAGAAATACAAAATCCTCTAGAACTGTGTAGTCAAACAAAACTTTTTTTTAGAAACAAACTTTGAAACACGTGGAGGCTGTTTGAAGATAAAAGAAGAGTTGTTTATGAGCCAGTGATGAAAGTGTGTAAAGGGCCACAGATATTTTGCAACAGACATCTGGAGGCTCATTAGAATTTGAAAGCACCTTGAGGAAAAGAAATTCTTTAAAGTGAGAAAGGTTGAGTGAGGTGAACCACACCTGGAAGCTAAGATCTGAGAGAAATTCTTGCCCTGGTGGTGGTATGTAGACTGATAGGAGTCAGTCCTCAACGTTCATTGAGTTATTGGTTCTTATTATAAACCTTTTGAAAGCATGACTATACACAAGGCAGGGACCCAATGCAACCATGGCTTTTAAATCTTTTACATGTTCCTGGCATTTCCTTGTGTATTTGAAAGCTCTTTTTTTCTTTTCTGTTCCAGAATTTGAACAATAAATAGGTCAGTGATAGAACAGCCAGTCTGACAATTTTTTTTAACATTTTTTTATTGATTTATAACCATTTTACAATGTTGTGTCAAATTCCAGTGTAGAGCACAATTTTTCAGTTATACATGAACATATATATATATTCGTCACATTTTTTTTTCCGTTGTGAACTACCATAAGATCTTGTATATATTTCCCTGTGCTATACAGTATAATCTTGTTTATCTGTTCTACAATTTTGAAATCCCAGTCTATCCCTTCCCACTCCCCACCCCCTTGGCAACCACAAGTTTGTATTCTATGTCTATGAGTCTATTTCTGTTTTGTATTTATGCTTTGTTTGTTTGTTTTTAGATTCCACATATAAGCGATCTCATATGGTATTTTTCTTTCTCTTTCTGGATTACTTCACTTAGAATGACATTCTCCAGGAATATCCATGTTGCTGCAAATGGCGTTACGTTGTCAGTTTTTATGGCTGAATAGTATTCCATTGTGTAAATATACCACTTCTTCTTTATCCAGTCATCTGTTGATGGGCATTTAGGCTGTTTCCATGTCTTGGCGGCCGCTATTGTAAATAGTGCTGCTATGAACATTGGGGTGCAGGTGTCATTTTGAAGTAGGGTTCCTTCTGGATATATGCCCAGGAGCAGGATTCCTGGGTCATACGGTAAGTCTATTCCTAGTCTTTTGAGGAATCTCCATACTGCTTTCCACAGTGGCTGTACCAAACTGCATTCCCACCAGCAGTGTAGGAGGGTTCCCTTTTCTTCACAGCCTCTCCAGCATTTGTCACTTGTGGATTTTTGAATGATGGCCATTCTGACTGGTGTGAGGTGATACCTCATTGTAGTTTTGATTTGCATTTCTCTGATAATTAGTGATATAGAGCATTTTTTCATGTGCCTATTGATCATTTGTATGTCTTCCTTGGAGAATTGCTTGTTTAGGTCTTCTGCCCATTTTTGGGTTGGGTTGTTTGTTTTTTTCTTGTTAAGTCGTATGAGCTGCTTGTATATTCTGGAGATCAAGCCTTTGTCAGTTTCATTTGCAAAAATTTTCTCCCATTCCGTAGGTTGTCTTTTTGTTTTATTTATGGTTTCCTTTGCTGTGCAGAAGCTTGTAAGTTTCATTAGGTCCCATTTGTTCTTGCTTTTATTTCTATTGCTTGGGTAGACTGTCCTAGGAGAACATTTTTGAGATGTATGTCACATAATGTTTTGCCTATATTTTCTTCTAGGTGGTTTATTGTATCTTGCCTTATGTTTAAGTCTTTGATCCATTTTGAGTTTATTTTTGTGTATGGTGTAAGGGAGTGTTCTAGCTTCATTGCTTTACATGCTGCTGTCCAGTTTTCCCAACACCATTTGCTGAAGAGACTGTCTTTATTCCATTGTATATTCTTGCCTCCTTTGTCGAAGATGAGTTGACCAAAAGTTTGTGGGTTCATTTCTGGCCTCTGTATTCTGTTCCATTGGTCTATACGTCTGTTTTAGTACCAATACCATGCTGTCTTGATTACTGTATCTCTATAGTATTGTCTGAAGTCTGGGAGAGTTATTCCTCCAGCCTCTTTCTTTGTCTTCAGTAATGCTTTGGCAATTCTAGGTCTTTGATGGTTCCATATAAATTTTACTATGTTTTGTTCTAGTTCTGTGAAATATGTCCTAGGTAATTTGATAAGGATTGCATTAAATCTGTAGATTGCCTTGGGCAGTGTGACCATTTTAACAATATTGATTCTTCCAATCTAAGAGAATGGGATATCTTTCCATTTTTTAAAGTCTTCTTTAATTTCCTTCATCAGTGGTTTACAGTTTTCTGTGTATAATTCTTTCACCTCCTTGGTTAGATTAATCCCTAGGTATTTTGTTACTTTGGCTGCTATTTTAAAGGGGATTGTTTCTTTACTTTCTTTTTCTGTTGATTCATTGTGACAGTTGTTTATTCATGTGTAGGTATCTTTTTCTCCACCCTGGGTAAATTCAGTTTCACATAATATGATGAACTTGTAGACCCTTACAGGAAAAAAGGCGAACCATACAGAGCATATTAGATGCTGTTTGGCTTTCTTCTCATAGAAATGGCATAGGCTATCCTTAAAATATGATCTATAAAGCTCCATGTAATTGCAAAAGGAGATGCTGAAATAAAACTAAGGGCTTGAAATCAATAAAATAAAAAATTAATAAAACAACATTTAAGATCAAAGTTCTTCAAAAAAGAAGTTCAGTAAACTACTCACATGATTTATTTAAAAGACTTGTTCTAATTGATAAGAAAAGAGTAAATATTAGTTAAAATCAGAATGCAAAAGATCATTGACAGCATGTTTTAAATAATTTCTATATTATTATTCCCAGTTTATATTAATACATTTGATGATCAAATTAAATGATTACTTATAAAAATGGTAAAACTCAAATAAGCACAAGAAAGAGTGTAAATTGACTATTAAGAGAGGAAGAAATAGAAAAGGTTACTATATGATTTGAAAATTGATATTTGTTCCCCAATGTTATGAAACTGTGAAATTCCAAATTTCCAAAATTTCCAAAAATGTGTTCTTAGGAAGATACACTTTTCTAAAATATGTTACCTGATTTATTTAATAGGGCAGATATAGTTTTGAGTTTGAATATAAGAACGCTATCAGATTATAAAAGAAAAAATAAACAGGCAAGTATTAAAGGTAAACTGTAGGAAACTTGGCAAACAAAATATAGTTGTATGGCAAATGAATATTATACTGTAGTCAAATAGAGGTATTGCAACAAGGTGAGGAGTCTATGTCACAGAGATACCACTTACTGGATAAACAAGACAAAAAACAAAAGGCAACAATGTAAGTTCAATTGATTTCAGGAAGGTATTCAGTAAAAGAGATTTGCCACCTTGTCTTGATTAAGTTACATAATAGGTAACTAAATTATTAAAATTTTAAATTTTATTTATTTAAAATGTATGCATTAAAATTAAAAAATTAAATTTTAATAGTATGCATTTAGAATGAATAAATATTACATCTACTCTAGACACACTGAAGTTGTTTCCTTGGACCAGGAGTTAGATGAGTATATGCGCTTGTCACTGATGCAATTTACCATAACGCTTGAAATGCTGGCAATAACTCTTTGAGAGAAAAACAAAATCAGACATAAAATAAAGAGGAAACTATTTTAGGAGTAATTTTCTTGTGAAGATACATATATATAAATTAGAAAAGTCAAAGAAGTTATGGAAATAACTGATTAGAAGTCAACAAATGAATTTACCAAATTTTCAGAATATAAGAAAGCTCCTAAAGTATTGCACACCAATTACTATTTAGCTATTACTTATTTTTATATATGAAAATACATACACTCCATGACAAGGGAAAGATTTACTAGAGCCTTATCCCACCTGGGGGAAAGGCATTTCTCCTTCTCCCCGCAGACCCCCTTTCTCTGCTTCTTATGTTGATATAAATAAATAATTGAATAAATACATAAATGGGGATAAAGAAACAAGTATCTCATGTGGAAGAATTCCAGATCATTTATGTAGATACTTTACCTTCAAAGAGGTGGAATCTAAATCCTCCCTCCTTAAGTGTGGGCTGTGCCCAAAGACTTCCTCCCTAAAAGTACAGTATTCAAAGGGAGAAAAAATGATAACTTTACTGTGGAGAAACCTGACAAACACTGCCTCATCCAGGTAATCAAGGTCAATATCACCACTGATGTCATGTTGATAGTATATACACTTTTTTTTTAAAAAAAACCTTTATTTACATTGAAGTATAGTCGATTTACAGTGTTAATTTCAGGTGTGTAGCAAAGTGATATATGTATATTATACATATTCTTTTCCATAACCTTTTTCCATCATAGGCTGTTATAAGATATTGAATATAGTTCCCTGTGCTATACAGTAGGTACTTGCTGTTTATCTGTCTTTTATATAGTTGTGTGTATCTGTTAATCCTAAACTCCCAATTTATCCTCCCTTCCACCCTTTTCCCTTTGGTACCCACTAATTCGTTTTCTATATCTGTGAGATAGTATGTACTCTTGATATGATGTAGTGAAAATGGCACTTTACTTCTGTGGTCTTGTTCTCCCAAACCCCAAATACCAGTGTAATATGAGAAAAAAAAATCAGACAAATCCCAATGAAGGGATATATTAGTCAGCTTGGGCTGCCATAACAAAATAACATAGACTGGGTGGCTGAAACATGGAAATTTATTTTCTTACAGTTCTGGAGGTTGGAAGTCTGAGATCAGGGTGCCAGTGTGGTCAGATTTTGGGAGGGCTCTCTTCCCGGTTTGCAGATGGCACATTATTGCTTTGTCCTCACACAGTGGAGAGAGAGCTCTGGTGTCTCTTCCTCTTTACATAAGATTATTAGCCCAATTGGATTAGGACTCTACCCTTAGGACCTCATTTAGCTTTTGTCACCCCCTTGCAGATCCTATCTCCAAATACAGTCACAATTGAGGGTTAGAGCTTCAACACATGAATTTTGGGAAGATACAAGTCAGTCCATAGCAAGGAAGTATTTTTCAAAATACCTGACCAATATTTCTTAAAAGTATTAAGGTTTCCAAAAACAAGGTAAGCCTGAAAAATTGTTACAGTCAAAGAGGAGCCTAAGGAAACCTGATGGCTAAATGTAACCTGGTACCCTGGGTGGGATCTTGGAACAGTTAAAAGGGACATGGCATAAAACTTAGCTCTAAACAAAGTATGGACTTTGGTTGATAATAATGAATTGTTTTGGGTTTATTAATTGTAACAAATGTAGCCTACTGATGTACTGTATTAGTAACAGGGGAATACACAGTGGGAATTCTATACCATCTTTGTAATTTTCTGTATATCTAAAACTGCTCTAAGCATAAAGCTTATTATAAAAACAACTTTATGGATTGGATTAAAAAGGGAAAACATAATTACATTGACATTTCAGAAGAATTCACAAACTACTTTAAGAGAATGAAAGATGGCAAGTCAGAGACACTAGAACAATAGAGAATGGAATCACTAATCACTATATGTAGCAGGACAACTGGTAATTGGGATAAAGAAGAGCTGAATTATTGACAAATGCACCACAGATTACATAAGAAACACCAGATTTACCAACAAGTAAGGCACGGACAAGCAGAAAGGACACCAGATACTTACCCTAACTCCTTTTAGTTGTTCTTTTTTTTATTTTTAAACCTGATCTTTGCATTCTATTTCTCCTTGGCCTAATTTCCTGGTTCTGTTTCTTTAAAAAAAATTTTTTTTAATTGAAGTACAGTCAGCTACGTGTCAGTTTCTGGTGTATAGCACAATGTCCTAGTCATGCATATACATACATATATTTGTTTTCATATTCTTTTTCATTAAAGGTTATTACAAGATGTTGAGTATAGTTCCTTGTGCTATACAGAAGAAACTTTTTAAAATCCATTTTTATATAAAGTGGCTAACATTTGCAAATCTTAAACTCCCAAATTTATCCCTTCCCACCCTCTTTCCCCTGTAGCCATGGGATTGTTTCCTATGTCTAAGAGTCTGTTTCTGTTTTGTAGATGAGTTTATAGTGTCCTTTTTTTGTTTTTTTTTAGATTCCACATAATAAGTGATGTCATATGGTATTTTTCTTTCTCTTTCTGGCTTACTTCACTTAGAATGATGATCTCTACTTCCATCTATGTTGCTGCAAATGGCATTATGTTATTTTTTATTGCTGAGTAGTGTTCCATTGTATAAATATACCACAACTTCTTTATCTAGTCATCTGTTGATGGACACTTAGGTTGCTTCCATGTCTTGATTATTGTAAATAGTGCTGCTATGAGCATTGATGTGCATGTATCTTTTTGAACTAGAGTTCCCTCTGGCTACATACACGGAAGTGGGATTGCTGGATCATATGGTAAGTCTATTTTTAGTTTTTTGAGGAATCTCCATACTGTTTTCCATAATGGCTGCACCAAAGTACATTCCCACCAGCAGTGTAGGAGGGTTCCCTTTTCTCCACGCCCTCTCCAACATTTATTGTTAGTGGACTTTTGAATGATGGTCATTCTGACTGATGTGAGGTGATACCTCATTGTAGTTTTAATTTGCATTTCTCTGATAATTAGTGATATTGAGCATTTTTTCATGTGCCTATTGCCTATTTGTATATCGTCATTGGTGAATTGCTTGTTTAGGACTTCTGCCCATTTTTGGATTGGGTTTTTTTTTTTTTTATTATTGCATTGTGTGAGCTGTTTATTTATTCTGGAAAGTAAGCCTTTGTCAGCTACATCATTTGCAAAAATTTTCTCCCATTCCGTAGGTTGTCTTTTTGTTTTATTTATGGTTTCCTTTGCTGTGCAAAAGCTGGTAAGTTTAATTAGGTCCCATTTGTTTATGTTTGCTCTTATTTCTATTGCCTAGGTAGACTGCCCTATGAGAGCATTGCTAAGATTTATGTCAGAGAATGTTTTGCCTATGTTTTTCTATTTCTTTTTTGACATTATTTTATTGTATGTATTCCTGTGTAAGCTTTTCCTACTACCTTTTGGAACAAGATAGGAAATTTATAATTGGAAAATAAATTCCTAGCTATTGAAGAAACAAGGCTATCATCATAGATAAGATGGAAGGTCTTGATATGGTTCTTCCTTTTTTCTGACTTATTACAAGCTTTTTTTTTTTTTCCTGGCAATCCACACATCCCCCCACATAGAATTAAGAACTAGTGACAGTGCAGTTCATTTCAAACTCGCCCAGACTGCTCTCAGTTGGGTCCACGTCTGAATCCTCCATAGCTCTCTGACTTCAGTTGATCCAGCCTGTCCAGTGTGCACCCTGACTGGCCACTTCAGTTGTCTTCTCAGACTCTCTCATCTTGGGCTGTGTGTGTGGCTGGCTGCCTGCTCTCTTTTGCTGTTGCCCCAGGAGCCTGAATGAGAACTGCCCCATGAGCAACCCTGTTGGCTGTGGTGACCTCTCCCAGCCTCTGCTTTCATCTCTGAGGCTGGACCTCAGACAAGGGGATTTAAATACATAAAGCTAAAAAATTTCTAATAAAAATAAGAGGACAAAATTTCAAAGAAAACAACAGAATAACAAAATAATAGATAAATTTTGTAACAAAAAATATATGCTATGTATAAGAAAAATATACAAAATGAAAGTTGTAAAGGTGCTACATGAATTTACATAAATGTGTCACACCAGTACTAAAGGCCAATTCAATACAGAGTTGAGAAGAGTATGTGTACTCACAAGAAAGGTAGAAAATCAGCACGTATGTGAGAAGATGTTTTGCTCGAAATTGAGAGTATGGAACGGTGTTTAGGTATCATTGTATACCTATTTAAAGATCTTATGTCAATAATTATAGCAAAAAACCAATGGCGGTTGATAGCTTTTGGGGAAGGCACAGTTATAAAGAGCTGGCAGCATTGTAAATTGCTCTAGTCCTTTTGGATAGTAGTCTGGCATAATTAAAAAAGGAAGCTTTAACACTGTTCCTTCATTTTGATATGGTGGTTCTACTTACGGGACTCGACCTATGGCAGTGATGTTCAGACCAGGCGCTAGGGAGAAAAATGGGTGGGGAAGGTTAGGGTTTAGGGATTTTCCTTTGCTACTGCTCATGAATTGTATGTGTATATGTGTGTGTGTGTGTGTGTGTGTGTGTGTGTGTGTGTGTTTTAAATTAAAATTTGGGTAAACAAAGGGTTTAGATAAAGCTAAAGTTTAGTTGACAGTAGTGTTCTATGGAGGTATCCCTAAAGAGAAAAATGTAGATTACATGACAATATTAAAAATAGCTCAGTTTAAAGTAGGACACAAAGCCAAAAGCCAAAAGCCAAAAAAAGAAAAAAAGATTAACAGCAATAGTATGATAAAGGAGCACCACATAATTATTTTATGACACAAAAAAGGCAAGTATGGGGTCTATGTAGGTACAAAGGAATATTAAACAAAGTGAAGAAAAAGCAGAATACAAAGCAATGCATGCATGATACAATGACATAAAAATGTACTTGTGAATGCACAATGATGAAAATTGAAAGAAAACTAGAGAAATATAAATAGAGCTTAATGTTCTTTAGTTCTCTTCTATAAAAATAATTAAGTGCAAATTTAAAAAAATTCTTTACATGTCTAGGAGAGTATGGGTTATTTGGACCAAAATTTCCTAGATCCAATTAAAATGATGTAATTTATTTCAGTACAAGGGCAATATACCTGTTCTTGTAAATTTCTATAAAATTAATTGAAGGCCTCTGATCACATTGGTTGAATTACCTTGGCATTGTAAACCAGATTCTCCAGGAATTCGTGAGCATATGTTTGTGTACTTAGATGCATAAACAACAAAATGATGGATCTTTTCCACGTGGGATTGTTTCAGCATTTCAAAGTCAACAAGCAAAGAAATACACAGATGTAAAAGCAGCTGGACCACAGTCCTGTTTTTCTTTCCCATTCCCGTAAGGACATTTAAATTCTCAGTTTTTGTCTGGATTGGGTGGTTGGGTTCCAGCATGGTCTTAATGAACCATGATGTTAAGGTCTTCAGAAGGGTACACATGGTGACAAATTAATCTGACATTTGAAAATGATGAAATGCAGTGGAAAAAAAAACCCACTCAAGATAAAATTGTGAAAGTTGTGATAAGATAACAGAGTAATGGGTGGTAAGAGGGTAAGGTTAAGTCAGAGCCTTTTTTTAAACTAAAAGAGTCTGCAAGCTGCAGAGGACAAGATGCTTTGGCAAGTGCCCAGGTTAGGAGACAAATAGAAGTTTCTTCATGGAAAGAAACTGAGGTGTAGTCTGAGGACTTCATTTCCAGATTCAGGAGAGCACCCTGATGGAAAAGGGAAGAGTCGGGTGAAAGCTGCTGGCAGGGACTGTGGACTCTTGGTGGAGAAGGAAGAGAAAAGTGTTGTTCACTCATTAATTTCTTTCTAGCTCTATGATCCACGACAAATTACCTGACTGCTCTGTGCCTTGGTTTCTTCATTTGTAAATGGACAAAATAATTGTACCTACCTCACCGAGTTGCTATGAAGATTAAATGAGGTTGCACATGCCAGGCACAAGGGGTGTTCTCAATAAATGTTAGCTATTGTTATTATTGGCAGAAATGGGGATTGCAGGACTTTGCTTAAGACTGCAAAATTCCACTATCAAATTGAGAGCTCTCCAGATAAGCGGGGTTACAGATAATCTCAGGGCCTGCTGAGTGGGTGCTACATTTCTACTTATTAGGGCATTCAAGAGATCAGTGGAACACAACAGAACTGTTTAATCAAATTGCAGAAGTTATGTTTACCGACATGTGAAAGGCTGGCTACAGGCGTATTTCACTACGTGTAGCAAAAAGATTCTTTGTTATGATTTATGGGGGTCCTGGTTTGGTCTTGGTTTTGACCCCAGTGACTTGCAATAAAAACACAAAGCACAAGGCTGATCATTTGATTTGCTGATAGTGTTGTTTTCCTAAAGCTGGGGCAAGGAGAGATGCAGGAGATGAGGGAAAGGATTGCTAACATTTCTTCCTTGACTTTGGAAAGAAAGCAAAGCAACAGAGAAATAAATGTCTAAAGATTTTAAAATATCTTAAAAGAAAAAATGAAAATAGGAAACAACTTTTTTGGCTGGTAGTTTTCATTTAAGCCCAAAGTTCCTGCCCATATTCTTGTCTTGGGACAGTAAATCTGACACTTGGGAAACTCACAGCCAGACCAGTGTTCAATGTCTTGGCTTAGTGTGTTAGAACCCTTCCCTGACAATAGGATTCTCATCAGTGTTTATTTCTTTTCTTCTTATGATCATCTTTACCCAGAGTCCTTTACCTGGCAATGTTATAATTCTCCTTAATATGATATTCTTCACCCTATTTCTCATATTTCCATTATTCCACTTCCCATGCCCTATGCTCCAGTGACTCTTCAAAAATTATTGTTCCTCTTATATACATTGAAATGTTCTACCTAGTTTCCTTAATTTTTTTTCATTTCCAGGAATATCCAGCCCTTCTGTCCCATCCTGAAACATCCAAACACAAACAGTCCCATGGATGTCACCTCCTCCAGGGAGCCTTTCAGACACCACCTCCTGACCTCCCCGAGCTGAAAGGAATAGCTGCTGTCCTGGAACTCCCTAGAGCAATTAACTTCCACTAGTTTTCTGGCATTGACCTCCTTCTTATGTGAGTTTAAATTCTTTTATGTTCACCTACTCACTCTCACTACACTGGTAAGCATGCCAAGGGTATAGTCCATGACTTATTTATCATTATTTGATGAATGAATAAATCTTTACCTAAAGCAACACCTAAATTATATTTACTGTATAAGGTATAGTGCACAGTAAAAGAAATGGACATAGTGTCATGTGTACAATTGTTACTGCCCCTTGGTGTAAATCCCAGATCCATTAATTGCATACAAATGTCAAGACTTATGGAATAACAGAGATTTTATGATTGAGAAGGAACCCAACTTTTACAGATTTTTATTAATCTACGTAAGGACAAAATCAACACTGTATTTCCATTTAGATTTTCCATTTGTAGTTTCTCTTTATTCAGAAAAAGACTGGGAGCTATAGCTATAGCTTCATACTTCTGCTATTAACTTATTTGCATCATCTTGGGTAAATGATAATAGTGAAAGGTACTCAGTAGAGAGAATCCAATCACTTCTCTCCAGCTTTGCTGGTCTGAGCCACGACTGTCTCTTTCTGGAACTTGGCAGGCACCTCCAACTGGTCTCCCGCTTCCAATGAAGAGCCCACCAGGCTTTCTCTATTCCTAACAGAGGAGCTAGAGTCATTCTTTTACAGGATGAATCAGATCCTTTCACCCTGTTTGAGTCCCTGCAGTGGGTCCCCGTTTCACTCTAAGAAAAGCCACGGTCTTGCTCCTGCCTTCAGTGCTCTCCACAATCACTCTGGTCCCTTTGACCTCATCTCCGGCTACTTTTCCCTCACTGGCCCATCTGCAGGGGCGCTCTTGCTCTTTCCCTGACTGGCCATGCACTTGCCCACTGCAGAGCTGACTCTTCCTCTGCCCTCAAGTGCTTTCCCCCCAATATGTGAATAGTTAGCTTCCCCACTCCTTCAAGTCTTTGCTCAAAAGTCACCTTCTCATGAGGTCATCCTTGACCGACTTAATGAAAATTGCAAGCACCTCCCCACTTTCCAGTGGATGTCCCTTTCCTTGCTCTATTTCATTCCATAGCACATGTCACTTGGTCACTTTTTAATGCACTGTATCATTTATTATTATTTTATTGTTTGTCTATCTCTCCCACTAATTCTAGTAAGCTCCATGAGGGTAGAGATCTTTTACACTCACTGACATGTCCCAAATGCCTACAGCTGGGGCTAGTTGCCTTACTCAGCAGCCACTCTAAATACGTGCTCATGAAAAACAGAGCCTCATAATGTGTCAGGCACTGCTAATCACTTAGACTTCACAGCAACACTCTGATGTAAATGTTTTTATAAGCTGCATTTTAAGTTGAGGAAACTGAGGTTTATAGGGGTTAAAATGCCCATGGTCACATCATTAGTCAGGGGCAGAACCAGGATGCAAATCAAGGTGATCTAATGTCAGAAGCTGTTCTATCTCTTTCCTTAGCTGGGCAGGGCCTCAACATCTTGCACGTTTATTTTAATCAACATTATAATCACTCATAATTTTTAAGAATCAAAAAGGCCTACAAAATTAGTAATGAAAAACAATTTCCTTGGTGGAGAGCATAGCTCAGCGGTACAGTGCATGCTTAGCGTGCATGAGATGCTGGGTTCAATCCCCAGTACCTCCATTAAGAAATGAATAAATAACCTAATTACCCCCCCCAAAATATAATAAAGTAAAAAAAAAAAGGTTATTAAAAAAAGATTGGTTAAAAAAAAAAAAAAGAAAAATGATTTCCTTGTTCTCTCACCCTCCACTTCCCCCTTTCCAGAAGCAAACACTGATAACCCATAGCTGATTCTTGACATTTCCTGCCATATTTCTGAATAATATGCTACTAGTTCTACTCCTTGATTTTTTCTCTCCAGTTTTAGACATAATCTATTGATTTTTCACATTAGAAGGTGAGGATTTTAGCTCTCGTTCCTTTCCTCCCCTTCCTTCACACACACACACACGACTCACATATCTTCTTCCTGACCCGCTGACCTCCCAATACAGTTATTTTATACTTTTGTTTGGGTTAATAGAAAGGTTTATGCTGTTAGTACCTCTATACTTCATTCATAGATGAACTCTGTGCATGCACTAGCTTTTTCCCTTCTTTGCATAACTTTCTGTATTCCCTGGAGTTGTCTTGTTTGAAATTTGCTTATTTATAATTAATTGTACTCATCACTGTTTGAATCCCAGGGCCTTCACCACTTTTGAAAAAATTTTTGAGTCTTTGAATATCTTTAAATATTTGTATTCTGTCCTGACACTTGAATGATGGCTTGGCTGCTAACAGAAGTTTAGGCTGGAAAGAATTTTCCTTCAGAATTTTGAAGGCATTGCTCCATTAATTTCTAGCTTTCATTTGCTTCTGTGTCATTTGAGGCTATTTTACTTTGATTCCTTCATATTTGGCTTTTTTTTCTTTCTCTGGAATTGTGTTTGCCCTTCTCTTTACACCCAGGGTTCTAAAGCTTCTCAGTGATATACCAGATGTGGCTTCATTTTCACCCATCATGCTGGGCACTCAGTCATCCCTCCATGTGCTTCAGTTCTAGGAAGTTCTCTTGAATTTTTCAATTGATGATTTCCTACCCCCCACCTTTTTGTTGGTCCTCTTTTTCAAGAAACTTGGTATTCAGATACTAGATTTTTAGAACCAATGCTCCACTTTTCTTATCTTTTCCCCTTGTATTGTCTTATTGTCTTTCTTTCTTTCATTTAGCTCCACTTTCTAGAGAGTTCTTCAGCCTTATCATCCAATTATTAAATGATTGAGTTTTTAATTTCCACTGAGGCCAGAGCCTATGTTCTCCCACTTACCTGGAAAGGAAGTTTAGAGTATTTTCCTGGAGGAAGTGGACTGTCGGCCACCTGAGGGGAGTGTTGGACTCCTGCGTCTAGCTCTTGGGTGGATGCACAGTAGGTCCACAATAAAACACAAGGAGGGAGCAGTCCACAAGAGCGAGGTGAAGGTACGTTAATACGACTGGAACGACAAGCCAGGGCAGGTCTAGAAATGAGATTACCTAGCAGGCATGTCTACTTGAGATGCTCAGCTGGCTCTCCTTCAGTTTCTTTTGATTAGTGGTTCTATTGAATCCAGATTCTGGGAAAGGGTTCAGCCTGAAAATGGGTTAAGAAGCTTCAATTTTGAGTAAGGAAAGTGGCAGGAGCTGGAAGTCCGGTGGATCATCAGAATGTTAATTTCTCTGACATGGACTTGCTATTTCAGAGTGCCCCTCCCTACTCCCCCTGGTTTTAGAAGCATTGGTGGGATTACTACTCAAAACCTGCAATATATTTTCCCAGTTACTTCAAGTTATGCCTCTTCCCCACCTCCCCATACTTCTAGTAAAATATTGTGAGTGGCTGGCTAAAATGATGGAGCTCCCTGCCAATAAGATGAAACAGGTTTGTAGACCCCAAGGAAGTAGCTAGGTAAATATTTACACACACAACTGAATTTTCTAAGTGTCACGTATCCTTGATCTTTGTGGAATGCTGCAACGTTTTGCTCACAGTTTAGCATGTTGTGGAGCTGTGAAGGCAGGCAGATGTTTAGTTCCGAAGAAGGAACCTCGCTGCTGGGCTTCCTGCCAGTTAAGCCTGATGGGTTATGTCTTAGCCGCTAAATTTCAGTCCCATGTCTCACTCATATTTTTTTTCATTCTGAAAGCCCTAGAGATTTGGATTGCTTTATTCCTTGGTTCTTTTTCTCCCAGGACTGGCTGCTGAGCAACATGCTGTCTCCTCGTCTCCCTCTTTACTTGTTGTCACCAAAAAAATAAGCACTGGGGCTCTTTTTATTTAAAAATTTTACAACGGATCCCTTCTTGTCTTGGGGATCCGCCTACCCAGCTGATCAGTAATTAATTCAGTGGCTCATTTCTAGTTAGAAGATTAATAAGCACCATGTGGATTCAGAATGTATACTAAGTGAATGGAAGCATTTGTAAAATTTTTTAAAAAAATTTTTAATTTTTGGGGGGGAGGTAATTAGGTTTGTTTGTTTGTTTTTAGTGAAGTACTGGGGATTGAACCCATGACCTCATGCATACTAAGTATACGCTCTACCATAGAGCTATACCCCAGCTCCCGACTGCTGCATTTGTAAAATTTGTCCTGTGATCTCTAAAGGCTTTCCCCAGAACCTTCCCATCAGTTGTCTCTTCCATCTTTCCTTAAAATCTCTTTGACTCGAGCCCCTGAAAATCATTGTTTCCCTGGTTTGTGTTTTCTGTTTTTTTTTTTTTTTTTTTTTCAGGTTTGCTGGTAACACTTTCCCTAGACCAGTGCTTTTCAAATTTGAGAGAGCAAAAGAATCACCTGGAGAGCTGGCAGAATCACAGATTCCTGGAGCCACCCACAGAGATCCACATTTAGAAGGTCTGGGAAGAAACTGAAACTGTTGGACTACGGTCCGCACTTTGAACTGCACTGGTCTAGACCATTAGGAATTGTGGTTCTGATGTTGGCTAAACAGGCTCCCTCACCAATTTCCTGAGCTGCTGCTTGGGCCCAGGCTTTCCTTGTGGCCCCAGTGGAGCTGATTGATGGTGCAGCTTTTCCTTCTAGCAGTACAGCCAGACTTCCATTCCCTTAGCTAAGAAAAGGGAAGAGAACCGTTTGTTACAGAGTGTCGACATAACCCGCATGAGCTCTGGGCTAGGTACAATCGTGTATTTCCTTCACTGACTGTTCACAAGAACCCAGTGGCATCAGTACGGCTGGCCTCATTTCCTGGAGAAGTTCAGCAACTTACCCCACGTCACCAAGCTAGTAATCAGGGAACCAAAATGTAACTCAAGGGCTGTACTAATCACCGGAAGGCATTGTCTTTATGATATGAAACCACCTGCCTTGTGCTGAACCTGCCTAAAAGGTTCTCTTTCAATTCAGAGGAGCACCTCCAGGGAGACCAATAACTGTTCAGACAAAGAGATCTACTTTCCTCCTAAGAGTCTCTGTGATTCACTCAGCTGCCCTCTGCCCCTGCAAAAGTGCTCGGCAGAATAACAGATCAGCAATGCCAGAAATAGCTCATTTCCAAAACACAGCTATAGACAATTTCTACCCAGAGAAGAAAGTGATTTTCTAATAGGCCTACAAGAGAAATTAGGTTAAATCGAAGGAAACTCAGGAGGTAACTCTAATGAAAGGTAGTGTATTTTATTTCTTCCTTGCAATTCTTTCTTTATTTCCTTTATATTAGATGATCCTTTGAGGATGAATTTGCATTTATCTATAAAGGTGCATATAATTGCTGTTATTATTTTGGTGTAAGAGAATAATAGTCAGAGATAAGACATGACTGCAACTGTTTAAGGCTGGCATGTGCTGCGACTTGTTTTGAGCTTGTCTGTGTCCTGATGTAGTAGGCTGCGGGCTTGCTGTGTCCAGGAATTGCATGTTGGGCAGTGTTTTTCAGCTTCTTTAGCTGCCAGGTGGCCTTTGCTATTTTTAATTCAGGGAGATAGGTAACAGTCTTCCTAATATTCTCTGTTCTAATCGTTGCATGGAGTCAGAAAAAAAAGATGCTGTTTGATCCTCTCATTCTTCTCCATCCCTTCCAAATTCTCTCCTGGCACCCAACCCCTCAACCTGAGTTTTGGAGTCAAGTGTAAATTTCATAAAGCGCTCATCATCATAAATTAGTGCCTGATCGTGGAATAAAAGAAAGTCCAGTTTCAAGAGCCTAGGATTTGTTTTTTTCCCCAGCCCTCATTTTGTCATGTATTTAACTTTAGGAACTTGGACAAGTCATTTCTCTTCACTGGGTCTTAACTTTTGTTATCTGCAGGTGACGGAGTTGTACTAAATTATCTTTTTTTTTTTTACTAAATTATTTCTAAGATTTTAAGTTACATGAAACTGAAATTGCTTTGGAGAAATTTCTGTTTCACTTTGAGTGCACCATTCATTCAGATTGTGACAACTTCCCAGGTAGCTGCTTCAAAGAATTTTTCTTAGGCTGTAGGGAGCTCATCAACTTCAAAATCAACTTTAAGAATACAAACAAAGGAAAAAAACACACTTCCAGGTTGTTAATCAAAGTATTCTGGTCTATCCTTAATTATTAAGTGTTTGGGCAGAATAATGGAATAATGGACAAATTGATTCTTATATTTCTCACTTACGAAAGCATTGCTATCAGGATGTGAAAACTTTGCCATTTGCCAGTGGTGAGAGGAAGGATATTAGTGCTTTCAAACAATTTCTTCAAATCAAAATCTAAAGCTTCAGGGAATCAGACCACAGGACAACTCAGTGATTCAGCTGTGCCCTTAGGCACCACTTCTTGAAGAGAATCTGCAGAGGAAGTCAAAGAGCTCTCACTATGGGGTAGGGGAAATTGGGAAAAGCTGAACAACTCAAGGAAACCACATGACTGATTTCTATCTTTCCATGAGACCAGATAAGCTCTTTCAGATAGGACTTTCCCTCTTTCTTTGAATGCAAAGCATGGACATTAAGTAAATGATGATTATTTGAAGAGGTGCTTCCAGGGCTCACTTAAATATGATGACTGGGGGGGGGGCATCTTTATGCTGGGGGCCAGATAGAATTGCTGTGAATTTCCCAGCATTCTGTTCTGTAACCTGCATCCTGAGTGGGGACAGGATGGTCCAGTCCAAATGGAAAACCCACTAATATCCAGGTCAGTTGAATGGCTAAAAAGAAGTTGGGTGCTCTCCAACGTGAGTGTCTGTATATTTCATAACATTTCATTTAGATCTACGTGACTGCCATAGCTCTAGCAAAACCTTCTTGAGGCGCCTGGCCTGGCGTGGATCAGAACCCCTATTTTGGTTCTAACTTAACATCTCTGAGAGAAGACTGAGGTTGGGATTTGAAAACAGTGGAAACTTAGCAGAGTCTAGGAGTTCTGGTCGAGAATGGCAGAATGGGCTCAGGTTCAGACTTCACATGAGATCCAGAAGGCAGGGTTTCCATCAGTGGACATTCTACAAAGAGCACTTGATGTTATTCTCAGGAGGGGCAGTAATTGAAAGCCAGGTTAGTGAACAGATGGCGAAGTACAACTCCAAGTCAGTGGGATGGAAGCAGAGAAGGAAACAGAGATTAGTCCAATATCACTGACAAAGAAAGAGGAGGAAAGGGTGAGGGAAAGGAGATTCACCCAAAGGTTTGCTGCTCCTGGTTGGATTTTATTGACCCACCCTTGTGCTGGGCAGCTCCGGGAAACCACCTCTGAGAGGGTATTTTGAAAAAATGTTTTTTGGAGATATAGCGTGCCATACATTTTGCTGATTTAAAGTGTACATTTCAGTGATTTTTAAATTATATTCACAGTTGTGCAGCCATCACCACAATCCAAATTTATATTATTATCATCAGCAGCCCCCCCACAAATCCCATATCCATTAGCAGTCACTTCCCCCACCCTTCCCATCCCCCATTACCCAGCCCTAGACAACCACTAATCTGCTTTTTGTTTCTATGGATTTGCCTGTTCTGGACTTTCCATATACATACAGTCTTTTATGACTAGCTTCTTTGACTGATAGGGTCATTGAAATTCCATCTTCTCCACAGAATTTACTTTCCTGATAAAAACTATTTTGCATATGTGTGTGTTTATTACTGAATTTAGAGTACTTTTCCCACTTATAAAGATGTATATACATGAAAGTGTCCTCATTAAGAAAATGTTATAGTTAATTGAGAGCTGTATCAATCTCCAGTTTAAAAATTTTTCAAATAAAGTGTGTACACATAGCATTAAAATGAATTTGTTCTTCCTTTGATGGTTCCTGTCATGAAGAGCCTCAGTATAATTATGGTTGAACATAAATACTATTATTATCATAAGGGGATAAGATGTAGGTGATTAGTCTGAGATTCTATGACCTACTCTAAGTAGAAAAACAACAGCATAATAACAACAAACCTCCAAGTCTCTGATATCCATTATTTGTTTAGTCTTTTTTATACAAAGCTAAAATATAGAAGAAAAGTTCCAGTTATCTGAACTTTTTGGCTGTTTGAATTCTGAAAAGAGGCATTGTAGTAAGTTAGGAGAAAGGCATCTGACAATGATTCGTCAAAGAAGAGATAAAAATACTGGCTTTTCTATCATTTGGATCTTTGGGTGTGGACTTTTGATGTGGATGAATCCAATTTCCTGTTTCCTGCATCCATCTGCTTCCTCAAGCAGAAATTAGATCACAGTTGACCTTTTTTGGGGGGGTGGTTTGGACAGGCATGGAAAGGCAAGCCTGAGAATTGTGCTTCAGAAAAATTATTCAGCCTGTTTAGAAATATGGCTTCACCTATGCAAATTAATATATGCCTAAGAAAACAAATATACAATCAAACAAAATAAATCTTGCTCTGGCCAAAATCATGTTTGCTTTGCAAATGAAGGCAATTTAATTAATGAATTGCTAGCTACAGAAAGCACTAGCCTGAAAAAAGTAAAATATCAGGATAGTGATGAGGCATTTAACACGAGAACAATCCTGAGATATGGCTTGATACCAGAACATACAGAGGAGAGGATATAAATGTTGGGAAAGTCATTGTCCCAAGGGATCAATCCCATCTGCTTAAGCCATAACTTTCTCGGTTATGTCTTTCATTCCTTTACATCCTTGAGAGATAAATCATGCCTTTGTTGTTAACAAGAGCAGCTGGACGCCTGTGACTGAGGGGTCAGCCTGCAGGACACGTTGTTGATATTGGACTATCATTTCCTGCAGAGAGAAGAGTGGCGTATGTAGTGAATCTTCCCTATGTCCATTCGCTTTACATCCAATGCCTGTTTGTGCATTTTGCAAAGAATTCCGATGAGAATTTTTTAATGTGGCATTTTGGGGTTTTCTGCAGATTCTGGCTACAAACCTTTGCATGTGCTCATATCCTGCTGATGAATGCCAAGAGTGAGCTGCTGGCGACAGAGGGGAAATAAGAACAAGTTGAGTGGGTCAAGAATGACAATACAATCTGGACTATATCGTTCTTTCATCTCATTAGCTACATTTCCTAAAAGAGCGTTTAGTTCTTTTGTGAACGGTGCTTATAACCCAGCCGCCATTGTGCAGGATGGAGTCTTTTGTTTTTTGTTTTTTTAGTTGAAGATTCAGCTATTAGTATCTCTCACCATTTCAGGGATGCTGCAACAGAAAGTGCCTGTCTCAAACCGTCTCAAATTCTCTATCCACTTTTCTGTATCTGCTTGGTTCACATTACCATTATGCAGCCCGCTGCCAGATGCTGACTTGCCCAGGGTCCTGGGAACACCCCCCCCCCTCCCGGTTTTGATCTCTCTTTATTAACTGTTTGTACAGTTTCCTTTCAAACTCAAGTTTAATGAACCTTTCCCTTTCCTGGCTTTATGATCTCCTTTCTTCTACCCTCCTCCCTCTCCCACTCTTCTTGTCCTTTACCCAGACTGCTTATCTAGCTGGAATTTATTTGACTTCTCTTTCCCTTCCCCTTGTTCTATGGGAAAGCTCAAGTCCAGGCTCCCTTAAACATTTATGAACTTAGTTCACGCTCTTGAGTCCCTTTGGATACTTCAGTCTTGACCCCTTCACATATCTTTTAAACAAGTCTTGCTTTGAACGCTTTCATATCAAGCATGTAAGATACTCCAGATTGTAGGGCCACGTGTTACGCTCAAGATGCAGAACAAAGGCTGACAGATAGACCATACTTTTTGTTCTCAAAGTCTAAGGAGAGAAAGAAACGGGATAGTCTAGGTGAAAACCATATCCCACCTTCTACAGTGTATGTGCTTTGCGTATAATCCACATCATCATTACTATTCTTACCGCTCCTCACCCTTCAATCCTGAGACAAATAGGAGGGAAGGAAAAAGTGAAAGAAAAAGAAAAGCAAGGGGAAACAGCTCGTGGTGTTTCCTCTTAAAATACCATAAGAACTCTGGTTTGGGGTTTAATCAATGAACTCCTAAGATGTCATCTGCTTTTTATGCTGCACATCTGATTCTGTACCCCTAGGTATACGCTATATTTATTTGGTTATGCATCTTGGTTTTCTCTAAAACTGCTGATACTTACTCTCTTGGAATACGTCCCTGCTTTTGGTGATTGATCACAGTATATCTTGGCAGTGGTAGGAAACTCTTTGTTATGGACTCATTTTTTTTTCTTTTTTCTTTTTTAACTGTTCAAGCAATGAAGAATGAGTCTCTACTGCTGCAAAGTATTTTAGGGGGTAGGCTGGGAAGTGAGGAAGAGAGTTAATAAAAGGTCAGCTAGCTTGAGACTTGGAGAGTGCAGAGGCAAGGAAGGGGGAAAGAAAGTTTCCTATTTCATAGAGAAATTTTGGACAGGGTTTGAACAGGGAATAAGCGAAAATACCCAGATGTAATTTCATAGCCAACTTCCCATGTCTTCATGTCTGCAGGATGACTTAAAAATCTTTTCATTATACTTCCCCTGCAACTCAATTTGCTGATGTTCCAAGAGAAATAGGAGGAGGGGTGGGAAAATTCCTTTTTATGGTTGGAATACATACGGTTTATTACGCCTGTTAAAACTGCACTGCATTTATACACTAGTGATAGCTGTTATGATGATATCATTCGATGACCCTATCTGGGTCCATGAAACATGAAGATCACAAGCAGAATTTCTAAACTGTATGTACGTGATAAACTGTCTGGGTGTGTATGTGATGGTGCAGCCAGCAAACACTTCTGTTCACAGGAGATCACCAGATGGGTTCATTCCTATGCAATAAACACCCTGAGTTAGGCTTGCCTTCCCTGCCACTTGACTGCCCTAAGAGAGAAAGCAAGATAGCAGGAGGTAGAGAGAATGAAAGTTCAAGTGTTCTGTCTATTAGAAGTGAGTGGATGAGGACAAATCTAAAAGTTGGCAGAATGGTGCCTTCTCACCCCAAGCCACCTGCACGCCACCCTCTTCTGCTGCCCCTACATCCTGGCTCCTCTTCTTCTCCCAAATAGGGTTGGAATGAACTTAGGATGCCCTCTGGCATGTTTTCCCTTTCACCCCATGGTAATGCTCCCAGGCCTGCCCTAACTCCACAGTTTTCACGTTGATAGTGACCAAGTTTTGCTAAGGACAAATCAAGACATGAAACTATGACAGATAAAATTGTGCTCATTGGCAATCAAAGAAGCGACTGAGGCTGGATGGAAACAGGATTAAATGACAGTCTACATTTTGACCATCAGACTCCCCTGACTTCATTCCCTGCTCTGTACCCAGGACACTGGTGGGAGCGTTGGGGAAGGAGTCAGACACACTGTAAGACCTACGTATCTGCCTGGCATCCTACTGTGGAGCCCATCACTGGACAAACCACGCACACGGAGCTTCCAGTAAGGATTTGGTAGCTGACCTTTAAGTATAAAGAGCTAACCAAGAGGAAAGGTAATTTTAAGACAGGAACCAGAACAAACAAATAGAAAAAAAAGTGAGGGGACAGAATTCATTGTGGGGCTCACAAAATAAATGTGAAAAAAAGAGATTAATATCCTAGGAAAGATAATATAATTTATATGTATTAAACAAAATAAGAGCCTCTTAAAAGTATTTATTAGGGAACTGACTCTCATGGAAAATAAAAATGAGGCAGTAAAAACAATTCAATAGAAGATTTAGAGGATAAATTTGAGGACTTCTAGAAGGTAGAACAAAAGCCAGGAGTGAAAATTGGGAGAGAAAGATAAGACAATATGAGGGTAATAGAAACCTAACATTTAAATAATAGGCATTCCAGAAAGAGGGAACAAGAAAATGGAGGGAAATATTATCAAAGGTTTATACAGAAAATTTCAGAATCAAAGGACATGAGTTTTTTGATGCAAAAGACCATTGAATATCAAATATGATTGGAAAAAAGAACTACTCAAGGGCATATGATCATGAAATTTTAGAAATATGGATATAAAATTCATGTGATGATATTTAAATATATGTATTTTTAAAATTTTAAGTTAATTATTTAAAATTTATTTCTTTTTACTTTTTGACCCCCTTCATCCATATCTCCCACCTTCCAACCTCCTCTGGCAACCACCAATCAGTTATTCTCTGTATTTAAGAGCTTGAGGTGTGTGTGTGTGTGTGTGTGTGTGTGTGTTTGTGTTTGGAGATTGCACATATAAGAGATCATACAGTATTTGTATTTCTCTGTCTGACTTATTTCACTTAGCATAATGCCCTTGAGGTCCAACCATGTTGTTGCAAATGGCAAGATTTTGTTATTTGTCATGGCTGAATAATACTCTGTTGTATATATACCACAATTTCTTTATCCATGATTGAACACTTAGATTGTTTCCGCATCTTAGTGCTGCAATAAACATGGCGATACATATATCTTTTTGAGTTAATGTTTTTGTTTCCTTTGGATAAACACCCTGAAGTTCAATTGCTGGATCATATAATAGTTCTATGTTTAATTTTTTGAGGAACCTGCATACTGGTTTCCATAGTGGCTGCATCAATTTATATTCCCACCAAAAGTGCATAAATGTTCCCTTTTCTCAATGTCCTCTCCAACATGTTTCTTGTCTTTTTGATAATAGATATTATAGTAGGTATGAGAAGATACCTCATTGTGGTTTTGATTTGCATTTCTCTGATGGTTAATGATACTGAACATCTTTTTATGTAAATGTTGGCCATCTGTGTGTCTTTGGAAAAATATCTATTCAGGTCCTCTGCCCATTTTTTAATTGGGTTGTTTGTTTTTTGATGTTGAGTTGTATGAGTTCTTTATGTAATTGGGATATTGACCTCTTATCAGATATATAATTTACAAATATTTTACCCCACTCAGTATGTTGCTTTTCATTTTATTTATGGTTTTCTTTGCTATGCAGATGCTTTTTAGAATGATGTAGTGGCACATTTATTTTTGCTTTTGTTGCTTTTTCTTTTGTTGTCAGATTTTTAAAATGATCACCAAGACCTATATCAAGAAGTTTACTACCTATGTTTTTTTTTCTAGGAGTTTCAAGGGTTTCAGATCTTATGTTTCAAGTCTTTAATCCATTTTGAGTTAATTTTTGTGTATGGTGTAAAACAGTGGTTTAGTTTCATTCTTTTACATGTGGCTGTGTTGCTGTCTAGTTTTCCCAACACCGTTTATTGGAGAGACTATCCTTTCTCCTTTGTCTTTTTTGCCTCCTTTGTTGTAAATTAATACTCTGTATATGCATGGGTTTATTTCTGAGTTCCCTATTCTGTTCCATTGATCTATGTGTTGGTTTTTATGCCAATACCATACTGTTTCAACTAATACAGTTTTGTAATTTAGTTTGAAATCAAGGAGCATGATGCCTCTAGGTTTGTTGTTCTTTCCCAAGAATGATTTGACTTTTTTTTTTGTGGTTCCACACAAATTTTGGGATTATTTGTTCTATTTCTTTGAAAAATGCCATTGGAATCTTGATAGAGATTGCATTGAATCTGGAGATTGCTTTAAGTAGTATGGACATTTTAACAATTTGATTCTTCCAATCCATGAGCATGGAATATGTTTCCATATATTTATGTCTTCTTTGATTTCTTTCATTGAAGTCTTGTAGTTTTCAATATACAGGTCTTTAACCTCCATTATTAAATTTATTCCTAGGTATTTTATTATTTTTGATGCAATTGTATATGGGATTGTTTTCATAATTTCTCTTTCTGATAGTTTGTTGTTAGTGTGTAGAAATGCAACAGACTCTTGTGTATTGAATTTGTATCCTGCCATTTTAGTGAAGTTATTTTTTAGTTCTAATGATGAAGTCTTTTAGAGTCTTCTATATTTAATATGTCATCTGCAAATAGTGACAGTTTTATTTCTTCCTTTCCAGTTTGGGTGCCTTTTATTTCTTTTTCTTGCCTAATTGCTCTAGCTAGGATACTGTGTTGAATAAAAGTGGTGGCAGTGGGCATTGTAAAAGCTTCCAGAGAGAAAATCAAAACAGAAGCAGGCCACATACGAGGATCTGAACTAAGAATGGCATCCAGCCTCTCAACTGCAAGATGGAACGCTATTAGTCATTGGTGTAATGCTTCAAATTTCTGAGAAGAATGATTTCCAGTCTAGAAATCTGTACCTCATCAAATGACCAATCCAGTGTGAAATTAACATAAAGATATTTTCAAATAAATGAGGTCCCTTTTTTTTTTTAACTATTTTAAAATCTCCTCCACATTTTCTCAGAAAGCTATAGAGGGATGCATTCCTATAAAACAAGGGGTTACATCAAAAAAGAGTGAGATCCAGGATCCAGGACATAAGGGATCCAGCTTGGGAAAGAGGAGAAGGAAAAATCCTGACGACCTGGGGCATCTTGAACAGGATTATGAAGGGCTTGGGAGAGGGTGTTTCCAGAAAGAAAATGGAACTGATAGATATATATTCCAGTTTTGACCAAATAGAAAGTTGAATGGAGGGTTACTGAAGAGTACGGGAAGATTTAGTGAGATCCTCAAAAAAGAAAGGTAAGTGAAAAAGAAGCAATTTAGTCCGAGAATAGTATACAATTATGCAAGCAAGGGAAATACAATCATAATATACTACTTGACTGATGAATAATAGTTGTAGAGTCAGGATAAAAATATGAAATATTGATTTATCCAAAAGTAATAAAACTATTCTGAAAATTAGGAGAGAGAACATCTGTGAGGTGTGGTGTAAGGAGCTAAATTCACATTACTTACAGAGGAAAAAAAATAGATATTATCTAAAATAGAGAAAAAAGTACAGTATTATGTCATTTAGAACATGAAGGCAAATACCATATGATATAGCTAAAATAGTAAAACGTGTTTGTTTCAAGGGGTGGAAAGGGCACTGGAGAGAGACAGGGCAGGAGACCGATGACTTTTTTGTCCTTCATTCTCTCAATATTTTTCCAAACCTTAACCAATCACCCTGGTCTAAATCCTCTTCATTAACCCAGTTGTGCATAACAAAGGCCTTGAAACTCAGCTGGCAGAGTCAGTGTTCTGAGCAGACAGGAAGGGAGAGGTGCTGTGACACTTACAGCAGGGCTTCTCACATTTCAGCACGCATCAGCATCTCCTAAAGAGATGCTTAACATGCAAAGTCCTGGGCTCAGCCACCAGACGGTCTGGGTGGGGCCTGAGAGTTTGCACTTCTAACAAGCTCTCAGATGGACGCTGATCTTCAGTCAATATATAGACAATTTCATATACATCTTAGTGTGGCCTTTCAGTTAAAAACTGATTTGGAGGAGGGGAGGGTATAGCTCAGTGGTAGAGCACATGCTTAGCATGCATGAGGTCCTGGGTTCAATCCCCAGTACCTCCATCAAAAGTAAATCTAATTACCTTCCCCCTCAAAAAAATAAAATGTCAAACTTGCCCATCAGCTCTGGATGCCATCCTCTTGTAAGGACTTTTCTCCTTTGTTTATTTTTCTTCTCTCCTGCATTATCAATAGTTCCATCTCTACTGCCTCATTCCCAGAAGCAAACAAACTGTGTATCTCAATCTAAAATACAAAACAAACAAAAAACCCCAAGCTTCCTCTGGAGTCTTCAATCTCTCCTAGTTACCATCTCATTTCTCTGGCCCCCTTTACAAGCCACTTATAAAGTTATTTCTATGGGGTGCCTCTAGCTCTTCACCTTCTGTTTGTTCTACAACCCCTTCCAGATTGGTTCCAATCCAGCAAACTTCACTGACAACGTTTTTGTCAAGATCATCAATAGCCTCGATGTTGCCAAATCTAATGAGATGAATATGTTCTTGTTTTATTTGATCTTTCAACTGTGTACAGCCAGTCGTCTGTCTGGATTATTTTATAATCCTTGCATCTTGTGGTGTCTGTGATGGTGCACTCTGGTTTTCCTCTACTTCTTTATTAGTTGCCTTCATAGGCTCTTCTCGCTTCCTGACTTCTACATGCAGGGGCTCCCTAGGGCTCAGGTCTTGGTCCTCTTTCCTTCCCCATCCACAGTCTCTACTTAGGAACTCTCATCATTCCATGGTTTTAAGTATCACCCATTTGCAGACAATTCTCAAACTCAGATTCTCCTGTTAAATTTTTTCCATCCATACTCTGAACCCATCTATCCAACTGTATACACTTTTAATGTGTGTACTTGGATGTGCTGTTGTTTCCTCTTTTTTTTTTTCACAATTATATCTTGAGTCCTGTCATTTCTACTCCCAAAACAAATTTTGAATTCATCCTTTTCCCCAGCCTCTACTGCCAGTACTCTAATCCATCGTCATCTGATTTGGACCGTTAGAATGGATACTGTTTTTGGTTTCTCTATTTCTACTCTTGGCACACTGCTGATGCCTTCAATAGCAGTGATGGCCTTGTACTTTAATGGCCATGCTTTTAAATCTGTGTGCATTAAAAGAATAATATGCTTTTGTGAAAAGTCAAGGGTTTGTCTGGTGAGAATACAGGATGAGTTTTGGAAACGTCTCAACAAAATGTCTAACTTGCTAATTATGGTATCCAAAGTATATGGACATAGTATTCGTATTGTTCCAACCGCAGATCAGAAGACTTGCCCTAGTAACACATAGTTTGATGAACTCAGGACTATCCTGGGAGATGTAGGCCAGTACATTTCCTGCCATCATGAGCAGGAACTGTGTGTACACTGGGCTGCTACCAGGAATTCTCTACTTGAACTAGGACCACTCCCCTTCTTAAAATCAGATTAAGAGCACTTATTTTAGAGAAAGAAACTTTAAAGCCTATTCTACCCAAGAAGTGAAAATGGACCTGTTCTATGTCAAGGCTCCATCTCCCTTTCTCAGAATTTCTGAAAGGACTTTGGGAAATGCAGGGTGAACAACCATAATTCCCTTGATCTTTCCATTTTGTTCTGGTGTTAGATGAGAAAATTATATACCTTGAATCTTATGTCAGCTTTTGCTGTATAACAAGCCACCTCAAAGCTCACTGCAAATGGTGGCTTAAAACCACCATTTATTAACCTCATGATCCTGATGGTTATCAATTTTGGTTGCTCACATTTGGGCAGTTGTTCTGGCCTCTCCTGGGGTCACTCAAGCAGCTGTGGTTATCTTCTGTCTTGACTACAGCAGGATGATCTAAATTGCCTGGCTGTTAGTGCTGATCCTTGAGAAGACCAGCGTGTGCTTCTGCAGGTGCTGGCAGTGCTATAAATAGAACATGAGCGCAGAAGCTGCAAGGCTTCTGGAAGCCCAGGTGAGGGAGTCACACACATCACTACTATTGGTCTCAGCTGGTCACAGGGCCAGCTCATATTCAAGGGAGGGAGAAATTTACTCCACTTTTTGATGAGGGAGTGACAAAGTCACACTGCTGAGTGCTAGCTTACAGGGATGGGACGAACTGTTGTGGCCGTCAGTACCTGTAATCTACACAGCCCCATTACTTTACTTCCTTAGAGAAGCACTTTCTCTGAGTTACTTCATGTGTATCTGTACATATATGTGTATGTCTTACTGAATTGGGGCTGCTATAACAAAAGGCTATAAACTGGGTGGCTTGTAGACACAGAAATTTATTTCCCATAATTCTGGAGGATGGAAGTCTGAGACTGGGGTGCCAGCATGGTTAGGTTCTGGTGAAGGCCCTCTTCTGGTTTACAGATTACTGACTTGCATCCTCATATGGTGGAAAGAGGGCAAGAGAACTCTCTGGGGTCTCTTTTATAAGGGCAGTAGTCTCATTCATGAGGGCACCACCCTCATGACCTAATCACCTCCCAAAGGCCCCACCTCCTAATACCGTCACGTTGGGGGTTGGGATTTCAACATATGAATTTTGGGGGGACAGAAACATTTAGTCCATTGCAATGTGTGTAAGTATATATGTAGATATATGGGCTATAACTAGGAAATGAACATGTATGTGTATATAACTTATAATACATACAGATGTAATTTACTGATATGTTTGTGCATATTAGCAAATGTGTAAACATCTGTTCAGGAGTTTTCTGTGGATTGTCTATTATGTTGTCCAAAGTCATTTGTAAAAGGATCTCTGCAATAATACTTCTTAGAAGATGTGTAACTCCTAAATAAATCATATGTTTCTTTTGTTCAGACAAGAAATGCATAATTTATCACTGACCTTTGTTTACTGTGGCTTCTAGGAAGTTCAGAGTTGAACCTAATGTCATTACTCATTTTTGCTATTAGCTTAGATGTAATTGATTTCTATTTAGAATTAGTCCCCCTTTTTTCAACTTCCTTATTGTGTGCTTGATTTCTTATAAGTTACTGCAGTCATTTTTGAAATGAGATGAGGTGCAATCCAAACACTTAAAAATACATGAATGTGCTTTTTATAGTTTACTTGAGAGATGTTAATGGACTCTAGAAAGACAGGAGAATCACATGTTGGGATTATTTCACATTGGTGCTATTCGTAAGGTTAGCTTATGCAATAAAATAGTTCAAAGAGTGGAGGTGAGTTCCCCAGAGAGTTACTGGGCTCAAATGCCTATGGTTTAATGCATTCTTTTTCTCACTCTTCACAATCAGTCATCTATAAGAGCTCATGGTGAGTCATCCTTAAAAAAATAGTCATAGACTTCATATCTCCATTTTTTATCTGCTCTCCAGTTCACCTCTTCCTCCTTTCTAACTCAGAAAGGAGTCTTCATGGAGGAGCAAATCATTAATTTGGTTATTGACCACTATTAGATTATTATCTCACATATAAAAAGTTTCCTTAAGCAGAGGTTTTTTTTTTTTTTTTCACTTTTGATCCTTGTCATTACTTTCAGGAATGTTTTCTGAATTATTAACTCCTGATTCACACTTTTGGTACATAATATTTTTCTTTGACTTTCTTCTTCTCTTCAAAAGAATCAATCAGATATATTTCTCCATGTAACATTTGCATTTGTAATTAAACTTGCATTTCTCTTGCCCCTTTTAGAATGGAAGTGCAATAATTCAAATGGGGGGCAATATTGTGATTTATAATGAGAAATATAGTGCTGCTATGAACATTGGGGTGCATGTATCTTTTCAAATTAGAGTTTTTATCTTTTTTACTATATGCTCAGTAGTGGAATCACTGGACCATATGGTAGCTTTATTTTTAGTTTTTTAAGGAAACTCCATGGTGTTTTCAAAGTGTCCACTGGAGGATGAATGGATAAAGAAGATGTGGAATGGAATGGAATATTATTCAGCCACACAATGAAATATTACTCACCCATAAAAAGGAATGAAATATTGCCATTTGCAACAACATGGATGGACCTAGAGATTATCATATTAAGAGAAGTAAGTCAAACAGAGAAAGACAAATATTATATATCACTTATATGTGGAATCTAAATAATAATACAGATGAATTTATTTACAAAACAGAAACAGAATCACAGGCATAGAAAACAAACTTACAGTTGCCAAAGGGGAAAGGGATAGGGTGGGAGGGATAAATTTGGAGTTTGGGATTAATAGATACACCACTATATATAAAATAGATAAGCAACAAGGATTTACTGTATAGCAGAGGGAACTATATTCAATATCTTATAATAACCTACAATGAAAAATAAAATGAAAAAATATATAACTTTGCTGTACACCTGAAGCCAACACAACACTGTAAATCAATTATACTTCAATAGAAAAATAAGAAATGTATATCTATGTATATATCTGTCTATATCTATGTCTATACACATTTAGTTTTCTTGGCACACAGCTCCTAAAATTGTTGTAATTTTCTGAATGATAAGAGCATGGGAGCATTTTCTGTTTAATATTGGGTCTTTTGTCTTTGGGTCCTGAGATAGTTCCAGAGAGATGAAGATGGAAGGAATGTCTTTTGTTTTTCATAACAAGCCTTTTCAACCACATGGTAGTTTATGTTACTGTGGTGACTTTTGGAAAATCCCTAGATTACCATAGGATGGGGCTAGTTGCCAGGGGAACCAACTTTGTGATTAGAGCGTTGGAACTTTCAGCCACCCCCTTACCTCCCCTTCTGGAGACGATAGAGAGGCTGGAGGTTGAACTAATCATCAGTGACCAATGATTTAATCAGTCATGCTGATCTGATGAAGCCTCCATACAATTCCCTATAGTACCGGGTTCAGAGAGCTTCTGGGTTGATGAACATGTGGAGCTGCTGGGAGGGAGGGGATCCTGGGGAGGGCATGGAAGCTCTGGACTCCTTCCCTCATACCTTGCCTTATACTTCTTCCATCTGACTGTTTCTGAGTTGTATTCTTTACAATAAACAAGTAATCTAGTAGGTTGTGTGAATGAAAAATACTGCAAGCCCTATCAATAAACAAAGAATGCTGTGGCCATCAAGTCATCAGCCAACTCATGATGCAGACAAGCAGGGAGCCCGGCCTCTGCAACCACCCTGAGGGGACTCAGAATATGAAAGGACTGGACACTGGCCCTAGATAGCTAGGTGCTTATCAAAGGAATGAATTCAGTGAGCCCAGATGTTTGCTCTTTCCCATACATAGAAAAGTGCTAAACTCTTTAACTTGAGATGTCTGGTTTTCTTTTTAATGTTCTGACTACCTGGTCTTTGTTGTAAAAGTCCTGTATATCCTGGCTCCTCCCCTACCTCTTTGGAGCAGTCCCTCAGATCGATGTGGGAGTCTGTTATCCAGGGCTCGAAGTGGTTCGAGTCCGCAGAAATGTCCACCTGATAAAACATAACTCTCAGCGTTTAGGCTGTGTGATTTTAACTCAGTTGACAGTTGTCAAACTAAATGAAAAGGTAAACAGGTAAACTTGAATTACTTGAAATTGAGTTTTTGGGAATAGCAGAGGAATTGGAATTCGGGAAATGCATGCTGTAGCAAGCTACACAAGTGTCCCTTGATGATTCAAGGCCAGCCATTACTTATAAGCAAGGAGTCGAGGAGGAAGTCCAGCCTGAATCCAAGCAGTAAGCTCATTGGCTTGAGGATGGGGAGAGATTCTTGGTGGATGTTCATTGGTCAGGAGGAAAGTCTTGGTTTTAAAGCATTTACAGCATGTCAATCTTGGTTCTTTAAGTTTGGTTTTTGGAGGGCGCATGCGTGAGATTCTCCGTTTTACATCCTCCAGTTCCATTTTATATTGAAATCCTTTCACAAGGTAAACTGTTTTCCGGAGTGAGTCATTCTAGCAAATTATTTAACCCGAGGAGGGGATGGTGGCCACCTCCCATTTCGAGCTGGTCATTCACAGGTAACAACCTGGACATTTGTTTGGCATCTGAAGTTGGAGAGTGAGGGTGGGCAGTGTCTGTAGGACAGAACCCTTAACCTGAGGGATCTGACGTGGTCTCCGGGTAGCTGGTGCCAGAGCTGATGTAAATTGTAGGACACCCAGCTGGTGTCTGTAGGGAATTAGAGAACTGCTTGGTGGGGAAAAACACTCACTCCTTTTGGTGGCCAGAAGCATTGAGAGCAGAGTGTTTGAGAGGAGATTTTTTTCATGGAGCTACAGCAGTTTAGCCATTTAATAATCAAGCACACTTCGCATATTCAGGAATAGCTTACCTGGCAAACTCTCCTGTCCGGAGCAAAGTCACTAACCTGTTAGTAAGCAGATTGTCTCGAGTGCCAAACACAGAAGCCATTCCGCTCACTGGATTATCTCACAGGCAATCTGTCTGCTGTTTCTTTGCGCACATCTCGCCAGGATCATTGTCTAATTTCCCAGCCCACAAACAGATTAAAGTAGCAGAGCAGAACAAGGTTGTGAGTGGCTTAAGGAAGGTTCACTGAGAAGTTAAAAAAGTTGGTTTGTAGGGGAGGGTATAGCTCAGCGGTAGAGCATGTGCTTAGCATTCACGAGGTCCTGGTTTTAATCCTCAGTATCTCCACTTAAAAAAAAAAAAAGGTTGGTTCAATGGCCTGATGATGACAGAAGCAGAAAATCCAAGGAAAGTAGGCATAAAATGCAAAACGTATAGTGGCTTCAGGCAATGAGCATAATCACAATAACCCTGTAGTAGCAATAATCTCCGGGGAAAGCACTCTATCCTATAAGGCATGAAATTTACTGTTCATTACTGTGTCCCTGAATTGCCAGAAAAATGTTATACTATTTTCAAGTAGTCAGTTTCAAAAGTCACGGAAATATTTCCACCAAATTATTATTGTTTTTTATTTTTATTGTTATTCTCTGTGCTTTGAAGTCTCAAGTTCCATTAATGGGATGATTCAGTTAATGTTGTATGACTCAATTATCATCCTTTGCTCACATTTTAATGGTGCATCTCCTGTATGCCAGGCACTGAACTGGGAGCTGGACATACTGGTAGACAAAACACATGTCACTGCTGTCCTGGTGGAGCTGGCAGGATTGCACTGGAGACAGTTATTAAACAGGCAAAAGACCAAAAACAACAACACATAATTTAACTTGCGTAAAAGGCTGCAGGAGAAAAGAAGATTGGGTGTAATAGAGAGCTCCAAGGGTGGGGATGAGGAAATACAGAACATGATTTATTTAGAGTCCCCAGGGAGGGCCAGAGAATCCCCCAAACGGGGACGACAGGAATGTGAAAAGCAGGGAGGAAGCAGAAACAACGGGCAAGGATTGGTGATGGAAAGAGGAGTTGCAGGAAGATGGTGTGGCTGGAGGTCACATGGAAGGTCAGACGGGGAATGGGATGACTTGGATTTGAAGAAGCAGCTGGATCAGGGAGGGCTTTGCAAACCACAGTGGGGAGTTTGGGTTTTATTCAAAGTATCATGGGAAACGTTTGAAGGATTTCAAGCACAGCCACTGGGTAACCGGCTCTCTGGGTTTTAAATTGCTTTCGTTGTTTTTGTTTCTCTCTGCTTTTGCTTATACTTGTAGAAATGATGCAGGGGTACTTCTGCGGATGTGCAGTGCAGAAATGAATGCAAAATTTACAGGCCCCAAAGCTTAAGCCATTTTTTAAGAAACAGGACTCAGAATTACAAATAGAAAATTAGGAAGAGAGTTGTCCTTGGAAGGTCCCCGTGCCAGTGAGGGGCTCTGGAACTCAAGCTGCATTGTGTCATGACAGATCCACTCATTTCTGGTGTCGTGGAAAGGGTTTTATAGCTATTCCTGGCTTTAGATGTTAACCAAAGTTGATTATCAAGTTTGAGAATTGCTTGAAGCACCATTCTTCAGAAGCCCCACCCTACTTTCCCCCTTCTGTTTTCCTCTTGTACCCCATCGTCCAGTGCCCTTGGACTCAGACAGCTCAGGTTAAAAACTCTTTGTTTCTTTGATTGTCTTATAATTGGTTTAGAGTTTTTCTGTTGAACTATTTCATCCTTCCACACACGTGTACACATCCTTTGTAACAGGATACCTCTGAGGGACAGTGTGAGTGTGTCTGAAGTGGTATGGAGCTGGGAGATGGAACGGAAAAAAGATGATGGGGTTCATGTATGTTAACAGTCACGTTTTAGAAATTCTATTTTCTGTGGAAAAAAAAAATACTGGGAAAACTGGAAATATTCCAAGAGCCTGTTACAGTGATGTTCCAAAGCTTCACTTTTGAAGATCAAAGACCCTGGATAGTTTGAGGTGCTTTATTGGATCAGAGCCCCTGCCTCTTTTTGTTGCACATTCTTCTCTCCTTTGAAATCTTATTCAACACATGCGTATCTCTTACCCTATTTGTCAAGCAATTTTACTGTAAGAAATGGTGTCTATTCCATGAAATGCTCTCTCTATAGAAATAGTACTCTTATTTTTTTTCCGAAATAGAGGGACAGATGAGCTGGCTAATTTATTCCATTCCAAATGCTTTGTAACAAAAGTTGAAATGAATGAAAATGATTGAATTTGTAGGCCTGGTCTGCAGATATGAAAAACGGCTGGAGACCATTGAGTATGGAATGGCTTTAATTTTCTCCGTGGATCTCAGCCCATGATATGCCTGCTTTCTGTTAACTTTTATAGAAGGGAAAGAAATACAGCAAGCAAGAGCTTTCAGAACGGCTGTACTTGAAAAGAACCAGTGCCTGAAGCCCTAAGATGGTTATAACAATGGGGTATTGTTCTGGAGGAGTGGGAGGGGAGGGGGACAGAACAGTGGGGGGTTTGGAGAATTAGACGGACAGACTCATTAATGTGAACTCGCTGGATCATGCCCTATCAGATGGCTTCCTCCGTGGGCAGGAGGGCCAGGGGATGCTGCGGGACCACCGGAGCTAGGACTTGGTGTGATGAATAAGAGGTGATGAGAATACCGTTTCAGACTACTGTCCCTAGATTTTTGCTCTGTGGTTTAAATAACAATGTGCTTGATATTGATGGGACTAAAGAATGGTAGATGTTGCTCATTCTTTTAGCTTTTTACTCCAATGCTGATGGTTCATTAAATGAATACAACAGGGTCCCCTGGTGATACCCATGGATACAGGAGGAGACCATCCAGTAGTACACCGATTCTTCACTGAAAACACAGCAGATCTTCAGTTTTCACGTTTTGCTGTAATTGCGCAGCACCCCACTGCTGAGAACGGTAACCCCAGCTTCCCGGCCGAGTACTTGAGTCGGGCATCCTGGGTGATGTACAGCAACATTTAGTCACTAGGACTTTGGTTTTCACGTCCTGTAAACACGAAGTGGAAGAAAGCAGTCCCTGCCCCCATCCTGCAGAGAGGACGGATTTGTTATTCACGGCTCATGATCATACCCTTAATCTTCCTTTTTAATTTTTTTTAAGGTAGTATTGAAACCATCCGAGCTGCTTTAAAGTCCATTTATTTTACTAAATTAGCTTTCTCGGACTGTGCCCTTTTCTTTACACGCTGCCATGTAACGTGATTAATTCTGGCACACATGCACCTGTGTTTATAAATCTGACAATTTAGTCTGTAGATGAAGGAACTTGGAGTCAGAAATTTGTGCCAAATGAAGTCTATTGGTGGGCTCCAGGTTTTTCCCTTCTTGATACTCTATATTAACATTTCCCTGTATGGATAAATATGTTCATCTTTAAGGATCAGGTTATTTAAAGAGAAAGTATAGTATAGTGATAAAAAACAGAGAACTTAGAGCCAGAGGAGAACCAGGTTCAAATATTAAGTTCACAACTTACTGTGTGACCTTAAGAAAGTAACTTCACCTCTCTGGGCCCCAGGAGCCTCAGTTGTAAAATGGTGATTGTGGTAGCTGGTTTCTAAGATGGTCCTAGCAATCCCTGCCTTCTGGTATTCATGAAGACCTGGATGTAGTCTCCTCCCATGCTGAGTCGGGTTGACTTGTGTAACCAAGAGGAAATTGTGGAAATGGTGGTGTGTGACTTCTGGGGCTAGGTAATAAAAGACACTGTGGCTTCTCCCTTGCCCCTTCTCTTGGATTCAGCCTGGGAGAAGCCAGGGGCCGTGTTGTAAGGACAGTCAAATAGTCCAAGGAAAGGCCTGCTTGGCAGGAGCTGAGGTTTTCTGCCAACAATCAGCACCATATGGGTATCTTGGAAGCACATCCCTCAGCCCCAGTGAAGCCTTCACTTGTCTGCAACCCTGACTGACATATTGACGGCAACCTCATGAGAGATCTTAAGCTAGAAACACCCAGTTAAGCTGCTCCCAAATTCCTGACCCACAGGAACTGAGCGAGATGATAGATGTTGATTGTCGAGCTGCTGAGTTTGGGATGCTCTGGGATACAGCCATGGGTAACTGTTACAGTTACAAGGATAGTACCTCCTCAGTAAGATTGTTTGGAGGAGTACATGTGACAATGTAAGGGCTTTGCACAGAGCCTGGCGCTTAGTGTTATTCAGAAAAAAGCATTATTTATGGATGGAACTTGACACAAGATAATGAATTCTCCTCCCCAGCACCTGTACTCCAAATGCTTTATGTGTTTTTGTGTTTTGTTGACGGGTAATTCCAGACTTACAGTAGGATCCTGAGTGAGCTATAAATGGAGTGGCATATCTGATTCTTCTTACGTCCCACCTTGCAAACTCTTACCCTACTTGTGAATGTCAGCCTTGCTGTTGTAGCCAGCTGCAGGGCAGTGTTAGCCTGATGACAGCTGCCCCAGCTTCACAGGTGCCTCTTGCTCAATGGTGGGGCTGCCTCGTGACTCACCCGCAGGGGCCCTTTCAGCCATTTGGATGCATGTGTGAACCTGGACCCTCAGGGAACGGGAGGCGGTGGATAAATACTCCCCTTTCCAATCCTTTGGCTGGATAATTCTAAGGCACCTTCTTTGTGGGCCTAGGAGTTGTCCCCTGCTGGGTGGAGACCTCCTGCTTGCAGTGGAGATCTGTGGAGTAGTGTACCTTTGGATTGGCTTTCATTCCTTTGTCTCACTCCTCTCACTCCCCCACTTCTGATCCTCGGGCTCATTGCCTGAAATAAACTAGGAGCTTGCCAGCCCTGAATGTCTCTGGCTCTGCTCCTTGGAGGTAACCTTAGGCTGAGGCAGATGGCTCTAATAAGAGTTGGCTGAGTGTTGTTTTCTTGATGTGTGTTCATGAAACCATTACCATGAAACCTGCTTTACTCCCTGCCATAGTTTTCCACTGTTCTGGGGACGAGGTCTCAAATATCTCATGTAGTGGCAGGGACCTCCACAAACTGAGTCCTGCCTACGTTTTCAGCTTCCTCTCCCAGCTGGCTGCCCCATCTCTTCTCTGCCTTGGCCTTACTGGACTTGATTCAATTCCTTTTCCGTGACAGTCTCTCTTTGTCCGTGAACCAAGAGCATGCTGTTTCTTCTTACTTTGCTTGACCAATTGTCACTCGTTGCTCAGGTCTCAGTCTAAATACCACATCCCCAGGAAGGCCTTAAAGACGTCACTTTAAACATCCTCATATCAATCTGAACTTCTCTTTTCTTAACACTGGTTGTGCTTTTAAGTATTTTCTTAATGTTTGTATTTCCCTTTTGACTGTAGTCTCTGTGAGGGCAGGAGCTGTGACTGTCTTGTTCTCTGTTGCTTAATGTCTGGCTTAGAGAACATTTCAGCAAATTGAATGAAAGAATTTACCTGGGCAAAAGCCACTTGGCTGGTGATTTTTCTGTGCTGTTTTTTAAAAAATGCCTTGGAGGGGAGGGTACAGCTCAGTAGTAGAGCACTTGCTTAGCATGCACGAGGTCCCGGGTTCAATCCCCAGTACCTCCATTAAAAACAAACAAACAAACAAACAAACCAAATTACCTCCCCCACAAGCAAAAAATAAAAAAAATTTTTAAAAATCCTCAAAAAATACCTTATTCTATCCTTTTAAAATATGAATCATTTGCAAAAGGGCCTCCTTGAGCTGCTGAAACAAGGCATTACTTTAATAACACAAATGACAAATTTGTTGGTAGTAAAAGGATTTACTTTTACATTTTTGGTCACTTTGCAAAAGGCAGTATCATAGGCTCACACCAGCAGATGAGCTAGCTGCCTCGGTACTTTTAGATTATAATTCAGTTTCCAAAATGTAATGGACAGTCAACTTTTAGAGACAGTCTCTTGTGTAGAATCTACTCCTTCTTAAGTAAAACTTATAGTTTCTACTCATGTAATCTAAGCTCTATTTAAATTAAAAAAAACACTATGTCTCTAATATATGTAGAAAGAGGACTCTGTTGATGAGTCACTAGGAAACAGGGTGTGCCCATCCTAGGAAATCTAGCCATTTCAGACACAGCAACTCTGTTCAGATAGCAGAGGGTTACATCAGAATTCTGGAATATTTAAGAATAGAGAGTCTTTTATGAATGAGATCATGCTTCAAAATATATTTGGATAAAGTCTAGGACCATCTTGTATAAGCTGGCATCAAATGGTCTAAGTTTGTCAACTGATACTGAAAATCTGGAATTGTATCAGAATTATATTATGATATAGGTAAGAAACCTCTGAATAGTGCTGCATTTAACACAAGTTTTATGTATTTTTTAATTGAAGTCTAGCTGATTTACAGTGTTGTGTTAGTGTCTGGTATACAGCATGGTGATTCAGTCATACATGTACATATTCTTTTTTCTAAAACAACTTTTTTCTTTTTGATGACTATGTTTGCAAAAATGGAAGTCAACTCTGTGGTAGATCAATGAGGCACAAAGGGAGCTCCCTTGATATTTTACAAAGGGCTGGATACTAAGTTCATGATGTCCTTCACAGTTTTCAAGACCACATACTTTATGTGACAAGAAACCATTCATTCAACAGATATTTATTGAAGGCTTACTCTTCACAGATACTTCTCCAAGCGAATGAAATAGAGCAAGAACAAAATATATCTCAGCACGTTCTCTTCAAGAACAAATTTTGCATGGCCAAGGGCTTTGCAAAACCTCATGGAAAGGAAATGGTTGACATCATTGGGAATTAATGTTGGTCAGCCTACAGGAAATTGTCAACAGATTTCCCACGGTGTTTTCTGAAGAATTAGGATCTTCCAAAGAGGAAGCAGTGTTGTGTATTTCATCTAGATCCAGCTGCTTTAGCGGCTTATTTGAAGGCTAGAAATGTTCACTTTCTCTAAAGAAATTGAGATAGCATTGAAGTAAGCTAGTTGAACTAACACAAGTTCCCTCTGCTGGGGCTGACCCCTCTTTCCTCTCCCTAGATCAGGGGAGACTCAGCCACACGTAGTGAGTTGTTGCCTAAGACCAGAGAAGAATCATGTACAGAGAAGACAAAGGCTATTGGCAGTCCTAGAAATTAAGAACCATATTTTGATTAAAAATTAAAAATGAATTCCTAGGACAAAATGGAAGAGATCATGAATGTGGAATCTAGAGCAGTGGTTCTAAAGCTTGAGTGGGCATCAGAATCACCTGTGAGACTTCAGCTTAACCACAGCAATTCTGACACGTATTGAAGTTTGAGAACCACTCACCCAAATGTGAAAATCCATTTGGTGACAAACTCCCTGCTGGCACTTTCTCAAATATTTCCAGACTCACTAGGTGAGAAGGCAACCTTCTATGTAGCCTGAAGTAGAAAACTTAGTATAACAAATAAAAAAGTCATTAAAAAAACATTGGAAATTCTTGTTTCTTAGTAGATTATGTTAATTAAGAAGGTTGTTTATGACTGAGGGTGCTGGGATTCAATTTTAGATCAAGTGTTCCTTTGATTCATTAGTCAGCACTGTAAAATACTTTCATTCGTTGTTATCCAAACGCTGCTAACAGGGCATGAGTTTGGACCTTCGCACCATTGACTATGGAACTAGGGATCTTTATACCTTAAAAGAGTTTTTATTTTAAGTATACCAAGGGTATATGGAATCCCATAGGTCAGTGGGAAGATGTGAATTGCATTAATGGGATTGCTGCTGCTCTTGGGTAAAGCCAGTGGTTTGCATGGTTTAAATCCGAAGAGAGTCTTATGGGTTTTGTTTTCTTTCCTTGACTGTTACTCAATTTAATGTATTTCTAAACTGAAAAAACAAATACTTTTAAAAAATACTAGATTATAGAAATCCTTGGTTAGCCACATCTGCAAAGATTTCTTTCTGAAAGATGGTGGGAACAGTGTTTCCTATGTTGCTTTCTCTCAACATTCTGAACTTGGTGTATAAATTGTATGCTTTTAGCACATCATTCTTTTCTTAAAATTCTTTCAGTGTTTCTTTACAAAAAGCAGTGGAAATTTACCAGAGTAAGTCATAAGTCTTTGCTGCAGTTGACTCCAACAAACTTGAACTGTACAACAAAATGAACATACAATTAAAAAAATTGGCAGATCTAGCTATTAAGTATAGTTTGGCCCCAAGGAAAAATGAAAAATAAGTTATGAGTTGAGTTGTATCTGGTGTAATAGAGCCAGGCTTTGAAGTATGAACAGAATTTAGAAACTCTCACAATCCTTGTCTGAAGCAAAAATCTCTTTTCTTTTGCAGTGTGTTCTTGAATTAGAAACCTATGTTTCCCAGCTGTTAAAAATCACTTTTTCCTTTATTATAGTGTTGGACACTGTGATACCTTAAAGTGCGCGTTGCTTATCTTGGACGTGGTGTGAACACTGAATGAATAGGGGAGGAAATTATAGCTATTTAACAACTGTTTGCAAAGGTTCCAAGGTTCTTGGGAGGGAGCAGGAAGTATTAATTTAAGAATAGTTCCCAAAGCCAAAAAGAAGAGAGAAGAAAAAAGCATCTTATTTCTTAATCTGTTTGGATTACCTCTAAGGAGATGAGTAATGAATGTAAGTCAGGATTAGTACACAGGAAGGGTTCCTAAGAGACCGTCTAGACTCTGGGCTATCTTTCTCTTTCACCGAACTCCTCCTATTTTTTTAGAGAGAAAATTCGCTGCTGTATTCTTAAGTACTTTGAAGGAAAGAGAATTAAGAAACTCTGAATAATCAATCCAACATCTAATAAAAACTTCATCATCAAAAACCAAAAAAAATTTTTTAAACTTCTTTAATTGCAGTTGTGTTTTCTTAGGACCTATAGATCCAGTCACTTTACATCTTTCATTTGTATAGTTTGTTTTTCTGCGTATTTAATAAAATTTGGTCAAAATCATATTTAATTCTAACACATTGGAAAATCACTACCCTTTGCCTTAAAATTTCAAGTTGTATGTTAATTTAACTATGGTGTTTCTCTAAGTCAGCAACAGAGATATCTTTATTATCACTGACACATTTTAAACTACTATTGGGAAAAACTTCCTAGTAAAATTGTTTAATGTCTTATATATATCTTTTATAAATTTATGAAAAGTTCAAACATAGAAGCTAAGATGAAGAGTTCATACATTCAGCTAAGATGACCCTGTAAAGAAAGGATAAATCCTCTATTTTTCTCCCCAACTCCAGTGGTACATAAAGATTGGAAAATAGTTTTAAAAAAGAAATTTGTGTATGCAACTCCTATAAGTAATATAAATGAGTGCATGCTTAGCATGCATGAGGTCCTGGGTTCAATCCCTGGCACCTCCTCTGAAAATAAATAAGAAAATCTAATTAACTACCCCTGCCAAAAAAAAAAATTATATATATATATACATGAAAATATTACAGACCTTGGTGAGCAATTAGAAAAATCTCCTTATACTTCAATACGGGGATTGAAAACCAGCTGCATTTCCTTTTTCTTACAACAGCCACACTACAAAGGATGGCTGCTCACCTCACTGCACTTCAGCACTTTGGGGACAGTGGAATTTGTCACTGCCGCTTGGTTCTTTGCATCACGCTGTTTTGGAAGCCATTTTCTGCTGTTGTAGGAAATCACATTTCTCTTGAGGGGTATTTTTGCATGGCTGTGGAATGGGTGGGACCTCCTTACCAAAAGGCCCACTTTTTTCCTTGACTGCCATGTCTCCACTGAGGCAGAGCACGCAGCCTTTCCCTGGGACTCTTATTTGGGTCTCTTCCAAATATTTTAAAAAAAGTCTAGTTGTGTTAGTTTCCGGTGTACAACATAGTGATTCAGTTATATATATGTATATGTATATATATATTCTTTTTCATTATAAGTTATTACAAGAAATTGAATATAGTTCCCTGTGTTATACATACAGTAGGTCCTTGTTGTTTATCTGTTTTGTACATAGTAGTTTGTAACTGCTAATCCCAAACTCATTTATCCCTCCCCCACCTGCCCCTTTGGTAACCATAAGTTTGTTTTCTATGTCTGTGAGTCTGTTTCTGTTTTATAAATAAATTCATTTGTGTCCTTTTTTTTTTAGATTCCACGTATAAGTAATGTATTTGTCTTTCTCTGTCTGACTTACTTCACTTAGTATGACAATCTCCAAGTCCATCCAAGTTGCTGCAAATGGCATTATTTCATCCTTTTTTATGGCTTAGTAGTGTTCTAGTACACACACACACACACACACACACACACACACACACCCCATCTTCTTTATCTGATCATCTGTCCATGGACATTTAGGTTGTTTTCATGACTTGGCCTTTGTTACTAGTGCTTCTTTGAACACTGGGAGCATGTCGAATAGGTCTGGAATTTATCTGCTGCTCCTCTTCTCCCCTGTTCCATCTCCCTGCGTTGCAGTTTCTCCCCTTGATGAAAGCTTTATGTACCTGACACACAAATATTAAAATTGTTTGACAACTTACTACTTAAAATGCTCATCTATCTGGAAATAGCTCTGTAAATTTTGGTATACATTTGTTGAAGAGTATGCAACCAATAAAATAGAGAGTTTTCAGTGACTTGGAAAAAATGCTTATTTTAACTTGCCTATTCAGTGAGAAAAGCAAGATGTCAAATTGTATATACACTATTACCAGCACTAAGTAAAAAACAAACAAACAACAAACAAACAAACAAACTCTGCTTCTTTCTTTAGAAAATTTATGTGTAGAAAAAGTCTGAAAGAAAGTTACTAGGCCATGGGTGATAAACAGAGGTAACACTGTTGGCAATTTCTTTTTTTTTCCACTTTAACTGTTTTCAAATCAAAAGTTAGAAATCACAAATTTCTAACCTCTGTCAGATACCCATTTGCTTTTCCATAACTTGAAAGAACAGTTCCTCATTCTGTAATTGATGTTGGCCATTGGGAGAAATAGAGAAGAAAAAAAGGTATATAAATAAAAGTAATATTTAATTCACCTAATTTTACTAGAAGTGTACAGACTCATACATATTTAATGAATAACAAAATGACTGAAAAAGTTCAGTAGAAATCTTACTTTAATTTCACTTTCTAATTCTGTCTCTAACAACAGGAAATACAGTTTTAAATAAAGCCCTTTAAGGTAAATATTTAAAAAAAAAGTTGTTGAAGACTTTAATCTGATATGGTTTACTAGTGATCATCAAACCTTAATCCAGGATAAATTCTTCAGTTCAGAGACGTAGCAGTTGAGACTCAGAAAGCTGAGTGATCTGTGCTGTGGAGCAACAGCGCTGGGTCTAGAATACCCATCTCCAGCCTGCCGTTAGAGCTCCCCTCCACCATGACTGTGCCTCCCAGGAGCCAAATTAAATTCCAAGTCTTCTTTGGTCTGGAACAGTTTTAGTTTTGCGTTGCTGTTTCATCTGACATGCAAAGTATAAAAGCCAAAGAATATGAGAAGAACAGCTTTCCATGTGTCTGCTCTGCCAAAACTAATACGCATTGGCAAATGGAACCACGAGAGCAATTTAGGAGTCTTCAGTCGTGGGGCAAGGCCCTCTTTCCAACGTGAATCACTTGAACAGCATGCTTGCAGACAGTGACCCAAGGAATAGGGCATGACTTGGGAAGGGGTATTTCCCAAAATGCAAATATCCACACATGGCTAATAAAGAGACCTTGTGGGACATTGCTCCCCTTCTAGCTTTTGCACTGCTTTCCCCCTTCGGCGCTAAGGAAGGGGGTGGGCATGTATTCCTGCTTCCATCTTTGTTTGTGTTCTTCACACCGTTTAGAGGGCAGCTCTGTTTATTACTACTTCAAATTTTTTTCTTCTTCCTGCAGGACCATTATGTTGGCTAGTTGAAAAAAAAATTGCATTTTCTGTCTCTTTAGGAAATGGAGAGTAAGAGGAGTATTTATTGAGGGAAACAGGACATTGCTTTGGGTCTGGCAGTTTTTGGGGAGACTGCTCAGCCTTGGGACTTGCGCCATTGATGCTAAGGCTATGCCAGTGGTTCTAAGGGTGTATATTTCCATGTTACTGTCTTAAACAATGCTCTCTGCCTTTCTGCCCTCATGGAGGCTTTGTAAATGAAAATAAAGTGGAGTATTTATTTCTGTATCACCTTTAAGAACATTTGAAAACTTAATAAACTTAGAAAAGTGCTTTGCAGATCTGTTGTATTACATACTTCTCATAACACCCCATTGGGAGTATGTATCATTTTTCATATTTTAAAGATTAGACAAAAACTAGATTGCAGCTAAAAAATTGGCAGTACAGCATGGTCTTCTCATGGCCTGTGATCTCAAATTCCGTGTCCTTTTCCTATACCCTCTGTGATTTCAGGCCCCTCTGCACCATTCCATTTACAGGGTAAAAATTCTCTGTAACTGTTGCACTTTGTGTAACAAGGCTCTTTTGTAATTATACTTCATTGCTTGTGTGAGTCACGCTAATCTGCATCTTTCTCAGGGAGGGAAGGGGTCATGGGCAATAATAACTTTAGAATTTTCTCTTGAGATAGTGTTTTTTTTGGTAGATTCGGTTCATTTTGCTATGTTGAAAGCCTGGAAATAATTTTAAAATGGTGGTTGAATTCAAATAGTGGTTTTTATTGGCAATATCTGTCTTGATTCGATTCAGTTTTTTAAAACGTGCATGCGTGAGCACACACTTAGTAATACAGAACAGTGGCGTTTTAAACTCAGGTTTTCTATTTGCCTGCTTAGGTGATTCTTCGGCCATCAGGAAGGAGGGTACTAGCACTGAAGGAAAGTTCTGTGCTGGTTCATTAGCAGTGTTCACAGGTTGCTGTTGTTGATAGTGTTCTTTAGACTGTGATGTGAATCAGTAATTGCTGGATGTTTCATCGTGATACTGTTTTTTAACTGAGATATTGTTGATGTATAATGTTACATGTTATAGGTGAACAATATGGTGATTCACGTTTTCAAAGGTTACACTCCATTTATAGTTATTATAAAACATTGGCCGTATTTCCTGTGTTGTACAGTATATCCTCAGAGCTTATTTACTTTGCACGTGATACTTTGTAACTCCTAATCCCTGTCTTGCCCCTGTCCCTTTTCCTCTCCCCACTAGTAAGCGCTAGTTTGTTCTCTATATCTGTATCCTGTGTTTTTTTTTTTTTTTACCCTAACTCTATGAAACTGGCACAAATCAAAAAGTATGGGACTGTTTGTCCATCTTCTACTATACTACTCTTCAACACCATTAAAAAAAATGCCTTTGCTCATTCAAAAAATATTTATGGAGAACCTAGTGTAAAATCTGGGCACAGAAGGGTGAGTGACTTACCCAAGATCTCATGGCTAGTAAGTGCTATGATCAGGACTTAAGTGAAATCTGTTTAGTTACAAAGCCAAGCACTTAACTGCTAAGCCAGTGTAATATGTGCTCTGTGTGTGTGTGTGTGTATGAGTGAGAGAGGGGGAGAGAGGGAGAAAGAAAGATTAAAAGAACACATAAGACACAAACTTCCTGTCCCATTCCTTTCTAAGGACGGCGTGTTGGAAGTCCTGCTGTTTTCTGTATGAGCTCTGTGCTACCTAGACATGTATCTTCATTATTCCCTAATGCCAAGGAAATATGGCTTGGTAGCATTTCAATGGGAGAACATAGATGTATAAGTAAGAATAATCATCTTTTTTTGAAAAAGAGACATTTTCTTAGTGACTTTTATTTTCTGACTTTTGATGGATATTTTAATCTTCAAATTTTTAGAAAACTTAAAGGGTACGGGATTAAAAATAACTTCTTTTATACTTGAAAAATATTGGAAATGCACTTCAACAACACGGAGCAATCTTTCTCCTCTGCAGAGACCTTAGTGCTAGTGTTATGGGAAGGAGGTTATATGACAGGTGAACATACTCAGTTACTGCCCTAAATCTGCTTGATTCAGAACAAAAGGAAGAAGATTGGCCCTAAACCAGTGGGACCCTTAGTGTGATCCACAGACTGGTACTGCCAGCCAGACTGCTTGTGAGAAGTTTGTGACCAGACACAATAACTGAGAGTGTTTAACTTTTTGCACAACTGAAAAAAAACTTGGCGGTGTAATTTTATGTCTGTTTAATTTAATGATAAAAACAATGGCATTTGTATTTTCTCTGTCTTTTGTTTTTCTTTTTTATTTCTTCCTTTATTGAGTTATAATTGAAAAATGAAACTGTATCTATTTAAAGTGTACAGTGATGATTTGACATATGTGTGCATTTTGAAGGTCACCATAATCAGGTTAAGTAACATACCCATCACCTCATATAGTTTTTTTTTTTTTGATACTGAGAACACTTAAGATCTACTCTCTTAGCAAATTTCAAGTATACAAGATAATATTAACTATAGTCACGATGCTGTACATTAGATTCCCCAGAACTTACTCATCTTATAACTTAAGGGTTGTATTGTTTGATGAGTATCTCCCTGTCTCCCTCACCCCTGAGTGCCTGGTAACCACCATTCTACTCTGTGAGTTTGACTTTTTAAAATTTTTAAGATTCCACACATAAGTGAGATCATACAGTATTAGTCTTTTCTCTGGCTTCTTTCTCTCAGCATAATGTCCTCTAGGTTCATCCATGGTATTGCAGATGGCAGGATTTCTCTTTTCTCATGGCTGAATAATACTCCGTTGTTGTATGTTATCTTTCCATCATCTGTCTATCTTACATCTTTCTTATCCATCCAGTGGATACTTAGGTTGTTTTCATATCTTGGCTATTGTGGCAAATAAACATAGGTGTTTTTATTTATTTCTCTGGTAATTCATCTCCATTTTATTTTTCAAAAATGTCTGCCTATTTTGGATTGAAAATTAAAAAAAAAACAAAACTGGTCTTGCACCACAGATAGTTTTAGAACACTGTGCTAAATCACAGTCGTGTCAGGTTTGTTACTGAACTGAAAAAGATGTTTTTAAAAAGCACATTGAGTATGAAATACTGGATTGCAATATGTAAATTACAGCATTAGATACTTTTCAACCTTTGGTCAACTAGGTGAATAGAATTTAAAGGATTCTGGAGATTTGCAATCACATGGGGGCCATTTTTGCTTAATTTCAAGTGAGAAATTTTGCCAAAAATCTGGGAGAGGTCAAGTCCTGCTAACTAGCCTAATAGTCGAATATCTTAACAAGGACATCATGAGGGTATCTTTCCTCAGTCTCTCATACAAGGAATTACTGTATAACTATTCATTCAATGACTGTTGAGCACCCAGAGTCATTCCCTGCATATTATGAAATGTTTCAAGAATACTAGCAGGGGTTGTCTGTATATGTACAGACATTCTTAGAGATGATTTAAATCCAAGCCCTTTGAGTTCCTTGAGTAACCCTGGCCTACTGAGTACATTTGCAGAATGTTCTAAGCTGACCGGACTTCAGCTGTGCTTTATCTGTTTTCCTGACCTCCTTATCTTTCACCCCAGTTTCCCCTGCTCCTACTTTTGGAATGGACCCAGAAGATAGCAAGTGGGACAGGACAGTGGGAATCACAGAAGAGCACAGAAGCCGACCCCAGGACACAGCTGCAGAGGTGGCCTCCACCGCAGACGTCATTGGCTTTGGTGAGTAGGCACGTAGACATGGTGGGTGTGAGACCTCTGAGGACACACAGGCCTGCGTGAACACCAGTGTCATTTTAGCATGAAGTTAACAACATATGTGTAACATTGAAATCCAGTAATCCAGACCTTCATCCTCAATCAGCCAGTTTGATTCTCTGGAAGGAGAGAGCAAGAGCACAACTGAAATTCCTGCTAGAATCGTATTTGGTAAACATAACCTCCGACATTCTGCATGATCTGCATGATCTTTTAGGAGTTCTAAAGTCATAGAGTGCCTTTATTAAATAACACAATCTTTTCTTTTTGTTTTGACTTCTTTTCATTTTCTTTATCTTGATTTATCACTAATAGGTTTGTTGTTGTCATAAAAGAGAAAGTTTCCATCATAGATGTCATTTGTGATGCCAGGTTGTAAAACAGTCTGCTTTCCTGATGGATGTCCAGATAGGACTGGAGGAGGGAAGCCGAATCATTCAATCTCTGTCAGCAATTAGGCTGGACCCATAAACAAGAACACATGTTGAGACCGAGGAACTGACTCGAACAGCTAGGAACTTCTTTACCAAGGTTTACTGAGTCCCGATTTTCCTCCCCGTGGTGTGCATGGGAGAAGTTGGGGAGGTCAAGAGAACATAAGCACGAGTCAGAGGGAGACGTGTAAAATAAACAGCAACATCTGGCAAATGACTTCCTCCCATGTACAGGGGAAGGACTCTTACTCAGGGTGGTGAATGTGAAATGTTTTTCTTGGCAGCATGTTAGCTTAGTGTTCATCAGATCTGGGAATGGGGTTCGCTTAGGTTTCTACTTCTCTTGCTGATGGTGTGGCCCTTAAGATCTGATGTTCACAACAGCAACCATCCATTTGGCCATTCTTCAGAATAATTAGATTTAACTTTGAAGTGTTTTCAAAAGAGATTTAAACATTAAAGACCTTATAATTCTTCATTATCTAAGCTTTTGTTTATCTTTTTAGTGAACTGTGTTATTTACATTGGAGAGGTCTAGCACTGCATTTTTCTTTGCTCAATAGCAGAAAGAACATCACATTCTAACAATTCAGTATATCACTTCAAGCATACCAATATGGCAGAAGCCTCTGTAATCTATTAATGCATAGCTATTCACATTAAATGATTAATAAGAAATTTAGCCTTTAGTAACTTAACATGTACTATTCTCTATCTCATCACTGACTTTCAGGCCTTTTCTTACCAAAATAGACATAATTTTATTGTTTTCAGAGACTAAAAAAAGAAAAACATGCATATTATATATCAATAAAATAAAACAAAAGTTTGTAAAGTAGAAAACTTCGTAGTTTTTTTTTTTTTTAACCCAGACCACATCAGGTGACAATTTCATGACGGTGTAACTCAGAAATAAAGTATTAAACAATTACTATTTTCATATGACAATCATTATTTTAAAATTAATATAAAGATAGCAAAACTTTACAATTCAATTTACTATTGCAGGAGTTCTGAAATCTATTGCCTCTCAGTGCAGTAGGCTGAGAGGTGTTTTCTCTGTTGTGGGGAAGAGAGTGGGAGGATTGTGCATTTCTCTGAGGGGACAGCAGATAGATGTCCAATTAATTCCCCATCTTGCTGCTCTTTCCTGCCCCCATTTCTCAATCACTGACATTTATGAAAAGCAGATGGAAGCCAAGTGATTCACACATGGACTAATTCTACTTTATGTTATGGGAAACGTGGATGCCCTGGCTTCAGGATTTTTATGACGAAGTTTTTTTAGGTGCAGTCCAGTCACATAGTGAAACCATCTGTTTTTCTGAAGCTGCTTGTGCTTCTTGACCCAGGACTCTCAGAGAGGCTCAGAGACTTCAGGTGGGGAACAGTGTCCATGACCTACAGGGAGAAGGGTAAAATTCTGGGGGTCCCCACCTGGGAGAGATGGCTCAGCAATTCCCTATGAGTGCAAAAACCTGTCACAGACTCAGACCCTTAAATGTGCCACCTCTACCCCATGTTTTAGGAAAAAAAGCAGTGTAAAGACTGTACAATATACCTTTTTCAAGTGGTTATAGTGGCATTTAGAGAGGAGAGAGGCTATCTCTACTTGGTGACGTTTGACGCAAGAAGTAACATTTGAGTTAGCGATGAGGTTGGTGGTAAACCTATGAAGAGGAAATCATGTTCAACAGTCGTTAACTTTTAAAAATGATGAGGTGTCCTGTGCTCCTGACTCTGTGGCTCTTTCTGGAGCCCTAGACCCACACGACCACTGGCCACGCCATGTCCCTCCTCAGGTGTAGCACAAATGTGGCCCTTTAGAACAGAAAGTAGCTCAAGGAAGTTTATTACAGAGATCCAGGACTCTAATTAACCCCAGAGGGAGAAATGCAACCATAAGAAGGCAAGGGAGCCGAGGTTTGGTTCGCAGTCTGGGACTTTGTGCCTTGTCTCTGCTGCTCGTTTGCACTAGTGGATGCAGTGTCTCTGTGACCAAACTCTGGTTTGGCTGTTCGTTGCTTGAAAGCCAATAATTCAAGAGGCAAGTGTTGGTAGAAAGGAAAAGGGCTTTAACCAGAAAAGCTGGTAATATGGGGAGATGGTAGACTTCTGTCCAGAGACCAACTCTGCAGATTCTGCTCAGCCATGATCATTTTTAAAAGGAAAAATGAGGGTAAGAATCTCAGTGAATCATCGAGGCAGGAGGTTGGATTCTGCATCCTTCTCCATTGCGGGACAGTCTGGCTGACTCTCTTCAGAAGTTCCCTTGCCCTTGTGACCTGCCTGCAGGATTGCTAAGGAGGCTTCTGAGGGTGGAAAACTAATAAAAGAATCAACAGATTAAATAAGGCGGGGTTTGCATTCAGGAGAGCATAATTCAGGAGTTAGTTTCAATTGCTTAGTGATCTCATTCCTATAATGAGGTTCTTTTAAGGTTAGAGGGGGACAGAATGGGTGAACAGGAAAGGGACAAAAGAGACATTTTCATCTCTGCACTGCAGTGAATGTGGAAGTCCATGGCACCCCCATTGCTCACATAAATACTTAATTTTTATTTATGCGTTTAATGTAAGTCATTCTTCCCCTCATTGAGACTGTCAGGTTTCAGATCTTTGTGTTCTTCCAGGTAGGGACTTACCTCCTTATGGAGAGTATGTACTTTTCTTTTGCCTCTGAGAAATGTCCTTTTTTTCCCCTTGGATCTTGCATCCCTGTTCAAGAATCCAGTTCTGCACACGTGAGTCCTTTCCTGAATAGCCGGTAGACACTAACGTTGCATTTCTAATGCCAGTCTTGTGGACTCTTGCCCAAGATTTGCATTATATTTTTTACCTGCCTGCCCCTTTCTACTCTCTCTACCACTGACTCCACCTGCTTGAACACATTGTCTTTTAGAGCCTGACTTAGGAAACACCCTCCCTCCCATGTGTTGCTCTTACTTTCAGAGTACTGCCAACACTCTGATGCTAGATGTGGGTGGGCAGTTCCGATGGCAAGCAATTCTCTGGGATTCCAGCTGAGTATCCTACAATTTAACTCAGTTCTGACACTATCTACACAAAGATAGCATCAGATCCCACAGGTCCAGGGCAACCTTGAGAGTGCCCCCCCACTTCAGATGCCAATAACAAGTAGTCAGTCCCCAGGTTACCCAGTTCTGTTCAGCTGGGCTGCAGATGGGAGGTTTCCATGACCTTTGCCCCCTTGGATTCGATTATTTGCTTGAACAGCTCAGGGAGCTCAGGGAAACATGCTGAGCATTTTATGTTACAATAAATGATACAGTTGAACAGCCAGATGAAGAGATGCACAGGGCAAGATACGTGGGAAGAGGGGCGGAACTTCCATGCCCTCTCTGGGTGCACCGCTTCCCCAGCACCTCCACGTGTTCAGCAGCCCAGAAGCTCTCCAAATCTTGTACTTGTGGGATTTTTTTTGGAGGCTTCATCCCATAGCCATGGTCCATCACCAACTCCACTTCTAGCCCCCCGTGCCTTCTCTGGAGAATGGGAGGTGGGGCTGACAATTCAAAGCAGCTGTTCATGGCTTGGTCTTTCTGGTGACTAGCCCCCATCCAGGAGCTATCAAAGAGCCCACTCGACGTGACCTCATAAGAACAAGACAGTCCTGTCATGCAGGAAGTTCCAAGGGATTTAGGAATTTTGTGGCAGGAACCAAGATCAAAGACAAATTTCAGGGGGGAAAAAGATGCTCCTAGTACTCTTATCATTTAGAAAATTACAAGGATCTTAGGAGCTCTGTGCAGGAACTGGAGGGAGAGGCTGATACGTGTATTTTCTATTTCACAGACCCCTTACTGAATTATCCCCAAGCCGCAAGTTTTCTAGATACGCCTACAGTCCTTGATCTGATGCTTCCTGCCACCTGTATTTTTCTTTTAATGGTCTTTAAATACATTCTCCTATACTGTTGATATTTGGGTCTATGCCTCATCTCTGCTACAATATTATTTTTGAGAATAAAATATTTTATTTCCTTTAGAATATTTATCAAAAGTAGTTTAAAATTCAGTCTGCTACAATATTTAATGTAATATTTAGGGCCACTATGTGAGAAAAACCCTGTTATCTCCATTTTACAAGTGATAACATAGAAGCTTTCACAAAGGATATCATGCCTGATGCCAGTGACCCATTGGTGGTAGAAGAATGATTCAAACCTAGGTCTTCTCTCCTCTGTGTCACAGAGAAGGAGAACAGAGAGGCCCCACGGGCCAGACATTGACCTTATCACTGAGGACATGCAGTTTGTCTAGAAGCCTTTCTTGCAATGTGGAAAATTCTCATAATTGATGGATACTTAAGAGCTGCTTTGACAATTATGTTCAGCTTCTCAAAGTAATGGATTTCACTAAGATGAACACATAATTCTAGTTACCAAGGGAGTCTCCGCTCTTTATTTCTGTTCTTTCCTTTTATCTATTCAAAGAGAGATAAACTACCTAAATTTCAAATTGTCCCTGGGAGAATCTTTGTTACAAAAATATCCTGGGAAATGGTCATTATGACTTAGAGAACCCACACTTGGTGGGGAGGGGAGCGAATTTAGAGCTAATTTTCTAAGGAATCATTGTTTCTTATTGAAAGGTAAGTTCAAAAGTATCTCTTTATTATTTTTCATTTAATCTCATCCCAAATGGCCAATATTCAGTTCCCCACCATCTGCAGTTATCACAATGAGCCATTTTAACTGAAGATGGAGCATATATAACTAGTATATGTGAATGAAAGGGTACTCGAATAATGCATGTTGGTCTCTTTATAGCATCATCGTGGCTTTATATGCATTTAGGAAATTCATTTTTATTGTTCAATCTGTGACTGACCAACAATGTGCTCAAAACACAAAATTGCAAACTTATACTAGAAGATGGTAAAACAGGCATGCTAGCTTTGGGTTTCTCAAAGGGAATTAAATTTGGATTTGTCAAGGGGGAAATTTACAGATTTGATAAGTCATGAAGAAGATTGTCATACAGTAAGAATTGAAACTGATTCTAATAAGGCAACCCAAAGGATATTAATTTAGGTACACAGCTACTATTGAAACAAATATGAATATAGAAGATAAGGTTGTATATTTGCAATCTCTTTCAGCTCTAAAAATGTCAATAACAGTAACAGATACTTGTGCAAAAGAGAGGGAGAAGGAAGAGCCAGGGAGACAGCAGGAAAGTCAGAAGAGTGAGCATCATTAGAGCCAAAGGAAAAGGGTGCTTTAAGGGGAAGAGACTGACTGACAGTCTTGAAGATAACGCAGCAAGGAAGACAAAGTCAAAAATCGTTAGAACTGTAAGACATCAGAGCTCTTAGTGTAGTTGTACTGGAGTGTCAGGGGTCATAGAGTGAGATGGACAGAGGAAATGTGTAAGTGGTAAGTAAATGGAATTAAGGATTAAAAAAATCTTTTGAGACTATTTTTGCAGAGGAGAAAAGATGTCCTAAAAGGAGATGAAAAAGAGATATATATTAAGAAAAGTTTTGATTACTTTTTAATGGAAAAAAACTTGAGCATGCTTAAAAGCCAATGACAAGGATTCATTTGACAGGGGAATTGAATATTAAAGAGGAAAAAAAGGTAATCAATAGCTCCTAAAGTTCCTGAGAAAGTGAAGAACATAGCATTTAAGGCAAAGTGGAAGAGTTGGTCTTATACAATGTCAAAGTCCTTCACTGTTGCAGGAAGGAAGGATGAGAATACTTGTAGGGAGATTTGTAGATTGGTCATGCGTAGCTGGGGAATTAGCAAGAATGTTACTGGAATATCATGGACCCCAGCATCTATTAGATAAGGAGGGAGGTTAGAAAGTTGTGGAAGAATGGTCACAGCAAGAAAACTAGAAGAAAAGAGGTTCTGACCAGAGAGTCGGGTGCTTAATCTAGTGCTTTTGGGACTGGAGCAATTCCAGATGATGACAGGGTTCCAGGTGGAACCCAGAAATATGTGCTGATGTGAAGCATTGGAGAATGTGATTGGAAACAATTGGTTAAGAAGCTGAGAGGCCAGCTTCGTTCGACTGTCCCCATGGTTGTTGCAGTCCTCCTAAGAGATGACAATGCCTTGGAAAGAAGAAGTGGCAAAGGCTGGTGGATGAAAGAGAGTTGATGAAAGATTTGAAGCCTAGAGGGATAAGAAGTAGGAGAAAGTCATAGCGTTGGATGACATGGCCCCAACAGAACAGGGTGTTTTACTCAAAAAGGAGGACAGCAGCTGGGAAGAAGGAAGATGGCAACTTCATCTCCTGACTCTGATGTCCTTGGAGTGTGTAAGAAAAAGCAGTCATCTCTGCAGAAGTTTGCAGAGAAATTTGTATCTTTAGGGGAAAGCTGGGGTTTAGATATGGTAAGGAGATGGGGGAACATTTAGAGAAGATTAATAGAGATTTTGTTGATTTTGGAGCAGTAATTCTAGAGGGCAGAGTGGGAAAGTCTATGGGAGGGCAGCTCTGGGGAAGGAAATAGAGCTACTAGGGACAAATGGTGTGTCAGAGCAGAGCTTCTCAAATTATAATGTGTATCCCAATGGCCCTGCTCAAGTGCAGATTGTTACTCAGTAAATCTGGGGTGAGGATTGAGATTCTGCAAGCTCATTTCTAACAAGCTCCTAGGTGATGTCAGTGTTTTTGCTCCCAGACAACTACTTTCTCAAAGTATCAGACAGCACATTTGTTCTATTTGGATGGAGGGTGTGCAGTTACTTTCGGTGGTGACTGAAGGAAATAGGGATACTATTAATTAACATTTATTAGACTTACTATATGCCAGAGACTCTTTTCATATGGGTTACATATATCAACTTACATAATCCTTCTAACAACCCTTTGAGGTAGATCCAATTATTACTCCCTTTTACAGATGAGTAAACTGAGGCACACACTAAAGGGTGAACATCTGGTTATGATAGAGCCAGGATTTGAAGCTGGGCAAGGTTGACCAGAGCTGACATGCTTTGCTGTTTATGAGAGGCACAGAAGTTTAGTTTCAAGGGTCTATATGAGAAGAATGAGCCCTGGGACTAGTGACCAGAGGTCTTATCTCTCTTAGCAGGTGCTTCAGACATTTAAATCTAAAGACATAAACAGTCCTTTGTTACAAAAATTCTATCGCACAGGGTATCATCTGTTAGATAATTTGGAATTTACAATTTGGGAATTTGCAATGATTTGAAACTTCTATTTTCATAGATACGTGAACATAGCTCTAAATTTAAATGAGCATCTGTAAGATAAGTTACAACTACTCATGTACTAGTTAAATGCAATCATTTGCTTATTGATTCTCCCAGATCTTGCTCGTGTGTTAGAAACAGGATGGTGGCCAACCACCCCAGTTCTCCTATGCCCCACCATATTACACTTGGATAAAAATTCTTCTCTATTATTTGGCCATCTTTTAGTGACCATGTGTGGGGGCACTACTTGTAAAATCTTCCATACTTTGGTACTTGTAAAATCTTTCATAGCCTTCTCGAAGAGGTTGGAGGCACTCAGAAGGACTCTGGAAATGAAAATCCTACTATGACAACTGGAAGGTGAAATCTCCATCTCCATCAAGTTGGCAAGTCAGTCAGATTCTTTTGGCAAACTGGTAACATTCTTTCCAGTTCATCTTTCACTGGATTTCTTCCTAAGGGAATCTACAAAGAGAGTAAGGAATAGAAAGATCCTTTATCTTAATGAAAAAAAAAATTCAAGTTGTTTTTTCTTTGTCAAGACATTCACTCCTCTAGAAAGGTGATACTGCTTTAAGGCAAGGGATTCAAGTAGGGATTCAAACTCAGTGAAAGAGATCATCCTTTCCTTAATTCATACAATATTTAGCTAGAATTTTCTTATTGTAGGTCTTAAACCTAAAGATTTCAGAGCTCATATGTCATTATTAAATAATCTGGTGTCAGGTCTCTGCTAGAAAACAATTCATAGATTAAAAGAGTAGTGGCAGACATAGAAAACAAACTTATGGTTACCAGAGAGGGAAGGAGAGAGGAGGGATAAATTAGAAGTTTGGAATTTTCAAATCCTAACCACTATATATAAGATAGAGAGACAATAAGGTCCTACTATTTAGCACAGGGAACTATATTCAATGCCTTTTAATAGCCTATTATGATAAAGAATGTGAAAAAGAATCAATCTATCTATCTATCTATCTAAATCACTATGCTATACACTAGAAACTAACACAACATTGTAAATCAATTGTACTTCAAAAAAAAAAAAAAGAGCAGTGGCTCAAGAATTGTGAAATTCTTAAATGGTGTCTGTATTAAGTTTTAGATCTGTCACATTCCCAAAATCAAACTCTGGAAAGGGTAAGTGGAGTGAAAGATGAAAGTTAGGCAGAAAATTCTCCTTTGGAATGTAACTTCTTTCCCCAAGTTGGTAACACTCTATCTGGAGCAGAATATCAAACACCCCTGTAGGTTGTTTCCATGAATGGCAACTTCAGCCTTTAGAAATGCTTAATGCAATAACTATGTTTTTTTTTTTAGAGATATTTTATTTATTTGTTATTGTATTAGTTGATTATTTTATTTTGTTGGGGTATTGGGGGAGGTAATTCGATTTTATTCATTTTTAGAGAAGGTACTGGGGACTGAACCCAGGCCCTTGTGCGTGCTAAGCATGCAGCTCTACCACTTGAGCTATACCCTCCCAGAATAACTATGTTTTAAGGGAAATAAAATAAATACTTTTGATGACCAGTGATAATATGTAAAGAGCGTGCAATTGTGTTAGTATCAATATTCAAACTAATGCTTTGTTTACTTAAAAGGATAGCTTGTTGTCTTTATTGAGCACAATTATCTTCTACTTTGGAACAATCCAATAGCTTATTCACTCATATCCCATTTTCCATTATACTCCCCTACAGTCCATGCTCCATACAGCAGCCACAGAACTTTAAAAAAACAAACAAGAAGGATATCAGATTCCATTGTTGCTTGTCCTAAAACTTTACAATGTTTCCTCTGTGCAGTTAGAAAAAAATCCAAGCTCCTTATGTGGTGCAACCCTTTATTAATTCTCTGCCTTTTCTCACACGACTGTCCCTTTGGTTGCATCGTGGCAGCCCTGACAACTGGCTTGGGCTAGCTCCCCTCTTGGGGTCACTGCATTTGCCCCCTTCCTGCTGCCTGGAATGCTCCTTCTCAGATCTTCATGTGTCTTTCGGAATTCTCAGATTGCTAGATTTTTGACAGTGCTTCAGTTTAGTGTAAACTAAGAGCCATGATCATTTAGTTTTCATTTTGCTGACATAATAATTCACTTTACAACAATGTTTAGTATTTTCAAGGAATCATAAAGAGTCCTAAAACTTTAATATTTTTATTTCTTTTAATAAGAATATATGCTTAAAATAATATCTATTATGCATTTCTATACCTTAGAAAATAGGATTTATAATGACAAATGAACCATTTCTTGGTGACACAGGGTCATGAGCATATGTAATTATTATTGTGGTCTGATACAAAAATGTTCTCTGAGACTACTGAGGATCTTTGCCCTTTCACTAAATTATCCCATGCTGCATTTTGAGTTCTAAGATCTGTTGTTTTTTTAAATAGTTCTATTTTAAAAAAAACTATGCCTCTCTGTTAAGCTATGTCAGCTAATATATTTTATTGCTTTCAGTAATTCTCCCTAGCTCTATGCCCCTTTCTAGTTTTTTGCTTTTATTATGTTGTGTCTTAGAGAAATGGATTACTGAGCCAAATAAAATTGTGCCCAAAATAAGAGAAAGTGGCTCTGAGTCACTTTTAAGTGCATTTTTACAGATGCAGTGCATACAGATCAGTGCAAGAAGTTACTAATATGTAGTTTGGCTTTTTAGAAGTTTTTCAGAAGAGTTCTCCAATTTGATTTCTGGTTTTTGATTATTGGCTATTTCATGGCTATATAAGAGCTGGATAAGATCCATGTAACTATCACTGTTTTCATTTTTATTTATTTATTTTAAGTTTCTTGCAGTTTTTGGCCCTGTAAGCATCTTGTGATTCTGATCAAGATCGGCTTGTAAATTTTTAAACTTTGTTTATTTTCCAGCTTTATTGAGGTATAATTGATGTATAACATTGTGTAAGTTTAAGGGGTACAATGTGATGCTTTGATACACATAAAATTGTGAAATGTTTACCACAGTAAGGAAGGTTAACACATCCTTCACCCCACATAATTACCATGTTGTTACGGTAGAATATGAAAGCTTTACTCTCATAACAACTTCCAAGTATACAGTACAGTATTGTTGACTGTAGTCACCATGCTATGTGTTAGATTCCTGGGAATTACTCATCTTGTAACAGAAAGTTTATATCCTTTGACCAACATCTCCTCATTTCCCCGCTCCTCAGCCTCTGCCATATTTTTTATCCATCATCTTTATCCATTCTGCTGTTGATGAACACTTAGGTTGTTTCCATATCTTGGTTATTGTGAATAATGCTACATGTTCATCATTGTGAACACGGGGGTGCAGATATCCCTTTAAAATCCTGATTTCATTTTCTTTGGATATGTACCCAGAAGTGGGATTGCTGGATCACATAGTAGTTTTATTTTTAATTTTTTGAGAAGCTTCCTTACTCTTTGCCGTAATGACTGTACCATTTTACATTTCTACCATCAGTGTAGGAGGGTTCCCTTTTCTTCACATCCTTGCCCACATTTATCTCTCTCTCTTTTTTAATAATACGATTCTATCTCACTGTGATTTTGATCTAAATTTCCCTGATGATTAGTGAGGTCAAGCATCTTTTCATGTACTTGTTGGCCATTTGTATCTCTTTGGAAAAATGTCTGTTGAGGTCCTCTGCCCATTTTTCTAATCAGACTGTTTTTTTATTTTATTTATTTCTTTTGTTTTTGAGTTGTAAGAGTTCAAAGATATTTTATTTTATTTTATTATTTATTTAGGAGAGAAAATAATTCGGTTTTTTAAAATTTTTTAAAATTTTATTTTAATGGAGGTACTAGGGGTTGAACCCAGTACATGCATGCTAAGCACATGCTCTACCACAGACCTATATCCCCCCCACCAAATATATTTTAGATATTAACATCTTACCAGATATATAATTTGCAATATTTTCTGTGATTCTGTAGGTTGTCTTTTCCACCTTGTTGATGGTTTCTTTTGTTGTGTGGAAGCTTTTTAGTTAGGTGAAGTCTCAATTGTTGATTTTTGCTTTTGTTGCTTGTGCTTTTGGTGTCATATCCAAAATATCATCTCCAAGACTGATGTCAAGGAGCTTTCCCCTATGTTTTCTTGTAAGAGCTTTACAGTTTCAGATCTTATATTTAAGGCCTTAATCCATTTTTGGTGATTGGTTTAAGATAGGGGTCCAATTTTCATTCTTTTGCATGTGGATATCCATTTTTACCAACACTGTTCATTGAAAAGACTATTCTTTCCCTATTGAGTATTCTTAGCTCCCTTGTCAAATATTAGTTGACTATGTGGGTGTGGGCTTATTTCTGGGATCTAGATTGTTTCATTGGTCTATATGTCTATTCTTCTGCCAGGACCATACTGTTTTAATTACTACAGCTTTGCAATATAGTTTGAAATCAGGAAATGTGATACTTCTGGTTTTCTTCTTTCTTAAGATTACTTTGCCTATTTGTGATTCCAAACAGAATTTAGGATTGTTTATTCTATTTCTTTGAAAAATGCTATTGGAATTTTGATAGGGATTGCATTAAATTTGTAGGTAGCTTTCAGTGGTATGGACATTTTAACAATTTTAACTCCTCTGATCCATGGACACAAAATATCTTTCTGTTTATTTGTGTCTTCTTCAGTTTCTTTCATCAGTGTCTTACAGTTTTCAGTGTAGATCTTTCATTTCCTTGGTTAAATTTATTTCTAAGTATTTTGTTCCTTTTGATCCTATTGTAAATGGGATTATTTTCTTTAATTATTTTTCAGATGGTTTATTTTTAGTGTATAGAAATGCAGCTAACTTTGAATTCGGTCATATAATACAACTTTATTTCAATACTACAGGTTTGACCACAATAATTAGTCATTCTTGGAAGAATTTCTATAAAAAAAAGTGTCAGTAAACTCTTTGGAATTTCAGATGGAAGTAGTTTATCAATTAATTGAAGTATTTGTGAAGTGTGCATCTGGTCACCAACTACTGCTCAACATCATATTCTGCCATGGGGTAAAATCTAAATACTGTCTTAGTATGTAGGCTGCAGACTATATTTTAAGCTTTTTTTTTTTTAAAACTGAAAACATGCTTTACTTATCTTAATTTATCTGTAATACACTAAGGGGTAAATCTGGTTATACACTTGATGTAATAGAAAGTAATGTGGACTAAATATCAAATGGTAGAAAAGCACTACAAACATTTTGTGGATATAATGAAAAAAATTAAAAAGTTAATTTTAAATTCTCTTAACTATGAAGCAGTAGGTTTATATGTTCACTTCTTGGTTTAAATTCATTATTAGGGTTGTAGTTAGACACAGTTGATGGCAGTACCTCAGTGCTTACTTCAGATTTCCTGAAAGATCATTCCTTCCAAAAAAATTTGCTGACAGGCTATAAACACAAAACAGCAGTCTTTGGAGGTTAAAGTTAGTTAAAAGAAACAGAAGAAATAAAGAATAAAGAAATGCAGCTTAAAAGTTTATTGATATATTAAGAAGGTTCTTTATCAGCTCTCCTAAGTAGTCTCTGAAGCCTTGTGAGTCAATCAAATGAACATCTAATTCTTTACTTTTAGCCAACATAAAATTATTTTTGGAAACTTTCCTGAAGAGTGTTTTTTTTTTGTTTTTTAAAGAATTGCTCATATTTCTTTCCTTCTGCATTTATTTAAGGAAGGGAGAGTGACGGGTGAGGAGGAGAGAGATCAAGAGTTCGATGAGTTTCAGCTTAACCTTGTTATGCATTAGGTGGAGGGGCCATTCTCCATTGCACTTCCTGCTCTCAGTGACCTGGAGGCATTTCTCTGTCTAGCTATCATCCTATAACGACTCCTTTGCCAGGTCATTAAGATCCCCTGTAAGCCTCTGTGACGAGCTCTGCCTCTCAGGAACTCAAGATGAATAGTTGAGGGAGAGCTTGGGAATTCCTAGTTATCAAATTGATCTATGAGATCTATGAGAATTTTTCTTAATCTGCTGGTGTCGGGAATGCAGGGTAGGTGTAGAGTAATTCAAACTAACATAAACACATGCACGTATACACATTTAAAATCCATTCTTTCCAGTTTTTCTCTTTCCTATCATATTTACCTAAGTGGTTAAATATCTCTATGAGATTTGTTTGTGTTAAAGAAAAATAAATTCAACTCAGTGTTAGACTCAGGCTGATCCTGTGGTTTGGAGTAATATTTCAGTTTGATTTGGATTGAGCTGATGTTACCCTAGCCTAAGGTGATTTTTCTATCAGATCTCTAGAAATCTTCCTAATTGACTGGAGTTGTCTTTAAATCAAGGACTTTCCTTTTCCACACCTAGACTTTATTAGTGGAGAGTCATGAATGGGTAGACATGATCTTTGAGGAAGCCACTGCATCCTTCTGGGCTTTGGTTACTCTCTCCTAAGGTAGCCAGGATTTGGTGATTGCTAAGGTCCCAGCTGTCTGGGTTTCATAAATGGCCATTGAAGATGCACTGTAAGCATCACACATTCATCATTAGGGTTTTCAACATGATGTATATGCTGCTTTTGTCTGTTAGCCTTTATCAGTCACAACACGTTAAAATAAATAAGGATGATCTCTGAGACGTATTTGCTTGGTAGAGGTCAGACACGGTTTAATAACTGCAAGAGTGCCTCTGAAATCTCTGTCTTCTACTTAACACTGATATTGATATTTAAGATGAAAAAGAGAGGATATAGGGTATAGCTCAGTGGTAGAGGGTGTGCTTAGTATGCATGAGGTCCTGGGTTCAATCCCCAGTACCTCCATTAAAATAATAATAATAACAAATAAATAAACCTAGTTACCTACCCCCTCCAAAAAAGAGGGAGCACGATGGCTATCAAGGGGATAATTGTTTGAAGTCAAGTGACACTGTTAGGTTAAAATCATAATGATTTTTATGATAATCATTATCACGTGCTAAGTGCCTCTCTTGTTCTCCTTAAAAAAAAAAAGATAGGCAGTATAGGCCAGAATCTAGGTGACTCGGCTAGCAACCTGGTGGTTTCTATGCTAAGCTGTGTGAGGTTTGGTTCAGTGAAGGGAGCACAAGGCTGGCTGTGTCAGCCAGAACACAAAAGGCATTGGAGAGGGGCTGAGGAGGGAGAGGAAGAGTTTAAAAAGTACAGCAACAAAAGAGAACAGACTTACCCTGTGCACTATGAAAAATACCTTGACGATAAGATAGGAAGTGGTGCCCATTATAAGCTGTCATAGGTAATCATTCTTAGTTTGGGGCTGATCCTACCAATGAGTCAAGAGCAAATATTCAAATAGAAGGTAATTATTCCAACAGGACTTTCAGATCCCTTATGTTCTATTAAGTAATCAAGAGGAAGCACATGGGGCCCAATAGACAAGTAAGGAGGGTACAGTTATTCTACTTTAATAGTAATGGACAGGAGCCTAGTGTGGGGAGAGTGGGGGGGTGTGGAGGGTAAATTAGCCATTTTGGGGGGATGGATTAACTCCTCTAGGCCCCTAGGGTGCCATCCAGTACATACATTTTTGTGCTAATTAACACCCCTGGGTACAAGTATTAATGCAGGCCAAGAGGGGAATGGTTTGCTCCCCAGGCATCAGGAACATAAGGCCCATTATTATTGTTTATAATAAAACACTGTGCTTGCCCATATCTTTGATCAAAGACTTTTTCTTCCTTTTCTTTCCAAAGCACCCTCATTAATCCTTGCACCATCACGGTATCATTCTCTCTACTTTTGAGAGGAAGGGACTAGCCCAGGGAGACAGCAACTTGCTCAGGCCATGGTGAGTCAAGGGTGGAAAAGGGACAAAAAAAAAAAAAAATCAGAATTCCTGGTTTTCCTTCTTGGGCTAAAAATATCTTAGCTGATGAGAAGATGTCAGGAACTGACTTCAGAATTCAGCAAATGCTTTTCTGTCTTTCACTCATCTCATTCTTGTCCACAGTACTTTCACTTGATAGAGATGTCCCAGGGAGTTTCTCCTTTCCTTGAGATGATTGAAGAGGGTCCTTGGTCCACTGTGCACTAGCGTTTTGTTTTGTTTTGGTGAAGTATTGCAAGCCTAGTCCTCTCGTGACATTTAAAAACTTTAAAAAAGTGATCTGACAATACATGCTACAGGAAAATCCACTTGTGAAATAGCCTTAAAAAGGAATCTGTTGTCTTAAGTATTTACTAAGACAGGGGTCCGTTTCAGCACTGGGGATAACTGAGTATCATGGTCACTGAGCACACAGACATGGGAGCACCCAAGACCCTGGGCTCCCACTGAGTAGGTAAACGACCTCTAATACATGTCCTTTGATGCCTTTTTCTCCCTATCGATCTTCAAGTTTTCCTCTCCAGTTTCCAAGCAGTCTTCAGTTCTTCAAATTATGAGATTTGTCTGAGAGCTGACATGTAGTTTAAAAATAGGAGACTATACCTTCCATGACAAATTGATCCATAGCAGACTCCCAGGGGAGGTGGAATTCACTGAGACAAATTTAGGTTTCCTGTCCTTACAGAAGCATTGAAACTTCAGGGAAGAGAGACTAATTCATCAGAGTTGGGTAATCAGGTATGATTGATAGAAGAATTATTTTTTGGACAGAAATACACTTCTCTTTTTCTTTTTCCTGTGTATGTTACTCCTGGGCTTTCATTTAACCCTGTGATATTATCAAATGGATTAAGAACATAGGCTTTGCAGTTCCTAAAACCTTATGTACCTTGGACATTTAGCTGCACTAAATCTCAGTTTTCTCTTCTGTAAAATGGGCTAATAATTCTACTTACCACATAGCAATAGAGAGAGAATGCATTTAAAGTGCTTCACACATGGCCTGACACATGGTAAGAAGTCAGGCAATATTGGATATTATATTATTAACTATCAGTACTCTTGACTTACAGATAAAATAATGAAGGTTTAAAAACACATTGAATAATGTTTGAGAGTGGCCACAAATTTTCAATGTTTTACCCAGTTCCTTTGCCAACTTGAAGTAACAAGAAGGTTCTAGCAGACCTGTGAAATCCCTCTTTCTCTGGTTTATCTTCAGGGATTGTCAAGTCTACAACTTTACTGCTCAGATCTTTCTTTCTTTCTTTAGATATTTTTAATCAAATTAGGAAAGTTCTCTTCTTTTTTTTTTTTACATTTTTTTATCGAGTAATGGTCATTTTACAATGTTGTGTCAAATTCTAGTGTAGAGCACAATTTTTCAGTTATACATGAACATACATGTATTCATTGTCACATTTTTCGCTGTGAGCTACCACAAGATCTTGTCTATATTTCCCTGTGCTATACAGTATAATCTTGTTTATCTGTTCTGCATTTTAAAATCCCAGTCTGTCCCTTCCCACCCCCCTCCCCCTTGGCAACCACAAGTTTGTATTCTATGTCTATGAGTCTGTTTCTGTTTTATATTTATGTTTTGTTTTGTTTTGTTTTTTTAGATTCCTCGTATGAGTGATCTCATATGGTATTTTTCTTTCTCTTTCTGGCTTACTTCTCTTAGAATGACATTCTCCAGGAACATCCAAGTTGCTGCAAATGGAGTTATGTTGTCGGTTTTTGTGGCTGAATAGTATTTCATTGTATAAATATACCATATCTTCTTTATTCAGTCATCTGTTGTTGGACATTTAGGCTGTTTCCATGTCTTGGCTATTGTAAATAGTGCCACTATGAACACTGGGGTGCAGGTGTCATTTTGAAGTAGGGTTCCTTCTGGATAAATGCCCAGGAGCAGGATTCCTGGGTCATATGGTAAGTCTATTTCTAGTCTTTTGAGGAATCTCCATACTGCTTTCCACAGTGGCTTTCCTTGCTTTCCTCTCTCACTCTTAATGATTTAAATGTCTTCTTTTACAATTTTGTGTTTTTTCTTTTTGTAATTCATGTCAGTTATCTCCTTTCCAGTTAGGAGTTTCTCATTTTTGTAGCTTCCTGCTTCTTTTCTATTTAGAGTAGACCTGTCAATATTTCTTTTAGCATGGGTTTAGTGTTGCTAAACTCTTTTAGTTTTTGCTTGTCTGTGAAGTTCTTTATCTCTCCTTCTATTCTCAAGGATAGCCTTGCTGGATAAAGGATCCTAGGCTGCATCTTTTTTTCTTTCAGGACTTTGAATATATCTTGCCACTCCCTCTGGCCTGTAGTGTTTGTGTAGAGAAATCAGCTGAGAGACTTATGGGGGTTCCCTTGTAACTCAGTCTTTGTTTTTCTCATGATGTCTTTAGGATCATTTCTTTATCCTTGACTCTGGCCATCTTGATTATGATATGTCTTGGTATGGGTCTGTTTGGGTTCTTCCTGTTTGGGACCCTCTGAGCCTCCTGTACTTGGATATCTGATTCCTTTAGGTTTGGGAAGTTTTCAGTCATGATTTCTTCAAAGACCTTTTCAATCCCCTTTGTTCTTTCTTCCGCTTCTGGAACCCCTATTATGTGTAGATTGGCATGCTTTATATTATCCCATAGGTCCCTTATATTGTTTTCATTGTTTTTTATTTGTTTTTCTCTCAGCTGTTCTGATTGGGTGCTTTCTGTTGTCCTCTCTTCTAGGTCACTTATTCGTTCCTCTGCATTATCTAGCCTGCTTTGTACAGCCTTTAGGTCAGCTCTCATCCCAACAAATGAGTTTACTAATTCTACTTGGTTCTTCTTTATAGTTTCTATTTCATTTTTGACATATTTTATATCTCTAAACACTATCTCTTTTAGTTCCTTCAGTACTTTGATCACTCCTTTTTTTGAAATCTTGATCTAGTAGGCCATCAATGTCTGTTTCCTTGATCATGCTTTCAGGGGATTTCTCTTGATCTTTTAATTGGGAGTGGTTCCTCTGCTTCTTCATATTGCTCATATCTCTCTGGCACTGTGGCCGCACCCTCAGAGATTCTGTATTCTGTAGGTCTAGGTTAAGGCCCGAGGATTTTCATCTAGGACAAGAACCCCTTCATATCCTCTTGCCCTTGGTTGTGCTGACTGAATAGACTTGGGACCACACATTGGGAAACGTTGGTGTTGACCAGCAGTCTATTTAGAGTGATCCCATTTTAAATTCAGAAGGTTCTCACCCAGAGTAAAAGCCTCATCAACACACACGGTTTGGTCTCTCCCAAAACGCCATATAAGGAACTTCAGCTTGCTTTCTAATGTGCTATAAAATTTTAAATTAGCACCTCAGTTTTGGGCTGGCATTTTTGTGAACCACTGTGAAGCTGCCTTAATTCACAGACAAGAGGTGAGGGGCTGCCGCTGACTTGTGGACATGGTCCTGGGAAGGTTTCCAGAGACTGTGTCTATTCACATGGCTGGATTTGTCCCCTGGGCTTCAGCCCATTGTTTTAGCTAATTTTATTAAGCTTTAAAAATGAACTTTTACCCTAATTATCTTTTAGGTTTTTAATCATCTACTGAGATTTCTGTAAGTTTACCAGGGTTTCATTAAATGAAAATTTTCCTGATGAGCCTCACGTGAGACTGTTACATTTAAGGTCAAACTTCCTGTTTGCTTTGTAATAAAATACAACTAAAATGTGCACATGTTTAATTTTTCTCAAGTCTTCTTTCAGCTTCTTGGGTTTGACATTCCTTGGAGACCCACCATGCATTTCCCTTCCTGTGAAATCTGAGCTGTGAGCATATTCTGTGTTTAACCCCTGCAGTCAACTCCAGTATAAATTATTCCTGGGAAAGGCCAACGGGGAATGACTTTTATAAATCTTTTTTTAATTTCATTGAATTTCAAGCCAAGTATACTAAGCAAGTATCACACACACACACACACACACAAGAAAGAAAGAAAAGAAAAAAAAAACTATACTGTTAGAGCCCATAGGTTTTTAGGGCAAAATGATGATGTGCACTAAACAGTACCAAATATACAGTAATGTAAATTGCTTTTTAAAAGAGTTAGGGTATTCCCTAATTAACATGGCAATGTGATGTTATCATGGGCCCTTCTGAAGCAGTCAACCTTGTAATTTATGGCCTGTGGACTGAGGTTTTGTAATATGAAAAATGATAATGCAGATTGAGAATAGCCATTTCAGCATTTTATCCTTGATTATGTGACTAGTTGACTTTAAGCACTGGTGATGTAAGCAACTGTTCTCATCTCTACCATTCATAGGATGAGAACTGTGAACAGTATCCTTGTCCTGGACATCACTCTCAGTGCCTGGGCAGAGGTGTCCTGGTAAGAACCAGCTTCCAGCCCAGGGGTAGTGTGTAACTCAGGAGTAAAAATCTTCCTGATGGGCCCACGACCAAGAAAAAGATATCCCACTGAACTGAGGTGGGTCTTAGCCACTACAAGAAAAACCCAACTTGGCCCAGAAAAATCACATTATCAAATAACTGTACAGTGAAGGAACTTAGGTGGAGGGAGATTTACCTTCTAATGCATCCATTCATTCAACAAACATTTTAGATCACCTACTGTATGCCAGCTATTGTTTGGGTATTGGGGATACAGTGGTGAACAGAAATCCTTATCTTCATGTAGGTTGCATTCTAGTGGGAGGAGGTGACAAAAAGTAAAAAAAAAAAAAGGTGAACTCTGTGGTATGTATGTAGTAGTAAGTGCAATAGAGAAAAATAAAGCAGGTGATAAAGCAGGAAAAACAAAGAAGAGGAAGGATGGAGGGGGTGGGTAGGTGTTCTTGCAATTAAAAAAAAAGAAGAAATAAAGGAAGGTCTTACTGAGTAAGGTCTTGAGAGAGAAGACAGTGTTATGTGGATATTTGGAAAGAGCAGTCCAGGCAAAGAGAAGAATATGTGCTAAGATCCTGAGGTAGAAAGTGCCTAGCCAGTCTGAGGCAAGGGATCTGGATCTTTAGGGTTAGGTGGAATACACTTGATTGGAGTTAACCAAGTGGACCTAATTAGCCACTAATTAAAAATGCCAATTGACTAAGCTTGGATATGGAGGCCCCTCCCAACTCCCCACTTCTCATATTCCTCTGCTATCCCCTCCTCACTTCTCTTTCTCGCCTCTCCCAGACTTGTTCATGGAGTTATCCTATTTAAAGATTCAGAATGAAATGGCCAAGGCCTTGTCCCCCAAGGTAATATTCCAAAAGATGGCCCTGACACCTTATATCCTTATATGAAGATACTTCTAACCACATGAAAACCACATGCAAAAGATAATTGAATTTGGCAACCCAACTGCATAGTGAAAATTCCAAATGCCAATTTGCAATAGAAGATTGGCTTGTATTTGGGGCTGGTGAGAAAGGGATTAAGCTGGTTTGGACACCTTTAGGAGGTTCCATGATGGTGCAGGAAGCAATACACGGGCCTTGGTGTCAGACAGATGTGGAGCTTAAACCCTAGCAGTGAAATTGCCTGCACCATAGTTTTTTCTGTCATCATTACGAGTTTTTGTGAGGATTAAATATATGCAAAAACCTCATTCATAATTGGAGGTCAATCAGTTGTAGGAGTACCAATGTAAATGTTCAGGCATAAACAGTGAAAGAGGGAAACAGGGAGGCAGATTTGTAGGGTGAAGGCAAGAAGCCAGTGGGATGAAAAAGGTGAAAGATCATGCCCTTTCACTTTCACACATTCCTGCAGGGGAGGCTGTGGATAGGACACTGTTGTCATCACTTCCCCATAAAGCTGCCTCTGTGCCTGATGGCTGGAGAGGCCGTCATGAATAGATGTGGCTGGAGTGACAGGGGCCACTGGGATTTTGGCAGCCTATGTTTCTCAATAATTACCCTCTGGGTGTGGAGTCAGTTGCTGATAACAACCATGGGTTTGACTAATGTGATTTATGGCCTGTGAACATGATCTTTCATGAGAAAGAATTAGTGCAAGTCACCTTTGGTGAAGAGGTGACTTTCAGTTTGGCCCCTTTGAATCTTGATGACTATGGAAAGATGTCCCCAAATCTCATACAGGGAAATGAAAGCATGAATAGAACTCACATGCATAATGTCTGACACGAAGGAGACGTTCAACCAATGGCTGTTGGCTACTCAGTAACATAGCATATGTCTACATTTAAAATATTCTTGAGTTTATTCTAAATGTGGTATAATATTAATGCATTTAAGAGTCAAGTAGGATTACATGAGGGTAAACTTATTACACTAGAAAGAGCAAAGCAGAAAGTAATAATTCATCTCGATAGTTTTAGGTCTAGGAGAGAAAAATGTGTACAAAACCAAAACACACAGATGAAGTTTTGCTCAGATGAAAGGAAGAGACTGGCATCAAAAGCAACTTGGGGCTTCCTTTGATTCTAGCTTCTCAAAATAAAAATGTAACTCTTTGATTTATTCTCTGGTGTCTTTTAAAAAAATGGAAACTGGTTTAAACTGTAGTTGATCATCATTCATGAAGTGAAGTGCTGCTGCCTCTTCTAATAGATGAAATTCCATAATCATGTACATGTGGGAATGGAAATGAAATCCAGAAGGAGGAATCCAGCTTACTGTACTTGAGAACTGATGTGTCGCTGAAAATCCAGTCAGGACATGCTGACTACCCTCTCCTTGGTCAGAAGATCATGCTACTTATGGAAAAAAAAACTGGAATTTTGAGAAGATGATCCAGGCTTTTCCTTCTATGCTCTAAACTCCATGCACTTGTATACAAGAAACTTTTGTATTATTTTATCACTTCTTACTATGTCCAAGGTGCTTCAGTATATTTTCACTTTGAATGCCCTCAACAATCCCATGAGAAAAGCATCATTATCCCCATTTGCAGATGAGAAAAGAGTTTTGAATATATTCCTTGCGCCAGGGAGCACCATGCATGGCACCAGAGATGAGATTTGAGCATGAAGCTATGTCCATGTGCCTAAGATGTTTTCTCTTCCTACTTGGTTTCTACCCCTCTGTCTCTTCTTTTCCACTGATATACTCTACCTTCCAGTCTACACTAGCCCATGTCTGCCGTCTACTGCCACAGTACCTCTTCTATAAAGATGTCTAGAGGTCAGGGCAATTGTTGACAAAGGACGCTGTCATGCAGAAAGTTCCTCTAGGGTAATACAGAATGTGATCGTTGGACCAGTATTGTGGGCATTATCTGGGAACGTCTTAGAGAGACCTTCGAGTTTAGGAGCTAAACTTGGCAATAAAAGTTAGTTACAGTATTAATGGCTAAATATTTCAGTTTCATAGGAAGCACTAATGGGACCCTATGAAATGAAAATAATAAGTTTTAAGGAGCTGCATCAGGTCTTAGCCCTTTTCTGTTTGCTCCCCTAAACATTCCTGTCTCATATTCATGAATTTGATGTTTTTCAGTAGTTTGTTTTGTAAAGGGGATGTATGTTTTTCATCCATGAGTCATTCATATCACTCCAGGATTCTCCTCAGAACTCAGAACTCTTTTCCAAGTAGATTGTCGTGATGAGAAGTTAGATATTTATTTATGGGCAATGTGAATCTTCCTGCTAATAGTAAACAGTTATTTTCCAACGAATATCTTTGGAAGTGTTTTTATAGCTTACTGGTCATAGAAAGCTGTCCTCTGCAAATCACTGACTGGGCTCATCACTGTCTAATACTACAAGAAGAGGGAGCTGTTAATAGCAGCCACTGCTTTTTTTTTTTTTTAAACTTTTTTCTTTTTTAAGTGGAGGTTCTAGGTATTGAACCCAGAGTCTCATGCATGCTAAGCCTATGTCCTACCGTGGAGCTATTACCAACACCCCCTGTACCTCTAGCCATTGCTTCTTGCATGGGGAGGGGTGAGGAAGGCCGGCTATGGACAGTGCTGTTGTATCCTTGAGAGATGGTGATTAACTGAGAAGTCACATTAGCTGCCTGATTGATTCTCATTTGCAGATGGTTGGAAGGCAAATTTCCACACCTCTAAGGGTTAGAATTTATTACGAATGCCTCTGGTTCTGTCTCAGTTCCTGCAGACAATATAAAGACGTACTTGAGGAAAGCACGCACCCTTTCATTTTGAAGTTATTTATAACAGCTGAAAATCCACAACTTGAAAAGACTTGAAAGTATATATTCTCCTTTGAGAGAACGTAAACATTTGACTTTTCTTTCTGGAAGAAATAAAAGATGAAAAAGCCTTATTTCAGTCTTCACCCTGGATTTAATTACTTTGGAGCCTCCTCCCATGCTTTTGGCCTATTTGGCAATCTGCATTTATGAATCATCTGAAAAACAAGTGGGTGGGCAATTATAAATGATTTTGAAAAACAAAGATACGATTGTGAAGCATTTGTTCTCCATGTATTTTGATTTCAGCTGTGTGAAATTTCTTGATCTGGTGCAGTGTCATATGTAAAAGTGACATAGGGGCTATAAAATGTTTTGCTTTGAATAATTAAAGTTAATTCTTTGTGTTTCTCAGACTGTAAACATTCTGGGTGGAATACTAAACATGATGGAGAGCTGTTTTATGCTCTGGAGGAACACCATTTGAAAAATTCCTTTGTGTTTTTTTCTGTCTACCCCATGAAAATGTCATCACAGCAATAAAGCTGTGTATAAAAAGAATAGTGTACAAAATGGTACATTAAGTGTATATCCTCAAATTTTAATGCACACTTAATGTAATCTATTCCAAAGAATAGAAGTATTTATACAACGGGCTGGTTCTCACCTTCCTTGAATGCTAAAAGAAAAATTCATTTAGCAGATTAGAAAAGGACTCAAAGTATGAATATAAAAATCCAGACTGGTGAATCAATGGATGGGTCAAACCACAAATATCCAAGCAATGTACATAGATTTTTCTGTTGCTGCAAATGTTTCTACTGATTAAGAAAGATTGCATTTCAGGTCTTCTGCTTTAAACTTGGTTGCCTCTTTCTTTTCAGTTTTATAGTCCTCAGAGAACTAAGCTTTGCAACTTTGTCATTCTAAAACTCTCCACAACAGTTTTCTCTTTAATATATAACAAATACTAGCTAACTGTAAAGAAAATCTAACACATTCTGGATTAATAGTCACTATGTATGGCAAAAGAAATTCAAGGAAGTGTTCTTAAATATTCCACATGCACACAGGATGGAAATGAGTGAAAGCCAGGTAGGTAACTAATGGCTGGGTTTTTTTATTCTTGTTGTTTGTTGTGTACATGGAATTACATTTTATGGTGGATACTATATCAGGCAGTCAAAAAATAATAATTTACTTTAAATGAGTAAATAAGGTTACTTATTAAATTCCTATTGAATTTTACTCTCTCTAAATCTCCTTCTGTAAATGGCATACAGCTCTAAATAGTGTGCAAGCTATGTACAGAAATGACTCCAAATATACTGTAAATGTTGCAATAGAATGGAGATGGTTAAGGATTCCTGTGAGCCAGCTGGTTAATATACTGATGATAAAGGACTCGAGGACAAGAATTTTTGGTGAAAATAGAAATAGAAATTTTCTAAGAGTATTTTGAAGGAAAAACTAAGGGAAGCGTGAATTAGTCTGGACCGTTGATGGATAATGATGCTAGAATTTGCATGCTTACTATGTACCAGGAATTGTTCTAAACACATTAGATGCATTTAAAAAGAGCTTTGTGCAGTAGGTAGTATCACCTGCCTTTTACAGGTACAGAAATTTTTAATCATCTGCTGACAAAACTAGTGGAATAGAGTGGAGACTTGGGCAGTCTGGTAATCACTGTGCTATACTGCTTGCAAGTGACAGTGCGGGGAGTTTGGGGGGGTAAATTGTATCAAGAGAGCTAGCTTTTCCCCACTACAACTTCTGTCCTCCTCTTAGAGTTTGAAGCTTTGGTATTCAAAATCCGAAGACCCCTCGATCTGTGTTACACACCTTCTCCTTGGGGTCTCATCATTGGGATGTGGTTAAAGGTGACTGATTGGCTATAAATGTTGATTGTCTCTTCCTCCTGAGATCCAGTCATGTGATAGTAAAGAAGTAAACATTGTATAGACTCAAGCAGACAGAAAGCCATAGCATGCGAAGGGGAATGCAAATGAGAAAAGGGTTGATGCTTCTGGCAGAGCCTTTGCCAGAGAAGATTCTGGAAAAGGGCAGGGCTGAAAGTAGAAGCATTGCTTGAAAGTCAGTACTGAGACCAGAATGCAGACACCCAGTTCTCTAGCATTCAAACTGAAGACCAAAGTGTTCTTTTGTGAAGAGTTGAACTTAAGAGGTGGAGGATTCAGAGACCCCAGTTTCCCTCTGCACCTCCCTTCTGTGGAACACCTGTAGTTGGAGTCTACGCACAGGACAAGAGAACAGAAATCACTTTTTTGAAGATGTTAAATGACCTCAGAAGGCAATGGCAAAAAAGCAAGTTTGTGCTTCCAACGGGTGTGTGTGTATGTGTGTGTGAGAGAGAGAGAGAGAGAGATCCACACATGTGGGGGTATATATATATATATATATATATATAATCTCCTGACCATTCTCCCATGGAGATAACAAAATGTGTGGTCTCTGCACCTTCCCCATGAATCTGGGAAGGGGCTTGTGATGACAGCTCCAACCAATATGGCTGAAGTGATGCTTTGCACCTTCCAGGGCTAGATAATAAAAAGGATACAGCTATATAGCTTTTACCTGGAGATCTCTCCCTCTCTCTCTCAGTTCACTGCTTTGTGAGCCCTGAGCCAACATGTAAATAATGTGACTTCCCTGAAACTGCCAGGCTGGAGAGATCACATGGAGAGATTGCACAGAGATAGGGACAGATGTCCAAGGAGCCCTAAGTATTGTAGCCCCCAGCCCTTGAGCTGCTCTAGATAATGCTAAGCAGAGTGGAGACCAGATGTCCCTGAGAGCCCTGCCCCAATTCCAGATTCATAAGCAAACCCAGTATTGCATTTGTTATAAGCCACTGCATTGTTATGCAGCATTAGCTAACCTGCATACCCACCTGCTAAGACTGGGGGCTCTAGAGTGGCCTAAAGGGAAGTTCTACCCCAGAATCTTCTTAATCAGTAATCCTCATTTATAATTAGAGTTTCCATTTTCTTGGTGCCTTAGTGTCTTACTGTTAAATATGTTTGAACAATCACCGACCACTATCCACTTGAAGAAATCTTCGCTCTAGAAACAGAAAGACAAAATAAACAAATGTAATGAACCCAGAAAACAAAGATAATTCAGGAAACAGAAGAAGCATTCCACTTTGCATATTCAGAGATACGATTACTATACTCTTAAAACAATAAGAAGATGCTATGAAAAAGGAGGAATTAGCAAAAGAGACAGAAATTTTGCAAGTTTGATTTGTAATTGCTGAAGTAAAGTATTGAGTAAAATAGTTGGAAGGTAGTCAAAGAAACCTACCAGAGGGTGGAAGGAGAAAGAGATTGATTATTTTAAAAACATAATGCAAAACTAGTTTATTTATGATGTCTGAAGTTTAAATGAAAGGAGTCCGAGAAATAAAAAACTAATAACAAAGTTGGAAAATCATCACAAAGTAATAGAGTAATACTTCCTGAACAGATGGATATGGGTCCTGTGAGTAGCCAGTAGTGAGACTGAAAAAGATCCACTGCAAACCACTTGATTATGGACCAAGGATACAGAGGAAGATTCTAAAGGTTTCTAGAGAGGAAAGATAAAATCAAGTCGCCCAAGGTATAAGCATCAGAATAGCATCTGATTTCTCACTATACTGGGTACTAGAAGGTGGTGAAGTGCTTCACAGTTTTGAGTGATAATGGTTTCCTACTTACAACTCCGTATCTGATCGTATTATCAGTAGAGTGTTAGCTAAAAATGAAGACATTCTCACACGTGTGAGGATTCAGGCACTCATGCATTCTTCCAGAGTGTCTAGTGAATGTCCTTCATCCCAGTGAAGAAATAAATAGAAAAAGGAAGACATAGTTTCCAAGAAACGGTGAATATAAGTCAAAAGAGCAGTAAAATGCTCAAGATGACACCTGGCCAGCAGCCGTTAGTTAAGACTGGAGCAGGAAGTTTGGGGGCTCCAGGAAGGAGATGACCTGGAAATGAAGGGGACTTATTAGAACATACGACATAATAGTGCATGGGGTGGGGGTGGGGAGAACATATAGATGGAAGCCATGATGGAGCATTTGGGAAGAATAAATATATATGTGTTGAAAATTATGTAAATCAAGAAACAAGGCAACTATTAAATTCAGGAAAAGAGGTATAAAGAGAAATAAGAGAGAAAATGTAATCTTTTAATAAAACCATTTTATATCACTTGGCTCTGGAGTGAATAGTATTTATGTAGTCAATTTTGTAAACATTAATTATTAATTTAACCCAAAATAGTGACGTAATTATATTAGGATGACAGGGGAGGGGAGGTCAGTGGTACAAGAGCGTTCACTACTATTCCATCGTAATAGGAAGTCAATAAAGTCTAACATCGATTAATAAGGAACCAGTCAGAAAAAAGAGTTAATTTGCCAATCTGATGACCCATAAAACCTGAACTATTTTAGTGTATACTTCCTTCAAACAAGGACGTTATCCCATATGACCATAATTCAGTCATGTTCAGATGGGGTTTTAACATCAATTCACTTCTGTCAAATGTTACTTGGACCCTAGTTGAAGTTTGTTAATCTTTTTTTATTTTTAATTCAAAGAGGACTATATTGTAAAGAAGAGACTTACATTTGAGGTATCAGGAAAAAATAAACAATCTTGACAAATTGTGGACTTAAATAAATGGTTTATATGAACATTTCTTATGGCCACTTTCACTAATTTGTGTGTTGGGTGTTACACTAAATCTTAACTCAGTGAAGACAGTATTTTTTGAGCACCCAAGATAATATAATGCAAGTATTTTGATTCATGATGTCTTTTTTAAAAAATAAAGATTTTCTCATTGTGCTAGCATTCTCTTTTTTGACACTGTTTTCTTTAATTTTTTTTCATTGAAGTATAGTCAGTTTACCATGTTGTATTAATTTCTGGTGTGCAGCCTAGTGGTTCAGTTATACATACATATGTTCCTTTTCATAGTTTTTCATTATAAGCCATTGCAAGGTATTGAATATAGTTCCCTGTGCTACACAGTAGGATCTTGTTGTTTAAGTTCATTTTGTGTTGACATTTAATTTGATACTGTCCTTTGTACCCAAAGTCCATTTAGAAAAACGTATTGCATTTACTTGTCATGTCTCAGTTTGAAATAATAATTCCTCAGTCTTCCCTTGATTTTTATGAGCTTGACATTTACAAAAAGTTACACACCAATAATTTTTTATTTGATGGCTTCTCGTGATTATATTTAGTCATGAATTTTGGCAGGACTATCACAGAAATGATGCCTGTGCCTTTCATTGCATTCTATCCTGTGGTATCATTTACCTTCTGTCCCACTATGATAATGTTAACATTTGTTCACTCGATTAAAGTGGTATCTGCTGAATTTAAAAAAAGTGGAGACAACTTCCAGGAGAAATAGCTAAAAGAGGTAACAGTGATGGATGGTGGAGAGTGAGGTCAGGTGTTGGAGGAGGTCAGGAATTGCTGCTTTGCATTGTAAGTGGAGTAAATTTATGTATTTGTTTACCTGCAGCAGCTCTGGTTTATACTTTGTGTCCTATGTCCTGTTTGGGTTAATATTTGTGCCAGACAAAAATGTCCCAGTTTGCAGAATAAATTATATGGTCACTTTAATCATAAACATTTTGGTTTAACTTGATATTTTAAAAGGATGTGTTTATTCCCGTGTTATAAATTTAGAAAAGGAAGACTTACAAATAGAAAAAATGCATATTGGTTTGTGATGTTGTCTTTGGACAAAGAGGTAGTGAAAGCTAAGAAGCACGTATACTATTAGTTGAAATGGTTGAGGAGTGGGAGGGGCAATGCTGACACGGCGCTTACATCACCCTTCCTGCTGTCCTCGTGTAACAGTTGCACAAATATATCATAAGCTTCTCATCCGATGACTGACAGGAACAGACTACTAGTACTATTTCAGGAAGATGGGCAATAGTTGGAAACCATGCAGAATTGGGAACTTTGGGAATATCAAAATAAATGCTGGCCCAAGAAAGTAAATACTTTGTTGACATGAGGAAAACCTTCTCTATGTGTGACTTTAAACCCTGCTTGGAGTGAGTAGGCAGAAACTTAATATTTAACCAGGATTATAGCATGTTCTGAGAAGACCGAGGGGTAGAATGAGGATAAAACCTGTGTTCCCTCTCTTCTCCACACACAGGTGCCTGAAGACTACTACAACCAGCGTGTTAATCATTGGAAATATTGGAAATATGTGTCCCAAATCCCAACACACAAAACTAGTTTTCCTTGTGGTGGGGGAGGTGAAGTGGAGATGGATTGAAGTTTTGATGGAGTCAAATTTACTGGTCTGTTTTTCTCTTACTGTTTGTGCTTCTTGTGTTATACTTAAGAAACCTTTGCCAAACTCAAGGGCACTAAAATCTTTCCTTGTTTTTTGGAGAAGTTGTATAGTTTTAGCTTTTACATTCATTATTCAATCTCTTTTGAGTCAATTTTTGTAAATGATGTGAAATAAGAGTCAAGGTTATTTATTATTATTTTTTTTGCATAAGGCTCTCCAATAATTTCAGCACTATTTGTTGAAATAATTTTTCCTTCCTCAGTGAATTGTCCTAGTACCTTGGTTCAAAATGAATTGACCATGATGTGTAGAGATATTTCTGAATTTTATTCTGTTCCATTGATTTATTTGTCTCTCTTTATAATCTGTCTTGATTACTGTTATCAGTCTTGAAACAAGTAGTGGTGTGGAAATATTCCAAATTTGTATCTTTTTAGCCAAAGATTTTTGGCAATTTTAGGTTCTTTGGTTTCCCATATAAATATAATAATAAGCTTGTCAATTTCTATAGAAAAGAACACTTGGATTTTGATTGAGATTATATTGAAGCTATACATCAATTTGGTGAGAATTGATGTTTTAGAGTAGAGTCTTCTAATCCTTCAGTGTGATGTATTTCTCCATTTACTTAATTAAAAAATTATTTCAGTACTTTATTGTAGTTGTCAGTGTATAAGTCACACATCTATTTTCAGATTTATCCCTCTGTGTTTCATATTTTGATATTCCTGTAAATTATATGTATCTTATATCAGTTATGACTGTTGGTATTACTTAGATACACAGCTTATTTTTGTATATTGGCCTCATATCCTACAACATTGCTAAATTCACTTATTAGTTCTAATAGTTTTTTTTGTAGCTTCTGTAGGATTTTCTACATTAATAGTTATGTTTATAAATGAAAGTTTCATTTTTCCCTCCAAATTACTTAATTTTTTTGTTTCTTTTTCTTGCCTTATTGCACTGACTGGAGCCTCCAATATACTGAACAGAAGTAAATGAGAGTAGACAACTGGATTTTATCAAATGCTTTTTCTCTATCTATTGAGGTGATCATAAGATTTTTCTTTTTAGTTTACTAAGGCAGTGATTTAGGTTGACTGGTTTTGGCTGTTAAACTAACCTTGCATTCCTGAAATAAACACCACTTAATCATAATGTATTATCCCTTTTATGTATTGATGGAGTTAATTTTCAAAAATTAAAAAAAAATTTTTTGCATCTACATCCATGAAGAATATTAGTTTGTAGTTATCTTATATTGTAATATCTTTGTCTGGTTTTAGTACATGGTTAAGCCTGGCCTCACCAACTGAGTTTTACATTTTACTTATTTGTTATTTTCTGAAAAAGTTTCTGTAGTTTGTGTTCCTTTTTCCTGAAATGTTTGGAGAATTAAGCAATGAGCCCATCTGGGCCAGGAGTTTTCATTGTTAGAGTGTTTATAACTACAAACTTAATACATATTCAGATGATCTATTATTTCTTGAATAAGCATTGTCCATTTCATCAAAGTTTTAACTTTAATGGAAAAATATTGTTAAAAATATTCTCTATAATCATTTTAATATTTGTGTCACTTTTATAGTTGTGTCACCCCTCTCATTCCTGATAATAATAATTTGTATCTTCTCTCATTTATTTCCTGATCCATATGATCTTGTTGCAGATACAGTGTTTGTTTCTTAAAATCTTCTCTATTGTTTTTCAGTTTTGTTGATTTCTGCTCCTCTCTTTTTTCTGTTTTAATGTTTATTTTAGATTTAACTTGCTTTCCCCCCCCAGGTTCTTAAGGTAGAAACTGAGCATAGTGATTTGAGACCTTTCTTCTTTTCTAGTACTGGCATTTAGTGCTAAAAATTTCCCTCAAACTGCTAACTTAGCTGGATGCCACAAATTTTGCTATGTTGTGTTTTCATCATAATTCAGTTCCAAAGTGATCATCATTTTGAAAACATTTCTGTAACTAATTAGGTTTGTATCTCCCACTCAGAGGACAAGTAAGGGCATTTTGTTTTAACAACAATGGAAGCTTAAATTATCGTACAGGAGCTATATATGAGGTGAGATGATTGAGCACTGTGAGGGGGTGGGATGTATCAGATACGTTTTATGTATCTCAGATCATTTGGTTTCACCTCTTTCTAGAGTCTTTGGACATTTCTTGCACTGAGCTATTGCAGCCACTGACTTAACAAGGGAAAATATGGCAGTGCTTTGCTTTATGCTTGTGCTGTGTGCCTTTCACCTCTTATCCTGTGGTGTCCTTGTTGCTGCTGAAGTGTGAGAGTGCAGGAACCACTTGGTCCAATGTGTAGCCCAGAGGTACAGGGGAGTCAATGTCAGTGGGGAGAAACTTCATTCAGTAAGAGATGCTAACCGGGGGACAGACTTTTCCTCATTTCTTCCCTTGGATGGATTGTTCTGAGATAGTAATTTATACACCTATTCGGAGGTAGTTACAGAAGACAGAACAATCCAAGAACCTTATAAACTACTTGCATTTGCTTTCCCTCCTCTTTGACTTTTCGCCTTTGCCTCACTCCTGCTTTTCTAGGCTTGTGCTTCCTAATAAAGGAGTGGAGTAATAGGCTTTTGCCTTCAATTCTGCTTTCTGGGAGACTGAGACTAAGGCAGAAGGCAATCAACAAATTAGAAATCAGCACTTATTATTTCCAATTAATTTTTATTAAAGTTATTTTATTTTCATCAAGGCCTACTATGACTGAGAAAATCAAGATAAAGGCATACAAAGTTATGACTAATTTTAACTTAGCCACTGTTGGAGGAGGTCATGGAGAAGACGTGACCACTGGTTGACCCCCAAGCTGGTCTTAGGCAAATGGAGCCTCCCCGCCCTCTCCCCGTCTTTGGAATGTTTGTTCCACCCACCATTCCCATAGTAGGAACTGTTTCAAAGACATAGCCTTGAGAGAGTAAGGTGTTGTTAAGACCATCTGGACTAAATATGTGACTGAATCGAGCTAAGGCTTCTATATAAACTTTTAACATTCTGGCAGACAGGTGGGGAGATTTGCTCATCTTGTGGCCACCCAAGCCAAGCCGTGGATGTAAGTTCCCTTGATTATTAAACCTGCAGCCCTCTAATCAGGAAAGGTCTGCCTCTTTCTTTGGGGGCTTACTCTTTGCTTCGGGGGCCAGTTTGTGAACCAACAGCCAGTGTTATTCTTTTGAAACTGACCCATTATTAGAATTTTTTTCTCCACTCAGTATTGATTCAACTGTTGCTTTCTTCTTCTGATTTTATTTCCTTCTCATGTACAGTGTTTTGCATTTTGAGTTTGGGTGTCTGGCATCAGGGAGCAGGTGTTGGGACTTTCCAAACTCTTTTTTAGGGTTAGAGCCCTTACAGTTTTCTACATGAATTGCACTGTTTGAAAGGTGGGTACTCACTGAGGCTGAGTCTATGGTAACCTCTGTTTTTTTAAAAAACCACCTTTCTCTTTAATCACTTTCATGTCAGTCTCCTTCTCTTTGCCCTGAGCTGCTTATATTGATATTGGAGAAAGGTAAGAGGAACTATGTACGTTATGAACAATCTCTGTGGAAGATCATAAATTGTCACTTGTAAACTAGTGTCTGCGTGACTGGATTTCTTTTGTGGTTGCTACAGTTCTTTCTGGGTTTGGTTTTTTGCTCTTTTCTCCTTGTCCTATGACTAATACTGGTGTAAACCTCTGTCTACTGGCAAACTTCTGTTGACAGTGAGAGCCAAGATTTCTTAAAGTGGAACTACAGCTAATCTGATATTTGAGAAGAATAAAGCATAGGGGAAGGGGTGGTGATATAAATATGTGTTTAAAAAATTCGGGGGGTGGTTGGGGGAGGTAATTAGGTTTACTTATTTATCTTAATGGAGGTACTGGGGATTGAACCAAGGACCTTGTACATGCTAAGCACAGTGCTCTACCACTGAGCTGTGCCCTTCCCACCCGTTAAATATGTCTTATGTTATCTCTTCATTACAAAATTAATAAATGCTCACTAGGAAAAATGTGAAAAATTTGAAAAATAGAAGACAGTATCACTAATAGCTCAACAGAAGAGAATCACTGTTGGCATTTTAATCATTTTGCTGAGTATGTTATTTTTTATGACTATTATCACACAAAATGTAATACATCAATGTTTTCAAAAACATATTTTCTGACTTAAAAAGTACACATGCTTGGTGTAGCAAATTTGAAAAATAAGATATTTTTGATAAAAAAAATTAAAATCATTGTGAATTATATCATCTGAGATAATGAATTTCAATATTTAACTTATTTCTTTAGAATGTTTTACATGCAAAACACTATTCAGAAATAAGCATTTCTTAAAAAATTTTAATAATACTCTAGATAAGAAATATCAACAACTTTACATGATAGCTTTCATTAAATCTGAGTTATCTAAACCTTAACAAAAGTGAACTTCATTTGTTTTATCCCTACTTATAAAGACTAAGTTGTAAGGGCAAATAATTACAATCAGGCTATTTGAAAAAATATGCCTAATAACTTTTTAATATCAGCAATATAAAGGAGGAGGTCAGAACACTTAGTATTTCTCAGAAAGCAAATATATTATTTTAAAGTTTTCAGAGGAAACTTGAAGAGTCAATGTTAGAATCCACAAGAATAAAAGGCTGAATTAATAATAATGCCATCAATCTGGTTGATGTAGAACTAGGAAAAGGAACACAATTATACCGTAAGACAGACAGATGGACACTTAATGACAGATAGATACACATATACATTCCTGTAAAGACTGAAGACAAAACTGGCTTAAAGTGACTACCTGGAAAAATCTATTAAGGCAGTTCAGGTCTTATGTACACTCACATGCATAGGCTAGTCTATAGCAAGCTGTCCTAATTTTATTGCGGTTGTTAGTTTCTTAAAAGACAACTGTATTAGACTTTATACTAGTATGCAGCCTTTGTTTATCTTGCATTTCCTAGTAGGGATCCAGGCTAGAGCAATACTTTTCATTATTTGGGAAGTTCTAAATATTTAGGAATCATGTGGTTCCTTTCTCCTAGAGGGGAGTCTTAACGCTCCAACTTTGCATTTTTGTTAAAGCCTTCCAGCTAACGTGATTGTAAGAGCAAAATATTAGTTAAGTGTTCAGTACAAATGTCTTTGCACATTTCGCATTTGGTTACAAAGACAGGTTTATGAAGATGTAATTTTTTAAAGTAAACTTTTCTATTTTAATGGAATTGCAGATTCACATGAAGTTGTAGAAACACTACAGAGAGATCCGATTACCTAATACATTCTACCTAGATTTCCCCAATGGTTATGTCTTACAACATACAGTATCACAAGATATTGATGTTGATAAAATGCACCAATTTTATTCATAGTTCCTTAGTTTTATTTGTACTCATATATACCCACTCTACACAACAGTCAAGATGAAAATCAGTTAGGTCACCACAAGGATCCCTCATTTTGCCTTTTTCTAACCATGTTCATTTCCATCCCACCCCCTCTCCTGCTCCTAATCCCTGGTAACCTTTAATTGTTTATTTCTAAAATTTTGTCATTTCAAGAATATTATGTATGATAGTTAAAGAATCACAGGAAGTTGCAAAGATAGTATGAAGCAGCCATGAGTACATTTTACTTAAATATCTAGCAAACCCACAAAACTGATGTTTTACAATACATGTTGAGTTCTGTGCCATATTATTACATGTGTAGATTTATGCAGTCACTGTTACTGATTATCGGTGAGTTTTGTTAAAAAATAAATACATAAAATTGGAAAGAGTGTGAAATATTCATGGAGAAAATCCCAATAAACCTTTAAAAATATTGTGATGGTTGTAGATGTGTCCACAAATTCTTTAATATGCCTCCCTTCCCATCCCATCTTACTGAGTGTGGGCTCTACTTAGTGACCAACTTCCATCAAAAAGAATAAAGTGGTAATAACAGTATGCAACTTTAGAAACTAGGTCATAGGGGGCTCCATGCTCTGTCTTGGAATACTCACTTGGTGGATGTTAGCTGCCATTTTGTGAGCAGCCATATGGAGATGCCCTTGTGTTGAGCAACTGAGGCTTCCTGCAAAATCGCCGTGTGTGTACACCATCTTGGAAGCGAATCCTCCAGCCTCAGTAAAGCTTTCTAACATGGCTTTGATTGACTTGACTATAGCCTCTTGAGAGAATCAGAGCCACAGTTGTTCAGCTATGTGGCTCACAGGTTCCTGAACCCAGAAATGATGTGAGATAATAAATATTTGTTGTCTTAAGCCACTAAATTTTGCAGTAATTTGTTCTGTAGCAATATACAACTAATCCAGACATCAATATGTAGGAAGACATATAAAATATGTTAGGAAATCGAAAGAATATTTTGAACACCATTGAAAAGTCCTATAGACCACCTTTGCTCTTATAGTTACAACAGTACTTATTACGGGCATAAAACAATTAATGTCAGGCCAAGAGACAGCTCACTGGTTGCCTAAATTATGAAAGATGTTTGTTTTTGCTGTTTCCAGTTGGGGTAGAGGAGAACCTAGGTCATGGGATCTTCTAAGTTCCTCCAGCTTTCCCTCCCACATACCCTTTTGCCATTTGTTCCCCCTGAAGCTGCTGGCTGTGTGGTACCTTTTGTGAGGTTTGTTTGCAATGATTGACCTTGATCATGGATGGAAGCAACCCAAAAAACTTTGTGCTAGGTTAAGTCACAAAATAATTATCCACTGGCCAGTCTCTGGTATGATTTACTGTTAGAATTTGAGGCCAAAACTGGCTTGTCTTTTGAATATATTATTTGCTCTGTGCTCCAATTTAGTTATAGAAAAGAAACAGAGAAAAGAGGCTATGATTTATAATATGAAAAGAAGCTAGAACTAATCACTCATTGTCAACTACCTTGTTGGTTTCTGTACTATTTGTATGCAACCACCCTCTCCTTATTTTTAACAATTATTGTCTGATTATAAATATACTGTCTTTGAATATGATACCATCAGCCTATGTAATAGCCACGGCAACACTAAAGAAATCATTGGCAGCTTCAAACTTTTTTTTATGAAGGGGCTTGTTGGAAGAGTGTAGCAATCTAGTAGGAACTGGGAGATGGGCCATTTGTCTTGAAGCTACATTGGTTAAGTGACAGGAGATTACGGGGGTGGTGGTGGTGGTGACTAAACTTCCCTCCCTTCAAGCCACTTTGTTGGCACTGCCACGGAAAACAATTCTACTGTGGAAACTTTTTTTCTCCATCTCTTTTGTTGGCAGCTCTTCCTCTACCAGTCCCTTGACTGTTACTCCCTAAAGCAATGGCTCTCAAACTTCAGTGTGCATCAGAATCACCCGGCAGATGTGATAAAACAGATTCCAGAGTTTCTGAGGCCGTAGGTCTGGAGTGGGGTCTGAGAATTAAGTTCATAGGTGGTGCTGATGCCACCGTTCTGGTGACCACTCTCAAGAACCATGGCCCTAGAGTGCTGTGCTGTGTAGTGAGATCCTGAGGACATGGTGAAGATCGGAGCCAATGCAGTAAAGGTGATGACCAAATTGCTTTGCATGAGGCAATACAAGGAATGTGTTTTTGCTTTTGAGTGAGAAAATGAGGAGAAGGGAGAAGGAGGAAGTGAGGTCGCATATATGAGACAGCTTGGGGCTGAGCGATCAGGTACAGATCAAGTCAGCTATAGAAATATACTTGGTACAGAGGTCCTTGGAGATCTTTAAAAGTTTCTCCCCAATACCTGGAAAACTCTTAAAATATACCAGAGTCACTTATTTCTTAGCAAGGGGGGTGTGTGTGTGTGAGACAGAGAGAGAGAGAGAGAGAGAGAGAGAGAGAGGGAGTCACATACACACAGAGAATGTGCATGTAAGTATGTGAAGAAATTAAGACTAGTGCTGATGCTGCACTTTGATGCAGTTCAGAAGAGAGACATCACCTTTGAGAAGGCAAAGTGATCAGCAAACTAAGGAAGCAGTGGTTTGTAGCTGGAGGTCATTGAAACATATTGGTCCCTCCCCTCACCCAAATTTACAGTTATCTTGGGGAAGGATTTGGGTTTGCACAGCACATGAAAATGGGGGATTGACTCAATCATATCCCGTTCTCTAGGGGCCAGGGAGGCCTCAGCTGGCATCTGGGTTACTTTCTCTTGCAGTTCTCATCTACTTTGTGTTTATTCTTAAATCTTTCCTTCAGGTAAGCAGAGTCCAAAGGATATCTTCAAATCACTATCTCTAGGGACTCCTATTTGTCATTCTCCTCTTGAATTCACTGGGTTTATAGAGAGATAACAGCTACACGCTGCGGGTTATTTTTATTCTGACCTCTGGATGAAAGTTGGATATTCTCAAGCTTCTGGGAGGGGAGAAGATACCTCATCTCCTTTTGGGGGAGACCAGGAGGACAGGAACTGTAAAAACAGACCCATCCTAGCTGAAGGGAACAAGAGGTGCCCTGTGAGCATCTTAAAGCCCAAGAAGATGCCTACAACTTCCCATCGCTTTCTTTATTCTGAGGAAATTCCGATATTTAGGAGTTTACATCCTCCTTCCTACAATTCATCTTCAAATCCTCTTCATCCATAAAACTCTGTGAGTGCGTGAAGGAAGGAAAGGAAGAAGCAGCTACTTAAGGATTTGGGGCAAACAAACCTGCTTCTTGCCCCCTCTTCCTTAGTTATGTGGTCTTCATGCTTGGGCATTCGTCTATGAATTTATTTGTTGGTTTCAGCCCTGACTTGTTCAAAATGTTTTGAAATCTCAGAATAAACAGCCAGTTAAAGGATTTCATTGAGGAGTGAACAGTAGACCTGAATGTGGTGCTCATTAAAGGAGGGATAATGTTGTTTCTCAACATCTCGCTCACCTAAATGATGCTGCGTTGTGAAAAGTTGAAGAGATTAAATACTGAAAACTTTTATGGTAGTAATGGTGGTTGTGGTGGTGAGTCAGACCATTTCTGCTTGTAGAAATCCTGCACACAGTCTAGTGATCACCCATAGGACAGTTCAATTATTATTTTTCTTTTTTTTACTTTATTGAGGTATAATTGACAACTAAAAATGGTACATTTAAGATGTGTAAGTTGATGTTTTGACGTTCATATACATTAGGAGATAATCACTACAAACAAGCTAATTAACATATCCATTACTTCACATAGTTACCACTCTTTAATTTCAATTATTGATGCAGCTTCATGCTAAGTTCTTGGTCAGGGTAAAAAGTCTTTTCCAAGCACCCAAACTTACATCAGTGACAGAGTGTTGGCATAGTCCACAAAGTGGAGAGTGCCTCATTTGAACTGCTGGAGCATGGAATTATTTTTCCTGCTCCTGACGTCCCTACCCTTCTCCTTACCTGTTGATTTCCATATTGCTTCCTCCACTCTCCTGGAGTCCCTTTCCAGCGTATTAATACTGTTCGCTACCCACAGAAGGGAAGGTGCGTGAGAGCTGAGCTCTGCCGTGACTGTCAGTTCTAGGCATTGTGCCAACACCAACAGAATCCCTGTCGGGGCTCTTCCCAGAGGGTACACGATCTTCACTCAACAGACAATAAACAATAGGGAACAAGAATGCCGGCTATTGGTGTTGCATAAGTGGTGCCTGTTTTCATTATTTCTACTCTTTGTCACTTGTTTATGGATCCTTTATTCAGAGATGATAGAACAAAACCAAAACAAGATTCATGGAGGAAATGGTTGTTGAATGCAAACTTTGGGAAGGAATATCGGCAGCTTACATGATTGGTGGAAGAACTATACAACTCAGCCTGGGGAGGGACGGGTGGTAGAGGCTTTGTCTTCAGTTAGGTTTTTAAATTCCTGGGTGAAAGAATTTGAATCAGACAGAGAATGTTATCTCTACGTTGATTCCAGTCATCCATATTACCAGAAGGTAGGACAAGGAGCTCAGCTCCTGTGACTGGGAGAATCCTGGTGAGCTGGGCAACCCCTCTCTCCTGTATGTATGTACCATACACACACACACACACACACACACACACACACACACACACGTGTACATACATATATGTAATATAAATAATATGTATAAGAAAACAATTCTAGCTGTCTAACATCTTTATCATCATCATCTATCAAGACTTTATTTTTTAGAGAATTTTTAGGTTTGCAGCAAAATTGAGAAGATACAGAGCTTTCTAGGTTTTGTAGCTCTTTCATCTACAGAATTTCAGCAGTTTTAGACAGTGGTATAAAAATTTTCTCCTTCACTGTCTCTCGAGCCTTGCTACTTAGTGTCTGATCCTTGCACCAGCAGCAGTGGGACCACCTGGTAGCTTGTCAGAAGTGCAGAACCTTGGGCTTACCCCAGACTAACGTAATAAGATCATATCTAGTGTTTTTTACTCTCTGGCTATTTGGTGACCGATACTGCAAGCTTTTGAGAATCTGGTCCAATCAGCAGTTTGCTATTAGTGCCACTCAGATCGAAATACATTCGCTTGACATATTTGACTTAATGGGAGTGGGGAGAGACTAAGTGGCCTTAAGAACCTTCGCAGGTGAGGGTTCTTTTAGACCATGTTCACCACCAGTATTTTCATGTTCAATTTTACTGCTTTCCTTATCAGATGACTGTTCTTTGAGTTTTTGCTTTGAAAAGGTTGCCGATGGTTTCATTTCACATAATGGATTCAAAAACATTTAAGAGGCCCTCCCCCACACCAAAACTTCTGAGAGGTTGTTTGATCAACAGAAATGTGTAGGAAAAACCTCATTATAACTGAAACTAAAACGAAAACTAAGACTTATCTGCAGAGTCATTTCTATTAGAATTCTTTGAAGATGCCAAATAAGCAGCAGAATAAAGATAGACCAGGAAACATAATTTATTTAATCTTTGAAAAATACTCATAAGCTTTAGTAAGAAAAATTAATTCATCGTTGACTGTGGGGTTCCTCCTCCCCATAAAGTCTTTGTTTCCTGTCAAGAAATAAAAGGCAGAGATACACAGTATTTTTCTGAAGAAGGGAATATTGATGGTGTAATATCCCAGAAATTATTTCTTCCATTTATCTAAATTAATGTTTTTCTAAATAATCTGCATAGTCAATTATGCACAGTTAAATGGCAAGTGGTGAACACAATAACAACATATGGGAAGCTAATGACTATTTCTAGTTTGAATTTAAGGTGTGGTTGCGTCTTGGTTGAATTTCAAATATGAGCATCTGATCTCTTAGCTTACAGACTTAGAACCTTGGTTATCTTTTTCTTGAGAGGCTTTCCAGAAAAATGACTGCCTTAACTTGGAAGAGGATTAAAGATAAGAGAGTGCGGTTTTTATAAAAACTGTCTTCCTCCTTATAAGAATCTATAGATGTTTCTTGTAGGAAACAGAACCTATTAAAATATTTGTAGGAAACTGAGTATATGAAAATATTCTAATTAAAAATATAATACCCTTCATCCGCCTCCCAGCATTGTTAACATTTTGGGTTTCAATCTTTTGCTGTCTGTATATACAGTAAAATTTTACTAACCTTAAATGAAAATCTTTGTATATTTAAGTGTTTTCTGGCTTAATATATAAACTAAAATTATTTTAGTAGGTTTTTTGTAATTACCCTCCATAAAGTGGTAACAATTTGCATTCTTTTCAGTTGGGTATGAGAGTGCCTATTTTCCTACATTTTCATCAACATAAGAGATGTCACCCAGTTGCCCTTGGCATTGGCCTTTCTCTCATGGACCTGTTGCTGAGGTGCTTGGTCCCACCTGCCCGTTGGGCCTATGATACCGTCTTCTACCATTGATCACCAATTGTCCTTGACTCTGCTTTGAAGAGCTGAATCTCAGAAATATCTATTTGCTAAGATTCCAGGCCTCTTTTTTGGCACCAGTCTTCCCCTGGGATAGGCGTATTAGAAAACATCTGGGTTTTCTTCATCCCACATAAAACGTGGGAGAAATTTTTCTTACTCTTTGCTCTGATAGTGAAGCACTGCCACTATTGCACCATATTGGGTGTGGCTCCAGCCTGAAGGCAAGGCTTCTGAGTTTGCTGCTTCCCTTGACAACACCTGGAAGAGGGGGATGCTAGCTTTGATGTTCTGCTATTCTTTGATATTTATTTGAGTGTCTCTGCAGTTCATTCCCTATATCCCACGGAGGTTTGGAATTTGACCTCCTTGCTCTGTCCCTTTCATAACTTCCTCTTTCTTTCAGACATGGAAGTGTTTTCTTTTTCTTTCATTTCCTTTCTAGTCTGGCTGGGAGTCTGTCTACATACGTTATTTTTCAGGATGTTATGATGAGAAGCATGCAGAGAATAATGATGATTTATTTTATGTCTTTAACTAGTGCCTTTATAGCACTTAATCGATGCAAGGCACAATTTTAAACACTTCACAAATATTGATTCATTTAGCCCTCATTATAATCCCACAGGATAGCTACTGTCATTATCCCCACTTTTACTACTGAATTGAGGTTCAGAGAAGTTGTATAACTAGTCCATGTTTACATAGCTTGTAAGTGGTAGAGACAGGATTTGAACTGAGACACTCACAGCCTATACACTTTTCACTACACTACACTGCCTCATATTTGAAGAAGTCTCATTTTAAACTGCCTCACGTATAGAGCTTCAAAAGAGAAATGAAAATACATTATTTTAATACTTTCAAGATTTTCCCTCCTTATACACACATAAACACAGAAAAAAAGACTGGAAGAGTATAAACTAAAAATGTTTAATGGCAGTTATTATTGAATGTTGGGATTATTGTGCAGGTGATTTTAATTTTACTTCTAGGGGCTAATATAAATTTGCTATGGTATGGATGATTACCATTATGTTCAGTCAAACCACACATCTATTAATAAAAAAGATTATTTGTAAACATAGACTTATACTGAAAAGACTAGGTTCATAAAAGGACTATTTTTTCTTTCATTAATTCATTCAATACTGATTGAAGGAATGTACCTTACATTACACTATGACTAAGGATATGGAGATGAACAAAACTGCTCCTTCCCTGAGCAGTTTAAGAGAAAGTCAGCTAAAACAGAAGATTTAATAATATACAGTCTCATAACATAACAGAAAAATGTCTAGGTTCTTAATTCATAGTCACTCATCATACCAAGAAGCAGGAAGTTCTCAAACTGAATGAGAAAGACAATCAATAGATGCCAATAACAAGATGACAAAGATGTTAGATTGGCAAATATTTTAAAGCAGCTGTGATAAAAAAAAATGATCAAAAAGGAAGTTATAAACATGCTTGAAACAAATGGAAAAGTTGAAAGTCTCAACAAAGAAATATAAGATATAAGGAGAATCAAATGAAAAAAATTAAACTGAAAAGTACAATAACCAAAACACAGAGTTCAGTGGATGGACTCAGCAGCAGAATGGATGTGACAGAGGAAAGAATCAGTGAACTTGAAGATAGAAAAATAGAAACCAGCAGATCTAGCCTATAACGGAAGTTCTCTAAACAGAAACAATATGATAAAAGAAAGAACCACAGAAGAATCAGGAAGGAAGGAAGAACAAAGTAAATTAAAACATGGGTAACTAAAATAGGCTTTCCTTCTACTCATAAGTTTTCTAAATTATGTTTGAAGATTGAAACAAAAATCATAGCACTCATGGTACTAAATGAACAAAGAGGAATTGCTTAGGGAAATTATGTTATCAATGAAGGAGGATCAAGAGACATAAAGGGAGGTAAGGTATTGATGCTTCAGACAAACTGATAACATGGTGACACCTGTGAGCTGTGATATATAGTAAATATATATAATTAATATAATATCTAGATAATGTCTCTGGATAATTACATTATCTAGATAGATAATGTAACATCTATAGCAACTACTGAAAAAGTTGGGTACTAAAAAAAGTATAGATAATTCAAAATGGGTTCTAAAAATGTTCATGTAGCCCACTGAAGACAGACAAAAGGAAATAGAGAAAAAAAAAACCAAACAAACCCAAAGAGAATAAACAGAAAAGAAAATTTAAATGACAGATATAAGTCCTAGCAATAATTATGTTACATATAAATGGTCTAAATATGCCAATTAAAAGACAAAGATGGGCAGATTGAATGAATAAAATGACCCAACTATGTTTTGTCTATTAAAAATTCATTTCAATCATAACCACTGAGGCAGATTGAAAGTAAAAAGACAGAAAACATCATTCACACATTAATCAAAGAAAAGCTCAGTTTGCTATATTAATATCAGATTAAGTTCACTTTAGAACAAAGAAAACCACCAGAGACAGAAAAGATTATTATATAATGGTAAATAGGTCAACTCACCAAGAATACATAGCAATCCTAAATGTATATGCATTTATTAACAAAGCTGAAAAATATATGAAACCAAAACTGATGCAAATGAAAGGAGAAATAGACAAATCACAATTATATTTAGAGACTTTAAAAATCCTCTCTTAACAATTAATAGGAAAACTGGACAGAAAATCAGCAAGAATACATAAGAGCTCAACAACACCCTTGACCAATAGTATCTGATTGATATTTGTCTAAAATTACACCCCAAAACAGCAAAATGAATATTCTGGGCCATAAAATAAACTTCAACACGTTTGAAAGAATTGAAATTATACAGAGTGTGCTCTGTAGCTACAGTGAAATCAAACTAGAAATCAATAACAGAAAGAATGGGAAAATCTCCAAACATTTGGAAATTATACGATATACCTTTTAATTATCCTTAGATCAAGGAAGAGTTCTCAAGGGAAATAAAAAATGATGTTTAACTGAATGAAAATGAAAATAGTGGGAAAGAGCTGAAACAATACTGAGAGAAGAATTTATATCTTTGAGTATGTACATAAGAAAAGGGGACGTCGCATATCAATAATCTAAGCTCCCACCACAATAAATTGGAAGAATAATGGCAATATAAACTCAAAGCAAGCAGAAAGAATGAAATATAAACAGCAGAAATAAATAAAAATTGAAAACAAAAAACAGAAAAAATGAGTGTAATAAAGAGTTGATGTTTTGCAAAGAGAAATAAAATTAAAATACTACCCGTAACAATACTACAGGCACTGAAACAGGGACTACTATCACTACAGATCCTACAGATATTAAAAGGATAATAAGGGAATGCCACAATAAACTCCACATGCATACATGTGACAACTCAGGTGAAATGAGCTAATTCCTTCAAAAATATACAAACTACCACAACTCACGCAGTTTGAAATAGCTAATTTGAATAGGCTTTTAACTATTAAGGAAATAAAATTTAATTAAAAGTCTCCCCCAAAAAGGAAATCTCTAGGCCACTGGAGGATTCAACCAAAAGTTCAAAGAAAAATTAACACCAATTCTACACAGCCTTTTCCAAAAAATAGAAGAGAAGGGAATAATTCCCAATTCACAATATGAAGCGACTATTATCTTAATACTAAAAGCAGATGAAAACAGTACAGAAAAGAAAAAATAAAGACCAATATCTCTCATGAATATATAGCATTACAGATATGGATGGTACGTGTCCATTCACTAGTATTTTGGGGTTTGTAAGGTACCTTGTCATCTAGTTTTGTTTTAGCTGCTGCCTATTTAGTTTTGCTGTCTCGTGAACTCTTCTCTTTTTATGCCTGGGTTTTGGTGAGGATAAAAACATGCTTTTACTGCCACTGCTACCTTGCCAGAATCCTCTCAAAATGGAATTCCTGATTATTCATCCCAAACAAGTCTTTACTAAATCTTTTCCATATCAATAAATGGCATCACTAATCAGTCATTAATGCAAACTCAAAACTAAGGTGTCATCAATTAAGACCTTTCCTTTCATCTTTCACAGCTAATCCATCAACAAATCCTGTTTATTGTATGTCCAAGATACATACTACATTTATTAATTCCTCTTCATCTTCACTATCATCACTCAAGTCCAACATGCTATCATTTCCTACCCAGATTTCTATATTATCCTCTTTATTGGACCCCTTGTTTACACTCTTCTTCTATAAGAGCCAGAATGATCTTTTAAAATTATAATTAAGATTGTCACCTTTATGTTTAAGTGGGTTTTAATAAAATTTCCATAGAATAAAATCTTTCAATAGCATAAAATCCCAACAGCTTTGCAGGTCCAAAAAGTCCCTGTGTAATTGCATCCATTCCTGATTTTCCAAACCTCATCTCTTACCTCTCTTTTACTTTCTCACTATTTTCTATCCACAGTAGTATAGTTTTAGGTTAAATAAGTAATTAATAGAAAAGGAGAAAATATAGAAAAAGTCTAATGACCTCATTGAAGTAGAACAAGAAGTAAAATGAGAGTACAGAGTAAGAGAAAATGAAAATCAGGAGATTGTGGTCAGGAGGAGAGATGCTTGTGATTAATAGTTTTGTCATGGGACAGTTTTAGGTGGAAGAAAGTTTTCGGGTGTTGCCTGTGTGTGGATGGTGGCACATGAGGAATGCTAATGAAAATTATTGGAGTTGTGACAGTTAATGAAATCAGTTTTCAAAAATAAAGTGAATAAATATCTGGACTATTTCATGCAGTCCTGGTTTCTATATGTTAAGAAATGATAATGGCAGTAGAGAAATGCATATAATATAAAATTAAAGTTTAGACAAAGGCTGCAGAAAAGAAAATTTAGCTTTGATTAATAAATTTACAGAAGTTGTTTTCTCAAAGGCTAATAAGGGTGAAATCTATCATATTAAAATTTTCCTGTCTTGTGCTCTCATTTTTTTCAGGAAAACTGAACAGAGAAGTAGAAATTAATTAAAATTTTTTAAAAAGATTCTATCCTGAATGTAAATACAGCAAAATTTAGATTTAGCAGGATTTAACCTGGTTTAAATCCTTGTCTCTGATGCCATAACAGATTTAGAAATTATACTTTGATACATTGTTGCATTCCGAGGAACCATGATTTGACCAAGAGTATGACCAAATATCTGTTTAAAAACGTATTTGTCCATTAGCAGGCTAGGATTTTATGGGCTTCATATTGAACAAAAATTAGAAATTATTTTATTGCTAATTGAAAGGAGACGTTAAATCCGAGGTCCAATACTGTAACAAGCCTGAGGCCCCTGCTAGGATCTGACTGTCATCACGAATCACGGGAAACTGTGATGTTCTAAGGCTGACTCTAAAAGCTCTAAATTGATTTTGGTGGTTGAAAATGAATTTTGGCCTTCTTATTTAATTTTGGCCAGTTGATTTTTGTGTATTTTCTATTATTGTATGTATGTATGCATGCATTTTGAGGGAAAAAAATCTGGAGAGATTTTATCAGTTTTTATTTTTTGTCACAAGCAATTAGGACCTTCAACTTAAAATTCTGAAATAAATTATTCTAAAATAAATTAACGTCAGCATAAAAGATGAAAATATAGTTGGGCACATGGACTTAGTTAAATTACATTATGCCTAGGGTACATTTGGTTGAAATTATCCATTAAAAAGTAAAACATAAAGCAGACTACATTGTGCCTGGTGCCTTCTACTTGGACGGAGAGGGCACCATTCAGGGGAAGATATACTGGTAGCATCAGCAAGGTTGGTGGCAGTGAGGACGCGAAGTGGGTGGATAAAAAGATGTTTTAAGAAGATGAAAAACCAACAAGTATAACCCGTTTTTGAAACCCCACTTAGTCTTAACGTGGAGGTCTTTATACTCAAACTAGCACAAAAGTGCTTTCACTTGGCCTATACAGTGTTTTAAAAAACTGAATTAGTTATCAACCTTTTAATGTAGGGAGTTTCTTTGCATAAAAATACCGATTTTTAGTTTTCCTTGAAAATGTGGGTGCTCGACCAGATGGACTCTCTTGGCACAAAGGAGCCCGTTGGGGCTGATGAGCTGCCTGAAGACCACGTGCTTTCCAGGCTCCTACAGTCGCCCACCTGACAGTTTCACTCATTTTCAGGACACCTTTCTGCTCCCCCTGGAGACACTTAAGTTTGCAACTTCTACCCAAATGTTAAATAAAATCCCTTCATAGGTAGTTTATAAGAAGCGAGAATACTACTTGTTAGTTTGGGTCAAGAGTGTTCAAACAGCACTTTCTATCACTAATGTTTGTTCTATAAAGATGGTGAAGCTGTAACATGTTAATTTGATGTCTCTTGGCCACTTGAAGTTGGGATGCTCAGAAACAGGAGTCAGGAGAATGGGAGGAGAAGGAAAGAAGGAAGAGAATTGGTAACTGAAGAATACATACAAGCTTTTGGAGGCATGGGGAACTCAGAACGGACCTGAGTGGCATTTAAAAGACATCTTGCAGGCTAGAGATTAGGAAGCTTGGCAGAAGTTGTTGATTAGAAGCTTTGGGTTCATAAAAAAGAGAGGCTGATAGAGAGAAATTTCTGTAACTGGATGAGTGTTTCCTGGTTGGAGATTTTTATTACTAAGGATAAAGCCATTTCACCTTTACTTGAGGGTGCAGTTGGGGCCCATCAAGAAAAAAAGGCACCAGGAGAAAAAAATTCTAATTTGTGTTTCTGGAATAGAAAAGATCCTTCCTTCCCCCTCCCTCCTTCCCTCCTTCCTTCTTTTCCTTTCTTTCAAACAATGTACTGAGCACATGCTGTCTTTGTGATGTACTTGTGCATTGCTGACAGTCATCCAAGGCAATGTGTGTTTACTGCTGTTATAGGGGCTCAGAGTACAAGAGGAGAGGGCCCAAGCTCAACTGGGGAAGGTGGTGTGATGTGAAAAGAGGAACGGGCTTGGGGTCAGATACATCTGGGTAACATTTAGATTCTACATCTTCCTATCTATATGGCCTTTAATGAGTTATCTTCAAATCCTACTTTCCTTATCTGTTAACGTGGAGCATCAGTATTTACTGAGCACTTACTATACACTAAGTACATGATATGTATTATTTCAGTTGATCCTCACAAGAGCACCATGAGAAAGATTATTATCCTCTTTTTACTGATGAAGAAATGGAGGCAGAAGCTCTGTCCCTTTTCCAAGGTCACACAGCTGTTTTATTACAGGTTTTATTATTATTAAGATAGGGTAAGGCCAATAGATCAGAACAGGATTGCTACTGATAAGATTGTTATACTCACAGATACCAAGAGGAAGGGGCATACCATGCCAGGAGTGGAAGGGAGTGAGGTGGTGGGGGCACATGGGGAAGCACTGGAGTCAGGAGACAGAGGGAGAAAGGGAAACTGTGGGCAAGAGCCTTTACTGTGACTTCCCAGGGAAGGGGCATAGAGGCAGGGAAGCGAGTGTAGGATTGGCTAGTTTGCATAACTCCAGTGGGCTCTGGAGTATGTGTGTTGTCCCTGGTTGCCTTGGTACCCGGTCTGGGGGAAAGTAGGGCAGGCAGATTGTGGTCTGGAGTGTGAGAGCCCTATCTAGGAGGTGGTTAGGGGTGTGGGCTCTGGATGCTTGGTTTGCATTTGAAAAACAGGAAGTGTTTTACTGTCTCTAGGAACTTGGGAGGGGCAATATACCTCCATGGTCTGCAAGGCTCCAGATGTCAAAGCATCAGAATACAAACAAAAGACAGAGATAATACAAAGGCTTGTAAATAAGTGATGAAGCTGCAGTTTGGATACTGGTTTCTTGACTCGAACCCAAGTCCTTAACATTCTGTGGCTGGAGGCATGGAAGAGCCTAGGTGAGGGATCTGAGGACATGACCAGTGCACCTAAAACTGGAAGCCAGTTCATTAATTGGTATAATTTAGTTGAGCTGGTTTATTGAATGAGAACATGGTTCTGCCTCCTTGTATATACATGAGACTTCCCATACCTGAAATAGAGACTGTTCTCCCTGACAGACTGACAGTGCATAGAAGATGCGGCATACGATAAGCAGACGAGATAACAGACATAAGAGGAAGATGGCCATGATCATTATGACCTGGCTTGGTGGAGACAATGCCTCCCTCTCTCTCTCACAAGGATTTCCAAAGTCACTAGTTCCAGTAAAGGCTCATGACTCTGACGGCTGTTTTGGATCCACTTTGTCAAAATTCCTTGAAGTGAAGGGAAGTTTCTTGCCCTAATTGCTTCCTCTGAGGTCACCTCAGGTAGTGTGGGTAGACTTAGTCTGAAAAGGGAAGGCAGCTGCAGGGAAGAGGGCGCCATGTTGGCTGTGCCCTGCGACACACCACTGTTCCACCCAGGCCCTTCACTCTTTCCCTGGACACAGCAGCTGCACAGCCCAGGTTCACTGATGGAGCATCTGCCCCCTGGCCAGATGTTAGCAGTTTTACGGGAAGCAGGATTTAAGGAGCGGAACCCCATGCTCAACAAAACTGCACGTACTTCTTTGAATTTGGGAGAGATCATCCCAGAGTTAGTTTGTAAAGAAAAATAACTGTAGAAGAACCTGTTTTTCATTTACTCAACAAATTAATTGCCTCTTTACACATGTAGTCCTGAATTGTTTACCAGTACATGACATTCCTGAAATTTCACAAGCTCCCTTTAATAGTACATTTTATTTTCAGGCACAGTTGAAGAACTCAGTGAAAGTCAATTTTTGCCTATGAAAGTAGATTCTGTATCATTTATTTGCTGCAGCTCAATGATTTGCTGTATGAAAGGAGAACGTAAATACAGGTTTAGTTGAAGAGGACTTTGTTGTCAATATGAACCATAGTAAACAGTGACTCTCTAGCTTTATTTCATGGAATAGGAAGTTAATACCATTTTTTATGGATATGGAAATAAGTCACTTTTAAAAATACAGACTACTTGGTTTCTCTAAAGTCATCGTTCACTGGAAAATTTGGAATCTTCAGAATGAAAGCTGTAGGAAAAGGAATATATTTCCGTTTAATATGATGAAAGGTGGCTTTTAGAATGGAAGTAGCAGATTTCCTTTAAATGAATCCTGGCCAGAAGATGGGGAAAATTTGCCAAAATGACAATGATTAAGTACAGATATCAGACTCAATACAACATACTCTTGGAATGAAGTTCTCAGGGCAGCAGAAAGAAACATTTGATGATAAAGCCAAGGACCGGCAACCATTGTAGTATGAACCTATTGTTTATTTTTGAAGTTTAAATGTCTGATTTCAATCAAGAGTCCCTATTATTTAGAACAAATTCTGTTTTGTTAGGATTGCTCCCTTAGCATTTAATCAAAGAAGGACTGGAAGGAAATTTGCTTTTGTGAAATATTCTGATGCAGGAGTCACTTTAAAAGTGGCTCAGTAAACATCCTGTCTTATAGACAATTCATTAGGTGGGTGATAGGATTTGTACGCTGAAAAAAAGAATTCTATTGCTGGACTAAAGAATGACTGTTCCCTATTAAATACATTTGAATGATAGTCCCCTTTGAGAATATACTTGGGGTGTAACTAAATTTGGGGTTGGGAAATATCTGTTAGGAAATTACCCTTTTTTGAAAAGACTGCAATTAAGAGCCAATCCTACATCCACAGAACTGCTTCAAACATTTGCTTCAATTTTAAGCCCAACTTGAGTCTCTTGTAAGATTTGGATGGTTGGGTTGAGTTTGGCTAATCTTCCACACATGTATGGTTTTGCTGATGGCTTAGTGTGTCCAGAACATGTATGTATTTCCATTTGGAAAGAGAACATTAGCCTTCAGTTAGAGGATCAGGCAGACTGAGAGTGGGGAGGAAAAAAGAGAGATTCAGACAGACAGACGCTGGTGCAGAGGGGGATGCTTGCTTTTCCTTGCTCATCGCCTGAACCCCAGGACTGAGCTGTTCTATTGTTTTCTGTTTTAGACCGCGATGGTCTTTATAAATTTAAGACACATGTAGCGATTCTTTGTTGTCTTTCAGAAATATCCAGTTAAAAGTTTCTAATAACACCCAGAAGTTTTAGAAAAGTTCTTATGTAGTTTTCACATTATGTAGGTCAGTTAACAGGGCATTTCAAATTGGAGCATTTCTGCTGATGGTGAGGGGCCCTGAAACCAGTTGATATGTTTTGTTTATCATTTGACTGCCTTTGACTCAGTAAGGACGACCCATGTCTATGCTCTGGGTGAGAAAATCACATCTTTGAAATCCCGTCAAAAGTACTGGATCTTTGGAGGTCCTGCAGGGTCCTTGTTCACTGCAGTTACACATCTGTGATGAATCCATCTGTAAAAAGGGACTGAAATGTCACCTCATCCAATAGCAGTGGTGACCACCTAGATAGTGAGAGAAATAATGTAAATCCTTCTGGTGATACTGAATAGAGACAATAGCAGCTCTACCCTAACTTCTCCCTGGGCAGGGAGTAGGGTTGGGGGTGTCCTGGGAACCAGAGAATAATTTAAGGGATATTTCAAATTAGGAACCTCACCCGTGGAAAGCTCACCTACTCTTCCAGGTTGGCTGAACTGATGTGACCTTGAGTCTCTGCCCTTCCCTTCTTTTTATTGCTTTCTCTTTGGTTATCCTCTCCAAATTTTCTCTCCTGTGAAATAATATCCTACAGTCTTGACATCCACTAATTCTTTGGTGCTTTTTGACACACAGAAGCCTCACTCTAGGGACCTTAGTGTCTGCTCTCACCTGACAAAAGCCTGCTTTCACTCCTTTAAATCTCACCTTCTGTAGGTTGATTAAGTGCATCCTATGTGTATGATGCGATAAATGCAGAATTTGCTAATACCGCTACCTTGTTAGATGTCTTAAGTAATTCAGAAGAGTGCAGATAATAGGGTTTTAAAACTCAGAAGGCTAATGATGCAATAAATCCAAATTGCATGTCCTTGTGCTTCTTTAGATAGAAATAAGTGGATATGTGTGGGCAGTGATAATATTTTTCTGCCTTGTGTGTGCAGGCATTTGTCCCCACTATGAACATATGCACTCTCTTTGAGTGTGTGAAAAGGCATAAATAATTTCTAGACAGATAGAATGCTGTTTCAGCTTTTATTATGCCTTTTTCGATAGCTAGCCTATTGTTTTAAGACAGAGGAGACTAGCAGGACTATTTTGAAAGACACTTTCACAAACATTGTTCTTGAGAGTGTAAATTGGTACAAAATTTATGGAGGGCCATTCAATTCAACAATATATTTTAAAAGCCTTAAAAAGCTCATACTTTTTGAACTCAATAATTTTACTGTTTTAAATTTACTATAAAGAGCAAAAATCGCAAATATGCAAAAAGATTTATATTCCAGGATTTTTCATGTCAGAGTTAATATTAGTGAAACATTAGATACCCCCTATGTGTCCAACATTTGAGAATGATTAAATAAATTATGGCACATTCATCTAATGAAATACATGTATGCATTTAAAATCCTATTTATATATAAAAGGCTCAAAAGAACAACCAACTCCTAGTAGTAGTTATTTCTTGGTAGTAAGTTGGAAAATTTTATTTCTTTCGTTATATTTTTATTTATTTTATAACTTTTTCTGCCTGGAGTCTTTCTTGATTTTAAATGAGGAATACAGGATAAAAAATAAAATAAGAGAAAGTCCATTAATTATGTTAACCATTAACTATATTACTAACTTGAACCATTAACTGTATTATTAACTTGAATTTTCCAGGGATTAGCTGTTTACCTTTTTGATTATCTAAGAACCTTATTTCTTGGCCTTTTTTCAGAAGCGCAGCTTCTGTGATTTCCCTATTTATTAGCCCCATGGCTCAAAGTGGATGATTAGGGAGAAGAGAAAGCAGATTTGTAGGACCTTCTTATAGGCTGGATTTAAATATACTTTTTATTAATAAGAGGTAAGGTAAAGTCTTTTCTTTAGTAATACATTTTTTTTCCAGTAAATTGTTTTTGTAGAGGTTGTTTAAATGTTGAGATTATATGAGAACCAGCAGCAAAACTTCCCAAAGGCTGCTGGTTCTTTGTCTTTCCTAAATGAGAATGTAGGAGCAGAAGGCATGTGGGCAGAATATCAAGATGGTGGCCTCCTGGGCAAGCGTCTCACCAGAGGAGAGCCCTGGGAGAAGAGCTGTTGACCTGACACAAAGGGCTCCAATTATTTATTTTCCTTAGTTTCCTTTTCTTCTAAGCTACTCTCTTCTAAAAGTTTCTCAGTCACATCCTTGATATGCTGAATATTTAAAACATTTCAACTATTGAGTACTGAGCAAGAATTAGCTTCAACAGGTAACTGCTTCGTATAATGATGACAATGGGCCTGACAATTAAATCCATGTGTTTGATAAAAAGAATTATGGTCTTATAACATGTGTTATACTTGGTAGGCATTTGGACATTTCTGTTTCTTTCATATAACATAGTCCATAGCATGGGCCTTTTCATGTTTGGTTATTGGCCCAGAAGAATGGAAATGCAACATAAGAGATTACACAAGGGCACATGCAACCTGGTCTTGGCTTTTTTTTTTTTTTTTTTTTTTATCTTTTTAAATGTCTGATGGTTAAAAACTTTTACTGACCTTTATGAAGGCTAAGCTAAGTTGATTTGTGTCTAGTTGATTAGAGCAAGAGAAGTCATGATTAATTGTTGCAGAGCTCAAAGCCCAAATTGTTTTATTAAAGTTGGAGAGCTTGAATTTAAAATCTTATAACTGTCAGCTCCTCTCTCACCACTTTATTTGGCCATGATTACATCCGATCTATGCTGGATGAACAAATGTCTAGGTATTTAGAGGTAAGTGAAATTATTCTGCAGGAAATGCACTCTGATCCATCAAGATCCATTCAGGTACGACGCCTTAAAAATGCGTTGGCCACCACGTCAGATTTTCTTATACATCCACTCAGGAACTTTTATATATATATACAAATATATATATTTTTTCTAATTATAAAAGTAAGTAATGCTCATTGTAGAGAATTTAGAAAATTCATACAGGTTTTAAAAAAGAAAAGTAGAAGTGCCTGTAATTCTTAAGCATAGAGGTAAATATTGTTAGCATTCTGTCATATTTTTCCTAGTCCTTTTTCCTCTGCATGCTTATATATTTAGCATAGTTAAAATCCTTAAGTATTGTATTTCACTTTTCTCATGAAAGGTATTTCATCATTTCTCTTAGCATTAAAAATTATTCAGAAATATATTTTGAATTTATAACATTTGATCAAAGAATCTCAAGTATAGCCTCCGTTTTTGGACATTCAGATTGTTTGTAGCTGTTAATTGTTATAAATAATGATGTGTTGAACATCTTGTACATACATTTTTGCTTATACACTTAACTAATTCTTTAGGACAGGTTCTTAGAAGTGGAATTGTTGAGTCAAATGGTACACTTAAAAAGTTTTAAATGCATATTGTTTCAGGTATGTTTAAAATCAGATTTATAGAAAATCAGATTTATTTACTGAGAAATGACAAGGTTGAAAGTGGGAAGACTGTGAAAGCTATAACAGAAGAATTTAGACTTTGTTCTGAGCTCCTGATTAGCCCTGTGGTGTAGACTGTTGACAGCCTTGCTTTGACTCTCTGTGCCTTAATTTCCTCATTTTGTGGAAATTTTGTGACATAATATTGTTAAATATTACTAAATATATTGTTAAACGATACCACTCATTTTCTTGTTGCCTTTTTGGAAAATTTTAAAGTAGGCTGATTGCCAAGAGTTTTTAAAGTCTTTTGAAAATTTAAAAAGTGCTGCGGAAGAACAAGTAATGACAAGCTGGTTGTTTACTCTGCATCCGTGAACCAAAATCAGATGTTTGGACCTCCAGTTGTTAGAGGTTTGGCTGGGAAAGCGGGAGACAATGAGACTGGCCAAAGCAGCATTTACTGTTCAGTATAATTTCAAAGGTATGCTAAGAGAAAGAAAGCTCAGCCAAGAATTTATGACTCGGTCAGAGGCAAAGTTGAGAGCTATCACCTGCTTCAAGGAGGACAGCTTTGGATGAGTTCATATATATGCATGGCACCCTGCTGCAGTCTAACTTTATGACTTTTAATGACTCCGACCACCTAATCACTTGTGAAAGGATATGCTGGAGTTTGCCTTCACTCAGTTTGACAAGGTGATGGGAGGCATATATCTTCCTTACATGAAAACACTTGTCAGTTGCATCATATTTGGTAAGACAAGCACCAATGTCACCTTGGGGGGAAAGAAAAGTAACTCAGCTGACATCCAATGCATATGAGTTTCCAGTGTGCTGCAACATAGCCTAATTTCAAGTGAAATATGCAAATCTACCCTATTTTGTCTGTAGTTTTTATTTTCCTGATGCTTTCTCTAAGTGCCACATCTTCTGCTGATGGAAACATTGTGTAACTTCTTCTGAGCTGATGCATATTTAAATACGCAAGGCGAAGAGTTTTCAGCCTTTGAGTAGAAGCAACATGGCAAACCAAATGCAAATCTCTCAGTCAACCTGTTCTTGTTTGGTTTGTTTTTATTTTAGTTTTGGGCTTGCGACGCACTTATATAACCAGGTCACTTTAGTTCAAACTGCTGAATTTTAGACTTTTTATGGGTAATAGGTCAGTCAAGTGAAGTTGGCTTATTAAGGGGTTAGTACTAATCTACATGGGCAGCAGAGGGATGACTGAGTGTGTTTTGATAGTGAGGAACAGATAAAGGAGTTAGGTCACAAATTCGTGTCTCTTTCCTACTGCTTTCATTAAATTTCAAGAATAATATTAAAGTAGGCGTATTCTGTAATCCCCATGGTGGATTGTAAATTTAATTGGTTTTGATTTCTAAATGACTTCTGCATTGGGCCAGCATAATCAAAGAGGTCTGGTATAAATACATCCAAGAGACAAACTTTACAGATCAGGTGAATATCCTGGATCAGAACAATGGGTCTGATGACATTCCGAGTGGTAGAGTCCTGTTTCCTAAGGAAAGGAAAATATTGAGTTGAAAATGGGACTGCTGTTGAAAAGGCTTCAGCAAGCTTTGTCCATAGCTAAAGAAAGCCATTAAGATACTTTAGGGTGACGGAATTGTTGATAGCTAGAATAATGTCCCATAGACAACAAAAAAGCTTTTTGCAGACTAGCAGACTTTCCCTAAAAAAAAAGTCCTTGTTTTTTTAAAAAGATGGGTTGTCTCTTTTAGAAACCCCATTTGCAACAGAATTGAATTTGAATTTTCTAGGTTATTGGGAAATAACATAAATCCAAGTTCCCATAGTGTGCTTTTTTTTTTTTTTTTGGCTGTAACTATGCATACATTTATTACAGCTGGGATTTTCTTATAATAAGTCACTCAGCTGTTGCAAATACAGTGGTCAAGGGTTCCATTTTATTTCACACATTGGTTTCCTTCAGTTGCTTCTAGTCACATGTATTTGGTCACTTCTGAGGGGCTAGAGTGGACCCTTTCTCCAACTGAATTGTGTAGTTGGATTCTGCCTATTTTGGAAGCAAAAATTGCAAATGGTTTGCTCATGTGTAGAGCGAACAAAGGTTTTGCTTCCAATTTGATATAACTTTATTTACATTTTGCTGTTTTGAATCATAGAGGAATGAGGCCAGGGGATGTACTGAGCCAGATTGCTTCCCCACCCAGGAAACAAGAATCTCATCATGGAAATCCAGTTCTTCATCTGCTAAGTCTATCTACTGTGAATGAATACAGTTGATGGTTACTTTATATAATTTCTAGAAGACCAAAGAGTAAAGAACCAACTGCCTGTAATTTTCTCCGTAGCAGTCTAAGAGAAACACACAGACAGTGATGTGATGTAGTTCCATTTTTCAGTGCTAGACACTCAGAGAAAGAGAGTTCTTGTACACTCAGGAAAACAAAAACAAAAAAACAAAAAAAACAACAACCACATATAGAATGGGATGGCCCATGGTGAAACACTGTCCTAGAAAGTAGTAGGTAAATATGACATTTGGTGTTTCACGATAATTCAATAAGGGGCAAAAATATCGAGTTTGGCCGTCCACAGAAATATGTTTTTCTTAAAAACCACTAATCAGAACATATGAAAGAAAGCCATAGAGTTCACCACGTTAATAAAAACGTAGCTCTTTGGGTAGGCCATGTCAAAAATTTTCATTTTAAGCTTCAAGGCTTTCTTCCCCAAACTCAACATTCATGATTATGTTATGCTATTTTATTCTTTTTTTTTTTTTTTTACTATTTCTTTTTTAAAGTTGTGTTCCAGTGGTCATCCAATTATGAACTTGATTTTCTCAAAAATTAGAAGCCATTTGAGAATGAAATAAGCAAGTGTCACTATTCATCTGAAATGAAATACATGTTAGGAAACTTTCTCTTATCATGCAATTGTCTGTTACAAGACAGCTAGGAAAAACGATCTTATTTTAGCGTGTTTTATTGTATAGCTCCTTCCACAACTGGTCGATCGGTCATAGGTTTCCTGCTCTTGCTATTGTTCAGCGATGGGTGAAGAGGCAAACAAAGGAGCGACACTGAGTTGTCACATGACTATTTGGGATAGTCATGAGCAACATTTTCTTCTTGTATGAAACAATAACATTTAAATTTTTGTGGTTATGTATCACGAATGTCTGACAGCAGAAACCATTGTGATTGGCAGGCAGTAGATTAAATTTATGGGTTTTAGGCTTTTTTTTTTTCCTTAATAAGGATACCTTGAGAAAGTCCAAGGGAAATGAAAGTCAGTTTTGTCATCTTGCACAGATTTCAAAGGCAGGGGGCTACACCAGGGCTTGAAAGGTCTATATTACACTGCTGCTGTCTAGCCATACTTGACAATGAGACATACTGTATTTGCTCACGGTGCTGGAGTTTATCATGCAAGAAGAGTAATTATATTTGAATTGTGTCAGCCAGCCACCCTAAAATGAAGGAACGTCAACGAATGTTGCTCCAAGGAGAAGGAGATGATTAGTTATAATTATACTCAGTGTCCAAGAAAAACGCTTCATTCCCTCATTCTGTTGCAAAGGGGAGAGGGGGGAAAAACCAACAGAATTTTTTTAGTACTTCTCAGTATTAAAAGAGAAAAACTTTTAAGGTGGCCATTTATTGCAGAAATTTCAGATAAGCGCTCTGGTGTGACTGTTTAACTATCTGAGGACTTGCTTTGTCTGTGCACAGTTTTATAGTCTTAAAAAATAGTGTGTGATACATCTTCTAGATTTTTACTTCTTCATCATTTGTAGAGAATCTCCTAGCAGGGGAAATGTTAGATGATAGAAAGCAAATTTCCTAATTCATCTAGCTGTGGTTTCATCTACATAGTGCCAAGGCATAAAATATGGCTTTATAGCCACTTATGCATATGGTGATTTGATTTTTAATTCTTGCCAAACGAACGATTTGTTTGAGATGATCAGATGAATATCCTGGAGTGTTACTACTTTTCTGTGTGTTTTTGTCAGTCAATGGTTACTGGAACTTAGCTTTCATCTCCTAAAAATACACATTTTGAAGTTTATGTGTCTTTGAGACTTTTTAGATGGTGCTTTTTGCTACATATATTCTTTTTTACTGTATAGCTTCCCATATCTAGCTTAGTGTGATACTTTTGGGGGTTATTAGTCTGTTGGTCAATTCTCACAGTGGTTTCTGTGACTTCCTATGTATAACTTTTTGGGGGGTAAAATTCTCACTTCAGCAATTTTTTTGTAATGTTAAGATGATAATATGGTTGGTGGGCTTGGATTATCCCTCAAGTATGGTAAGTATTATTATAAGAAAGAGCTTCATTTATAATTATTGACATTTGTGTGGTTTCAGTAACTTCCCAAGACATTCTCATGAAACCAATGCTACAAGTAATGGTAAGATGCGAAGAGATAATGGATTTAAAAAGAGACAATGTTCCCAAGAGGTAATTGCTGAAAAATCAAATGAGTACCAGCTATTTTTATATATTATTTATTTATTAAGATTCTTTTTTTATCTTTGGGGGGGCGGGAGGAGGTAATTAGATTTATTTCTTTATTCTTTAATGGAGGTACTGGGGATTGAAGCCAGGACCTTGTGCATACTGAGCACAAACTCTACCACTGAGCTATACCCTCCCCTCTATTATTTAATTCAGCTTTCTTAGCAGTGAAGACATAAGTGGTCAAAACATTTTAAATATTACTTCTGTTATCTAAGTAATATAGTCTATTAGTTTTGATTATATCTAACTGTATATAACTATAAATATATAGTTGATATGTACATACTTTTATTGGAAATTAAAATATTAAAGTATCTTCCAAGATACTAGAATGACAAAAGTCCTAGAGATGCTCTCTCTAGTTTCCACATTTGTATATGGTTGGATAACTATTATGGATCACTCAGAATGGCTTTGATTAGTTGTCTTTAACACAGTGGTTTACCTTTCATAGAACTTGGCAGACATTTATCAGACAATGTTCAGTGTAACCATGTCTGATCCATATGAAGTGAATTTGGACATGAGATTGTCTTCATGCAGAGCAAAACCCACTATTTCACCTCAAAGAGCTAGATCATTGAGACAGAATTTCATATATATATGAAATACACACACACACACACAATATGCACATACACATATATAAACATTGCTTCTCTTCTCAGCTTCTCAGTTCATTCACACAACATGGAGCAAAGCAATAAAACTGTTGCCTGATGTGACTGCCCGTTTCAGGGGGTGGTGGTGATGTCTGTGATAACCCTGATTCCTTAAGTCAGATCCAGGTGTGTCCTGTGAGCACCGTTGTTGCATTAAACTGTTCCGATGGTTTCTCCTTACAGTGATTTTCTTTTTTTCATCTGTTTAAATGTAATCAGACTCATAAACAGATTTGCCAAATAAAAAATTTCAGTGTGAGATTTTTTAAGATTTCCAAATTGTACTTAACTGTAAGTCAAGCTATTCTTATAGCTTAAGGATACCGCCAATCTATAAGTTTTTGCTATGTCTTTTATAATATCATTTTCTTACCCTGCATGTGAATTTTATTTATATATATGACTGGTTGTTTAGATATGCCAGTTTATCCCAATATCCAATGTCAGTAACTGTGGCTTGAAAGTCCTTTGTGCTTATTTATTTATTGTTTTGTCAAGTACACAGAACTGAGTCAATTATGGACCTCATTTACAGCACATGCTATTGTAGATTGGCTGCCACAAGCCTTTCTTTTGTTTCATTTTATTTTACCCTGTGGTGTCCAATCTCCACTGCCATTCTTTTTCCTGATAGACATGCACTCTAATGTACTTAATGTTATGTTCTTGCGATTCTTGTCATATATATGTGTGTGTCTAGATACACCTGTAAGTACTATATATAGTATATAAAGTTATATATATATATACACACACAGATTTAAGTATACCATTGAAGATATATAGTATTGTATTGAGTATGTCTTAAAAATATATAAATGGTATTCTGCTATAAATCTCATTCCATTTCTTGCTTAGAAAAGTTAAGCATTATGTTTCTGAGCTATTTCTATGTTGCTCAGTGTAAGATTGGCTCATGAGTTCTGCCTCTGAGTTTGTACTCACTGGGGGCAAATTTGATATTTTAACATTCTCAGGAGTAGAAATCCTGTTTCTTCCTCTATTTGCAACCATAAACAATGCTTCTGTGAACATCCCTATACATATTCCTTTGTGGGCCTGTGAAGGTATATATATTTAGAAGGATTGCTGGATTGGTGAGCATGTGCCCTTTTCCTTTCAGCAAAGCCTTTTCCACCTAAATTTTGACTGAAGACTGAGCAAATACTGGTTTGCATTTTGGGATCACCTAGAATTCTGCGCCCCACCCCACCCCTGTCCCTCTTGCTTGAGCTTCAAAGTCAGGTTAACTGATGTCTTGGGAGGAAAACCTTGGCCCTATTTTTTCCTTTTACACCAGCTAACCAGCAACAGTATAAATATGCTTCGATATGTTGTCACTTTTTAAAAACTTAGGAATAAAACTGATGGGGCTTTATATTAAATTGTGTAAACTATTTATTCTAGCTTTGCAATCAGGAAGTCCAGTTTTATATGTAGAATGTTTAATTTTTGATGATTCTACATTTATTTAGATGACTAACAAAATATCTTCAATTACATAGTCGCCATTTGAATACATTTCTGTATTATACTGCCCCTAAATACAGTAAACAATGAACAAAAGAATGTTCCGAGTGCACAGCGATGCCATGTGTGTGTGTGTGTGTGTGTGTGTGTGTGTGTGTGTGTGTGTGTGTATGTGTGAGTATCTGCCTGAGCCCTTCATTTTCTGGTTAACTTCTCTTTATCAGAATTTCTTCCTTACTTTACATATATATTCAGTCACCCAAATTGAAACAGCAGTCCCAAACAATAGCTTCAGAAAGGAAGTGAAAATGATGTTTGATGAATAATATGACTTGCTGAAAACTTTACTCAAGCCCCATTGCCTGAAGAGTCCCCATTTCAGTGAGTTCTAGGCAGCATTGCAGAGCATCTTTTGTTTACTGGAAACATAGACCTTGTACAAGTTACCTTTCCCTCCAGGTAGAGGGGTCTTTTTATGCAGGATAAGCCGTGACTAGAGAGCTAAACTGAGAATCTCTCCTCAGTGTCTTATGGGGAATTGTATACATTCATGAAATTATGTGCTGGTTTATTTCATGTTTTATTTTCCTGTCATTCCTAGTATATCTGTGTTCTAAATATCAGGAACTGCAAGAAACAGGATTATAAAGGAAAATATGCTATTTAACTTGGTAACATGAAAGCTATTCTTTTTTTAAAAATATATTTTTACTGAAGTATAGCCAGTTTACAATGTTGTGTCAGTTTCTGGTGTACAGCACAGTGCTTCAGTCTAAAGGAACATACATATGTTCGTTTTCACATTCTTTTTCACCATAGGTTACTATAAGATATTGAATATAGTTCCCTGGATATTGAATATAGTTCCCTGACCACTTCTTAATTTAGGAGGTTTGATTATAATTTCAAACAGCAGCATTTTTTTTTCTCCTAGGCATTCTGGATAGCACATCTGTATTGTTAGCCCTCCACCCTAACTTTATGTATTGGATAGAAACAGTGATTTCTTTTTATATTTCCATTAAAATTTTTATTTTCAATAAAAAAATTCCAACTTTTCTTAGTGTATTTTAAAAAATTAGCTGGCATGAACACTGATTGATGTAACAGTTTTTGATCCTTTCTTTTTAAAACCTAAATATTCCAACAGCTTTCACAGCAATAACAATAATAAAACCCCAATTCTTTAACTCTCAGTGCACATCTTTTAAGGATTCCAAACATTCTTTATTTGGAATTGAACCATCCTTCCTGGCTGGCGTTGAGGCTGGGCATGGTTATTAATTCATTAGGGGATGGTGGAGCAACTCTTAGACTCTTCTGCCTTCCTTTGGTCCTGGGAGCCAAGGAGAGAGAGGAGGAGGGGTGGGGGCGGGGGGAAGACAGTGAAGGGAAAAGGGAGACAGGGAGACAAAGCCTGAGAGGGAGACGATGACATTAGAGGTGACACATAGCTATCCTAAGCTCCCTCAGTCTGAGGGGAGAATAATGAAGGGTTTTCCCTGCCTTCTACAGCCCGAGGACAACCCTATGGCCACAGCACCTTTTCTAATCCCATTTTCTATGTGCTGCATGTCATAATCTGTAAGGCACTGGTTCCAAGTGAAAACACTGAATCCAAACAGTGACTGGGTCTTGTATTTATTTGCACTTTAAAACCACAGTGTGTGGGAAAACTTACTCCTAAAAAGAAAAAAAAAGAGAGAGAGAAAGGTGTGTGTAGGGGGGTAGGTCGCAGCAAAACAGCACTGGGAGTGTGTTGACATTAAAGTGGAGTCACCAGACCCAGCAAGCCTTCGGATTTCAGTCCTCTGATTTACAGTAGCGTTTTACCAGTGACAGAAAAGTGTGTATCTCTTTAAAACTTTTTATAGCAATCTCCCCTCTTTCGATTATCTTTATTTATTGCAGTTTAGGGCCCCCTGTAACAATAAGCAATCGTCCTACAGTCTTGCTGACCCTACGCACCCCACGGTCTACAGAACCTTGGAAGGCTACAGCAATGAGATTCTGAGTGGGAGGGAGGCAGGGTGGTTTCCCTAGGTGCAGGGCCCTGGGAAGAAGTATGTCAAAAGCAGCAGGGTTATGTAGAGCATGTTGTTTTGCACATGAAGAGCAATGGTCATAACCAGTAAGAAGAACCTGTACCCAGGACACACTGAAATAGCCACTTTTACCATCTTTCCTCTACCAACCTGGTGAGTAGAACAGTCATTAGATTAAATGGTTGTCATTCTATAAGGAGAGAGTTGAAGGTATAAACGTGTGGAAAGTCTCTGTGTGTCTTCTGAAGGTATGAATAGTATTTGTAAACTTCCTGCGAATTAGAGGCAAAGAAGGCCAGATAGGAACTAGAGTGAGGAGATGATTCATTAGCCCAACAGGAGGGAGGGAGGGGGCCAAGCAGGGAAACTGGAAAACAGGCTGATTTCTGGGGACAGCATTTGTGTCTGCCTGCTAGGAGAGTCCTAGCCAGAACTTAAGAAAGAGCCTAATCTAGCCATCTTACAAATGCTGATTAATCATTATAGCAGCAAGTAACTTACTGATAGAGAAACTTTTGTGATTATGATTTAAAAAAATCATTATTTGGACCTGTAGTCATTATAATCCTATAGGCAATATGTTCAATATTTTACTTTCAAAATCTGGCTATTTGAGATGCATTTAAAAAAAGTGTAGCATCACTTTATTATGAAATTACACTTATTTTTTTGCAAATGTAAAGCAAAAATAACTCATTTTGAGCTAGTTTACCCTACTAGAAATAGATTGTGACTATTAATCATTAACATTAACTATATCTTAATAAAATATTTTAAATAGTTTAAAAAATTGCTGGAGGAGAGGTATTTAAATAGGTATTAATTTAATTTTTAAAATTCTCCTTCCATTGACATTCTTTAATTTGCTTGTGGACAATTTGGGTCATTTCTTTGTTTACCTTCTGGGGTTACACATTTATTCTCTATGTGACAATTCCAAAAGAAGATACTTAGCTCACTTTTGGTTTGATAGAATTTCTTGGCTGAAGATTAGAGAGTTTAAAAATCCACAAATGCATACTAAACATTTTACAGTAATTATGCCTACTGGAGCAGTAATAGGACGACTCCACTTTTTAAAAATTTTTTTTTTTAATTTTTAATCCCTAAAATAATTAAAGATATGAAGAAAAAAATCTGATCCAACCAGGGACATCTAATAACTTGGTCATAAGGCTGTTTGATTGTTAGAATCCTGAAGTGTATTGTCTGGGTTTTGGAATTTAGTTATTATCAGATCTGGCCTATCAACTCAGAGGAAGAATGCTGAAGCCATCCTTACCCAAAAGAAAACCTTTTTTTAATCAGCATTTTTTTTTTCACTCAGGTTATAGTTCAGCTTTCACATCTAGTAGAATTTGCTACTTCCCATTCAAATATCATTATTTTTACCTTTTGCTATCTAGTAGTTACTTGTTTAAAAAAATAGCATTACAAAGAAATCATTTCATGTCATTTATCATTGTTTTCAATGGAATTTTGGCTCATTTAGTACATTCTCATTTCAGAAGAATTAATGGATACCCTAATGGGTGTATAAGCAGGATCACTTGTATGTTTTATGAAGCTGATATCCTATTTTTTAAATGATAATATTCTGGTAAGATCTCTAGTCATTTCATCTCAGAATAATGTGAATACTGTAATAGGTCTAATCTTATAAGTTCTAGTAAATTATGGATGCAGACTTTGGTTTCATTCCAACATTGTTACTAACTCGCTGTATGATCTTGGACAATGCACTTAATATTGTCAGACTTCAGATTTCTTATTCTAAAATGATGACAGAGGAAGGGATCCTCCAAGATCCTTTTTTTTTTTTAAATTTCAAAGTTTTATGATACAGAACTTGCATGAATTTAACTGAGTGCTGTGTAGGAAACCACAGTTACTGTGATAGTGTGATTGAATTAAATTGAACACTGGTTTTCTTTTTAGGCTCTTAGAAGTATTACTGAAAAGAAAATTGAGCTATCCCTAATGGTTCTGGCCATTTCATTTGGTTTTGCTTCATATTATCTGATGGTTGACTAAAAGTAAAAAGAGATACTACACAGTAGCTGGGACTGACTTAGAAAATAATATCACACTTTGATTAGTTAGGAATCTATTGGTTGCAAGTGGCAGAACTCCAACTCAAGTTACCTTTTTTTTTTTTTTAAATTGTGTAATGCACCCAGAGCCAAATCTTGAGAGATTTATAAATGTTTGGGAATTAGTTGTTATATATTTTAAACCCCATCTTAACATTTGCAAATAATATCAGGATCCAATTTTTGAAAATAAATTAATGTCTTAAGGTAAGTAGATATCAGCTTCTCAGCAGAGAAAAAATTCTACATGCTGTTTGGATTGGTTCTATTTTAAATGCTCCAATTAATCATTTCTTCTTCATGATATTGGAGTAATAATATTAATGGGTTATACAGTACTTAATGTGTACCAGGTTTTTAATAACCTCTATTAACTCAAAAAAATTCCTATGAGATGGGTTTACAGATGAGGACAGCGAGTCATAGGTAATATAACTTGCTCAAAGTCACACAACTCTAAGTGGCAAAGCCAAGATATGATTCTAGGTAGACTGGATGCAGAGTGGCATTAAAGCTCTAATCACACCTTAAGCAAAATAAGGGGGATATTTTAGACTCTGTCGTCATCCAGTGAAGGATGGTTCTACTTAAGGTACAGGTAGATTCAGGGTTTCAGTAGTGTCGTTAGAGCTTTGTTTCTCTATTTCTTTGCCCTGTTTTCCTATTGGTTTATTGCTCAGGCAGTCAGGTTCTCAATATGAGAGGAATGGAAGCCCCAAGGATATCCTTTTTAATTTTGATTAAAAGGAAGAGAGACTCACTTACAACAGGATTATATCAAATCCCAAATCTGACTAGCTTTCATTAGGTTGTATAGTCGTCCAATCATTGTGGTTGGGATAGGGATGGAGTATTCTGATTGGCTAGCTGTGAGTCATAGGATCACCATGTGGCCACGGGCAGGTTCATCCCACCTGAATCACGAGAAATGGACTTTCCAAAGGGTAGTAGGCTTCCATTATCAGAAGTGTGATGGATGTGCTGAAAAGACATAACAAAGTCACAAATTTAACACAAGGTCTTAGATTGAATACTTCTTTGGCAGTTGAAAAATTTAAGCCAAATGGATAACTTGTGAACATGCTTGGAAAACAACAATGATATCCACCAGTAGTTGAATGCTTCAAATCATTCTTTAAACCATTCAATCAGGCAGGTGTCAAGACCCTTCCTGAACTAATTTAAAATTGATCTGCCCAAGGATTCAGAACTTTGCCTTATTCATGCATTTATTTCATTCTTTTAATAATTTATAGTGGTGAAGCTTTGTATTCTCCAAGGTATTCAAGATGGGCACCTTGATTTTCTTACTTCTTAACACATGCTTCTAATATTGCTGCTCCATTCCTACTCTATACAATAGAGAGTAGAACTTGAAATGATTTTGGGTATATTTAGGAAATTCTTCAAAAGCAAAGGACAAGATGTCATCTTTTCAGACTTCTGCCTACTTGTAGTTTAAACTTTCCATTTGGAAAATTTCCTTGTGATTAAAACTTTCCATTTGGTACCATTCAGTATTGATTGAATTCTATTCTGAATCACAGGAACATCTTAAGTCGTATGTTGGGTAGAAGTTCAGGCAGCGTTTACTTTTGTCACTTATCATCAAAACGCAGAGACAGGGGGACACATGCCATTCAATGATTACTAGTTATTAATAATTAGAACTAGAGATCTTTTAATTGGCAAAAGCTTTTATTTAACAATCCATATAATTAAGCTAAAAAAATTTGCTAGTGCTGTGTTTTTAGGTCACGTTCAAGCCAGCACACTGAAGAATAGAAATGTCCTCTGGCAACACATAGAGTTGGTTCCAAACCCAGCTCCTCCAATTACTGGTTCTGAGGCTCTAAGCAAGTGACTTACTCTCCAGGGCCTCATCCGTATTTGAGAAATGGGAGAGTCCTAATCCTTCTTCACAAGGTGCATGTCAGTGCAAAAATGAGGCGTCTGGGTGTCAATTCCTAGCATAATGCTAAAAATTTAATAAATATTATTTAGGTTTTTTTCTTCCTTACTTTTTCCTCTTCCTTTCTTCTCTTTTTCTCCTTTCCTTTAAAAAAAAAAATCTAGCCTCACCACCGTAGATCCATTCTTTGTCACCTGTTTTAATTAAAGGATGAGCAGACTTAATTGAAGAAATAATTGACTAAATGTCAATTTACTTAAGAGAAAAAACCCCATCCCCAATAGTAAATAATATGTAGATGTTTCCTTATGATAAATTAGGAATGAGTTGGTTTAAATCATACACTGTTAAGTGACTTCTTACTTTTCCCTGGAGGAAAGTAGTCAAACAATTATGTTACTGCTAAATATTTACAAACTAATGAATAATTATATGTTCACAGTCTAGTTTTGCCAAAGGAAGGGGAAGAAAGAGTCTAGTAACCTAGTAAAATGCTGGAAGTCTTAAATAAATACATTTTAGCCTTGCTGTCTTTGACTTCTTTTTGTACAGTTTGACACTTGAAAAAGCTACAAGCAATGAGAGAACAGAATGAATATGTGTATCTTGGCATTGGAAATGGATATAATCCTTACATAGTGCATGTTCTGCTAACAGAATCAACCCTGGTTCATAGCAAGTACCAAGAGTATATTTAGTCCATACTACACAGTTCAGAGTTTTTTTTTAAAAAAATCCTTTTTGTATGTTTTTATTATTAAAGGAGGTAATGATTTTGTCCTGAACCTTTTTTGATATGAAAAAAAGAGCAGCCCTTTGTTCTTTTCCTGAAAGACATTTTAAAAAAATGAGATTTCAAATGATGGCGCTGTATTTTTACAGATTATAAAAAGTTATTGAATTTTAAGCAATTAAACATAACAAAGGCAAATTCAAGGGAGTCGTCTTCTGGGAAACAGTTTTCTAGACAATAGCATCAAAAGTCAGGCTTCCCTTAAGGGGATTGAAGCTCAACAGTCGCTCCACTGCTGGGCAATGGGCAGGAACTGGACATTGGGGGTTTAATTGCTGTTTTGCTGTAGGTCATGCCTTGCTGTTTCAATTAAATCTCCAGTGTGAAGAATCCCTTTTCCCCTTCTTCTTGCTTTTGATCACCTAATGGGAAGGAGCCCCTGTTCCTCAGGGAAATAACTCCAGGCAGTGTGACTCAATCTCTCTGTCTCTCAGTTTAATCTAATTTTAGTGTTATTATAGCAAATCAAATGTAAAGAAGGAGTAGAAGTGATGTTCATGTCTCTGCTCCTCATTATTGTTTTCAGTGCAGTTTTTAACCAGCAAGGGGAAAAGAGTTGATTTTAATCTTAAGAGTTTTACATTTATATAGAAGGAGAAGAAGCCAGGTGGAAATGTAAGTCTGGAAAGCACCAGGATATATTTGGCCTCAGCCTCTGCAGTTGAGTAAAAATTATAATTTTGAAAAAGTCTTGGGTTTTCAAATTAGCAACCTATTTATCCTAATCATTATTTTAATGATGGAGACTCTCAGTGGGCAGAAGTACTAGCCTCAAGACAGTTGTAGCCTAGCACAGCAGGTGAAAAGTGTACATAAATCACTTGAATGTTTAAGGTAGTGTGCTAAATTATTATAAAAAAGAGTTATATTGATAAGCTTTCAGAGTTCACAGAAAGGAGAGATGATTTCTGTTGGAATGTGAAGCAGGGGACAGTGAGGATTAGAAAGGCAAACGGAAGGACATCCAAGAAGCTGATGATCTTTGAGTAAAAACTTGAAGCTTACTAAAGTTTTTTTTACCACTTTAATTTTTTTGAGGGGAAGGTAATTAGGCTTATTTTATTTTATTTTATTATTATTTTTAAAGGAGGTACTGAGGATGGGACCCAGGACCTCGTGCATGCTAGGCACGCCCTCTACCATTGAGCTATACCCTCCCCCCAATAAAGATTTTTTTTAAGTGGAATTTCAGGTGTAATGTTATATTTCAGAGATACTGCAGTGTGAGAAAAGACCACCCATCTTAACACAACTATTATGAATCTAGTTGAATTAATTTAATGATTTCCAACCATTTTTTAATAAAGGCTATATATGTTTTTATTGAGTAAAGCTAAAACTTTCTATGCGTGTGCATTTGTGTGGTTGGGTATGGATTTTAAAAGCCAGTATATGGGTGTGATTATCAGTCTATTCCAGTTTTTATCTTCATGAGGAATTTTAATCTCTGCCTATTCCAATGCTTTGCCAATGAAAACTACAGCCGTGATAGTCTCCTACTCTTTGAGGTTAAACAAGTTGATGTTATGAAACTGGGGTCCCTAGGAAGGTGTAGACATGGAAATATTTTTACCATGTGGTACATAAATGACTAATTTATTTAAGCTGATATCATTGAAATACTATTTGTAAGTGATTTCATATCCAGAAAAAAATTGGCATCAAGTATTACAAATCCATAGCACACAGTTCTCCTTTCTCCATTTCAACCCCAAGAAATCATATTTTTGCCCTAATAATCTTTTGTGAGTCCTAAAAGGCTAGAGTTTGGTTTAAAACTTGTTACTTAGGGATTTTACAAAAATTTTGTCAACTGAAATAAAATACACAACCTATAAGTTGAGAGTTACATTTTTTTCAGCAGTCTTTCTGAGAACTCAAGTCTGAGGGGCAGCCTCTCAGATCCCTCTAAGAGACTGTTCCAAAGAGGCAGGGGAGGAGCCAGGATATACAGGAGATTTGCCACAAAGACCAGGTAGTCGGAACATTAAAAAATTAGTTAATTAAAGAAAAGCAGATGTCTCAAGTTAGGGAACTTGGTGCTTTTCTATGTATGGGAAGGTGCAAAGGTCTGGGCTTATTGAAATCATTCCTTTGATATACACCTGGCTGTCTAGGGCCAGTATCCTGTTCTTTCCCATCCTGAGTTCCCTTAGTGGGCAACGTTAGGGGTGGTGGCAGAGGACCCACTGCCTGCTTATCTCCATCCTGAGTTCCTTCTGCTCACTGTTGAAGGTGGTGGTAGCAGCTGATGACTTGATGGCCACAGCATCCTTTGTTTACCGATATAGCAGGCAATATTTTTCATTTACAATCTCAAAAGACCTAAGCAAATAGATGAATCACATCTTCATGGAGGTCCCCTCCAAAAATTAAAAAAAAAGAATACCTCATAGTCCAGGAATAGTATCAAGTGTAACTTAATTAACTGGCTGCTTTTCAAAGAACAAGTAAGGTTCAGATTTGTGGTTGGGAACAAAAAGTGGTGTTGTTGAGTTTAATTAACTAGAGTTTAATTCATTATTTATACCCTTGGAATTTCATTTGAACAATGTGATAATGAGCAGGTCATTCTACAAAAGAATGATGAGTAAAAATGCACTGGTTTTTAGCCCTGTAGCTTTAAAATAGCATGATGTAGGTGGCTTTGAGGTAACTACGTTCAGACAGATGTAGGTTTCAATCACGCCCACATTTCCCATTGAGGCTATGGATATGTTACTTTTTTGGATCCTCACTTTCCTTATAGGTTGAATGAGAAGAATAGTGTTTAACTTGGAGGATTATTTAAAGATAAATGAAGAAGTGTATGTTAAGCACCAGACGTATAATTGACACTCTGTAATTCATAGGTTTTATTATTGCTGCTGTGTATTAATTTCAGAAGGAATTTTGAGGCCCTGTTGAATCCTTAAGAATACTTGTTGATGTTAAATAAAAAGAGGGAAAAATTCAGAGAAGTCTGTGTTACCAAGAGTGTCGTGAAACAAAATCTCACTCATTTCCGGTGACAGTGCAGATTGGAGCATCTCTTTTGGAAAAAGTCTTAGCCGTTTGATTATCTACTGTAACACTATAGCGGTGCAAGAATGCACCATTTAAAAAGTGTGGATTAGGAGAACTGAGTGGGCAGAAAAGGCTTGTGATGATTCAGTGGGAAAAAGGGAGCCCACTGGGATCAGGAAATGTCTTTATGGTAAACACTGGAAAAAGCTAGAGAGAAGGAAAAAAATTGTCAACCTCCATTGAATTAAAATCTTTCCTCCCACTTTTGGCCTATGTTGACATCATGACCGAACTATTTGCAGAAGGCAGAGACTGTAGCAGATAGTGGTGTAACCACCTGGATATTAGCAGTCAGAAACTGGGAGAGACTAATCCTGTGGTCAAGATTTTTCAGCCCAAGTCTGGGATTCAGGGGCCTGTGTGCCAAGCCAAGGAGTGAAAACACACCCTGATGAAAGCCCTTCCAGAGTCAGCACATTGAGGGAGTTCCACTGAGGCCAGGACCTGTACATAACACCAACCTCAAGGACTCACATGAGGGGTGTGACTGTGTTTTCCAGGCTGGTGCCATCCCGTCTTCCAGCTTGCGCACAATCCATACATCTGTGTGTGACGTATATCACACAGCCTTTTCTGTTACTTCTATTTCTTATCATCATTTCTTGGTGTAAGAGCTTGTCCTTTGTTTTAAACATTCCCAGGCTTATTGGGCAAAGTGTGAGGGATATATTAACTACTACCATTCCCCAGAACTAATTATCTGTGAGGCTGCAGAAAAACTTACCTAGGTAGAGGTAGCCCAGTAGTAGATCCAGAAGATATTTACACATTTTTGCTGCAGTAGTTGTAGGATCCCACTCCCACATCTGAAAAGTATCTGGAAAATACATAAAGAAGTTCAAAGTTAAACATTTTGAGGTAATATATCTACCCCAAATAAGTAGTAGAATGTTATGCTTCTAATAATAGTTTTACATGTGAAAAATACCCATATCATATAATGTTATATGGGAAAGAGAAGGTACAATATTTGATATAAATATATATGATAATTACAATAATATAAAAACCAGGCATTTATAAAAAATGAAAGTTATATATAAAAATGATAATACTTCTATTGGGCTGTATGCTTATGAGATATTATTTGTATGTTTATTTATGCATTTTTTTCTTTTAAGATATACTATTATATCTATATCTTTTGAGACTTGTAAAGAGTAAGAGAGGAATTAAGTATTTTACTGTGAACATAATACTCTCGAGCTCAAGTTCCCAAAAGTGGGATTTATTTGGAAATGGATTATAATTAAATAAGAAAGTAGACATATTCCTGATTTTAAGATTAAAAATAGAAAAATATCTTCAAAACATCTGAAAGTTAAGGATCTTACCATCACACTGACTAGATGTTTTTATTTATGCCACAGTGTAAACACAAATTGTAGATATTGGAAATGCAGGGTATACCTTATCTAAATTTTGGGGGCATTTTTGCATCTTTGCCCTCATCCGTGTTTCCAAAATATAAAGTCTTTTCCTGGCATTACTTTACTGTGTTGGTTTTCTTCCCCATTTATTAAAACAAAAAATGGTAGAGAAAATGTCAAAAGACTGTGTTTCCTAAGGAATATCTATCAGCTCTTAAGGAAAGTATATTTTCTAAGTCAAAAAGTCACAAATAATCAAACAAAATCTGTTGGTTGATACTTGATGCCCCCAAATGTCATGGATGTTCAAGGGAACATTTTATCCTTCTGACCAGATTTATCATACCCCTTTTTACTTAGAATATATATATATGAAAAGTACTCCTTTTTCAACATGATCCTTCTCTTTCCAATTAAACTTTAAGGGCATTTTTTCTTTTTCTTCTTCTTCTTCTTTTAAAGAGTAGACCAGTGATCTTTTCCTCTTATCCTGTTGAAGGCACATTTCTAAGAAGTTTAAATATTTAGACACTGCTTAAATTAGGCCTTGCAAAAAATCATAATATCCCTCCACTTCTGTCACTCTAATTTTCTGTATATTTGCCTAGTTTCTAACAGATTATAAACCCTGTTATAGTTTATAAGGTACTTAGTATCAGAAATTTCTTTTAATTGGAAGCAATAATTTGAAACCAAAAGACCGTTGAAATTAGATTTAGAACTAGAAATCTGCTGCATAGCATGGAGCCTATAGTTAATAAGCTGTATTGTATACTTGAATATTTGCTAAGAGTGTAGATCTTACATTGTGTTTTTATCACACAAAATAATAATATTAATAAATAAAGAGGATGGGAAGAAACTTTTGGGGGTGATGGAAATATTTATGGCATAGATTGTGGCGATTGTTCATAGGTGTATACTTAACTCCAGATTCATTAAATTATATGTTAAATATGTACAGGAAATAAATAGCAAATATTAGAGTGGAAATATAAATGAAATATAGACTAAGAAGACAATAGAGAAGATCAATGAAACTAAGAGTTGGTTCTTTGAAAAGATAAACAAAATTAACAAGACTCACAGGAAGAAAGAGAGAGGACTCAAATAAATAAAATTAGAAGTGAAAGAGATGTTACAACTTATACCACAGAAATACAAAGGATCATAAGAGACTACTATGAACAATTATATACCAACAAATTGGACAATCTAGAAGAAATGGATAAATTTCTAGAAACATACAACCTATCAAAACTGAATCCTGAGGAATTGAAAATCTGAATAGATTGATTACTAGTTAAGAGATTGAACCAGTAATCAAAAACCTTCTAACAAACAAAGTCCAAGACCAGAGAGCTTCACTAGTGAATTCTACCAGACATTCAAAGAATAATTAATACCAATCCTTCTCAATCTCTTCCAAAGTACAAAATGGAGGGAAATCTTCCAAACTCATTTTATGAGACCAGCATTACCTTGACAAGGACCCTACAAATAAATAGATAAATAAAATTACAAGCCAATATCACCAAAGAGAATAGATGCAAAACCCTCAACAAAATATTAGCAAAACAAATTCAACAATATATTGATCATACAAATTATTAAGTAGGATTTATTCCAGGATTGCAAGAGTAGTTCAACATTCTCAGATCAATCTGATACACCACATTAACAAAATGAAGACTAAAATTCTTATGATCTTCTCAATAGATGCATAAAAAAGCATTTGACAAAATTCAACATCTATTTATGATAAAAACTCTCAATTGTGGGCAGAGAGGGTATGTACCTCAACATGATAAAGGCCAGCTATGACAAGCCCACAGCTAACATTGTACTCAATGGTGAAAAGTTGAAGCTTCTCTTAAGGTCAGGAACAAAACAAGTGTATCCATTATTGCCACTTTTATTCAGCAATAATGAAAGTCCTAGCCAGAGTAATTAGTCAAGAAAAAGAAATAAAAAAAGAAGAAGTAAAGCTATCACTATTTGAAGATAATATTGTATCATATATAGAACACCCTAAAGACATCATCAAAAAAACTGTTAGAACTAATGAATTCAGTAAAGTTCCAGAATACAAAATCAATATATGAAAATCTATTGCATGTCTGTACACTAATAACAAACTATCAGAAAGAGAATTTAAGAAGCAATTCCATTTGTAACTGCATCAAAAGACTATAATACCTGGAAATAAATTTAACCAAGGAGGTGAAAGACCTGTATATCGAAAACTGTAAGACAGTAATGAAAGGAACTGAAGACACAAATCAATGAAAAGATAGTCCATGCTTATTCATTGGAAGAATTGATATTGTTAAAATGTCTATAATACCCAAAGCAATCTACAGATTCAATGCAATCCGTGTCAAATTTCCAATAGCACTTTTCAAAGAAGCAGGAAAAATAATCCTAAAATTTGTATGAAACCACACTATTAGAATGGCTATTATCAAAAAGACAAGAAATAACAAGTGTTGGCAAGGATGTGAAGAAAAAGGAAGGCCTGGGTACTGTTGATGGGAATCTAAATTGGCGTAAGCACTACAGAAAACAGTATGGAGGCTCTTCAAAAAAATTAAAAAAAAAATATAGCTACCATATGGTCCAGAAGTTCCTCTTATGAATATTTATCTAAAAAAATCCCCAAAACACTAACTTGAAGAGATATATGCACCCCAATGTTCATTGCAGCATTATTTATGATAACCAAGATATGGAAGCAACCTAAATGCACATTGATTGATGAATGGATAAAGAAATTGTGGTATAAACAGACATACCCCAGAGATAGTGCAGGTTTTGTTTCAGACCACTGCAGTAAAACAAATAGCACAATAAAGCAAGTCATATGAATTTTTTGTTTCACAGTGCATATGAAATTATATTTATACTATACTGTAGTCTATTAAGTGTGCAATAGCATTGTCTAAAATAAAGTACATACCTTAATTTAAAAAATACTGCATTGCTAAAAAATGCCCAAACAATTATAAAAGTAATATCGAAGATTACTGATCAGAGGTCACCATAACAAATATTATAATAATAATTAAAAAGTTCAAAACTATTGTGAAAATTACCCCCAAATGACACAGAGACATGAGGTGAGCAAATGCTGTTGGAAAAGTGACACTGATAGGCTTGCTTGACACAGGGTTCCTACAAACCTTTACTTTGTAAAAAACTCAATATCTGAGAAATGCAATAAAAGAAGATGTGCCTGGATATACAATGGAATATTATTCAGCTATAAAAAATAATGAAATCTTGACACCTACGACAGCAGAGACCTTGATGGAATTAGGCTGAAATAAGTCAAACAGAGAAAGACAGGTACTGTATGATCTCTCTTAAATGTGGAATCTAAAAAAGAAAAAAAAAAAAAGAAAAAAGGAAAAAAAAGCTCATAGATACAGAGAGAACAGATTGGTCATTGCCAGAGGCAGAAGATGGGGCGGGGGCTGGTGGGAGAAATGGGTCAAAGAGGTCAAAAGATAAAAAGAAAAGAAAAATGTGAGTGGTGAAGATTTTCTTAGAGAGGTTTGTTGGTGGGTTATGCATTTCCTTTGCCTCCTCCCCTCTTTCCACTCTGCTGTTGTGTAGAGAAAGAAAGTGATTCTGTTCCTTCCCACCCTCCCCAAAACCCCCAAATCAAACCTAGGTCAGTCTAACTCCAAAGCCTGAATTAGAATTCATTCTATAATCTACAACCTCTTAAAATAATCATTAAAATTCATGCTATCTGGACACAATACATCTTTTTAAAATAGCCTTATTGAGATTTAACTCACATGCCATACAATTCATCTATTTAAAGTGTACAATTCAATGGTGAGATATTGACAGGGTTGTGCCACCATCACCACAATCTAATTTTAGAACATTTCACCTCCAAAGAAGCCCCATATTCATAAGCAATTTTTTTTCTTGGTGGGGGGAGTATCTAGGTTTGTTTGTTTGTTTATTTAATGGAGGTACTTGGGATTGAACCCAGGACCTCACGCATGCTAGGCATGCACTTTACCACTGAGATACCCACCCCCATCATTAGCAATTTTAAGTATCTCTTAATCCTATTCTGTGACAAATCATTGGCCCAGAATTGACTCTGAAAAGAAATATATAGTATTTATGGTGGATGTTGGGAAGAATAATATTAGGATGACTATTTTCTATATCATTAACACTCTACTCTCACCTGCCCTGGGCATGCATCATAGGTCTCTTATTACTCTCCCAGAGAAAGAATATTAGTGGGACAGTTAAGTCCATATTATAACACTTTCTTAAACAACTCTTAGTGTAACACATACTGTGGTGCCAGCAAGGTTAATCGAGGGTAATATGTCAGAGGAAGAGTGAGAAATAATAAACACATGAATGAATAAATGAGTAAACTACAGTCAATCATACCTCAATAAAATTATTTAAAAATAGCGTAAGAATTAGAATTTTAGGTTCATTCCTTTTTTAAAAAAAAAAAAAAAAACCTGAGATTTGAATATGTTCACTGCACTGAAAATGTTTCTTTCAGTTTTTCATTCCTGTCTCCTGACTTAATGTGGAAGTACCCTCATAAATATTTAGAGATAGATGCACACAAACTTTTAAAATGTTAACTTATAAATAAATGTATCCAAACTTATAAAAGCATGCATACTTCATGGAAGACTGTGTTAAGGCTATTTTCAATAATTCAGCTACTTCAAGGCAGCCATCTGACAGAACTCAGGTAAAAAATTTTTATTTTAAAATGGAAAATATGTTCATAGATTTCACTGTTGGTTTCATCCATGAAATTAAGTGGTACCCAAAGCAATTCATACAGTGAGTCTTATGAAAAAATGTAATACACTCTTCCCTACATTTTAGTATCAATATTTATTTTCTCTTTTGGAATCTGTGTTCTAGGCGTGACTGGGTTATGTCTACTGCTAGCAAAGGCTTACATTTTCTGTCTATTAGTGAGAAACAATAGGCAGAGACAGTGGCAATGCTAATGGGAGCTGAGTCAGTATTTTATTAATCAATTGGATTAATTAACATTTATGAATATATAATAATTTTTGAAAACCATTTACAAGCTAAACTAGTAAGAAAGAATGAATAGGTTTTATTCAATGGAAACAAACTACCAAACCTATCCTGAGACTATTCCTTGGACTGTCTTCGAAGCACCTGACATTTGGCTGAAAGAAAGAGAAAAACAGTTGACTCCACTGAAACTTAAGTAAGGGTGAGGAGATAGAAAGACGACTACTGAGAGCAGAGTTTCTGCAGACTGATTAATGTCCTAAATTCTGTGGTAAATACAGATGATACAGTCATAGATTTAGAGGTGTCTATTCTATTGTATGAAAAAGATTAGTGTCCTATTCCCAGACTCTGCAACATCTAAGACTTTCTTTTCATTCAGACCTATTCCAGATAAGGGAAGTCTTAATGTTTTGAGTTTTGGGAAGATCCCAGTAATCTAAATTAGTCTGGCATATTCATGGTGTATAAAATTTGAAACCCAGCAAGTAAAGCCTCTAAAATCCCTGGCTTAGAGTAGGTTCTTCACTGGGAAGCACATCTTTTCCATCTGTTGCCTCTTTATGCACAAAGTTTGAGACTCATAAATAAAATGAGTTTTCCTCGAAGTTGTCTGAACTTATTTTCCTAGAATCAGGAATGAGATAATAGAGGTTTTCTCATTTGCTCTGTTGTTTTTTTCTGGACATGGAAGGCCGACAGAGCCTTTCGTAATTTGGGGGTTCAGATCAATTCAAACAGATTTGTCAAAAGGCTCCTCTTTTCTACTGTATGTACAAGGTACTCTGCCAGGCATTCCTAATGCTTGTAGTCATGGGCAGAAACTCTTGGCCAAGATTCAAGATCTCCACAGCAACCTTCTGAATTGAGTTGAAATTTTTTGTTAAATTTCAGCAGACATGCAAAATATTTATTCAGGAGGTTTCTCTCGTGTAGTTTTATTTTCTCATAGTTGTAATATTGTATGTTCTTGTTTTGGAATAACATGCCTTCAGTTCATGAGCTGAAGTTTTCTTCTGCACATACAATATTCATTCTTCTCTCTTAATGATCACAAGGCTTTGGTTGTCTTCAGAATTTCTTGATTTGTATTTCTAGTTGCCATAATTGGGTTATTTTTCATTGTTACACTGGAATCAGAGGAAAATCCACATGCTGAGTGAGCCAAAGTATTCCAAACTGGGATACTTTATTTTACTTTTTAAAACTGAAGACTCCCCTCCTCTTTGGTTTTTGGTGCTCAATTGTTGTTCTGGGTTTTTTTTTTTAATTTTTTAAAAAATTTATTTTTTATACAATTTTGAAAGGTTACTTTCCATTTATAATTTTGATTGTTGATTATTATGACTGAGTTGTAAGGTCAGCCTGTAAGGTATGGCTACAGAGCTAAATTCTATGCTTAAACATTCTGCAAAGTGCTTTGGGGATAGTAATTGAATCTACCCCATCATTGATGCATGTAAATCTCTGAGAAGAAGAGAACTCAGTGAATAATAAATACTAATACATATTAATCATTATTATTATAGAACCTCTTTCACTCTGTGGTTGATTATGGCCCTTGTAGGCATTTTCCTTGTCATAGAATGTAGACACCATCAAATGTAGGCATCTTGATTTTTTAACTAATGTATCTCAGACATTTTGCAAAATGCCTGAAAGGAAATAGGTGGTCAATAATTTGTTAAATTAAAGAGTACTAGACTGGTTTCAACCAGGTTGCTGGTCTACCACCTAGCTATTGACATCAACTTGACCCCACTAGGTTTGCAAATATGCTGGTGTGATCAAACATGCTCCAGGAAGATGCTGTAAATTCTCTTCTGTGTTCTGAGGAGCCATGATGACAGAAGGTGCCCATCTCCTTGACTAAAAATCATGGTCAGGAGAGTTCCTGGACCCTTGCTTTTTGTGCAAAAAGCATGAAAACTCTACAGCTGATAGGATTTTTAGTGAAGCTTTCCATGTTGGCTTCTGTAGGCTACATTTTGTGCTCTTTGCTTCTGGGAACTTTGCATTATAGATACTGTCTTGGAAGGGAAGTTATAAACAAAAGGGAACACATTTTAATTCATTTTTAAAATTTATCATTTTTATAACAGATGGTAAAAACATAGAGATAACGACAAAATATTACAGAACTTAATATACCTGGAATCTATTCCAAGGCAATGGTGAGAGCCTTTATCTTTCTAATTATGGCAAATGAACAGAAATTAAAGTCATTTCAGGGCAGATTTGTTTTGCAATTTTAAGGTGAAACACTTTTCTGGTTCATATACTGTATCCTTTCTTGTAGCCCCTCGGGAATTAGCTTGCTGAATATTGAGAGACTATCACAGCTAATTTGGCTTGGCTCATAAAAGTACAAATCTCCTATTTCCTTTGTGGTGCTTCACAGTAGAACATACTTCAGTTAGATGATGTTTTTTCAATTCTAGTTTTTTCAAAAGTTTCCAAATTCTTGTCACTCTTGAGATTTATGCTGCCTTTTAAGTCTAAGGATTTTTGGATTTGTTTAGTGTTCTAAATAAATCCTGGATTTATTTCATTTGACTTCTTATAATCCCCTATGATTGTTTCTACTGTTGTATATTTACCAATTATTGTCCCTGTTTTAAAGTGAAGTTTTCATTTGTGACTCAGTAGGGTAAGTAACATTATTAATTTGCTTCATTTATATTGTGTTGTGCACCTTGGCATATACTGTCCACTCCTTAAGTAATTTAATTCATGTTACTCACTAATTTTAATGTTCTTTGATCAGAATCATTAGGATTGGTAGTTTTCCCATTATAATCCATATTATTTCCTATCTTTTATTATCTCATGTTTCTATTGTTCTATTTTCTTATTGACTATGCCCCCATATTAGTAGTGATCACATTGTATTATCTTAATATACGTCTCACAGAGATTGTAAATTTCTTAAAATTATGAATCATGCCTTTTCAACTTTGTATCTCTAGCATATAGCTTATAGCAGGCACTTGGTATGTTTTTGTTGAATAAATAAACTAAAACACAGCAAGGTGCTATTTGTTATATAAGCCATAGGATCAACAGAGAAGTGTAGAGAAGAATAGCTACTACAAAAATATATGAACAGTGTGATATTTTTAAATATGAGGAGTATACACGTATGAAACTCATACCTCAGTGGGCCCTTGAAAACAAACTGGTCAGTCCTGCTTTCAAGAAGGACAAACGTAAATCTGATTTGAAATAGTGCTATTGTGAACCCTGAGGTTTCGTATATTAAACTACCTTATTGATGAGACTAACTTAAACTGAGGTCCTTATAAAATTATATTATATATACTCTCTTAATTTTGGTTTGAGGTTAAGGCTTAGTTGTGGTTAAGAATATTGTATCTGTTGTATATTAACTCTGATTATGGTGAGGTCCTTGTATAGTTCCATTCAATGAAGCTATTCTGTATTCTTTCTTAATAAGCGTCCTGATCATTAAGAAATACTATTTTTCAAAGAAAGGCTTATCAGGAAAATAAGCCCTGGATTATGAGGATCTGGACTTGTTCTTGTTGTGACAAGAATTACTTTTTCTGTGTAATGATCTAGGGCACCTAAAATACCTCTTAAATGCATTTACAAAGTTATCTATAGTTTTTCAGGCCCTAAAGACTAAACAAGGGCCAGTTATTACAAATAAAAGTGAGTCAGCAGTTCCCACTTTCACCTGGGGAAGGAACAGGTGAACTTGAAAATAAATCAAGAAAATTACAGAAATTATTCAAACTGAATAATAGAAATTACCCAAACTGAAATAGAAAGTGGGAAAAAAAGAATATTAAAAAAATAACATCCAAAAGTTGTGAGACAATAGTAAATGGTGTAATGTGTATATGTTGGAGTCTGAGAAGAAGATAAAGAGAAAATGAGGCAAAAGAAGTATTTGAAGAAATGAAGGTTGAGAATGGTCCCAAAACAATGGAAGATACCAAACCACAAATCCAAGAAACCCAGAGAACTTCAAGAAGGATAAATACTAAAAACGAAAACAACAACATCATCAACAAAATCCCAGATAAACAGAAAATTTGAAACATCATTGTAATCAAAGATAAAGAGGTAATGGTGAAGATATTAAAATAAAAAGATGTTTTACAACTTCAAATAATTAAAAAAAATTGTAGTAGGTTTCTTGTTAGAAACCATAAAAGCCAGAAGACAATAAAGTGACACCTTTAAAGAACTGAAAGAAAAAAATCCGTCAACTCAGAATTTGATGCACAGTGAAAATATCTTTTAAATACTTTTGCATATAAAAGTTTCCAACAAAAAAAAAAAAAAAAGAGAGAATCCATTGCCAGTAGAGCTACCCTATAAGAAATATTAAAGAAAGTTCTTCATGCAGGAGTAGGATATGTGGTGGAAACTTAGATTTAGCAAAAAAAAATGAAGAGCACTAATGATATTAAAAATAGAGACAAACAGGATACATTCTAAACTTATTTTTAATCACTCTAAAATATGTTGACAATTTAAAGCAAATATAATGAAAATGTTTTGTTGGGTTTATAATTTATGCAAAAATAAAATGTAAGACAACAAAAGTGTAAATTAAAGGAGGGAGAAACTGGAAATACATGTTGTTCTTATACAATGTGTGAAGCAACAATATTATTTTAGACAGACTATGATAAATTAAAGATGTATGGTGTCAAGTTGAGGGCAACCATTAAAAATTAAGAAGGTGGTGTAACAAATAAGCCAACTGTAGAGAAAAATTTAATAATAAAAAATCCTCAATTATTCTAAATAATTACAAAAAAGGGAAAAAGGACATCTGGGAAATAGAAAATAACTAGAAAGGTGGTAGATTTAAATTCATCATATCAATAATTACCTTGAAAATTATCTAAATATGCTAATTAAAAGGCAGAGATTGTCAGGTGATGATAATACAAGAATTAATTATATACTGTCTATAAGAAACTACTTTAATATAAATACATGGATCTGTTAAAAGCAAAATGATGGAAAAAGATAAACCATACTAACATAAATGAAAAGAAAGTGGAGTGACCACATTAAAATCAGAGAAAGTGGACTTCACCCAAGAAATATTATCCAGGATTAGGAGGAATAGTACTTATTGATAAAGATATCAATTCATAAAGAAGACACAACAATTTTAAATATGCATTTGAAGCACAGCAGGACTTCAGAATACACAAAACTGACAGAAATAGAAAAATCCATAATTACAGTTGGAGATGTCAACACCACTTCTCTCTTATTAATAAATAAAACAAGTAGAGAGAGAATAACTAAGAATGCAGATGATATAAGCAATGCTAGCAACCAATATGACCTAACTGATATTTGACATTCATCAAAGTAGAACATATTCTGGGCCATAAAACAAATTTCAACAAATTTTAAAGAATTGAAATCTTGCAAAGAATGTTCTCTGACCACTCAAAAATTAAACTAGAAATCAATAACAGAAAGATGCCTGGAAAATTAAAAAATATGTGATTAAACAACATACTTCTACATAACCCATGAATCAAAGAGGAAGTCACAGGAGAAATTAGAAAATGCCTGGAATAGAATGAATGAAAATATATTAAAAATTAAGAATGCACCTAAATGCATAAACTAATGAAAGAAAGTGAATGAAAGGAAATTTATAGCATTAACTTTTTATATTAAAAACAAACTTTGCATCAATATTCAAAATTTTCATCTTCAGAAACTGGAAAAATAGCAAATTCAACCTAAAGCATGCAAATGAAACCTAGTCAGATGAAAAAAGAAAAAGAAAAACAGGGAATGTGAGTAATAGGTAAGTTGATCTGAAGTCCAAAGAGATAACAATAAAAATCCCAACTAAGTTGTTAATTTTTTTGGAGGGAGAGGGAGAGAAGAAAGCCTGGAAAATTGACACTAAAATCTATATGGAAATTTATATGGAAAGGGCCTAGAATAGGCAAGACACCCTTAAAGAACAACAATCTAGAAGGACAGTCTCTGCTGGATATCAGGACATTACAAAAGCTGTATTAACTGAGTCAGTGTGAAATTGGTGCAAGAACTGAGAAATAGGCCAATAGAATAGAATTGTCAGACTAATGGCAATATGAGTATATGATGCAGTACCTTGATTTATGAAAGAGCTGCACTGTAACAACAGGGAAAAAACAGATATCCATAGTGCTAGGAAAAATTACACATTCATGCAAAAAAAAAGAGAATACACTGGACTCCCACTTCATACCATACACCTAACTAATTTTAGATCTACATGTGAAAGGCAAAGCAATAAATCTTTTAGAAGCTAACGTCTGAGATTTCTTCTCTGGATAAGGAAGCAGCACTGAAAATCATTTCCTTGAGTTCTGTTAAGGGAGATACCACTTTGGTCTAGGTAATTTAAAAAAGCTTTTAGAAGAAGATCCAAATTGAACTGTGCCTTGAAGAATGAGTAGGATTTGAACAGGTACAGGGGAGGACATTCTAGGCACAAATGAAAAAACAGTTCTTGGAGAACAATGATTAGCCTGGTTTAGCTGGAAAGGAATGTCTTCTGTATTGAGAGGATGGGGAAGTTGCTACGGACCAAACAGTGGACTTCAAATACTAGATACAGGATGTTAGTATTTATCCCCTGAAGCAATGGAAGTGAAAATATGATGTGATAGAGGTGATAATGTGTTGGCAGTACCCAATACAGATTGGAGTGAGGAAGTAAGAAGGATGCAAGTGGTATATCTAGCCCTGAAGTGGTAAGTTCAGAAGCCTTCCTTAGAAAGATAGAGATGAATGTGCCCAATATTGTGAAGAGATCATTAAATGTGGAGGTGAGTGAGGTGAGTCAAAGGTAACGAAGATTGTTAACTTGGAGTAACTGGAGGAATGATGTGAAGGATGGTGGGAGATCTTTAGTAGCAAGAGGAACACAAGGGAGAAGTTTTGGAGAAAACAGTAACTTGGAGCAACTTAGTCCAAGTAGAAATGTTCAAGCAGCCATTAGACATGGAGAGTTGGAGCTCCTCAGGAGAGGAGATGTTTGTGTCTATGAATGAATCTAGTGATGCTTGAGGCTGAAGTTTTAGATGAGATTTTAGGATAAGAACTTAAAGAGAAGACTAGCGGGCTGAGGACTGAGTCTCTGGGAAGACCCACATTTAGGAGGTGGAAGGAAAAAAGGAGGCAGCAGGAGAATCTGGGACAAGGTGATTAGAAACATGTGAAGAGCCAGAAGAGGCTGGCTTTCAAGAAGAAGTGTTGTTAACAGATTGAGTTGCTATAAATTGGTTAAGAATGAAGGTAAGGCAGTTGCCTTTCGAGTTTGTGGTCAGGAGATCATGGATACCACCAGGAACACAGTCTCAGTGGAGTCGGGGAGGAAGTCAAATCCTTAGGGCCCCAGCACAGTGTATGTTCATTTCTGAACACTTTGAAGGCAGGAGAAAATGGATTATAGAGAGAGGAAACAAAATATCATTGATCAGGTGATTAATATAAATTTACTTCAAAGATGGAAGGGACTCAGAAATTACTTAGTTCAGAGATAGTTATTTGACAACTGCCTGGGAACAAAAAAATTGAGTTAGGTGTGACTATTTAAAAATGAAAAGTTTTTTTTCATAAAAATCTCTGATTTCTAGCTTCTCTTGAAAAAATTTGAAATTTCACAACATTAGGCCTGTATTCCTACGTATCATTAATTAGCTGGAGTTGCGTAGCCACTTTCCCTTTGCAAGGGCAGGCAGTCTTCACTTAGCCATTGTCCCCATTCTGTATGGGTCTCGCCATTAGATGACCTGCTATATCCTCGTAGGTGTTTCAGTTGGCAATCCATAATTAAGCCCAACTTCCTCATTCTATAGAAGAGAAGGAAGTCCAGCATGGAGGCATGACTTGTCCTAAAGTCACATATCTGGTCAGTGGGAGAGTCTGTTTTAGAGCCTGTATCTCTTGATTCTTATTTCAGTAAGACTCCTACTCTGTTAACTCATTAAGTTTTTCTCTGGTTAGGTAGTCTCTTGAAGACTGGCCCATGGCAATTTCCACCCCCTTCCTAGCTTTTACTATTGCCAGATGGTACCTACATGATACGTTTGGCTCTGCCCCAACCAGGTTCTCAGTGCTTTTCATGTGGTCCAGATGGTGACCAAAGCTATTCCTCCTTGGATAAGAAGGAAACTCCATTGGTCACCAAGTCCGAGCTCACTCTTTCAGAACTTTGGCATAATATGAAGCACATAAATTCCCCATAAGGTTTCTTTTATGGAGATTTCTGAGGCCTCAGTGGAATGATGTTAAACAATGACTATCACGCGTTGCTTCCCAAAGTAGAAAATTAAACTCAGCTTGCTGAAATGAATACCAGATCACACTTGTCAAGTTTCTCCACCCCAGATCTACAGTTGGTCTTTTAAGAGAATTCAGATACTTTGTTTGGATTTATATTTTTTCTGCCTTAAGAAGACACTGTAAGATAATGGTCTTTCTTACCTTCCTTCCTGATAGGAAAATTCATTAACCATTCAAAAGAGGCCAAATGCTATTTAAAAAAATACTGCACTGTTAATAAGAGCATAAACAGACTTTAACCCACTCAGAAAGGACCTTCTGAAAGCCTGGGATACAGCTGCGTTAATTTTTTTCTTTGTCCACACCTCCAGCCTTTGCCCCTCCACCACCCAATATGAATAGACCTGGCTTAAAAACAGAGCAGCTTAATGATGTTTGGCTCATGGATTTAAGGTAGACAGTGTTAATCCTTAATGTTAAAGATACAGTGGCCCTGTGGAAATTTGGAAATTCTACTGTTTCAATGAAATATGACTTCTGAGATAAGAATCATATTTTAAAGTGTTCCTGACCAGCCAATTCTTTCCTGAACTCATCCCTTTCATGTAATGCCTTGCCAAATGCAGCCTGTATTAACCAGCACACAGTAGTGGTGTAACTGTTTTCCATCTTCTTCCTCTAGAGCTTCTGACTTAGGAGACTGCAGTACATCTATCACTGATAACAGTTTTACAGCTTTTATTCCCACTGCACAACTTAATGACCATATATCCAGCCAGTGGTAGCAGCTTCTTTGCTGCCTGATGCCCTGCCACATCTTTAAAATTTTGTGATGGTGCCCCCACTGCCAGGACCACTTTCTCAGTCAGCTTGGGCTAAGGTATGTTGCAGTAGTAAACAAGTTCTCAAATCTCAGAGCTTAGTCGCTACACAGATAAAAGTTTGTTTCTTTCTCAAATCACTGTCCAGTGCAGCTGCAGTTGCTTTCTTTCATCTTGTGATGTTGTCATCTGCAGTGCATCATCTCCATGGTTGCCTTTATACATGCTTTGCTTCCTTCTACATGCCATTGGCCAAAACCCAGTCACTTGAACCTAACCCAACTATAGGGAACACTGGGAGTTTAACTCTTCCTTTTTTTTCTGATAAAAAGAAAATAGAATTGGTGAATATCTACCCAATCTTGCCATAACATGGACCTAAATGTATCATCGCTCTAAACTATGAATAGCTCTTTTGTTTTTTTAAACAAGTTTCTCTGGTCTCCTGACGTAGACTTTGGAGCTCTGTAGTTGAACAGTATGATTTGACCAAGGACGGTAGATCACTTAAGGAAAAATTTATGTTCATAGGGATCAGCCTCAAACATTATCTGTTTGTGCTAAGCATCATTAAACAGGAAGACAAAACTATTTAAGTGTGTATATTAACTTGTTGGAAATCTGAGTGTTTGGTACAACAAGAATCAGTGTGTATGAATGTGTCTGAATATATCAGTGTGATTACTAACAAGTTATAATCTTTATCTTAGCCACATGTCTAATTTTCCAGTAGATTTCTACACAAAATGAAGAAGTTTTTTGAGTCACTCATGAGTAAATAATTTGGCTACAGTATTAGATATATTCAAATGATGGCCTACTAAAGTCAATTGCCATATTGTTCTGTTCACCTGGGAGCTCAATTATTATTGTGGATATTTTATTAGAATTAAGAATTTACATTTGGTGGGTTAATGGTCTGGATTAGTGACACAGGGAAGTGGTGCAATATAATTATAGAATAATGGTCAATGAGGCAGGTAAGAAAATGCATGATCTTGGCCTTGGGGATTGAGATCAAGATGGTGGAGCTGGAAGATCCTGGGTTTACCGTCTTCCATGGGCACACCAGAATTTCAGCTATAGGTGACTTTGACAACAGGGGTTTGAACTGCATGGGTCTACTTATATTGTGGATATTTTTCAATAGTAAATACTATGGTTCTACACAGTCCATAGTGGGTTGAATCTGTGGGTGCAGAGGAACTGAATATGGAGGACTGACTGTAAGTTATACGCGGATTAACCCCTGCTTATTCAAAGGTCAACTGTACTTACAGAGCAACTATCTCTGAGAATCACCTGAAGACTAGCAGAAAAGATTTTCCACAAATAAAGATATAAAGAAAGAGCCACAGTGAGATAGGTAGGAGGGGAGGAGATTCAGTCTGCTCAGTACCCACATCCCCAGTGTGGTGACCCCCAAACAGGAGAGACACCACAATTGCAGAGGTCCCCTTTGAGGAGTGAAAGCTTGCAGCCTCTCAGGTTCCTGAGCCCAGGGGTCCTGTACTGGGAAGACTAGGCCCCAAAACATTTGGCTTTGAAAACTAGTGGGCCTTATATTTAAGAGAGCCAGAGGGCTGTAGGAAACCTAGACTATCCTTTCTTTTTAAAGGCACAAACAAAAATCTCACATGTCCTGAGTCCCAGTGCAGAGTCAGCAGTTTGAAAGGTGTCTGAGTCAGACCTAGTTGCTGATCTTGGAGAGCCTCCCAGAGAGGCAGGAGGCAGTTGGGACTCCTCCTGGGACTGCAATGCTGGCAACAGACATTTTTGTGATCTTGTTCTACTGTGCCAACACTGGTGCTGACAGCTGCCAATTTGGAATCCCCCCTCTAGCCCATTAGTACCAGGGTCCTGCCTCACCCACCAGCGTGCCTACGGCAACCACTCGAGGCAGGGCCTCACACGCAACTGGGCTGTCTAGCCCACCAGTGTGCCTGCAGTATTTGGCCCGAGCACAACAGAGAGGTGCATGCCACCTACACAGGGGAAACCACTGGAGCATCTAGCTCTGGTGGCTGGAGTGGAGTGTACTGCTGGACCCCATTGGACATCTTTTACATAAGGCCACTTCTCCAAGATTGAGAGATGTAATGAATAATATAATAACTGAAAAGAAAAATAGACTGGAGGTAATCAGTGATACCAAAGAATGAATCCGTGATCGGGAAGAAAGAATAGTCAAAATCATTCAAGATGAACAGGAAGAAAGAAAAAGAATTTTTAAAAATGAGGGTAGATTGAAAGGCCCCTGAAACAACACCAAGTGTACTAACATTCCCATTATAGGAGCCCCTGAAGGAGAAGGGAGAGAAAAGGGCAGAGAAATTATTTGAAAAAAATAACAGCTGAAAAATTCTCCAACATGGGGAATGAAACAGACATTCCAGGTCCAGAAAGCACAGAGTCCCAGAGAAGATGAACTCAAAGAAGTTCACACGAGAACACATCATAATCAAAATGTCAGACTAAAGATAAAGAGGGAATCTTAAGCACAGCAAGAGAAGAGCAACCCGTTATGCACAAGAGGACTCCCATAAGACCATCAGCTGATTCTTCAGCAGAAACTTTGCAGGCCAGGAAGGAGTGGCATGCTATATGCAGAGTGCTGAAAAGAAAAAAACTGCAACCAAGAATACTCAGCTTGGAAAGGTTATCATTCAGGACTGAAGGAGAGAGAAAGAAATTTACAGATTAGCAAAAGCTAAAGGAATTCAGCACCACCAGCTTTACAAGAAATAATGAAGGGACTTTTCTTTGTGGAAAAGAAAAGGCCACAAGTAGAGATAAGAATATTATGAAAGGAGAAATTCTCAGTGATAAGGGCAAAGATATAGTAAAAGTAGTGGACTGACCACCTAAAAAGTTAATAGGAAGATTAAGCAAAAGTAGTAAAATCACCTATATCTACAGTAAGTAGTTAAGGGATAAACAAAATAAAAAGACATAAAATATGATATCAGAAACGTAAAACATTGTGGGTAGAATGAAAAGGTAGGCGTTTTGAATGCATTTAAACTTGAGAGATCATCAACTTAAAATAGACACCTATCTACATAGGTTGTTATATATAAATCTCATGGTAACCAAAACCAAAAACTTACAATAGATCTGCAAATGATGAAGAGAAGCAGAATCCAAACAAAACTCTAAAAATAGTCATCAGATCACAAGGGAAGATTGCAAGAGAGCAAGAAAGGAACAGAGAAGAAGTACAAAGGCAACCAGAAAACAGTTAACAAAATGGCAATAAGTACATACGTATCAGTAATAACTTTAGAATAAATGGACTAAATACTCTAGTCAGAAGACAGGGTGGCTGAATGGATAAAAGAACAAGACCCATATAGGTATGGAATTGCTAGATCATATGGTAGTTCTACATTTAATTTTTTGAAGAACCGCCATGCTGTTGTCCATAATGGCATCAACTTACTTTCCCACCAGCAGAGTGTGAGGGTTTCTAGCCTCACCAGCACCTGTTCTTATTTGTCCTTTGGATGAAAGTCATTCTGACAGAAGTGAGGAGATAACTCATTATGGTTTTGATTTGCATTTCCTTGGTAATTAGTAATGTTGAGCATCTTTTCACATTTCTGTTGGTCATCTGTATGAGTATTAGCCCCTTATTGAATGTATCTTTTGCAAATACTTCCTCCCATTTAGTAGATTGAGTTTCCATTTTGCCGATGATGGTTTCCTGCACTGTACAAAACAGCACAGCGTTTTCTTGATTAGTCTGGCTAAAGGTCTACCAATTTTGTTTATCTTTCCAAAAAACCAGCTCTGAGTTTCATTGTTCTTTTCTAATGTTTTTGGATTTTGCGGTTTTTTTTTCTAGTTACTTTAGATGTAAGATTAGATTGTTATTTGAGATGTTTCCTGACAAACATCCCCCTATCAATGATTAAACATTTTATGAGTGAAAATTTGCCTAGGAGGGTAGAGCCTCAGTGATCCCCACCACCTTCCTTTCTCTGCTCTCGCTTTTTGCCTCTTTTCTTTTCATGCAGGGCCTCCATGCTGCCCCTCTCCTGGGGGCAGCTTTCACATTAATTCGATGTGAATGGTTTCCCCTGTCATTGTGCAACTAAGCCATCCTGCCCCCATCCAAGAGTATTTGTCTTAGTAGAACAATATTCTGCAGAATTATATTAAATTCTTTAAAATTTTTTAATTAAATTTTTTATTGTACATTCAGTTACAATGTGTCGATTTCTCATGTACAGCACAATGTCCCAGTCATACATAAACATACATATACTCATTTTCATATTCTTTTTCATTAAAGGTTATTACAAGATATCGAATATAGTTCCCTGTGCTATACAGAAGAAACTTGTTCTTTTTTTAAATTTATTTTTGTATGTAGTGGCTAACATTTGCAAATCTCAAACTCCCAAGTTTATCCCTTCCCAACCCCTTTCCCCAGTAACTGTAGGATTGTTTACTGTATCTGTGAGTCTGTTTCTGTTTTGTGGATGAGTTCATAGTGTCCTTTAAATCTTATTACTGTAAAGTTTAAATTAATCAGAAATTTCTACTACAGGGATTTTGGAGACAGATTAATATAGACACTAAAATACAGATATTAATCTCATTTTGTGATTACTTTTTGCTTCTAAAATGACAATAAATCCACCTGATTCCATTTTTTTTTTCTTAGCAAGAGAATAAAATCTGAGGCTTTGGCAGTATTATGCTTCTTGACTTATGGGTCCCATTACTACGACTTCTTTATACATCTCATAGGCAAATTTACTGAAAGTTTATCAATAGAGTTGGTGTTTAAAACAAAAGAACTGGCCCAAAATGGAATCACTTATGCTAAGTTCCGCATCACAAAACTGAGACTTAATTTAATTACAGCTTCAGCTCTCCCAGAAATGGAATCTTAAATCAGCCAATCAGGAATATCCTGATCAACACTGGTTAGGTAATCTGCCTGAGAGACCCCTGCCATCCCCTAAAGGAAAGTAACTTTGCAATAACCAAGCTGCTTTTTTGCCTACTGTTAGGTCCTTGTCCCTTCTCCCTTCTGCCTATAAAATTTTCCATTTTGTAGAGCCCCTTGGAGCTTCTTTTTATCTGATAGATTGGATGCTGCCTGATTCAAATTGCTATTTGATCAAATAAACTCTTAAATTTTTAAATACACCTCAGTTTATCCTTTAACATTGGGTACCCTACCTCTTCAGAATCCCTTTCCCCACATGGCTCTATGTCTAGAATCCTATGAGTGATTGCAACACAAAGAATAACAACAGTAATTATTAATTTAAAAGCTACAAGCAGCGCCTGTGGACAAAGCTGTTATTGAGATGACTGTGAAAATGACTCATATGCTCTCCAACTTCTATGCTTGCTTTATATCAGTGGCAGTTTCAGATGGTTCGTGTTACTGCCTTTCCAACCATGTTGACATTTTTGTTTAGAAGCTTACCAAGACGGTATGATGCCTGCTCTTTTCAGCTAAGTTCATAGTATCTGTACTGCTAGAGCAAGCACTTCAGAAAGCGGTGGGAGATGTGTCCCAGCCTGCAACACAGCTTGCATCTGTGTTGCCTTTTCCTGGCATGTCAGCTGGTGTAAAGGTTGAGAGCTACTGAATCATCCAGTCCTGGAGATTTTATTGGTGTGCTGATTCTTGCTGTCTCCACCACACTGTTAAAGTCAGTTTCTTTTTAATTCCTTTTTTTTTTTTTTTTGGTGATTAGACTAGGAGAACTCAGAGAACATTTGTCCACTTTAAGTACATTCAGTGCTTTCCCTGTATCACAGATGATAATGAAAAAAATTATAAAAGAAAGAGATTATAAATATCTACTATCTTTCTTTCAAGTTTATTTTAGGTTTAACTCAATGGTTTCTTAGGTCTAGAGCAATAGCTTTGTATATAGTTTGTGAATTCATAGCACAGCTCAAATTTGCATCCTCAAGTACTTGTATTGGTGAATATTTGAAACATTAATGCAATAAACAAAAATTACTTGAGTACCTAATATGTAGGTCCTTTTCTTTTAACAAGACTCACTATTTGCATGGACAGTTCCTACTGATGCATCTGTTTTGGCTTTTCCTGGCATATAAAGTGATGAAAAGTTGAGAACTACTGATATAAAAAGTATTGATGGAAATTGAGAGGTCAAATAGTACAGGGCTTGAACCCAGTGATTGTCTGATAAAGATGATTTATTTTCTTTTATTTTTTATTATTACTTGAAATGATTTGGGCAATGCCTTGTAAGAGCTGGGAGCTGCATGGAATTAAATGACCCTATTTCCTGTTTGTTCCCATCCATGCCCCCTTTCCTCCCTCCTTGCCCCAGTTTTGAGAGAGAAGAAAGTAAGAGCCCAATAAGGAGGGAGGCAGCAGACAATGTAGAAATAGAAAACTAGGCAAAGAGGCAGGTGGCAGAGGGCAGAGGATGGAGGACAACAGAATGCAGGAGAAAGGAGTAAAGTAAGACAGCAGATATGGGAATTTAACTGCTTATAATAACAACTCCCTTCCATGGAGAGGAAGTGAGCTAATATTTAATACATATCTATTTCTCTGTGCTACCAGCTTTTCAAACTTATTTTAAAATCATAGTTACCTTTTGAAGTCGGTATTGTTGTCCCCATTGAATCTGGGAAAACCGAGGCTCAGAGAGGATGTGAGGTCTGTCCTTGGCCCTACGCGGGCACAATCAACATTTGCAAGGAGGACTTTTTACTTGAAAGCCTGTGCTTTCCACTACATTCATGCCAACCCCTTAGAGAATTAAAAGATGAAATTAAGGCTGTAACTGAATGTTTTGTTTATGAAATGTTTTCATAGCAGCCAAAATTATTTAAACAGTGGAGGAAGCATAATTAGCAATGTAGAAGTATTACCTTCTGATAAATAATAATGATGATAGCCTCCAGTTTCATTACATAAAGGCTACTGATACCACAAGGACCTCAGAATCTTATTTATACATCCCAGGGACCACTTGAAACATCCACACTCTTTAAGGCAGTATCTCCCTGGAAGATGCTGTGCTGGGTTCTTGGACCATTGATCTATGTAGTCCAGGATGATGGGGCATAATGTAGGGTCTCTGAACTCCTCACTTCCACTTTCCTCTCCTTGCCCTGCTAGTTACTTCTGGACAGACGCTGGCTTATCTGCTTACTGCAGAGTAGGGATACTATCCCTTTCTCTAAGTGCCGTGATGTGGGAAACATTGGGAAACACTGCTTTTAAATATTAACACCACCAGACCTAACTTTCTCCAGTGAGATAAACATGAAATTCTGTAGGCTGTTGGTATATCTCAGATCTGGCAGAGACCCCAGGATGGGCTGAGAGTACGAAGGCAGGTTCCCAGGTAGCCCCGCTAGCTGCAAATTCAGGAAATATTGCACTTCATTTAAGCATGGCTGATGATGTGTAGCCCTGAGAAGGGTGCATGTGGAAATAATAGAAGCCCTGTGCTTCTCCCTCAATAAAACATTTTTGGGACTTCTTTCCTAACATTGAGGTGGGAGGAAACATAAGCAAAACGCATGTGGCTGGATGGAGCCTAATAACGCTATTATCTACCCTATTTTCTCTGAGTCCCTTCTTAAAGGCAATGCTCTTAAAATGTAACTTTTTCCCCTAAAACTCATGCTACCTCAAGATTGTCTCCAATGTCACCATATAACGATCCTCTGATGGACCATAAAACTTACCACCCATGTAGTGTTTTCCCCTAGAGATGTTCTGTGATCACTTGCTCTCAGGTGGCCAGGTTAAACCATTCAGTTTGGTGGGAAGCCATTGGGTCCATCAGCCCATGTCCACGGCCTTCGGAAGTTGTAACTCTCTAGGCACATATGGCTGCAGAGCTGCTCAGTGCTCTCCCCGTCATCTCACGACTGTCAGTCTCATGCACTGAGACCTGTAAAGGGGCCTCATTCCAGTGAAAGGACACCACCCTCCTTTCATGCACGTCCTCCTTCAAGACATGATTTGTCCCTTCTCCTTTCATGACCCATTGCTTCTCTGGTAAGAGATTATTGGGCAGGGTTGTTAGAATCTTCTGGCACAACATACCTGGTGAAATTGGGGCTTGGGGAAAAGCCGAGAAATGAGTAAGTTCAGGGTCTCACATTTACATATTCTCATGTGATGGCCAGCAGTGGTTCAGATCTGATTGATAACACTTTTGAGAGCAAAATTTCCTGTGTTTTTGTGTTCAGGGGCAATTGTTACCTGCTTAAGAAATTGTTGTGTATTTCAGGTTCTAGATTATGAACGTATTGTACCATAGTATTCCAAACCCAACCCAACCAAATCAACCAATATTCACAGATTGTTATTATTACAGCCACGTTTGTTGGGAGAATCAACTGGTAGATGGAGTTTCAGAATCGCCAGTCACAAAAACCAAGAGGATGGCTTAATTGTGAGAAGACAGATCTATCAGCTGCCCTTACCCAGTATCTTTAGGACTGAATATTTACCTTTTAATTCTAAAGTGACAAATTCAAGGGCCTTCTGGACTGAAACAACACAGTTCACTGCTCTATATTTTTCTTTGATTAAATCCAGGACGTTGACATCCCTACTTAAAAAAATGTGCAATTTTAGCATTAAATAAGCAATTAATTCTATTAAGGCTGGATTCTATCAAGCTATTGCTTCAGGTGCAATTGTCTAAAAAAGGGGTCTCTCCAAGGAGTGCAGAACAGCACAGCCTGGAGACACTCCTACCAGCCTGAAAGCGACAAGATCTTCCCTTGTATGGGGGTATATTCTGAACAACGTCTTACAGCACAGAGAATTAAGTGCTTACTTCCTTACAGAGGACTATTTTTAACTGTGATTTGTTTTTTGGCCTTTGTATCCTGTGTGTATATTTCTGATGTGGAGTGCTTTGGCTGTGTGTTTAAATTATTTGGTGCTTAAAGGAATGTCATAGAGAATGTGAGAGCATTTCTGGAATTCTTTGCCTGGCTCTGGCTATTTGCAAGAACGTATTCCTGCTTCCAGCTTGACTGTTCTGGTGGCTGACAGGTACTGACTTTCCCGAAGTTAATCGTCAGTATAACAAAGAGATGGGCAAGTCGCCACTCTCTTTATTGTTAGAAAAAACCTGGGTATGTTGGCCTCAATTGATAATAAGAGATAATGTCTGCTCAGCATTACTTTCCAGTACACACAATTGGTCTAATCCTCATGACAAGTTTTGGATCTAAGTGCTAATATGATAATTTCACAGATGAGGAATCTGAGGCTTGGGGAATTACACAGTTGTCCTGGGTGACACAGCTAACAAGTGTTGAAGGATTCAGTGCTCCAGCCTCTCTGAGCTTGAGCTGGCAAATTTTCAAGCTTTATAAACATTTGGTATCATAGGGGATGCCACGTATAAACTTATCTTTTATTAATTCTTCTGAGAAGCTAGTGATTCTCCTTTCAGTGGCTTGTTTTCTTTTGTTCCTTTGCTGTCTGTGTGCCAGCAGAGCGTATCTGACTGTGTTCTTGAGAATGACTTAGCTGCTCTGCTTACAGAAGTTCACCTGCGACTTTCCTCCCGGGGTGGCCCTCTCCCTCCTCTCCAGGCATCTTCCTCCATTCTTCCAGTTTCAGTTCAGCTGCTGTTACTGAAGACAAGTTTGTGTCCCTGACATACCGTGAGGCCAAACTGAAACGTTGGAGTTTGGAGCAGAGACAGGTTTATTGCAGGGCCAAGCAAGGAGGACGGGGTGGCTCATGCCCAAGAAAACTCCTAACTCCCTGAAGGGTTTCAGCAAAGCATATTTAAAGGCCAGGTGTGGGAGGGGGGTTACAGAGTATGTGATCAGCTGGTACACAGTTCTCTGACTGGGTGATGTTGAGGTAACAGGGTAGTCAACACTATCAAACCCTGGGCACCAGAAAGTCTGGTTCTCGATTATCAAGTAGTTGTGGTTTTTGCATCTGTAAAAATAAGGAAATATACATGAGATACTATTATCTGAGTACTTCAGAGAGGAGGTACAGCCGAGGATATGGGATTGGGGGTGGTCCACCCGAGAAGGCCCCATAGGGTCCTATTTGGTCACACTGTTACCTTTTATGATGATCCTTTTCCTGAATTTCCAACATGTAATCAGTCTCTCTCCCTTCTGCACTCTGCTCTTAACTCCTTCAGAGTAGTTATCAAGTTATTGCATAATTGTTACTGTTACCGAGCTCAAACTTGTTCTGCTCGCTGTACCACAGGCCAATAAATTGGGAGATGAGGTGTTGGGGCAAGGAAAAATGACTTTATTTGGAAAGCCAACAGACCAAGAAGTTGGGGGAACTAATGACTGGAGAACCATCTTACCCAAGTCAGAATTCAGGCTCCTTTTATACTAAAAAGGGGAGGGGATGTGGTTGGTTGTTGCAAACTTCTTGGTGTGGAAATCCTTTGTTCTCACAGCTGTCCACATGGGTCAGGTCATGATATTCCTGTAAACCTCCAACACAATAAATGTCACTCTCTGTTCTGCAACTTTTTATCTCTATATGGAAGGAAAAGTGTTATACCCTTAAAGGTCGGAGCCTGGAGAATGGGCTCTCCTGTATATTTCAGGCTCTAGGCAACATTCTTTTGTAAAAGGTGCAGAACCAGCATGACTCAGCACAGGAAATAGAGCACAGGGTTAGAGCTCAAGGAACAGATGTAATACAGAGTCAGATTTGTTCTTTCCTATTAGGTTAGTGTTCACGTTTTCTTCCTCAATAGGCTCAAATCTACCTGAGGCAAAGATACTATATATTTATCTTATATCCTTAGCATGTAGCACTGTTGTGAGTACACTCAGAGACAGGGAAATGGTAGGGGGCCAGGAAGATGGGAGAAATGAGGGGAGTTACTGTCATTTAACGAGATCTGAATAATAATACCTCATTTTTATTATCCAGCAAAGCACTTGAGTTAATAGTCTGTATTCCTAAGACAGAAGAGCTAGTGTATAATTAATAGGATGCAAGTTTGGACGGGCCTGAAGCTTCCACAATTTGAGGACATCTTCCTTAGAATCTATTTACAGAATTAAAAACACAAGCATCTTTAAAAAGTAAATATTTATGACAAATAAAAAATCATGAGAAGCTGTAAGTGAACAAAATCTGGGAAATATGATATTACCATAAATCCAGAAAAAATAGCATAATGTTTTTATTAATATGCTGCCCTGCACACTTCCACATTACTGTTTCCCCCTATATTTTTTGACTACAATTTTTTTAATCACCTCTGCCTAAGAGAGTAATTTTGTAATATTTTTCATAGAGAAAATGCAATTCAGTCTTTTCTCTGGATGATTGAAATTTATTTTTTATTATGAACAATGCCAAAAAAATATGTTCAGCTTTATAACTTGTTCCTGGTAATGTCATGTCAATTGTTAAGATTGCTGTCAAATTTGGGAAGACCTCTATCAAGTTTCATTCATATCTGAACTATATAGTATGGAAGAATTTGAGTGAGCAAAGTAGGGGGTTAAAATATACACCTTTTAAAATTGAAAAAATACAATTGGACAAATTGATTCATATTATCTGACTTTGAGTAGGAATCCTCTTCGCTGAAACTCTTCCCTAGGTTGCCTTGAAAATGTCGCATGCAGTCTGGAGGGTCAGAAGAATGAGGAAGGTGACGTGGCCACTGTATTTCCCAACAGGGAGGTCTTGGTGGAATTACAAGCAGCCATTTCATCGTAGAACTGGAGAGTGAGAGTCTGGATTTCAAGGTAAAAAAGGAACGAGGTGTTGAGGGATAACGTGGAGACAATGGTATAGAATACACATTTGAGATGTTTAGAAAGTAAGAAAGTAAGATGGTAAGAGAAGGACCAGAAGGATTAACTAACAAACGGGAGGAAAAAGGCTGTTGGCATTTTTAAGAGAGAGTTGCTTGAAGTCAGATTTGGAAATTTGTCTCGCCAGCTCTATGTTGTTTCTGACGCATCACGCCAAGGCATGGTTTGTGGGAGAGTGTTAACCTGGTATCAGTCACCAACGTGAAGAAATGCCTCCTCTAATCACTCATTGCGTGTATGTCAATCATAAATTTAGATAAGTTAATGTTTTAAGTCATTCAGCTTGTACCATCTTTTAGGGGAATATTAATGATAACTTCTATTAATGTAACACTTCCTTTTTTGAGGTATTTTCACATCCATTATCTGATTGGAGGACCATACTTGTTAAATTATTTACAACTTATAAAGGAGAGGTGAGATCTTAAAGGTCTTATCTTAAAGATGGCCAGGTGAAAATTCAGAAATTTTCAGTTATCAGAAAATTCAGTTATCAATTCTGGGAACTGAAAGAGGGAAGTGGCATTGAAGGTGCCTTTCCCCACTTGACAGGGTGGAGCTACAGGATCAAAGGGGATATTTATGGGGGAATTTTAAAATCGTTTCTGCTGCACTGTGCGATGTGTTTCCTCTCCCTCCTCTGTGTCCCCTTCAAAATGTTCAGAAAAGCAAGATTTATTATTCTGATATTTTAATTTATTTTCTCTTGCAGTTTTATTGAGATCTAATTGAGATTTAGCACTGCACAAGTTTAATGTGTACAGCATGACTTGACTTACAGACAACATGAAATGATGACCATTTAGGTTTAGTGAACATCCATTGTCTCATATAGGTACAAAAATTAAAGAAAAGAAAAAAAATCAATTTTCCTTGTGATGAAAATTCTTAGGATTTACTCTTTTAAGAACTTTCATACATAACATACAGCAGTGTTAAGTATGTTAATTATGTTGTACATTATATCCCTAGTACTTACTTATCTTATAAATTTGTACCTTTTGACCACCTTCATCAGCGTACAGAGATGGTTCCAATGTTTTTATAACAAAGGCTTCTTTAGGGGAATAATGATCACACTTTAGTGTGAATGAAAATCATTTGGGTAGTGAGTTCAAATGCAGATTTCATTCAGTAGAAGCCTCTTGGGGATGGGGAACTGGTTGCTGTGCTGAGCTCTGTATCCAGGTGGGCATGGGATGGGGGTTGGAACAGGAAGATAAAGACAGAGCTAGTGTCTGAACTTTAGGACATCTATTCTACTAGGAACCTGAGTTAGAAAAATTAAATGCCCTTTGGTCACTTATAGAAGTAGCTAATAGACGGTGGCCCTGGGACATGAACCTTAGTCTTCAGGACTTTGGTCCTACCCTGTCTCTATCGCTGTACCCTGAAAGATGGTGTACCCATGTGGCTAAGAGTGTGGAGGTTTAGAGCTGGGTTTCCTGGTTCTGAAGCTTAGCTCTTCCACTGATTAGCTGTATTATCTTGGGCAAAATCGTTCATCTCTGCATGCCTCAGTTTCCCCGTTGGAAGATGGGTATAATTTGTCATAGGAGTAAATGAGTTGCTATTGGGAAAGGCTGTAGTAAGCGCCAGGCAATTAAGAAACCCCTCCCTCATGGCCTCATGCATTGTCCTGTGGCCTCCTTCCAGCTGCAGCCTTAACCATGGTGTACACACGCCCGCTGTCCCCCTCAGTGCTGACTTTGTGGGCTCCAGGAGAGGGTAGAGCTGCCCCATTACATGCACGCAGTAGCTCCCTTCAACGCAAAGCCAGCCACGTGAGGAAGAGGTATTCTGCCTCATTCTGTTGCACTGCCCCTGCTTACATCCATGGAGATGCCCAGGTTACAATGTTTTTAAATCTTCTCGTGGGAAACAATTGAAATTATTACTCAAGCACAAGAGATAGTTGGGTTTTATTTATTTGTTTGTTTTTTGTCCTTTGGGCCTTCTAATATTCCAGTCTAACTGGCCAAGAAATTTGTAGTAGATTTTGGAAATCTGTAATGATTCTCTTTCCTCTCTCTCTTTTTTCCCCCCAGTATTTTCAGAGGAAAAATTATTCTTAGTGGCCAAACATGGCCAGTCTTTTTTTTTTTTTTTTCCTGTCCTATTTGTTAAGGCAAAATAGATACGCATTTAAAAACCAGAACGTTTCTCTCTAGTAGTGTCTCTCAGTTGCCTTGTTCTTTTTGGATGGTGTTTTCCTTTGATAGTCTGGGACGTCACATTAGACATGGGCGTTGCCAGCAGCTGTTAGCCAGAGGTGGAGCAAGAAGTCCTCCCCGCAGCTAGGTGTCTCTCCTGTCTTTTCCTCATGTCACAGAAGTAGCACTGATGAGAGTGTTTTCATAGACTTCTTCTGTGGGAAGCCATGACCACCCAGGCAAGCCATGGCTCACTCAGCTATAAAGGGCAGTGGGGCAAACTCGCTGATCCCCCTGCTGGAAGTGCAAATTAGTGCACTGGTTCTATAGATAAATATGGCAATATTTATGTATACATATTACAAATACCCGCAGAATATTCTAAATACAAAGTATATATTAAGAACCCTTAAAATGTGCAGTATCTGATTCAGAAGTTCCATTTCTAGGAATTTTTTATGTCAAAGGAAATACTTAGACAAATGTGCCAAGGTATGTAAACCAAGGATGTTTATAAAAACATTGTAACAGTAAGAAAATTGTAAACAACTCAACTCTTCAAGAACAGTGGATTGACTAGTAACTTATGGTGCATTAACATATGGACTGTCAGGCAACTATTTAAAACCATGGTTTGCAAAATAATTATTCTGTGTATTATATATGGAAGTGTATGTTGCTATGGGAAGAAGGACTACAGTATGATACATTAAAATTGTGTATATTTACTTCTGTATGAATTTTGATTTGCTTAGAAAAAGAAAATATAAACAAGAAGGTATGGCCAAAAATCATCTCAGATTGTGGGATTATGATTTTAATTTTATTTTAATTAATTCATTTTGTAAATTTTTCACGCTAGTAATATGTTACTTGCATAAGAAAAAATGATTATGTGGAACGGCTTGTGTCTGACACAGAGAGTTACAAACTGTTCTACCACATATCCCTATTTAGAAATGTTTATACATCTGAACATGTGTTAATAACATTTCATTATGTCAAGTGGAGAAGAGAGAAAGATGGCTTCTTTCAAAGCCAAAATCCCCTCACAGAACTGAAATCCCTTTAGGTCTGTTGTTTTGTTGACTTTGATAGAAATACAGCTCCATAAACTTAGACCTGTGTTGAGTTAGCTTGTGGATGCTGTGTTATCATACTCTCCAATCTCTGCTACAAAATCCAGAGGGGTTGACTATCTTCGATGCATTTAGAATACACATACAGAAGCCAAAAGAAATAAAAAAAATAAACTAAAACCCAATATATATATATACTTGATCTCTATTTTCCTTGGAAAATATTCTAAAGAAACATCATTAGTGCCCAAGATTCCATGGCATTGGGTTTGCTTCTTTGTGCTCTATGCCATTTAAATATTTGTACCTTCTTATCTGCAACTTTGTGGCCACATTGCAAGCAATCTTTTGGATGCCACGAATCTTTATTAAATGCTTTCTCAGGTAGGGTTTTAATGTTGCTTCTATAATAAGGAAGAGCCTATGTCATCATGATAAGGTAGGCAACCGGATCTTAAGCCTGCTTCTGTAATTGATGGCTGTGTGGTCTGGCATGATGATGATGATGATGATGATGATGATGATGATGATGATGATGATGATGATGATGATGTGACAGAAGCAGGAGTCATACTAGTAGCAGCAGCAGTAGTAGTAACTACTTGGTAGTGGTAGTAGTAATAGTAGATATTAGTAGTAACTACTAGGCAGTTGTAGTCTTACTACTAACAATAAATCTAACAGTAATCCCATCTATAGATCCCTTACTGTAGGCAAGGAACTCGTCTAAATACTTTACATCCATTGTATTATTTAATCCTGAAATCTCCCTGATAACTAGAGATTATTATCCCCATTTCACAGACGAGGGAATTGAGCTATAGAGAGATTGAGTAATCTGCACAAGTGACACAGTTAACAGGTGGCAGAGGTAGGGATTAAACCCAGGTTGTTTGTCTCTAACCCTATGTTCTTTCTGATTTACACACTGTCTTCCCAAGTCTTTCATAATATCTGGGCCTATGGTTTACCATTAATAAAATGAGGAGTTTAGGCTAACTAAAATAGTTGCTATGGTTTCCTGTAACTTTAACATTCTTGCAGTCTATATGCAATACAGTAGAGAATTGAGGCGATTAAATGGATAAAGCCAAGTTGCCTGGGTTTGTATCTTGGCTTTACAACTTGCTAGTCTTGTGGTCTTACCTAGTTACCTACTTTTCTGTGCTTCTGTTTCCTCATCTGGAAAATGAAACCTGCAATAACTGCTTCAGTTGTGAGGACTGAGAAAGATTATATATGGGCAACGCCTGACACAGAGGAGGTGCTTTATACATGAATTCTGATATTTACATATTTTTCTCAAAATACACGAAAGAAAATCTAATTTCCTTTCCTTCTTGGTACAATTCTTTCACATCTCGAATCTTTGATTCAGCATAGCTCCAAACAATTTCAAATTCTAGGGTGGCCAATTCATTTAGTATGTCTGGACCTTTTCCAGTTTGAGCCCTGAAAGTCCCATCCCAGAAACCCCTCAGTCTTGGGAAACTGAGAGAGTTGGTTACTCTACTTTTAACAACCTAGCATAACTCTCTGAGGTCCCAGCCTGTATGACTCATCTGTCTCTTTGTTCATCTTTACATTTCCAGTAGCCTTGTCTCACTCCCATCCTGGAGGAATACGGGAAAACTTGAGAAATCCACTCATGCATAAATGTGTTTCCTGCTACCCATCTTCATGTGTTTTGGGGGTCCTTAAGTCAAAGCACTGTAGAACATTTTAGCTGAAAGTTCCCTTAGAAAATGTCTTATGTTATTTTGAGGCATGGCTAGACATGACCCAGGTAACTGTAATAGCGTAATGAAGGAGAAAAACTCAACCTATGCATTAGAGTTATGGTGTTCTGGGGGCACAAAGCCAGGTGAAAAGAAAAGTTGGGCCAGATTATGATATCTGGAGCCTCTGGTGATAGGCAACAAGTAGTTGTCTCGATTTGGGGGAAGCAGCAAAAACACCAGGCGCTGATGATTCTGACAGGTGAGTGGCAGATAGCAAAGGAAAACACAGGGGCAGTGATTCTCTATTTCAGGAGGGCAGTCATCAGAGAGTCAGACTTAAGCCACAGAACAATTCAGGAACAGATTTCCAATCATGGGGCCACAGAACTGATCTTCTGAGGTGGGCTAGTTTTAGGCAGGTTGTAGGCAGGGAATCATGGAGGTATAAGACCAAAATCCCAATTATTTGAACTAAGACACAAGATGGAAACTGTATCGCCATTATAGTTGCCTGTAATGTATAGGCAACACCCACTGATCAGACGTGGGGCACTAAGTTGCAGTGAGAAAACCGAGAAGGGGGACTTGATGCTGAGTCCCAGAATCTCAGACTTTGTCCCCTCAGTTGTAATTCCTGCCTGCCGTTAGAATTGGCACCAAAGTAGTGGTTCTCATTCTTTCCTGTGATTAGGAATCAACCGGAGTATTTATAAAAGGTCAAGATTCTGAGGCTCCATTCCATTCTGCTCCATTTGCTTTGTGGTTGGTTTGAGGTCTCTGCATTATTGACATGGCCACACCCCACTGTGTATTTGACAGGGTTGGCGATGGGAGAGTCAGTGTACTAGATGATCCAGGGTTCCAACTGCAGAGGCAGGAACTGAGGCACAGCCTGGCAGCCCCTCCCATCTGTCCATGAGTAGTTGAGGCCCAGAGCCAGGACCTGATCCCAAGGCCCCTGGTATTGACTTGGCTGCCCTTTTGATTGTTTGTGGGATTCCACATCACACTCAAACAATATCTTTCATTTCTGACATGTTGTCTTAAGTATCTGCTAAGGCAATATGCCTCTTTGTGAGGCCCTTTCTCCATCTCTGTGAGGCCCTTTCTCCATCTCTGTGAATCTTGGGATTTTGATTTGTTCCTAATAAGGAAGTTTCCTTATAACTCTGACTTTGGGGCACAATAAATGACACAGACATATTGTTCAACAAATTTTTCTTGACAAGCAGCTGGAAATCTCCCAGTCATCTGACAGCCTAAACTCAAGCCAGATCCTTTCTAGAAATATGGGCTGGACTCTTCATAAGCTTGGTTTGGGACAGAGGGAGGTTGATTCAGCTGCACCAAAGTCAGGACGACTTGGCAAATATATGTAGGGCTCACTTTTTCCCTTCATCATTCTAAATGTGAGTTCTGAAGGCAGAGATTTTCTATTTGAAACTTGGAGGTAAAGAATAAAAAGAACCAAATGTGGTTTTAATGAATGGCATTAAAAATCCAGGGTGTTGTGCAGATTAAAGTTAAGAAGAGTTCCAGTTTCTGATAGCTAAGTCTGACACACGTGTTCTTAATTTGGTTACAAAACTGAGCAATGACTATGAGGTCGGGAACATAGGGAGGAATGCAGTAACAAAGACGATGGAGATGTCAGATTCACATAGTTAGTAATTTAATTTTTAATAATGAAAAGCAACATGATTAAATTGAGTAGGCAATTAGCTTGTACCTTGTGAGGGACATAGAGGGAGACATAGTTCCTGAGACCTCCCAGCCTTTCTAGAATGCAAAGAATTTTGGAGCAATACAGGAAAGATTCCTAAGCTAAGTATTTCCAGTAAGAGTAAATATTATTCAAGAAGTGTGGCTTTGAAAACAACCTATAGGTTCTAAAATTGTCATATGGTTTCCACATAGGTTGAAAAACATGATAAGCAATTTTATTAAAACCTACTCTATTCATAGATTCTAAAACCACATGTATAATTTTGCCAGGCACATAATGGAAGTATGGTGTGTTAATTTTTTAATGTGCTTAGTATGTTTTTTTTCCACTTTTCTGTTATTCTCTTTTTCTCATTTAGTGGATAATGTTCAGAGATGAACACGGCTTTGGAATAGGCTGCTAAGTCAATTGAGACTGAGCCTGGGGAAAGCCATAGTCAGTAGCTTAGCTCTCTTTAAAGATGAAGAAAGCTATACACAGCTTTATCTCTTAGATACATAGTGAGATATATGCATTCACAGACATGCGCGCGCGCGCACACACACACACACACACACACACACACACACACATTTTATAGCCTAGGAAATTGAAGTTCTCTTACTGATCAAAAAGTGATCTCTAGCTCTTTTCTGGAGGGATACACTTGTGAATATAAATAAATAAGCAATTACACTTTAATGGCTATTCAATCTGATTAGAGTTATAAGTATTTCCTATAGAAGAGCCTCTTTGTTAGAGAGCAATCAGAAAATTTTGTATTTAATTCTACTCCATAATTTGCTCCATGCCATTTAACTAAAAAACACATCGATGGAGTAGCTGCTAAGGATACAAAGATACAAGAGACTTTTGCCTTAAAGGGGCATAGAATCTAAAAGGGAAAATGGACACACTAAGAACTAAATATTCTCTACTTGCAATATTAATAAAATGCCATGTTCATGCTATATTCCTGTGTGCCAGGGACTCATTTTGCTGGGAATTCACCAAAGAAGGAGTAAAATTTCAGTAGATGGATTTACTGATCCATCAGATAAAAGCATGATGTCCAGGCAAATTTTGATAGCTACAGATCTGATACACAGGGTAGAGGTGATAAAAAATCAACTTGGTCCTTTTGGTTGGTGGGGGGGAAGTTTTGCAGATCAAGGTGTCCTGAGTGTTGGGATTAGGACAGCTGCATCAATTAAAGGAAAGAACTCTTGGGCACCATAGATGCCCAAGATAGGAGATAGAGTCTTGTGGAGTTGAACTATAGCTCTAGCTGTACCAGCATCCTTTAGTAATCATTATTGTACTCAATTCACTAAACTTTAGTGAGAGCCTATCCTATGCTGGGCTCAGGACTTACAGTACAAGTAATTTACAAACAAGGAAGGGAGGCAAACATTAAATAAAAGTCTTTCTGTAAGAAGGTGTTAAATTGAGTAGAGGACAAAGTTCATTTGACAGGGAACTCCTGTCAAAAAGAACTCCAAATCCTAGTGGCTTCATACAAAGAAAATTTATTTCTTTCTTATGTTTTAATCCAATGCTGATGACCTTGAATGAACAGCTCTCCTGGGCTGTCTTTCCACTAAGCAATGACTCAGAGACTGGGGCTGCTTCTACCTTTTGTCTCCAACACCTTGTACTTTAAGGTCACCCTGGGGTCATGCAGCTGGTAGGTGGAGGGCGGAATTCATGGAGGATACACAGATTTCTTCCGGGAAATGATATATGTCACTTATGTCCACATTCCATTGGCTAGAACCAGTGACATGGCTCCACCTTGACACAAGGCAGCTGGGAAATTGGCACTACTTCTAATAAAATCATTGTAACCCTCACAAGGAAGTAGAGCAGCAATCTTTGGTGGCCTCCAGCAGTCTCTGCAACAGTGCAGTGGGGGCCAAAAAGGAGCTCTCTCCACAGAGACAGTGATGTATATGATGAGTCTTGATGGGAAAAATAGTTTACTGTCAGATGAAGGGATGTAGGGAGAGCAAAACATTCAAAGCAGCTACATATCTATAATGATGGAGATATGAAACCTCACAGTAGCGGCAGGATAGTGCCTTACTTCGTTGAGGCTGGGGCATGTAGAGTAATGACAGAGGTGATGGGAGGTGGGGAAGGAGAGTTTTGTAGTTATCATCGCATGAGGAGACTTTGCAGTCTCTGAATTTAAGAGCTTAGAGCTATTAAGACTACCTAATTAAACCTATAATTTTAAAGTTTGGCTTCATATTAAAATAATAAGGGAATTTTTCTTAATGCTTAGTCCCAGGCCCCCCTAACTTGCTTAGATCAAAATCAGAAGACATCTGTCATTTAAAAAGCTGCATAGAGGAATAGAATGTGTCACCTAGATTGAGCATAACTGAGCTAAAGTTATTGTTAAAATGCAAAACAAAGATATTTGTTAGACTTTACTCCAGTGGCTACAGAGAGAAGAAACGCTTAAACACTTAAAATGAGTTTAAAATAAAATCCCATTCTAGCACAGGTAACACAATCAATGATGGACATTGTCTGGAAATATAATTTTAATCATCATCAAGAACATTTTTGAGATGCCTATTTTGGGAAAGGCAGTTTGAGAGAACAAATTTTCAACTCAAAATCATCCAGAGATTTGTAATCTTCTAATAAATGAGGGAGGTTGTCTAATGTAATAGAAGGGTAAGGGAATGTGGAATCAGACCTGAATTTGAATTCCTATTTACCATTTTCTAGCTAAATTACTTTCTAGGAAAGTTACTTCTAAGAAAGTCATCTAACTTTTCTGAGGCTTTGTTTCACTATTTGAAAAATAAGATAGTCATTTGTGCATGAAGTTGCTGGCTGCCTCCCTAATAATTTCTCATCTCCCTATTTTGTTGGGTGGCAATGTGCCCAGCTAAAAGGCTTGGTTTCCCAGGCTCCCTTGAAGTGAGCTGTGGCCAAGTGACACATTTCTGATGAATGAGGAGTGAACGAAGGAGAGAGTAGCAGACCTTGAGGTCAGAGGAGTAACGGAGGTTAGGCAGATCCTGTGGGGCCTTGAGGCTGTTTTAAAACTTTGGATTTTACTCTGAGTGAAATGGAAGCCATGAAGAGTCCTGAGAGACATTCAATGACTCTGGATGCTGTGTTGAGAGCAGACAGTAAAAGGAGAAGGATGGAGAAGGGGAGAGCTGGTAGGAAATTGTTGCAGTAATTTAAGTGAAAAATGATGATGGTTTAGACTGGGAAGATTAGCTATGGAGATAATATAAGTTCTCAGATTCTGAATATATTTTGAAAGGAGAGTCAACAGTATTTACAAATGGAATGGATGTGGGGTGTTTGATTAAAATTATTAAGAAAGAATCCAAGTTATTATTATTATTTTTTGGCTTGAAGAACTGTAAGGATAGGATTGCCTTTAACTGAGATGAAGTATGCTATGGATAAAGTGTGTTCGAGGGGAAAGACTGGACGTTGAGTTCTGTACATGTTGAATGTGATACGTCTATTAGAAATCCAAGAGAAGATGTAAAGTAGGCAGCTTTGTGTATGAGAGTAGAGTTGAAGATAGAAATCAGTTCTGGAACACCACCAACCAGCTTTACAACAAATATTAAAGGAACTTCTCTAGTGATCAAATCATAAGAAAAGAGAAAAAAAGAAGAAAGAGAAAAAAAAAAGAAGACCTACAAAAGATTGCTTTGGCAGTTTGAGGTCTTTTATGGTTTAATATTAATTTTTGAATTGTTTGTTCTAGTTCTGTGAAAAATGTCATGAGTATTTTGACAGGGGTTGCACTGGATCTGTAGATTGCTTTGGGTAGTATGGCCATTTTGATAATGTTGATTCTTTCAGTCCTAGGGCACAAGATGTCTTTCCATTTCTTTGTATCACCTTCAATTTCCTTCATCAATGTTTTAGTTTTCAGAATATAGGTAACCTCCTTGGTTAAGTTTATTTCTAGGTATTTTGTTGTTTTGAATGAAATGGAAATGCTTATGCCAGTTATAAAATTCTAGTTTTTGAAGTGAAAAAAAAAGTGAATGAAGGACTGCAAATGGCAAAATATCCTTCTTTCTTATGGGTGAGCTGTATTCCATTACATATATATATTGCATCTTCTTTATCCGTTCACTTATTGATATGCACTTAGGATGCTTCCACGTCCTGGAAATTATAAATAATGTTGCTGTTAATAGTGGGTGTTTTGAATTAATTCTTATTTTGTGGCTGGCTTTATTCCTTTGATAACTAAGTTATAAAGTTATAACTACTATAAAGTTATAACCACTATAACTTTCTTACTTTGGTAACTATGTAAGTTTAAAAAGCAAAAGCTATAAGTGTTCTTAAAAACAATGAACCATACATATAAGTAAATTTTTAAAAATGTGCAGTAGTATATTATGTATATGTATTTACATGTAACATATTGATTATGTATAGTCAAATTGTAACAGTTCTACATAATAAAACTGAAAAATGAAAAAAAAAATCAGTCCTGGAAATATAAGTTGAAGGATTCCAAGAAATGTTTAAAATCATGCGATTAGATTAAACCACCTGAGTAAATGTAAATAAAGGAGAGACATGTGTGCTGTAGATTAATCCACCATTAAGAAATCGAGGCAGAGAGAATTCTCCCAAAAGGAGACTGACAAGGAGGATTCAACAAGGCAGAAGGGAAAGCAAGATGGTTGCTCTGGGAGCCAAGAGAAAAACAGCTGGTCAAATGCTGCTGCTGCCAGTAAGATGGGGACCGGGAACTTACCATTGCATTTAGCACCATGGTAGTCATGGGTGTTCTCAGAAGATAGTGCCTGCTACAAGTGCCTTGAAAAACATGGAAGGACAGGAATTGGAAACAGCAGTAGAGATGACTCTTTTAAGAAGTTTTAGAGCAAAGACATAAGGTAGTTGCTAGTGGGAAAGTGGAATGAGGGGCAAGAGAAAGCTGGGGTGTGTGTTTAAAGATTTGACAAGGAACATCATAGAATATGCTGTTGGGAATAATCCAGAGAGAGAGAGCAGAAAAGTTGACGATGTTGGAAAGAAGAGAAATTGCTGAAGTGATAACTTTAAATGGGGTTGAAGGATCCAATCTAAGTCACGTTTAGAGAAGCATGGAAATCTTTACCCATGCCATCTACAGTGTACGGCACCAAGGGAGATACGAAAGAAACAGCACAAAGTCTGTTACCTCGGAGCATGTACAGTCTTTGATGTGCTCATTCTACAAGCTTTTGGGCCTTTCATCACAATTGGTTTGAATGCTGCTGATTCCAGGGGCAGAGGGACTTTGCAAGCTGTGTGCTGCTGCTTTTCTGAGACCTTTCTTGTTACCAGAGCTTTGTCCTGAAATTAGGAGCATTTGAAACATCTTTACAGTTTTCAGGCTCTCCTCTATCCATTTCTATGCTAGTTTCTTAAGAGGCCTCTAAATTTGTTTTCTATTGCTGCCAAAAACAAGGAACCACAACTTTAGTGATTCAAACCACACAGATGAATCCTCTGACAGGTCTGGAGGTCAGAAGTCTGCCATACCTCGTACTGGGCCGCCGTCAGGCACTGGCGGGGCTGCACTCCTTTCTGTAAGGCTCTGGGTAGGGGACAGCCCCTCACCTTCTCCAGCCTCTCCAGGCCTCCTGCATCCCTTGGCTTGTGGCCCCTTCCTTCATCTCAGAGCCAGCAAAGATGCATCAAGCCCTTCTCACTCTTCATCACTCTGACCTCCTCTTCTGCCTCCCTCTGCCACTTTGAAGGACCTCTGTGGTTACATTAGAGCCACCTGGACAATCTCACTAAAGATCAGCTGTGTAGCAACCTTAATTCCACCTGGAAATTGAATTCTCATTTTTCATGTAACATAACATATTTACAGATTCCAGGTATTAGGAGGTGACGTCTTTGGGGGAACAGTCACCCTGCCTACTACAACCTCCATATCTTCTTCCACTGTGCTCTCTTTACATCATCTCTAGTAACACCTCCTTAACATTTCTGACATGATCTTGATACTCTTCCCTATTTTTTATCACTGATGCCACTTTTTTCTCTGTTTTACGTTCCATGGGACAGTTACCTATCTGTCCTCAGGTCACCATTTTTCCTGGAAATGCAGATAGTATTTCTAATAGAAGGAATCATATGACTTCCTTAGAGATTTTCCCATGATCACATTTACATAGTGATGATTAAATTTATTGTTATTCAAGTTACATTTTCTCTTTTTCCCTTGTTTCATGCCTTCCTCTTCTTCTTTCAGGAATTTCTCCTATAGTTCCATTTTCCAAGAATTCCCTTTCTCACTGGCATTTCCAGCATATGATGTGCAATAATAAGTGAAGGAACTAAATTTAGTCAGCTTTGATTCTCATATTTAAAAAAAAAAATGGATTGGGGAACAGTCCAAAGCCTCTCTTCTCATGATCAACTGTACTCCAGGCAAATTTGTTGTATTTCTCCTTTATTGAGCACTCAGATCTATTTATCAAATGCTTTTCATACATGTTTTCCATTAGCCTTGAACTTTGGTAAATATTTGGAAGATATAATGGCTTTTGATGGTCCCTAAAGGGAAATATTGATTTTTTTCTCCAGTATATTTTGCATTCATTTTATGGTGTAAAAACTATGTCATGGTCTACTTTATGTTGTGTTAAATAAATATCAAAAGTTTAAATTTCTGTGAACAACATTTTTGGATTTTGTCTCATGAATTAGAATTCTCATGGGCATCTTCTTTTCTTTCAGAGTTTTACATTTTCAAGATTATACAGCACTGCAATATTTAGTTAGTCTCTTGGGATAAGCTCTCCAGAGAAACTGGAGAAGCTTTGTTTTTTGTTCTTATATAAAAAAATCTCTACTTGGCTCATGGAAATACCCCAGATCCCTCCCAGAATGCTTTCGTCCAAATAGCCTAAAGAATAAGCTGCCCAAGTAGTATAAAAATAATGTATGTAAATCAATATACGAGTCAGTGTTCCTTTATTACCTAGACTGCAAGATTAATTTCTTTGGTTCCCACAAAACAGCATTTATTCAGATTGGAGTCATTGTAACCTTTTCTTGTATGCACTTCATGACCTAGATTTTTGTTTGGCTCCGCAATCTAAACTCTATTTAGATCTACTAATGGTATAAGCCTTCTGTGCTGACAGAACACCCCACGTGCTAACTTTCAGCTCGGGTTCCCTGATATAAAGTGTGCTGATAAAAATTGCTCAGCACTGTCAGGCTTATCAAGAGACTTCAGTGAAGAGTGTGCCGTTTCAGTGACACCAAGCCAGGGACCAAGACGTTCAGACATACCATTCATCACCTCCCTTCTCAGGGCCTAAACAAGCATGCCTGCTTTTAATCAGTACATATATGGTCTTGGGAGCAAAATAAAAGGTGTCTGCTGCCCCAAAGTAGGGCAGGCATGATATCTAGTGGTTGTTGGATTGGTTGCATAATAATTGCTTTCACTGAGATATATTGCTCAGGAAATATTAGGAATGAATAGTGGCCAAGAGAGTCATGCATGGGTAAGGCCTTTGCAAAACCTTAGGTTTGGGCTTTCAGAGGCACTAACTGTTTCAGAGGAAGTAACTGTTGATGATAGACTCTGCAGGTGTCCACCTTAATATGCCAAATAAACATGTAAACTATGGCATTCTATATGGAACATCAGATGGCTGAACTTGTGGAGCTGCCTCCATCAAAATCTGACTTGGCGTGGGCAGACCTCCCCATCTTCTTAAACCTGCTGGGGTTGAGGGTAGGGAGGATGCAGATGTGACTCTGTCCCTGATCGGCTCAAGGTGGGCTGGTGGTGTCCTGTGGGGCAGTAGCGTTACTCCTCCTACTGGTTTTTATAGCTCTCTGAAGACAGTCCCTTAAACACCCAGCATTAGGAATTGATGAAATAAAATATGGTTTGTAATTAGATTATGAGGCAATGATTCAGTACCACATTCTCTAAGAATACCTAACAACATAGTAAAAGATTCGTTAATACCAAAGGAGGGGAGGCAGCAGAAAATAAAAATTATTAAAATATAGTAAAACATTGTTTCCAGTATTTACCTCTAGGTCTTAGTATTATAGTAAATTTAAAATGTTCCTTCTAATGCTGTTTTCTATTTGCTGAATATTCTATAATGACCATATACTCTTACTATAATGGGGAAATGTTATCTTTAACAAAGAAAAAAAAATGCTTAAAGCCCAGTATGAATCTACCAGTTCTAAATTCTGTTGAATAAAATTAGAGTTATAGAGAGACTATTTCATTCTGAGATTTGGATTATATTGGATAGGCAAAATGTTGGTTAAATATGTTTTTAGTAGAAATGAATTCCCATTTTATCATTTTAAAGGGCCATCCTAAAGATAAACATGAAAATAACATTACAATTTCCAATATATGTAACTATATAAAAGTTTTCAATTTTATATTTTTCAGTAAGAAAATTTAAAAGTTAAGTTAGTGCAAATAATATTATAGAACAGCCACTTTTCATTTACATAAGGAGTGAATTTCAGTTATACTTGTAGAAGTCTTGTGAATCACAGTTAAATTTTATTTAGAATAAGTCACTATGGAAATGTGGTAATTTCATATACATAGCAACTTTTAGGTATTTTTCAATGAATGGGAGAATGTCTGTTTTCGGTCAATTCTCTGTAGCACCACTATTGTCAGTGCCCTAAAAATAACTGAAAGTTACTAAAGGTAACAAATGCATAGAAAGCTGAATTTACCAATGTGGGATTTTGAGCTGTGAATATCTGCATGAAGTCATTCTATGCTCTACAATAGCCATGAAAGTGTCTTCTAGTGTTTCTTTCTAGAACATACAAAAATTCAAGAGTTAGGCTTTTTGAAATTCAGCTTTTTTTTTTTTAATACTCCAGAAGAAGGGGACAAGAGAATCTGGGAATCATACATCATAATTGAATAACAGGAATCTCTTAACCTAGTGAAGGCAAGACAGGACCATGCTATAAAACACTGCTTTAGGATCAGATTGTCTTCTCCTTTTGCTTTGTAATTAACTTGTGTCTGTTGGTCACTCTGTGAGCCTCAGTTTTTGCATGTGTAAACTCAAAAGATTGGTCTAAAATTAATGTTTATTGAGTTGCTGACTCAGTTCCAGAATCTGGCAATGTCAGTGGAAGGTGTCGTGAGGGGAGAAGCAGGGCTGCTTCTGAGCCATTCTCACCTTTCTGATCAGATTTTTCTACCTTATTTATCTGTTTTTGTAAACTGTTTAATTTTTTGATAGTTTCCAAAGCAAAACAAACACTGATGTAGACTCATTTAGGAAGGACAGGCATGGAACTACTTGTTAAAATGGGTAAGGGCTAATCCAAACTTGATTTTCATACATATAATGATGTTTGAGAATAATTTTGAAAGGCTTACTCACTCACCAAGGTTACAATTAGTTTTTGCAATATGCTTTGTCCTGGAGATGTGGTTTTACACTCATATGTTATTACTCCCTGTGGTTACTTTAGTGTTTGGATGAAATCAGAGTCATCAAGTTGTGAGTGCTGACTATCCCTCTAATTGAATGGGATCTGGTGGCTGAAAAATGGTCCCTGTTGGGGAGCCAGAAGATGGGGACTCATTGGCTAGACTAGGGGAGCAATATAATAGGATTTTATGCGTATTGATTTTCCCGTCAGCAAAATGGAGTTTATACAGCTCAACCATTCATCTCCTCTGGGGTTATCCTGGGACTCACCCATAAAGACCTCTCAGATGCTCTCTGAGGGTGACACCTCTTCTCTGTATGTATTTAAGGACTGACGGTCATCTTGAGAAACAGCTTCACTTAGCATTCTAGTGAATGAACCCAGAAAATGTTTGGATCACTTTTCCTTACTCATAATGGAACTACTAATAACTGATAATTTTTCACCGAAGGATTATTTCCTTTGTGAACTTGAGTTAGGGAGAATGAAAGAAAATATGGCCATGTTACATGAAAGGCTTTATCTGAATGTTTTATTAATTTGTTTGCTTATTTATTTATTTATTTTTCAAATTTTATTGAGATGTAATTGACAGTACTGTGTAAGTTTCAGATGGACATCATAATGGCTTGACTTGTATACATCATGAAATGATGACCACAATCAATCTAGTGAACATCCATCATCTCATACACATGTGAAACAAAAGAAGTAGAAAAAAAAGTTTTTCTTGTGATGAGAACTCAGGATTTACACTCTTAACAACTTTCCTATACAACATACAGCAGTGTTAATTGTATTTATCATGCTATACATTATATCCCAGGTACTTATTCATCTTATAATTGGAAGTCTGTAGTTTTCAACTGCCTTCTACCTAAGTGTTTTAAATAGTAAAACATGAAGGTTTTGCTTCTAGACTCTGGTGACTCGTTCTGAGATCAGGAAAGCTTGTTCAGACGTACATCTCAGACAGTGAGATCGTACCACATTCTGTGTGTCCTTGGCCTCATGGGCGGCCTGAGTTTCCCTTGTGACCACAGGAAGATAATCATTACTGTTTTTCTGCTGAAATATTTGTGTTCTCTTAGATTTCAGGGGCTTTCAGCACTTACAAAATGTAAGGCCAATATTTTATGAAGACTCAATGGTTTTTTGTTTTTTTTGGTTTTGGAGAGTTAAATTTGCAGTGCACAGGAAAGCATCTGCTCTCATCAAATAATCAAAGGCTTTCCAGCTAGTAGAACATAGATGGTAAACAAGTCCTAGTTTTCAGAGGAACCAACTTGATCTAGATTTGCAGTAATAGATTCCCTGATTGCAAAAAAATTTAAAAATGCCCCCAAATTATACCGCTGCACCCCATGCCACTGTTAATCTAGTCATTGAGTGAGATGGACTGTGTTTTCTAATGTTCTCAGGAGAATTAATTCCTTTTCATTAATTGTGCAGAAGTTAAAAACATGTATTTGTCTTAAGTTATAAATTGGCTCATAAATAAAATGCTGTAGGTAGTGAAAGATTGCCTCTAGACAGTGGATAAAAGTGGTTAAATCTTTTGTTGCAAGTGTAGGATTTTCCCTCTCCAAACATGATCAGATCATTTCTTGGCTGTATTTGACTAAAGTTATTTTGAGCGTGTTCATGTCTTTCTATGTAGATTTTCTCATGCAGCTTATTTCTCTCTCTTGAAATCCTGTGCATCATTCCACGTCTTGCTCAAATCCCACCCCTTACAGGAAAGTTTTCCAGCCAAGAATGGCCCACAATGTTCTCTCCCTTCCGTGAACTCTGTTACTATACAGTTAAGAATTTCTTGATCTTTATTTTTGAGTAGCCATTGTATCTCCTATTTCTTTGCTAATTCTCACAACATCTAGCTCATTGTATGGTGTCAAGTAACAAGTAAGGGTTCATTAAATGCTTGTTGATAAATATTTTTTAAAAAATGAATGAACAGGTCTTTAACTAGGCACAAAATTATTTTCACTGGTTTCAGCCATATTTTCCTGAACTTTAATGGAGATGTTCTGAGAGTAATCACAGAGAGTCTAGGACACAGTGGTAATCTTATATGCAAAACTCTAGTCTTTGGTATTATTCTGAAATGGACTTGGTGAACAGGAAGAATATACTCGCTTAGAACTTAGAAGTTTATCCTGAAAAGTCAGAGGTTAGTAGTTATAAGTGGATTTGGGAGGAGCTTCTCCAGCTTTGGGACATGGGCACTCAGGTCTCTGTGGCTGGTGTATATTGGCTGCTGACTAGTCTCTAATTCATTTCTTTGTGTTTAATTCTTTATGTTCTAATTTATTTCTTTATCTCGCCTACTGAGCAACTTCCTGATTGTAATCTGACATTCTAGGTGTCTTCCCTAAAGAGAGAGAAAGTACTGATTGATGATTCAAGCATTTCCCTTCAAATGGGAAGTATTTTGTTCACTGTTGGTGAAAAAATTGGAATTTTGGTTATCAGTCTCTATGTACTGAGCCTACACTAGGACAGGGTTAATTCTCAGATATCTAAGCCTGCAAATCTGAGGACCACAGCCTTAATATGGTGTGTGGGAGATCCTTGTCATGGAAACTTCTATATTTCTGGTGCCACATACCATAATGTTAAAAGCACTGAAAGGGCTGCAAAGAGACAAAACCTTTTTTGTCAAAAATTTTGAATGATATTTTAAGCATAGAGTGCAGAAAACAGCAATTTCCTCTCAAATTTTCATGAACATTTTTGATAGGGAGTGTAGTTGACCTTGTAGTTGACCTTCTGAATGTGATTTGGAGGGATGTCACTTATTAAAGAGACATATAAAGAGGAAAAGAAAAAAGAAGAAAGTTCAGAAAAAAGTCAAAGGGACTAAATGATTCCATCTTTTTTCCCCCAAATGAAGTAACTCTCGTAAATGCTGTATGAACAACTTGAATTTAAAAAAAATACTTACATCTGACCATGTGGTTTACTTAAAAGCACAGCATACATTTATGTAAAAGCAAGAGCCAGAGAAGACAGAAGAGAAGGTTATGGTGACATGAAATAGCTAAGATTTAGTACTTTTAAGTTAGTACTTTCATACCCGAGGGATGTAAATCAGTTGGCTACTGCAATCCCAATTTATTTATCAAGTTTCACACTGGGATGGAGGAGTGTTGTGGGAACTTTGGTTCCCCAAAGAAACGTGGGGGCTGTAGGAGGAACCATAGATAAGGAGATTTAAAGCTGTAAGAAAGGGAAGCTGGGGTAGGTTTGGGAAGGATTTTTTGCTCCATGAGATAACCATGACCAGCATGTAAACATATCTGTAATGTTTTGTTTACTTACAAGTGGCAAACTTTGTTCATTCAGAGTTGGGTAAGAGCAGTTGTGTTTTTGAATTTGAAGGGTTTGAGGAGGGTTGAAATGGAAAATACTTTAAAATTCTTTTCAAAATGTTAAGTGATGGCACTTGTGGAAGGCCTGTGCTAGTGTCTCACATTTCTCTATTATCTAACAGAAATTGTCTGTGGAGCTAAAACTTTAAAGTTTATTCTTTATCTAGATATATGTATTTTTTGTGACTTTGTATGGACAGATTCTTAGTCTTTTGGAGAAATATTTGACTTTGGAAAATAGCGTTTAAAGACATTTACTTTCTCCAAAAGAAGAACAATTAGATGGTAGCTCGCTCCCTGAGTTCAAACTATACTACAAAGCCACAGTAATCAAAACAGTATGGTATTGGCCTAAAATAGACACAGGGATCAATGGAATGGAATAGAGAGCCCAGAAATAAGCCCACGCTTGTATGGTCAATCTATGACAAAGGAGGCAAGAATACACAATGGAGAAAAGACATCCTCTTCAATAAATGGTGCTGGGGAAACTGGACAGCTACATTCAAAAGAATGAAACTGAGCCATTATCTTACACTGTATACAAAAATGAACTCAAAATGGGTTGAAGAATTAAACATAAAACCTGAAACCATAAAATTTCTAGAAGAAAGCATAGGCAGTATATTCTTTGACATTGGTTTTAGCAATATTTTTTGGATTTGACTCCTTAGGCAAGGGAAACAGAAGCAAAAATAAACAAATGGGATTACATCAAACTAAAATGCATTTGCGCAGTGAAAGAAATCAATAGAATGAAAAGGCACACTACTGTATGGGAGAAGATCTTTGTAAACAGTATATCTGATAAGGGGTTAATATACAGAATGTATGAAGAACCCATATTAATGTTAATAGTCAATATTAAATTTATTTAAAAAAACCTCAGTATTAAAAAAACCAGACAATCTGATCAAAAAATGGGCAAAGGACCTGAATAGACAGTTTCCCAAAGAAGACATACAGATGGCTGACGGTGGAAAAGATGCTCAATATCACTAATCAGGGTAATGCAAATCAAAACTACACTGAGATATTGCCTCGTATCTGTTAGAATGTTTATTATCAAAAAGACAAGACAGAATATATTAGAAAGGATGTGGAGAAAAGAGAATTCTTGTGCACTTTTGGTAGGAATGTAAATTGGTACAATCCTTGTAGAAGACAGTATGGAGGTTCCTCAAAAAACTAAAAACAGAGCTACCATATTATCCAGCAATACCATTCCTGGGTATATATCTGAAAAAAATAAAAACACTAATTTTAAATGATACATGCACTTCAGTGTTCATAGTAGCATTATTTTTAATAGCCAAGATATGGAAGCAACTCAGTGTCCATCAACGGATGAATGGATAAATAAGATTTTATATGTATGTATATATATACACACAAAATGAAATATTACTCAGCCTTAAAAAGAATGAAATACTGCCATTTGCAATAACATGGATGGACTTAGAGGTATTATGCTAAGTGAAATAAGTCAGACAGAGAAAGACAAATACTGTGTGATCTCACTTACATGTGAAATCTAAGAAAACAAAATAAAACAGAAACAGATTAACAGATACAGAGAGCAAACTGGTTGTTGCTAGAGCAGAAGAGGGCAAGGGGATGGAAGAAATAGGTAAAGGGGATTAAGAGGTCCAAACTTCCAGTTAAAAAATAAATAAGTCATGTAGATGTAATATACAGCATAAAATATAGTCAATAATACTATAATAATATTTTATGGGGACACATGGTGACTGGACTTATTGTGATAATTTTGTAATGTATTTAAATATCAAATCACTATGTTGTACACCTAAAACTGACATAATATTGTACGTCAACTGTATTGCAATTAAAAAAAAAAGCAATGAGTTTAAAATTTTTAAATAAATTAAATAAATTAAAAAAATAAATATTTACTTCCTCTAGATTCTTTAGGATGTTACACACTACAGTGACAATAACCAATATTTTCAAAGGCTTATTGTATTGTTAGGGTCTTTGTATGTTGTCTTCCATTCAGTCTTTGCACTGACTCTGTGTGAAGTGCACTATTACTGCCCTTATTCAATTAAGGTGCTTAAAATAGGTTAGTGAATTGTCCAAGGGTTCACAGTGTACATGGTGAGCCCATGAACTTGAATTCTGGTCTGCCTGATTTCAAAGCTCTTAAACACTACTCCCTGTCACTTTTTGAATGAAGTTATGACACCTCTGGAAAAATATTTGAAAATTTAGGCCCCAAAATTAACAATACACAGCATGTTAGAGAAATTACACACAGCAGTATGTTAGAGAAAGCTTCAAGAATATGATTTGAAATGTTTTGGTGTGTTTTCAGGGAGCAACATGCAAATCATTGGTTCACACATGTAAGAACTATGAGAATTGATGGTCCTGGAAGGCAGAGGGTGTGCTATGGAATTAGAACTTGAGTAATTTTGTGTCTCTTTTCCTTTGTTCTTATCTCAGCATGAAGGGTCCCAAGGCAGATGTTCATGAAATGTTGATTTGGCCCCTTAATTCCCATCATGTCAGTATCATCTTCAGTGACACCTAAAGGTGCACTCAGTATTCAAATTCCATAGGTTGACTTTTCATTTTGTTGATGGTTTCTTCTGTGTAAAGCTTTTTGGTTTGATGTAGTCCCATTTATTTATAGTTGCTTTTGTCGCTCATGCTTTTGGTGTCATATCCATAAAATCATTGCCAAGACCAATGTCAAGGAGTTTTTCCCTGTGTTTTCCTTTAGGAGTTTTACAGTTTCAGGTCTTATGTTTATCTGTAACCATTTTGAGTTAATTTTTGTGAATTAGTGTTGAGATAGGGTCCAGTTTCATTCTTTTGCATGTGGTTGTCCAGTTTTTTCAACACCATTTATTGAAGTGATTATCCTTTCCCAGTTGAGTATACTTAGCTCCCTTGTCCAGTATTCATTGATGATATATGTGTGCATTTAATTCTGGGCCCTTGATTTTGTTCCATTGGCCTATGTGTCTGTATTTTATGCCAGTACCATACTGTTTTGATTATTACAGCTTACAATATAGATTGAAATCAGGAAATGTGAAGCCTCCAGCTTTGTTCTTCTTTCTCAGAATTGCTTTGGCTATTTGGGGGTTTTGGGGTTTTCATTCAAATTTTGGGATTGATTTTTCAATTTCTGTGAAAAACGCTGTTGGAATTTTGACAGAGATTGCACTGAATTTATAGAATGCTTTAGGTAGTATGGACTTTAATAATACTGGTATCCATGAGTACTGGATATCTTTCCTTTTATTTCAGCGTACAGATCTTTACCTCCATGGTTAAATATATTCCTATGCATTTTGTTCTTTTTGATGCTATTATAAATGTGATTATTTTATTTCTTTTTCAGATTGTTCATTGTTAGTGTATAGAAACACAGCTGATTTTGTATAATGACTTTGTATTCTACAACTTTATTGAATTCATTTATCAGTTCTAATAGGTTTTTTCTGGTAGAGTTTTTGGATTTTGCATATTTAAGATCACATTATCTGCAAACAGAGACAGTTTTACTTCTTCTTTTCTGATTTGATGCCTTTTATTTCTTTTTCTTGCCTAAATTGCTCTGGCCAGGACTTCCAGTACTATGTTGAATAAAAATAGCAAGAATGGACACCCTTGTCTTGTTCCTGATCTAGAGGAAAAGCTTTTAACCTTTTACCATGAGTATGGTGTTAGCTGTGGGTTTGTCATATATGGCTTTTATTATGTTGAGGTATGTTCCTTCTATAGCCAATTTGTTGAGAGATTTTTATCATAAAATGCTGTTGAATTTTGTGAAATGCTTTTCTGCATCTACTGAGATGATCATATGATTTTTATCTTTCACTCTATTAATGTGATGCGTCCCATTAATTGATTTGCTGTGTTGAACCATTGTTGCATCCCAGGGGTAAATCCCACTTGATCAAGGTGTGTGATTCCTTTAATGTACTGTTAAATTCAGTTTGCTAGTGTTTTGTTAAGGATTTTTTGCATCTGCATTCATCAGAGATACTGGCATGTACTTCTTTCTAAGCTCAGAGTCTTTATCAGTGTTTTGCTCGAGTTATCTGCTTCCTCACATCTCTGAACAAAACCAGCTGCTTACTTTAGTGACCACGTGGGAATATTTATTGCTGAATTTTCTGCCTCTCTCTGATTGTTGGGCTGCGGCTATATTTCATGATTTGTACTCTGCCATAATGTGTAAAAGAAAGAGGCATTTTAGACTTTAACTTGTGGGTTCGATGTGGACAGTGTGTGGGAAGATTCGAAGAAGAACAGCTGTGGGTTTTGTCCAACAGCTGGAGGTTGTGTGGATTAAACAGGCTTCTTATTTCCTAACTGGTAGGTGATTTCTTACAAGAAATTCTCATGTCCAGAAAAGGACCTATCTAAGCATGGGCTAACTTTAAAGGTTGATTACAGTTTTCTACCTCTTTGACTTTGCTGTCTAAAAAAGATACTGCTTTGACTTTTAAAAGCTTTTTAGAAAATCAAGTTTTTCAGGCACTGCACTCATTCAGTTGGTCCGGGGTGACTGCAGTGATAGCTTTAAAAACCACAAACAGCAGTTCTTGGGAAGATGGAGTGAGACAGGAAGAGGAATTCAGAGCAAAAGGGGAGATCTGTTGTATCTTGTGAAGGCCTGCTGTCCTTTGTAAGAATGCTCCTAAGAGAGGGTTAATATGCCCAGTGTGCTGTATCTTTGTGACTTAAGGATGCAGCGGGGTTGGTTGAAAGGCTAAGCAAGTCCGCGCCCTGTTTGCTGTACCGGTTGCTGCTCTGTGGTCCAAAGCGCATTCATGCCCATCTGAATTTCTTTCACCGCTCTCTTCCGGGATGTCATTCCGCTGGGGGCACTGTGCGATGCTAAATGACAAGGTTTGTTCACAGGAATTGGCCATGAAAAAAGCTTGGTTAAACATTTAAAAAATTATAAAGCTCCATACACGTTTAGTTTATTAATATTACTACTAACAAAAACAGTAACTATTACGGCTGAATCTTGTGGGTGCTTTGAAGGATGTAGTTGGCAACCTGGATGTGGGAAGTAGAAAGGCTGCTGGATGAATCTTGGCTGAGTGCCAATTATGTCAAATAAATTCAGTTTGCTTATGTTCTAAAGTCCCACGAGGAAAAATTTTCACATTGTATCCTTTGGCAATATCTTAAAAATTTTTTTTCCAGGATTTTTACTTTTAAAGTCTGTATATAACCCCTATAAAACTACGCTTCATCAAATACATTATTTTTCTATCAGATTTCTTTATCTTCTTCCATATATGCACGTATTTTACATAGTTTCATTCATACAGACACAATTTCCTCAGTTGCTTTATTCAAAAAGAAAAAAGTTGTTTCTAATCTTCATAAATATAATTGTAATGACTAAATCGTATTTACTATTTTATTTGGTTGTTCTATTATTATTAGATAGTTAGGTTGTTTCTACATTCTGCTGTTATAAATAACCCTGCGATTAATATGATATCTTCATGTCAACAGTGCAAAGCTATTGACTCTCCCCCCGCCATTTGAATTCTTTTCTTTGTCCAGACTTTCAAATGTGAGACTGTAGTTGCCAAAGATAGAAATAGTTTTCCAGGCTCCTGATAACTATTAGAAAAATCATCTATGTCGGGTTCTCTCACCCCTAAGATGAGGTTATAATAACAAGTGTTTAGAACAACGCGTTTGATGCATGTTGGGTACTCTTGCAGCCTCCACCGTCATCACCACCTTATCACTACCATTATTACTACTATGACATGCTATTGTTTGTATTATTATTTTGGTGAAGAAGGGCTTTACTTTAATGAATGAAAACAAGTATCTTAATACAATTTTGATCATCAGACTGCTCACGTAGATGTTTTTGCTTTCTCCTTATCTTTTCAGAATGATTTGTGGGCTATTTGGTTTTCACCCTTCGTCCTCAGTCCAGAGCACTCTCCCTAAAAGAATGCCTTCTTAATTTTCACCTTTTGCTTCTCTTTTTCTCATGAAATTATTTCTACCTGGGGAAGTAAAATATTTATTTCTTATATTTGTATATAAAACCTTCTCATATTTGGTGGTGATAAAGCCAATTTGAAGAAGTTAATGGGGTGCTGGGAAAAGAGACACCATGGTCTCAGACTCAAGTTCAACATCTGTTAGGGATGGATGTAAAAGTCTGACCTCTAGTGGCTGTGAGCTGCATCTGTAGGTTAGATGTACCAAGTCCGAAATGGGATCACAGACAAAGGTGTCCTCCAGCACTAGCTGTGCTGGTATGGGACTGATTGGCTTTTAAAGCTCTGTTGTATTCATTGTGATGGTTCCTTATGTCAATTAAGACACCTTGCTCTCTTCCTTACAAAAGAATTACCCTAAAACTCTGTTCCTTAGAATATAGGACTTTAAACGTGTTGCGAGAATTATAGTCTCCAAAAAATATTTTCTTAAAACTACCAACCACCATCACCACAACCATGACCTGATGATATATATGTAGAAATTTCAGGGGGGGAAATCAATCACTAAGTATTTGAAAAAGGAAACATCAGAGGATTAAAATTCTATTTTTCTTAATCTTCAAAACATTTTTAAATGAAGATCTATCTTATCTCCTAATCAAATATTGTCAAACTTTTTACCTTCCAGGATTTCATTTTTTTAAAAAAGTAAACTGAAAGTCTCAAAAATGATTTTCTGATATCCGGACTTATCGTGTAATTAAAAGAATAGTATGAATGAAGAAAATAAAAATTAGATCTAAGAAGTCACAAAGAGTTTGTGAGAATACACATAGCATAGTTTTATGATTTTAATTGTTGTTAAAAATGATGCAAGAATAGTGTCTCTTTGCTTCTGCATGAGAATAAGTGTTTGTTTTAAATTTTAATAATTTTGCTTTTATAAAAATCTTTTTAAGGTGATTGAATTGTCAGGGCACAATTAATATTTAATATTTTGGTATTGTGCATTTGTCTGTATTGAAGCACAAAAACTAGTTGGAAAATAAAGAATTTATTTAACCTTAGCTACTTATTTAATTCTCACAAAATTATAGAATTTGAGGCAGTTGACATTGACAGTGATAGGTTCTTCCCTAATTTCTAGATGGATAACACATTCTCCTTTGGTCCCCGCCCTAAGTAGTGGCAGTGTCTATGTTATTGTCTGTAGTCAGGAAGGGACTCTTCTGTAAAGACATGTCGTAGCAAATTTGTTCATCAGCCCTGTCCAACATTTGTACTGTTGACCTTGACTTCAAACAAATAAGATGAATGCTTCTCTGCTAAAACAGATTCTAAATTTGAGTGTATCTCTCAATCCCTCTAATACTACGTTTTAAAGGCTGAATTTATTTTCTGAAAGCCTACTGATGATTTCTGTTATTTGAATGTGTTTATTCTAATGATCTATTTTAGTTATAAACCATTTTTATTTTTGTATGCTCATTGCAAGAATGTTCAGAAAATACCAAAATATATAGAGGATAATAATATCCTTATTTTAAAAGTATTTTGACATTAGGGTTGATTTGAAATGGTTTCAATTACCTGTGGTCAACCTAGATTTGAAAATATTAAACGGAAAATTCCAGAAATAAACAACTCATAAGTTTCAAGTTGCACGCTGTTCTGAGCAGCATGGTGACATCTCGTGCTGTTCTTTGTCCTGCCTGGGGTGGGAATCATCCCTCTGTCCAGTGTATCCAAGCTGTATGTGCTACCCACCATTAGCAACAGAAAGAACATAGTATATAGAGGGTTCTATACTGTCCATGGTTTCAGGCATCCTCTGGGGGCCTTCAAGCATCCCCCTGGATAAGGGGGGGACCACTGTATTATTATTGTTACCCACAATTTTATAGATGAAAAAAACTACAGTAAAGTTGCCCAAGATGACATAGTAAATGGCGGAGTCAGTGAACGCAGGTCACCTGACTGTAAAGCTGGTCTCTTAACAACACAACGCAAAGTTATAAGATCAGCATGTGGACCAGTAATCTGCCCATGGGCCATGCCTTAAAACATTCACAGCCCAGACAGGCAGAACAGCTTAGTTTCGATCAGCTGAGATACTTGGAAGATACTCTATACTCTTAGTGAATTTTACTCGTATATAATTTCTTTACAACAAACCAGAAATCTATGCATATTTTGATAACATATGGTCAAATGTCATTTACCCTCTCTCCTGGGTACTTTGGGACACCAGGAATTGATTTAGAGAATGAATTTCTTTGTTATTGAAACCTTATTCTAGTTCCTATCTTCTCAACTGACTGAATTTAAAAAATAAAAAAATCACCATCAGTATTTTTTTTCCTAGAAACTAACTGCACTTCTGGAAAGTGGCTTCATTGTCTTCTCCTCCCTGCTTGCCTTTTTCCTCGTGGACTCCACACCCAAACTCCCATCCCCATCCAACCAGTCCTGTGTGAATAAGCAAGAGGGAACAGTAGTCACGGCAGGAACAGGCAGCCTTCCAGGGTGGATGGAGGATGGAGGAGGAGCCTGAGGAGGTGCCTTGCTCCCTCTGTTCTGGGGTAGCATCAGAGACAGGGACTCGTCTATCCCCTGGGGTCTGGAGGCTGTCAGCAAGCCCGGATCGCTCTTTCCGAGTCACAGGCCAGGGAGCCCCGAGATTCCCGCTGACCAAGCTGCGTGCCTGCCCAGAGCGACCAGGAGAGGCCGAGTCCTGGGGCCCGGGGACCACCGCTCGCAGAGTCCCTCAGAGAAGCAAAGGGATGTGGGGGTTGGGAAGGGAGAGGACTAGATTTATGGGGCTCAGTGCGTGGCATTTCCCATGATGGATGAGACAAAGACATACCAGTAATGCAGCTTCTCCTTTCTGATGTCATAAATCTTGACCAATTCGCAATAGAGCAGAGCAGAGCCCTGTGTCTGGGTGCTAACTAAAACCTGCAGCTCCTGGCCTCAAGCGTGACATCAAGCTGCTCCATGTGAGCGACAGTAAGCAGTGACTATGGTTATTTCATTGATCCTGCGAAAACTTATTTGATGCTTACTGTGGGGTATATCCTGGTCCAGATACTGGGGATTCGATAATGTTCAGGAACTGTTCTAAATGCTGGGGGCATAATGCTGCTTAGGAACTGCTCCAGATACAGGGATGTAAATATCTCATTGACCTGACAGTTTACAAAACTTGTTCTTTTTCATCTTAGGGGTGTGGTACATAGAATAGGTACCCTTGGTTCTGTTCATTGAAATAAATCCAAAAGTGCCAAGGCAGAGAGGAGTCGCAAAGGGTCAGAGGTCAAGTGTTCAACCCGGTGGATCATATCACCTTGCTGTTTCCGGTTTACAAGCTGTGCTGGAATGGACTTTCCTTACACCTCACTACTCTCTCAACCTCCAGTGACTTCTCAGTCAGTGTTTTAGCTGAGCCTCTCTTTTCAGCTGCTTGGAGTTATTTCCAGAACTTGATCGATGCTCCAGTTGCTGGGAGCCGGCTCTGAAAAGTGGAGAGGTCTGTGATCCAGTGAAGGATTGTTTTTAGAACGCGCTAGGGAAGGAGAGAGTCGGGGTAGATAGATAAAGATGAGCGCAGTAGCTGCAGAAAGTAGCAGGAGACACTGATGATGAGGCCAGGGCTCTTTGCTGTAGTCAGGTGGCTGCACAGTACTCTGTTCCAGGGAACATGGACAGAAACAGGATTCCAGAATCTGTTGGAGGAGACATGTGAATGACTTGGGCTGGGCAGGTCCGGTTTCCACACAGACAGCTTCTTTTTGCTGTTTGCCTGTTAAAATATAAACATTCTGTCCCTTCAAAAACATCACACTGACAGGCATTTCTGCTGAGGAGTCGTTTCTAAGGTAGATCATTGTAGCCCAGGAGATACCTCTGGCCGCCCAGAGCTCCTGGCCCTTTCCCTACCAGGAAGGGGTGGCGACTGCTTCCTGGACATCTTGCCCTTTCAAGAGCAAACCCTTTGGACAAGCTGGAATCGCTACTTCTCCCAGCGCAGTTGTGCAGCTTGGGGGCACTTGGACCGTGCATCAAGCACATTTTGTGGTGTGGCGGGGTCATAGGAAATTGCCTTGGCTGAAATCATGAAAATGAGAACTGTGGATGTTTCCTTGTTTTTACCAAGGGCAATGTCAGGACTAGGTTCTTCCAGACCAAGAGGCTATTTCTGGTAGTCTGAAGGTGGGGTCAGGGATGATGAGGATGGTGTCAATACAGCAAAGGAGAGAGAGCTCCTGAAATGGCAGGCCTCCCCCCTCCCTGCCCATGATGTGCTGCTCCAGCCTACGTTCTTCTGTCTGAATGGCCAAGTTCTAGAGAATCCAGGGCCACAAAGATCATGTCCAAGTCCTGGGCCTGTGGCCTGGCTGGGCCTTCTGTCAGATGCCAAAAGCAGTTCTGCTTTGAATCTATGGATCACAGTAAACTCTCAGGCTAGTGAGCTCCTTGCCTATTTTGGTCTTAGTGTTTACTCTGCAGTTGTTATTTCAGAGATGTTGGCTCGATAAACACACTAGGATGACACAAAGCTGGGGCCCATTTTTCTTGATAAGTGACAGAACCACGGGAGGATATTTAAATGTTGTTGTTACTCTCTCCTCTGAATGGTGGGAGGTGCCTCATCCTGGTTCCTGCATGGCCCAGCTGATGAGGTCTAATGGGGGCTGAAGAGCTGCTCCATCATGTTGAGCAGATGACCTCCGCTAGCTGGTGATGCACGATGGTATGTGAGCAGATGAAATAAGCATTCATGACTCAGCATTAAGGTGGAACTTACCAAGCTAGTGGGATAGGGGAGTGTGACTTAAAAAAAAAATCAGATTTATATAGTTTGGTCTGGGAAAAATTAGGAAAGAAGTGTTTTGTTTTTTTATTAATAGACTTTAAGTTTTAGAGCAGTTTTGGATTTACAGAAAAATCAGGCAGGAGGTACAGAGAGTTTCTTATACTCTGTCTTCCCTTGCACATAATTTCTCCTACATCTTGCATTAGTGAGGTACATTTGTATTAACTGATAAACCAATATTGATACCTTATTATTAGCTAAAGGTCATAGTTTGCATTAGGGTTCACTGTGTCTGTGTGTTATATGAGTTTCAGATGTACAGCATTGTAATTCGACATCTGTATACACTATAGAGTGATCACCACCACATGTCTAGCTACCATCCATCACCAGAAAGTTGACCGCTTTCATCCTTTTCAATCATCCCTGTACCCCCTTCCCCTCTGGTAACCATTAATCTGTTCTCTGTATCTATGAGGCTTTTGTTTGTTTGTTCATTTGTTTCCTTTTTTTAGATTCTACGTGTAAGTGAAATCTTACAGTATTTGTCTTTCTCCTTCTGACTCATTTCACTTAGCATAATACCTTCAAGATCCTTCCATGTTGTTGCAAATGGCAGGATTTCATGGAAATAGGTGACATTTATCTTTTCTCTTCCTGTGTCTTTCACTTGCTTTGCCTACATAAAGTTCAAGGGTGTATGCGCATGTCTCTGTGTGAATGCATGCATAAGTCTGTGTGTGGGGCTGCCAGTGGGTCCAGTCCTAGTCTTCCAAAGATGAGAATCAGCTGTTACCTTTCATGTATCATTGGTTAAGCATTCTAAAGTCACAGACAGTGTCGTTTTGTATAAGAAATGTGTGTCTATGTTTTCACTCACTTAGGTTATGTCTTTTTAAGACTTCAACTCTGGTATGCCGTGGTTTTCATTTAGTTAGTCTTCATTCAGAATTTCTGTCCTAAATGGCAGTCAACAGCACTTCTAACCCTTTCGCAAAAGAAAACATGCAAGTAGTGCCTCAGGGAAAATATTGACTGGGGTACAAGGTCAAAGGGAAATAACTGTTTATAATTGAGCCCTCAAGAAGATCTTTTGACAGACCAGAGATGACCATTACATAACTCACAGCCATGGAGGACAAAGGAAAGACAGTCACAAAAATGTTGTGCTTTCTTAACCTGTAAGAGAAGATTAAATTCAGACAAATTATGATTAATTTTAAAATGTCAATAAAACTCACAAGCAAATTACAGCAATATTTCAAAAACTGCCTTATAATTACCTGTATGTAAGTGTCTACCTCCCTGCCTATCTATCTGTTTCTCTGTGATGAGTATGATGTAAATTAGCACTCCTCAAAGGGTATTCCATCTGCAAGGTGCTCAAGGTAAAATAGTTCCACAGTGAATAAGTTTGGGAATCACTATCCACTTTCTACATACCTCTCATTGAGAGCATCAAAGGACTTTCTTAGAGAATCTGAGAAGTTCTGTGGTGGCAAACCTATTAACCTTCAGTCTAACATTTCCCAGACTTAATTGAATCCAGCCCCTTCTTCTTCAACAATACCTGCTTTGTTTACTTCTTTTTGATAAATGCAAGAAAATTGGCAAATCTGCTTTAATGGGGAGCTAAATTTTACTAAAATTTGACATTTATAAAAAGAAATTTTAAGCATCAGTTTTTAAAAGAAGTCTTAACAGATCAATAATTATGAAAAGAAAATTTTCACTTATCAAAAAATTTCTTATGGGTTCCTCGGTTATATATTTTTGTGATTAATTTATAGGCATCTTTAAAGAACTCGTATGTCTTATACTATGTATATTAAAACAATAAGTCATTTTGGAGCATATAAAATGATAGACAATATCCTTGCTATGAATACCTGGAAAAGATTTTCTTCCTCTACCCCTCCCTTCTCAGCCAACGAAAATCTCAGACGATTGTCAGAAATGTATATATGAAAAATCTTAAATTAAATAATAGTAAATCATATTCCTTTGTATATTTGGGGAAAAATCAACATAATCAACTCATATTAGCCAGGAATGTAAGGGTGGTTTATTTATTAGGATATCTATTAATGTAATTAATTTAGTTATTTCAAAAGCTTAATAATGATAAACCATATGATTATTGAGAAAGATTTTGAAAGCCTGGGATAAAACGAGCCTCTGTATAAAACTGTCTGTGATCTTGGACTTGAAGAAAAATTCCTTAATGAGATAATTAGTCCCCACCTCAGAGCAATTGCCATACTCACCGCTTTTAACATCAAAATGGAATAAGGATATCGTTACCACTAACATTTACATTTTAAACCAACTCAAGATACAAAGCAGAAATAGGAGGTCTATCAATAAACATGATAATAAAAACACAAAATTCTTGTTATTTTCAGATAGTATAAATTAATCTAGAAAACCAAAGGAAATCATCTAAAAAAGAATTCCAGTAGTTCAAATAACTGGCTGGTATAGAAAAAATGTAGGAAAAAAATAGAATTTTTTCTAAATACCTAAATATTCTATTAGCTGAGACTAAAGATCTCACTAACGATATTAACAACAGCAATAAAATAAGATAAATTTCATCTAAAGAGAATTTTAAACATCTCCTGAGTAGTTTTCCCTTCTGTAAATAGTGACTCAAACAAATGAAGATGAGATCTGTTCTTAAAGAATAGATTTATTCAAATAAACGTATCAGTTCTTCCTTAGTAATTTTGGGTGTTAATGAATTCTAATAAAACACTCAGTGCTGTTTTAATTTGAAAAAATTCTAATATTAATTCTGAAAACTTAACAGATGAGGAAGAGCTAAACTATTTTGAAGAAGAAAAATAATGGCTAACAATAACTTACCAGAATAGATAAGCAGATGAATGGAAAAATATGTCCAATTTAAAAAATTGTATATTGCAAGACAGTAGTGTTGTTACAGGAAATTATTAGGGTTTAATACAGGAAATTATTAGATCAAATAAATGAAACTATTTAAAATAGGTTTTCAAAAACTGTATATAACATTATATAACCTTCATTTTGTTCACATACATTGTCAGTCTCCAAGACCAGAGTTTAATATGCCACATTCTCACACTCATTTCAACATGAAACTTTTTTTTTAAACCAGAGCACTGTTGGGACCATTATTTCTTGAAACATCCTTTGCAAAAGGCTGGCAGAAACATTCTAGAAACAGAAAATATTTGCTAAATAAGAAAGCCTTCCTTCCTCCCTGCACATTCTATAAATGTATCTCCTGACTTGGTGCTTCCTGCTAACCTCTATATGTGTTCCTCTTAGTCTAAACCAGCAACCTTCCCTGGATCTTACAATTTTTGCTATTATCAGAATGTCCAGCTTCCTCTTTATGCTACTGTTTGGTCCCACTGGGGGAGTCTATGGCGGCATTTACTACTTAGGTCTTGTTTTTGATTATTAGCTGTACTCGTATATGTAAATAGCATTAGAATGTTATTGCACAAGAGATATTCTTAACCCACACACATACATTTACATATACGTATATACAGATTTACACACATACATATAACATATGAAATTCACAAGCTGGGTCTAAGAAAAAGGTTAATTCATTTTAAATAGGCATAGTTTATTAGGAAAGTCCTGAGAACAGCTGATAAGGCTGTGAATTTGGGGATCCTCTAGCTGTGAGTCCAGGACTAAATACTCCTGGAGATTATAAAATTAATATGAAGGTTTGGCCAGAACTATTAGTTTACTAATTTGTTGTTGTTGTTTATTTTAATTTAGATTGTAAAATAATACCAAAGACTGATGAAGTCAATTTTCTCATTTAGTGGTGCAATGGTGGCTCTGCTTAGTGTAAATAAAAAGATCCTCCTTGACCCAATTTCCCATCCACCTTCACCTTATCCTCATATATGTAGCTTTTTAACAACTGGTAAATGCCATTTCCTCCTCTGATATAGCATCTGGGTTCACTGTTGAAATTTAATCCCTTCCTGACTGTTTTCCTCTCTCCTGTTCCCTCCTTTCATCTCAACCCTATGACCAATCTTAACTGGTTGGCTACTTTCTTACATGCACTATTTCTTTGTCCTAAGCAGGACAAAGTAAGAGGAGCCCAGCAGTCCCTTGCCCTTTGTCCCTTCCGGGGCTGCCTCAGAGTCACACGTCTTTGGTTTAACATATCTCTGAGCTGAATGCAGCTGGAAGGTACAGTGATCAGAGAAAGTTTCTTGCATACCTATGGATTTAAAAGCCACACCATACAGTGGGGCTTACTGCCTATATGGCAGTCAGACTGCCATGTCCAGTAAGTGTCAAGGAACTGACAAAACGGCTCTCATTAGCATAACCCTAACCTTTGCACATTTGTGCAGAGCCTTACTCTGTCTCTAAAAGATGGACTTCAGCCAGCAGTTCAACCAACTGGACATATGTCTTATGCAAATTAAAAAAATTAGCTCCAGCTTCTCAATAGATACTTCCTCTGAAAACTTTAAGCAACTTAAAGTAATATGGAGAGGAAAAATCTAATTCATCACACCAAACACCAAGCACTGATTTAATCAAGAATTTGATTGTAGAGGAGAGACATTTTTTCCCCAGGGGAAATTTATTCATCTGAGTTTAAGGAATAAAGTTTCAGAAGTAGGAGGCTATATAATAGATACTATTTTGGTAACAATACTATGGTTCATCTGCTTTATACTAATATTACAAAATACTTTCCCAATTTAAAAATAACATGTACTTTAAATTATTCCTTTTCATAGACTAGCACAGGCTACATAAGCCTCTTATAAGAAAAACTATGTGCATAATTTAATTCCATGATACTTTAGAATGCAAAAATGGACATTTTGCATTGTAAATGAATGGCAGAATTTGAGAGTAATTTGCTGAAAACAAATACATGTTCAAGGATTAGATCGGTAGAAGTATTAAAGCACTCTAACTGAAAAATACACATTTTTAGGAGTTATCCAAAGGAAAAGCTTCAGTGGGATCAAAAACTGTATGGCAAAAATTTTGCATTTCTCCTGATGTGCTAAAAAATAAGACTGCTTATAAGATCTGCTGTTTATTCCTGATCCCCACATGACATGAGATTGTGGCCTCAAAATATGCTTGCAGAAGGAAGAATACTGACAAAAGAACTGTGGCATTATTAAATCATAAAGCACACTCAGGGAGGGGCACACATTCACTGTCATTTTGTAATGCAAGCAGAAAAGAAAAAAAAAATTCCTGAATCCCATATATTAATAGGAAAAAAAAAGTATTTTGTTTCAAGACAAGAAGAAAAACATAGGTAAGAAAGGAAAAAGGATCATGAGAATCTCTAACAACATTGGCAATTGAGCAGCATGCATTGCTGGCATCTTTTACACAATCACATTGCACTGTTTAAAGGTGAACTCGTTGTTAGTAACATTAACAAATTATATAACACCTACAAGCATTGTAGCCTTTATTGAAATCTGTATTGTACATTACATTGCAAAATCTGGTGAATTGTCATTTTTTAAAAATAATGGACTTCTGAAAAATAAACATAAGTAAAATGTACTGCTAAAATTACTGCAGTTTTAGCATTCTCAGAAGAAAGAAAAGCCTGTAAAATGTACATAGGTTAATATTAGAGAAAAATAATGAATTTCTTTGTTTACATCTGGGAAGAGAAATTACCCTGTCCCTTCCAGAAGGAAAATGACATTCTAGTTTGGCCACTGTTGAATTCCAAAATAGCTTATTTTAAATTGAACTTCGTGCAGGAATAAGGTGAAATGTGCTAGTTTTGATAAATGACTACACATGTATTTTCCAGAAGGAAAAAAAGCTACCTTCAATGGAAAAAATTAAATTCAGTAATAGCTGACTCATTTTTTTTTTCAGCTACACAAAATTAAATAATCAGATCAACAGTTTCACTTTTTAACTGATTATTATTTAAACACATTCATGCTATTGAAATGAAAAAAGTAAAATATAGAAGTTGGTTGCTAAATAGCGAATGTTTTTAAATGACAAGAATAAGTTTCCACAAATGTGAAACATTAATAAGGGGTTTAACTTGAAATCTACTAAAACAAAACTATATAGAGAAAATTTGAAAACCAAATGACGATACACACACACACATCAAATTTCTAAACAAAGTCTGACAATGAACACAATGAAAAGAATGAGTTCTTATTTAAAGTTAACATTATGTAAATTGATTTTCTGATCTCATTAAAAATGATCAAAATGCCATCTGTATTCTTATTCTACATCAGCACCTAATAATGGGCATTAAAAATTAAGAGAACTGAAAAAATGAAATTTGTCAGGCAGTAACTGTAGTCCAAAGAGCTGGTTCTATCATCACGACTGAAGCCAGACTTGCCTTAAAACCATAATGATTATGAAGAATTGTTAGAATTTTGCATGATTTGTTATTAATTATGAAGCAATTGCTATAGACCTGCAATCCTCAAAACCTCTTCAAACTGTAGTTTTTTTCAAAATGACAAAGACGCTGTGGGGGACGGCTCCATCTGCTCAAGGGAGATGGCTAATCAGATAAAATGAATCTTCCCTCAAAGTTGAAAGACTATTTTTGAAATTGTAAAGGCTTGTTTTGTGTTTTATGAGATACCAATAAACTCCCTAAAGTTTGTTCATCTCAGATAATTTAGTAACATAACAATGATAATTAATTATCATTAGTATCCTAGCAATGATAATAACTAGACAATTATAATGATTAAGATTAAAAAATGATAACTCACACGTGTTTAGACAACTTGAAGCCCTTCATTGTCTATGTTAAAAGCACTACAGAGCCCTTCTCTCCCTTCCCTGGAAAATTCAGTCCTAAGTCCATCAGTTTGAACAAAGCAGGCATCCTAGGCATGTGCAGTGAGGGGCAGCAGGGGTCGAGAGTGCAAGCAGGGTGAAGGTGGTCCACACCAGGGCACTGGTGTCAGAGCCCTGGCAGGGCAAGAAGGATATTCCTGCAAAGGGGAGGGGAGCCTTGGGTGGGGAGTCAGAAACCAATCAGAGTAAGGAGGGCATCTATAGAGAGGGAATGAGAAGCTGGCAAAGGGTGTCAGAACTTGATCACGGTAAGGGGTGAGTCCGTGAAGAGGAGGGGGGTCCCAGAGTGGGGGGTTGGAACCCAAGTGGGAAAAGAAGAGCATCTCCAAGGAGTGCTCGCCTGGCAGGGGTGGTGGAGTACAAGCAGGGAGAGGAGAATGTTCTTGCTGGGAGTGACCTCGGGTGGGGTTTTAGGGACCAAGTAGAGGGGAGAAGGGGGACATAGTGAGGGGTATCAGAGCTCAAGTAAGATGAGGAGGGTTTCCTTGCAAAGGGGAGATATGAGGTGTCAGAAGCCAGGAAAGGTGAGAGGCTGTCCACGTGAAAATGCAGCTTGGAATGTGGAATCAGAGCTGTGGCCGAGAGAAGAGACAGCCACACAGGGAAGACTGTCAGTGGGACTGACCAATTAAGTATATATACATAAACAATTGGAGACAGTTTTCTCACTTTTGAAGAAGGGAGTTAGAAATACAAAAAGGGAGGAAACTAGAATAAACCTTGTTTATTCATTCGTTCATATGTTGGACTGGACTTGCTGCAAGTATCTGTGTGAACTCAGGGTCTGCGATAGATAGATAGATAGATAGACAGACAGACAGACAGACAGACAGACAGACAGACAGATAGGTTTAAAAGTATAATTGAATGGATATGGAAGTGATTTGTATATATATCTACCTACATGTATTTCCTGGCTCTTTCCAACAGAAGAGGCTTGGAATAGTGACACTCTTAACCTTAAAGGCAAGACATTCCAAATGTCTGCTCTCTAGAGCATTCATATGATTAGCCAGATTCATGCCACTAGAAATGTGTGGCTGGAATCTCAACTAAACATTCAACATCACCCAGAGATTCTTCTCTGTGTACTATGTATCTCTGTGTCATTTTCCAGTGTGGCTGTTTGAGATTCCTTACCTTTCTCAAACTCTTTACCTAATTCCTCTCCTGTCACTCTTAGTAGCAAATCTTGCCAGAAGATCTCAGAGAAAACAGAAGCAAGAGAATTTCCCGAATTCCTGCCACCAAATTTAAATTTTGACCTTCAGCCACATCTATCATTTCGTCTTTCCTCCTGTTCCCGTGGAAGACGTGTCTCCTCCAAGGCTGCTTCCTCAGTCTGCACTCTGGATCATATCCCATCTTATGTCCTCAGGGAGCACTTTATTGATTGTCCCTTCCCTTTGTATCTTCAGTCTTCTATATGGACTTGTTAACATGCTCAGTTTTCTCCCTTCCCTTCCTTCCTTGAACTATGACACCATTGCTCTGACCACCTTCAACTTGTATATGGGCCACTGTAATCCATGTTTGCCTGAAATCTGTGTTTTACTCTGTAGTCAGTGTTAATGTTCTGACACGGAAATCTATTTTCATGGCTCCCCTGCTTAAAAACTCCCAAAGACTCCCATTGTCCTCAGGATAAAATTCAAAACATTTAAAATGGCTGATGAGACCCTTTACAACTCTGTTGTTTACTTCCTTGAAAACCCGAGCACCATCCACATCCTCTACCCCCATCCTACCTCCATTCCCACTCTCCCCACAACACCCACCCACACCCACCAATATACATGGTTACATACTTGTAATTTCTGGAACGTGTCTCTCATCTCTGGAATTTTGAAAATATGTCTAGTTCTGATTAGAACATTCTTCCCCCTGGTCTCTACTGGGATAAATTTTTGTCATCCTTTACGTTTCAGTTTGATGTTGTTTCCCCTGTAAAATTATCCTGACACCCAAGACTGTCTGGTAATTTGCCCTCATGGCTCCTAGTACTTATCTTGGTCTTAGTCCTCAGCATACTCTTGGAATTCGCTGTTTACTTGCGCTCACCAGGACGTCAACACTTCCAGGCGCGATCAGTTGTGCTTGCTTGTCTGTCTCTTCCTGTTGCCTGGTTCAGTAGCTCACCCACAGTGGCTGAGGCACCATTAAACGTTTGTTGAATGAATGAATGGATCCCTGTCAAAGAAAGATTATATAATGCCAGCAAAGAAATTTTAAACGCTAAAAAAAAAAAAAGTTCGGGAAACTGCATGATTCAGATGCAGCTAAAATGCATCAGAGTTGGTGGGCAGGAGCTTCTTACTTAATGCAATAATAATTATTTTGGGGGGAGACCATCTCGCTTTGGGGGCAGGGATGTTGTACAGACGATGGGGCTGGAGAACTGGGAGAAGATATTGTTTAGATACTATTTTTTTTATTGGTCTGTATTTTTTTTTTAGATACTATTTTAAAGACCTGGCTAGAAGTTTCTCTCCTTGTCATTAGGGATTAGAACACCTGTTCAGAAAAGGGATAAAATGAGTTCCACTTTAGCAGCAGTCACTGAACTATAATGGAGGGGTAACTGGAAAGAAAAAGAAGTATTTAATCAATCTTCCCAGAAGGAACTTAAGGCCCTAACATGCTTCTTTCTCCTATTTTTCCTGTTTCATCAACCAGTCCTTCCCTTGCCCTGACACTACTGCTATGATCACTGTCTACTTTATATGGGTTCCTCTAGTCTACATTTTCCTGAAATCTATTCTCACGAGATGTAACTTACTTATCTTTACGTCCACAGTGCCAATGCAGTACTTGGGACAAAGTATCGCCCAATAAACTACTTGTTAAATAAAGAAATGAAAGGGAGTAATGGCCTCCTTGATCCAAGTCTATCACTTTACATGTTGTTCTTCAAAAGGAGTTGCAATTCTTTTACTTGTCATGTACTTTGTTGGTGAGATTTTGGGAATATCTAGATGTTTATCATGATTACCACCCTGTATTTTTACTCATTTCTATTGTATGGTCAATGGTAATACAGTATTTTTATGAGACGCTCTCTGCTGGGCACTAATACTATCACACCCAAGTTTTACTCTGCCTAGGCGGAGGCATCTCAGGAGAACGGTGCCTCCTGTAAACTCTATTTTTTTTTATTTATTTATTTATTTATTTATTTATTTATTTATTTATTTATTTATTTATTTATTTATTTATTTATTTAATTGAAGTCTAGTTGATTTACAATGTTGTGTTAGTTTTAAGTGTATAGCAAAGCAGTTCAGTTATACATATATATTCTTTGTAAGGTTCTTTTCCATTCTACCTAATGACAAAATACTGAATATAGTTCCCTGTGCTATAAAGTAGGTCTTTGTTGTTTATCTATTTTGTGTACAGTAGTGTGTATCTGTTAATCCTTTAAACTCTGTTAATTATGAAATTGGGGCCAGTTGACGTCCCTGCTTTTCCCCTTATCAATAAATTTGCCATTATCTATATTCTTCCAGAGGACCGTACCATGATCTTTACCTCTCCTCTTATCTTCGCAAACATGTTTTGATATGTTTACTCACCCAGGCTCCTTTCCCATTTTCTTCCTACCCCATCGACTGATCCCAAGAGCAAAATTACATAAGATTGAAACAAACCCAGCTCCCAGGGCTGCTGACCCAAAGCAGGTCACAGCCCCGGGGACATCTTCTCTGCAGCGCTCAAACCTCACATTCCATGCTGGTCATGCTTTCCCTTGTTAATCCTGGCTCCACATGAAACCCGATTTAGAAGCCAAAGTTTGGTTAAGCACTTTTCCACTGACCAGCTTTGGCTCTGATCTTTGATGGCAGATGTAATTTTCAACCTATGTATGTGAGTCATCTAAGCTGGTCATTTGTTGAGAAGTGAGGACACTGCTGCTTTACTTAAGGGTATTTGTAAATTTCTTATAAAGTTGTCACTATCCAGCAGAAAACCCCCACTAACTTCCCTTAATACGTTAATTAAAGATTACTTATTCTCTGTTTAAGGACATTTCTTCTCAGGAGATTGCTTTGCAAAGCAGTAGCATAAACTATACTGAACATGTCAAGGACACAAATAGCTGCCTGGAAAAGTTCATTTCCCCGAAAGTGAGGACAAACATAGCTCTCTCTCTGTTTATGTCAGTAACTGTATTTTCTCTAGTTTAGTTTGTAAAGGCTCATGGCCCACCCAAAGACATCCATCAGGATATCCAACCTCTGAAACACTCTTACCCCAAAGTACCAACTAACTGGTCTTGTTACATCTCCCTGGGGCTGGACTACAGGAGTTGAGATAAGCACTCACTTTTCAGTTCTTGTCCCACTCATGTCCTCATTCAGTACGTATTTACTTTATCCTTCCTGTGACCCAAGCACTATTATTGGTGCTGAAGATACAGCAGAGTGAATTCCTCCTCATGACCAGTGGAAGGAATCAGAAGACAGACAGGTGATGAATGGGGAGCTGCAGAAAGTGTCAGATAGGGAAAGTGGCACATAGAGTATTAAAAAGGGAGTCTGCAGGTCCATTCATGTTGCTGCAAATGGCATTATTTTGTTCTCTTTTACAGCTGATTAGTATCTATTGTATGTGTATATACACACACACACACATATATTTACACACATACTACGACTTTATCCAGTCATCTGTCGGTGAACATTTAGATTGCTTCCATGTCTTGGCTGTTGTAGATAGTACTGCTATGAACATTGGGTTGCATGTATCTTTTCACATTAGAGTTCTCTCCAGATAAATGCCCAGGAGTGGAACTGCTGGATCATACAGTAACTCAATTTTTAGTTTTTAAAGGAATCTCCATACTGTTCTCCATAGTGGCTGTACCAAAGTACATTTCCACCAACAGTGTAGGAGGGTTCCCTTTTCTCCACACCTTCTCCAGCATTTATTGTTTGTGGGCTTTTTAATGATGGCCATTCTGACTGGTATGAGGTGATACCTCATTGTAGTTTTGATTTGCATTTCTTTGATAATTAGTGATGTTGAGCATTTTTTCATGTGTGTATTGGCCATTTGTATGTCTTCATTGGAAAAATGTTTGTCTTTTGCCCATTTTTGAATTGGGTTTTTTTTTTGTTGTTGTTGTTGTTATATGAGCTGTTTGTATATTATAGAAATTAAGCCCTTGTCAGTCATACTAAGTGAAGTAAGCCAGAAAGAGAAAGAAAAATATCAGATGATATTGCTTATATGTGGAATCTTAAAAAAAAAAGACACAAATAAACTTATTTACTAAACAGAGACAGATTCACAGATGTAGAAAACAAATTTATGGTTACTGGTGGAGAGAGGGAGTAGGGATGGATAAATTTGGAATTTGCGATTTGCAATTATTAACTACTATATATAAAATAAACAGTAAGGTCCTACCGTATAGCACAGGGAAACTGTAATCAGTACTTTGTAATAGTAATCAATACTTTGTAATGGCTTATAATGAAAAAGAATATGAAAAGGAATATATATATAACTGAATCACTATTCTGTACACCAGAAATTAATACAACATTGTAAATCAACTATACTCATTGATTTAAAAAAAGGGAATCTGATTGAGTATAAGTGAGGGTTTGAGGAGGAGGGTTTTTAGACTGTGATTTTGGGGAGGGCTGTTCCAGACAGACCACACTTAAACAGAGAACTAATGACTTGGAGGAGCCAGCCATGCAGAGGTGAGGACAGGGCATGCTCTGCCCCAGCCCTAAGGCAAGTATAAACTTGGGGTGTTTTTCGGAAAGAAAGAAGGTCCCTGAGTGGCTGAAGTGTAGTGGGAAAGGAGGCGGTGGTTTAAGATGAAGAAAGGTTTAAAAAGGGCCTTATGAAGCAGGATAGGAAGATGATATTTTTATTTTAAGGCTCTGGAGACCAGATGGCCTGGCAGTTCCGGGGAGAATGGAGGCAGGAAAAAGAAGGGAGGCCGGTTTCAAGGCCATTGTGGGAGTCCAGGCGACAGAGTGGAGGCTGGGACTGGGGTGGTGGTGAGGGAGTGGAGGGAATAAATGAATTTGGGAAACATTTTAGCAGAGATGCTGACAATACTTCGTCTCAGATGGAGTGTGGGGGAACTGGGTGAATCAAGGATGATTCCTAGGTTTTCTGCTTCCTTCCCCTTCAATATCCGTATTGTGTGGGCTTGAGAACCTCAGAAGCATCCTTCTCAAGAGTAAACAGGCATCCAGTGTTCCAGGAAATCACCACAGGGAGGCTTTCAAAACGAGGGGGCCAGGGGACAGTATCTTCTATTTTCCTCCAGACTGGGGAGGTTGTGGTTTATTTTTATTCGTTGATGAAAACTTCAGGAAAGCTTTTTCAACATGGACATTATTACAAGCAATTAATAAGAGCTTCATTTTAAAAAGATATATTGTATGGAAAGCTTTTAGCATTTCATCTTGAAACAGACTAAATTGACTCTTTGTCCTCAGCTCTTTTGGATTAAGGAGAGACGTGTGATGAACATTTGTTTGGGGTTTTTAGCACTACTATGGTTACAGTGTGATGGCTGAAAATGTTCTATCCAGCACATTATTAGTTATTCCATTTCTTGATAAAATAGACATTTAAGAACGAGGCAGAGTCTGGGAGTGCAGTGGGGGTGGGGCAACCCAAACTCTGTGAAATGTTTAACCTTTCCACATAGTTCAGCAAAGTTTAGATTTCTGGCAAAACGCCTAGACTTTGCAAGGCTGTTCGTGGTTGCAAAACCCGACAAGACCCTAGTGCTTAAATTATTCTGGCTCAGAAGTTGAGAGAATGTGAAGAGAGCAGAAGGAAAGAAAAACACCCCCCCCCCCCGATAGCTACGGTTGGGCTCAGGGCACAGAGTAAGTAATTTGGAAAGGGATCCTGGGGGTGATGATTACAACCTCTGATGCCTTAGAGGTACATCAGATGCCTCTGCTGAGGGAATAACCTATCCCCAAAGGGAAAGCAAGTTTGCCATTAAAGGTAAAGTCGGACCTTAAGAAAACACGACCATCCAAATATGTTGTAAATTAGCAAGAATTGTTTGCCTCACAGAATCACAGCAGTTGTCCTTACACAGAGTAGCTGCAAAGAATAACCAAGGTATCATGTCTCAGGCATTTAGTCTGGAAAGAGTTGGCTCCATCCAGAAATGCACCAGGTAACCCTCCCTGCCAGGATCAGAGGTTGAATCTTACAGCTGAAGAAAATAGGGAATTTGTAACTAGCTAGAAGTAATCCCAAATTTCATTACTACATGCCTTTCTTTGGCATGTGTTGACATATATGTTGATTTGAATTCCCTGGGAGTTTCTCTAAAATTTTTAAGAACATATCTGTCATGTGCAAATAAGAAAATGTAAGCCAATAATTATTAAAATAAAAATATTAGTATTAAAATTATGAAAATATTTTGAATGAATGTAGTGTTTCCCACATATGGCCTCCAGAACCCTAATTCTGAGAGGTGGACAGTAAATAAAGAAATTGCTTGAAAAATCAATTCAGTGGTCACTAAGATTGGAAAGTTTTTGAATGTCAGTCCAATTTCTCTGTTATATTTATTTTTCTTTTCAAAGCCTGCAGTTGTTTTATGTGTATTGCAAAGTTCTAGCAGAGTAGACCATCCAATGTTTTCCAAATACATTCGATCACAAAATTTCCCTATTCTCTGCCCCCATCCTTTATCTTTTTGTGAAATATATCATCAAACATATGTTCTGAGGCACTTATTAGTAAATACTAATTTATATTTATAGTTTATTAATAGAATATATACCATAGATATGTCTGCAAAATGGGCACATTTTCACATGTGAGTCTAAGAATAATGGAGAGAGAATCTGATAAAGAGAGGAACAAATGCAGAAATAAACCACAGTAATGGAAGTTGGCAATAAGTAGGTTATAAGAGATAAGAATGCTGTTACCTGTAGAAAAATTCAACCACATTGACTTAAATAATAAGAAATTGAAGGTAGATTGCTTCTTGTTTTATTTCAGCAACTTAACAATGTTAGATCCAAGATAGCTGCTTATCTTTCGGCTTCCTCATACTTGCAGTATCGTGGCTGTGACTCTGACTCTCACATCTGCATCCTTGTAGGAAAAAGTGGGAGAAAGGGGAAGGGTTTTGGAGAGTCTGTTCTTTAAATTAGGAAGTTAAAACCATTTTCAGGAACACCACATAATAGTGAATATATCTAAGCTTGCCTGTGTTTCAGAGCAAAGAGCCGTGGGAGAGATTAAATTGGAATTTTATATTGATAGTTGGGAATTTTTTTGGTGTGACATATGCAGTAACAGAAGTGAGGTAAGAGCAAGAGTTTGGAATTATTTCTATGTACCTGTGTTTTGATCTATAGAAATATGGAGGTAGAATATGTTATTTTAGATACATTCCTTTAGTCAAGTCTTTTGAAGTAGCCAGTCCTTCCTTTGCTGTCTTGGAAATAGTATACTCTCAAAAAAAAAAAAAAATACACATGCACACACACACCTGCACAGCTTTACAGCTCAGTTGGGAGCAGACATACCCTCCATCCCCAGAAACCCTGTCTAGTGGCTTGTCGTCCTGATCAAGGTCAGTCATTTGCCAGAGGACAGAATGTTCTGGGCTTTTCCTCAGATTATTAGTAGACATTGTTGCTTTTACTAGACTGGATCTTCCAGGACCTAAATTCAGCCCATGGCTTCAAATATGAAAGCATTTATAGACCTCTAAGATAATTACCATATTTTTTGACTCTCTGAGCTCTTAATGGGGATAAATACACACTAGGAAACAAATTGGTTCAGTTTGCTTATGAAACTTTGGTAGTGAGAGGCAAACGTGTTGCGACAGCACTATTCTCCTGGAATGGACTTTATTGAAAGGAAGGTCTGTGATGAAAGCTGCAGGAGGGCCTATCAACTTCTAGTCTGTGAACCAGTAGCAAAAAGGAACAGTTGTTATAAAATTTCTTCTAAAAAATGGCAATTATGTGGACCTCCCATTCATGTTATAACAAAATCCCACTTACAGTTCTCTGCCATAGAAACTCAAAGCATGTTTCTTATTATTTTTCATTATAAAAGTAATATAAGCTTCATTATCAACCTTTTGAAAAGTAGAGAAAAATACACCTCTGAATCCAGTCATCCTAAACATGACTGTGGAATCTCTTCTCTTTTCCTCTTTTTCTTTACATCTTTTTTCCTTCACTCACTGCGGCGTTATCAGCGTTGTTTTCACGATACAATCTAGCTTCATACTCCTGTGTGAACAATTAGGTTGTTTCCGTTTTTTCCCCAAAGTGCTTTTGAACCCATATTATCATTCCTCACAGAGTAGTAGTGTTCTTGCTCCTGAATGCAGAAGCATTCAGTTATTCATCAGTGTATTTAATCCTTCAACGGATGTATTGATTACCTGCTTACCATGTGCCAAGATGCCATGGGGATACAGACGAGAGACAGTGGCCCCTCATGTCGGGAGTGTGTGGGTAAGTTACACATAGGCGTGTCTAACTGGGGTTCACAAAACTAGCCATTTATAGAAGGTAACTATAAAAGATAGGTGCTACGGGGATTGAGATGAGTAAGAAAACACTGAGATTGGAAATGAAATCACCGCTCAGCCTGTGTACGACGTGGATTTAGAGAGGTGGGGAAGACGGGGCTGGAGGACGTTCCAGGCATAGGCAGAAAACGGAGGGAAATTATTGGCTGTGTTTAAAGAGTAGTTACATTTATGCTTGGTCTGCAGAATGGAGTTTATTTTAACCTCAATTTCCTGCATTTCCCGAGGAAAATGGTCTGGAGATTTTCTATGCTGAAAAATGTTCCCAGTTCTCCTCTGTACTTGTGTGTACAAACTCCATCAGAGAATGCATGTTCGACAGTGGATAGACACAGGTCTCCTTTTTCCCTGGCGTGAGCTGCTTTTTGCAGACTCATACTCTTTGCTGTCATCTCTTGCAAAATCTAAACAAGGAAAGCCGCAATTCAAAGAGAAGAATCAAAGCTGTTTTTTCCTTTGCATCCTTAGCCTTACCAGAATGCTCGTGTTGGTTCATATAATTCAGGTAAAAGCTGGAGTTACTAATGAATCCGAAAATGTCTCTGCATTTTACTTTGTGAGAACAATACTGAAATGTACATGCAAGTTGGGGAAGTGTTAGAATCAAAGTATCTGAGCTGGAGAGGCCTCCGCACAGATCTGTTACATCACTTAGCCAATGTTTCTCCAGCCTTCTTTATAGATGTCATTTTCCTTATCAAATGGAAGCCTTACCTTAATACCAAATGCAAATTGTATAAAGCCAGACCCTTAAGCACAGTATCTGAGTCCTTAAAGTTTCTCAGAACACAGACTGAAAAATACTTGTTTCATCTGTCTGCCCATTTTACAAATGGGAAAATTGAGTCCTAGACAATCAAGAAAGCATGAAGTGACTGGGACATCGTGCGATGCACCAGAAATGGACACATTGTAACTGACTGTACCTCAATTAAAAAAAAAGAAAGAAAGAAAGAAGAAAAGAAAGAAAAGAAGGCATGGAGGCTCCATTTCCTTGAATTCTATTATGAAAGCAGGTGTATTCAGGACCCAGCATTCTGGCTGACTCCAAGCCTGTAAACCAGAGATGAATGCATAGGGCTGAGCCACAGTGAGAGTCTCTACTCTTAATACTTCCATCTCCCTTTTTCCAGAGGAAAGGCAGAAAAAGCTTTCTTTTCTAGGCTGGGATGCAGAGACAATGAGAAGGCATTCCGTGGTGGTCAGCCACACCCTCCACTTCCGGTTCCTCTGGGTCCCAGCATCTGTGCTCCCTCCTCCCACAGCCCCAAGAGAGCGGGGAGGCTCCCAACAGCACATCCGCCCCTTTGACAGGGCACTGTGGTTCAGGGAGCAGCAAGCAAGGCCGGGTCCCAGGGCACGAATTCTCATTCTTAAAGAAATACATGGGGCAGAAAAAATGATGTTTACAATCCTACTTGTTCCCAGTTCCAAACCTGGAAATTCTTCTAGTGAATTGGTTCTATCACACATAAACAATTAGAAGAAAAATATTCAAAGTGAAAAGACCTTCTGGTTCAGCATTTCTACATGCCCTGATACCTCACAGGCAAAGCTGCTACTTTTCATTCATACCAAACCTTTTTGATTAAATCTACCCACAGGACAAATGGCCGTGTTTACAATGTGGCTGATCCGTGTTAGATGTATCTTGTACAGACCACAAATTGGTGAGCTATGAACCAAATGTGGCATGCGGATTTGCTTTGTGTGGCATGCAGGATGTTTTGAAATTTTTGAATTAGTTGTCAAAACTGGAAAATTATGAGATTTCATATAAAAATCGACTTTCTCTGTGTCACTTGGAAAAAAAAATCAGAAGATTGGGCCATACCATGTGCAGAGTCTTAAGGATTGCTGACAAGGTAACGTTGAATCTGAGCCGTGGAGCACCTGCCCCCTTTAGATGGGATGTGCCCTCTTCAGTTTGCTATGATTCCCAGTGTGTAGCCTGGTGCTTTCCTTCTGGTGTTCAATATTCCTCTGTATCCACATCTCTATTAAAAGTGAGACAGGAAATATGTGACATAGAGAGCACGTGTTTTTTATGTAGAGCTGGACTAATGTACATGATTTAGTTGCCTCTGTGGGCATTTGAGTCTGCTTCCCCTGGACAGCTTGTGAACAGATAATACTGCGTTCTGCTAATTCTAAGATGCACATTTTCCCTCATGTTTTACCGTCTTTGAAATTGAAAGACATTGGAGAATTACTGTCAGGCAGGCAGTAGTCATGGTGACATGGCCACTGCCTGTAAACTGTCATAACTGTTCTTATTGTTGTTATGTTGGGTGAGATTACTTGCAATTTTGGGAAGGTGCATGTAGAGTGGAATTATTATTTCAAATGTCTTCTCCAAGAAGCCTCTTACGCAGCCTTGACGTGAAAAGTGACTGACTGTTCAGAAAGACAGCAGCTGGCCATGGATTTGATCCTAGCTGAAGCAAATGTTCTTTGTAGGAGAGATGACTGCAATTCCCCCTTTTCTTGGAAAGAGCAACCAAATGATTTAGGGGACTCAGAAGGGAAAATCCTACAGGTCTAGGAGGCTTTGTAACACTTTAATACTAAGATAAGTGCAAAAGGATTCCTGGTACAGGCCAAGCAGTGCAATAGGAGGCAAGAGAAAACACCAAATAATTTGGAAGAGATAAAAGAAATTTCTGGGCAAAGGCTCCTTAGCCCACCTAGGCTTCAAGTAGTACTATCATTAAGGTGTTGTATCATAGATCGACTGAAAGTATATATTCTTTTCCAGATTGGTGCATAAAATGGTGAATCTGTCAATCAGTGATGTCTTAGATTCAATAAAATATGGTCAAACAAACCCAGAAAAGAGTGTTGACTGATTAAAAAAAAAAATAACCCACCACATGAGAGTTGTGAGTTAAATTTTACTTGAGGACAAATGAGGACTATAGCCTGGGAGACAGCCTCTCAGACAGCACTGAAGTACTGCTCTGGAGAGGTAGTGGGGAGGTCAGAATATATTCGATTTTGGTGCAGGGGGATACGTGCAATCAAGCACATGTTATGGCAGAGGGTTGTTACTAGTCACGAGGATCTCCATTAATGATTTTAGTGCTTTTCTAGATAAGGGAAGATGCCAGAAATTGGTGTCATAAAATCTCCTGAAAATATCTAACTCTCTGAAGGCCTGTTTTGCCAGTTTTTCCCAGAGTACAGAGCACCTCATTCCTGATCTTCCCCCCAGAGTCTTTTCAGGGTGTGTTGGAGGTCAGTGACTGCAGTGGCTAATGGCTTCATCCTTGTAGAAACAGATGACAAGTGATGATTTTCAGTTGGCAACAGGAAGAATGTATTGTCCATGCTAGCCATTGACTCATTGGTGTCTTCACCTACCAACTATCACCTTGTCCAAAATTGCTTCCTATCTTTTCTGACCACTGAGTGAAAGAGAAATGGAGGCAAAATGAATAAACGGCATAACTCTTGGGAGACAGTAGATGCTGGTGAAGCAGAAAATAGAACCTGAAATTTGTGCTTGATCATTACAAGTAACACAGCCACCCAAGCTGCCTCTAAAACTTTAAAGGAAGACCAGCTGAGACCAAAACACCAGAGAATTGTCTTCTCAAGTATTTCCTACTTTTAAGAGAGTATTTTTTTTAACCCTAGCAGTTTTGTAGGAAGCCACGACTGAAGGGTGAGGTGAGCTTGGCCTACAGGCACGAAAACCCGCTGCTCAGGACAATGACACGTCCCTCCCCTGTCATGTGTTATTACTTACCATGCGTGCCATGGGACAAATGTTTGTTATTAGCAGAAGTTTCATAGACAAGTTTTATCATCCGTTTTCTGGTCCACTCCAATTTAACAACAATTTTCTCTTTTGCCTGCAGGCTAGAAACCTAAGTTTTTGCCCAAACCATTTCTATTTTTGCTGTCATGGCCCTGAATGAACATTCTGTTTTTAAAAGGAACTGGAACAAAATGGGGGGAGGGTATAGCTCAATGGTAGAGCACATGTCTAGCATGCACGAGGTCCTGGGTTCAATCCCCAATCCCTTCAATAAAAAAAAAAATAATAATAATAATAAAATAATTAAATAAACCTAATTACCTCCCCCCCAACAAAAACAAATAAATTTTTAAAAAGGAACTGGAAAAAATACATGCAAGAAGGAGAATGTAATTTATTTTTTGATGTTCTCTAAAATAATTTTAAGTAATTCCAACCAACAAGCTTGATTCAGTTGTCTTTCCAGAAGGTGAGATCCTGGCTTTGGTTTGATTGGAAAAGGCTTGTCTTTACTCTGCAAAGGTCCACCTTGTTAGTGCACATATTTGGGGCATTGTCTAGCTTTATTTCTGCTCAAAGAAACCATGAAATGGCCTTGAAAGTTATGCATTCACTTGGGTATTTTGTATTTCTCACATTTAAAAACTGCGATACCAACCAAATAAAAAGCTCATTGGGAAGGGCCTCATCATATCCTTTTTGGTAAAATCCTTGACTGCCAGGCTTAATTAGCACATCTTTTATTTGTAAAACAAAATGGAAATGGCCTCCCTAAAAGGTAGCCACACATACTCTTCTCTTCAGAAGGAAAGCTAGAGCTCAAGGTAAAAGATGAGTTTTCTTAGCAAGTTTCTGCTTTCACTTAAATTGCTGAATGATTTTGCCTTTGGGCTGATATTTTCCATACCTTTTAATATTTCCCAAAATTGAGATTTTGGTGCTTGAGTTTTGAAAGTGTCACTGCAACCTATTGAAAGAAAGTTGAAAATAGAGGCTATTTGTTGCTGGAAATTTTGCACTTGAATAGAATTGGAGCTGGAAGGTGTCAGAAGCTTAGTTGGGCTGGAACTAGGCAGCAGAATTTTAGTTTAAATGGTGTGTGATTCAGAGTAGGCCCTTTAATAGATATTTGTTAAATAGACTCTATAGCATATGTGTGCACAAATGCCTGTATATGAACCATACATACTACCTTTCAATAAAATTTGAAATTAAGATGTTCTACAAGTAAAATATGAATTTATGACTAGTCAACAAATGAACTCAATAATGATAGCTATAATAATGACAATTTTTATTATAAGTAGGCTATAAATAATATTTATTCTTAATTATTATTTTTATTAACTAGCAAGTTCATCTTTCTTCTCAGTCATCAACTGCAACTCTGATAGTGTCTCCAAAACTTCAGTAATTTGTAGAGAGGTGAGAAGTCTTTAGAGCAATCTCTAGGTGCACACTATGTGAGGTTACAGAGAGTGGCATCTTCATCCTCTGAGAGAGCAAGACCAAGGAGGAGCTTTCACTGGTTATACCTGGTTGGGATGAGAAGAGTAAAAAGACCATTCACTTATTCCCTGATACATCCCATGTATTTATGCAGGAGGGGTGAGTTATATAAAATTTCAGGTGATGGATGAAAGCCTTTTCTACAGGTACCAAAACATCTTATTTCAACTCTATCTAGAAATTCTCAAGAACTTCTCAGTGAATTAACATGAATTTGATTCGGGAGGGATTTGGAAAAGTTTAAGAGTCCAAATCACATTGATCGGGAGAGTCAGCGTGTGGCAAAGCAGCTACAGTACAAAGGTGGTCAGCGAGGAGAGGCTAACGTCGAGGTCTCCAAGCTTATTTATTTAGGTGTAAATATTTTCATAGCTTTGTTATAGACTGTAATTTAAATTGCTAAATTACTCATTCTGTATTAAATTCCAAGTCAATCTAGGTATTTTAGAGATGGTATTCTAAAACAGTTAATACTATGAACAGTTAAGACCTCCATCACAGATTTGAATTTCAGGAAATGATAAGTTCTGTATCGACGCATGGAAAGTCACAATAGTAATAGTAGATTTCCTTTGTAATTCTATGCATTTATCCATTGGTTTCGCCATTGAAGAGGTCCATGGCACAAAAGTGATTTTAAAAAATGGAGACCCTGGATTCAGTCTACTGAAATAACGTTTCAAAATAAAATAAATGAGGAGGAACATGTTCTCCATTCCTTAGCTCGGAAGGACTTTGAACTGATGGTCAGGTCAGCGACTTCTTCTTTCAAGATAGCATTGGAAGGGATAAGTTGATGAGCTAAGAGCAATATGAAACAACAAGCTGGTGTGATGTAAACCTGGATGGGAATTTTGGGATTTGTTGTCCAAGACTCTCCCAAGTGCAGTTCTGCAATAAACCATAACTGAATTAATTTCCAAGGAAGCTCAGATTTGGACATTAAAGGGAAATGGCAAAAGTTACTAAATTTGGCTCCTAGGAAATACGTGTCTCAACAATGCCTTGGGCCCTGTTAATTAATTGGGAGAAAACAGCTTATTTATTTGTTTGGGGGACTAAAGATCCAACTGTGACGCATATCTGCAGTTAGGTATGTAAGGAAAGAAAGGAAACAATGTGAGCTCTGTGTTCTGACTTTGTTGGCTGACTGGATGTTGGGTTCTTCACATTTGTTGAGCATCTCTAATGCTCAATACATTGGCCAAGTATTGTGCTAGCTTCTGGGGAGTCTATAAATATAAATGAGACAATTAAAAAAATGAGTATATTATTTAGGCACAGAGAAGGATCGTTTTATCTCTAAAAAAATGATTGTTTTGTTAAATGGCATTAGTATGACTTTAAACAGTTAATTCTCCTTCTACTAAAATGTCTTATCATCAGGAAACAATTAGATTAACTAGTTTTTCTTTCCCCTAGAAATTCCCAGACTGTTAATATTCCCTGTCATACCATGCATCAAATATGAGCCCCCTGAGGAGGACAGCACATGGACAAAGGGCCTGGTTGAGTTGGTGAAGTCATTAGCTATTTACCAGGCCTAGTCTAGGGGACCTGGAAGGCTGTCTTGACCCAGAAGATCTCTCCTAGATTGTCTGAGATAGTTCACCTCATTGAGTAGCTCGACATTAGAGAATCATTGGATTAATAAGCACCAGTTACACCTCCTGATGATTCATTGAGCCTTCCTTCCCTCAGAAAGTGGAAGTTATGACAAGGTTGGGGATGGGATGAGTAAGAGACACTATAGATGTATGGTGGTCCTGGGTTAAAGCAGATGGAGGTGGATATCACCATCTATAGTGTGCAGCATGAAGGCCATAGGGGGACCCACCAGCAACATTAGGAAAATCTGATCTATTCCCAAGAGTGGCCTTGGAAAGAGACCACCATAGGAGTGAGGCTGAGACAGCTGCCCTCTGATCTTGCCCTGCCCCCTGGAGAGTCCTCTTGTCCTACGACCCCTCTACAACCAAGCTGACCTTTCAGAGTGCAGCCTCCTTGTTGGGACTAGCCTCAAATGAGGACATACAACTTCCAATAAATCTTCAGAGCACAGCTAAATGCAAGCAGGAACTTTGAATAAAATTTTATCAACAACTTATGGCTATTTAAAAGTAAATAGAAACAAGAACATGAAACTAAGTGATTTGCATTGTAGGGAATAACTCCTGGAGACATCACCAAGATGACAATATAGGAGTCTCTTGAATTCAGGCAAAGGACCTGAATCGACATTTTTCCAAAGAAGACATACAGATGGCTAAACAGGTACATGAAAAGGTGCTCAACATCCCTAATCACCAGAGAAATGCAAATCAAAACCACAATGAGATAACACTTCATACCTATTAGAATGGCTCTTATGAAAAAGACAAGAAATAGAATTGTGGAGGGGGATGTGGAGAAAAGGGAACCCTTGTGCACTGTTAGTAGGAATGTAAATTGGTGCAGCCACTGTGGAAAAACACAGTATAGAAATTTCTCAAAAAACTAAAAAAAGAACTACCATGTGATACAACATTCCACTTTTCTGGGTATATATCCAAAGGAAATGGAATCATTACCTCGAAGAGATGTCTGTACTCCCATGTTAATTGCAGCATAGTCACAATAGTCAAAAGATATGGAAACAACATTAAGTGTCCATCAACAGATGAAAATGTGAGAGATATATATGAATAAAACTTTCCGGAGGGGTTAATATAACTCAGTGGTAGAGCATATGCTTAACATGCACGAGGTCCAGTACCTCCATTAAAAAAAAAAAACCTTTCCATCATATATATAATATTCCAATATGATGGAATATATATATAGTCATATTATTCAGCCGTGGGAAAAAAGGAAATCCTGTCATTTGCAACAACATGGGTGGACCTTGAGAGTATTATGTTAAGTGAAATAAGCCAGACAGAGAAAAACAAATATTGCATGGTATCACTTACACGTGGAATCTGGAAAAAAAAAGTTGAACTCACAGAAACAGAGAATAGAGTGGTGATTGCCAGGAGCTAGTGGGGGCAGGGGAGTAGGGAGAGGTTCATAAAAGGTACAGACTTTCAGTTATAAGGTAAATTAAGATCTGAAGATCTAACGTGTACCATAATAACTGTTGTTGATAATGCTTTATTGTATAATTAAAATTTGCCAAGAGAATAGAACTTAAGGGTACTCTCACCCTCTACCCCCCCCCAAAAAGGCAAATGTATGAAGCGTGAGGTGTAAGGGATGTCTTAACTAATTCAGTGAAGGGGCCTTTCACAAGGTATATGTATGTTAAACCATCACGTTGTACTCTTTAATATATCTTACACTTTTATTGGTCAAATATGCATCAGTAAAGCTGGGGAAAAAGGAATAGCTCCTTTCTCTTCAGGTTATGGTCCAGCAGCTCCCACCCAGCGGCAGAGGGCATCCTTTCTCCCTCATCTGAGGGTGTCCTCCGGCACCTTCAGGCCCACCAGGCTCATTGAGGTCCCAACCACAAAATGAAGCCCAGAGAGAAGAGACACCACTCCTGTGGACCATAACCTTCCTGACGGCAGAGATCACATCTGTTTTGCTCACATTCCTCCACTGAACAATTGTTCATCGAGCACCCACCCTCTGCCAGATGCTTGGGATATGTCAGGAAACCCAAGAGACAAAAGCAAAACAACACTGTCATTGAACAACAAATAGACAATAACAAAATGTAATAAATAAGTTTGGTTACAATCAAATAAGTACCATGGAAAAAAATAGAATAGGTTAAGGGAGATTGGAAATGCCAGCAGGGAGTTCATGTGTTTGGGGAGGGCTGTCCACAATATAAGATACAGTTGTGTGGGGAGGCCCGCTAAAGAAAAGGTAAAATCTGAAAAAAATTTGGAAGAAGCAAGAGAATTAACCATGTGATTATATGCCAGGGTGAAGGGGGATGTATTTTAGGCAGAGGAAAGAACCTACACCTAGAGCTTAAGTTGGTAGATAGTTAGAGGAAGGGTGCAGAGGCCATTGTGGCTGGAGGAGAGGACATGGGATTATGTCAGAGAGATAATGGGGAGCAAGTGGTCATGGGAGATTTGGAGCCATAGTAAGGACTTTGGCTTTTCCTTTTAAATTTTTTAAATATAAAAAAAAATTTTTACTGAAGTGTAGTTGATTTATAATGTTAGTTTCAGGTGAATAGCAAAGTGATTCAGTTTTATATATACATACATATGTATATTTTCTTTTCAGATTCTTTTCCATTATATATTATTATAAGAAATTGAATATAGTTCCCTGTACTACAGTAGGTCTTTGTTGTTTATCTATTTTATATATAGTAGTGTGTATCTCTAATCCCAAACTCCTAATTTATCCATCTCCCCCTTTCCCCTTTAGTAACCATGTTTGTTTTCTATGTCTGAGTCTGTTTCTGTTTTGTAAGTAAGTTCATTTGTATCCTTTTTTTCAGATTCCATGTATAAAGGATATCATATGATATTTGGCTTTCTCTGTTTGATTTACTTCACTCAACATGATAATCTCTAGGTCCATCCATGTTGCGGCAAATGGCATTATTTCATTCTTTTTCATGGCTGAGTAATATTCCATTGTATATATAGACCATATCTTCTTTGGCTTTTCTTTCTTTTCTTTTTCTTATATTTTAAATTTTTTTACTGAAGTATAGTCAGTTTACAGGGTGTCAATTTCTGGTGTACAGCATAATGTTTCAGTCATACATATATACATATATCCCTTTTCATGTTCTTTTTCATTATAGGTAACTACAAGATATTGAATAGGGTTCCCTGTGCTATACAGTAGAAACTTGTTGTTTATCTATTTTATATATAATAGTTAATATCTGTAAATCTCAAACTCCTGGTTTATCCCTCCCCATCCCCCCCCCCCCCGGAGCCATAAGTTTGTTTTCTATGTGAGTCTGTTTTGTTATGTAAATAAGCTCATTTGTGTTATTTTTTTAGATTCCACATATAAATGATATCATATGGTATGTTTCTTTCTGTTTCTGGCTTACTTCACTAAGTATGAAGATCTCCAGGTCCAATCTATGTTGCTATAAATGGCATCATTTTATTCTTTTTTATGGCTGAGTAGTATTTCATTGTATATATGTATGTACCACAACCTCTTTATCCAATCATCTATTGACCTTGGCTTCTCTTGAGTGAAATGCAGAGTCACTGGAGGGTTTTGAGCAGAGATGTGGCATGATTTGAACCTAAATTTTCTCAGAATCATTTGGATTGTTGTGCTGAGAGTAGACTACAGGGAGGCAAGGGGAAGGCTGAGGACCTGATGTGCAAGGTGTTGGGATACTCCAGTTGAAACAATTCCACAACTGTCCATCCTACCAGAGTTTTCATGGTGGAGGTGGTAGAAAGGGGCCACACTCTGGATATATTTTGAAGGTAGAGCCAATGGGATTTCTTGATGGATTAAATATGGAGTGTGAGAAAGGGGAGGAATCAGGTCTTTTGGTTTGAGCAACTGGAAACAAAGAGTAGCCATCAGCTGGCCTGGGGAGTAGAGGGGGAAACACACTGGGGAGTCAGACTGGAGGCTGTTAGTTATGGACACATTGAATTGGAGATGCCTCTTAGATATCCAACAGGAAATGCTGGGTGGGTGTTGGATATATGATCTTGAAGGAGTTCAGGACATGCCACTCCAAAATATGCCTCTGTGGCATCTTGACTATTTTGAGTTAAAAGCACTTGAAAAACAGCAATTACAAGAAAAACACTCTGACCTTCTTTCTTTTTCCTGAAAGCAGAACATGAAATTCCTGTACAAAAGATGTCCTCCCCATGCCAGAAGGAAAGTAACATTCTTATCCTCAATGGCGAGCGGCTGAGACGGAGAGAATTCTATACAAACAGACCTTGTTAAAATAATTCTTATCTTCCTTCAGTCTCCCCACATAGTTTAGCCATTTTTCTACAGTCGCCTTTCTTTGTCCAACCTGCCTAATGCTAAAAAGCAAATAGGTTTCACCACTTCTTTGGGTCTTCATTCTTATGAAGAATCCTGTGGCACATAAAACTTCTACTAAATAAATTTGTATGCTTTTCTCTTGTTGATCTGCCTTATGTCAATTTAATTCTTAGGCCCAGACAAAACACCCCCAGGAGGGTAAAGGTAAAAGTTTGTCTCCCTTACAGTCTCTAGTTTGAACAATGGTTCAGGCTAGTGAACACTGACAGCTGGTTAGTAAGCACTCCATAATCACTGGGTGAATGAATGAATGAATGAATGAATTTAAGGTGCATTTACCAAGGTCCAGTTTTCTATCTAAGGACTTTCCTCTTCCCCAGATAATTATCACAGAAATACCAATTCTCTTCGGTGGACACATCAATCTGACATCACAAGACAACATTGTCAAACTATAGCAGAGCAAGTCTAGATGTTCAAAAGTACAAGTTTATATTTGTATCTAGATTGGTTGGTTTGGTTGGGCATGTTGGTTGGATGAGTGGCTGTTACAATTTTTGCAAGGTCATTGAACAAATAGAGATTAGGGTAGAGCCAAGGAAACTGACACGGGTAGTCTCAGATACAGAGGGCATATTTCTAAATTTTGCTTAGAGTTGCCTTAAAGGAGATTGAGAGACTTACAAACCAGTATCATGAAATCAAAGACCTCTAGGCAGGCCCATACATGACTGTTTAACCTGAAAATGTTCTCGGTGATTCAGAGAGGGCAGAAGTGAACATCTAGGTTTTAGATTCTGTAGTCTAAACTCCCTTCTCTTCCCATTTGCTTTATTTGTTTTTCTAGAAAACTTGTCCCTGTGGGAGGTAGTTTAGCTACTGGAAGAATTGGTCTCAAATTGCGGTGATTCTGTAACACATCTTTGCTTTTTAAAAATGAGACTTCCCTATCCAGTCAGAGATCATGTAGGTCTTTAAAACACATAATTAAAACAACATGAAAGAACCACCAACTTAGTGGAGAGTCTCTTTAAACAGCCTATCTAGTTTGTTTATAAACGCGGTTTTCTAAAGATATGCTTAGAATTCTTTGCAAATAAATGTTTGCATAATATTTTTTTACAGAGATTAATTTCTCCTGGGGTGGAATGAGTTTTTAGAAATATTCTTGTGCTTAGCCTCACACTGCCTTTCAGTGATATTAGGAATTTATAGAAATATTTCTATTAAATGGAAATTGGTAACTTGAGCATATTATTTTGGTGAACTTAATTTAACATGTGGGCCATATTCAAACTGAGGAGTATGCTGTTTTAAATAGTTCACTACAGAGATAAGGGGAGACAAAAATACATCTGGACAACAGTAGTTTAGCCATTTTAAGAAATCAGTCTCCCTGGTGGCTAAGTTACACTCTTGATGAGATCATAATTCCTAAAGCACAAATATTGAGTTCCACTGCTTACATCGTGAGTGATTGTACACCTGTGGAATACTTTTAAAAAGATAATTCATCTTTTTCTAAAAAGAAACACAGAGTTAGTTTTTGGACAAAGCTATTTGTATGCAAAATACTGTTTTTTTCACCTCACCAGAAGAGAAGATTTGAAAATTTTGCATCTGAATCTCCTTGTTTTTCTTCTGCCCTGACCTGTCCTTTTGTTTTCATCATAATTATCATCAATAAATAGTTTTTACTTGATCTGATGCTTTATCGTAATTCCCATTCTATTTGTTTTTGCATCAGTTTTCTTATGAAAGCACTAGAATATGTTGCTTGATCTTGGCAACAAGGACGGGTTTACTACATGGTGAACTGAATGTTATCATGAGGGAAATAAAACTGGAACACGGAGTAGGTATCAGAACTGTGTTTATCAAAGTACAGCAACGGGAACAATGAATTCAGGTAGTAGGTGGCTTAGATTTGAACTTTAACATCATTTCAAATGTTCATGATCATAGGTTTTACCTACAAAAGTTTTAATTCCTAAAACACATGAATTTGTAAACAAGATCTGGCCTCCCAAGTAGGAAGGTGGTATTGCTACACGTAGACGCAAACAGACCCTAGGGTAGGGCTCTGGCAGAGTTTAGCTGAACCTGAACAATATTAATATTATAAACCTCATCCTAGCTTTAACAAGGAGCTCACGAGAGTGTGTTTTTAAAAGGAAACCAGGTCTAAGGGATGATTTCTCACCACGAATTAAGCCTAATTAAGCTTGGCTTTATCCCTGGAACTTGAGAGGATTCCTTAAAGACATCCTGACTCCCTTTGGGGGCCAGCCTTCTTCCGGCTTATCCTTCATTTCTTTCAGGCCAATTTGGCATCAGGCATCCTTGGTTCCATAGCTCTGGGTTCACAGTAACAGAGTGGGAGCTCTCTGATGGCTCCAGTCGCTCGAAGAGCAATTTCTCTATCATAATGTATCTTTCCAGATTGTTTTCCTCTCAGCTAGAATAAGGAAAACTGCCACAAGGGAGGGAAGGTTTTACCCTTCCACCCCCACTCCCCACCCCACTACTTTGTTTCTCTTTTCCTTTTTTGTTTAAACATTTGTTTAAATGTTTAAGCTCCACATCCCAGAAGCATGTTACTCCAGTCGGCAGGGCTCAGCTCTGGCTCCCGCTTTCTGTCTTATATCACAGCGCTGAAGGTTTTGAATAGTGTGTTTTGTCCGAAAATCTAATGTTTGAAGACCTTTAACAAAGGGGCTTTTGCTAGTTTGTCTGAGGACATTTTAAAAGAAATCAGTTATCCTACACACTTCTGTTGTTCTGGGCATAGGTACCCAAGGATGTTTTAGCAGCCAGTTGAGTTGGTAGCCTGAGCTGAGTCTAACCGTTGTGTTAGAGCTTGTGGGATTTCCTAGTTGACAATACCTCTGTATCATTCTTTTTGTTAGTGAAGTTATAATCAATTTCTTTAAGCTTCATGCTTTATGGAGAGCAAAGGTCTGGATTACTGAGCAGGGGTAGGGGCTTTTCTGGCTAGCTGGATGAACTTGAGTCAGGAAGAATGGGGCGAGCCAGCTGGAGATGCTAGGCATGGCTCTGTTCTTACCTGATTATGGTCTTTTAAAGATCAACAGCCCTCAACAAGGACCAACAACCTCTGCAACTTGTGTGGTCCCAGAGCAGAAGTGATGCTGGGACGGGAGGTTTCATGGGATGCAGGGGGGCAGTGGGGAGAATTAGTTCAACATCTCAAACTCTTGAGTGGTGATGAGGGTGCAGGGAGAGGAGACTCAGGGAGTAGGGGAGGCGATTCCCCAGGGATGGTCTTCACCAGCCTCACTTGTCCTGGTCTCATGCTGGGCACTTGGATAAGACACTGAGGCATCAGTGCTGGAGGAACTGGGTGGCGTTACATTCTGGTATGAACTTCCTGGGACTGAACATCTTGGTCCCACCACCACATTCACCGCACCATGAGGTCACAAGCTGCTCTCCAAGAGCAGAGTGTAATTGTTAGATGATTGAGAGTGAGACAATGAATGATCAGAGAGTAAAACAATGGCAATGACGTTGTAATCAGGGGACAGAGAATACGCTCCACCTTGGCTGAGTTTTCCTCATGTGATTCTTCAAAGTACATGTTCTCATTTTCATTAATTCTCTTTACTTAGGCAGAGTTTAGAATTCCTCCTCTGCAGACAATGCCTTTTTGCATAGCTTTGGATAACTTTCACCCTTTAAATTAAAAAACTTTTTTAAATTTTGGGGGGCATAGGTAATTAGGTTTACTTATTTATTTCTAGAGGAGGTACTGGGGAATTGAACCCAGGATCTTGTGTATGCTAAGCAGGTGCTCTACCACTTGAGCTATATACCCTCTCACCTCACCTTTTACATTGTTAATGTAGATTGTGAAAGTGAGAGAATTTTTAAAATACCTTGCTAAAACAAATATTCCATACTTTCCCCCTGCTGCCCTAACCCTGGGAGGGCGAATGAGGGCTACTGCCGGCTTCCTGGAGGTGTGTTCTTCTCCAGATGAACACATTTCCCTAAAATGGGTTTCCTTGGACAAGATCATTACTCTGATCTTTGTAATGATCAATGGTTAAACTACACTGACAAAGGAAGGAAAATCATGTAAGATACTGATACAAAGATAACTACATGTCAGATTTTATTTTTTAGAATATCCACTAGCTTAAGGTACTTTATTCTAGTTTATTTTCTATTTACCTTGTCTCTTGGGAAACTTATTAGATGAAGTAATGAGAAACCAGGGATGGGAGAGGAAAATCTTCCTAACATAGAAGTAATAAACCTCAAAGCTGGTATCACGTGGTGGCTCCCAGCTTCCGTTTTGCCTTGCATCCTTCCTTCCTCTGCCCATTTTTAGTTATGGGACTTTGGACCAGCTCCTTAAGGAGTCCTGCTCCCAGAAGAAGTGACTGAAGGTGGAGGACATTCCACAAAAGTGAAAATGTGAAATCAGTGCCTGGAACAGAGTGGTCGCCTGGTACATGTGTGCTGGATGGATGCAATGAGGCGGGCTAGAGCATCTAAGTCGGGAGGAAGGACAGTGCTCTGCAGAGGTCAGCTAAGTGAAGGTGGGGGATGATGACAGGGCGGCAGGTGCTTAAACAAGGCCAGGTGACTTGAAAGCAGAACAAGATGAGAGATGCTCCTATTAACAATTCTGGGCAAAAAGAGGCCGGATGCTTCTCAGCATTTATCCAGATGACCTCGCAGGTGATATGTCACAAGTATGTGAAAACCCTTTCCCACCCTTCCCAATCATCCACGCCGCTCCTCCAACCAACAGCAGGGTTTGTGTGGGCAGCAGAGAGGTCCGTATTTTAAAATACATATTATTTTTAAGATTTTTTTGTTTTTACTATAAATGATGTCTTTTTTTTAAGATAAAAGTTTGAGGTATTTTAATAAAGAAAAGAGAATCGAGTTTCAGCTAGATTGCATCAACTGTATTTATTTCATCTCTCTTTCAGAAATGGTCATTGAGAGAGGAAGCTTGAGTTTTGTGTGTGTTTTCTGAGTGAATCTGATATTCTTATCCAGAAAATGATGTTGAAAGGAGCAGGAGAAGGAGCACTGAGTAGTAGGGGAGAAAAAGAAGACAGAATATTTTTATCCCCCAGATATGTGAGATATGCTGACAAGAAAAACAGTACATTTTCCTTAAAGTGGAGAATGGAAAGGGAAACAGAATTGTGTTTTAGAAATCTGATTCTTTTTTTAAATATGAAATAATTATTTGCCAGACTACACAGGGTCAGGAGAAAAGTTACCACATTAATCAGGTCTAATCAGAAACCCAAGGGTCTGGAGGCAGAAAGTAGAAAGGAAAGAAGTCATGACGTTTTGACTTTGGGTTAAAAGAGGGAAGAATCCACAATCCAGGTGTGATTCAGGGAGGCGAGGAGTCAGAAGGCCATCGACTGGAAAGCTGGCTTCTTTGTAGAGCAGGAACTTGGCAGGAGCTAATGGTGATGCAGACACACTATCTTATCTCCGCCAGAGAAAGCCTCCAGCTCTGAGCTTAATCGTCTTGGCAAGGAAGAATCAGGAAGCTTAAGAGTTTATAGCTTTGCTGGGCCGTGGCTGTACCTATTGGAAGATAAACAAATAACCCCAAAGCTCTCCACCACTCTTTAGCCTAAATAAGGATTATATTTCTCCAGATGGATGGGGATTTTTAAGCCAAAAATGAGAGCAGAAACACATCTACGACAGAAAGAGATAAGCTTCGGCTTGCTTAGACAGCGGAATATCCAGAAAAACTGAATCCCAGACCAAGATGTCAGCCTGAGGAGTTTGGGAGGAAATCCCTAATCTTTGTGGGTTGAGAGGCTGTAAAGGATGCCCTCGGCAAATGGAATTACCTGGGACGTGGTCTCCAAAGACAAAAGACACAATTGTCTTAGGCTTAATATTTTTATCACCTATTATTTAGCCAACCAAAGGTTTGGCACCATATGAAACGGTTTTGAAAGGGATGTGTCCAAAACAAAGGCGGCGTTTCTGTAGCGGGGCAGCCTGGTGCGGCAGAATGAGCATGGCTTTGGGGGCCAAAAATGCGGGATTAAATCCGAAATCTTCACCTTATTTCCTTTGTAATCTTATGCAAGTTACTTACTCTCTCTGATCCCCTATTTTTTTTTTTTCATCTGGGCATGTGGAAACCTATGTACTGTTTCATGGGAGGATTAAATGAGATACTTCTATGAACGTCCAGTTCTCAGAATAGATGTGATACATGACACTTCCTAATATCATGTTGTAGGAGGACATAACCTGAATCCTGAAACTCTCAGATGTTCTGAAATTATTTCTTTTTTTCTCTTCTTAGATACAGAATTGGGAGGTGGGGACAAGGACAAAGTAATGGGTCCTATGTCCTTGGCTTTAGATAATTATCTTAAAATGAAAATAAAACATCAAAGTTTAAAAGTAGCTTCAAATGTGTTCTCTGTCATCCTCCACTGTTAGCCTTCCCTGCTTCAGTGTATCCATCTCTAAAATGGGAATTTCATTCCTTACAGTTATGAATAATTTATAACACAGAATGGAAGAAAAATTCGCATTGTTCTTCTCGAAGTCACAAGATCCACATCTTTAATGTTCTAAACTCCTCTGTATTTGCCTGCATCACTCAAGAACAGGAGGGGTTTCAAAATATCCCACTAAAATGGCCAGGTTTTCTCCTGCTATGGAAACATGAGATGAGGTATATTCAAGTGGTAAATCAGTGACACCCAGTGGCTGCTGCTTTTATATTTACCGTTTTCATTTTCCATTTAACTTTGTAAGGTTCTGCTCGAGAACAAAGTGAAAAGGTGATGAGAATATGGAAGTCATAGAGGCCTTTGAGAGAGTTTCTCGGCAGTGATTAGCTTTCCTAGGGCACGGGAACAACCCAAAAACAATACCAAAAATAGAGAGAGCTGGAAGGTGGGGAAAACAGTTCTGGGAATTTTCTGCCTCATCATTTTGCATTTTATTAAAGTATGGACTCAAGCTTTCCTGTCACTGTTGGATTTCCCAAAGAAACATTCTCTTCACTGAAGTGACATGTCAACCGCCCAAATTCTCCCTAGATCCTAATCTGTCAGAGACAGCTGGGAATGTCCCCTAGAAATTAGACTTCCTAGATGTAAGTAACACTTAGCTGGAGGTTTAATCCAAAGCCCCCCAAAGCTCTGCTATGACACAACATGTCATGTTCTGACATATTAACCCTTTGGAGGCATTAAAGATCTGGGAACTCCTGCAAGAGCCTCTGCCCCTCACTGAGTAGTTGGGTAGGCACAGCTGGGCTCAAATCCCAGCTTGCCCGCTCTGTTGTTGGATGCTCTTGGACCACTTATAACCTCTTGGAGCCCTTATTTTTTCATCTGTACAGTAAGGGTAATAACACCTAACTCATAGGTTGTTGTACGGTTTTAATGAAATAATGTGCCTAAACTAATGGGTGGAAAGCAGGGACTCCATAAATAGCAACCGTTCTTGTCCGTATTTTTATCAGCTGAGGTTTCCTGTGGATCTTGGGGAGAAAAACCCTTTTCTGAAACTGGATGAGTAATTTTTATGTGTTCTACAATCTGACTCCTCTCTCGGGTGACAGCATGGGTAGAAATACACTTATTATCATTTTGTATAATTGGAGGTAGGGCTATTTTCCATATTGGACTCAAGTTGCTAAAGTGCTTTCAGTTTCTTGGATGAAAGACTAGAGAAATACTGCACTGTAAAACTGTTAGCTGGTCACTTACATTGTAAGGATTAGTATTTTCCCACAAAAAATATTGAGGAAGTTACAATAGCACAGAGATATGTTAAGTCAGACAATTAGGTAACAGTAAAGGATTCCACAGAGGATTGCTTAAAACACAAAACTCTAGATCTTGGTTGCTGCTTCTTTTAATTGCCTGATAAATATTTTTGATGATTGGTTTATTAAACTGCATAAATAGGAATATGATAGTGAAATTTACAAAATATGGCCCCTTCTCTCTCTTTCTTCCTCCCTCCCTCCCTCCTTTCTTTCCTCCCTTCCTTCTTTTTTTCTTTACATTAAATACACCGGATCATTAAGAGGCCAGGCTTTGCAGCCAAGTGAACTTGAATTTGGATCCCAGCATTTCCACATACTGCTTTCCTTAGATTTTCTAAGCTGCAGTTCCATCCTCTTTAGAGTAGGGGTGATAATGCCCACCTCAAAGGACGGTTCAGAAGAGTCAAGGAGAGCAGGTCTGGAAAACACTGAGCGCACATGCAAGTACTCAATATGGAGAGCGGGGACGTGGGGACTGCCCAGAGCAGTAGCTCTTGTCCTTGCCTGACTCCAACCCCCTTTGTGTAACAGTCAGTTTTTATTCCTCCTTTATTCTCCCACAATGAAATTTTAGAGCTAACATTAGCTACCTACTACATTCTTTTAAATATCAATGCAATGCTCTAGTTGAAATAGAAAGGAGAGACAGAGGAAATGACTTAAGGTGAAATAATACGCATGTCAGTGTAATGCTGGGTACACCTGCGCCGAAGGCATAAGACTTGTGTCTCCATGATCGCCCTGAAGGACAGCCAACCATGCAGACAGGTTCTGTGTGACTCAGAGACAACAAACAGTACTGCTCTTTGTGATTTTTTGAAATAGGGAAAAACTCGGTCATGTTTCAAACAAGGCAGAGGGTCATCTTCCCTCACTTATGCATTAATTACCTTGCTGGAAATTTGAAACTGGCTTATGTAAACTAAATACATGATTTATATTTAAACCATGCTGAACCAGTTTGTTAGAGTTAGGTTTTAAGCTCAGAAAATGCTAAACAGTTCTCTCATCTACATGAACTTTGGAAACGATGATTTTTCATTATGGAACTGCCTCCTTCATTCCAGGACATTGATTACCCTTGACCCTTGTCTACTAAATGCCAGTAACCTGGAGCTGCCCAATTTTTGTGACAACCAAGATTCACCCCACAACTTTCCAACATGCCCCTAGAACCACTGACCTAGAGAGGCTTGAATCTCAAAGTTGATTTTCTTAACTTTAGAAAGCCAAAGGTTTTGAGCAAGAGTAAGGAATTTCTCATAACCAAGCTTCTTTAAAATTTCAAGAGGCAGGTCTGGCTGGCCAGTTTGTGGAGTTTTCAGAGGGGAATCCTGGCCCAACCGCTCCACAACAAGGATATTATTAGGCAGGAGGGGAAGTGGGAGAGGCTGTGTGAGACACATTGGTCCCCATCTCTCCTCTTTCAGATGAGGTGCTGAAGGAGAAGCAGGATTAGGTTTAAGGCTGAGAATTATTTGCCCACTTTGGAATTCTGCAAGGAGCTTCCATATGGACCAACAGCATCAACACTGGGGTTGTCAAGGTGGTGCCATCTGGGTAGATTCAGTGGCTGAGCAGGGTTGAGCAGGGGGCCAGGCTCATCTTTTCTGGGTCCCAACCTTACTCTGTTCAGGCTGCGGTAACAGAAATACTGTAAACTGGATGTTTTTGTGACAGCATCCTCATTGATGGTCAGGTTGGAGCCTTTTTTCAATAAGGGCACTAACCTCATTCATGAGGGCTCTACCTTCATGACCTCATGACCTCCCAAAGGCCCCACCACCGAATACCATCACCTTGGAGTTAGGATTTCAACAAGTGAGTGTGTGTGTGTGTGTGTGTGTGTGTGTGTGTGTGTGTGTGTGTGTGTCTGTTTGTGTGTCTGGAGGCTGGGGACACAAGATTTTCAGTCTGGAGCAGTTCCCTTAGCTCTTCCAGGTGTGAATGGAACTCAGAAAGCCCCACAGGCCTCCAGTGGGAGGTGGCGAGTGGACCACAGGGCTGTTGTGGGACAAGGTGAGGAGATGACAAAAGGGACAGCCTGGCCAAGGGCAGATGGAAGATAAGGCAGAGACTCCATTGGGCCTGCAGCTCTTGGGCAAGACAAATTGAAGCCTGGGCCATGAGGGAGCTCCACAGAATCCCAGACGTGAAGCCTGGAAAAGCTGCAGCCTTTCTGCACAGGTGCCAGGAGGAAGCCCAGAGATGAACTGGTCACAACCCAGTGTTTAAACCTGGCCAGAACAAGTCACTGTATCTCAGGGGTCCATGAGGTTCCGGAGGACGCCTGGTGGTTCTGTGGACCACCTGTTCCTTCTGCCTCCCCATGGTTATACAAGCCACACTCCCTGCTCATAAAACCAGAGATGATGTAGGGTGACATTTGAGAGACTGACCTTGACCTAAAGAGATAGAGCATTACTTAAGGGTTTTTGTGCCAGACTGAGTTGATGAAAAGATTTTTCTCCATGATCCAACAGGCGGAGGCAGATGAGAAAGACAGACCCAGTTACAGAAGGAAGTGGAAATCTATATTTTCTTTACATATAATTACAGTGTGAATAAATTCGTGATCCTTCTGTGCTATTAGGAGCTAGGAGTTTGCCCCCAGGATCTAGACATTACACAGTTGTAGGGCTGTTTGGGACTCACACATCACACCTGCTTGAGTTATAGTATCAAGTCTGGTTCATGTTTGGGCCCAGAATTTACCTTGGTACCAAACAAAAGTAGCTCAGTAACTTCCACTGGAAAATTAAGAGACCGTGGAATTTTTGTAGGAAAACGTGGTGTCAGGTCTTCAATATAACTGATAGGCAAGTTGAGCTTGAATATTGTAAAAACACTTTCCCTCCCTCTGGGTATGATCAAGTCATATTTGGTGATTTGATATTACTTACGTGGGACAATTTTTTAAAAGTCACTCCCCAGCCAATTTCATAATTTCATCCCATTAGTCTTTTCAAGAAAACATCCTGTGCTTTCTCCCGCTCTAATCAGAGTCAGGGGTCAGGCAGCACTAAAAATTAAGGGAGGTGGAAAATTACAGAAAGTTTTATTAAAAATGCCCATTATGAGCATTTCACTGTAACCAAAAAAAAAAAAAAAAAAAACAGGTCCATGTTCTGTAGTTTTCATGCATCTTCATTTGTCACAGCCGTGAACAGGGACCCATGAAAAGAGGCGATCACAGCCTCGGAGCTCCCTTACCTGTTCCCTCCTCAGGGGGCACCTCCACAAGTCTGCCAGTCACAGGGGCCCCAGCTGAGCTCCCACAGTTATAAATAGATTCTTAGTGGTTCTGGGAAGGGTAGGAAGATACCAGGAAATACAGCAGTCCTGGGTCCGGTGGGAGACTGAGGACGGGAGATGGGGGAGGACCACAATGCCAGTTAAATTGATGCCAGAACCTAGAGTTCTATTATTAATAGTGTTTTTTTTTCTCAGAAGGGACTGGCCAGGTGGTTCTTTGACTCCGGAGGATTTTTTCCCCACTCTTGCCACATCATTTGACTTCTGCAGGCGTACTCCCTCTTTGCCTCTTCCTGGCAAGCCCCAGGGCTGATTTCTAATCGCTTCCTCTGATGGGCACCCTTTCCAGGGTTATGTACATGATTCTTCAAGTGCCACCTAAAAATTCACATTTCTTAAAAATATATTTACATGGGGAACACTGCAAATTTGCATTAAATGTGATGACTAAAAAATGTTCATTGTAAAACAAAGTTAAAGAAAAGGCAACCCCCTCCACCCCCAAACCCTGAATAGACCACATGGTCCAAATTATGTAGCAATATGGGCATAGACTAATGTTTATATTACTATACCAGTGCGTAGATAGACAAAAATGTGGGAGCAACATACCACCTGGGAGGAAATATAACAGAATGTTTCTAGGATTCTGCCTCTGTTGTGAAATTACAAATTGATTTTGTTTTCCTTCACTTCATAATTTTCCTCACTTTCAAAATTTTTCTATAATAGGCATATGTGTTTTATAATAAGAAAAACTATTTTAAAACCACCAGCTATTTTTTGTTTCCTTTTTCATGTCAGCTAGGATTTACATCTTTCTAAAATGACAGCGGATGTGAGTGTGCTGCTGTTGGCAGGTGGAGGATATAATACAGGAAGAGGGGAGTAAGAAAGAACAGTATTTTCATAGGAAATGAATTGATGCTATTGTCTTAGATATAAAGGATTCTACCTGAATTGCCCCAAACTTCTGATTCACAAACAGGAGTTATAAGCTGGAATGAATATTGTCTGGATTTTGACAATGCAGAAGGCATTTTGCTTTCTAATAACAGTTATTTTTTTTCCCCAGAAGTTACCTTTTATTCAACTGTTGTCCAGGTCCCCCCACTTCTCTGGACTGGTGGCAGTATATGGACCCCAGTAGCCCGTTCCCCATAGATCTGAATTTTGAGTGGAGGAACAAAGGGACTGAGGAGTTGGTTGGAACCCCAGGATCTGCTGGCAGCGCCTTGTCACTCCTTTTTCCTTGTCAGGGACCTGCCTTGTTAAATGCCTCTTCTCAAGTGCAATCCTCTCGCCTTCTTGTGAGATCCATCCCAGTAAATTCTCTTTGGCTTAAGTTGATCAGAAGCCATTTCTTTTGCTTGCAGTCAAAGCACCTGTGTTGTTGGGTTATTTTATACTGGACTAGAGCAGCTCTTTGCTTATTTCCACAGACACTTGGATGTCTGGCTTTGACTCCTGGCCAGTTGAAGGTCAGTGGGCTAACTAACCAACTAACTAATGATTTATGACGCACCGTTTTACAGCCTGAAACTCCCCAGCGCCAGATTGATTGTTGAGAGCTTTCACCTGGTGTTACAAGCCAGCCTGGCTTGGTAGAGGCGGCCAGGGGAGTACAAGGCTGTACTGGAAACTTCTGCCTGGAGGTCTTGGGAAACCAAGATTCAAGGCACAAGTCTTAGTGGTTTAATCTAGAGACCAAGCACCTCCTTCTAGAAATAAGCAGAATCCTGGAGACTTTGCCTGGAAGTACCTCGGCTTCTCAATACCTGGGTGCACTCTTTCTCTTGGTGCGCCAGAGCTCTTGCCTTATTTTAAGCTTACAAGAGTGTGCCCTGTGAAGTCTCCCGAGTCCTGTAGCCTGACCTAACCTGAGTGGTCCTTATGGGACCGTAACTGGCACAAAAGTGAGTCGTAGTTACAGTCTGACAGCAGACCCTCCATGATGGGAAGAGCCCAGGGCAGAGAGTAGGCAGAGGCACCTTTTAAGATGGAGAGAGGGGCTGGGGAGGCTTGAGGTCTTTAATAACAGCTCCAGAGATGGGAACATGCAGTCATCTCTTCATGAGTGGGTGAGAAATTAATTTTATATGATACTGTGAATCATAAGGAAGTTGGGAGGGATCTTGACCATCTTCTGAATGTGACGTAAATCCCCCCTGCTACTGGAATGATGTTCTAGCCGTGGCTCGGAGTGAATAAGCAGGTGTTGGTGGCTCTTTTTGGGTGCTTCATCTTGGTCTTGCCTCCTCCACGTAATTCCGTTCTCCAGTTGCATGCTTTCCGCCTCTCTACCATTCTGCAGTTGCTTGGTGAATTCTGAACTAAGACAGAGTGAGTTTTTTGAGAGTCAGTGAATTATGTGTCACCCGAACGCTGTTTATGCATTGCAGCCAAGCTGTGCTAGCTCTGGTCCACAGAGAACTACAGGATTCACAAGCCCCCAGGGCTCCATGCCTTTCATTTAGAAAGAATCACTTACCTCATTGTCCTATCAAGGTATTTTTACATCTTTTATCATCTCTGGTACTGGCTATGAGATCTTTTTAAAAAATTTTATTTTAAAATTAAAAATTTTTTTATTTTTCTGGGGGGCGTTGTTTGATTAGGCTTATTTATTTGTTTTAATGGAGGTACTGGGGATTGAACCCAGGACCTCGTGCATGCTGTTTACCTTCTTTCCTTAGTGTTCATTTCCTTCAACCTGGCATTTAACAAGACATTCTGAGTCTTTAATGTCTCCAATTGATCACTAGGTGGCAACATTGTTCTTTTATGTTAGCAATGACTATGATAAACATGATGAATTTATTTTTCCAACAACCAAATTTAAAAAATTAGAAAGCAAAGACTAGTAATTTAAATGAATCCTTTTGTATAATAGGACAAAAGTAGAGCATATTAAATTATGAGTTTGCAATTTACTTACCTAGAAAGCGTACTTAAACAACATTCTGTTTTTATGCATCTTTTGAAAACAGACATTTGTGCCTGGTGCTTATAGAACATAGCGTGGCCTCAGGTCCTCTGGTCTTCCTGGCTGCAAGGAACTGCCCAGATGTTGGATGATTAAAAAAAATCATTTAACATCTCTTGATTTTGCAACATCCTGGAGCAGTGGTTTCCACTCAGAGGCATTACATTTAATAAATAAAAGATTCTAGGGAACTTTCCTCAGAGATTCTGATTCAGTAGATCTGCACTGGGGCCTGAGTGCCTGGATTTTTGAAAGCGCCCTCACATGCTTCCAATTGTCAGTAACTTTGGAAGGGGTTCCAGTGTCCTTAACTTCTCCGGCAACAGAATCCTCAAAACAAAATGAATTTTAAAGCCATTTAATTTAAAATTGTCATATACACTTTTTTTAAGAGAAAAAGTCTTAACAAAAAGTACTCAAGCATCTCAATTATGAAAAAGTTGAACCTGTAAAAATAGGAGAGCTCCAGTAATTGAAATATGTATTCACCTGCTGCATCTAAAACAAAGGTTATCAGACCTGCGTGCGGGCTGGAACTGATGTACTGAGAGCGCCAGCTGGAGAATAGTGCCGTCTCTCCTGTGTGTTCTTTATGATGGAAGATTTTCAAACTGGGGGGTGGCGGATTTCTACAGAAATGATTTCAGATATTCCAGAATGATGTCCCTCTATTGCTACTCTATTGAAGATTAGTATGCATATCTTTAAAACTCATTCAGTATCACTTTTCAAAATGTGAGGGGCCCTTCAGCTGGAAGTGGTTTTCTTTGTCATTATTCATTTCCCCTCTCCTCTCCTCCTCTGTCTCTCTGTCTCTCTCTGTCTCTCTCTCTGTGTCTCTGTCTCTCTTTCTTCCTGTCATTATTTGCTTTGGGTCCTTATTTACTTTTTGGTTTAATACGATAGCTTCAGACCAACTTATCACTGTTCAAATATTATTTGCCTTGACCCATTTGAATCCACTGACCTCATGAGCTTTTTTTTTTTTTTTAAATCTGATTTCTTTTCTGTAATCAAAAATATCATGGCAATTAGCATTAGGAAACAAACACAGCACCTTTCTGGTGTTAATTCATGGTTTGAAATAAAGGCCCTCCTAATGACAATTTAAAGAGAATGGTGCTTTCTTGAATGCATTTACAATTAAACTACAGACTCTTTTTAAACATGATAGAACAATTTTATTTCCATTGAAAAAGAACACCAGAATGCCGCAACACAATTCTCCAATTTAAAAGAATCAAATCTGGAGCTCACAAAACTGTACTTATATGACTGTTGCTGGGAAACTCGCTGCTTTGTTAAATTCCTGTGTCTTCTTTTATTTCCTTAGTTCTTTAAGAAATCCTTAAATTTAAGGACAAGAAGATTCCTGTATGTTCTCTAGTTCATAAAAGGCAATTCTAATTTTTTTTAAAGACAGTTGGAAGGACACCCCATCAGAATCGACGTGTGCTTTGGCTTCAGAGTCAAACACAAATCAGAGCCACCCTCACGTGGGGAGCTGCTCATTCTTCTCATAAATGGTGTCCACACGTACCCCCTCCCTGCATCCGGGTGATGGCCCTTGGCAGTAGGACCAGAGTAAACAGAACATTCCATTTTGGAAGTTTTAGTTTGGAGGCAGACTCACTGAAGGTGCCCTGACGGGAGGTGCTCCCACTGAGCTGGGCCAGCAGAGGGACCTGGAGTTCCACACATTTGTCCAGGGCGGTGGGGGAGCCTGTGTGTCCAAATAAACATTTATTTTCTGAGAATTGCATTCCCTGTTTCCCTCCTTTAAAAAATGCAAGAGAATTATCTGCTGGAAAACATTCAGATTTAGATCAAAACAGAAAAATGAAGCCACGCTCTCTAGTGAGAAAGCTAAACCGTACCTCTTCCCTCCTGAAAAATTGTCAGTGATTTTGATTAGCAGGAAACCACTGACACTACAAATCAACCCTGTTTTAATTTTTAAAAGACACTCGAGGTGTGTTTCACAGCACCTGGTGCCTGTGCAAACTAAAAAATTAAAATAAATTAAAAAAATATTTTCAACCCCCGCAAAAAGTATGTGTATGTTTGAGTGGGAGGGCCTCTAAATTTAGAAGAAACCAGATCTTCAACACCAGAAAACCCCCTCCTGGCTTCCAAATGTTTACCTTTCTGCAAAGCTGGCCCACCAAGTACCTTCTCTCTTCAAAAGGAAATCCTGGCACCTAGAAGGTTGGGCTGACAGTGAGGATTACGACGACTCGTTTAATGAGCAGCGTGACTGAACCACGCAGGGGACGCTGAGGAGTTTTCTCGAAAGGACTAGGTTTGTTGTTTGCATTTTGTTGTGTCGTGTGCTTCCACCATCCCTTATTTTGACAAGCTGTCCAAAAGTTTGGGATGAACCTGGGCAATTCTTTTGTTTGTTTGTTTTTAAACCTGGTTGCTAAAAAAGAGATGGTACCTCCCCTTATGTGCCTGTGCGCCTTAAGTGAGCATCTGGCATTAATACAGCACCAAAGCTCCCCGAGGTCTGTGTATACTGATGCGCAGGGACCGGGGGATGCGCTTATTCTCTTAAAACACTAGGCCACCGTCCGCTAAGTAAAGGCTCTTCCCTAAACGGGAGGCAAGTTGCCAACCCCTAGTGCTGGAAGGAGCTCATCTGCAGAAATCATTGCCTGCACTCCAGGCTTCTCCTTGGAGCTGCAGCTCCACTCCGATGTCTGCCTCCTCCCTCTGAGATGAGCGTCTACTCCAGTCATTTTCCTCCATGGACCGTGGATGTTCAGCCTCTCACAACCCGAAGATCACTTTCCTTAGAAGTCCAACCTAAATTTCCCTTCACTAATTTACAGGGATGACTTTTTTTTTTTTTTTCTGATTAGAAACATACAGAATCTCCCTTATCGTTGTCAAGACAAACCCTCCAAATTCCTTTTGTTTTATATGTTTATCATTTTGCTTCTGAAGTTTGGACTTACGTCTCAGCTAGTGCAGTTTCTCTTCCGAATCGTTTCGAACTTTTCACCATTTCCCTTATTTATAGAGCAATTAACTGAAACTAAGATGCTATTAAGTAACTGGTAAATGTTGAATTACAAGAAACATGGGATGAAACACTGAAAGCCATGCATAGTAATAAGGTATAAACCTGCTATTGTGGAATTCTAAATTTCGTGGCTGACTAGTAGAAAGAACAAACTTGCATGTCCTATTAGTAAGTAGCTTTATTCTCTCGCAATTGATAGAATCAGACTCAGTGACTTACAAAATCCCTAAAAAGCAAACAAGTGGGTTATAAATAATCTGAAGCTCCTAGCCTTTTCTTTTATCCTAGAATTTTCAGATTTCTGTGTATAATATATTTTTCTTCATGGCAAAAGGGCACCTATTTTGTTCAAAGACTACATTATTTACCTACTTCAGAGTCATTTTGTGAGGGTGGTTTAAAGGTTGTGGAATAACTGTAAACATCTGCAAGACAAGAGGTGTATGTTTTTAAAAACAGATGCTCGGGTGCTTGGCTTTTGAAGGAAAGAAAAACATAGACTGATTTTTTGGAGATGTCACAATATTGTGATTATTAAACAGAACATCTGCTCCTCCTTTGAACAGACTTTAGTATTGACAAGGTCTAAGGTTTCCATTCACAGAGTTGTAGATGAGATGGAAATAACCGTAGTCAGGAGAGATGCTTCCAAGACTGGGAAATACAGACCACGACCAGCAATGATTAGTAAAGGCACATTGTTTCAGAGAAAACTCTACGCTGATTCAGAAAGCAAACGTACAAACCGGGTCCCGAAGTGGATGGTTGCACCCGTCCCAAAAGAAGACGTGTGTGTATGTGTGTGTGTGTGTGTGTGTGTGTGTGTGTGTGTTATTTTCTGTGGCCAACGGCTTTTTGCCTCTGGGGCAGCAGACATAAGCAGGGGGTAGCTGATAGCCAGAATTCCTTGGCTAATTCCTTCTCACTCCTTAATGGCTGAGACTCAAACAAATCCAGACTTTTGGACAGGGAGCAGGGTGTTAACTTCTAAACAAAACCACACAACATGGCACTCAGAGGAGACCAGCCTTGACAACTAGGAAACATCAGAGCAGAAAGGAGCCTCGTGACACTGGGCTCTCCAGGTTCCAGAGGAAGAAGCCGTCCCCAGATATGGGTGCCTTTCAGAGAACTCTCCGCGAGGCCGTGCTGGCCAAGGCGGTTTCCCGCACCCTATTCTAGGTCATGGCCTGTCTAGGTCAAGCTGGGTCTTTCCCACTAACACTCCTCTTCCTCACTCTTCTCAAGGGGAAGGCAGTCTTGAAGTGACAACATGAATATTTGCTGGGCTTGGTTTCGGTAACTTAAATAACCCCTTGATTTGAACCAGATCAGCAGAGGACTGTGTGTCTCACCTGTTGGAGGCGGACCTTGGTGAATTCCACTTTCGTGTGGTGCCGCTGGCTTGTATTGTCCCCAGGAAACGGCTCCATGAAATCTGCTGTTCTACTCACTGCAGGGACTCTCAGGCTGCCATCCACAAAATCAGGCCACTGGGGATGCTCTGACACGACCCAGGGGAAGATAGCTTTAAAGCTGCAGAATCCAGGAGAAGCCATGATTCTCCTCCAGATTTGGTGTGTGTGTGTTTTTTCCAATGCTGTGAGTCTTGCCACTGAGTATTTCCTTTTTGATCAGGCTGTTAGGAAGCATCATTTGTCACCAGAAAGTAGAATAGAGTGGTGATTAGAGCTTAAACTTGAGAACCAGAAAGGCCCAGGTTGGTGGCTTAGCACCTGCACTTAGCCCCTGGAAGCCTCGGTTTCCTCATCTGTAAGATGCAGGTGATAATAGTCTTCCTATGGCTTTACTGTGAGAGTTGACTATGTTCACAAAGATAATGAAGGTGAAACATTGGGCATCTTGAATGGCCCATGGTAAATGCTTAATAGATGTCAGTGATTATTATTACTTATTCATGCAACAAACGATAACATAGAGTTAAGCAATAATGTGTCAGGTACTGTGTTAGCTGTTGGGAATAAAATACAGAACGACTTACACCCAGTCCCTATTCTCAGAGAGTGCATTATCAGACAGCACACGTGGGCTATTCAGTAAATGGTCAAGCGTTGGTAGATGCCATAATGAGGGAGGTTCAGGATCATCAGAACTGGGGATGAACCCAGAACTGGAGGAAGAGCAGGTGTAAGTTCACCCAGAGGAGAGGCAGAAGAGCCTCGCTGGCAACTCTGTGCAGGGAAGGGCACACCCGAATTGTTGACCAAGGTTCCATGTGGCCAGAGGGTAGAGTGGCCGGGGGGCTGAGAAGGACAGAGATGAGGTTGAGAGCAGTGAGGGGCTGGGTCACGAGAGCCTTGTAAGCGACAGGGAGGAGTTCTGATATTATCCTAAATACTGCAGGAAGCCATCAGCATGCTGTAAGCAGGAATAAGACCTGATCTGATTTGCTTTTTAGAGGTATCACGCAGGCATGGAGAATGGGATCAGTGGGGGTGAGGCTGGAGGCGGGGAAATGGATTGGGCGACGATGGGTTCTGGACCAGGTCGCAGCATCCACAGAGTCAAATATATACCTTCCACCTCCCAGCAACCATATAGGAGCGAATGGTCTTCATTTGTATATTTTGGAATATTTTCTTTGGCTTTTTAAAAACCTGTTTTCCCCTTTGCTTTAATTTCAGCTCTTTATCACATGCTTTTGCATTGTGTGTCTTTTGGTTAGTCTTCTCAAGTATATTGCATGGAATGAAGATGGAGAGAAAGAAAGGAAAGAAAAGTGGAAGAAAGAGAAGAGAGGGTACTTATGAACTAGTGCTCTTTTTTCTAAATACATTAATTTCTTTTTTGGGGGGGTGTACATTTCTGTTTATTTTGAATTTTAATACATTGTACAGATCATATAACCATCACATGATTATGATACAGAACAGTTTCATTGCTGCCCCAAACTCCCTTGTGCAATCCTAAATACATTCATTTCTAAAGAGCTGTAAGGTTTTTGTCACGGGTGTGACCTGCTTCGGGAGAAAGACCACAGAGCAGGCTCTTCTGAGTGTTTTCGCCATCGAGCGCATTATATCCTTGTTGAGGATGTGACCCAGATGGCCTTACTGTTTTAGGACCAACCCCGGCTCTCCTCCTTTGGTAAGCATCTGACTGTAATTCAGACACCTGGATGTTTAAGCCGGTGCAGTCAGAACAGTTTATAGAGTTTATCTCTTCCTCACCCAGCAAGGGTGTGTGAGACAGACTTGAGTAGCCAGGTGATACTCAATTGCATAATAGGATAACCTGAGCGCTTTGAAGTCAAACAAAAGAAGTTCTCAACCTGGTTGGAATTAACCGATGCTGACTTGGGCTTTATCTTCCTTAGAGCGAAGGTGGTACCATCAGGCAGGCAGGGAACCTGGTGGGTGCTAATGGGGGGGTTTTCAAGTTTGTCTTGCTTTTCTTAAACTATTAAGAAAGAACAAAAAACATTATTTAGAATGAAATCAGTTTCCAGGAAGAGGAGGAGGGGAAACCCTGAGAATTTATTATTCAAGAAAGAAATAGAGCCAAGGTGAAAAAAAAGCCCTCCTCGCATCTCCTGGCCAGGTGCTCCGTGCATATAAATGTTTCAAGTTAAGCTTTAAGATCAAGGGAAAGTCTGTGGGGAGCCTTGTTTCCTGGAGATCTGCTTGCTGGAGCTGCTCCCGAATACAGGCTGCCCATTTTTATTTGGTTATTAAGGATTAAAGGGGGTGACGACTCTGGAATGGTAGTTCCTTGGTTTCCATTAACTTTGTACAAGATAGTGAAATGCAAGCTTCCAAGGGAGGGTTTGCATATGTATTTCGGGCTATCAGCTCCCACCCTGCCCTGTTATCTTGTGTGTCTGTTTAACACGAAATTGCCCTTCCTCTCCTGAGCTCAAACTAGAAAGCAGTCTGGCTGCAACAACTGAGATCTCTGTGCCTCTCAGAAATCCTCCTGGTTCGCACTGGAGTGTTGAGGGAAGATGAAAAGAATTTCACATTAGCTGGCCGCTTGCTCCAGATTCCGTGGCTGAGCCATCGCCTTCGAAAGAGACCCGCCCTGGCCCAAGTTTGCTGGGCTTTCGGCGTCTGAATACTCGAGCAGGGAGGCTACCCATCCCTCCATGTCCATATTTAGAATTTTGCTTTTTCATTGCTAGTGATCACAGCGTGTCCTCAAAACTAAAACACGTCTGAAGGTACGTTTGTAAAGTGCCTACGAACGTTTAGTGATAAAATGACATACACCTGAAGAGAATGCCATACCATTGGGGTGGGTCATTTTATTTTATTTTATTCGACTTTATTTTATTATTATTTTTTGTGGTGGGTCATTTTATTACAAAGATCTCAGAGTTTGGAGTCATAAGTGCTCTTAATAGTCTTGAAAATAAAAGTACCAGTGAAGAAACAATAAAATAACCCAAATAAAAACCAATTCCTGACTTAATCCACCCCTAACAGAATGAGAACTCAGAGTTGATAAAACTTGACTCTCTATCATCAACATTTTTCAACCCCACCACAACTCAGGAAGTTCAACGTATAGACAGGCTGAATCGAAGAGACCAAAGTGACTTGTCCCGTGTCATGTGACTAGCAGATCGTCCATTTGGAAGGAAACCTATATCTATCTGGACTCTGGTTCTTATGATTTCAGTGCTGCACATTTTTCGTCAATGATTCCAAGGTTTTGTAGCACTGAAGTCAGCTGCATGGTATGAACAGTGGCAGATGAGCTAAAGAAATTCATCTCTTCAACAGCAGCTCTTACTGACTGTAGGGTTTTAACTGGAATTTGTGTCTGCTCGGGCCTGAGTTGTTTTATATTATAACGCCATAGGTTCATGTTCATGGCTATGCGATAGCATGGTTATTTTTAAAAGTTCTAATCAATCATTATATGTCCATGGTCATTACTACTTGGTAATGAACACAAAGATTATAGACGTGTAGTTTCGCTTAGTGGTTATAGCACTTGTCTGTTGCAGCGTGAACTGCTTCTGTCTGAGATGGAATAATAGCCTAGAAATAAAGACGTAAGGTATTTTAGTGCGATGCATAGTAATCCTTAGACCTCTGCGAGGTACCTGCTCGCCCTCTGCTTTTAAAAGGTTTCTGAATCTATTATGTGGGTCTTTAAGGCCTATCAGCCTTCCTCACTTACACAGCCAGTGTCCACCCTGTTTCTCCTGTGTCTGGGGAGCTGAGCTGGTCCAGAGCATCCAGAAGTCAGCTAGAAAGAGGACATCACTGACCTCCGAGAGCTTCGAGTCAGCCAGCCGATCCAGCAGTCGTGGAAGGAGGCTGGTGGGAAGGGGGCATCCTCGTTAGTAGGTCCAGGGTCGCTCAGGCCTCCGTGGAAGCACTGAGTGGAAACAGAAAGTGAAGAATCAGTATTGTCTCAGCATGTCCACCACTGTTAGTCAAACTGATGGGATGGCGATAAACCCATGATTTTCTCCTGCACTCCTTGTTGCCAATGTTCATGATGAAAATTTATGATGTAATTTACCATTGTTTTGCCCTGAATATTTTCCTGAATATTATTTCTTACTGTAAGACAACTCTGTTTAGGGCTGAATTGTTTGGGGATAAGAATGAGAAAATATAAGGAGAATTAAGCTAACAGACAACCCAACAAAATGAAAGTTGCAATTTGGATGATCTAAGAAAACCTAGGGTGCACGTTCCACCAGGGCCATTAATAGGTTCCCTGTAAGTTGTTATTTATTTATTTTTTTTAGGAACTTCTGTTTTAGATGACGAGAACAGCTAAGATTCCACCGCCCTGGAGGTTTATACAGCTCATTCCCATGTGCTTTCATCTCTAGATCTTTAAACAGCCCCATGACTACGACCTGGTCAGAGCAGATGTTACTACCACCATTATTCAGTGGAGGAAACTGAGGCTTAGGGATGCATTAAGCATAACTAGTTAGTAGCAGAGACTGGAATTTGACTCCAAATTCAATCATCTTTCTACTAGTTTCTCCCTACTATGAATTCTAAATCGGGTCTTCAAAAATTTAAAATACGCTCAGCAGTTATATCCAGAATTTAAAACACGCAACATGTCTAGGTAAGTAGCTATTCTGGGAGATAAATGATCTTCAGATCACCCACCCTTCCAAGCAACTTCATCTCAGAACTGAGAGTGAGTTCAAGAGTTTTATCCAGCTTCAGAATAGAGGATCCTTTGGGAAAATAATTTTAAAGAATGTGGATCACCAGTTAATTTTGACCGGTTATTTTTTCCCAAACCAAACTATCTGGCATTTGTGTCTTATTTCTTCCTGCTGCCAATAGCTGGACCCACACATGTTCAGACCTCACACAAAAATGCCAACGTCTGCACATTTTCGCGACGAACAAGCATTTTCAGTCAAAGCAGAGAGAAATGAGGCTCTGCCTGTCTGTTGCAATAACATTAATATTATCTCTGTACAGCTGCTTTTAGAAGTGCAGAGTTAAATGCAGAGCCCTGGAGATGCCTAGGAGCACACATAAGATGAGCACAGCCATTCACGGAAGACCTAAGACACCGAAAATTTGCAGGATAAACTTTTCACCATGACAAAAGTAGAGCAGTGTCGCCTATTCCAGTATGAGATTGACAGCGGGAAATAATGACAATAAGTTTCGTGTAGGATGTATTTTTGATGCAGAGAGTTGGAAGAGCTATATTTGTGTTCTTGGTCAGAGTAAGTCACAGTATTATTAACTACCCATGTAAATTTGGGCTCAGGAATAAAAAGGCTGAAATCTGAGGGTGGCCAAGCCAGTCTGGCTGTGGATAAGCTAAGGAAGAGTAGATGGGAAATAAACATTCATGACAGGCGTTGTGACAAGAAAGACCATTATATTAGTGGATAGCATTTCAGAATTCAGAGGAGCGGAGGGTCAGCTTTGCACCCAAAGCTGCAACTGCCAAACGGAAAGTGCTTAGTAAAACTGGCCTGAGGTTGCCCGTGCAAAGGCATTGATGGGGCTGGGCTGGCCTCTGGGGACGGGCAGGAGAACGCTAGTGTCCAGTGGCCTATTGACAGTTTCACTCTTATCCTTTCAGCTGCTGTTAACTGAGAAAAGAATTTTACACACACACACGCACACCTATGTATGTGCTTGCTTATTTATGTCAGACTTAATTTTTTTTAGGGAAGTTTTAGGTTCACAGCAAGATTGAAAGGAAAGTATAGAGATTTTCCCTTGTCCCCCTGCCCCCACACGTGCATAGCCTCCCCCATCAGCAACACCCCCACCAGAGAGGTCCATTTGTTATAATCAATGAACCTACATGACACATCGTAATCACTCAAAGTCTGTAGTTTAATGATGTTTCACCCTTGGTCTTGTACATTCTATGGGCTTGGACAAATGTGTAATGACATGTATCCATCATTAGAGTATCAGAGAGAGAAGTTTCACTGCCTGAAAATCGTCTGTGCTCTGCCTATTCATCCTCCCTACTCCCCCACCTCTAATTCTTGGCCCCACTGATCCTTATACTGTCTCTATACTTTTGTCTATTTCCAGAATATTGGAATGTTTCAGTACGTAGCTTTTTCCAATTGGCTTCTTTCACTTAGCAATATGAGTTTAAGTTTCCTCCATGTCTTGTCATGGCTTGATAGCTTATTTCTTTCTAGCGCTGAGTAATATTCCACTGCCTGGATGTACTACAGTGTATCCTTTCACCTACTGAAGGACATTTTGGTTGCTTCCAGGTTCTAGCAATTATGAATAAAGCTGCCATAAGTGTTTGTGTGCAGGTTTTTGTGTGGACATAAGTTTTCAACCCCTTTGGGTAAATACCAAAGCATGTGATTGCTGGACTATATGATAAGGGTATGTTTAGTTTTGTAAGAAACTGCAAAAATGTCTTCCAAACATTTTCACCATTTTGCATTTCTACCAGCACTAAATGAGAGTTCCTGTTGCTCCCTGTCCTCATCCACATTTGGTATTGTCAGTGTTGGATTTTTGGCCACTTTTAACAGGTATGCACTTGTATCTCCTTGTCATTTTAATTTGCATTTCCATGATGACATATGATTTGGAGCACTTTTTATATGCTTATTTGCCATCTGTATATCTTCTTCGGTGAGATGTCTGTTCAGGCACTTGGCCCATTTTTTATTTGGGTTCTTTGTTTTCTTATTGTTGAGTTTTGAGTGCTCTTTGTATATTTGGATAACCATCCTTTATCAGATGTGCCTTTTGTGAACATTTTCTCCTAGTCTATGGTTTGTCTTCTCATCCTTATGACTTTTTTCCTTCACAGAGCAGAAATTCTTAATTTTAATAGAGTCCAGCTTATTAGTTATTTCTTTCATAGACCATACCTTTGGGGTTATATCTAAAAAGTCATACCCAAGGTCATCTAGATGTTCTTTTATGTTAGCTTCTAGAAACTGTATAGTTTTACATGTTACATTTAGGTCTATGCTCCATTTTGAGTTAACTTTTGTGAAGGGTGTAAGGTCTGTGTCTAGATCCATCTTTTTGTAGGTGGATGTCCAGTTGTTCCAGCACAGTTGGTTTAAAAGATTATCTTTTCCCCATTGTGTTACATTTGCTCCTTTGTCAGATGTTAATTGACTATATTTATGGAGTTCTGTTTCTGGGCTCTTTACTCTATTCCACTGATCTATTTGTCTCTTCTTTCATCAACAGCATACTATTTTGATTACTGTGGTTTTATAGTAAGCCTTGAAGATGGGTAGTGTCAGTGCTCCAACTTTGTTCTTTTTCAGTATTGTGCTGGCTTTTCTGGATCTTTTATCCCTAATATAAACTTTAGAATCAATTTGTTGATATCCACAAAATAACTTGTTGGGATTTTGATTTTGATTGTATTGATCGAGTTGGGAAAGACTGACATCTTCCTATCCATGAACATAAAATATCTCTTCATTTACTTAGTTCTTCGACTTCATTCATCAGAATTTTGTAGTTTTTCTTATATAGATCTTGTTCCTATTTTCTTAGCTTTATACCCAAGTGTCTCCTTTTTCGTGGTGATAATGTAGATGGCATTTTGTTTTAAATTTCAAATTCTACTTGTTTACTGCTGATACACAAGAAAGAAATTGACTTTTGTATATTAACCTTGTACCCTGAAACCATATTATAATCTCTTGTTAGTTCCAGGAATTTTTTGTTGTTGATTCTTTCAGATTTTCTACAGAGATGATCACGTCATCAGTGCACAAAGATGATTTTATTTCTTTCTTTCTAATCTATGTACCTTTTCTTATCTTGTCTTATTTCATTAGCGAGAACTTTGGGTGAGGGGACCATCCTTGCTTTGTTCCTGATCTTCATGGGAAAGCTTCTAATTGCCCATCATTATGTATGATGTTAGTTGTAGGTATTTTGTAAATGTTCTTGATCAAGTTGGGGAATTTCTCCCCCATTCCTAATTTACTGAGACTTTTTATCATGATGGGCATTGGATTTTGTCAATGTGTTTTCTGCTTTATTGACATGATCATGTAATTTTTCATTTTTAGCCTGTTGATGTGATGGGTTACATTAAACTGATTTTTGGATGTTGAACCAGCCTTGCTTACCTGGGATATATCCCTTTTGGTTATAGTATATAATTTCTTTCTATATTGTAGGCATGCACATTTATTTAATTTCCTATTTACACTTTAAGTTTATGAGTGAGAAGAGAACATTTCCTAGACATTAAAAAAGATCTAAATGTCTACAACTGTTGGTTCATGTCATGAACTAAATTTGAGTTGTGCATTTTCACATCGATTTTGATCTCTTTATTGAATTCTGCAGATAATGAGGCTGGAAGTTTTCTCTTTGACAATGATGATAGTTATCAGACTCTCTGCAATCTTGTACTTTCCTAAAATTTGATGTTATGGCCAAGAATCATATTATATTCATCTTATTTTAAAGAGTACAATCTGTGTTGGTAGGAATATAATTTTAGAATTTCAAGTATGTGCACTTAGTCAAGATTTTCCTACCCTGTGATTCATGTCTTGCTTTTTATTTTCCATGTAAATAGGACCAACATGCTATTATTTCCAAATTAAGGGTGTTAGAAACTGGCATCTAGAAATTAGGAAAGCTGAGAGTCAGTCTGGATTTTGAACCTTAGCCGCTATCTGATTATTGCATTTTACAGTTGGATCATTTCTCCACTGTTGTGAAGTAGAGACAGCAGGATCAGTCACATATTAAGTAATTTATTCAATATCTATTGATTGCTAACTATATACAAGGAACTATAATAAATACTAGGGATTCAGAGATGAATGAAACAAAGTCTGTATCCTAGAGGAGCTCACAGGTAAATGAAGGAGGTAAGTATGCAGATAAATAATGAGTGCCTTTACTGAGATATGACTAGAGTTTTCTGGAAATGTGGAGAAGAAAGAAACTCTCCCTTGGGGAGTTGCATTTGACTTACGTCTTGAGTACTTTTTGGATATGTTTATCAGTTCTCTCCAGAAAAATGATGCAAGGATTGCGCTGTCTTTATGTATTTCACAAACCGTCTCCCCAGATAACTAATATGTGCTTAAAACTGACTATCACTGCAGTAACAATATAATTTCTTTTCTCGGTTTGCAGAGGGTTTTCTCGACAAAATGCCTGCAGCACAGATATGAGTCTTCTCATTTCACCCGTGAGAAAACTGAGCACAGAAAGGTCAGTAACTTGCATGAGGGCCTGTACACTGGCACGGCCTGGGTTGGAACCTTGCCTCCTTCTAATTCCTCAAATCGAAATCTTTCCTCTTGTTTAACTCTGATGGCATAAATATGAAAGTCCAACAGGAGCACTTAGTAAACATCCTATTTCAAATGGAACATTTTCATTGATGCTGAGGAGTTGAGCATTCATGTGGCTCAGACACCCATTTGTTAAAATGAATTTAGGGACTGCTCTGCTGGGCAAGCCTGGTGTTCCATCCAACTCAGGATTGTGTTGACAACAGAGGCCTCAAGGGTTTTCCAGGAAAGGACATAGTTTTCCTCCTGACATTAACCTTAAAGGTCAGGTGTACTCTCAGTAGCCATTTATGGCTCTGACATTCATAAATTTGGTTAAAACCTTTATGAATCCATTTATATTCCTTGCCTGTACCTCTTTGATGGTAATGAGCTCCATGGGTTTATTATTTTCTGATAAAATAATACTTTCGTTTATTTGTCCTTAACTCACCTTACTCAGTTTGAAGGAGCCTTCCTCTTCTAGCAAGGAATTGAGAATTATGAGAATAATTGCTCTTGTGTTTATTTTTCACATGATCACCAAAATTCTCTGTTTTTTAAATTTTTTCTTGAGCAAGAATAAATAAAATGTTACATTATATTTCTGTGGCAGAGGGACCAATCTTTTGTTTAAAGATCAGGATTCTGTCTTCTGGCATATTCTGGTACACTTTTTCTGATGCTGAAACTTGCTCTAGAGTTCCCTTAAAATAACCTGATTTTGGTATTCATAATACATATTTGCCTGTTAAAGGCAGCTCCGATCTGGCCCTAAGGAAGCTTGAGGTAATTTTTGTTCTCATCTACAACCACTTTTGGAGAGTAAGTATATAGTCTATTATGTTGTATGTATTTCATAGCTGATTATAACTGATGTGTTATAGAACATCTTTAAAGAGAAGAACACTGGCCAGGATGTGAAGAATCTGGTGTTCTAGAACCATCTCTGGACTGTGGTTTCCAAGTTTATAAAATTAGGGGCTGAATTAGGTAAATGTCAACATCTCTTCATACTTGACAATTCTGAGACCCTGATTTCCTTGGCCATTGAGAGGTACTTGCTCTCAGTATTGTTGAAGGCTTTGAGGTGGAGCACATGTATTGTTTACTGTTATCTATATGGCCTGTTTCTCACATCAGAGATCTCTAGTAAATGAAACAATTATAATTTCCCCACCCCATCCTCTTACAGAAATGATAACCTTTCCTATAGGTTATTCTTAAGGGATGGTTTATTTTAGGTTCCCCAAGCTCATCCAGTTTGGAGGTAAGCCTTGAAGGCCTCCTCTAGATCCCCTTTCTGTTCTAGGTGGTCACCCTTGTAATTGATCAACATCATCCTTTAGGAATTTATATTGACAAGGGTAAACATTGTCCAAAGGCTCTCCATTTACATCTTTGAGTTTGCTTAGAATCTTAAGGCCAATGGTATCTATCCCAACTACATTTGTTTTTTTGACTTGGGTTACAATTATTTTTTAGCGTTGACTGCTTAGTGGTTTTGCCATGAAGAGTACACATTTGGTAGGAATTATTTCCTTCACTGTTTTTTTTAAATAGCAAATGCAGGGCTGTGAAGTTCTTAGTCATTTGAATACAGCATTACCGTGCGCAGCAAATGAACCCTCATCATCCATCCATTTGTGACCAGGTCTCTCTCTGCCTCCTCTGCCTGGGGGCCCTAGCTCATGATTCATGGGTTGGAGAAAGCACATGAACGCACAGGTCCAGCAATCTCATCTGCAAAATGGAGCCAATGACCCCCATGTCTTGGGATTGCATGTGAGGAATGCATAGCACCCCTCTGATCTGCAGAGAGTATTTTAAATTTGTGGATGTTGCTTCCCCCATATTGCTTTCTAGTTCTTTAATTCAGCCATCCAGCAATGCAAGTGGGAATAGACCAGGAGCAGAGGGGTATGAAAGCCACAGCACACTGAGTCCCGGAGAAATGTTACTCACAAATAGAGAAATGCTGTGGTCTGTGAAAATATGAGTGGATTTAATGTGACTTATAAAATTGACCAGACCGATGCTCATTGTTTTTCGAAAAGTTGCTTTTTATGGTCAGATTGGCTCTGGTTGTCTTCAGTTGCTCTGCTCTTCTGACTCTGCTGTGTGGCTCATATTAACTGCGATGATCTGGCTCTTTCTCTTAGATAGCCTCCTTTATTAGGCTATAAAGCATTATCTGTCCAGGTTTGAAATCAGAGCCCCTGCTCCTTAAATGATTTCCTTTGACAGTTGAGCACTTCTCTCAACCTCTTTGTGCTGTCAGAGCATTACTGTCAGGAGAGAGTTGATTTCTGCCACCTGCCCTCGCATAGCCCTTAAAGGACTTTTTTTTCCTCTGTTCGCCATCCAGTACGTGTATCCTACCTCCATCCCTGAATGGAGAGATGCAGGGACTGGCAAGTGGGAAAAAAAGGAAATATAAATCCTGGGGAAATCTTTTGAAAATCCTAATTTTAGATAGCATCATGTTTTGTAAAATTACTCTCTTTTGGTACCTCTAAAGTTAAAACGAAAATGTAACTATTTAAATGTCAATTGGAAAATAACAAAGGAGCTTTGTTGTAGGAAGAATAGACTATGTGTTTCTTCATAAAGGTCCTCCACTCATGCCAGAGGATTCATGAGGTTGATTTTTTAAAAACCTCAAACGCCTCTTTGAGGTTCCTAGTGGAAAGCCTGTGGTAGACATTGGAGATTGTAAAATGAATAAAACACAGGTCTTGCTTTCATTCCATGTATAGTCTGAGCAAGGAAGCCAGGTATATGCTTATATATCCAAATAAAATAATATCAAGCAGGATGACAAGATACAGGTGCCGACACATGATACAGATGCCACCAGGATGCAATGGAGAGGGAAATGAACTGAGGGGGGCATCTGGGAGGTGGGGGTGTTAAAACCAGGCCCTACAGGAGGGGTGAGATTTAGGCTGGCAAGCTGGGGAGAGAGCAGTAGCAGAAGAACTAACTGAGCAAGGAATGAGATGAAGGTTCCCTGTGTTTGGGGAAAGGCAAGTAGCCTCGTTTAGAAGGATCAGGGGAGCATGAGTGAAGGGCGTGGTGGAGGATGGCATGGAAAAGGTGCCCCATTCTCCTTTTCACCTTCATCCCAGCTGCTTCCCATGACGGCCATTGTCTCATCTAACAGGCATCTCACCAATACTTTGGATCTTACACTCTAATTTGGAGAAGGCAAAGTTTTCCCCAGTGCCACTTTGTGGTCTGCTAATCTGAATATGACTTGGACAATAGCAGGATGATAGCTCAGATATTCACTTCTGAATGCTTCTTACTGGGGTATTACAAAAAAAGTTTTTTTTTTTTTTTTTCTTGGCTAGTAAGAGGAAGCTGAGAGGTTTGGTTTAGGATGTGCTGGTGGTGATGGTATGTTATTTTGTTTTTTTTTTTTTTTAAGAAAATACCTGATGCTCTGCAAATGGACTGCTTAATTTGAACCCTGGTTTGTAAATTCCATGCCTCAGTTTCCTCAGCTCTAAAGTGGGGATAATATGGGACCCATTTAGCATACGGTAAAAAAATGAAGGATCTGTTATTTCATAGAACCAGACTTCCAGAGGGAGGGCAGTTTCAGGGCTAACTCAGCAGTTAGCATGGTCACTGGGGACCCAGCTCCTTGCTTTCTTTTTCTCCGTCATGCTTTGCAAATGATTTGGTGCTCAGGCTTCTCACCTAATGGTCCCAAGCTGACCACTGCAGCTCCAGCATGACATGGCCATTCCCTCCTGGTGCCTCTTCTGATCAGTGAGGGAAATCGCCCAGAAATCCCCAAAAGGTTACCTCTCTTTTCTCCTGGTTTACAGCTTCTCAGGGTAGAATATGCCTACTTTGAATCAATAGCTGCCAAAGGGGATTACTGACAGAGACCAAGCATGACTGCCCCTGGGGCTGGGGGAAGCGCCGACTTCTCTGAGCTCTCGGCAAGGGGGTGGTAAACACAGGAAGAAATCCTAGGGTGACACAGCAAGGAACAAGGGGAAGCACTGGCTTTGAGGCTGGCGGCAGAGTGTCTGCCTCCCTTCCTCTGTATTGTGGGGGGATTCAGTGAAAAGATCTGTACAAATAATTCACCAAGCACCTGACACATGGAAAGCCCAGAAAGAAATTTAGTGCTTATTCTTATTTATCTTCGTTTGTAATATTATTTCATTTAAATGGACACTTCTTCTGACTGATGTGGGCAGAGTCATCTTTCCCTTTATAGCTGGTTTTATCTTACACAGTAGTAACTCTGATATTCTCCCAAAGATGCGAATGGGATTCATCTATTTTCCAAAATACCTAGATGGCGATGTTTTTTTCTTCAAGGCTCCTACTCTTCAGGGTGTGTACTCTGTAGGTTCAGGAAGTCTGGGCCACATAGATCATAACATTCTACTGCTTATTAACTGGGTAACTTTGAATTAGTTACTCTGTGTCTTCATTGCCTCATCTTTAAATGAGTATGAAGTTGGTGCCTACCTCACTGGGTTCTTATGAACATGTCGTGAGTTAATTCATTTACAGCAGCACTTAAAGAGCGCTTAGTATGTAGTAAGAATTAAATAAATGTTTGCTATAAAAAGCCAGGCATCCAGACATCTGAAGACTTACGATGTAGATTTTCATCCTGTCTTCTGGAACCAGCTTGAGCTGTAACAGCATTGTTGGCTTAGATTAATGCTTAGTGCCAGGTAGATTGTGGACTAACCACATTGGATCCTGATGGATTTTTGGTGAATAGGGAAAAGAGAAAGGATATAATAAACATTTATTTGCATGGTGACTTGATCAGAGTAGAAACACAGCTATTTTCATGATAAATGCTTTTTGGCAGCAAACAACAGAACAGTTGTCTACAAGATTTAGCAGGACAGGTTTGTTTTTCTCACATAGCAGAATGGTGGTGCTGCCTCCTGGCAGAAGACATGCTTTACAGCCTCAGAATGAGGGATGCAGCTCCAGGAACATGTCCACATTCCAAGAAGTGGAGAAAGTGGAGAGGGGCAGCATAAGAAACATCCGGTTTTTATGTCAAGAAAGCAGACACTTTCCTAAAATCCCCCAGCAAAATTGTTTTTTCTGTCCTATTGGGCAAAAACATGTGACAAGCCTGTGCGAGCTTCAGGGGAAGCTGGGAAAAAGAATGTTCTGTTTTGCCAGTTTCTAAGTTAGAGGTGGGACAAGGGAGAAGAGTGCTGGGAATGGATATTGAGGGAGCCAACCTATGATGTCCACCATAATTGTTTAAACATAAGAGCCCCAAAACAATGCTTTGTATTTCCCCAAAGCCCAAGGCAGAGAAAGCAAAAGGCAAACACGGTTGAGTGAAGACAGCACTGCTCTGTTGAAATGGTGTCTTCTGATCTTCTGATTTGTACAGGTGTTTTAAGTTAAAAAACAAAAAAAATCTCCAGTTGGTATTACCATGCTGAGTTTTGCAGAGCCTCTTTGCTTTTCTGTCATTTACTATGCAAACAGAAGACCACAAGGCCTTCTGGCAGGTGGGAGAAAAGCGCTTAAATTACCTTTGGTTTTAAATATAAAATAACCTCTTGGAGTCCCACCCTGTGGTGCTGGGAAGTCTGAGCCCTTCCCACACATGCCCAGCTCTACGCACGTAGCTTTCCTAGAAGTGGTCCATTTCCCATTTCACAGTATTTATAACCCTCTCTTAGAGAAGCAAATGGGCTGTACTAGGAAGTCATATTAAGACAGAAAGGAGATTTCGGCTGCCTCAGTAGTAAAAGATAAAGACATAATTTAAATTCATTTGGTTGAAAAGATAAATGCAGATAAAAGCCCAGTAAACAGGAGCCAAATGCCCTGGCACGGGAAGCAGACAGACAATGGACCTGGCGGTCAGCCACCAGAGCCTTCACCTTCGCTGGGGATTGGTTCTGAGCAGCTGCAGGTGCCCACTGCAGGGCCCTACTCTGGTGCTATGGAAGGAAGAGAATCAGGGAATGAGGCCACTGGGGAGGTAGGGGTGAACAGGAAGGGCCCCAAAAGAAAAAGAAAGAGGATGAGGAAGCAGACAGGTGGGGAGGGAACCTGCAAGCTCCATTAAAGAGCTATACAGTCAAACCTGCTTTTGCTCAATAATGTGTCTTCAATACAAATGGCCAATAGACCCATGAAAAAATGCTCAATATCACTAATTATCAGAGAAATGCAAACCAAAGCCACATTGAGGTATCACCTCACACCAGTCAGAATGGCCATCATTAATAAGTCCACAAACTTAATTGATGGAAAGGGTGTGGAGAGAGGGAACCCTCCTACACTGTTGGTGGGAAGGTAGTTTGGTGCAGCCATTATAGACAACATTATGGAGATTTCTCAAAAATACTAAAAATAGACTTAGCATATGATTCAGCAAACCTACTCCTGGGCATATATCTGGAGGGAACTCAATTTCAAAAATATACATGCACCCCAATGCTCATAGCAGCACTATTTACAATAGCGAAGACATGGAAACATCCTAAATATCCATCAACAGATGACTGGATAAAAAAGCTGTGATATATTTATACAATGGAATACTACTCAGCCATAAAAAAATAAAATAATGCCATTTGCAGCAACATGAACAGATCTGGAGTTCGTCATTCTAAGTGAAGTAAGCCAGAAAGAGAAAGAAAAATACCATATGTCACTCATACATGGAATCTAAAAGAAGAAGAAGAAGAAGAAAAAAGACACTAAAGAACTTATCTACAAAACAGAAACAGACTCACAGACATAGTAAACACACCTATGGTTACCAGGGGTGAGGGGGTGGGAAGGGATAAATTAGGAGTTCGGGAATTGCTAATATTAACTACTATATATAAAATAGATTAAAATAAATTTCTTCTGTATAGCGCAGGGGACTATATTCAATATCTTATAGTAACCTATAATGAAACGTAATGAAAATGAATATATGTATGTATATGCATGACTGAAACATAATGCTGTACACCAGAAGTTTAAACATTGTAACTGACTACATGTCAATAAATTAAAGAAGGATAAATATATCCCAGATCAAAAAAAAAATAATAATAACGTGTCTTCACATAGAAAACAAACTGTGGTTAACATGGAGGAAAGGGTGTGGGGGACAGATTAGGAGTTGAGGATTAATAGATACACATTACTATCTATAAAATAGATAAACAACAAGGACCTACTGAATAGAACAGGGAACTACACTTGATTTCTTGTAATAAGCTATAATGGAAAAGAAACTGAAAGAAAATATATGTATGTATAAGTATAACTGAATCACTTTTCTATACACCTGAAACTAACGTTGTAAATCGACTACACTTTAATAAAAAATAAGAATTAATAGGAAAAAAGAGCTATACAGTCCCCCTACCCCCTAAAAAAGGCCTTGGGCTGTAGTGCTCAGAGAACTTTTTTCTGTATGCCCTTTGCTTTTAGGGAAAAATAAAACCCAGAATGCCTTTGTCCTTAGTAGTGAAACATCATTTTTAACTAGAAAATATCTTTATTTAGGGATAACTGAAAGAATACTATTGACATCATCCGTGCTGTCTGTGGCATCTTGCTGGAGCTGTCATAACTTTCTGTGGTTCAGATCAATTCATTAAACACTGGCTGAGCATATGTTTGGGCCAGGCACTCTGCTAGTTTTTGAGTTTAATAATGTGAAAAAGACAAGGCCAGCGCTGGAGTGGCTTATACTGTAACTGGGGGGCATGTGGCAACATCTGGAGACATTTTTGGTTGTCACAACTTGGAGAGGTGCTACTGGAATTCAGAATACTTCACCCGTGCTGAGATTGGAAAACTCTACACTATTTTGAAGATACTTGGGGAAAAAGTAAAAATAAAAAATGGTACAATTGCAGAAACGTGTACGTGGTAAAGAAGTGTCTTAAAGACAGGACTCAAAAATTCCATCCATGGGAATCTGTGAAGAATACCAACGTGGTATCAGGTTTTCAATGAATTTTGAAGGATGTTTAGGAGTTCACCAGGAGAAGGGGGTAAGAAGGACCTCCTTAAAGGATTACATAAAGAAAAAAGATTGTAGGCAGAAGAAGATCCAAAAGCAGAAAGCCTTCAAATTTTCCATAATGTGAGAGGTCCGAAGTACTCGTAAATGATCCTGGAGGGGTAGACAAGATCAAATTATTACCAGCCCGGGGTGCCAGTCTCCGGAGCTTGAACTCATGTCTATAACTGATGGGGACAGTTGAAGAATTATAAGCAAATGAGTGATTTGACCAAAATTTTAGGTGAGAATAGTAACTATTAAATTCTGAAATAAACTGAACAGGACTAGAGAGGCCCAATTAACGTAACCATTAGCATTCTACTAGATCTCTCTTTCTCTCTCTTTCCTTCTCTCTGTCTGTCTCCTTCTGTCTCTGTCTTTGCCCATCTGTCTCATTCTCTTTCTCTCTCTCTCTCTCTCTCTCTCTCTCACACACACACACACACACACACACACACACACGCCCCTTTGATGATATATCCCCAGAACTGTTTATACTTTTATATTCTACAGAAATTGTTGGCAATCAACAAAGAGGTCTGGTCTAGAAGGAAAGTAAAACTGGAAATAGTCTGATCACTTGGGAGAATGTGGAGGCATTGAGAGCTTTAAGATCCCTATGAAGCCAAAAGAAGAAAGTTTAGCAGGAAAGAGACCCTGAGGAAAATGATGAAGGACAGGAAGTTGTGTCTAGAAAATGGAATATGGGAATCTAAGGGTTTGTGTGTAGAGCAAGTCCAGGTCAAACAGGTGCCTAAGGTGCTTAAGTGTCAGTGAATGAAACAGAGGACAGCTGCCATTAGGCGTGGAGAGAGAAATGAGTCCTTGGGCTGAGGGGTTTGGTAGCTTATTCATGTGACCATCCAAGAAGCCTGGGATGATGGCAGAACTTGAGGTAAGGATGAAGAGTTTGAAGCAGGTGTCACATTTATCTATGAATATAATGGAATGGTTGGAAGAGAACAGTGATGAGAGGGAGTAGAAGTTATCCATCAGTTGCACCCACAGAGCAGGGTGAGGGAGTTTGCAGTCGACTCCATAGGCCTCTGAACTGGGAAAAAACCATAGTGCCTGTTATGACACATACTGCTGTGAAGGCTTTCAAGAGGCCTTTCTCCCTAAGCTGAAACCCTTGAGAACAGGTGCTATATCTTATTCCTGTACATCTCCCTAGTGCCTTTAAGTCTGGCACAAAGTAAGCACTCAATCAACAAATGAACTAATTCCCAGTGGTAATAATAGTCACACTTAGTTAGCAATGAATCCAAGGGAAATATTTGGAACTGAAGGAATTCATTCTTGAAGATTAACTCAATATGTTTGAGAATGTGGCAGGTATTCTGAAGGTTGAAATCTGTCTGTGGTTTAGACTTTAGCAGACTCTGTAATACATTGTTTTCTCTTAGACAGACAGCTTCCAGAAGCATTTTCTACTTGAATGTTTCTGAGATTGCAAACATTTTTATCCAAAAGATGCTTGAAAACAAATATTCTGGAATGCAAGTTTCTGGGTGTTTTTTGTTTTGTTTTCTTTGTGCTATTGTTGTGTCTGTGTGTTTTGCTGTTGTTGATTTCTTCTGCTCATTTTTGTAAATTTTATAACTCAGTTTTGCCTGGTTGCACAAGAAAATTGTTTTGGCCTCATTATCTAAATGGGGGAATTCAAATGCCTATGAGAATGACTCACGATAGGTAAGGGTGATGTGATTAGTATCATCAAGTTAATCCTACAAGTCATAAACCATTCAACGGAATTTATCCAGGTCATATGAGAAATGGAAAGAAAAAAATGTTCTAGAATGATATTTTCCAGAATGGTAAATGTCAAAATTTTCTAGAAGATTAGAATTATGTATCAGTTAGGACACTCTTCACTGTAAGTAAGCAGCAAATTCAAATTAAAATGACTTAAACTGTCTTACTGTCTCACATGACATGTGGGAGGTAGGCTGTGCTTGGCTGATGGACCCCACAGCTCAGGGACTCCACAGTGGATCTGGGTCCTTCCTGCTCTGACTTCCACTACAAGTCAAGAAATTCCTTTAGCATCACAGGATGACTCTAGCAGCTGTAGACATAATATTTACCCATTTATTCAGCAGTTATTTATCCAGTGAGTATTATGTGCCAAGGTTCTAGGTACTGGGGATATGATAGGATTAGGCGGACCCAGTGGAATAAGTTGTCTATAAGTTTCCAGATAGATCTCCTGCTATATCATTAGCTAAGAGATGCCTTTGTCCATATTATCAGGTAAGACTCTCTGCCTTTATCAAATTTACATTCTAATGGGAACTGAAATCAAGGAGAAGTGAGGGCGAGGGAATAAATATATGATACTTCCAGTAGTTGAAAGTGAAGGGCGATCAAGCTGGCTTGGTACTAGAAGATGGTGGAGGGGCTGTGACTTTCTAAATGCTTGTCTGAGGAGTCTTCTTTGGCTACAAGGAAATGCCTGAATGAAAGATGGAAGAGAGTATGGGAATTTCAGGGAAGGTCTTCCAAGTCAGCTCAAAGCCCCTAAGGTAGGGGCATGGTGGACATGTTTGCAAAACAGCAAGGAGGCCAGTGTGGCTGGGAAGTAGTGAAAAGGGAGAGGATTTATAGGGCAAGAGGTCCCCAAGGTAAGCACATAGATCCTAAGGGCCTTATTGGCCATGGATAGAATCTTGAATTTTATCATAAGGTGGGAAGTTTGGGGAGAGTTTTGAGCAGGTAGGTGGCATGATTTGTTTGTAAAGAATACATTCTGCCTGCTTCATGGAGAATGGACTGTGGAGGGGTAAGAGTGGAAATATGGCATGTGCTTATAGGCTGTTGGACTTAAATAGCCCCAGCGAGAGGCGACTGGGTTACAGTAGTTGGGGGAAGAAGTGGTCGGATTCAGGGTGTACCTTGGGAGCCTCCCTCATCAGTATCCTGGGATCAGAACAAAAGGAACATTCCTCTCGTGTCCCTTTTAAGTTTGAGGCAAGGTTTTCCAGAAACTTCCCAGTTTACTTCTTGGTTCTCATTTGTTTGAATGACACCTTTTTTTTTTTTAAACTGAATATAGTTGATTTACAATGTTGTGTTAGTTTCTGGTGTACAGCATAGTGATTCAGTTATATATATGTATATATTGTTTTATATTCTTTTTCATTATAGGTTATTACAAGATATTGAATATAATTCCCTGTGCTATACAGTTGGACTTTGTTGTTAATCTAGTTTATGTAAAGTAATTAGTATCTGCCAATCCCAAACTCTTAATTTATCCTTCCCTCTCCCCTTTCCCCTTGGTAATCATAAATTTGTTTTCCATGTCTGTTTCTGTTTTGTAAATGTATTGATTTGTGTCATTTTTTAGATTCCACATATAAGTGATATCATATGATACTTGTCTTTCTCTGTCTGACTTACTTCACTTAGTATGATAATTTCTAGGTCCATCCATGTTGCTGCAAGTGGCATTATTTCATTCATTTTTGACGGAGTAGTATTCCATTGTGTATATAGACCACAACTTGTTTGAATGGCACCTTACAGACCTGTACAGACCTAAATAGATCTACAAGATGCCATTAGAGCTGGTAGATCTAAACTAGCTTCCTGGCAATTGGAGTGAGACTAATGTGTGTGGCTCAGATGGATAAAAGTGTCCTCTAGGCTACAGAGGGGCCCAGACTCTCCAGGAGGACCTGGCCACTTGGAGGAGGGAGAATAAGTTTGGGGATCTGTGGAACTCAGTGTGAAATAAAAATATAAGGCCTCTTGTTGAAACATTGAGAATTTTAAGATGGACAACACGACAACAGAGTGTTAAACCAAGTTCTGGGCCCTTCCAAACTTGGGCCCCGTGAGATCGCCAGTGAAGCCAGCCCTGGCTATTAGCAAAGCAGTGGCTTTGGGTGACAGCAAGTGTTTTTGTCTTGCATAAATTGTCTCTGGGAGTAATTTACACAATCATGGAAGCAACATCAAGGTTTTCAGGTCATTGAATTCTTGGTTATTGTCCTGCTAGCCAGGAGGGGAAATTAATGCTTACTTGACTTAATGCCTGACTTATAGTCAAATATTAAATTCCTTCTAATTTTTATCCTCCTTTCACTGCTACATTGAGGTGAATCCCTTGCCTTTAATCTTATAAACAGTGAACTCATCTTCTACTTCATTTCCTGACAATGCCAATTCCTTTAACTCTGATCACTTGACCCATTTGAGGTCTTGCTTCTGTCCTTAGACCTGATATGTGCTGTAGTTTCTCTTTCCCTCCTCCTTTGAGATTTTTAGCCATGTTTTGACTATTCTTTTTGGGGTCTTATAGGATATTTACCTCTAAGGATATACCCTGGCCCCTGGCACTATGATCAGTGTTCTTGTAGGGTTTCCCTTACAGCACCCATTTTTTTCTTGGCCACCCCATTAGTAAGATGCCATTGAAGAGAACACTACCTGCCTTCTCAGAGGAATTCTTGACAGTTGTCACTGAACTTAATACTTACCGACATACTTTTGTATCTTCACAGCTTCCCAGGATTTTAACTATGTAGTCTTCCCTTATAGAATCTCACCATTGATGAGAACAGAGAGAGGAGGGGGGAAATATAATATTGCTACTTTAGAATAAGCAATTGTTTTCTGGGGGAAAAATGTCTATAACTACTGGCGAATGTGAAGAACAAAAGAAATCGCACTTTAGATAGGCAAAATTTAACAAAGATTTTTTGAGGGAAAGAATTTCTTGCCTTTTAGGACATGATTTTTTTGTATCTCTTGAGGCAGAGAACAATGAACGGCCCTGATGATTTAGACATTCACCAGTCAGAGTAATTTGGATGTCACTCTCTGAAATTAGTGGTCTTCAATTTTTCTTCTACCTCGGGTTAGACTTGCAAGCAAAGGCTGTGGGTCCCCAGGGCATTATTCTTTTAGAAAAAGAACAAGCCCAGCAGCTTCCAAGTCGGGGAAACCTAATTTTTGAGGTTTTCGATTGCTAGTGGAATTCAGTGTTCTATGTGATAATTCTTGTTATCATCGATAAATGAAAATTATCTAAATATGTTAAAAGAAAACCCCTGGCAAATTGGTTCTTTTCTACTGAATTCTTCTTATTTGCTAATCATAACAAAATATTTATATAATTATATCTATATTTTACTATTTAAATTTTTTTGATGAATTCTTTAAATTTTCTTCATAAAATTGATGATGCCAATCCAACCACTTTTGCTTGGGTAAATTCTTTCCTTGGTGCTGAGTGTAACCCTCTAATCCCAGCTGTCACTTATGACAAATTAGGGCTTCCAGGCCCACAAACACATATCCTGCAGGTCACATGTCCCAGAGATGGAGAATGTGATTTCTCCCAAGGGCCGGCTCTGCAGACCATTATATCATCACACACTCTGAGAGAGTCTCCCTTTTCCAGACTTACTGAGCCCCCTTTGATTGTGCAGCATCTTTACCTCTGACCTCTAAGCAGGGTCATTGTTGTAACAGCCACAAGAAAGCTTTCAGGAATGAATGAGTGCTTAGAGAAATCAGGGAGCATGCTCTGTCCAGCACAGTGATCATTTCTGACAATGCTGATAGAGGAACTTCTTCTGCAGGCCATTGATTTCAGTGTCAGGCAGATGAAAAGTAGCATATTGATGAGCCTTTGTCATTACTTTGCCAACAGTGTCTTGTCAAATAAAAGACCAGTAGAGGAAACCAACTTAAGACAGGCCATCACATCAATTTTCTTGGTGCTGAAGGGAAGGGAATGAGCTGTGATATTTAAACTAATCGATGCCTATAAAGACACTCTTAAACTCTTAAGATAAACTGGTTTGTTTTGCAAAAAATAAAAAAGAAGAAGAGTAGTCTACAGAAAGGATAAAGGAAAATGGGCCACAGATATTGAAGTCAGAGATTCCCACTCACGGTGATAGTGAACCCTAGCTGACCGTGTTCACCGCTACCCAAATCAGCAGCCAACAGAGCTGTTTTCCTTCCATGGGAGGCATCTTGCAAAGCAACTCTTTCCATCCCAAGAACTTGTAACTAAATCCATTTGCACTGCAGGCTTTTGTGCTTTTCCCATATAACTTCATTCTGTCAGCTCATCACCAGCAGTGTAATGAGAAAGGGATGCCAAGATATCATGTTACCAGAATATCATAATTGACATAGCGAATGTCTAGTCTTTCCTGCCTCACTTGGCTCGATGACTCCTGTAGGTGCTCAAAGGTTCTTGGGGATCTGACTTGGTGTATACTCTGGGCAGGGAAAAAAGGGCCCTTTGCAGGTGAGAGCTTTGACAGAGTACAAAAGGGCAAGAATGAAATAGCCTGTTTTTAAAAGAAGAATACTAGCAAAGTCCTGTTTAAGTTATTTGGACCACAGCACAAGTCCCAACTTTAGAAAAGACTTCCGACTGAATTTCAGAGAGGAAATATTTTTAAGGGTCAAAAAAAAATGACTAAGTTTAAATAGGTTAGTAACCAGTTCCCACTTTGCTGCCTTTCTTTCTTTTTAAAAATTTTTTACTCTTTATGTGAAAATTCTCTGATACTTACCAATGCTTCAGAAAATTCGTCCTCACCAATTCTGTAGCCCAGCTCCCCACACCTCCCTTGACTCCTTCCCAAGCACTGCTGTGCTCTTGGGCCTGATGCCATTCCTCATGGTCCTGGATAGGTGGCCTCGAACAGTTCATGTAGTTCCCTGAGCCCTACCTTTAGCGGGCTGGCAGTGCGGAGGACTGAACATACGCATTGTGCAATGCTTCAGGGGAAAGTATGTTTACTACTATATGGTCCAACAATTCAACTTCTAGGAGTGTATCCAAAAAAACAAAAAAAAAACCCCACTATCTCCAAAAAGATATCTGCACTCCCACATTCATAGCAGTATCATTTACAATCACCAAGCCACAGAAACAATCTAAATGAAGAAATAAGGAAGTTGTGAGTTTATTTATTTATATATATTTCAGCCCTAAAAAGGAGGAAATCCTGCCACTTGTGACAACATTGATGGACCCTGAAGGCATTATACTAAGTGAAGTAAGTCAGATAAAGAAAGACAAATACTGTATGACCTCACTTATACATGGAGTCAAAAACCACCACCACCAACAACAAAAAGAATCCACACCAAACTTGTAGTAAAAGAAATCAGATTGTGGTTACTAGAGGTGGGAGATAGAGAAGGGGAAACTGGAGGAAGGTGGTCAAAAGGTACAAACTTCCAGTTCTAAAACAAATAAGGACTAGAGATGTAATGTACGACATGATGACTACAGTTAACACTGTTGTATCGAACATAAGAAAGTTGTTAAAAGAGTAGATCCGAAGAATTCTCATTACAAGGAGATATTTTCTTTTCTTTTAGCTGTACGAGGTGATGGATATTAACTAAATCGATTGTGGTAATCATGTCACAACGTGTGTGAAATCAAACCATTGTCCTGTACACCTTAAACTTAAAACAATTTTAAATGTGTGTTAAAATTTAATTAATTTAATTCATTTTTCCTGGAAACCTATTTTGTATTATGACATCATGTGACATGTGAGACTCTCACTCCAATATGCCCAGTTTCACCTGCTTACTGGCCAAATTCCCAGCTGCCTGATAAACATCTTCCCTCCTCTGCAGACATTTCAAAGTTAACATTTCCAAAGCTTAAATAGTCATTATTCCTCATTACATAAAGCTTGCTCTTTTCTAAAGAAAAAATCCAGATGCTGTATCACAATCACATGTTCTGTGTGCTTAATACACATTTTTGCCCTTAGTAGGGTCACATATTTGTTGAATTAGAGTAAACGCTGAAGTTAAAAGGTTTTCTGCCTAAAACTTGTAAATAATAGCATTCCCCAAAACTGCATGGGGGTGGGAGAGGGTGTTTAGAGAATTTACAGAGATGTAAATAACGTACTTTCTAGCTAAGGGATGTGAGCACTCTGTCTTTTCATTTTTTTCCCTCCAATTTGTTCCAACTTATTTGTTTTTGTCACTCATAACTCAGAAACAATTTAATGGAAAAACTTCAAGTGTTATATATATATTAGTCCTTGATGAGAACTAGAATGTAAGAATAATTTTACCAACATGGAATTTAAAGTTTTTTTATTTATTGAAGCTTAATTTTTCTTTCCATGAGAGAGCACCATGAAGTCCCCACGGATAAAATCATGTCCACCAGGCATCTGGCAATAGTTTCACTAAACTAAGGTTTCATTTTGAAAAATAAAATGCCCAGTCCTTCCTTTGAAAGGACAAACTCTTTGCCATAAAACGGTTTCCTATGGGTCTAAGTTTGTCATATTTACTTCCGTAAAGTGGCAGGTTATCCCACGAGTTCTATTTCCATTTGCTCCATTTAGTTCTGCTTCACCTTGGCTTGTAGTTCTTTCCAGTGGAAGTCAACAGAATGCCTCTGTCTGCAGAAATGTGTGTTTACCAAAGGGAAGGACTGGGCCCAGTGAGAGCAAGGATGGCTACCAGCATCCGCTCCCCAGATACCCTCAAAGCAAGGCCAGCCCCTCTTCAGGGAGTAGAAGTATTTTTCCTAAATTCTTCCATTCAGGTTAGATCTCTCCACCTCAGCGATTTAGTGAGCAGGGAAGTTCAGGCTTTCACCCAAGACTGCCTGAGTTGCATGTCCTCTGAATAAATGTGACCTAATGCTTTTCCAGTGCTTTCTCCAAAGAGGCGTTGGGTGTAATGGAGACTGTCAAGTCCTGGGCAGTGAGTAGGAAGGAAAATTGAAGTCATAGCTTTTGGGGCAAATGCTTTCTCTTCCCACACATGCCACGGATTGCTTAATGCTCACACAAAGCCTATGGCCATAAAATTCCTTCCAGAAAGTCCCTTCAAGGAAACACAATCAACCACAACCTGCCCATTATGGAAGGCTAGCAGGCGGCCCCATCCTGCAGGGATGAAGGGCCTTTGGCTCCAAAAAGTCTCAATTTTTTTTCTTCAGCTTGATTTGTAGAACGGCTGATCCATCATCTCTAGGAAGCAGGAGGTAATGATAAACAGGTAAAAGAATCATTAAGGCAAACCTTGCTCATTGATGATGTTTCCTCTACGTTTGTTTTATTAAATGCTTTTAAAGCTTGCCACCAAAGAGGTTTACAACGCATTAAAACTCCTGCTGAAAGGATCAGCCTAATATAATATGGAGAAAGATGAAGAGCTATGCAATACTGCAGTGAGCTTATTGGCTTAGATATGGAATAAACATCATCTTTGTGGTTCATGCTGCCATTATAAAGTCTTCTTGTGGCGTGTAGTTCTTACCACAGTCAATGCAGCTAGCAGACAAGATGTGAGCTATTAAGTTACATTGCAAACAAAAGGGTTTATGTCCTTCCCAGGAAAGCATACCTTCCCACACTGTCGTAATGATATGCAGACTTCAGCTGGGATATTGCCCTGTTTGGTCTGGACTATCTGTGTGTACATTTCTATTAGCATCAGTTAATCCTTGACCTTCTTCCTGGGCTGCCCTTTGGGCTTCTTCTGGAGGGTGAATTGATGCTACAGAGTTTAGCTGCATTAGCTAGTACATCATGGAACAGGACTTCAAATAGGTTCTGTCATATGTGCTGCTGGTGGGGGTTGTGGATTGGTTGACTGCTCGGTCCTCGCTTTTTTTGCACCCTGAATGTGATCAGGGAGTAGCCAAAAGTTGATGAAAGAAAAAAAAAATGTTGTTGACAGCAGAGCAGTAATAGAGTCTTGAAGCCCCAGTTGGGGAATTAGACTGGTCTGGAAGAACAGCAAGGAGGAATAGGTCAAGGAGCAATGAACCTTAAAACAGCTTTAAAAGGAAACAGATGAAAAGAATGAAGAATTCACCAGGACACACACAGGCCTAAAAGCAGATACAGAAGGATCATAGCAGTACCAACAGAAAGTCTGAACTACTGCCAGACGAAGAGGAAATTCAAGCTGGCTGCAGATACTTGAGAAGGAACATATTTTTTGCCGGCAGTCAGGAGAAGACACAACATTCTACAATATATATTTCAGCTAACGAGGCATGGAACTGGGTTAACAGATGGTCAAAACCTTAACACTATTCAGTTTTGTGAAAATAAGAACAAAAATTGAAAACTTTCATAAGACACAACTCAGATTTCTGACCTACTTCCTGTCACATGCCCTTCTTTGTTGCTCTGAGTGCCCCTAATCAACAGAGATGATTTATTTCTTCTCTTTTTAATTTTTAAAAATACACTGCAGAATTCAATTTGCAGATATACATTTTTAAGAATTTTGTGTGTATTTGTAATAGGCTATGGTTAAACCTACAGTGGTCCTAGTGATGCAATAAAAACACAATACATTGACACAAGATTGTGTGATTGTAGTACCCAAGGGAATTGCTTTAAATTGTAGCAAATGGACCCTTGAATGGTGATACTACCTCCGTCCTTTTCCAATGCACAAGTGGAAGCAAGCTGGTGACTCGGTCTTGTTTGACGTGATGGGTTTCTCATCCTGCCTTCTCTTCTTTCAAAACAAAACTTGGGAAACACCTCTCTGAGAAAGGGAGTGAGAACTGGGAGGCTGTATCTCTGTTCTCGCTTGTGTCTTCATCTCATATACTTTGTGTTTTATTTGTTCACTGGCTCAACGGGAAAAGGAAATGAAGGTCATCATGAATTAGATTTCAGTCATCACTCTTGGCAGCCTTTAAACCTAAATCAAACTTTCTGGTCTAGCTTCATTCTATATTAAAAGTGAAACTGGCTTATAATTGGTTTTTATACTGTTGTTTTCTGATTTTAACTCAACTTATATTAATTTTATAAACTACTTGAAATGTCTTTCCCTTCTTTCTTTTTCTTTTCTAGAAGTTTGGTATAAATTGCCAACAGAATTACTTGGCCTTGTCATTTTTATATTGTTCTTTGTGTTTTTGTGGGTTGGAAGGTAGATTTTTATCTACTAATTCAAGTTCTTTAAGGATCATTGGTATTTTTAGGATGGTTCTTCTTAAGTTAGTTTTGGTAAGTTATATCTTCCTAGGAGACAATTTCTTTGCCCAAATTTTCCATTTTTTAAACTTAAATTTATTTACGGACTATTTATTTCTTCTCTCTACTCTCTTGAATGGGAAGGATGCTATATTAGTTGGGATTCTTTTGTTTATAAATAATCAAAACCTACCTTTGTTTTATCGAAGATGGCAGTGTATTGGTTCCCAAGACTGATGTTCAGGTATGAATGGTTTGAGGTACTCAAAAAATGTCATCAGGTATCAGACTTAATTTTTTTTAATCTCTTGATTCTGCTTTTTTCTATAGACTCTATTCTACTGACTTTCCCTTAATGGGAACAAAGTGCCCATCCCTAGATCCAGACTTAATTCTATACGCTTAGCTACTCCAGAAAAAAAAAGAGAGATACTCTTTTCCTAACTTTTGCAGTAAAATCTCTCCCACATCAATCACTTTGTTACTGATAAAGTCATCTGTCCATCCCTGAACCGGTTACTATCACCAGCATGCAGTGAAGGTGGAGACATGCATGTCTTTGATTGGTGAGTCCTAGGAAAGTGCGGTATGCTGCTCTCAGACAGAGGAAGAATGGATAGTTATCAGGCTGAAGTAACAGATGTCCACTTCATGTGCTCAGTAGCCAGCACATTTGCTCCATCATCAACTTGCATTGCATTAGTGCTTGACTCAAGTGATGCTTAAAAAATGTAGGGCCTCCTGGAATCCACTTGTTTGCTATAGGAGAGTAGATGGGTAACTGACACTAGACTTTACTCCACTGAATTAACTTCTTCATTAAAGAAGTTAGCACTGAGTTTACGCAGTGAAGATTGTGCAAGGTGCAGTGGGAGTTGGAGTAGCTGCTTTGGAAAGTGGGAGAAAAATTTTATGGAAGATGTGTGAAAATTTACAAGCAGTGTTAAGGGTTGAGATAAGACTGGAAATAATACATTCAGAGTCATTTCAACTTAATATGGTTTGTGATTTTTCTCTAGTTCTAAATGAAGAAAAATGATGTTAGAATTGAGTCATACTGGGAATCTTATTATGGCTACCATGGAATGGTGGGGGGTGGGCAAGATAACTGATGGAGAAAGCCAGAAAGTGGTGAAGAGAGCAGGAAGATACTCACCTAAGGCAGAGTAGCGTCTTTTCCACATTACATGGCCACTGAACACAGCATGTGTACAGTGTAGTGATTCAGGATTTTTACTGATTATACTCTATTAAAATGTACACTTTGAAACTGATGTACTGTTGTAAATCGATTATACTTCAATAAATAATCATCCTCATCATCATCCATCAATATTTTATAGTTCTTAGAGTACAGGTCTCCCACCACCTTAGTTTAGTTTATTTCTAGATGTTTTAATATTTTTAATGTGATTTTAAATAGGATTTTTTTTTGCTTTCTATTTTTAATCATTCATTATTAGTGTGTAGAAAAGCAATAGATTTTGGTATATTAATTTTGAATCTGCAACTTTAGTGAATTTATTTATTAATTCTGATAGTTTTTAAGTGGAGACTTTAGGGTTTTCTATAGAAAGTATCATATCATCTGCAAATAGTGACAGTTTTAGTTCTTCCTTTCCAATTTGGATGCTTTTATTTCTTTTCCTGTCTGACCACTGTGGCTAGGACATCCAATACTATGTTAAATAGAAGTGGTGAGAGTGGGCATCTTGTCTTGTTCCTGAATTTAGAGGAGAAGCTTTTAGCTTTTTGCTGTTGACTATGATGCTGGCTGTGGGTTTGTCATAAATGGTTATTATTACATTGAGATATGTTCCCTCCATACCCACTTTGATTAGTGTTTTTATCATGAATGGATAATAAATTTTGTCAAATGCTTTTTCTACATCTATTGATGATCGTGTGATTTTTATCCTTCCTTTTGTTAATGTGATGTATCAGGTTGATTGATTTGTGAATGTTGAACCATCCTTGCATCCCTAGAATAAAGTTAACTTGATCATAGTATATGATCCTTTTTATACATTGTTAGATTTGTTCTACTAATATTTTGTTCAGGATTTCTACATCAATATTCTTCAAAGATATTGGCTGTAATTTTCTTTTTTTTGTAATGTCTTTTGTCTGATTTTGGAATCAGTGTAATGGTGGCCTCATAGAATAAATTTGACAGTGTTCTTTCCTCTTCAATTTTTTGGAATAGTTTGAGAAGTATAAGTATTAGCTCTTATTTATAAGTTTGGTAGAAATTCTCTGTGAAGCCATCTGGTCCTGAACTTCTGTTTACTGGGAAGTGTTTTGTTTGTTTGTTTGGTTTTTTTACAAATTCAATTTCACCACTAGTGATCAGTCTGTTCAAATTTTTTTCTTCTTGATTGAGTTTCAGAAGGTTGTATATTTCTAGAAATTTGTCTATGTCTTCTAGGTTGTTCAATCTGTTGGTGTATAATTTTTCATAGTATTGTCTTATGATTTTGTTGTATCACTGTGGTATCAGCTATTATTTCTCTTCTTTCATTTCCTGTTTTATTTATTTGGGTCCTCTCTTCTTGGTGAGCCTGGCTAAAAGTTATTCAATTTTGTTTATCTCTTCAAAAAACTAGCTCTTGGTTTCATTGATTTTTTCTATTTTTTCTCTCTATTTTATTTATTTCCTCTCTGATCCTTTTCATTTCCTTTCTTCTGCTGACTTTGTACTCTGTTTTTTCTCTTTTTAATTTTTTTAGGTTGCAGGCTAGGTTATTTATTTGAGATGTAGGCCCTGCATGAGACCTGGTGATACCAAGATGGAAGGGCTCAGATCCTGCTCTCAAATTGTCTACCCACTGCTACTGGACACCCATCTGATAAGATTAGAGATGTGCAAAAGGTCCAGAGGAGGAGAAAATAAGTAGTACTCTTTCTAAGAGAAGCATTTACAAAAGTGGTAGTGATTCAGTTGAGTCTTAAAGCATAATAAAGTGATAATAATCATAATAACACACATTTATGTGGCACTTATTATATGCCAGCCACAGTTATACGTGCTTTACGTACATTAAATCTCATTTAATCCTTAAAGCAAACCTATGACGTAGAATTGTTATCCTCAATTTACAGATGAGGAAACTAAGTCACAGAAAGTTTAAGGAACTTGACCAAGTTCATATGGCTAGTAAGCATTGCCACCTGAGTTCAAACCGAGGCAGTCTGGTTCTAGGTTCATGATTATGACCACTACCTCACATAGGGTAAGTGGTTGTTTCCCTCGGAGACAAATATAGAAAAGCATGATAGTATGGAATGTTCTAGAAATCACAAACATTTCAGAACTTTTGGAGGTAAAATGTACATAATTGAAAGTGAAGAGGTAATGATTATAGAGACTGAGAGCTTTGCTACATGTTGACATCCTACTCTCTCAGTCCTGCTTAAATCTTTCATTTTTAATAACTGTGACTCTTCAATAAATGAGTCAATTTATATAACGTGTATCTTTATTACCAAGGAGGAAAACCCAAATGCTATGTTCTCCAAGTTCAAGTTGTACACTTCTTATACTAGCATCTTACTATTATACAAAAGCTTAGAAATTAAAAAAAAAATTAAATTCAGCTTAGCTGTGCACATGCAGAATATAGCTTAGAACAAGAGTCTTGGAGAGTCACCATTTTTTTATGTGACTAGAGTCATGGTAGGAAAGCAGCTAATTGAAATTCTAGCTCTAGGGAAAGCCGTTAAGGTTAACATACTTCTTGAGGGGAAAAAAAATGTTCTGGAGGCAAAAGAATGCTTCCTGGAAAATCTCATATGGTATTTTTAAAAGAATCTTGATGTTAGTACTTTTTACCTGGTGGTCTTTAATTTCTCTCCTGATTTTGTTTTTGAGTGTGATTCCCTTTTACATTCTTTCATTCTGTTTTCCTTAGAAATGTTCCATCAGTATGTATGTTTAAATCAGACAAATGGATGTGTCCCTTCTAAGGAAGCCCTGATGAGAGGATGAACCCCCTACAATGAGCGAAACAAAAGTGTTTACAGGCAAGAACTTCCATAGATTTCTTTTCTTCACTTGATTTACTTTTCTTCATTAAAGATCCTCTGCTAATGAGATTTTATGAAGTTTCACATTTTTTGTGTATTCCTGTGAGTGGATTTTCCCACCTCCCAAGAATTTTATTTTTTGTGAATGCCTTTGCAATTTTACCACTATTTCACATTTTCACTTTGAAAATACTCTAAGCTGGCACAGCCAACCACCAACCTTCTGAATTCTCAGCATCCTGTATTACTGGTTGCTTTAGGCAGCAGAATTTGTAATCAGATGCTTTTTTAGTTAATCTCACTAATTCAAAGCATCAGTTTTCTCCACCACCCTATACTTCAAGCAAAACCCTCGATTTGTTGTTTTAAAATTAAGTAAAGAAAAAATTAGCCTTTGGACTGACTATAAAGGCAACCAAAATCACAGCAAAATTTGGTGTGCTCTTTCCCCAGTCTTCTGCGTTTTTTCACGTCTTGCCCCGTTTGGTGTTTTCAGTTGAGCATACCAAAGCTGTAGCAAGTTCTTCCTTTGAACGTTGCTCTTTGTACTCCCTCTAGTGACACCACCATGTATAAACATTATTTTTGTGTGGGGGAGAGAATTTCCCCAGAGGCCCACAAAACATTTAATGAAGCGTGAAGCACAAACATTTCATTACAACATATTGTGTATTTTTGCCTTTAATAACTACATTCTTCATCCAAGAAGTCTCAATAGCTTTCAAAAATGAATTACAGTAGTATTATTTTCTCCAGAATATAGTTTTTCCATGACAGAAACAGCACTTTCCTAAACTATTGTATTTATTAGCAACCTGTTGCCCTTCGACACCAGTGCCATTTTCATCGACCCTGATCGAGTGTGGATCATTTAAACTTCCTTTAAAAATTATTAAAATAGTTTTATGTTATTGGATTCTTTTTTCCTTTGCTGTGCACAACCACCGCTGAAAACGATGCATGGAAAGGCTAAAGTGTAAAGTCGCTGAACATTGTGTTGAGTGGAGAATAACGTTCTCCATGGCCAAAGTGCAAGCATTTAACTGAGGAGTCGAGGGTAGTGAGGGGTCTCTTCTGTGGCTTAGCACCAAGGAGGCAGACAAGCTCTGAATTCTTGCTGTTTTCTACTCCCCACTTGGGTCCACTCCAGAGAAATTCTCCATCTTCTGCCTTCACTCCCTTCCTCCGCAAGGCAGCCTCCCATTGGCTCTTTTATACACATTTGAGGATTAGGAAGCAACTTGCCCTGTTGACTCTGGTCTTGTGCCTATTAATAGAAGCTGATCCTAGTCCAACTCTGTAATTCCAAATGGACGATGAAAAACTCCTAGATGTTCACAGCATGTGTGTGCTGTATCCCAAACACCAGCTTTTCCACAAAATTTAAACTCATCAAAACAGCAGCAAAAACAGACCACACAAGAACCTGTGGCATGTGAGGAGAAAGCAGGTCCTTTATAATAGGTGTATATTCTGAATTTCAAATGACATGGGGTTCCTTAGTTGAAGTGAGTTGTGTAATGCTGCTTTACGCTACTGCTCTTTATGTTTTTTAGAATCATTGTGGCATCTCATAGCTTCCCTGATTATCTGTTTTTACTGAGAGTCTGTTCAGAGTTACGGGACAATTAAAAGGAAAAACTTGACGATGATATAGAATTTCAGATGGTTTAGGAAAATGACACGTTTGTACAAGCAGATATGAAGCTAGCTTCCTTTCTTCCAGAATCTTTTTGACTACATTGAATTACCATAGAGCTTGGGAAAAACAGCTGTCTTCCCTCTACCTTCTCTAACAATATTTCACTAAGCAAAAATATATTTTTATTGTTTCTTGAAATGTTACATTTGTGTTTATTAAAATGAGATTATTTAATCCATCATTATTTCTATTAGACATGACCCTAGAAGCTGCTTTTGAATCCCTTAGTAATCTGGGGGTTTGAGGGATGGGCTGTCAGTAAGTCATTAGGGAAGGCAGAGGGAACTAAAGCTTGTTGGTAGCCATGGAGCTGGGGACGGCACTGCTCGATGGCCAATAGAACACGTACATGAAATACTCTGCCTTGGTCTATGATAGCCTCCGTGGTTTTATCGGTGAATTGAGTTATTTAAATGTTGTTTAACATTTTTGATTTTTAATTTACTTTTTAATTATCAATAGTTTATGTCTAAATTATCATTAATTCAAAGCACCCATTATTTTACTTTCTTGAATTTTTTCTTAGATTTTTCTTGGAAGGTAACTTGTTAAGAATGTTGTCAAAATCTGTGTCCCTAACCTGTGAAGGACATTAAATTGGCACTTGGTAAGGTTCTCTCGTGTAGCTTTTGTATAGACCAAATAAGAAAAAATTTTTTTAGTGATTTAGGAGTCTTTGAAACATACATATACATATATAGATATATAGATAGATAGATATACACACACATATACATGTATATGTATGTCTCCAGTTGTTTAAGTTTTAATTCTTGGTCTGTAGACCCTCTAAAAAAACACATCTTTTTTTTTTTTTGGAGGCAAATTGAACAAATTGCTATTTTCCTTGCAGTGTAAGGACATTCAGGCAATTTTTCATCAGTGTTGAAATAAAGAGGCAGTTGGTAATAAAGACCCTCTTTCTCTGCCATTTGCTTCTTCTCCACAGTTTTTGGTAAACTAAGTAACTTATTTTAAAGAATGGTAGTTTGATGATTTAAATAAAATTCTTAAAATGAAGCATCAAGGTTTTTACTGACTCCATTTCTCTTTTCTGAACTCTTCTTTGTGCCTATTTTGCATACTGTACATGTAATATACATTCACTCAGACATTCATTCATTTGACACAGTCATTGAGCACTACCTAAGGGCAAATGGGAAACATGAAGATGGACAGACATGAGTGATGCTCTCAGTATGCCTACAAAACATGGTGGATATTGTAGATTGGATCAGTCTTTCTGTCCCTGTTCTATTATGCCTTTGTTTTAGAGGATGAACACCTAGAAATAACATTTCTCAGATTCTCTTGTAGCTAGAATTCTACATGGGCACTAAGTTTCACCAAACAAATGCACCCACTTAAAACTTTGAAAATGGAAGTGAGCAACATGAGCTTGGGCTCACCTGTGGAGAGACTGAAGGTCATAGTGGAAGCATTTGGTTTTCCCAAGACAGCTGAGATTTTAGACTGTATGTTTTGTCCCTTTGTGTTGTAGGTATCATGAGCTGAGAGGGGGCAGTGGAAATGGATTTTCTATGCAAACAATTCCTTTGGTGTAGCCAAACAGTTCCTTTGGTTGCATTGTTCCTGGATGTAAATGATCTAAGCTTGATTCCCTGGCCCTCCCAGTAATTCTACAAACTATGTAATAACCTGTAACAAATCCCATTCTGTGTAAGCCAGCTGGAATGGATTCTGTTGTTTGCATTGAAGTACTCTGGCCTATGCAAACAGCAGATATTGTGGACACAGATTATTTTATTAACAAGTAAACAATAACTAGTGCTATAGAAAGGTGAAAATAAATTTGTTTAAAAGATGGGAGGAAGAGTTTTTATTTCTTGCTTGGATGTTCAGAGAGGAAGTGCTATTGACACTTGAGAAAGCCTTTGAAAGATGGATAAAGCAAACTTCTGGAATGGGGAAAATGGCACACCAAGTGAAGGAAGAGCATAGAATAAGATATAAGAAAAGGAGTGAAATCTTAAAATAACCTATAATGGAAAAGAATCTGAAAAATAATATAAATATATATATGTGTGTGTGTATATATATATATATATATATATATATATATATATATATATATATATATATATATATAAACTGAATCCATTTGCTGTACACCTGAAACATTGTAAATCAACTGTACAAATCAAAACTACAATGAGATATCACATCACACCAGTCAGAATGGCCATCAGCAAAAAGTCTACAAATAATAAATGCTGGAGAGGGCGTGGAGAAAAAGGAACCCTCCTACACTGCTGGTGGGAATGCAGTTTGGTGCAGCCATTGTGGAAAACAGTATGGAGATTCCTCAAAAAACTAAAAATAGAGTTACCATATGATCCAGCAACCCTACTTACTCCTAGGCGTATATACAGAGAAAACTCTAATTTGAAGATAAGTGCACCCCAATATTCATAGCAGCACTATTTACAACAGCCAAGACATGGAAGCAACCTAAATGTCCATCAACAGATGACTAGATAAAGAAAATGTGGTATATATGTATACACAATGGAATACTACTCAGCCATAAAAAAGAATGAAATAATGCCATTTGTAGCAATATGGATGGACCTAGAGATTACTATACTAAGTGTAGTAAGTCAGTCAGAGAAAGACAAATATTATATGATATCACTTATATGTAGAATCTCAAAAAAACGATACAAATGAACTTATTTACATAACAGAAATAGACTCACAGACATAGAAAACAAACCTGTGGTTACCAAAAGGGAAAGTGGTGTGGGGAGGAATAAATTAGAAGTTTGGGATTAACAGACAAACATTACTATATATAAAATAGGTAAACAACAAGGACCTACTGTATAGCACAGAGAATCATAATCAATATCTTGTAATAACCTATAATGAAAAAGAATCTGATAAAGAATATATATGTATAATTGAATCACATTGTTGTACACCTGAAACTAACACAGCATTGTAAATTAATTATACTTCAATTTAAAAATGGTTCAAAAAATTTTAAAAAGAAAAAGAGTAAAGCTGAAACACAGAACCATAATAAGCAATAATGAGATATATAGTTTTAGAAAGATAAAGAGGAAATAACGAGACACTGACATTTTTGTGTAGGATGGAAATTAACCACTGATTGATTTGTTCCTTTAACAAGTGTTTCTTGAGACCCTATACTGTGTCAGGCATTGTGCCAGACAGAACTCTGCTTCATTATGATTAATTTATTAGCAAACTAAAGAACAAATTTTAGTTGATAAGAGCACTGAAGACAGGGAGCCAAGAGGCTTTTACCACAGTCTAATGAGAGATAATTAGCAGTGGCAACAGGAATGGAGTTTACTCTAGTTTTTACTATCAGGTTCTTTACTTGCCCATGGTTATTGCATGGCACAATTTTTGACTTTTCTATATTAGTTTTAAAAATTCTGACATATGTATTTATGCACATATGATAAGTTGTAGTTTGCTTATAACTTCATGTATACATGATTTATCACCTCCCATGAGATTGCAAGTTCCCAGTGTATAAATGACTCTGATATTTTACGCATACAATAGACACTTAATAAAATGCATGATAAAAATCCCCAAGTCTACATAAGATATGTAGAAATTGTCAGAGAACTAACGATCCCATAAAACCATCTACAAGCCAGATATTAGCACAGGTCATCCAGGCTTTTGTCATTCAAGAAAACTGGGCTCCCACGTCCATCTCACCAGCAGTGGAAGACCTGGCCTCCCTGAGAACTTGAGTGTCCTCATGGGATGGGCTTGGGGTGGGTGAGGAAAGTTGGGATTATCCAGGTCTCCTTGGTTCCAAGTCCTGGATCATCTAACTATCCCAGTTGTGTCCTTCTGTTCCACGGCAACAGCACCATGACTCCTTCACTGACCAAAATACCAGTAGCAGCCTTGGTGTAGACTTACTGATGGGTTTGAGCCACAGAAAGGGTTTATATTAGAGCAGGCAAATGGTTTTCAATTGGTTACTAAGAAGTCCTGCTCCTAATAGTCTTTTTGAGCACACGACCCTGTCAATCTCTTTCCAGTCATTTTTCTGTCAGATCCAGCTTCCCAACATGCTGCTCTCTATTTTGGTTCTCTTTTGTTGTCCTTTTTCTCCATTTTACTCCCATCTCCAATCCTCATTAATTTTGTGAATGAAACAATCCAATTATTTGTTGGTTTGTTACTCTGTCCTCCAGGCCACCCTTTTGTATGAAAACCTACTTCTCACTCAAGGCTACCATCCATCATGGAATTTTCCTAAACAAACAGAGAAAATCTTGTGTTATCAGATAATAAATATTCATTCTGCTATGCAAATGGTAACAAAGACCATGTATTCCAGGAGATTCTTTTGTCGGAGGAGGACTTGTATTCCTGTCAGGAAAAAGGAGGTAAAATTGGGAGAATAAATTGATGCCAATTTATGAAAAAATCATACAGACAGAACTAAAATGTCAGTTATTGAACTGTGTTGAATTCTTGAGTTCACTTCCCCATTGAAACAAGAAGTGAAATATTGTTAAAATTTTCTGTCTCTCTTTTTAACAATTTGTCTAAAACTATAAGAAGCGAACCAGATTTACTAGTCAATTCCACTATGGCAACACTGAAATACCACTTTTAAAAGGGTTGCTGTGCTGAATAAAATGTACATTTATTTCAGTGCCGTTAGAAGTTTAAATTCCAAGTATTTTGCTATGGATCAACCAAACTTTTGAAAAACTTCTGAAAATTCTAAAATCCTTCTGAGACACAAGATTTTAATATATTAAATGGTTTAAAATAAACAAAAGCCATATTCCCTTGACCATCTGTGAGCCAGAAATATATTGGCTGCTCTGAAATCACCGATCAATTAGCTAAGGCGTCAGAGGATTCTAAAGCAAGGGAAAGCATTCAATTAAGCCAGAAAAGCTCTTTCCTCTGTCTGATGAGTCTTCTGTGGCTGGTTCCCATTGATCCTCCACAAAACCTGAAAAGAGAGCATCACACAGTGCCAAACGAGCAGTTCTTCTCTGACCTAGTCATTGGCTTCCAAATATCCTGCTTTGCCTCATGAACAGACAACCCTCAGGCATCTTTCCTATCTGGGGTTAAATTCAGGCTGTCAGTGGTTGATGGCATGTGACCTCTCTTAATTCACTTCTCTGCACATATACACTACTTTAGCTCAGAATTCTCACTACTTTGGATAACTTAATAGTCATTCCTTTCTGAGCAAATGGTATGAGTGCCTAGGGAGGGAAATGGCAATTTTAAAAAATAGAGTTTGTTGTATGATTTTTCTGAATGTGAAAATGATTTATTTTCATTTTGGAAAAATTTGAAAAAGAAAAAAGTAATCATCATACCCAGAAATGATCATTGTTAATATTTTCTTATCTTTTGCTCTAGTCATACAAATACATTTTAATGTGTATACATTCCATACAAAAGGAATCATACTGTTTTGTATGTCTTTATATAATACATTGAGGTCTTTCCATGTCTTTGGATATTCTCCTAGAGTATTATTTTCATTGGCTCCATAATATGCACATGAACCATAATTTATTTTAATCAATTCCATACTGTTGCATATTTTGCTTTTTTCTGTTTACAATTTCAAATCGTACTTCAAAAAATGCATGTGCTTGTGTGTATGTATGAAATTGTACCAATTTCATTGTCGAAAAGATCCCAAGAAGCACAATTTCTTCATCAAGAAATATGGTAAAATTTTTTTTTTTACTGTTTTTGATAAATAGTGCTAAATTATTCTCAAGAAATGCTATGCTGCCAGTGGTGGAGATTGGCCATTTTTTAGGTGGTCATTTTGATTGATATTGTTTACTTTAACCTTATTTATCATGTTTATGCTTTTTCTAGAAACCAGTTTATATTAGTTTTCTGCTACTACCATGACAAATTTAAGTGGCTTAAAAAACCCTCACTCATCTTAAGTTCTGAAGGTCAGAAGTTTGAAATGATCTCATGGGGCTAAAACCTAAATGAAGGTTTCAGCAGAATTCTGGGGGAGAATCAATTTTCTTGCATTTTCTGGCTTCTAGAGGCTGCTGGCATTCCTTGGCTAGTGGCGCCATTCCATCTTTAAATCCAGCAAGGGCTGTTTGAGCCTTTCTCCCAACATCATCTCTGTGGTTCTGATTCTTCTTCCTCTCTGCTCCCCTTTTATGAACTCTTGGGGTATCATTAACCCACCTGGATAATCCAGAATAATCTCGCCAGTTGATTATCAACCTTAGTTCCATCTGCAACCTTAATTTCCCCTTGCCATGTAACATGACACATTCACAGGTTCTGGGGGTAGGACTTGGATAACTTTGGGTGTTTGTTATTCTGCCTACCACACATTTCATTTCTTACAAGAAAAAATACAATATAGCAAAGAATTTTTAATGAATTGGTATATGCAATTTGAATTCTACATTCACATTACTTATGAGCAGATACATGTATATATATGTGCCATTTTATGTATACAGATGATCCCCAACTTAGATGGTTCAACTTAATGTTTTTTTTGACTTCGTGATGGTGTGAAAGCAATATGTGTTTAGTAGAATCTGTACTTCAAATTTTGAATTTTGATCTTTTTTCGGGCTAGTGATATATGGTAGGGTACTCTCTCATGATGCTGGGTTGTGGCAGCCACAGCTCCCTGTCAGCTGTGCAAATCATGGGGGCAAATAACTGGTAGACCAACAACAAGCTTGTGTTTCGCTGTCAGCACAGTATTCAATAAAATACATGAGATGTTCAACACTTTATTGTGAAATAGGCTTTGAGTTAGATGATTTTGCCCAACGGTACGCTAATTAATGTAAGTGTTCTGGGCACTTTAAGGTAGACTGGGCTAAATTATGATGTTCAGTAGATTAAGCATATTAAATGCATTTTCAACTTACAATATTTTCAACTTATAATAATGGGTTGATCACCCCATCCTAAGTCGAGGAAGATCTGTATTGTAGTTCTAAATGTATGATTAAAGAAAAAATCCTTAAGCCTCCCTCTGTATAATTTCTCCATAAAAAATGAGACTTGATACCAGCTCTATCAGTTTCACTTGGATACCTTTTTATTTTGATTAGCAGCAATGATAGGTGAGCTTTAAAAAGGAAATCTGGAGAAATCATGATCTTGGAAAGAAATTGCCACATTGGTATATTTCATACTCCAGCACTAAAAAGATGATGTTTTGGTTGTACTTTCCTGGCTTTTCTCTCTGTCTTTGATGCCTTCCAGGATCTCAGAGTACCTTCATTACTTTTGGCATTGCTTTTTGGTAAGGGATGAAACAGGTTACAGACAAACCAGTACATTGAATTTTGCAGTAGTCCCCTCTGATAGAAATGCATTCAGATCCAAAGGTTTAGAAGACGTATTGCTTCTTTTGTGACTGTAAGTAATCCAAAAGTAGCTGTGTCACTTTCTATGCACAGGATACATGTCACAGAGATCAGCCCGACTATTCTGCTGAAGAATACTGAGACCCAAGTAGGGTACCAACAAGAACCAGCCCAAATTAATTGAGTGTGAGGAGTCACCCTGTAATAAGGTTGAAAGCAAAGTGATTAGAAATATTGTTTCCTTTAGAGTACACTTGAAAGGATGAGCAGGAAGGGGGGAAAGGCCAACCACCATGACTTAACTCCATCAAGAAACACTCCAACGCGCAAGAGAGCAGCCCGGACACTGTTTTAGCACCTCTGGTTGTCAGAACACAGTTGGATGTAATGTCAACATCAAGGAACTGACTGAATAAAGCTAACTGGTATGAAAAGAAATCCACCCCACTCCTTCTGAAGAAGCTTCTAAATACCAGTTGTCTAAACCTATTGATAAACACAGATGCATTATTAATGAAGCCCGCAGCCTGCCTGGTGCTACTCAGATGGTTCAAGCATTTAGTAGGAAACATTTCTGTGAAGTTCTGCACAAAATAATGACAGTGTCTGTCTTAAATCGAAACAAATGGCTGTTGCAGGCTCTGGGGAGGCTGGGAGGAAGCAGCTGCTTTCCAGAGAAAGACGGAGGGGCACCACCTGCTGAAGACAGGCGGGCAGGCAGTGGTCCACTGAATATTGACTGCTCAATAATGCAGGATAACAGAAACCCCTGGCTCTTCAAACATGGCACTGCCCCTTCATCGCGGGCTTTTCATCACTCTAATGAGCTACTTGAAGAATCAGATGCTCAAATGTCTTCTAGCAGTTCTCCAAGGACTAGGACTCAAAGTGCCACAAAGAAAAGTTCTCTTATACAGCTAAAGGGTCCATTTTCTTACTTGATCTCTCTCTTCCTTTCTCTTCCTTCTTCCTCCCTCTTGCCCCTTCCTTTCTTTTCATTTGTATTTCTTCCATCCTTCCATTGACATTGTAAGAATGCCAGGTGAAATATTAAGTGCGAGAAAATCTTTAGAATCACTTTGCTCCATAAGCTTCTGATGCATTAAATGATCAAGAAGAGCTAATGGGTGGTCTGATTAGGTTCCTATGAAAATTGTTTGGAGCAGATTGTGTGTTCAAGGGGGCTTTTCTTTCCCTCTGGGATGTCCGTAGCTGTCCATAGCCAAGCTGGCAGATGAACCCAACCTTCCTACCATGTCACACAGAGGGAGATGAACTCTTGGGCTCAGCAGAATGACTCCAGCCAACTGGGCTGCCTAGGTCGTCTCATATGAAGACTGATTCTCATGACTCATACAGATCATAACAAGAGGGGATCTAGGGTTTACTTGGTCACACACAAGGAAAATATTGGCAAAGTGATGTTTTTATTTATTCGTTGAATAATAATTTTCTTGGTGTTTTTTCCCATTTGTTTAACAAGGATTTATTGAACCCTACAATGCATGAGGCATGGGATGAGGTTCTGGGAAAAAAACAGCAATCAAAGCCAACCTCTTCTCTTACAGGATTTATACTCTCTTTAGGAATATAGTAATAAACTAATAAACAAATGTATAAAGGCAGCAATAACCAACTGTATTGAGTGCTTTGGAGGATACATCAGGGTGTCACGGAGAGAATAACAGGGTTGGGGAAGGAGGTTACAGGCTATTGTGAGGACCATCTTGTTGAGGAGGTAGTGTTATACCTGAGCCCTGAAAGGAGGCAGCCATTGAAGAAATCAGATGACGAACTTTCCATGGAGAAGGAAAACAGTTGTCAGAGTTCTACAGGCCCTCCCAGGAAGCTGTTGTGTTTGGAGCAGAGCAAATGAGCAGGAGAGGGCATGGGATAATGTTGAAAATATGTATCTTCAGGTATATAAGTCATTTCAGCATCATTTCAGTATGCAGCTTTCCCAATGTCCACACTCCCTCCTTCCTTACTAACAAAGTAACATGCCTAGATAAAAGATAACATTTCCTGGCTTCTTTTGGTAAGGGTGGTGAGGCAGAAGGTAGAAGCAGATGATATTAAGACCTTGGGTAGGATTTCTGGGAAATCTCTTTAAGGAAATTGATTCAGCTGGGAAACATGACCTTTTGGCCTTCCTCCCCTTCCTTCTTCCTGGAATTTTCTTCCTGGAATTTGGTTGTTAAGCTGGAGCTCCAGCAGCTATGTTGGGCCTTGTGTTAGTCTTAAGAATAAAAGCCGTGACCAATAATAGTGGGGCACAAACTAGAAGAGGTAGAGTCCCTATTGACTAGGGCATCTCCATATTAGCCTGAGTGCCTAACCCCTGTTTCCATTAAAAAAATAAAACAACAACAAACAACAAAAACAAACACAAAAACCACCACCACCACAAAAAGCCTCTATCTTATTCCAGCCAATTCAATTTATACTGAATTGTTATATGCAGAGGAGCATAATTCTTTCAGAAACACCATACCTGGTGTTATTTTAGATTCTACCTTTTGGATTCAAATACTAGTTACTGAAAGATTGAATATGAAATAGTTTACTAGGAAAGGATACATAGCTAGGATTTTTAAAAAATAGAGGTATTTTGAGAAGAATCTTCTCAGTACTAATAATGTTCTTTGAAAATTATTTTCAGAGATGTTTCATATATATATTCCTTCATCCTTTTAACATTTGAAATGAAAGAACTTAAAAGATCTTACAAGGAGAGAAGGGAAAACCTCAAAAATGTCCAACAAGCCAAGAGGGACTTTGTCAATTACAAATTCTGAATCTTCTGAGTTTAATGTATTATTACTTGTTAGAACTATCCTTTTGAGCAGGAATAAAGTAGGTCATCTAGTCATATTTACCTTTTACCAAAATCATTCCAAAAACTAGCTGTATAATTTTTTTTGAAAATTAATGGGTTTTCTTGTCTGTCTAATATTTTGTTAATATTAATCACCATATTTCCTCTTAGGATTTATAAATCCATGTTGTTGTAAATGAGGTATCATCATGTTTCCCTTCCTATGATACATCATTCACATTAGCAGTGGCTGTTGACAATCTTTGGTTTCCCATTTTTACTTAGAGAAAAGTAAAAAATGTAAAGGAGGAAACAATTATTCTCCATAAGTTGCCATTATTTGTCAAATGGGCATTTGCCTTACTTTACAATTAATTTGATTATTGTTAAAGTCTAAAATAGCAAAGATTTTAGCTATTTTAATGAAAATTCGGATAGAGAAAACCATTGACTTCTTTACCAGATCGGTTTAATAAGTGAAAATGCCCTTTGTCTATTAAGTTATACAATTTATTTGCTAAAAGGATGTGAAGGAAGGTATCAAATAAATGTTGTTTAAAAATCAGAAAACTCATACCCCAAACAATCAGAAGTGTGGTTATAAAGGTGACAGACTTGTATACAACAGACTTGGTTCAAACTGAGATGGAATTAATACTATGAATAAAGTGGTGCTGAAACTCAAGGAGAAATTAATTCTGAATATGGGAGTCAAGGAAGGCTTCTGAGATGAGATGGCATTTGAGTAGGGTCTCGAAAGACAAGAAAGATTTTGAAAGTCTGCAGATTGTGAGGAAGCGATCCAGGCAGAGAGAAACATATTAGCAAAGCCTGATGGGGTGGAAATACTTAGTAAATTTCGGAGAACAAGAAAGGTTAGATTCTTGGAGGCAAGAGATAAGGGAATGGATGTGGTTTGGGACTTAGCATGACTCTAGTTCTTTAAAGCCACACCTGAAATATGATGCAGAAACAAAACAAACAAATGCCAAAGCGAGTGAATTAGGGAGGAAAGAATGAAAGGGGAAATAGGGTGCTAGGAGAGAGACAAAGTTGAGCCCTGCTCAGGCAGGCTGCCAGGCACTTTGGGTAGCAGTGAAATAACAAAGATGAAGGATTTGTTGCACTTTAAAAAAATAATAATTCTTATTGTTTATTAAAGTGTAGTCATTTACATTGTTAGTTTCAGGTGTACAGCAAAGTGATTCAGTTATAAATATACATACATATATATGCACATTTTTTTCAGATTCTTTTCCATTACAGGTTATTACAAGATATTGAATATAGTTTCCTGTGCTATACAGTAGGTTATTATTGTTCATCTATTATATATAGTAGTATTATATATATATAGTGTGTATCTATTAATCCCAAACTCCCAGTTTTGCACTTGATTTGGTGAAATGATGATCTGATCAATCCCCAAAAGAGAAGTAAAGGAGCCTTATTGTTTGAGTGCCATGACATCACCTATGTGGTTGATTTTTGGCTTAAACCTATCTTTAAATAGTTTACATAGTATCAGCTCATGCACTGACAGATTTTTTAAAACATTCAAGAAGCTATATATATATATATGACACATACACACACACACACAGACATATATTTTGTTTTCAAATTTCAAAACAAAAGTTTTCAGAGCTCAAGTGAAGAAGGTCAGTAATATTTTTCTCGACTACTTCTGTTCCACCACATAGAAAGAAGAATTCCTTTTGAAAGATGTATTTTTAAGTGTCTTTCAAAGACGTTTGGATTTGGGCTCCTGGTGGTGCCCAGGAAGTGAAATGAACCATAAATGAGACACATCAAAAGTAACTTACAAAGAACTTTTTTAATATTAAAGTGATGAATCAGAGCTCAAATTAACAAGTAAAGGAGTCCGCCTATAATGAAAATCTTTTTCCAACATAACACTTCATTATAAAGGGAGTTTTTCTATAATAGAAGCAAGTGTAATTACATTTTTATATATAATTAGGACATTATTATCATTTCACCATATCAAAGTTCATTATAAGACATCTCCGATACATTTTTCATAGAGCAAAAATAAAAAGAGAACAGGAGTCCTTCAATTAGACTCATATAAGGACATCCACAGAGACTGAAGGAAGTTGATCAAACAGCTTACTTAGCCCAAAAGGGACCAGGTAGAACCCACGTTGCTTTTTTGACACAGAAGTTGCTTTTTTTTGGCTGCCTTTATATTTTCTAATTATAGTTTTTCACCCAGTGGGTATTCAACCATGAGAAATTAAAGGTGCAACATTCCCAGCTGGAACCCAACTTTCCCCAACATTTCAAGCTGCTATATCACAGCTCCCCAGTGTTTATTCACGTCTAACGCAAACAACCCTCAAACAGGCGGCAATCTACAAACTGTTCGGTTTCAACGGTTTTATCAAAATAATGAACTTTCCCTTCTTCCCTTGCCCCCATCGCCTTGTAATACCTTTGGAAGATAATTAAAGTTGCTTCTAAAAATTTTTCAAAGTTACATGTTTAAGAACAGATTATATAACAGAAATATCTAGTTGAGCATGAAAAGTGTGTCATGGGCCAGGATTTGTAAGTGTGTGGACAGGTAGATTGTGACTTGTAGAAATTAGCATATTAACACGTTAAAAGTTAATTAAAACCAAATGCATTTTTTATGCGAGGTTGTTTGTGGTGCAGATGAAATGAAAGTAGCATGATTTGGGGAACTGACTCTTAGTATTCCGACTTCAGAATTTCTTCTTTTCAGCTTATTTAAGACCACTCACTGAGCAATGCCCCCGTGAATTTATCATTTATATTCAGCTTGATTTTAAGATCTTCAGCCCCTGCTCTGCATGCAGGATGTGAGGGATGTGCCAGAGAAAGATTTCTTTCTGACCCTCGTAATTAGAATTTGGAAGGTCAGCAATGGGAGTGGTAAAGACCTTTTGCTATATAGAGACATGGGAACTGAGACACACAAAACTCCATCCTTGCCCTAGAAATGGACTTCCATGACTCCATGGCCAGGGACCTTTCTGCTCCTCCACATTCCAATGGCATTTGTCATGCTTGCCGACAACTGTCAGTCTCAAAAAAGATTAAAAAAAAAATTAAATTGTGATCTCTACTGCACTAAGTAACATATCTTTATTTTAGAGATCTTGTGTGTGTGTGTGTCTGTGTGTGTGTGTGTAGGATACCATTTCAAACTTCCCACCTGTTTTTTAGATAGCAATTTGGTAAGAATCGATGTATATATACACAAACAAAAGACATTTATGCTATCTCCAAAACTAGTGATTCAGAAGATACTTCCAGAGTTCCAGGCTTGTAATTCTAAATACCAGTTATTATTATTATTAAACTATTAACAGAAATATCACAGTTAATTGGATTTTCTGGTTAATAGAATTTAAATAAATAGAAGATTTACATATGACAATTTTACCAGGGCTCTATTGATGGTTTAATTCTTTGGTTTTCATTCTTCTAGGTGAATACTATTTCTTATAATGTCCCCATAGATTGCATGTCAAAATAGTAAAGAAGACTCTAAAAATCGGGTCATTTATGGAAGAGATGGAGTTGAAATAATGCTTTTATTACTTAAATCTAATCACACCACTTCTCAAAATAAGCAGTAAGTCATAGATATCACAATTATAACTCGCTAGACCATTCACTTACATAGCTGTAAGAATAGTTGCTCAGATAGTGTGAATCCTGTTAACAACTAACTTATCTCTCTAATTTCTTAACCAAATAGAGTGATCAGTAACTTCTTACTGTATTCATGTGCCTGCCTGTAATCTCACCACATACACGACTGTATCATCATTGTCTTGCGGGTTAAATCTTTATCAGAAGTACCTGCCAGAATTTTGGGACTCAGGCAGGACTTCTGCTGATTCCTTTTGCATGTTTATGAGATTTGGTTATAAATATTAGAATTTTCTATAAGAAATTATTTCTTAGAACCAGGCTCTTCTTTCTCTATCCTACTAAAATGCTAAATGTTCAGATGTTAATAAAATTAAAATGATAGTCTCTGTTAGTGATTTTTTTAAAAAATATTTAAGAGATTTTATTCTAATAGCTGTAATTACAGGGCATGTTTGTCAGTCTGTTAGTGATTCTTAATGTGAGGGGGGAAAATCTGTTAAAATGCTTTCAAGATTTGCAGATACTACTATATATAAAATAGATAAACAACAAGTTTCTACTGTATAGCACAGGGAATGATATTCAATATCTTGTAGTAACATAGAATGGAAAAGAATATGAAAAAGCATATATGTATGTGTATGTGTGACGGAAACGTTATGCTGTACACCAGAAATTGACACGACATTGTAAACTGCCTATACTTCAATTTTAGAAAGAAGCTAAAAAAATACTTTTTTATTCCTTGCCTTGTAAATTTAAAACCCCAGCATTAGCATCACGATGCGGCACATTTCCCTCCAATTAACCTAAAAAAAAAATCTCATCTTTCTGGCACATTATTTAAATATTGCTAATTAAAAGCCTGCAAGTGATCTCCTTTTCTTTTTAGCTAAAGAAAAATCCATGGTCTATTGGAAAAAAATCAACAGAAGAGTGTGTAAATCAGTTATTGGATTAATTTGATTAAATCTTCATCACATACTCAAACCATGTAACTATACCTTATCTCACAATAAATAAATGCTTTGACAGAAAATGACCAAGTTTGTCTTGTGGGCAGGACTGTCATCCAGCTGTGTTTCTGTGCCTGGCAGTGCAACTTCTGAGGCCATCTCATAGGAAATCAGCCTGCTAGGGAGGGGCCCTTACATAAACTTGTGTGTATTTGCTTGTAATTGGTTCTACTTGCTCTGATTTTTCAAGACTCACATGCATTTGTTTATCGACATCTTTTGCATTTGACTGTTGGCCTTTTGAGAAAAGGAACTTTATTTACCGTGTAAAGACCTCTGCCCACCACAGGTCTTCAGTAAATATTATCGATTCATTTTCCAACTGCTGGTCACTATTATATTATGTTTTTTTTGTTTGTTCGTTCCTTTTATTTTAGTTCTATAATACCACCATCTCCCAAATAAACTGAAAGCTTCTCCCTTTTACAAACATAGGCACGCTGGTGGGGAAAACTGGGGCTGAAGGACTAGAGTGTATTATAGTGTCCCCACCGCATTTGGGATCAATACATTCTAAGGTTTCAGATGTCTTCCTAAGGAAATGTCAAGTATGTGTTTCTTATTTACAGCAGATGCTTCTTTTCACAAATCAAAGAAAGTACAGGTTTTCCACTTTGCTTTTGGAATACAGGGCTGGGTGAGGCACCCCTTTCAGCCTATCAAAGGACAGATTCCACGTTCAGAGTGTGAAGTTATGTGGATTCATATTTAATTATGTTGGCCAATTATTTTGCTACACTCACAGGAGGGGGAAGATGGTGACACAGAGGAGAATTCCCAGACCACATCAACTATTGCTATTCCTTCCTCCCAGCCATCACTTCCACACTACATATTCCTGTATCTTTTTTTTTTCCCCAAATGAAACTTTCATCTGTGAAAAGAATAGCATTGACATAAAATGCAACAGGAGGAAGTTGCATTTGGCATTGAGCAATTTGCTGGAAGGGCTTGCAGTTTAGAAATGCTTTTTTTTTGCTGCTTCAGAAAGAAAAATTCTTGATCTCACTATGTTTACAGTAAAAAGCTCTAGACATGTTTTTACAGCCTTGACTCAAAATTGGACTGATGTTTTACACTTGGAAATGGGAACTCTGCTTTTTTTAACCTTTAGCTCCTTGAGGTTAATATTAATGAATATTTTTCACACAGAATGTGTGTATTATATTTGTATTTCTGTCAGCTCTAATTGAGACAGCATTCAGGTGAGATTAAAAGGGGGCTTTGCAACACTTAGTGAGGTGGCCAATTCTCCATTTAATATGCTATTGTCTTGGGCAAGAAAATAGAAATTTTATGAATGATAAATTTGAGTATCTCAATCTATTTCCTTTCCTAATATTTCTCACCCTAGGAAAGAGGCCATGAATAAAAGAAAGAAATGATTTGGTTTTAAAGTTTTATTTGTGGTTTCTTATTTGTTAAGATAGAGTAAATCCTGAAATGTTAGCCACTATATATAAAAATAGATTTTAAAAATGACACTGAATTATATAGCTTGTTTGTGAATTTATCCAAACTTAACTCCAAGGTACTTGAAATGAGACATTGGATTTTGTTTTTCTATTAGTTTGTTTCGTTTTGTTTTCAGTGTATCTCCAGCATCTCTTAAGTATCCACCATGCTAATAAATGTTAATTATCCAACTTAAAAAAATAGAGTAAATCTTGTTATAATTCTCCAAGTGAACCTCTGACATTATATTCCTACCCCAGAAAATTAGGCAAATGAAAGTGAATTATCACTCACAGGAGTAGACTTTTTTATTTGACTGTACAACCAAGGAAATAGACTTAAAATGCTTTTTCTTCTAATAACCTGTTCTTAAGAAGCTGTCTCCTCAACCCTCCACACCAGGGTGTATGAATTAGCAGTCATCAGGCTGCATCCACTCATTCATGCCCACACGCATGCCTCCATTCAGAGTTGCTTAAGGACTAAGCGCAGTGCTAATAGCTGCTCTCGTGGAGTTCCCAGCCTGGCAGTAAAGCTCCCAGGAAGAGCGCAAACATGCGGTTAATGCTTTCCATATTTCAAAAGCTGTGTTTGCTTGCTTTTCCCGCATCCTTCTTCAGGAGAGTTGCTTTGCCCGGAAGACTCACCCCAGGGTTGCAACACCACAGCAGCAGTGAGTCTGGTGGACAGAATCTC